>NC_045427.1:59914038-62314038 GCF_902635505.1 Sarcophilus harrisii | reverse complement strand
AAAAAAATCCTTCAGCATTCTTTTTTTAATATTACTATTGCTAACTGTATTTTCCTCTATTTATTCTCTCTCTTTTCACACTGTCCATCCACAAAAGAGTTTTGGTACTGACTACTCCCTCTCCCAATATGCCCTCACTTTTATCATCCTCCCCCCTTATCCCATCCTATTTCCCTCCTATTTTCCAGCAGGGCAAGATATTGAGAATGCATGTTGTTTCCTATTTGAGCCACTTCTGATGACTGTAAGGTTCACTTACTCACCTACTTCTTCCCCTCTTCCCCTCCACTATAAAAGCTTGATCCTTTCATAGTCAACTCATACTTCTGCTGCCTGTCTATATATGTGTGTGTGTGTATATATATGTATATATATATATATATATATATATATATATATATATATATACTTCTAACTTCCACAATAATGAGAAAGTTCTAATGCATTATAAGTATCATCTTCCTAAGTAGGAATGTAAATGGATATACCTTATTAAGCCCCTTATGATATCACTTTCCAGATTACCTCCTTATATTTTTTTATTATTTTTTTTATTTAATAGCCTTTTATTTACAGGTTATATGCATGGGTAACTTTACAGCATTAACAACTCCCAAACCTCTTGTTCCAATTTTTCACCACTTACCCCCCACCCCCTCCCCTAGATGGCAGGATGACCAGTAGATGTTAAAACATTAAAATATAAATTAGATACACAATAAGTATACATGACCAAAACGTTATTTTGCTGGACAAAAAGAATCAGACTCTGAAATATTGTACAATTAGCTTGTGAAGGAAATCCAAAATGCAAGTGGGCATAAATATAGGGATTGGGAATTCAATGTAATGGTTTTTAGTCATCTCCCAGAGTTCTTTCTCTGGGCGGAACTGGTTCAGTTCATTACTGCTCCATTGGAAATGATTTGGTTGATCTCATTGCTGAGGATGGCCAGGTCCATCAGAACTGGTCATCATATAGTATCGTTGTTGAAGTATACAATGATCTCCTGGTCCTGCTCATTTCACTCAGCATCACTTCATGTAAGTCTCTCAAGGCTTTCTGAAATCATCCTGTAGGTCATTTCTTACAGAATAGTAATATTCCATAATATTCATATACCACAATTTATTCAGCCATTCGCCAACTGATGGACATCCATTCAGTTTCCAGTTTCTAGCCACTACAAAAGGGCTGCCACAAACATTCGTGCACATATAGGTCCTTTCCTTCTTTATAATCTCTTTGGGGTATAAGCCCGGTAAGTAACACTGCTGGATCAAAGAGTATGCACAGTTTGATAACTTTTGAGCATAGTTCAAACTACTCTCAAAATAGTTGGATTTGTTTCAAAACTCCACCAACAATGCATCAATGTTCCAGTTTTCCCAGCATCCCCTCCAACAATCATCATTATTTTTCCTGTCATCTTAGCCAATCTGACAGGTGTGTAGTAGTATCTTAGAGTTGCCTTAATTTGCATTTCTCTGATTAATAATGACTTGGAGCATCTTTTCATATGACTAGAAATAGTTTCAATTTCTTCATCTGAGAATTGTCTGTTCATATCAACTGACCATTTTTCAATTGGAGAATGGCTTGATTTTTTATAAATTAAGTCAATTCTCTATATATTTTGGAAATAGGGCCTTTATCAGAACCTTTGACTGTAAAAATATTTTCCCAGTTTATTGCTTCCCTTCTAATCTTGTCTGCATTAGTTTGTTTGTACAAAACTTTTCAGTTTGGTATAATCAAATTTTCTATTTTGTGATCAGTAATGATCTCTAGTTCTGCTTTGGTCATAAAGTCCTTCCCCTTCCACAGGTCTGAGGGTAAACTATCCTATGTTCCTCTAATTTATTAATAATTTCATCCTTTATGCCTAGGTCATGAACCCATTTGACCTTATCTTGGTGTACAGTGTTAAGTATGGATCAATGCCTAGTTTCTGCCATATTAGTTTCAATTTTCCCAGCAATTTTTATCAAACAGTAAGTTCTTATCCCAAAAGCTGGGATCTTTGGGTTTATCAAAGACTAGGTTGCTATATTTGTTGACTGTTTTATCCCTTGAACCTAATCTATTCCACTGATCAACTAATCTATTCCTTAGCCAATACCAAATGGTTTTGGTAACTGCTGCTCTATAATATAATTTTAGATCTGGTACAGCTAAAGCCACTTTCATTTGATTGTTTTTTTCATTAATTCCCTTGAAATTCTTGACCTTTTCTTTTTCCATATGAATTTTGTTGTTATTTTTCTAGGTCATTAAAATAGTTTTTTGGGAGTCTGATTGGTATAGTGCTAAATAAATAGATTAGTTTAGGTAATATTGTCATCTTTATTATATTTGCTCCTTGATCAAGAGCATTTAATATTTTTCAATTGGTTAGATCAGACTTAATTTGTGTGAAAAGTGGTCTGTAATTTTACTCATAAAGTTTCTGATTTTCCCTTGGCAGATAGATTCTAAAATATTTTATATTATAAGTAGTTACTTTAAATGGAATTTCTCTTTGTAACTCTGACTGTTGGATTTTATTAGTGATATATAAGAATGCTGATGACTTATGTGGGTTTATTTTATAACCAGCAACTTTGCTAAAGTTGTGGATTATTTCTAATAACTTTTTAGTAGAATCTCTGGGGTTCTCTAAATATACCATCATGTCATTGGCAAAGAGTGATAATTTGGTTTCCTCATTGCTTATTCTTATTCCTTTAATCTTTTTCTCAGCTCTTATCGCCAAAGCTAGCGTTTCTAATACAATATTAAATAGTAATGGTGATAGTGGGCAACCTTGTTTCACTCCAGATCTTATTGGGAATGGTTGCAGTTTGTCTCCATTACATATGGTGCTTACTGATGGTTTTAAATAGATGCTGCTGATTATTTTAAGGAAAAGTCCATTTATTCCTATACTCTCAAGTGTTTTTAATAGGAATGGATGTTGGATTTTGTCAAATGCTTTTTCTGCATCTATTGAGATGATCATATGGTTTTTGTTAATTTGGTTGTTAATATGGCCAATTATATTGATAGTTTTCCTAATATTGAACCAGCCCTGCATTCCTGGTATAAATCCTACTTGATCAGTGTATTATCCTGGAGATGATTTTCTGTAGTCTTTTTGCTAATATCTTATTTAAGATTTTAGCATCAATATTCATTAGGGAGATTGGTCTATAATTTTCTTTCTCTGTTTTCACCCTACCTGGTTTAGTTATCAGTACCATGTTTGTGTCATGGAAGGAATTTGGTAGGACTCCTTCATTCCCTATTTTATCAAATAATTTATATAGCATTGGGACCAATTTTTCTTTAAATGTTTTGTAAAATTCACATGTAAATCCATCTGGTCCTGGGGATTTTTTCTTAGGGAGTTGTTTAATTACCTGTTCTATTTCGTTTTCTGAAATGGGACGATTCAAGCAATTTACTTCCTCCTCTGTTAGCCTGGGAAGTCTGTATTTTTGGAGGTAGTCATCCATTTCACTTAGGTTATCCAATTTATTGGCATAAAGTTGAGCAAAATAACTCCTTATTATTTCTCTAATTTCCTCTTCATTGGTGGAAAGTTCTCCCTTTTCATTTTTAAGACTACTAATTTCATTTTCCTCCCTCCTTTTTTCTAATCAGATTTACCAAAGGCTTATCAATTTTATTGGCTTTTTCAGAGAACCAACTTTTAGTTTTATTAATTAGTTCAATAGTTTTTTTACTTTCAATATTTTTAATTTCTCCTTTTAATTTTAGAATTTCAAATTTAGTATTTGATTGGGGGTTTTAAATTTGGTCTTTTTTTTTAGTTTTTTTAGTTGCAAGCCCAATTCATTAATCTTTTCTTTCTCTGTTTTATTTAAGTAAGCCTCTAAGGATAAAAAATTCCCTCTTATTACTGCTTTGGCTGCATCCCACAAATTTTGGTATGACATCTCATCATTGTCATTATCTTGGGTGAAATTATTAATTGTATCTATAATTTGCTGCTTCACCCAATCATTCTTTAAGATGAGATTGTTTAGTTTCCAATTACTTTTTGGTCTATTTCCCCCTAACTTTTTGTTGAATGTAGTTTTTATTGCATCATGATCTGAAAAGAAAGCATTTACTATTTCTGCTTTCTTGCATTTAATTTTGAGGTCTTTATGTCCTAATATATGGTCAATTTTTGAATAGGTTCCATGAACTGCTGAGAAGAAAGTGTATTCCTTTCTATCTTCATTCAATTTTCTCCAAAGATCTAACATACCTAATTTTTCTAATATTCTATTTATTTCTTTAATTTCTTTTTTATTTGTTTTGTGGTTTGATTTGTCTAATTCTGAGAGTGCAAGGTTGAGATCTCCTACTATTACAGTTTTGTTGTCTATTTCTTCTTGCAACTCTCTTAACTTATTCTATTTATTTCTTTAATCCATACCACTTGGTGCATATATGTTTAATATTGATATTGCTTCGTTGTTTATGCTGCCCTTTAGCAGGATGTAGTTACCTTCCTTATCTCTTTTAATTAGATCAATTTTTGGTTTTGCTTGATCTGAGATAAGAATGGCTACCCCTGCTTTTTTGACTTCACCGGAAGCATAATAGATTTTGCTCCAGCCTATATATCTCCCTGCTTTAAATGTGTTTCTTGTAAACAACATATTGTAGGGTTCTGACTTTTGATCCAGTCTGATATCTGCCTCCTCTTTATGGGAGAGTTCATCCCATTCACATTTACGTTTAGAATTACTAAATCTCTATTTCCTGCCATCCTAATAATCCCAGATTATGCTTTACTTTTTCTTGCCTCCCTCATCCCTCTTTCCCCTTTTTGAATTTTTGTACTCCACCTGTATCACGATGCTTACCCTCTTTATAATCCCTCCCTCCCCACCTTTGAATCTTTTCCCCTTCCTTCCTTTATTACTCTTTTTCTTTTCCCTTTTCCTTTCCCCCGTTTTTAATGAGGCGTGAGAGAATTTTCTCTAAAACAAATGTCAATTATTTTTTCTTTGAGCCAACTCTGATGAGAGTAAGATTCACACAATGTTCCTCCCCCTCTCTAAATTCCCTCAGATATGATAAGTTTCCTTTGCCTCTTCTTGGGATGTGGTTTCCCTCTTTTTATCCCTTCTTCCCACCTTATTCTGCCATCATCCCTTTTCCATATCGACTTCCCTTTTTTATGTTATATCAGTACAATCAAATTATACATGTATTCTTTTTGTATATGCACAACAGAAATACAATTCTCAAGAGTTATTTTTACCTTTTCAGCATCTCTTGGGTTCTATGGTTGGAAATCAAATTTTTTGTTTAGTTCTGGTTTTGTCCTTAGAAACAAATGGAATTCATTTGTTTCATTAAATATCCATCTTCTTCCCTGGAAGAAAATGCTCAGCTTAGCTGGGTAGTTTATTCTTGGCTGCATCCCAAGTTCTTGTACCTTTCGGAACATCATATTCCAGGCCCTTCAATCCTTTAATGTGATCTTGGGTGATACTTATTGTGGCACCTCGGTATTTAAATTATTTTTGGGTTTTTTTGGGTTTTTTTTGGCAGCTTGTAAAATTTTTTCCTTAATCTGATAGTTCTGAAATTTGGCCACAATGTTCCTTGGGGTTTTTATTTTAGGGTTTCTTTCAGAAGGTGTTTGATGAATTCTTTAAATGCCTATTTTACCTTCTGATTCTATTACATCTGGGCAGTTCTCTTTGATGATTTCTTGTAAAATAGTATCTAGGCTCTTTTTTTCATCATAGTTTTCAGAAAGTCCAATAATCCTCAGATTATCTCTCCTAGATCTATTTTCCAAGTCTGTTGTTTTTGCAAGTAGATAATTCACGGTTTTTTCCAGTTTGTCATTTTTTTTGGTTTTGCTCGACTGATTCTTGCTGTCTTAATGAATCATTAGTTTCTATTTGTTCAGTTCTAATTTTTAAAGAATTATGATCTTCATTAGCTTTTTTTACTTCTTTCTGTATATGTCCAATTGAGTTTTTAAATGTATTGTTTTGGTCTGTGGAATTTTTTTCCATTTCACTAATTTTTTTTTTAGTGAATTATTTTCTTTTTCCAATTCACAGATCCTACTTTCTTGCAAGTTTTTTGTCTTTTCCAATTCACAGATCCTACTTTCTTGCGAGTTCTTTGTCTTTTCCAATTCACAAATCCTACTTTCTAGTGAATTCTTTATTTTTTCCAATTCACAATTCTTACTTTCCTGAGACTTTTTTATTTTTTCTAGTTCACAAATTTTGTTTCCCTGCACTTCCTGGGAATTTTTTATCTTTTCCAATTCGTATTTCAGGAAGTTGTTGCTCTCTTGTAAGGCTTCTCTTTCCTTTCCCCATTTATCTTCTAACTCTGTTTTGAGACTTTTAATGGTCTCTTCTATGAGAGCATTATGTAAAGGAGGACAGTCTGATGCATTTTTGCTGTTTGAGGTCTCTTCAGGTTTGCTGACCTGCTCTTTTTCTGCATAGAAGCTGTCGATGGTTCTTTTCATCTTTTTATTCATGTTTTAAAGCCTTTAGGGTATGTCTCCTAGGTAAGGGGGTTACCAGCTTCCTCTGCAGAACAGGGAGAGATGTAAACGGATTTTTGGCTCTGAGGTATGGGAGTGCTCTGGGTGAGAGTTTTCCCTTCCCCCAACAGGAAATGGATTCAGCACTGGCCGAGCTATGAAGTGCCCAGTTGGGTTGTGTGGGTTAGTGATTGCCCTGGGCTAGAGACTAAGGGGTGAAAGTGTCACTGCCCCAGGCCGGAGCCTCTTGTGGGACTGTGAGGAGCTGACCGCAGACCGCAGACTGCAGACCTCCCAGAACTCTGCCCCAGAGTCTCTGCCTGAGAAATCGGCACTGGGAAAGCTCTATGGCCCCATGCCGAGCCCCCCACTGCGCAGATTGGAGGCTAACCCAGGCTGTGTCCTCCTGCCGTGCAGGATCAAAACTGCCCCAAGGAAAAGCCCCGTACTGTGGGTTGGGGCTTGGAGCTTGTGCTGAGATCTGTGCTTTCACTTTTGGTTTGAGGCTTTCCTTGGAACCTAATTTCTCTCCCAGTCCATGCTGATCTCCCCCCTGGCCCCGCAACAAACCTTTTTTGGCGAGACTGCAGATTTTCTTTGGCTGGTGAGATGTTCTACTTCTTTACGAATTGTAGCAGTCAAGACTATTTTTGAGGCTCGATATAATATTGATAGAGAGGGTAAGAGAAGAGCTTAGAAATTCGCATGTGCCTTCTCCGCCATCTTGGCTCCGCCCCTACCTCCTTATATTTTTCCAGGTTTCTGTATTTGAAAAACAAATTTTACATTCAGCTCTGGTCTTTTCATCACGAATGCTTGAAAATCATCTATTTCATTAAATATTTATCTTTTCTTATAAAGGATTATACTCAGTTTTTTGGGTTAGATGATTTTTGTTTGCAACCCCAATTTCATTCATTGCTCTTTGGAATATCATATTCCAAGTCCTCTGGTCCTTTGATATAAAAGCTGTTAAATCTTATGTTATACTGATTACATAATCAGTAATTATGTAATTAACTATACTCAACTATAATTGAATGATTTCTTTCTGGATGTTTGCAATATTTTATCCTTCACTTGGGAGTTCTGAAATTTTGCTATAATATTCCTGGGAGTTTTCATTTTGGAATCTCATTCACAAAGTGACAGTTGAATTATTCTAATTTCTATTTTACCCCCGGTTCTAGAATATCAGTACAATTTTCCTTGAACATTTCTTGAAAGATAATTTCCAGGCTCTTTTTTTGTCATGACTTTCAGGTAAACTAATATTTTTCTTATCTCTCTTGGATCTAGATCAGTTTCTTTAGAAACTTCTAAATTTCTAAAAATTCTAAAATCTAAAGGATTTCTAGATCAGTTGTTTTCCCAATGAGATATGTTATGTTTTTTTTCCTTTTTTTTTTTTTTTTTTTTTTCATTTTTTGGTTTTGCTTCTTGGATCTTGATTTCTCAAAAAGTTTTTGGTTTCCATTAGCTCAATTCTTTTTTTTTAAGGAATTAATTTACTCAGAGACTTTTTGTACCTTTTTTCTCAATTGGCCAATTTGCTTTTTAAAGGCATTCTTCTCTTCATTAGCTTTTTGTATTTACTTTTGCACTTCTCTCAATTCTTTCCCTAATTTTTTCCTCTTTCATTCTTGGTTTTCAAAATCCCTTTTGAGCTCTTCCATGGCCTGAGCTCAATTCTTATTTTTCTTGGAGGCTCTGGATATAGGAGCTTAGGCTTTGTTATCTTCTGAATGTGTGTTTTGATCTTTCTTGTCAATATAACTTTCAATGGTCATTTCTTTTATTTCCTACTCATTTTTCTACCTTTTTACTCAGTTTTTACTCTTTGTTAAAGTAGGGCTCTTTTTCCATGGTGGGTGGGTGGGGGTACTATCCCAAGCTTCACAGGGATTGTACAGCTGTTTTCACAAATTTTTCCAGGATTCTGACCACAAGTGTTCTTTTCTGTTTTGGACTTGTTAGGTGTGTCCCCTTGCCACTGTACCTGTAAGATCAAGTGTGCTGCCTGGGATTGGGGTTCAGCTGGCAGGGACTATGCTGGAACTGCACATCAGAATCCAACCTTGTTGCTACAGACCCTCTCTGCTGAGTTTCCAAGTTCTCTCAGGTGTCCCTGGGCTGAGAGATCCAGAAGCCTCCAGCGCTACTGCTGATTCCAGCTGGGGCCAGACTGAGGCTGGGGCTGGATCCAGGGCTGCACCAGTACTGCCCACTGGATTCTCACCCTAGCATCACAGACCTTTTCTGGTGAGTTTCTATCGTCTTCATTGTCTTCAGCTGGAAAATATTCTTCATCTTTTTGGGTGTTCTGATACTCTAAAATTTGTTTAGACATTTTTTTCCAAATAATTTGGAGCAGTTTGGGGGAGAGGTAGGGCAACTTCCTGCCTTTACTCCATCATCTTGACTCTGCTTCTCTATGTATCTCATATTTATCTGGGGATGAATCCCTGAATCAAATAAGTTCAGAGCTGGAAAAGAGTTCTGAAGTCTTCTAAAGATACAGGTCAATCCTGTATCTTTACAAGAATCTCACATATAGCATTTTTTTAAATTATAGCTTTTTTATTTACAAGTTATATGCATGGGTAATTTTGCAGCTTGATAATTGCCAAACCTTTTGTTCTAATTTTTCCCCTCCTTCCCCCCACCCCATACCCTAGGTGGTAGGATGACCAGTACATGTTAAATATATTAAAGTATACATTAAATACAAAATAAGTTTACATGTCCAAACCATTATTTTGCTGTACAAAAAGAATTGGACTCTGAAATATTGTACAATTAGCCTATGAAGGAAATTTATATATATATATATATATATATATATATATATATATATATATACATAAACATATATATGCAGGCAGGCAAAAATATAAGGATTGGGGATTCAATGTAATGGTTCTTAGTCATCTCCCAGAGTTCTTTCTCTGGTTGTATCTGGTTCAGTTCATTACTTCTCCCTTGGAACTTACTTGGTTCATCTCATTGCTGAAGATGGCCAGGTCCATCAGAATTGATCATCATATAGTATTGTTGTAGAAGTGTTGGATAGAAGATCCAAAGAGAGAAGTATGAGATCCTCCCAGAATTAAACCGATCCAGTTTTCAAGTGATGTAGTAAGAATCCAATATCATGTCCATCAGCTACCCTGCTCTATATTCTTCAATTCATTAGCATCCTTTCTAGAAATGTAGTACCCTGGAGAAATCAAAATGCTACAAATAAAGTATAAATGAGGGAGAAAATAGTGGAACTGCAAGCATCAGTGTATTAATTTACTGAATGACAATTAAAATGTCTATTCAATTTGAGTTTTCAATTCACTAAAACTTCCATTTTTCACTTTAATTTATTATTTTTCCTTCATCTTATATATTTGAAGCTGATTTCTAAAACTTAACTCTAAAGCCATACATTTATTCCTATTAAATTCTTTTTTTTTTTTATTTAATAGCCTTTTATTTACAGGATATATGCATGGGTAACTTTACAGCATTAACAATTCACAAACCTCTTGTTTCAATTTTTCACCTCTTACCCCCACACCCCCTCCCCTAAATGGCAGGATGACCAGTAGATGTTAAATATATTAAAATATAAATTAGATACACAATAAGTATACATGACCAAAATGAAAAAAAAAATCAAATGAAGGTGGCTTAGCTGTACCAGATCTAAAATTATATTATAGAGCAGTAGTTACCAAAACTATTTGGTATTGGCTAAGGAATAGATTAGTTGATCAGTGGAATAGATTAGGTTCAAGGGATAAAACAGTCAACAAATATAGCAACCTAGTCTTTGACAAACCCAAAGATCCCAGCTTTTGGGATAAGAACTTACTGTTTGATAAAATTGCTGGGAAAATTGGAAACTAATATGGCAGAAACTAGGCATTGATCCATACTTAACGCCGTATACCAAGATAAGGTCAAAATGGGTTCATGACCTAGGCATAAAGAATGAAATTATTAATAAATTAGAGGAACACAGGATAGTTTACCTCTCAGACCTGTGGAAGGGGGAGGTCTTTATGACCAAAGCAGAACTAGAGATCATTACTGATCACAAAATAGAAAATTTCGATTATACCAAACTGAAAAGTTTTTGTACAAACAAAACTAATGCAGACAAGATTAGAAGGGAAGCAATAAACTGGGAAAATATTTTTACAGTCAAAGGTTCTGATAAAGGCCTCATTTCCAAAATATATAGAGAATTAACCCTAATTTATAAAAAATCAAGCCATTCTCCAATTGAAAAATGGTCAAAGGATATGAACAGACAATTCTCAGATGAAGAAATTGAAACTATTTCTAGTCATATGAAAAGATGCTCCAAGTCATTATTAATCAGAGAAATGCAAATTAAGACAACTCTAAGATACCACTACACACCTGTCAGATTGGCTAAGATGACAGGAAAAAATAATGATGATTGTTGGAGGGGATGCGGGAAATCTGGGACATTGATGCATTGTTGGTGGAGTTGTGAACGAATCCTATTAAATTCTTAATTACATATTCTGTCAAGCTATTTTTAATGTCTAATCCTATCATCTAATAGATTAGCTAATCCTCCAACATTTGCCATCTGCAAACTTGATGTCATCTATGTGTTTATTTGAGTCACTGATAATTATTTTTAGCAATAAATGGCATATCATACCCTTCAGAAGTATTCCACTAACATCTTCCTTTCATACAAACATTGAAAGTATTTAAATTAAATCTTAATCTGCACACAGTTCAAGTTTTATACATCCATCTTTTCTACAAAAATGAAATCAAAGATTTTCAAATTTTTTACACTGGGATCAAGAGAGACTGGGTGCAGTGGCTCTTTGATCAGTGAGGGCAGCAATGTCATCAGAAGAAGAAAAAAAGAAAATTAGTCTGGAATAAGCTTTTCTTCATGACAGTACATTTTGATTTCTTTGACAGCAAATACCATCTTTTCCCTGTTTTCTAGATTCCTTATAATATTTTCAAAATTTTGAAAAGGATACTACCAAAGTGCAAGAAATTAATGTTAAGTTCATTAGAATATACTTTGCCCCGTTTTTCTTTCTTTTTGAAAGTTAGAATAAGATTTCTTAATTTACAATGTTATTTTTTCATAATCTAAAAATCATTGAGAGTGGCTTACCAATCATTTATTCATTCTTTTAGTAAATGAAAAT
Organism: Sarcophilus harrisii; assembly: GCF_902635505.1. Taxonomy (NCBI): domain Eukaryota; kingdom Metazoa; phylum Chordata; class Mammalia; order Dasyuromorphia; family Dasyuridae; genus Sarcophilus; species Sarcophilus harrisii. The sequence goes on along the minus strand of NC_045427.1, from coordinate 62,302,313 downwards.
GTGTTCATGTCAAAGTTAATAATTTCAATTGATCAAAGAGTTTTGTGGCCTCTTAATATCATTCTACTTCTCTTATCAACTGTCATTTTCCTCTGTATTTAAATCTAGAGTCTTCTTACCAAAGAAAATATAAGTAAAATAAATTTTGGGAGTTCTGCCTTTTCTTTTTCTTCATTTATAACTGTCTAGTCCAGACCAAGTTATATTCATATCTTTTCAAATATCCTTTTCTTTTCTTCCACTTAGCTTAAAAATCACACATACACACACAATCAGACTATCTATTTCCATCTGTACATATGCACACACTATTTATATATATATATATATATATATATATATATATATATACATTGAGATATACACACATACATATATGTATGAATACACCTGGACAATATATACATATATGTATTGTGCATAAGCATATGTACATGTGTAAATATATACACACACACACATACACTCATATACACATGCATACACAGGGACACATGTAAATTTTACCCTCGGTTTTTCTTACTAGACATAGTTCATTTTCAGATTTGACTCTCATGAAATGACATTACCATAGCATGTTTTTATATTTATTCTCTGTTAACCTGATGAAGGACCAACTTGTATTCATTTAGATTAACATGACCTTTGCAATTTATATCCTAGTGAACTAGAAATTTAACTAGTTATTAATTAATTTCAAAAAAAAGAAAATGATATGGAGATTTTAGTGAACTGCAAGCTCAATGAGTCAGAAATTAAATGTAGTGACAAATAAAATAATAATTATACTCTATTTGTGAGATCATGGAATTTATAGATAGGAAGGAATTGAACATCATTTATTTCTAATCACTTGATTTTACATATGAGAGAGCTGAAACCCAGGCAATTTAAGTGACAACCAATCATGGCAATTAGTACAATGGAGATGGAAGTCCCATTTTTTTCTATTATTGTCAAAACATATCTGAGTTATGCTCAAACTTGGACTGCATATATTCGGGAGATTTACACATGAGATTGTATCCAAAGTGAGGCAAATAGAGTAGAGAAAGTACTAGATATAATTCCATATCTGGATCAGTTAAGACATATAATTCCATATTTATCTTCAGTAAATAAGGCTTGGAGATGGTAGAATATAATTACTTGGTGCTGAAAGGCAACATATATATATATATATATATATATATATATATATATGTACAATATGTTTCAGATTTGATAAGTTTAATTTGACTATGCATCTGTAAATGAAAAATGGATAATCATCTGTTGGGAATGCTGAAGAGCACATTCGCTTGTAAGTTTTGCCTGGACTAAACGGTCTCCGTTTTCTGACATCCTTATTATTCTATAACTCACAAATAGTTATATGGATATAATGCATCAATAAATCCACATTTAATCACACATCTTTCCAAATGTTCAAGTAACAATGCATTGAATAGTGTATAATAACTTTGGACATAATAATTATTACTGCTTATTTTATAGTTATAGGATGATTGTCCCCATCCTTGCTTCACTCTTCAGTCAATGTACCACCTGGAATATATTTGTCTTTATGATAATGAGTAATATTACTCAGTCTGTTTATTCTTCCCAAGGAGAAGGACATAAGTAATTGTCAAGTTTCAGAATTTAAAAGACACTATAACTATAATGAATAAGAAAATTTTTAAAAACTGAACATGGAATAGATAAAATAAATACTTTTTCAAATCTGACTCCTCTAGAAACTAAGTAAAATCAGCATTTCTCCCCATTTTAATATTAGTGTGTGGAAAATCAAAAGGAGAAGTCTACAATTTAGCTCTTCAGTGCTGAGTGATCTGTGTGAATTGTAGTATTAGCAAAGAAGCCATTATTTAAAAGTGAAGAAAAAAAAAAAAACAATAACTTGTTGGCTGTTGCTAAATGGTAATTTTTCACCTATTATATAAAGTAGCTTTGTTTTCAGGGCAATATCTGGTCTCCAGTTGAGAACAATCATGTCTCTTTGTGGCAAAAATACTAAAAATTCATTATATTTACATAGATGTCCCCAAATATGAAATCTATTCCATCCGTCCTTAAAATTTTGAAGCAACATAGAGAAGCAAGCCAGGAGAAATCTTATCTTAGAAATGATCATTCAAAAGAATGTTACTAGAAATCATTCCATTTTGCCTATCAATATAACACCTTGTATTATTACATAGAGTGTGTGTTTACATACACTCTGAATGAGATCCTTTCTTCCTACATACTGTATCACCACACATTTACCTCCAGCCTATCATTATACTTAATGTAATCCTATTTAATGTATACATATATATGTATATTATATAAAGTATATGAGGAAACGACACTATAATTTTTAAAATTTAAACCCCTACCAATGGACTTCCATTCACACAAAACAAACTGTTCACAATGATTACACATTTAGATGTTAAACATGACCATTTATTGATCAATAAGAGAAAATAAATAATATCACAGTACTGATGTGTTGATACAAGTTTAGGAATAATAAATAAACCACATAAACTTGAATCATGCAAAAACAACACAATATTCAGTATCAAGATTGGGAAGGTAGGCACACACTAAGAAACCTAGTAGATAAACTTATGAGTAGGGAGAATTCATAAATTCAGAGTAACTCAAAATCCTGGGCTATCAATATTGAAGTTATTGATTCCTTCAAAAATATTTCCATCATAGCTACTTTTCTTCTGTTATTTTGTCTATAACTGCTGGGCAAGTTTTTTTTATTTTTTTTACTCTCAAACTAATGAAGCATTTACAAATTCTTTCAAGTTGCAATCTTGATTATTTTAACCATAATTCCTTCTTAATTTGGATAGCAATTTTCTTTGGACCCAAAAAATTGGAAATATCATGGTAATTACTTTCCCTGACTAATAAAGGTAAGCCCATATAGCTTTTCATCCACCATGATTCTGCTTAGTTTAAATTTCAGTATCTTGTCCTATACATCAAATCAGCTGCAAGATTTGCCTTTTTACTTTTCCATGTCAAACCAGTAAGTGCAGTAGAGGGTTATAGGAATTTCTGAAAGGCTTCAACCATTTTTTCCCTGATCCTACATGAAAGGAAATTATTCACCTATGGAAGAAGCAATACTTGTATCCATTATCAGTTGATATATTTTATATATTTTCTGCTTTATTAACACCAGACTTATTCATTTGAAAGATTAGTACCTTAATTTGACAATATTTTATATTTTAAAATGCTATATTGCACTGTAATTTAAGCTCCAATTTTCTAGGATGTGTCATTGCTTGGCCAGTTGTTTGCACATTATTTGGCACTTTATACTAAGTTCTTAATAAATACTTGTTGATTGATTTGTCTAGTCCAACCAGTGTCTGTGTATAGATGTCTTTAATAATATCTAAAGCAAGTGATCCAGAGACTTGCCAATATTTATGGGTCAGATTGTATTTGCCCATTGTCATTATCAAGAAAATAGTGTTGTTGTTGTTTTTTTTTTTTTCACGTATAGCTCATACTATTTTTTACCTCAAATCTTTATGTTATTGCTCCTAATATTTATCTCAAATTTCTATCTATATAATGTTTACTTCCGACTCTGTTCTCTGAGTCTAAGAAAAAAAAGTTTAGGATTTTTATTTTCTATCTTCTTATATGTCTTTAAATATCTGGAGAGATTTATCTTTGTAAATCATTGATACCACAATCTCCAAGAAATTCCTTTAATTGGTCCTCAAAATACATGTTTGCCAGGACTATCATCTTCCTTGTCAATAATTTCTCATTATATCTATTAATTTATGTGATAGCTAAAATTGTGTATATAGAACAAAATGAAATAAATCTGGCCTGGCAAGAGTATAGTGAAATTATTTTAAATTTTATTTAAAAAAGATCGTTTTAGAGATATGAGAGCAAACCCAAAGAAAAAAGAAATCATGCAACTCCCAACATCTGAAATAGTACTTCAAATTGTAAAGTCTTAGATTTCATTTGCTCCTTTCCCAACAAAATTAATTTAAACTGAATTACAATTCTATTACACCGTTAAGCATCTTTTACTTGAATGCCAATCAAAGCTTTCTTATTTTAGTTGTCCATATGTTTTTGTTTGTTTTTTTATAATCTAAACTCTAGATTTTACATTTATCTTTATTGAGTTACCTTTTATTTTTATATTTAGTCTGTCCTATCTACACATTCTTAATGAATACCTGGTCTGCATGTCCTCCTGATTTCGTTGCTCTCACTGATTTTCCTCTCTGACATTCTACCTGAAATATTAGTTGGGGATACTAAAACTGTCAAAATATTTTGGAGATATCTTGTTTTTCATAGCTAAAACTTAGCAAGCCAGCAATGTTCTAAGATTGCCATAACAATAAGCCTTTTTGGTCTAAATGATATCATCCTCTGGCAAAGTGTATTGCTTGGACCATCATGAAGTGTTCACTGAAGGATTTAGCTCTCCTTATTTCCTAGGGACATCCATCACTGGGCACAATCCCTATTGCTTATCATTGACACTGCTTTCCTATTCCTATCATAGAACTTGAACCCCAGAACTTGAAACAATGACATTCCCACTGCACCTAATAAGACCTATAATGTGCCAAGAGATCTTGACCATGAGAACGATCTCAAAATCTAATAAGGATTGTGTTGTGCACCAATACCTTTTATGTATATAAGTAACCACAATATCAGAAATATTGAGCCCTCCAGATTTTGTTTTAAGTTATTATTATATCTCTTCTACTTATTGTTTGCTCTTGAAAAAATCTACCTGTCTCTATAGCTCTCAATTAGCTTAGATCAGAGGTTCATAAGCTGAATTTCACAGACCCTTAAGGTCTCTCTGTCTATTTTAGAAAGCCTAAACATTTGTATTTAATATAATTATGATTTCATTATAATTTCTTTCTTCTAAAATCCTATATATTTTATTTCAAACTTCTAAAAGCATTATTCTGAGAAAATGAATGTTATTATTATTTTTACATTTCATCAGATTGCCAAAAGTGTTCATAACATATGAAAAGAAAATAGTTTAGAATACTTGACTAGATAAATTTCAAGTTTCCTTTCATTTCTAATTCCCTATGAATCTATCACACAGATCAAATAAAAGTACTTATTAAATACTTGTTGATTGATCAATTAAACTTCTGAAATGAATTCTTTTGACATCAGAATTACGTAGTAGGAAAAAAAAACAACAACCACATTTTGGCTTTGAATCAAAATATTGTGGCTTAGGAAGGATAAATTATTAAAGTTGTGTTTTCTCATCTAAGAGCTTACCTCTGCCCCTCAAAGGTCAAAAGAAAATTTGTGGAAGAAAATAGCTTCCCAGTACTACAAACATTGGCTGATTGCAAGAGAGAGAGTTGGCACTAGGCAGTGTTTCTTTTCTCCAAGACCACTATTTAATAGGAAAGTCACAGTATTTGTCAGATACTGATTTGATAAGAGTTGTTTTCACATGAATCACCATGGCAATCAAATCAATTGGAAAGGAGAGTGTTATTTGGGGCAGAAGCTTCCCAATCATTCCTTTTACACAGAGGCCATAGGTGAACATTTACTGAACAGGTATATACTGACTGGTGTTATCTTTGTATTTTATGAAATGCCCTTCAGTCCCTTCATACTCACTCTGGTCATAACCCCATGGCTAGTGAGGCCACATGAAGAAGCAAAGAAGTTATACTGAAGCAGCTCTCTAGAGAAGGAATAGCTGTATGGGTTACATGTTCTATTATTGAGAGGTCAGAAATAATTTATAAGGGGACTACCTCTTCTTGAGTAATTCTCACTGACTATTAGAGACAGGTAGAGCCTAAAGATGCCCTGAGATATGAGTCATTCCAAATTAATCTGAGAGTAGTTCTCATTAGAGTTCACCACTTCTGGGAACCTGGCCAGCTTAGGTCAGCACCCCTCACCTCTATATTATTCTTTCCTCTCACAAACCTATGTGTGATACAACTCAAAGCAGAAGAGGCTGTTTTCTGGCCTTGTATATATAATAGCAGAAATATGATACAAGGAAAGAAAACATGAGCATCACACTAGCGTTACTTTAATCAAAGTCTTTATTCCCTTTCCATCCTTTTACCAATGTTCTTTAATTTGTATGGGGAAAAAACAAAACAAAACAAATATCTTTCAGAAGGAAGAGTAAAAAGAAAATATATGGGTCCTGAGGACCACACAGCTATTGTCTATTTCTCTGACCAGACTTCTCTGGCCAAAATTGAGGGGATATGATACCCATACAGCATTAAAGACAACTTTTGAATTATTTCTGACTCTAAGTCAGACAGAGACTTAGGGCAGAGACCTTACATTTAGCATATGGAAGGCGGGGGGTTCAAAGACAAATTACTGTAAAATCTTTTTCTCTTTCTTTTTCTGTGTTCCAAAAAAGTTTGGTATTTCTAGAATAGATTTTTTTAGAGAGAAAAATTTCACATATCTAAATTTCCAGAAACCAACACCTAAAACTTTTATAAAGAAAAAAGAAGATGGTGGTTTTTACTTGGCCTGATGCTGTGTGCAAATAAAACATACTCACTCATTTAAAGAAAGATAAGTAATAAATAAATTTATTCAAAAAACCTATTACTTATAAAAAAGAATGAAAAGTTTAAGCCTTTGTCTCTCTTTCAAAGAGAGAATAAGAGAGTTTCCCCCCTCCTTTTTCTTGTTGGGAAGAGGTAGCATATCAGCTGAGAAGTTTGTTGGAACCACAAACTGGAAGCCAAGAAAACTTTCGCAGTCATGATGCTGGTAGGGAAAAAAAACCTATCCATAATCTATTTATCTATAGATAGATATACATGACCATATGTCTACATATAAAGGAATACCAACCATCAGAGACTAAATACAATATGAAACCAACAGAGAACATTTTGAGCATGAGCATTACAGTGACACCCCATCAGGAACACACAGCCTCTCACTGTTAAAGCATTACTTGCCATTCCACAAATGTAGCCCAACAATTTTCTTTTCCAAGTGTTTGTCTCTTCATAAACGTCTCTTCCTAGGAGTGTCCAATCTTCCCCCTGATAATCTGTGTAATTGTGGGAAAATTCAGGTTTATACCAAATATTTTTTCATTTCTTTGTGTATTATTATTTTGTTCAATACCTGAGGTTTGAAGAGTATCCTTGAGTTAACTAGTGAAAGTGAACATATTTGTGGAGGGACACATGATCAGTTATTTATGAGAGATGGGGATTTCCAGAGTATTTTAAATCTGATTAATTTTTTCCCCTAGAAATGCTGGTTGGATTCATTACCTATGTGTGTGTGTGAACTAATATCCACTGGCCCCTCCCTAAAAGAAAATGATTGTTCTATTTCTCCCAATTTGAATTATTCCCACTTTCCTCTCCTCAGTGTCTATTAAGACCTCCTGAAACCTTGTATTTTATCCCCTTCATCCATCCTTTCTGCTAAAATTTCTCTTCAGAGTTAACTGAAAAAATGAGGCTACTTGATAATTACTCTCTCTTCTTCTATGTTAACTCTTCACAAATGAGTCAGACAACTTCCACCATTATTTTCTCCTTCCCTTGTCTTGGGTGAAGATGTGTTTTTGTTGTTGTTGTTTTGTTTTGTTTTTGTCAAGGTTAACTCTTCTACATACATAACTGATCTCATCCTCTTTAATTTATGTCAACAGTTTCCTCATTTTGCTATCCCCATTCTCTCTTCAGTTTCCCCCTGTCTACAGCTCTTTTTTTTATTCCCTATAAATTTATCCATGTCCACTACAGCCTTTAAAGAAATGTCTCACTCAATAGTATCATCCCTCCTTGCTATGATACCTCTACTCTCCTTCTTGCCTAAAGTCTTCAAAAAATCTATCAGCACTGTGCACTAGAAGTCTCTCACTTTGTCTAACTGTCTTTGTTTCTGATTCTGTCTGTCATTATTCTATCTTTCTGTCTGTCTCTTCTCTCTCTCTTTCTCTCTCTCTCTCTCTCTCTCTCTCTCTCTCTCTCTCTCTTTCTCTCTCTTTCTCATCTCATAAAAACTCTGCAATACATGAGAACTCAATTGACTATATATTGTCCAAAGCTATCAGTGTTCTTATTTACCACATTTAATGGCCTTCTCTCAAGCTTCATCCTTGGAAAATTGCCATAGCCTTTGTCACTGTGAATAATATCCTCATTTTATCTCTTCAACAATGAGATTATTCAAACCCGTTCCACTGGTGAGGGGATGAAAAGAGTCATCTTCACCCAGAGAGAGAACTGTGGGAATAGAGTATGAAACACAACATAGCATTCTCACTCTCTCTGTTGTTATTTGCTTACATTTTGTTTCCCTCCTCAGTTTTTCTTTTTCTTCCTTCTTTATCTTGTTTTTCTTGTACAACAAGATATATAAATATGTATACATATATTGTATTTAATATATATTTTAAAATATTTAACATGTATTATACTACCTGCCAGCTAAGGGAAGGGGTGGGAGAGGAAGGAGGGGAAATTTTGGAACAAAAGGTTTTGCAAGGGTCAGTGTTGGAAAAATTACACACGCATATGTTTTGTAAATAAAAAAGTTTTAATAAAAAATAAAATAATGATAGTCTCTTCATGGAGAATGTCTCTAGTTTTTGTAGCACAGCTCTATCCTGATTCTTTTCTTACCCGCTTGATAGCTCTTTGTCAGTCTTTTTGTAGAATCCTGACCCATAGAACGTTGACTGACTCTGAATGTCTCTTAAGCATCTTCCTAGGGCCTTTTTTCTTTTTCCTTTATACTATTTCACATGGTGTTCTCACCATCTTTCTTAGACTAAAATATCTATATAGAAGATTCCTGTGTCCATATATATTGTTCTTGCCTTTTTTCAGAGTTTCAGTTCTCTATCAACAAGTAACTCTTATCAACTGTCAAAAATAAATGACAAAAACAGCCATCATTTGTATTTTTACTCCTTGAAAACCATATTTTCTTATGAAATTTCTTGTTACACTAAAAAACATCAACATTTTCCCAGGCATCTAGGCTCATTATCTTTGTGTCATCCTTGACTTGTTCCTTTTATTCAAACTATTATTTGATTATTCAATACATCAGATCTAATATTATATAAATCTATATACACTGAAACTATAAATGAACTGTTGTCTTTCAAAACATCATTTTTATAGCTGCTTTGTAGCCACAGGACAGAGTAGCAGCAGTTATACTATGCCCTCATATGGCCAGCATATACTTCTTTTCTTAGTATCAATAGTTTCATATAATTCCTTGGGAAAGAAAATAATCAGCACCTAAATGAAAATATGCATCTACTTGATAATACATCAGATAATTTTAATTCACAATATTATTGCCAGATGATTATAGACAGGGCCCATAATAAGATCGTAGCTTCACTGTCATATCTACTATCAGGATAATTCCCTGGTCCAACCTTCTACATATAACCCTTCTTTTGTTCCTACACTAGTCACTATGCTCATTCTTTTCATTTTTCTGACTCTCTTATGTTTCCACCTTCTCCTCAATACTTTCTTTGAACAAGATTAGATTAAAGACAGTTCCCTATATCTAGCATCCCTCATAATGTTGTCTCACTTAACATATTTTCATGAGATCAGTTAAGTTTAGTATAACACATTTCTTCAAAAAAAAAGTCACTGGGCTCTGAATTGTTCCATACACAGAAGAAAGAGGATTCCCTATATCATAATTTAAGCTGTTCAAACTCCAATGAGAAGTTCAGGGTGGTGGAATAAATCAAGTTGGAAATTAGCCATGTCATTACATTTAACAGTCTTTCTCTTGTGAAAAATTGCCATAGGAACAGAATGCTATTTAAGCATTTTTCTGGAAGTGTCATTTCCCTGGTTCAGGTAGAGAGGGATGAATCTTCATTATATACAATGCTACCTAGATGAGTACTGGATGAATAAAAACTTCTTATTAAATCTTTCTTTGGAAATTGTCCCAGTTCACATCAACATTTAAGTGACATTAAGGGCCTTCACAACTGAATCAATATGTGGAACAATATTTGAAGCCTGGCCTGTAATGCACTTTAATTGATACAAAGGAAAGCCCAAGGACTATTATTAAAATCTGGGCACAAGAACACAGAAGTACATACAATGAAAGAGAAGTGTTTTAAAGGAAAATATCCCATTGTTTTGAACAGTAGCAAGTTACAGTTAAATTAAATTGGCTCTCATTCAGTAAAGAAATCAAAACCCACATCATGAGGTGTTCAGTGTTGGCTGGAGATGAAAAGGAGGTCAGTAATGATCTTTCAAACCACCTATCATCATACTTGACAGAGAAGACTTTTCACCTCAGTTTGCTGAAGTAAATTTTAATAAGTGTGCCTATGATTTTTATTGATATGGAGAACTGCCTTAAAGAAGCTTCCTCTATCAATGCACATTGGAACCTTCCTTATAAATTGTAATTTTCCTAAGAGAATTAGAAACTAAACTAATTTGCTCAAGGTCACATAGTCAATATGCAATGGAAGACTTGAATTCAGATTTTCATTTCAAATCCTCCTCTATATCTTGTATACCAATCTGAGTATTGGAAGGGACCTAGTCTCTTCCATTTTATAGATGAGGACAGTTATGTCAAGATGGCATAGGTAGTGCATGTCAGAGCATGGATATGCACGTTGATCTTTTATTCCAAATATATCTTATTTTTATTTTTTTTCAATGTCCCTCAGTGAATTTTCTGGGTTCTTTTTCTTTTCAAGTGCAGAGAAGCTTGATAAGAAAACAAAAGTAATTATTATTATAAAGTGGTTAGACTTTCTTTCAAGCATTTTCAATTCTTTTTCTAACTAACCCTCATTTCACAGAAAAGTTGATATTAAGGACTGTGAAGTCAAACATAAAAGAAATAAATATGGAATGTGGATGTTTGCAAAGAAAAATGTATGTATGAAAAAAGCAGGAAAAGTGCATATTTCAGAATAAAGTCTAGGAGACTAAGGAATTTCAGGGTGGTAAAAATGATGACATCTCTAGCAAGAACATAAATGGAATTTTCTTAAAGAATGCAGAAATGAAATATTTCCTATTAATACTTATTCAGAGGTTATGTCCACTAATCTATGCCAAAAATGGTTCATAAGTAGTATTAATATTGAAAGACAGAATGATGTAGGGGAAGAGCAAATACTTGGGTTTGAATCATAGCTTTACTGTATATGATTTATATAATTCTATATGTCATTTTATCTCCACACATCAATTTTTTCACCTGTCATATAAAGATAATTTTGCACACATTTTCTATCATGAAGATTTATTATGAATTTCAGTTTAGATAATTTTTAAAGAATTTTGCAAACCTTGAAGTGCATTAATGCCTTTTTTATTATCATGTATTTTCAATTTTTGGAGGAGACACATCATAAATGCCCAATTGCATAATCACAGAAACATGTAATGTTAAAATTAGAAAGAACTTTAAAGATTACCTAGCTTGTCTATTCATTTAAAAAAAATAAATCTGGAACATTAAAAGTAGAAATAACTAGCTCAAAAGTCACACAGTAAGTTGTAGTATCAGGATAAAAACTTACTTCTCTTATTTTAGCTCATTGTTCTATCTCTGTTCTACTTTTCTGTTGTACCACAAAAACAAAAAAGTAATATCTCCCATCTTCCAGATACCCAGCATAAGCTTATTTGGCATAATCGAAATGATATTTCCTGTAATTATCCTATTTTCTTTGTTCCAGAGATTAGGTACAAAAAGATGATTTTCTATCTTAAATACTTAACCATGTATTATTTCATTGATGTTAGTAATCTCTCCATCACTGTAAAGAAGACACCCTCCATCTCTGTTTTTAAACTCTATATATTTTTATAGAGAGAGAATTGACTCTAATTTATAAAAAATCAAGCCATTCTCCAATTGATAAATGGTCAAAGGATATGAACAGACAATTCTCAGATGAAGAAATTGAAACTATTTCTAGTCATATGAAAAGATGCTCCAAGTCATTATTAATTAGAGAAATGCAAATTAAAACAACTCTGAGATACCACTACATACCTGTCAGATTGGCTAGAATGACAAGGAAAGATAATGCGGAATGTTGGAGGGGATGTGGGAAAACAGGGACACTAATACATTGTTGGTGGAGCTGTGAATACATCCAACCATTCTGGAGAGCAATTTGGAACTATGCTCAAAAAGCTATCAAACTGTGCATACCCTTTGATCCAGCAGTGTCTCTACTGGGCTTATATACCTAAGAGATCATAAAGAAAGGACCTGTATGTGCACGAATGTTTGTGGCAGCCTTTTTTGTAGTGTCTAGAAACTGGAAACTGAGTGGATGCCCATCAGTTAGAGAATGGCTGAATAAATTGTGGTATATGAATATTATGGAATATTATTGTTCTGTTAGAAATGACGAACAGGATGATTTCAGAAAGGCCTGGAGAGACTTACATGAACTGATGATGAGTGAAACGAGCAGGGCCAAGAGATCATTATATACTTCAACAACAATACTAGATGATGACTAGTTCTGATGGACCTGACCATCCTCAGCAATGAGATCAATCAAATCATTTCCAATGGAGCAGTAATGAACTGAACCAGCTACGCCCAGCGAAAGAACTCTGGGAGATGACTAAAAATCATTACATTGAATTCCCAATCCCTATATTTTTCCCCACCTGCATTTTTGATTTCCTTCACAAGCTAATTGTACAATATTTCAGAGTCTGATTCTTTTTGTACAGCAAAATAACGGTTTGGTCATGTATACTTACTGTGTATCTAATTTATATTTTAATATATTCAAAATCTAGTGGTCATCCTGCCATCTGGGGGTGGGGGTGGGGGGTAAGAGGGGAAAAATTGGAACAAGAGGTTTGGCAATTGTCAATGCTGTAAAGTTACCCATACATATAACCTGTAAATAAAAGGCTATTAAATAAAATAAATAAACTCTATATATTTTTAGATCATGTTCCTTTAAAAAATTTCTGCATCTATTCAACATGTAAGAATCCATACTCTGGGACTGCAACCAAGATAGCAGAAAGTAGCTTGGACATTGCTTCAGCTCTTCCTAGACTTCTCTCAGAATCAACACTAGATCAAGCCTCTGAAAGGATTTTGGAGTGACAAAACGTACAAACATTCAGAATGTAATAATTTTCCAGTTTTTATCTGGGTATGTGATTTTCCTATGAAATACCTTATTGTTGTATATAGTAGGCATTAAACAGTTGGTTGATATCTTGGAAGCATTTCAGGAAAGGTCTATCTCAATTGGACAGGGGATAATGTGCCCTAGTACAATTATAGTACAGAGAGGTTAAATGTAGGAAGATCTGGTACAGGGAATCTACTGGAAAGCTCTCAGCCAAAATATCATGGCTTTAGTTACCCTGTCCTAGTTAGAAGGGCAGATCATCAATAAGACCTTCAATGCTACTACAGAAGGCAAACCCAAGGATAACAGGTAGGAGTTGACTAAGCCACTCAACACAGTGGGGAGCCTGAAGCACACTAATGCATTGTTGGTGGAGTGGTGGAGTTATAAATTGATTCAACCATTCTGAATAATTTGGAACTAGGCCCAAAGGCCTACCAAACTGTGCATAGCCTTTGATCTAGATCATTAAAAAGGGAAAAAGGACCAACATGTGCAAAAATTTTTAAAGCAATCTTTCTGGTAGTGGCAAAAAACTGGATACTCAGTAGATGCCCATCAGTTGGGGAATGACTGAATAAGTTATGCTATATGAATGTAATGGAATATTATTTTTCTATAAGAAATGATGAGCAATCTGATTTCAGAAAAGTCTAGAAAGACATACATGAACTGATGCTTAGTGAAGTGAGTAGAACCAAGAGAACACTGTACACAGCAACAAGTTTATGTGATCAACAGTGATGGATTTGGCTCTTTTCAACAATGAGATAATTCAAGGCAATTTCAATAGATTTGGTATGGAAAGAACCATCCACATTCAGAAAGAGAAATACAGAGATTAAATATGGATCAAAGCATAGTATTTTCATCTCATGCTGCTCTTGAAATTTGTCTGCTTGTTATTTTTCTCATACTTATTTTTCTTTTACCTTTTAATATTATTTTTCTTACACAACATGATAAATGTGGAAATATCTTTAGATATTTGTTTAATCTATATTAAATTGTTTGCTGTCAGTGGGAGGGAGAAGGCAGAGCAAGGAATTAAAACTCGGAATACAAGATTTTACATGGGTAAATGTTAAAATATATTTTGTTGGTAAAATAAGAAAGTTATTAAAATGGAGAAAATGAATGCATCATCTGAGGCATTGGATAGTGTAAATGATAGGGAAATGAAGAAGTATTTATTAAGTGCATATAGTAGTACATGTCAAAGAATGCCAAAATTGATGTGTAGATTTCAAGAAATCAATTAAAAATTGATACGTATATTTCGATATTACTTTCCTTTATAAAACTCCTGTTTTATTTTCCTTTTACATTGTTTTGTTTTTTTTTATTCAAAAACATCATTCTGAATAGAATTCATATTTTTTCAGACTTTCACCATAGATTTAAAAAAATAAAGAAATCCTCTACTCTATAAACATTTATATCTCATGATTACTTAGGTTGTTTTTTTGTTTTTTGGTTAAACTACATACATACCAAAGCTTATATACACTTCTTTTTTTCCTATGAAATACCTTATTGTTGTATATAGTAGGCATTAAATAGTTGGTTGATTTATTAAGCCCCTTATTGAACATAGATAATTTTTAATAGTATACTTCTAAAGTATTTTTACAATATATTTATCTGGTGGCCAGTTAACAAAATACAAGTTTCATGTGATGTTTAAACATACAGCAATTATTTATGTTTGAAAGATATTTGTTCCACTATTCAAAAGAAGAAATGAAAACTATCAACAACTATGTGAAAAAGCTACAAATCCCTTAGAGAAATATAACTGAAAATTCTGCTCTCACATTTTTCAACTTAGTGAATATATACACAATATTTAAAATGTGATTTCTGGAGAAATGTGTGAGAATATAGTTATAATAACATACTTTTATTGAAGCTATTCATTGAAATAAAAAAATTTGAAAATTATTTTGATATTTAAGAAAGAATGACAGAATTCCAGATCCAATATCCCCATTACTGAGAACACATCCTAAGAAAATATAGGAAGACATAAAGACATAAAAAACAAGAAAGAAAGATGAAGATATTACAAAATATTCCTAGTGGATCTTTCTGTGTTAGAAAAAAGTTAGAAACAAAGTGAGGATTCCTTTGTTATAGCATGGAAAAAAATAGCTCCTGAAATGTCTTTCAACAGTAGAATAGAAAGGCAGAGCCAAGATGGCAGAGAAGACACACTCGACTTTCTAAGCTCTTCTCTTACCCTCTTTATCAATATTATATCTAGCCTCAAAAATAGTCTTGACTGCTACAGTTCGTAAAGATAAGAAGTAGAACAACTCACCAGCCAAAGAAAATCTGCAGTCTCGCCAAAAAAGGTAGGTTCCGGGGCCAGGGGGGAGATCGGCGCAGATGGGGAGAGAAATTAGGTTCTGAGGAGAGCCTCAAACCGAAAGTGAAAGCACAGATCTCAGCACAAGCCCACAGGCCCAACCCACAGTACTTGGCTTTTCCTTGGGGCAGCTGTGATCCTGCACGGCAGGAGGACACAGCCCGGGTTAGCCTCCAATCTGCACAGTGGGGAGCTCGGCTTGGGGCCATAGAGCATTTCCAGGGCCGATTTGAATTGGGCAGAGACACTGGGGCAGAGTTCGGGGAGGTCTTCGGTCTGCGGTCAGCTGCTAATACTCACAGTCCCACAAGAGGCTCGGGCCTGGGGCAGTGACACTTTCACCCCTTAGTCTCTAGCAGAGGGCAATCACTAACCCACACAACCCAACTAAGCAGTTTGATAGTTCCGCCAGTGCTGAATCCACTTCCTGTTGGGGGAAGGGAAAACTGTCATTCAGAGCACTCCCATACCTCAGAGCCAGAAATCGGCAGAGGAAGCTGGTAACCCCCTTGCCTAGGAGACCTACCCTAAAGGCTTTAAAACATGAATAAAAAGATGAAAAGAATGATCGACAGCTTCTATGCAGAAAAAGATCAGGTCAGCAAACCTGAAGAGACCTCAAACAGCAAAATGCATCAGACTGTCCTCCTTTACATGATGTCCTCATAGAAGAGACTCATTAAAAGTCTCAAAAGAGAGTTAGAAGATAAATGGGAAAGGAAAGAGAAGCCTTACAAGAGAGCAACAACTTCCTGAAATACGAATTGGAAAAGTAAAAAATCTCAGGAAAGTAAGAATTGTGAATTGAAAAATAAAGAATCTACTAGAAAGTAGGATCTGTGAATTGAAAAGACAAAGAACACACAAGAAAGTAGGATCTGGAATTGAAAAGAAAATAAGTCACTAAAAAAATTAGTGAAATGGAAAAAAATTCCACAGACCAAAACAATACATTTAAAAACTCAATTGGACATATACAGAAAGAAGTAAAAAAAGATAATGAAGAAAATAATTCTTTAAAAATTAGAACTGAACAAATAGAAACTAATGATTCATTGAGACAGCAAGAATCAGTCAAGCAAAAACAAAAAAATGACAAACTGGAAAAAACCATGAATTATCTACTTGCAAAAACGACAGACTTGGAAAATAGATCTAGGAGAGATAATCTGAGGATTATTGGACATTCCGAAAATTATGATGAAAAAAAGGGCCTAGATACTATTTTACAAGAAATCATCAAAGAGAACTGCCCAGATGTAATAGAATCAGAAGGTAAAATAGGCATTGAAAGAATTCATCAAACATCTTCTGAAAGAAACCCTAAAATAAAAACGCCAAGGAATATTGTGGCAAAATTTCAGAACTATCAGATTAAGGAAAAAATTTTACAAGCAGCCAAAAAAAACCATTTAAATACCGAGGTGCCACAATAAGGATCACCCAAGATCTGGCTGCCTCTACATTAAAGGAAAAAGGGCCTGGAATATGATATTCCGAAAGGCACAAGAACTTGGGATGCAGCCAAGAATAAACTACCCAGCTAAGCTGAGCATTTTCTTCCAGGGAAAACGATGGACATTTAATGAAACAAAATGAATTCCATTTGTTTCTGAAGAAAAAACCAAAACTAAACAAAAAATTTGATCTCCAAGAATAGAACTCAAGAGATGCAGAAAAGGTAAAAATAACTCTTGAGAATTGTATTTCTGTTGTGGATATACAAAAAGAATACATGTATAATTTGATTGTACTGATATAACATAAAAAAGGGAAGTAGATATGGAAAAGGGATGATGGCAGAATAAGGTGGGAAGGAGGGATAAAAAGAGGGAAACCACATCCCAAGAAGAGGCAAAGGAAACTTATCATATCTGAGGGAATTTAGAGAGGGGAGGAATATTGTGTGAATCTTACTCTCATCAGAGTTGGCTCAAAGAAAAAATAATTGACATTTGTTTTAGAGAAAATTCTCTCTCGCCTCATTAAAAACGGGGGAGAGGAAAAGGGAAAAGAAAAAGAGTAATAAGGGAAGGAAGGGGTAAAGACTCAAAGGGGGGAAGGGAGGGATTATAAAGAGGATAAGTATCGTGATACAAGAGGGGTACATAAGTTTAAAAGGGGGAAAGAGGGTTGGGGAAGGCAAGAATAAGTAAAGCATAATCTGGGGTTATTAGGATGGCAGGATATACAGATTTAGTAATTCTAAACGTAAATGTGAATGGGATGAACTCCCCCATAAAGAGGAGGCAGATAGCAGACTGGATCAAAAGTCAGAACCCTACAATATGTTGTTTACAAGAAACACATTTAAAGCAGGGAGATACATATACAGTAAAGGTAAAAAGGCTGGAGTAAAATCTATTATGCTTCAGGTGAAGTCAAAAAGAGGGTAGCCATCCCTTATCTCAGATCACAAAAGTAAAAATTGATCTAATTAAAAAGAGATAAGGAAGGAAACT
This sequence comes from Sarcophilus harrisii, assembly GCF_902635505.1. NCBI lineage: Eukaryota > Metazoa > Chordata > Mammalia > Dasyuromorphia > Dasyuridae > Sarcophilus > Sarcophilus harrisii. The sequence continues at coordinate 62,284,276 of NC_045427.1, read as the reverse complement.
ACATCCTGCTAAAGGGTAGCATAAACAACGAAGCAATATCAATATTAAACATGTATGCACCAAGTGGTATGGCATCCAACTTCCTAAAGGAGAAGTTAAGAGACTTGCAAGAAGAAATAGACAACAAAACTGTAATAGTAGGAGATCTCAACCTTGCACTCTCAGAATTAGACAAATCAAACCACAAAACAAATAAGAAAGAAATTAAAGAAGTAAATAGAATATTAGAAAATTAGGTATGTTGGATCTTTGAGAAAATTGAATGGAGATAGAAAGGAATATACTTTCTTCTCAGCAGTTCATGGAACCTATTCAAAATTGATCATATATTAGGACATAAAGACCTCAGAATTAAAATGCAAGAAAGCAGAAATAGTAAATGCTTTCTTTTCAGATCATGATGCAATAAAAACTACATTCAACAAAAAAGTTAGGGGAAATAGAGCAAAAAGTAATTGAAACTAAACAATCTCATCTTAAAGAATGATTGGGTGAAGCAGCAAATTATAGATACAATTAATAATTTCACTCAAGATAATGACAATGATGAGACATCATACCAAAATTTGTGGGATGCAGCCAAAGCGGTAATAAGAGGGAATTTTATTTCTTAGAGGCTTACTTGAATAAAACAGAGAAAGAAAAGATTAATGAATTGGGCTTGCAACTAAAAAACTAAAAAAGACCAAATTAAAACCCCTAATCAAATACTAAATTGAAATTCTAAAATTAAAAGGAGAAATTAAAAATATTGAAAGTAAAAAAACTATTGAACTAATTAATAAAACTAAGAGTTGGTTCTATGAAAAGCTCAATAAAATAGATAAGTCTTTGGTAAATCTGATTAGAAAAAGGAGGGAGGAAAATGAAATTAGTAGTCTTAAAATGAAAAGGAGAACTTTCCACCAATGAAGAGGAAACTTAGAGAAATAATAAGGAGTTATTTTGCTCAACTTTATGCCAATAAATTTGATAACCTAAGGAAATGGATGACTACTCCAAAAATATAGACTTCCCTGACTAACAGAGGAGGAAGTAAATTGCTTTGAATAGTCCTCATTTCAGAAAAAGAAATAGAACAGGCAATTAAACAACTCCCTGAAGAAAAATCCCCAGGACCACATGGATTTACATGTGAATTTTTACCAAATATTTAAAGAACAATTGGCCCCTAATGCTATATATAAATTATTTGATAAAATAGGGAATGAAGGAGTCCTACCAAATTCCTTCCTGACACAAACATGGTACTGATACCTAAACCAGGTAGGCTGAAAACAGAGAAAGAAAATTATAGACTAATCTCCCTAATGAATATTGATGCTAAAATCTTAAATAAGATATTAGCAAAAAGACTACAGAAAATCATCTCCAAGATAATACACTATGATCAAGTAGGATTTATACCAGGAATGCAGGGCTGGTTCAATATTAGGAAAACTATCAATATAATTGGCCATGTTAATAACCAAATTAACAAAAACCATATGATCATCTCAATAGATGCAGAAAAAGCATTTGATCAAATCCAACATCCATTCCTATTAAAAACACTTGAGAGTATAGGAATAAATGGACTTTTCCTTAAAATAATCAGCAGCATCTATTTAAAACTATCAGTAAGCATCATATGTAATGGAGATAAACTGCAACCATTCCCAATAAGATCTGGAGTGAAACAAGGTTGCCCACTATCACCGTTACTATTTAATATTGTATTAGAAACGCTAGCTATAGCAATAAGAGCTGAGAAAGAGATTAAAGGAATAAGAATAGGCAATGAGGAAACCAAATTATCACTCTTTGCCAATGACATGATGGTATACTTAGAGAACCCCAGAGATTCTGCTAAAAGTTATTAGAAATAATCCACAACTTTAGCAAAGTTGCTTGGTTATAAAATAAACCACATAAGTCATCAGCATTCTTATATATTACTAACAAAATCCAACAGTCAGAGTTACAAAGAGAAATTCCATTTAAAGTAACTACTGATAATATAAAACATTTAGGAATCTATCTGCCAAGGGAAAATCAGAAACTTTATGAGCAAAATTACAGACCACTTTTCACACAAATTAAGTCTGATCTAACCAATTGGAAAATATTAAAGGCTCTTTGGATAGGGCGAGCAAATAATAAAGATGACAATATTACTTAAACTAATCTATTTATTTAGCTCTATACCAATCAGACTCCCAAAAAACTATTTTGATGACCTAGAAAAAATAACCACAAAGTTCATATGGAAAAACAAAAGGTCAAGAATTTCAAGGGAATTAATGAAAAAAATCAAATGAAGGTGGCTTAGCTGTACCAGATCTAAAATTATATTATAGAGCAGCAGTTACCAAAACCTTTTGGTATTGGCTAAGGAATAGATTAGTTGATCAGTGGAATAGATTAGGTTCAAGAGATAAAACAGTCAACAAATATAGCAACCTAGTCTTTGACAAACCCAAAGATCCCAGCTTTGGGATAAGAACCTTACTGTTTGATAAAAATTGCTGGGAAAAATTGGAAACTAATATGGCAGAAACTAGGCATTGATCCATACTTAACGCCATACACCAAGATAAGGTCAAAATGGGTTCATGACCTAGGCATAAAGAATGAAATTATTAATAAATTAGAGGTACATAGGATAGTTTACCTCTCAGAACTGTGGAAGGGGAAGGTCTTTATGACCAAAGCAGAACTAGAGATCATTACTGATCACAAAATAGAAAATTTCGATTATACCAAACTGAAAAGTTTTTGTACAAACAAAACTAATGCAGACAAGATTAGAAGGGAAGCAATAAATTAGGAAAATATTTTTACAGTCAAAAGTTCTGATAAAGGCCTCATTTCCAAAATATATAGAGAATTAACTCTAATTTATAAAAAATCAAGCCATTCTCCAATTGAGAAATGGTCAAAGGATATGAACAGACAATTCTCACATGAAGAAACTGAAACTATTTCTAGTCACATGAAAAGATGCTCCAAGTCATTTTTAATCAGAGAAATGCAAATTAAGACAACTCTAAGATACCACTACACACCTGTCAGATTGGCTAAGATGACTGGAAAAAATAATGATGATTGTTGGAGGGGATGTGGGAAAACTGGGACATTGATGCATTGTTGGTGGAGTTGTGAACGAATCCAATCATTTTGGAGAGTAGTTTGGAACTATGCTCAAAAGTTATCAACATGTGCATACCCTTTGATCCAGTCAGTGTTACTACTGGGATTATATCCCAAAGAGATTATAAAGAAGGGAAAGGGACCTGTATGTGTACGAATGTTTGTGGCAGCCCTTTTGTAGGTGGCTAAAAACTGGAAACTGAATGGATGTCCATCAGTTGGAGAATGGCTGAATAAATTGTGGTATATGAATATTATGGAATATTACTGTTCTGTAAGAAATGACGAACAGGATAATTTCAGAAACGCCTGGAGAGACTTACACGAACTGATGCTGAGTGAAATGAGCAGGACCAGGAGATCATTATATACTTCAACAACAATACTATATGATGACCAGTTCTGATGGACCAGGCCATCCTCAGCAACGAGATCAACCAAATCATTTCTAATGGAGCAGTAATGAACTGAACTAGCTATGCCCAGAAAAAGAACTCTGGGAGATGACTAAAAACCATTACATTGAATTCCCAATCCCTATATTTATGCACACCTGCATTTTTGATTTCCTTCACAAGCTAATTGTACAATATTTCAGAGTCTGATTCTTTTTGCACAGCAAAATAACGTTTTGGTTAGGTATACTTATTGTGTATCTAATTTATATTTTAATATATTTAACATCTACTGGTCATCCTTCCATCTAGGGGAGGGGGTGGGGGGGGTAAGAGATGAAAAATTGGAACAAGAGGTTTGGCAATTGTTAATGCTGTAAAGTTACCCATGTATATATCCTGTAAATAAAAGGCTATTAAATAAAAAAAAATAATAAAAAAATAACAGTTGAATATTCAGATTTGGAAGTTAAGATTAATGGGAGATATGAATTATGGTACATAAATTTAATTGAGTACTTTTTTCCATAAGATGTTAAAACTGATTAATGCATTGAAATATGAGAAATAATTGACAATGCAGAAACTTGTTTGATCGTCAAAGCAGAATCAACAGTATAAGGTGCACAATAAGTAAATAAATAAAATCTGAAATGATATTGATTTTTTTTAACACAGATTATAATGAGAAATATTAGTCCTGAAGAATAGACAATTAAAATAAATTTTCCTTTATCAATAGAGTGCAGGCATTATATAGAATAAGAAAATTGTATTTTTACCCAGAGATTGGCTGCATCCTTCAGCCTATTATTAAAGAGAAAAGTGCCTTTGTGGGATGGGAGTTAGAAATCATCATAAGATTGTAGTATGGGGGAGAAATATAAAAATGGAAAGATAACTAAATTACCATTTTTTTCTTTTTAATTACTTCTATATGTAAAAAAGCCCTTTAAAAAGGAAAAAAATATATACAATTTGCTTACTATATTTCAACATACAAAGTCTTTAAAGAGGAAAAAATACATCTATTTATGTTCCTTTTGAAGGAAGATTTGGGGTCTTTTTATGGTAGAGAAAATTTGAGATGAGTCAATACAATTTGAAATGAGATTTCAAAAACATCATGAAATGTATTATCTTCTTCCTTTTCACTTCTGTACTTATCTTGATCATTGGGTATAGATGAAAAAATGGAAGCATGTATATGTACACACATATGAATATGTTCATGCATATCTGTTTCTATACACATCTGCATACTCAACATATGTTACACATATAAGGATATTGTATATTTAGAGTAAAATAGCCAAGAGGGTATATTACATACAGTTCTAGGCTTAAAATCAAAAAGATCAGTGCTTAAATTGAGTTTTTTACAAATGTGTAATCCTGGGAAAACCATTTAGCATCCCTTAACCTCAGTTTCCTTATTTATAAAAGGAGAATAAAAGCACACATCTTTATACACTTGTTGCATGAGAATTACATAATAGATGTGCTATTCTCTAAATCCTAAAGAATCACATAAGTACTAGGTATTATACCTATAGTTATATGCATAAGTTGATTATTAAATTATTGTAACAGAATATCTTCACACAAAGTCCTTCAAGTGATTGATTTGACATTGGAATTATCAATGCCCAGAAACTTTTCAGTGAAGTACACAGGCATTAAAAAATAATGACTGTTACATGTATGAAAGAATAAACATATATTAAACTGTAATCCATAAATATCATAAAAACTGTGGCACAAAAATTCTATAAATAGGGAGATCAACGTCAGAAATATAGCATCTTGAAAACATCAAATGCTTTTTAAATTTCATTTTTTCCAAGAATTTTTTGTCAAAATCACTGTATCAAAAATATAACAAACAATTAATTGTCTATTTATTTTAATTACTTGGTACTTTGGAAAATTTGCTTTAAAAAAACAAAACAAATACTATGAACTTCACAATTTTTTTTTAACTGTGCTTGTAACTACTTTGTTTATCTATCCTGAGTTTATCTCTATTTAGAAAAAAAAAGAGTAGTGCCATAATATATGGCACTAATATATGCAATATTCTGAAAATAAGACATACAAATTTATATATGTATGTATTAATATATGTATATGTGGCAATAAATATATACATATATTGATTCATAATTTAAAACAAGGTATACAGTATGATATAGTAAAAGTTTATTCTCCTTTTTAATGAATTCTAATAAAGATCTATATTTCAACTATCATTAATCTTTATTTTCATGCTTAGAATTTCATGAAATATGTCACTTTGTATTGAATACCATGTAGTGAATTTCAGACTTACAAATTTCAGACACACTAATTTCTTGAAACCATAATTTATGGTCAGTTTCAATTGTGCTAAAGTAATTATATTAAGTAACAAATTACTTAAATAATTATTTAACCAAAGTTGATATTTATTGATATATGATCTTAACTATAATTTCTATATTCATAATATATGAGCCCATTTTTTAAAAAACTCAATAGCATTTTACTTCTTTCAACTATGTGCAAAGATAAACAGTCTTTGACATTCACTTATATAAGGCCTTGGGTTCCAAAACTTTTCTTCTTCCCTCTTCCCTTTCCCTTCTTCAATATAGCAAACATATATGCTATATTTATATAATCATCTTAAATATTTCCATATTAGTAATGTTATAAAACAAAAATCAGAACAACAACACAAGAAAGAGAAAAAAACAAAGCAAAATTTTAAAAAATCCTAATAATAATATACTTTGATCTGGATTTAGTCTCCATAATTCCCTTTCTGGATGACATTTTCCATCTCAGGCTTACTGAAATTGTTTTGAATCACTATCTTGCAAAAATAGCTATGTCTATCATGGCTGATTATTGCACAGTCCTTCTACTACTCTATATAATGTTCTCCTGGTCCTGCTCACTTCACTCAGCATCAGTTCATTCAAATCTTTTCAGATTTTTTTCTGAAACTTCACTGCTCATTTTTCTTATTGAAGAATAATAAACCATAATAAAACCTATTCAGCTATTCCCAAACTTATGGCATATCATTTGCCAAATATTTGTCACCACAAAAAGAGCTGCTACAAATGTTTTACAGATGTTGGTCCTTTTACCATTTTATGAACTATTTGAGATACAGACCCATTAGTTGGTAGCCCTTTGGGCATAGTTCCAAATTTCTCTTTAGAATGGTTGGATCAGTTTACAATAATTCACAAGTGTCCCAGTTTTCTCACATCCCCTCCATCATTTATTATTTTTTTCCTGTTATGTTAGCCAATCTTCTTGTTATGAGGTGGTAGCTCATGGTTGTTTTAATTTGCATTACCCTAATCATTAGTGATTTAGAAAATTTTTTCATAGAGTTATAGATGGCTTTGATTCCTTCATTTGAAAATTGTCCATTCATTTCCTTTAACCATTTATCTACTGGGAAATGACCTGTGTTCCTATGCATTTGAATCAGTTCTTTATCTATTTTGGAAATGAGGCTTTTATCGATAACATCAGCTATAAAAATAGCTTCCTCTCTTCCATTTCCCTTCTAATCATGGCTTCATTGGTTTGGTTTGCGCAAAATCTTTTTAATTTAATTTAAATTGTCCATTTTCTCCAAATTTCTGACAGGTAAATTATCCCTTACTTTCCTGATTTTCTTGCAGTATCACTGTTTATATCTAAATCATAAATCCATTCAACCTTATTTTGGTATAGGGTGTGAAATAGTTCTCTTTGTTTACTTTGTTCCACACTATTTTCCATTTTTCCTAGCAGTTTTTGTCTAATAAAAAGTTTTTATCCCAGAAGTTGGAGACTTTGGGTTTATTAAACAGTAGGTAACTAAAGTCATTGACCACTCTGTCTTGTATATCTAACACATTCTACTCACTCACTACTGTATTTCTTAGCCAGTAACAAATAGTTTTGATAACTGTCACTTTACAATACAGTTTAAGGTCTGATATTATTAGATAATCTTCTTTTACATGAAAAAATTATTTCCTTTTTATTCTTGACCTTTACTTATTCCAGATAATTTTTCTTAGTTTTTCTAGTTATATATGTAGATAGATAGATAGAAAGCTAGATAAATACAGATATTGATATAGATATAGATAGCTTGGCCTGTCCATGAGAAACTGATGTTTTTTCTGTTGTCTATATCTGCCTGAAAAGTGTTTTGTAGTTGTGTTCATATAAGTATTGGGTTTCTCTTGGGAGGTAGACTCCCAAGTATTTTATAATGTCTAATTTTTATGGTATTTTTCTTTCTGTGACTTGTTATTGTGCTTTGTAATATATAGAAATGTGATGACTTATTTTAAACTTCACTAAATTGTTAATTGTTTCAGGTAGTTTTTTTTAGTGGGTTCCCCAGGATTCTCTAAATATACCATTATATAATTTGCAAAAAGTGATAGTTATGTTTCTTTACTGTCAACTTTAAATCATTCAATTTCTTTTTCTTTTATTGAAAAAGCTAATTTTTCTAATATAATATTGAATAGCAGTGGTGTGTTAACAGGTATTTTTTTTCTCACTCCTGATCGTAACGGGAATGCTTCTATCTCATCCCCAAAACATATAATGCTTGCTGATAGATAGATGCAGACTATTTTTTTTTTTATTTTAATAGCCTTTTATTTACAGGTTATATGTATGGGTAACTTTACAGCACTGACAATGGCCAAACCTCTTGTTTCAATTTTTCCCCTCCTTCCCCCACCTCCTCCCCCATATCAGCCTATTATTTAAGGAAAATTCCATTTATTCCTATACTTTCTAGGGTCTTTAATAGGAATGGATACTGTGCTGTCAAAAAACTTTTTTTCTGCATCTGTTGAAATAATCATGTGATTTCTGTTAGGTTTTTATTGATATAGTCAATTATATCAATATCTTTTGTAATATTGAAACAGCTCTGCATACATGGTATGAATCCTACTTAATCATAGGGTATTATCTTTCTGCTAAAATGTTATAATCTCTTTACTAATATTTTATTTCCATATTTTGCATCAATATTTATTAAAAGAATTGGTCTAAATATTTTTTGTGGCTATAGGTCTTTTTGATTTAGGTATCAGAATCATTTTTGTATCAGAAAAGAGATTTGAAAGGACACTTTTGTCTATTTTTCCAAATAGTTTATATAGTATATAAATTATTTTCTAAATGTATAGTAGAATGAAATGTTAAATTCATCTGACCCCTAAGCTTATTTTAGGAAGTTTATTGAAGACTTGTTCAATTTCATTGTCTAAAATATGGTCAAGTATTTTGTTTCCTCTTCCATTAACTTGTTTATTTTTTTTTGTAAATGTCCATCCATTTCAATCCAATTGTGAGATTCATTTGGCATATGGTTGGACAAAAGAGCTCCTAAGGACTTTAATTTCTCCTTCATTGGTGATAAATTCATGATTTTGATTTTTGACACTTAGTTTGGTTTTGCTTTTTCTTTTTTCTGATTAAATCAACCAATCATTTATCTATTTTATTTTTTTTCATAAAAATCAACTCCTAAATTGATTTAATAATTCAATAGTTTTCTTTTAATTTTAAATTCCTTTAATTTTCACAATTTATAATTTAGCATTTAGTTGGATTGCTCTTTTTTCTAGCTTTTCTAGTTGCATGCCCAATTATTTTAACTTCTCTCTCTCTATTTTATTCATGTAAGCATTTAGAGGTGTGAAATTTCCCCTAAAAACTGCTTTGGCTGCATCCCCTAAGTTTTAAAATGTTGTCTCATTGCCATACTCTTGGATGAAAGTATTGATTGTTTTAATGCTTTGTTGTTTGACCCACCCATTCTTTAGGATCAAATTATTTAGTTTCCAATTAATTCTTGGTCTATTTTTCCATGTCCTTGCACCTTTATTAAATGAAATTTTTATTTCATCATAATCTGAAAATGATACAATTAACATTTATGCCTTCTGCATTTGATTATGAAAATTTTATGCCCTAATATATATTTGGCAGTATAATCCATTTATTAATCAGAAAACAATTTAATTAGCACATTATGTACAAAGAATTCTGAAAACATTCAGGATACAAAGAAAAACAAAAATAGTCCCTTCCTTGAAATAGTTTACAATTGAATTGGGGAGATATGGGTAGATAAATCACACCCACATGAGTACACACACACACACACACACACACACACACCATGAATACATACAAAACAAGCAATGATCCCCTTCCCAAATTTCACACAGCATTAACTCTTTAGTTCCAAAGTGAAATAAAAAATGTTTATTTGTGTGTGTACGTGAAAAAGAGAGACAGAGAAACAGAGACAGACAGGCACACACACACCCAGAGGAGACAGAGAGAAAGACTTTTGAGGGTATAGGGAGAACATCTTGGCAAAACTTTACATTGAGCTAAAATATGAAAGAAATCAGGGAAACTAGGAGATGGAAGAGAAGAGGGAGAGTATTCTATGAATGGAGGATAGCCGGCACAAACACATGGAATGCCAAGAGAAAAAAAAAAAAAAACAGAAATAAGGTCTATATAGTATCCAAATAAGCCATTTCTAAAACATAGAGTCTAAATGTGAAAGACTTGAGGTCAGTTTCATACCAAGAGAGCATTTTAGAAGAAACTCATAATTCTTGTTAGTAAAGCACTTCCTGAGAATGGCATTTGTTCTATACACAAATTAGAATTTTTTATCTAACTGAATTTTCACTGGAAATTTGAGAAACTACATAGAGAGCTTTCTTTTATGTTTGGATAGATAGCAATATGCTGGAATGTTTTGGCAAATGATCAGTAGACAGGTATTTTCCTAAAGTGCTCATTTTACTATGTTATCTCCCAACTCATTACAGTCCTTTGAGTCATATTGCTTCCAGGATCAAATGTATAAACCTCGGTCTTAAATTCCTTTCTAACTTCTCCCCTTTCTATGGATCTACTACTCTTAAACTTTACTTTCCTCCAAGAATTCCGTGATTGAACTCAACAATCTTATTGTTCCTTATACACAACACTCCATCTCCCATTTCTAATCTCTCCTCTTACTATGAATTGATTTGGTTCTCTCCAATTCCTTGAATGTCCTCCATCCCTCTCTTCTCATCTTTCCTGAATATCATTAAAACATATCTCAAAACTCACCATTTGCAAGAAGCATTTTTTCTGATAATTCTACTCACTACCCCAACTATTAGTGCCTTTCCTTTTTAGAATATGCTTAATAAATTCTGTTGATATATTTTAAAATACAACATTTGGGATATATTTTCTTCTGTACCTTTCCAAAATTTCTTTTAGTATGCCTCACTTTGAGATTTCTGAAATGTCTCATATAATAATAATTTTAATTAAAAAAAGAAATAAATGTAAAACATTTTTTTAAAAATCCATGAAAATTTATGCAATGTATATTACCTATTGATTTCTCACACCTACAAATAATTGGGTGTTAATGTATTCTTTTATCTCAATAGGTCCATTCTTGTTTTTCATAATTTTATAATAATTACTTTTAATTATTTTGCACTTATCCTTTTTATCTACATTATTTTACCCATTATGTATACCGTTTTCTGTTTACCCTGCATCAGTTTCTGTAAAACTTTCCATTGTTCTCTGTATCCAGCATATGCATCATTTATAACAATAATATTTTATTTTATTCCTACTGTAATGTTACTAGTTATTTTTCAATGAATGATTATATATTTTGTATATATATATATATATATATATATATATGTATGTGTGTGTGTATTGTTGCTACCACAAAAAAGCATAGCTATATTTGCTGTGTACATGAGGGTTTCTTTTTTTTAAATCAACGATCTTCTTGTGTACAATCTAAAATATCCCAAAGCTTTGGACCTAGAGTAGTTAGACTTGTTTTTAAACTCTGGAAAGAAATAGTAAGAATAAAAACAACAATCTTTTAATGACAGTGGTACATCATTTTATCAGTAAACAAAGGTCTACTTGGCCATAATCAACATATCAACATTATTACATCACTTTCTAAAGAGAGAGAGAGAGAGAGAGAGAGAGAGAGAGAGAGAGAGAGAGAGAGAGAGAGAGAGAGAGAGAGAGAGAGAGAGAGAGAGACAGAGAGAGAGAGAGAGAGAGATTCAGAGAGACAGAGAGAGACAGAGACAGAGAGACAGAGACAGAGAGAGAGACAGAGACAGAGAGACAGAGACAGAGACAGGCAGAGAGAGAGAAACAGAAACAAAGAGAGAGAAACACAGAGGCACAGAGAGAGACAGAGAGCAAGAGACAAACAGAGAGAGAGAGAGGGAGATAGGGAAGGGGAAAGGGAAGGGGTAGAATATGAGGTTGAGAGTGAGAGGAAGAGAGAGTGAAATGGATAATATACTCTTATTTCTAATTTATGACTTTTTTTTCAGGATCAATTCCAAACAAAGTAGAAATTTTGATAGTAAATTACTTAAGAATATGCCACCTTTGGCAAGGATCAAGAAGTATAGAAATTCACCTATACACTGTAGACCTACAGACACCACATTTTTAATCAAACATTGCCAAAATTCTATTTTTTCCTAGCCTTTAGCAAAAGGATCATTGGATTCTTTCTATGATTTTCATAAAAATGAACTTAAGACCACCAAGAATAGTGCCAAAGTCCTTATTTCTTAATTTTAAGAACCATATTTTTTATCTTTACTTTTTAATCTGTACTTTATCTGTACTTTAATCTTTCAGAAATGGGGAAGATGTATAGATTAATTGCCAATAAATCTCTTCATTGAGAAGTCAGTTGAAGTGCACTCTATTTGAGGGACTTCACCATGAAAGGGTTCAAAAAAGAAAAAGACAATAGTATGAAGACTGAATTCACTGTCAAGACCTTCAGTGAGGATATAGAGTTCTGCAAAATTAATGATTTCCCAGAGAAACACAAATCAGTATTTCACTGGAAAGACATCCCATATCATGTTGTTAGAGAAATAGATATATTTCAATCTTAAAAAAGCCTTAGAGAGCAAAAGGTCCCCATAAAAGTGTCACAAAAGTGTTGGATTTTTGTTGCCTGTTGGCTAGAGGCAATTGGTCTAACTTTTTCAGTAAGATGCAGAAACATATCAAGGGGTCAAAAAAGTAGTCTCTGTCAAGGTATTTTCCACCATTTGTGGACTGCTATTTGAAATTTAATGATATTTTGTTGAAAAATATGGAAAATGTATTCTGGTACTTTCGTGAAGGGAAGGTACTTCTGCCATGAAGGCTAAATCTTGAAATCATTCTTTTCCTGTGGTAAGACTAAGCCTGTGCTAGGCTATCTAAGGCTTAGAGATAGTGATAGTAAGATTGGACCATCCAAAGGCTCATTAATAAAATTTTAAGACAGCACATGAAAGGATGCCGAATATGCATACTGGAGAGTGGTTCAGCACAAACTTAATAAGATTACTCACTCACAATAATACTGATATATGATGGCAAAGAAATAACAACAGATGACTTTATACTTACAAAGAAATTATGTCTAGTAGCATGTAATTAGTATTTAATTTCAATATGCATGTGTAATGTAAACCATACATGCAAGATCTACTATATGCTGTTCTGAAATTTGCTACTATATTTTATATAGTAATAGTGGTAGCAGCCTCAAGAATAGCAATATTTTTTCTAATACCTTAAAGTTTACAAAATACTTTATATGCATAATGTCATTGAAAGTACACAATAACTCTTCTAGGAAATGGTAAGTGCAGCTAGGTTGTGCAATAGGTAGATCACTAGATGTGGAGTGTAGAATATGAATTTAAATCTGGCCTCAGGGGCTTAAGAGATGGGTGACTGACTAATCACTTAATCTCTGTTTTCATCAATTTTCTATAAAATGAAGATCCAGAGTTGTTGAATAGGATCAAATTAAATGGTAACTATTTTTAAAAAGTTAATACATGGCCTGACAAATAGTAAGTACTATACAAAATGTTAACTATTATTAAAATCTAATAATAATTACAGATCCTATTTTAGAGAAGAAAAAAAAAGGCTTTTAAGTAAAAATGTTTAGTTGTGACCATTAAAATAGTAACTATCCTGGGTAGAATTTGAATCCCAATCTTTCAAAAGATAACTCCAATTTCTACATTCTTCTAGGTTAGTGACCAATTACATTAAGTAAAGATTATGCAATAGAACTTTATGTTCTATACTGGTAATAGAAAAATATAAATATATCTGGTTTATTTAATTTAATTCAATTGTGATAAAAAAGTATTGTGTATCAATGTATTTTTTTATGTTCTATTTGCGAGGGATAGGTGTCCTTGGATATTCTGTATTCCAGTAGGTAAATGTTTATGTGTCTCGAGACAAACTTTGTATATCAGGAAAATTTTTTTAAAATAGCTTTTTATTTACACATTATATTCATGGGTAATTTTACAGCATTGACAATTGCCAAACATTTTGTTCCAATTTTCCTCCTCCTTCCCCCCATCCCTCTATCCCCTCCCCCAGATGGCAGGTGGACCAATACATATTAAATATGTTAAAGTATAAATTAAACACAACATGAGTATACATGTCCAAACAGTTATTTTGCTGTACAAAAAGAATCGGACTTTGAAATAGTGTACTATTACTCTGTGAAGGAAATCAAAAATGATGGCAGATTAAAATATAGGGATTGGGAATTCTATGTAATGGTTCATAGTCATATCCCAGAATTCTTTCTCTGGGTGCAGTTGGTTCAATTCATTACTGTTCTATTGGAACTGATTTGGTTCATTTCATTGCTGGAGATGGCCAGGTCCATCAGAATTGATCATCATATAGTATTGTTTTTGAAGTATATAATGATCTCCTGGTCCTGCTCATTTCACTCAGAATCAGTTCGTGTAAGTCTCTCCAGGCCTTTCTGAAATCATCCTGCTGGTCATTTCTTACCGAACAATAATATTCCATAATATTCATATAACCACAATTTATTCAGCCATTCTCCAACTGATGGACATCCATTCAATTTCCAGTTTTTAGCCACTACAAAAAGGGCTGCCACAAACATTCTTGCACATACAGGTTCCTTTCCCTTCTTTAAAATCTCTTTAGGATATAAGCCCACTAGTAACACTGCTGGATCAAAGGGCATGCACAGTTTGATAACTTTTTGAGCATTGTGCCAAATTGTTCTCCAAAATGGCTAGATATATTCACAATTTCACCAACAATGTATCAGTGTCCCAGTTTCCCACATTCCCTTCAACATTCCACATTATCTCTTCCTATCATTCTAGCCAATCTGACAGGTGTGTAGTGGTATCTCAGAGTTGTCTTAATTTGCATTTCTCTGATTAATAATGACTTGGAGCATTTTTTCATATGGCTAGAAATAGTTTCAATTTCTTCATCTGAGAATTGTCTGTTCATATCCTTTGACCATTTATCAATTGGAGAATCTCAGATCTGTGGAAAAGGAAGGAATTTCTGACCAAAGATGAACTGAAGATCATCATTGATCACTAAATAGACAATTTTGATTATATTAAGTTAAAAAGTCTTTGTACAAACAAAACTAATACAGACAAGATTAAAAGGGAAGCAATAAACTGGGAAAACATTTTTACATTCAAAGGTTCAAATAAAGGACTCATTTCTAAAATATATGGAAAATTGACTGAAATTTATAAAAAAATTCTAGTCATTTTCCAATTGATAAATGGTCAAAAAATATATGGTTCAAATGAAGAAATTGAAACTATGTCTTGTCATATGAAAAGGTGCTCTAAATTACTCTTGATAAGAGAAATGCAAATTAAGACAACTCAGATACCACTACACACCTGTCAGATTGGCTAAAATAACAGAAAAAGATAATGACAAATGTTTGAGGGAAAACTGGAACACTAATACATTGTTGGAACTATGAATGGATATAACCATTCTGGAGAGGAATTTGGAACTGTGCCCAAAGAGTAATCAAACTGTGCATATTCTTTGATCCAACAATATTTCTACAGGGCTTACATCCCAAAGTGATCTTAAAGAAGTGAAAAGGACCGACATAAGCAAAAATATTTGTGGCAGCTCTTTTTGTTTTTGTTTTTTTGTTTTTTTGTTTTTTTTTTTAAAATTTAATAGCCTTTTATTTACAGGATATATACATGGGTAACTTTACAGCATTAACAATTGCCAAACCTCTTGTTCCAATTTTTCACCTCTTACCCCCCCCCCCCCTCCCCTAGATGGCAGGATGACCAGTAGATGTTAAATATATTAAAATATAAATTAGATACACAATAAGTAAACATGCCAAAAATTTTTTTGCAAAAAGAATCAGACTTGAATTTTTAAACTTGGAAGGAAATCAAAAATTGGGGCAAAATATAGGATTGAATTCAATGGGTTTTAATCATCCCAGTTCTTTTTCTGGGCATAGCTAGTTCAGCATTCTGCTCCAGAAATTTTGGTTGATCTCGTTGCTGAGGACCTAATCCATGCTGGACATCGTTGTTGTTAAGTATATAATGATCCCTTCCTGCTTTTCACTCAGCATCAGTTCTTAAGTCTCTCCAGGCCTTGCTGAAATCATCCTTTTGGTCATTTCCAACATAATATTCCATAATTTTCATAACCCAAAATTCAGCCATTCTCCAACTGATGGACATTCAAGTTTCCAGTTTCTACCACTACAAAAAAGGGCTGCCACAAACATTCTGCCAATACAGGTCCCTTTCCTTCTTTATAATCTCTTTGGGATATAATCCCAGTAGTAACACTTGGATCAAAGGGTTTGCGTTTGAAACTTTTGACATAGTTCAAACTACTTCAAAATGGTTGGATTCGTTCACAACCCACCAACAATGCATCAATGTCCCAGTTTTCCCCATCCCCTCCAACAATCATCATTTTTTTTCCTGCTTTTTAAATTGACAGGTGTGTATGGTATCTTAGTTGTCTTTTTCATTTCTCTGATTAATAATGACTTGGAGCATCTTTTCATAGACTAGAAATAGTTTCAATTTCTTCATCTGGTTGTCTGTTCATATCCTTTGACCATTTTTCAATTGGAGAAGGCTTGATTTTTTAAAATTAAATTAATTTCTATATTTGGAAATAAGGCCTTTATCAGAACCTTTGACTGTAAAATTTTTCCCCAGTTTACTTCCCTTCTAATCTTGTTATTAGTTTTGTTTTACAAAAACTTTTCGTTTTTATAATCAAATTTTCTATTTTGTGATGTAAGTCTCTAGTTCTTTGGTCATAAAGACCTTCCCCTTCCACAGGTCAGGGTAAACCCATCCTATGTTCCTCTAATTTATTAATAATTTTTTCATGCCAGGTCTGTCCATTTTGTTATCTTGGTGTCGGGTTAGTATGGATCAATCGTTTCTGCCATTTTTCCAATTTTCCCAAATTTTATCAAACGTAAGTTCTTATCCAAAAAGCTGGGATCTTTGGGTTTCAAGACTAGGTTGCTATATTTTTTGACGTTTTTCCGAACCTAATCTATTCCACTGATCCAATAATCTTTCTTTGTTTCAAATAGTTTTGGCTGCTCCTATAATATAATTTTAGATCTGGTACAGCTGCCACCATTTTGATTTTTTTTCATTAATTTTGAAATTCTTGACCTTTTGTTTTTCCATATAATTTGTTGTTATTTTTCTAGGTCAAAAATAGTTTTTGGGAGTCTGATTGGTATATTAAATAAATGATTAGTTTGGTAATATTGTCATCTTATTATTTTTACCTATCCAAGGCATTTAATATTTTTCAATTGGTTAGATAGACTTAATTTTGGTGAAAAATGGTTTAATTTTGCTCATAAAGTTCATTTTCCGCAGATGATTCCTAAATTTTATTTATCAGTGTTACTTTAAATGGGTTTTTTGTAACCGCTTTGGATTTTTTGGTATATATAAGAATCGTGTTATGGGGTTTTTTTAAACCAAACTTTCAAATCTTGGGGTTCTTAAGTATACCATCTTGTCATCCAAAGAGGATAATTTTTCCTCATTGCCCTATTCTCTTTCTCAGCTCTTTTCTTAGCAGCGTTTCTAATACAATTTAAATGTAACGGTGATATGGGCAACCTTGTTTATCCAGATCTTATTAGGAATGGTTTTGATTTTCTCCATTACATATGATGCTTACTGATGGTTTAAATAGATGCTGGTTACAAAGGAAAGTCCATTTTTCCTATACCTAAGTGTTTTAATAGGGAATGGATGTTGGATTTTATCAAATGCTTTTCTGATCTATTGAGATGTCATATGGTTTTTGAATTGGTTTTCATGGCCAATTTATTGATAGTTTTCCTAATTTAAAACCCCCTGCATTTTATAAATCCACGTCATGTGTATTATCTTGGAGATGATTTTCGTAGTCTTTTGTAATATTTTTTGTTTTGTCAATTTCATTAGGGAGATTGGTCTAAATTTTCTTTTCTTTTTGTACCTTGTTTAGGTATCATACCATTTTCCATGAAGAATTTGGTGGACTCATTTATTTTATCAAATAATTTGTTAATTAGGGAATTGTTTTTAAATGTTTGGTAAAATTCGATGTAAACCATCTGGTCCAATTTTCTTAAGGGAGTTGTTTAATTGCCTGTTCTATTTCTTTTCTGAAAGGGACTATTCAAAATTTACTTCCTCCTCTGTTAGTCTGGGAAGTCTGTTTTTGGAGGGTGTCATCCATTTCATTGGTTAAATTTTATTGGCAAAAGTTAGCAAAATAACTCCTTATTTTTCTCTATTTCCTCTTCATTGGTGGAAAGTTTCCCTTTTCATTTTTAAGAACTAATTTCATTTTCCTCCCTCCTTTTTCTAATCAGATTTCCAAGGCATCTATTTTTTGGTTTTTTCATAGAACCAACTCTTGTTTTATTAATTGTTCAATGTTTTTTTACTTTCAATTTTTTAATTTCTCCTTTTTAATTTAAATTTCCAATTCATATTTATTGGGGGTTTTTAATTTGGTCTTTTTTAGTTTTTTTAGTTGCCCAAAATTCATTAATCTTTCTTTTCTGTTTTGTTCAAAAGCCTCTGGGATATAAAATTCCCTCTTTTACCTTTTGCATCCCACAAATTTTGGTATGATGTATAGTATTATCTTATTGAAATTATTAATTGATCATAATTTGCTGCTTCACCCAATCATTCTTTAGATATTGTTTGTTTCAATTCTTTTTGGTTTTTTTTTTGGAATGTAGTTTTTTGTCATGATCGAAAAAAAGGCTTTACTATTTTGCTTTTTTGATTTAATTTTTGGGTCTTTATGTCCTAATATATGATCAATTTTTGAATGGTTCCATGAACTGCTGAGAAAATATTTCCTTTCTATCTCCATTAATTTTCCAAAAGATCAACAACCTATTTTTCTAATATTCTATTTATTTTTAATTTCTTTCTTTTTTTTTGTGGTTTGTTTGTCTAATTTAGGGGTGGGTTGGATCTCCCTCTTTACAGTTTTGTTGTCTATTTCTTCTTTTCCTCTTAACTTTCCGGTTAGTGCCATCCATGGTTAATTGTTTTTTAATTGTTTTGTTTTTTTTTAGCGGAAGTTATTCCTTATCTTTAATTGGTCAATTTTTTCTTTTTGATCTGGGAATGGATGGCTACCCTCTTTTGACTCACCAGCTAATGGGATTTTGCTCCACCTTTACACTCTTTGTATCCCCCGTTTTAATGTGTTTCTTTAAACAAATATTGTGGGGTTCTGACGTCCAGTCTGTATCCCTCCTCTTTTGGGGAGTTCATCCCATTCCATTTACGGTTGAAATTACTAAATCTGTTTTCCTGCCATCCTAATTCCCCAGTTTGCTTTTTATTGTTCCTCCCCCCCTCTTTCCCCTTTTAAACTTATTACCCCTCTTGTTCCGATTTATCCCTTTATAATCCCTCCCTCCCCCTCCTTTGGGTTCTTTTCCCCCCTTCCAACCTTTTTCTTTTTCCCTTTTCCTCCCCCGTTTTTGAGGCAGGAAATTTTCTAAAACAAATGTCAATTATTTTTTTGGAATCATGGGTAAGATTCACCAAATGTTCCTCCCTCTAAAATTCCCTCAGATTGATAAGTTTCCTTGCCCGGGATTGGTTTCCTCTTTTATCCCTCCTTCAATTATTCTGCCATCATCCCTTTTCCATATCTACTTCCTTTTTTATGTTATCAAAATAAATTTACATGTATTCTTTTTGTATATCCCAAAAAATCAATTCTCAGGTTTTTTTTTTCCATCTCTTGAGTTCTATTCTTGGAGATCAAATTTTTTTGTTTAGTTCTGGTTTTTTTCCAGAACAAATGGAATTCATTTGTTTCATTTTTTTTGGGGAAACTCCACTTAAGGGTGTTTATTCGGCTGCATCTCAAGTTCTTGTGCCTTTCGAAATCATTTCAGGCCCTTCTTTCCTTTAATGTAGGGCAGCCGATCTTGGGGATCCTTTTGTGGCACCTCATTTAAATGGGTTTTGGCTGCTTGTAAAATTTTTCCTTAATCTGATAGTTCTGAAATTTTCCACAATATTCTTTGGGGTTTTATTTTAGGGTTTCTTTCAGAAGGTGTTCGATAATTCTTTCAATGCCTATTTTACCTTCTGTTTCTATTACATCTGGGCAGTTCTTTTGATTTCTTTAAAATATATTTGGCTCTTTTCATCTGTTTTTCAGAAAGTCAAAATTAGATTATCTCTCCTGATCTATTTTCCAAATCTGTTTTTGAATAGATAATTCTTGGTTTTCAGTTTGTCATTTTTTTGTTTTGGTGATTCTTGCTGTCTCAATGAATCATTGTTTTTAATTTTGCTAATTTTTAAAAATTATTTTCCATTAGCTTTTACTTCTTTCTTATATGTCAATTGGTTTTTGAATGTATTGTTTGGTCTTGGATTTTTCCATTTCACTAAATTTTTTTTTAGTGAATTTTTTCTTTTTCAATTCACAGATCCTACTTTCTTGTGTGTTTTTGTCTTTTCCAATTCAGGATCCTACTTTCTTTAGTTCTTTGTCTTTTCAATTCCAAATCCACTTTTAGTGAATTCTTTATTTTTAATTTATTTGGAAGTTGTTTCTTTGAGGCTTCTCTTTCCTTTCCCCATTTATCTTTCTCTCTTTTTGGACTTTTAATGGTTCTTCATAGAGCATTATTAAAGGAGGAATCTGATGCATGTTTGTGTTTGGGGGTCTCTTCGGGTTTGTATTTCCTTTTTCTGCTAGAAGCCGTCAACGTTCTTTTCTTTTTATTTTTTGAAAGCCTTTGGGGTTCTAGGCTGGGGTTACCCCCTCTGAGGGGGAATGAAAATTTCTGGCTCTGAGGTATGGGGTGCTCTAATTTTCCCTTCCCCAACAGGAAGTGGATTCGCACTGGCCGAGCATCAAACTGCTTAGTAGGGTAGGGATTATCATTGCCCTCGGCTTTAAGGGGTGAAAGTGTCCCCCCAGGCCCGGCCTCTTGTGGGACTGTAGTTGAGCTGACCCAGACCCAGACCCTACAGAAGCCCAACCCACAAAGCCCGTCTCTGCCTGATCTCGGCCCTGGAAAACTCTATGGGCCCAAGCCCTCCCCACTGTAGGCAACCCGGGTGCGTCCTCCTGCGCGGGAACAACTCCCGGAAAAGCCTGTACTGGGGTTGGGGCTCCCTTGTTGAATCTGCCACCCCGTTTGAGACTCTCCCCGGAACCCCCTTCCCCATCGCCCCGATTCCCCCTCCCGGAACCAACCTTTTGGCGGACTGCAGATTTTCGGCCGGTGGTTGTTCTTTCTTTTTCAATTGTGCAGTGGGCTTTTTTGGGCGATATAAATTATTGATAAAATGAAGGCTTAGAAAGTCGCGTGTGTCTTCTCTGCCATCTTGGCTCCGCCCCCCGGCAGCTCTTTTTGTAAGAGGCTGAATGGATGCCCATCAATTGGAGAATGGCTGAATAAGTTATGATATATGAATGTTATGGATTATTACTTTTCTGTAAACAACAACAAATAGAATGATTTCAAAGAGCCAGGAGAGATTTATATGAACTGATGCTAAGTGAAATGAGCAGAAATAGGTGATCATTATACACAGCAACAAGAAGATAATATGGTGACCAATTCTGATGGACATGGCTCTCTTGAGCATTGAGATGATTCAGACCACTTCCACTGGTTTGTTGATAAAAGGTTTTCACCCAGAGGGAGAACCAGGAACCAGTTGGTTCACAAAAACATTTACTTTTGTGTTGTTTTTTTTTTTTTTTCTCCTTTTTCTGATTTGATTTGATTTTCCTGGTTAGAAGAATTTAAGAAATATTTACATATGTTGTATTTAAATATTTTCTACCTTTAAAATATATTGATACCTATCAGGTGGGTGAAGGGTGGAGGAAGGGTGAGAAAAATTGGAGCACAAGGTTTTACAAGGCCTAATGCTGGAGAATTGTCCATACATATGCTTTGAAAAATAAAAAGCTTTAATAAAGAAAAAAAAGAAAAAAAGTTCCTAGCCTTTCTTCAATATTCCCGCAAGAATTCCCAAGAAAGACTTGTCTGACATATTGAATGTGTCATATGCTAAGGATTTGCCATTAACTTGTGAGTGCAAAGTAAATCTGCCTTTATGGTAGATTGGAATGTGAGAA
This sequence comes from Sarcophilus harrisii, assembly GCF_902635505.1. Taxonomy (NCBI): domain Eukaryota; kingdom Metazoa; phylum Chordata; class Mammalia; order Dasyuromorphia; family Dasyuridae; genus Sarcophilus; species Sarcophilus harrisii. The sequence goes on along the minus strand of NC_045427.1, from coordinate 62,262,143 downwards.
GACTTGGATAAGAATGAAATTCTAATTCCCAAAGCCTTTCATATGAGTGGATTCAGGAGATACTGTATTATTTAGTTTTCTGCATTGACCAAGTCTTCAACCACAGATAAGTCATTTACTCTCTGTCTCAGTTCTCTCATCTGCAAAACAGGGAAAATACTAATAGTTATCATCTGGAATTGTTATAGAGATAAAATGAGAAGTTTATACCATTTCAAGTTAACTTCTTTTGTATGTGTATTTGGCATTTCCAGCAATTTAGTGACACAATACGTATCAGGTGAAACCATGATTTTAATATCCATTCCCAAAATAATCACTCTGAATCTGGGAGCAGAAAAAGTGTGGGTTGTAGTGTACTGGGAAAAGAGAAAATTTATTCTATGTCTGCTACTCATAACTTTGACATTCATTTCTCTAAGATGCCCTCCAGCTAATACTTTTTTTTTGTTCTTAGATCCCTTACTGTTCTAAAACCTCACATTCTATACAAATAAATTTTGCCTGTTTTGTTGATGCTATTAAAAAATAGATTCTTCAATTTATCTCAGCACTGGTGCCAAGATTTAAAATCATAGTTTAATGTTACTTTAAGGGGACACTTTATAAAATAAAATGTTCATAAAATGTCTATTTCCAGTATTTAAGAATTTAAGAATAATTGTTCTTGACATTTCTGTATATTCAGATGCAAGTTTCTATTGTCATTAATTAATAGTTGTTTGGTTAAGGGAAGAGTTTGAAAAAAGGGTCAGAAAATGTATGTTAATGCTCTTTACACTCTCCAAGTTTTTATTCTCCTTTAATTATTAGATTTTTCAGGAACTAGATCTAGAAGGAAACTAAGAGGTTATATAGTAAAATTTCAATATGTAGACTAAGAAATTCTACTCTTTCCCTGAGGACTTGACCAGTTTCAAAAAATTAACAAGCAAAAATTTGAATGCAGGTATTCTGATTTTAAATTAAATAATATATGCCTATATTGCATATATACATGCATATATACATATTAATATGCATATATAGATATAGTTCCTTGGAGAGCTATGTAGCATAGTGCATAGAACATTGGGCTTGTAAAGTAGACTGAGTCAAAATTAACTTCAGAAAACTTACTAGCTGTGAGACCATGGAAATGTCATTTGCACTCTGTCAGTCTTAATTCTCTCACCATTAAAATTGTGATTAACAATTAACTTTCCTGTAATATTAAAAAGCTGTAAAACAAGATAATATTTTATATTACTTTGCAAAACTTAAAAACGATTCTTCTTCTTCTTCTTCTCTCTACTACTACATTACTATTAGCACCATATTCTAATCATTTTGGAATATTATAAGCAGCTCTGGATAGTATGTATTTTTTAAATAACAAATAATGAGATGGAATTCATCAAGAGTTGGATGACCAATATAATGAGGGAACACAAAACAACTTGTATTATGAACTATTTAGGTAGCTAAGAAATTTTCCTTTAAAGATGTGAATATTTAGGGAGGTATAACTTTAAAATAAACTGAATAGCTGCTATGCTGGAAAATTTTGCTTATTACATCTGAAACTTGTTTAACTGTCAGCAATGTCTATTGAAAAAATTGGAGGTAGAAATAGTGCAATTAAATTCTCCCCAAAAGTGAGTATGAGATGGAGGTGGGAGAGGTTGAACAGGCATGATCATAAAGAATTTTTTTTAATTACTAGTATTATTATTGAGAATGTAGAAAGATTTATTAATGAAATGGTTCACTAAATAGAAAAAAAATTCCATTCAAAACAGAAATGAGCAATAAATGTCCCTTACCAAATGATCCTAGGATTAATTAGCATATAAGTTCCCAAAGATAAATTTAGGATTCAGATCAAGAGAAAACTCTAGATCTGAAAGAAGTAGATTTTACAGAATTGGAATTTTAGCTGACAGATATAAAAAGTATATTATTTCTACCAAGGGGAAGTTCTGCCATCTCAAGTTTCTTAATGGGAAATCACAACCATTAGGAATTCTTTGGAAATTGCTGTACGTAGATTCTGATCTTTGACAAAGTACAAAAAGGGAGTTGCCCTAATTCCTTAAAATAAGTGACAACCTTGGTCAGTTTTGATTTGCATGCAATGTTTTCAGGTCTGGTGACCAAATGTGAAAAAATGTCCAAGATCAAAATCTTCTATGTAAAACATTTATTGCTATATAACATCATTACTTAATCAAGAATGAGAGCTCAGAATAAGTTGTTCAGAAACTTTCTTGATCTGACAGCAATTTAGCAATAATTACAATTTTCCTAATTAAGAAAATTTCAAAGTAAAACTTTTCAGACATGCCTGATTTGGTAAAAGTTTTTTTTTAATCTATCATTATTATTTTCCATACCAAGAAGATTCTTAACCAAAATATATTTTTCTCCTGTTATATATAATGGGACTATTCAGACTCTAAAAGAAGCCTCCTTGAAACCTAAATATGAAATTTCTCAAGAAATAAAAGTCCATTGAAGGTAGAGACTTTAATAGTTTATTTAATTAATGGAACTTCCTTACATGGAGAACAGAGGAGTGGACTTATGGGGGAAAAACAGTGGTGATATTTAAGTAGAATGCCTTGCAAAGATCATAAAATATGCTTTTTTAATTCTCTAAAACCCTGGTAGGAGGAGCATTTTTTTAAACTGACTACATACCCAGAAATGTTTTTCACAACACTTGAGTCACCTTTCCCTATCTTTCTATGATTCAGTTTCTCACAACATCCAGTGAAATACTATTCATTAAGTTCAAAAGTCTTAGGATCCTCTGTCCTCTGTAGCCATGTACAACTTGAAAAATGGACTGTGGATCTTAGCTTTAACAATTTTTTTCTGTTCTTTATGGAAGAGGATGGAGGCTTCAATCTTGGGAGTTCTAAAGGTGGAAGGGTGAGCCATGAGAATAAAAGTATCACAATCAAGGCCCAGTTTTGCAACCAAGTCAGTATTGATGTTTCAAAGAATAAGATCATTCTTGCGTGAACTTTGAGACTTATAACCCAGCAAAAGTGTTCAGTCAGGAATCATATATTTGGACACAAATTTTCTGGTACCCATGCTAAATAGGAACAGAATTTGGACTCTCTTGGACACCAGTGGAGAGTACACCCAGTTGTAATTGGGGAAAATGTCTGTATGTTGTTGTTACTATATCTTTGAAGTAAATATCATTTTAAGTCAATATTACAAGATGAAATGAAAATAATATGATAGTCAATATCTAACAATAAGACAACTTAACTAATAGGGATTTAAAATAATGAAAGGAAAGAAGAGACATTTCCCAAAGCTTCAGATCATCCTAGCAGTTTGAAGTATAGGTAAATCCTTGTGGAAGAGATCCTAAAATACAAATGCTAAACTCATAAGTGGGTATGGTACCAATGGTCTTGATTCTGGATTCTTAATAATTATATTACTGTAGCATAAGTTATTTTCTAATCTTCCAAAAAGTACTGTTGCCCATAAGCAGTAGAGATTCTAGATGGTGTCAACAAGTAACAATGAAAGTGCCTGTATGATTTATATAATAATTATGCTAATATATGATGCTTTGGTGACAATGGGAGTAAGAAGATTACATGTAGGTGCATGCATGGTACCATGGTGCATATGGGAAGAATGGAAAGCAAGTGATGAAATTGATATTGCTCTACCACCCCCCCTCTGGGAATTTTTTTGGCAAAGATAGTAAAGTTTTTTGCCAATTTCTTTTCCAGGTGAAAAGAAAGAGAAATCTGAGGCAAACAAGGTTAAGTGAATTTTCCAGCTAGTGTGTAGAGGAAGATTCGAACTCAGGAAGATGAGTCTTCCTAATTCCAGGTTCAACAATTCCACTGTTCCACTTAGCTTCCCAAACAAATGACAGAATTTTTTTTCATAAAATGTGTTCTATAATGATTTACTCTATAAGAACATTATACATTACATCCGCGTCCCATATGTTAATATATTTTACATAAATATTACATATAGTACCAGGTATAGTTTACAGGGACTAACACTTTTTGATAGGAGGAGAGATTTAGTATCAGGTTTTGATTATGAAAGGCCTTTCATGACAAGCTAAGGAAAACGAACTTTAGGGAAGAAAAAATCATGACATTTTCTTACTATAATAACAATGTGATCAGATCTGTTCATGAGGAAGATTGCTCCGACAATCAGAAAATATAATGTATGGCCCAGGTGAATTGACATATACTAGGAGGATACTATTATTAGTTATTTCTCTAAAGAAAAGGAAACAGAAGAATAAGAATGTTTTCTTGGAGTATGCAGGCACATTATACCATAATCTATGCCTGGGTCTTTCTGGTTTGTGAACAATGAAGCAGGAGGGTATTGATAAAACTGAGGACAGATAGGTGGTACAATGTGGGAATCCTAAAGTCAGAAGACTCATTTACCTAAATTCAAATCTAACCTTTTATCCTTATTAGCTGTGTCAGCTTGGGCAAGTTACTTAACTTGTTTTTCCTTGGTTTCTCATATAAACCAAGCTGAAGAGGAAATAGAAAACTACTCTATTATCTTTGCCAAGAAAAGAATAGATGGGGTCATGAAGAGTCTTTCTCTACTGACAAGACTTAACAATAACAGCAGCAAAGTGTTAGAGTAGGAAATCAGTACAAAAATTAGAATTTTGATATGTTTTAATAGACAAACAATCAGGTAGCTAAGTTGCACAATGAATATTGTACTGGATTTGGTGTCAGGAAGACTTGAGTTAAAATACTGCCTCAGATACTTCTTGACTGTGAGACCAATAAAGACATTTAACTTCTCTCAGCCTCAGTTTCCTCATTTGCAAAATGGGGTTAATGGTAACAACTACCTTATAAGAGTGTTATGAGAATCAAATAAGATAACGTAAAAAAAATTGTGGGAAATTTAAAACATCATATACATATTAGGTATTGTTATTACTAATGAGGACTTAGGCTAAATAATTTGTAGTGTGAGAGGACAAGGAAATTTCTGTAGTGGATGTCGAGAATTAATGATGGGGGAAAAGTCATTCCAATGACACATTGTTGATTGGTTTAGAGAAATGTGGAGTTGAAAACACAGAAGATTCATGATAATGCTATATATAGCCTGGGGAAATATCCTTGATCATAGGATTTTCAAATTTCAAAATTTCAAATATACATCATCTAGTCTAACCCTTCATTTTACAGAAAATAAGCTAAGACCCAGAGGGAGGAAGTGACTTAACAAGCCTGTCAGTTCACAATAAGCAATGAGTCTAGACTGACTTAGTGGTGCAGATTGTATGTACTGAAATGGTAGAAACTGTGTAACATGTATGCAAATTGTCACAATTTAGAATCTACCAGGTAACTAAAAATAGATGATAAAGTAGCTAAAATGACATGCTAGAGCTTTGTTGCCCTTCATAAAGTAATAGATAAGTGTCTACACTTCAAACACAAATCTAAAATTATGCTTGAACATTCTGGAAGGAAATTCTAGAAACAGAGAATCATCACTTTCCAAGTTGGATGGGAAAAAAGTTTCAAATATATATTCTGTAATGAAAAAAATGTTAAACTATATGGGAATAGGATGAGATACATGACATCACTGTCATCCCAAACTATCATAGAGTGAGTTTACAGAAGATAAGATTTCATCCTGATTCTCTTATTCAAACATGAAAAACAGTCATTTTATCAACTTCTATAATAGTCTGTGGGTCAGATAGATAGTGCAGTAGATAGAACATCAAGTCTTGATGATCATGGAGATTCATATTCTGTCTAGTCTGAGATACTCCTTAGCTATATAATCCTGAGTACGTCATTTAACCCTCTTTGACAGATTTCCCATCTCTAAAATGAGCTAGAGTAGGAAATGACAAACCATTCTAATATGTCAGCCAAAAAGAGCCCAAGAAGAGTTCCAAAGATTCAGATATGATGTAAAAAGAGTGAACAACAACAGAATCATCTGTAGAACATGCATTGTAAAAGAAAAATAGCAGAATAGTGACTTGTCTTTGGATCCTTTCTAATTGAATTATGTCAAAAAATGAAAATGATATAATTATCATAGCATTTTTATGACATTTTGAAATTTGCATGGCCCTTTCTTTATAACACACTTTGTGAGGTCCTCTAGGCAATATCTCTATCTTATAGAAGAGGAAATAAAAGTCATAAGAGACTAGAAATCTCCATGTTCTTATAACTAATAACTGGTTAGTAGCAAAATTTGGAAACACATTTCTTAAATCTATATATATATATATATATATAGAGAGAGAGAGAGAGAGAGTACTTGCAATTACAATCTTCAGGGACTCCCATGAAATCTAGCCTCAGACCTGTATTAGCTCAGTAATCCTGAACATTTCATCCTCTTTGCCTCAGTTCATCTTTGATATTAGATGGAGAGGAAATGGCAAACCATTCTAGCATATTTCCCAAGAAAATCTCAAACAGTTCCAAGAATTCACGCATGACTCAACTCAAAAACTACGTCAGCCTCCCGTGGATTTCTCTGTCTCACTTTTTCTCTGTATCTCTGTCAATCTCTGTCTTAGTCTGTCTCTTTCTATGTGTATGCCTCTTTCTCTCTCTTTTTTTTTTCTCTCAAGTTCTCCTCCCCTCTCCCTACAATGGGAGGATATACAAAAATATCCAAACAGTATTCCAAGAGTGCAGAATACACACTCAAATATTGATATGTAAATGAAGAAAACAGAACAATTACCCATTTTGCCATCCACCCATACAATACTCTGTGAATAGCTTTACCATGATTCTAGAGAGTTTTCCCAGCAAAGAACATAGCCTGTTAATTCTACTTAAATTGAATCATATACAAATAAAAGCCTTCACTGGATTTCTGTTCAAAAGTTCAGAGAGAAATATAACTGATGCAAGGTTTATCACTAAAATCCTTACTACTAAGGCAATATCTAGTTTGTTTGATGAAGATGACTGAATTAAACAGATATAAACAAATTAAAGATAAAATACCACTTTTCATGGGATAACTAATTTAAATTAGAGCAATTTTTTTTGGTTTTATTCTCTCCCCATTTTAAATAAACCTGTATACAACCATCCCAAAACATGGTTTCATTGAGTCCATTATCATAATAAAAATTATCTGACACAGTCTAAATTAAGTTTCTGGCATCCAAAGTTTTTCATTATCAGTTCCTCAATAGATATTTTCAAATTTATTTCGCACAACTCTCTTATGAAACCCTGTACTTAAAACAGGTAGGTCTGCTCTCTGCCCTGTAAACACCTTGAAAATCCATTAATCTAAGCTTCTGGCAGTACTATTTTGTTATACTACTAAAATATCCTTCTTCTTCATCTTCACTTAACCTAAGTTTATATAGTAGATGATTCTTATAGTCCTCAAAGCTCCTCATGGTGGCTCATTGAGTCAATCATTTAATAATTGGCCCCATTTCCAAATTTTGTGCAAATGTAATATGTCATGTAATATTAAACTATATGTTGTTGTTGTTTTTCTCTTGCTAAAATAACACAACCATAGCAAGAGGAAGGGGAAATACATGGTAAATTAAATTCTTATTTCCAAATCAAATTTTGAGGTTAAATTGGTGGCCCTGGTACAATGAGAGCTATTTATACAGACAATAAATTTGGTATTTCACCAATATGTATGTCACTGATATCAAGCAGGCTTAATTTGCACACATAAAGATATCTGCTCTCAAGGCCTCAGACATTATTATGTTTTAGCATTAACATTAAGAGTATAAGCATAAAAATAATATTTTAAATGCTGCAGAATTTAGTTGACATTTATCCTATATTAATAAGCTAATTGTTTCTGTGGTAGGTATTACAAGTTTTATATATATGTATATATATATATATACATATATATATATATGTGTGTGTGTGTGTATACATATAAACATACATGCATACCCATATATATATAAACACATACATGAACACGCTTTTATTTAGAGAAGTGCCATCTAATTCAATGAACATCATAACCTGTTATCAGAAGGCATTTGATTAAGAAAAATCATTTAGAATTGAAAAAAATATGTCATTTTCATATTCATTACACCAATGATAGTAAAAACAAGAACATTTATATGGTATTTATTATGTGACTGACAATGAGCTAAATGTTTTACAAATTTCATATAATTTCATCCTAACGACACCCTTGGGATAGAGATCTTTTTTTACCAACCCCAATTTACAGTTGAGAGGACTGAAACAAATAGAGGTTACATATTTTGCCCAAAGTCACAAAATTAAGAAATGTTTTCAGCTAGATTTGAGTGTGAGTCTTTCTAAATTCAGGACAAGCACTTAATTCACTCCACCATGCAACTATCATCTTCTTCCATTGTCTCATCTAGATATTAATGTAATCCTGGGTTCTCATAAAGACTTTGGGAGTAGAGTTAGTTCTTATTGGATCTATCAAAATAAAAGACTTTAGATTTGGGCACACCAATTGAAAATCTTCTAACTAAGTAATATAAGTTCATTACAAGGAGGTCATTCAGTTGCTACAGCATATACTTTTCTAATCATAACCACTTTGCAAACTGCATACTAAAGGGTGGAAGGATTATGACCTAAATTAGTAGAAGTAGCAGCCCTACTGATGAAATTACAGATCATTTAAAAGTATTGAGGAAGCAAAAGTGGGAAATATCTCACTCTATTGACCCCTGCTGACATAATGGGTGATTTGCAGCAGTGTATGAAAATGAAATGCTCCCAATGTGTTCAAAATGTAGACAAGGACTTTGATTTTAAAAACTGTCACAATTATTTTTCTTTTCTCATCTTTAAAGTTGCAGTCAGGCTGAGAGCATGTATGCCAAGTTTTCAGCCTGGAGGAAAATTGTGTGGCTGAGTTATAAATACATTGATGGATCCAGCTGGAACTGTCTCTTATAATTTAATATGCAAAAAATAATCTGAGTCATAGATGTAGACAAGTGGCTTCTTTCAGATAAGAGAATGTCAACTAGCTTTAAGTTTCAATTTTTTGACTGCTTTAAATTCATTCTCCCAGAGGACAGTGAGAGATGCCCTGAGGGTGAATGAGTTAAGCACAGATGTATGTCCCTCACACATTTCCATTTTTTTTCTTAGGGCTTTCTTTTTCTTTTCCTTTTTGCTTTGACATCAATTGCAAAGCTTATATCTTCTTTAGTTCATAATAATTCAGTCCGTTTACTAGCTTTGTAATCGAAGGAGAATTCTGTGATATTCTTTTTAAAGAGGAAATTGCTTTAGATTTATGACAAGTAGAAATTTCAGCATATTTGATTAGGAAAGGATCTTGGAAGTCATTATTTGCCATTCCTTCTTTTGATGGATGAGAAAACTGAAGGGAGCAACTATCCAGTTACATAGAAATAGTTGAGACTTGATCTTCTAATACCAGAGTCAAAGTTCTAATATAATAAGCTTGTCTTCTTGGGGTTTTTTTCTATGTTTTTGTTATTGTTGTTTTTGATGCAATATTAAAGGTAGAAATTTAATTAATGCTTTGGTAATTATATTTTAGACATTAAAACACTCTTTTCCTGATGGTAGAGAGATGGTAGCTCAGCATAGGATTCCATTAATAGCAGAGATATAGAACAAGGAAGAAGTTAATATTAGAGGCATTCAGCAGAGGACATTGCAGTACAGAAAATGGAGCTGAAAGGACTAAAGCATAGTAGAGAATACAATTTATCTGATTGACATAAACAGAAGACTTTGACAACTTTGCAACACAACAATGGCTGTCATGTCAGAATGGGTCTGGAGCACAACTGCATCAGTGACTGCACCAGCATTGCCTGAACGACAAGAGACCAGAAGTAGCAGGAATCTCCAGAACCCTCATACACAAAGGTTAATGACAAGGCAGCAGGAAAGCTTTGGCATTTAAGCTGTGAGGGGAACCAAAATCCAGGATTAGGTTTTGGGAGCCATTGAATCAATAGTAGTGGTTGCAATGACCAGAACAGTGACACCTGAAGCTTCTGAAGATCTTAATTCTCAGATCAGAATAAACAGCTGATCACAGAGAGATTTGAGGGACTTCTTTGATGTCACTGAAGCAAGACTATGTTGATTTACCCCTACTAAAATCTGGGTTGCAGTGCTGGCTCACAAAACAGATCCTTAGAAAGATCACTAAAAACAGCTGCACAGAATCCCTGAAAGTTGGGACAGTGCACTCTCCAACCTGGAAGTAGAGCCCTATTTTAATAAAGAATTAAAAACAAATAATCGGCTGGGAAAATGAACAGACAACAGAAAAAAGAAACTGACCAAAGTTACTATGGTGATAAGAAAGATTAAAATACACTCGCAAAAGATGATGACAAAATCAAAGATCCTGTATTCAAATCCTCCAAAAAAAAATAAGAATTGTTCTTAAGCCATGAAAGAGCTAAAAAGACATTTTGATAATTAAGTAAAAGAAGTAGAGGAAAAATTGGAAAGAGAAATGAGTGATGCAAAAGGAAGTATAAAGAGCTAATGAAATGGAGAATATCTTGAAAGGCAAAATTGGCCAAATGGGAAAGGAGACACAAAAGTTATTTTTTTTTAGTAATATGTGATATTTATTTTTATAAATGCACAAGAAAATTCATTCTTCTCTTATTGTAGACAAGTAGAAACAATATTTATGCATCATTTACATAATGGATAAATGTAAATTTATTCAAATTGTAGTGAGAAGCTCCCTACTGTCTTTTTTTTTTTTTTTTTAAATAGCCTTTTATTTACAGGATATTTGCATGGGTAACTTTACAGCATTAACAATTGCCAAACCTCTTGTTCCAATTTTTCACCTCTTACACCCCAACCCCTCCCCCAGATGGCAGGATGACCAGTAGATGTTAAGTACATTAAAATATAAATTAGATACACAATAAGTATACATGACCAAAACGTTATTTTGCTGTACAAAAAGAATCAGACTCTGAAATATTGTACAATTAGCTTGTGAAGGAAATAAAAAATGCATGTGGGCATAAATATAGGGATTGGGAATTCAATGTAATGGTTTTTAGTCATCTCCCAGAGTTCTTTCTCTGGGCGTAGCTGGTTCAGTTCATTACTGCTCCATTGGAAATGATTTGGTTGATCTCATTGCTGAGGATGGCCAGGTCCATCAGAACTGGTCATCATATAGTATTGTTGTTGAAGTATATAATGATCTCCTGGTCCTGCTCATTTCACTCAGCATCAGTTCGTGTAAGTCTCTCCAGACCTTTCTGAAATCATCCTGCTGGTCATTTTTTACCAAGCGATAATATTCCATAATATTCATGTACCACAATTTATTCAGCCATTCTCCAATTGATGGGCATCTACTCAGTTTCTAGTTTCGGGCCACTACAAAGAAGGCTGCCACAAACATTCATTCACATACAGGTGCCTTTCACTTCTTTGTGATCTCTTTGGGATATAAGCCCAGAAGTAACACTGCTGGATCAAAGGGTATACATAGTTTGATAACTTTTTGAGCATAGTTCAAATTGTTCTCCAGAATAGTTGGATGTATTCATAATTCCACCAACAATGTATTAGTGCCCCTGTTGGAAAATAATTCTTTAAAAATTAGAATTGAGCAAATGGAAACTAATAAAGTTATCAGAAATTGAGATATAATAAAGGCAAAACCAAAATAATAAGACATATGTAAAATAGCTCATTGGAAAAACAATTGACCTAGAAAACAGATCCAAAAGAGATAATATTAAAATTACCGGTCTTCCTGAAACTCATGAGAAAAAAGAGGCTGGACATTGTCTTTCAAGAAATTGTCAAGGGAAATTGTCCTGATTGTTTAGAAACAGAACGTAAAATAGTAATTGAAAGAATGCACCAATCACCTCCTGAAGGAGAGCCCAAAATGAAAAACCCAGAAATATCACAGCAAATATTAGAAATCCCAGGTCAAGGAAAAAATATTAAAAGCATCCAGAAAGAAATTAGTCAAGTAAAGTGAAGCCACAGTCAGGATAACACAAGATTTCGCAGCTTCTACATGAAAGGACTGGAGGACTGGAATATGATATTCTGAAGAAAAATAGAACTAGCATTACAAAAAAGAATCACATACCCAGCAAAAATGAGTATAATTTTTCAAGGGAAAAGGTGATCATCAATTAAATAAGAGGATTTTCAAGCTTTCACAATGAAAATAGAAGAGCTGAATAGAAAATTTGATTTTCAGATATAGGACTCAGTTAAAGCTTAAGAAGGCAATCAAGAAAGGAAATCAATCATAAGAGACTTAATAAAGTTTATCTGTTTACATTCCTACATGGGAAAATGATACATGGTACTGATAAAAACTTTTCCATTATTACGGCAATTATAAAGAGTATATATATATATATATATATATATAGAGAGAGAGAGAGAGAGAGAGAGAGAGAGAGCGCACCACTATGACTTGAATATGAAGGACAATACCATAAAAATAAAATAAAATTAAGGGATGAAAAATGAATATACTGTGAGAAGGGGAAAGGAATAAGTGAAAGAGCATAAATCATCTGCCCTAAAAGAGGAAGGAAAAAGCTTTCACAATAAAGGGGACAATGTGGAGAGGAAAGGAAGTGCATGAACCTTAAGAATTGTCTCAAAGAGGAAATAATGAATGCACTCAATATGGGTATAGAAATCTATCTTTCCCTGCAGAAAAGTAAGGGGGAAGGAGAGAAGAGGAAAGGAGAATGTGATAGAAGAAAAGGTACACAGGGAGAGGAACTAGTCAGAAGCAAAATACTTTTGAAAAGGGACAGGGTGAAAGGAAAGAGAAAATAGAATAAATGGGGTTATACAGTTAGCAATAGTACTTAGGAAAAGAATTTTGAAGAAAGTTTCCTCATGAAGACCTCATTTCTCAAATGTATAGGAAGGACTAAACCAAATTTATATGATTTTTTATTAAAGTTTTTTTTATTTATAAAATATATGCATGGGTAATTTTTCAACATTGACTCTTGCAAAGCCTTCCAAATTACCCCCTTCTTCCCCCCACCTACTCCCCTATCTAGATGGCAGATAGTCCAATAAATGCCAAATATGTTAAATCCAATATATGTATGCTTATTTATACAGTTATCTTGCTGCACAAGAAAAATCATATCAAGAAGAAAAAAAAAACCTGGGAAAGAAAAAAAATGCAAGTAAACAATAACAGGAATAGTGAGAATGCTATATTATGGTCCACATTCAGCTCACACAGTCCTCTCTTTGGGTGTAGATAGCTCTCTATCACTGAACAATTGTAATTGGTTTGAATCATCTCATTGTTGAAGAGAGCCACATGATGCAGAATTGATCATAGTATAGGCTTGTTATTATTGAGTATAATAATCTCTTGCTTCTGCTCATTTTACTTAGTATCAGTTCATGTAAGTCTCTCCAGGAATCTCTGAAATCTTCCTGCTGGTTCTTTCTTAAAGAGCAATATTATTCCATAAAATTAATGTTCCATAATTTATTCAGCCATTCTCCAATTGATGGGCATCCATTCCATTTCCAGTTTCTTCCAACTACACAAAGGGCTGCCACAATTTTTTTTTGTACATTTGAATCCCTTTCCTTTAAGATCTCTTTAGATTATAAGTCCAGTAGAAACACTTTTGGGTCAAAGAGTATGCACAGTTTGATAAGTTTTTGAGCATAGTTCCAAATTGCTCTACAGAATGGTTGGATTCATCCACCGTTCCACCAACAGTGTATCAGTGTCCCAGTTTTCCCACATCCCCTCCAATATTCATCATTAATTTTTCCTTTCTTATTAGCAGGAAACTGAGAGATGTGTAGTGTTATCTCAGAGTTGTCTCAATTTGCATTTCTCTGATCAATAGTGAATTGGAGTACTTTTTCATATGACCACAGATAGTTTTAACTTCTTCATGTGAAAAATGTCTGTTCATATCCTTTGACCATTTATCAATTGAAGAATGGTTGAACTATTATAAATTCTAGTCAATTCTCTATATATTTTAGAAATGAGGCTTTTATCAGATCCTTTGGATGTAAAAATGTTTTCCCAGCTTATTGCTTCCCTTCTAATCTTGTCTGCATTATTTTTTTGTTTGTACAAAAACTTTTTAACTTAATATAATCAAAAATATCTATTTTGTGATCAATAATGATCTCTACTTTTTCTTTGGTCATAAATTCCTTCCTCTTCTACAGGTCTGAGAGGTAAATAATCCTATGCTCTTCTAATTTGTTTATAATATCGATTTTTACATCTAGATCATGAACCAATTTTAACTTTATCTTGGTATATGGTGTTATGTGTGGGTCACTACCTAGTTTATGCCATACTAGTTTCCAATTTTCCCAGAAGTTTTTGTAAAATAGTGATTTGGTATCTGAAAAGCTTGGGGTTTGGGGTTTGTCAACCACTAGATTGCTATAATTATTGACTATTTTGTTCTATAAATAAACCTATCTCACGGATCAGCTGCTCTATTTCTTATCCATTACCAAATGGTGTTGAAGACTGCAGCTTCATAATATACTTTTAGATCTGGTACAGTTAGGCACTCTTCATTTGCTTTTTTTTTTTTTCATTAATTCCCTTAAAATTCTTGACTTATTGTTGTTAGTATGCCTAGAACAGTAAAACACTTTCTTAGGAGTTTTATTGATATAGCACTAAATACATAGATTAGTTTAGGTAATATTGTCATCTTTATTGTATTCACTTGACCTATCCAAAAACACTTGATATTTTTCCAATGGTTTAAATCTGACTATATCTGTATAGAAAGTATTTTGTAGTTTTATTCATATAGTTCCTACTTTCCCTTGGCAGATAAATTCCCAAATATTTTATAATATCAAACATTATATTAAATGGAATTTCTCTTTGTATATTTTGCTATTAGATTTTGTTAATGATGTATAAAAATGCTAATGATTTATGTGGATTTATTTTCTATCTTACAACTTTGCTAAAAGTTGTGGATTATTTCTAATAGTTTTTTTAGTTGATTTTCTAGGGTTCTCTAAGTATACCATCATATCATCTGCAAAGAGTGATAATTTGGTTTTCTCATTACCTACTCTAATTCCTTTAATTTGTTTTTTTTTCTTCTCCTATTGCCAAGGCTAGCATTTCTAATACAATACTGAATAGCAACAGTGATAGCAGGCAGCCTTGCTTCATCCCTTATCTTAATGAGAACGGTTCTAGTTTATCCCCATTATATATGATGCTTGCTGATGTTTTTAAATAGATGCTACTGACTATTTTAAGGAGAAATCCATTTGTTCCTATACTCTCTAATGTTTTTAATAGGAATGTGTTAGATTTTATCAAATGCTTTTTTCTGCATCTATTGAAATAATTTTATGTTTTTTGTTAATTTTGTTATTGATATAGTCAATTATGCTAATAATTTTCCTAATATTGAACTAGCCCTGTATTCCTGGTATAAATCCTAGTTGGTCATGGTGTATTATCATAGAGATGATTTTCTGTAATCTGCTAATATTTAAGATTTTTGCATCAATATTCATTAGGGAGATTGGTCTATTATTTTCTTTTTCTGTTTTCATCCTATCTAGTTTAGGTATAAGTACCATGTCTGTGTCATAAAAAGAATTAGGTAGAAGTCCTTCATTCCCTAATTTTTCAAATACATTATATGGTATTCGATTTAAATTGTCTTTAAATGTTTGGTACAATTCACATGTAAATCCATCTGGTCCTGGATTGTTTTCCTAGGGAACTGATTAAAAGCTTGTTTTATTTATTTTTCTAAAATGTGAATATTTATGTAATGTATTTCCACTTCTATTAATTTGGGCAATCTATATTTTTGTAGGTTTTCCTCCATTTCACTTAGGTTATCAAATTTTGGGCAAAAAGTTGGGCAAAATAACTCCTAATTCCCTCTTCACTGGTGAATAGTTCTCCCTTTTTCATTTTTGAGACTAACAATTTGATTTTTTCCCCTTTCCTTTATCTAATCAAATTAACTAAAGGGTTATCTATTTTGTTGGTTTTCTCATAAAAGCACTCTTAGTTTTATTTATTAGTTCAATAGATTTTTTTCAATTTCAATTTTATTAATCTCTCATTTTATTTTTACAATTTCAAGTTTGGTATTTGAGCATTTTTAATTTGTTCTTTTTCTAGCTTTTTTAGTTGCAAGATCAAATTCATTGATCTTTTCTTTCTCTATTTTATGCAAGTAAAATGCTAGAGATATAAAATTTCCCCTTATCACTGCTTTGGCTGCATCCCACAAATTTTGGTATGTCATCTCATTATTTTATTCTCTTGGATGAAATTATTGATTGTGTCTATGATTTGCTGTTTCATCCATTCATTCTGTAGGTTGAGATTAAAAAATTAGTTTCCAATTACTTTTTGTTCTATTTTCCCTTGGCCTTTTTTAATGAATGTAATCTTTATTGCATTGTGATCTGACAATAATACACTTACTATTTATGCCTTTCTGCATTTGAATTTGAAGTTTTTATATTCTAATATATGGTCAGTTTTTTATAGAGTCCATGAAATCCTGAGGAGAAACTATTGCTTTTTGTCTCCATTCAATTTTCTACAAAGATCACACCTAACTTTTCTAGTATTTTATTTACCTCTTTAAGTGTTTTCTTATTTATTGTGTGGTTTGATTTATCTAGTTCTGACAGAGTAAAGTTGAGATCTCCCATTATTATAGTTTTGCTGTCTATTTCTTCTTTCAATTCTCTTAACTTCTCCTTTAAGAATACAGATCTTATACAACTTGGTGTACATAAGTTTAGTATCAATATTACTTCATTATTTATGGTATCCTTTAGTAAGATATAGTTTCCTCTCATCTCTTTTAATTATATCAATTTTTGCTTTTGCTTGATCTGAGATTAGAATGACTACCCCTGCTTTTTTTTACTTCACCTGAAGCATAATAGATTCTGCTCCAGCTTTTTTTGTTTGTTTGTTTACTTTTGCTCTGTATGTTTTGCTCTTCTTTAAATGTGTTTCTTGAAAACAACATATTGTAGGATTCTGGCTTTTAATCCAGTATTCTTTCACTTATGCTTTATGGGAGAGTTCACCCCATTCACATTTGTGGTTAAGACTACTAATTCTTTACTTCCAGCCATTTTATTAATTCTAGATTAGAGTTTTTCTCTTTCCTTTTCCCTATTCCCTCTTCCCCAGTATTTTACTTATGAGCACTACTTGCCTCAAGTAGTCCTCCCCCTTTCAAGGTCATTCCCCTTTCTTATACTTTTTCTTTACTGTTTCTGTTTTCCCTTCTATTTAGCCTAAACCTTCCCTTTTCTACATTCAGCTCCCATTTTTCTATAAGATAAAGCCACATATGACTAATATTCTTTCTTTGAGTCATATCTGATGAGAATAAGATTCACACAATGGTCATCAAACTCCCTTCTTTTACTCAATTATAACAACTTTTCTTTGCTTCTTCCTGAGAAGCCATTTCCTTCATTTTATATCCACTTGCCCTTTTTTTCCAGTACATTCACCTTTTCACCTCTAGTTTCTTTTTTTTTATATATTATTCCAGAAAAATCAAATTATACATGCTTTCTCTATGTATACCCATAACAGAAATACAGTTTTCAAAAGTTCTTTTCTTTTTACCTTTTTATGCTTCTCTTGAGTTCTATATTTAGAGGTCATTTTTTTTTCAATTCTGGTATTTTCATCAAAAATAAATGGAATTCACCTGTTTCATTGAATGTCCATCTTCTTTTAGAAAATGCTCAGTTAATGGAGTTATTTATTCTTGGCTCCATTCCAAGTTTCTTCACCTTTCAGAATATCAGATTCCAGGCCCTTCAATCCTTTATGGTAGAAGATGGGTAATCCTTATTGGGGCTCTTTTTCAAATAGAAAATTCAAATAGAATTGTTTTTTTCTGGCTGCCTGTAATAATTTTTCCTTGGTTGAATAGTTCTGAAATTTAGCCACCATATTCCTTGGATTTTTAATTTGGGATCTCATTCAGAAAGTGTTTGGTGAATTCTTTCAATAGCTATTTAACTTCTGATTCTATGACCTCCAGGCAGTTCTCTTTGATAATTTCCTGAAAAAATAGCATCTAGACTCTTTTTATTTATTTTTTATTGTGGTTCTCAGGGAGTTCAATAATCTTTAGATTATCACTCCTAGATCTATTTTCCAGGTTGGTTGTTTTCCCAGTTATGTATTTTACTTTTTTTTTTTTTTTCCATTTTTCACTTTTTTGGTTTTGCTTGACTGATTCTTGTTGCCTCATTCAGTCATTCATTTCCATTTGTTCAATTCTGAATTTTAGTAAATTATTTTCTTTATTTACTTTTTTAGCTTCTTTTTCTATTTGTTCAATGAGATTTTTAAATTAGTTGTTTTGTTCCATGGAATTTTTTTTTTCCATTTCACAAATTCAGTTTTTGAGGGGTTATTTTCTTTTTCCATTTGACAAGTTTTGTTTTTTCCAGGAATTGTTTTCTTTTTCCATTTTATCAATCTATTTTTTAATTGAGTTGCATCCTTTTTCCAAACCCTCTTGCAAAGTTTTCATTTATTTTCTCTATTTTTCTTCTAGCTCTCTTTTAAGATCCTTTTTAATTTCTTCTAGGAAAGCCTTGTGTGATGTGGACTAGTTTGTATCACTTTTGGGGACTTCATCTGGAGACAATTTTAGTCTCCTCAGTTTTTGAAATGTATTCTTCTTTTGAAATGTATATAGATATAAATATAGATACAGATAGATAGATAGTAAGAATTCTTTTTGCTTTTTTAGGATTTTTTTTAAAAGTTGAGATCTCTTTTTTGGGGTAAAGGAGTTTGTCCAACCTTCCTCTAACAGAGTTGGTGGCTGCATTGAGTTAGTGCTGACTTACTCTTGGTGCTGAGTGGACGTGACCAGGTCCCATGAGATTCTGGTGTTTGGGGGTTTTCTATTTATGTTTTATAGCTTCTCTGCTGATCTACTGGCTTGCAACCAGGGCAGAGTAGACAACATTGCTAAAGTTTCCTCTCCATAGATTCTCTGTCTGAGAATTCCACACCACCCTGGGTCTGCACTGCCACACTGGCAGCTATGCTTATCCTTCTTGCCCTTGGCCTACCTTTCTGAATACCTAATTGAAACAGATCTTTTCTGGTAATCATTGAAATTATCTTCTGCTGATAATTTGTTGCACTCCCAATATTCGTGGATTTTGCCATTCCAGAACTAATTGAAAGGGTGAATTTGCTAATTAGCCTGAGGGTTGTAAGAGAAGGTCAGAAATAAATTTATGTCCTCTCTGCCCTCTTTGCTCTGACCCTGCCAAATTTATTTTTTTAAGTCATTTTCCAATTGATAAATGATTAAACAATATTACCTATGCCCAAATGGCTATAAAATCATTCATGCCCTTTCATCTAACAATATTACTATTAGGCATGAAGCCCAAAGGAGATTTTTTAAAAGGGAAAGACTAACATGTATACACATATATATATATATAGCAGTTCTTTTTTTAGGGCAAAGAATTGGAAATAGAGGATATTCTCATAAATTTGGAGATGGCTAATTAATTGTGGCTTGTGATTATGAAGGAATATTTTTGTTCCATAAGAAGTGATGAGCAGAATGATATCAGAAAAACCTGGCAAATCCTTCATGAGCTCGAGCAAAATGAAATACATTGTACATAGTAATAGTAATTTTGTGGGATGATCACCTATAAATGACTTTAATATTCTCAGAAATACAATGATCATTGAATATTCTGAAGGAATTATGAACAAAAGTGCTATTCATACCCAGAAAAATAACTGACTCATAAATACAACTTGAAACATACTTTTTTAAAACTTTATTTTTCTTGTATTTTTTTTTTTGCAAGGGAAGGAGATCTATGTTTTCTTTTGCAACATGACATTTAAAGAAATGTTTTGGGGCATTTTTATAAAAATTTTTATTTTCAAAACATATGAGTAGTTTTCAACATTCACCCTTGCAAATCATTGTGATCCAATTTTTTTCTCTCTTCTTTCTCCCCATCCCTTTTCTAGAAGTAATTCAATATATGTTAAACATATGCAATTCTTCTATACATATTTCCACAATTCTCATATTGCACAAGAAAAATAAGAACAAAAAGAAAAAAAGTGAGAAAGAAAACAAAATGCTAGCAAACAAAAAAACAAAAAAAAATGGAAATGGTATGTTGGGATCTACACTCAGTCCCCACAGTCCTCTCTTTGGGTAAAGATGGTTCTCTTCATCACAAGATCACTGGAACTGGCCTTAATTGCCTCACTGTTGAAAATAGCCACATCCATCAGAATTGATCATCCTATAATCTCGTTGTTGCTGTGTACAATGTTCTCATTGTTCTAATCACTTAACTTAGAATCACTTGATGTAAAGGGGCAGAGCCAAAATGGCAGAGAGGCATGTATCTAAGCTCTTATTTACCTTCCAACTACTTCTTTTATGAGAGGCCTCAGAATAAGTGCTTAACTGTCAAAACCCATGAATGTTGGGAATACAACATATTACCAACAGATTTCTTGAAAATTTCCAGAAAAGGTCTGTTTTTGCTCAAAGGAGGGAACAATTAGCCTAGGAGCAGACCTCAGTCAGTCAGCGAGAGCATGGGAAGCAGATCACAGTGAGCAAAAGGGAGGGTGGGGAGGAGGGAAGGGTGTGATCTCAGCCAGGGGAAAATTTGCTGGAAAAACTTTACCACAGTATGAGATACTTTGCTCTGGTAGCACACCAGTAGATCATCAGAGAAGCTATAAACGCAAAGGATAAAGACTATAACCCTGAAACACTAGCCACAGCCACCCAATACCCAAAGTGACTCAGCACTGTGTCAGAGTCTCAGAGCACACCCACTGATGCCAGGGCAGAGGTAGATCCTAGTGAAGCCATTGCTGTCCCACTGCTGCTTCACTGCTACTTCTTGTTGTTTGTAGAGGAAGCTTGGTAACACCATACTTCCTTAAAAGCAGACTGCAGGTGTTTTGTTGTTACTGTTTCTTTTTTGTCAAAATGAGTAAAAAGTTAAAGAGAGCTCTAACTATAGAAAGCTTCTATAGTGATACAGAGCAGACTTCAAACCCTGTGAAGACTAAAAACAGATCATCTCCGAATGAATCACCAAAGAAGGATATGATTTGGACCCCACCACACAAGAATCTCATAGAAGAAATTAAAGGGATGGAGCCAAGATGCCTGAGAAGGCACACATGACCTTCTGAGCTTCTCTCATACCCTCATTACTAATTTTTAAGATCAGTCTCAAAAATAGCGCTTGACTGGTAAAATTCACTAAGATTGGAAGTACAACAACTTAGCAGCTGAAGATAACCTGGAAGTTCACCAGAAAATGTTTGTTCTGAGCGGCAAGAACAGACTAGCACAAGCAGGGACAGAGCCAGAAGCTAGAATCTTGAGAGGACGGGGGGCAGGAGTGATTTCCATGGTTGGAAAATTTACAGAGAGGACTCTACCATACATTAGGCTGTTCTGCTTTGGTTGCAAAGCAGTAGACCAGCAGAGAAATTAAAGCAAAAGGTAGAGGGTACTCTTATAGAAGCCAGAATCTAACAGGATCTGGGTATACCCCCCCAAAACCAGAAGTGAATGAACTAGCATAGGCCACAATACAGCTGTGCAATGGCATTCTGCAGCAGGAGCTTTCGCTCCAAACAGTCACAAATCTGCATGGGAGGGGGGGTGCAGACCGGGGCAGCCTCTAATCTTAATCTGCATAGCCTGGGGCAATAGAATTTCTGCACTGCAACTGTGCTCCCCAGGCAGAGATAATTTCGGGTGCTGTGAGAGGTAGGGCAACTGCTGATACCCAAAGCGGGTTTTTGCCTGTAGTAGTGACATTTTCGCTGCTCAACCTTTAGCCCCAAAGCAGTTGTTAATCCTCACAGTGGGACTCTTCACAGGGCACTTCTATGACTTGGCCTGTGGGACCCAGGCCTGAGTCACTCCACTGTGAAGCTTTTTCCAGGGCACCCCCACAGCTTGGTGGCTCTTTACAACCCATTACCAAGATACTACTGTCCATATGCCTATCCCAACTCTGCAAAGGAAGCTGATAACCTCCTTGCCCAGAAGGCAGACCCTACAAGCTTTTAAAAAAATGAATAAAAAAATCAAAAGGACCATTGATAGTTTCTATGCAGAAAGAGAGCAGGTTTTCAACCCCAAGGAGACTAATATCAGACAGTCTCCAGACAATACCCAAAAGCAGATGTAACCTGATCCCCATCACACAAGGCTCTCCTAGAAGAAATAACAAAAAAAATCTTAAAAGAGAGATAGAAGAAAAATGGGGAAATAAAAGAGAAGGTATGCAAGAGAGTAACAACTTCCTGAAATGTGAATTGGAAAAAATAAAGAAAAATATTAAATGCTTTTGGATAGGGCGAGCAAATATAATAAAGATGAAAATACTACCTAAACTAAGAGCTATTGGTATAGCACTTATTGGTATATTAGACCCCCCAAAAAAAACTGTTTTAATGACCTAGAAAAAAAGACAACAAAGTTCATATGGAAAAACAAATGGTCAAGAATGTTAATAGAGGGGTCAGAGTCAAGATGGCAGAGAAGGTACATACGACTTTCTAAGCTTCTCTCATAACCTCATGACCAATTATTAAAATCAGCCTCAAAAATAGCACTGGACTGGCAAAACCCATGAAGATTAGAAGTACGACAACTTACTAGCCAAAGATAATCT
This sequence comes from Sarcophilus harrisii, assembly GCF_902635505.1. Classification (NCBI taxonomy): domain Eukaryota; kingdom Metazoa; phylum Chordata; class Mammalia; order Dasyuromorphia; family Dasyuridae; genus Sarcophilus; species Sarcophilus harrisii. Next base: position 62,239,374 of record NC_045427.1, on the reverse strand, counting down.
GGAAGATCGCCAGGAAAGGTTTGTCCTGAGGGACAGGAAAAGACCAGTGCAGGCAGGGATAGAACTAGAGGCTAGTAGATTAATGTTAGAAAAATACAGAGGCAACTCTGGCATAGTCTGATTGTTCTGCCTTGATTGCAAAACAGCAGATCAGTAGAGAAATTAAAGCCAAAGGCAGAAAGTACACTAAAAAAATGCCAGAACCTCACAGGATCTGGCTATACCCACCCAAACCTGGAAGTGAGGGACAGTTCAGCAGCCATATTCTGCAGTATGGGGCTTGCTCAGGGCAGTTACAAATCTGCATGGCATGGGGGTACAGCCCAGGGCAGCCTCTAACCTGCACAGTGTGGGGCTTGGCCTGAGGCAATAGAATTTCCACAGTGTGACTGTGCTTCACTGGGCAGAGACACTTCCGGTCTGGTCCATGCAGGGCTATTTGCTGGTCAGCTGCTAATGCCCACCCCACCCCCCAATCTGATATTCTGAAAGGCAATAGAACTTGGAATGCAGCCAAGAATAAACTACCCAGCCAAGCTGAGCATTTTCTTCCAAGGAAGAAGATGGACATTTAATGAAACAGATGAATTCAATGTGTTTCTAAGGGAAACCAGAACTAAACGAAAATTTTGATCTCCAACCATAGGACTCAAGAGAAGCAGGAAAAGGTAAAAGGAACTCTTGAGAACTGTATTTCTGTTGTGGATATACATAAAGACTACATATATAATTTGATTTTAGTGACATAATATAAAAAGGGGGAAGTAGAAATGGAAAGGAGATAGTGGCAGAAAAGGATAAAGGGGAGCAAAAGAGGGAAAATACATCCCACGAAGAGGCAAAGGAAACCTATGATATCTGAGGGATTTACAGAGGGGGAGGAACATTGTTTAAATCTTTCTCTCATCAGAGTTGGCTCAAAGAGAAAATAATTGACATATTTGTTTTACCAAGAATCTTCTCTCACCTCATTAAAAAGAAGGAGAGGAAAGGGAAAAGGAAAAAAGTAATAAGGGAAGGGTAGAAGAAAGGGGAAGAGATTCAAAGGGGGGGAGGGAGGGATCCTAAAGAGGATGAGCAGCGAAATAAAAGTGGGGCCCATAAGTTTAAAACTGGGAAAGAGGGTTAGAGGGGACAAGAAAAAGAAAAGCTTAATCTGGGGATGTTAAGATGGCAGGAAATACAGAATTGGTAATTTTAACTGTAAATGTGAATGGAATGAACTCTCTCATTAAGTGGAGGCAGATAGCAGACTGGATTAAAAGTCAAAATCCTACAATATGTTGTTTACAGGAAACACATTTAAAGCAGGGAGATACATACAGAGTAAAGGTAAAAGGCTGGAGCAGAAATTATTATGCTTCCGGAGAAGTAAAAAAAAAACCAGTGTTAGCCATCCTTATCTTAGATCAAGCAAAAACAAAAATTGATCTAATTAAAAGATATAAGGAAAAAACTATATCTTGCAAAAGGGTAGCATAGACAATGAAGCAATATCAATACAAAACATATATGCACCAAGTGGTATAGCATCTATCTTCCTAAAGGAGAAGTTAAGAGAACTGCAAGAAGAAATAGACAACAAAACTACAATAGTGGGAGATCTCAACCTTGTACTCTCAGAATTAGATAAATCAAACCACAAAACAAATAAGAAAGACATTAAAGAAGAAATAGAAGATTAGAAAAATTAGGTATGATAGCTCTTTGGAGAAAACTGAATGGAGACAGAAAGGAATATACTTACTTCTCAGCAGTTAATGGAACCTATACAAAAATTGACCATGTATTAAGACATAAAGACCTCAAAATTAAATGCTGGAAGGCAAAAGTTAGGGGTAAATAGACCAAAAAGTAATTGGAAACTAAATAATCTCATCTTAAAGAATGATTGGGTGAAACAAGAAATTATAGACGCAATTAATAATTTCATTCAAGATAATGACAACGATGAGACATCATACCAAAATGTATGGGATGCAGCCAAAGTGGTAATAAGGGGAAATTTTATATCCTTAGAGGCTTACTCCAATAAAATAAAGAAAGAGAAGATCAATGAATTGGGCTTGCAACTTAAAAAGCTAGAAAAATTTCAAATTAAAAACCCCTAATTAAATAATAAACTTGAAGTTCTAAAAGTAAAAAGAGAAATTAATAATATTGAAAGTAAAAAAAAAAAACTATTGAACTAATAAATAAAACTAAGAGTTGGTTTTATGAAAAAACAAACAATAAAATAGATAAGCCTTTGGTAAATCTGATTACAAGAAGGAGAGAGGAAAATCAAATTAGTAGTCTTAAAAATAAAAGAGAGAAACTTCCACCAATGAAAAGGAAATTAAAGAAATAATAAGGAGTTACTTTGCCCAACTTTATGCCAATAAATTTGACAACCTAAGTGAAATGGATGATTACTTCCAAAAATATAGGCTTCCCAGATTAACAGAGGAGGAAGTAAATTGCTTAAATAGTCCTATTTCAGAAAAAAGAAATAAAACAAGCTATTAGTCAACTCCCTAAGAAAAAATCCCAAGGACCAGATGGATTTACATGTGAATTCCACCAAACATTTAAAGAATAATTAGCCCCAATGCTATATAAACTATTTGAAAAAATAGGGAATGAAGGAGTCCTACCAAATTCCTTTTAAGACACAGACATGGTACTGATACCTAAACCAGCTAGGTTGAAAATAGAGAAAGAAAATTACAGGACAATCTCCCTAATGAATATTGATGCTAAAATCTTAAATAAGATATTAGCAAAAAGACTACAGAAAATCATCCCCAGGAAAAAAAAAACCATGATCAAGTAGGATTTATACCAGGAATGCAGGGTTGGTTCAATATTAGGAAAATATCAGTATAATTGTCCCTATTAATAACCAAATTAACAAAAATTATATGATCATTTCAATAGATGAATAAAAAGCATTTGAAAAAATCCAAATTATCCCTCTTTGAAGATGATATGATGGTATACTTATAGAACCCCAGAGATTCTACTAAAAAGGTATTAGAAATAATCCACAACTTAAGCGATGTTTCAGGATACAAAATAAAATCCACATAAATTTACTTACCATTTTATACATCACCAACAAAATCCAACAGCAAGAGATACAAAGAGAAATTCCATTTAAAATAATTGTCAATAGTATAAAATGTTTGGGAATATATCTGCCAAAGGAAAGTCAGGAACTATATGAGCAAAACTACAAAACACTTTCCACACAAATAAAGTCAGATCTAAACAATTGGAAAAATATTAAGTGCTCTTGGATAGGCTGAGCAAATATAATAAAGATGACAATACTACCTAAATTAATCTTTTTATTTAGTGCTATCAAAATCAGACTCTCAAGAAACTATTTCCATGGCCTAGGAAAAAAAAAACAATAAAATCCATATGGAAGAATAAAGATCCAGAATTTTAAGGGAACTAAAGAAGAAAAAAATCAAATAAAGTTAGCCTAGTTGTTCCGGATCTAAAACTGTATTATAAAGCATCAGTCACCAAAACTGTGAAAACCGCGCTAGCACCTCAGACACCCCAGAATTAGCCAGAGTAAGGACAAGCAAAAGTCCTTAGTCTTTATTCTTGGTCTTTAGGGGTAGAAGTGAAGGGGATGGAAGCAGGATCTCCACAACCTTCTTCCTCGTCCACCACCAAAGTGACTCTGGCTAATCTTACTCCACCCCCTACTCCCTCCTATAATTCTCTGTATACCCAATTATCGAGCCAGCACAGGATAATAAGAATGGCTATTTCCCAAGCACATGCACATAGAGTATTGTCCAATTGGTAATTAGCCCTAAGTGCTTAAACCGACCTCAGTGCAATGATTCAAGAGTTTCAGCCCTCTACAAAAAACCATTTGGTATTGGCTAAGAAATAGACTAGTTGATCAGGTTCATGGGAAAAAATAGTCAATGCTTATAGCATTCTAATGTTTGACAAACACAAAGACCCCAACTTTTGAAATAAGAATTCACTATTTGACAAAAACTGCTGGGAAAACTGGAAATTAATATGGCAGAAACAGGGCATGGACCCACACTTAACATTGAACAGCAAAATAAGATCAAAATGGGTTCATGATCTAGGCATAAAGAACAAGATTATAAATAAATTAGAAGAAATTAGGATTGTTTATCTCTCAGACCTGTGGAGAAAGAAGGAATTTATGAACAAAGAAGAACTAGAGATCATTATTGATCCCAAAATAGAAAATTTTGATTACATCAAATTAAAAATCTTTTGTACAAACAAAACTAATGCAAACAAGATTATAAGAGAAGCAATAACATTGGAAAAACATTTTTACAATTAAAGGTTCTGATAAAGGCCTCATTTCAAAAATATGTAGAGAATAGACTCTAATTGATAAGAAATTAAGCCATTCTCCATTTGATAAATGGTCAAAGGATATGAACAAATTTCAGATGATGAAATTAAAATTACTCCTACTCATATGAGTAGGAACACATACTCATAAGGTGTTCCAAATCACTATTGATCATAGAAATGCAAATTAAGACAACTCTGAGAAACTACTACATACCTGTCAAATTGGCTAAGATGACAGGAAAAGATAATGATAAATGTTGAAGGGGATGAGAGAAAACTGGGACACTGATGCATTGTTGTTAGAGTTGTGAATGGATGCAATCATTCTGCAGAAGAATTTGGAACTATGCTCAAAAAGTTATCAAAATGTTCATACTCTTAGATCTAGCAGTATTTCCACTGGGCTTATATCCCAAAGAGATATTAAGGAAGGGAAAGGGACCCACATGTGCAAAAATGTTTGTGGCAGCCATTTTCATAGTCGCTAGAAACTGTAAATTGAATGGATGCCCATCAATTGGAGAATGGTTGGGTAAATTGTGATATATGAATGTTATGGAATATTATTTTTCTGTTAGAAATGACAGTAGGATGAATACAGAGAGGCTTGGCGAGACTTACATGAACTGATGCTAAGTGAAATGAGCAGAACCAGGAGATCATTATATACTTCAACAAAAATGCTATATGAGGATCAATTCTGATAGAAATGGATATCTTTGGCAATGAGAAGATCCAATTGAGTTCCAATTGATCAGTGATGAACAGAACCAGTTATACCCAGAGAAAGAACACTGGGAAATGAATGTGTTCTACTTGCCTTTTTGTTTTTCTTCCCAAGTTATTTTAAACTTTCTAAATCGGATTTTTCTTGTACAATAAGAGAACTGTATAAATAAGTATACATATATTATATTTAAGATATACTTTAATGTGTTTAACATGTATGAGACTGCCTGCCATCTAGGGGAGGGGGCGGAGGAATGAAGGGAAAAGTTGGAACAGAAGTGATTGCAAGGGACAGTGTTGAAAAATTACTCATGCCTATGCTTTGTCACTAAAAGCCATAATAAAAAAACTCACTTGATGTAAGTCTTTCCAGGTCTTTCTCATATCTGCCTGTTGATCATTTCTTATAGAACAAAAGTAATGCATAACATTCATGTACCATAACTTATTCAACCATTCTCTAACTGATGGGCATCCACTAAGTTTCCAGCTCCTTGCTATTACAAAAAAAAAAAATGCTACTACAACCATTTTTGCATCTATATGCACTTTCTTCTTGTTTATGATCTCTTTGAGAGATAGACCTAGCAGAGACACTGATGAATCAAAGGGTTTGCACAGTTTGATAGTGTTTTGAACACAGTTTATAGAAATGTTTTGCACAATTTCAGTTGGGTTTTTTTCTTTTTGGGAATTTATTTTATATCCTGCCACTTTGCTAAAGTTATGAATTATTTCTAATAGCTTTTTAGTAGAATCTCTGGGGTTCTCTAAGTATACCATCATATCATCTGCAAAGAGTGATAGTTTGGTTTCCTCATTGCCTACTCTAATTCCTTTCATCTCTTTCTCGACTCTTATTGCCAAGGCTAGTGTTTCTAATACAATATTGAATAATAATGGTGATACTGGGCAACCTTGCTTCACTCCAGAGCTTACTGGGAAAGATTCCAATTTTTCCCCATTGCATATGATGCTTACTGATGGTTTTAAATATATGCTCCTGACTATTTTTTAAAAAAGTACATTTATTCCTACACTCTCAAGTGTTTTTATTAGGAATGGATGTTGGATTTTATCAAATGCTTTTTCTGCATCTATTGAGATGATCATATGGTTTTTGTAAGTTTGCTTATTGATATAGTCAATTATGCTAATAGTTTTCCTAATATTGAACCAGCCCTGCATTCCTGATATAAATCCTATTTGGTCATAGTGTATTATCTTGGGGATTATTTTCTACAATCTTTTTGCTAATATTTTATTTAGGATTTTAGTATCAATATTCATTAGGGAGATTGGTCTATAATTTTCTTTCTCTGTTTTCAGCCTACCTGGTTTAGGTATCAGTACCATGTCTGTGTTGTAAAAGGAGTTTGGTAGGAGTCCTTCAATCCCTATTTTTTCAAATATTTTTTCAAATAGTTTATATAGCATTGCTCTTTAAATGTTTGGTAGAATTCACATGTAAATCCATCTGATCCTGGGGATTTTTTCTTAGGGAGTTGGTTAATAGCTTGTTCTATTTCTTTTTCTAAGATGGGACTGTTTGGATATTTACTTTTTCCTCTGTTAATCTGGGTAAGCTATATTGTTGAAGGTATTCTTCCATTTCATTTAAGTTGTCGAATTTATTGGCATAAATGTGGGCAAAGTAATTCCCAATTATTACTCTAATTTCCTCTTTTTTAGTGGCGAGTTCTCCCTTTTCATTTTTAAGACTAATAATTTGATTTTCCTCTTTCCTTTTTTTAATCAGATTTACTAAGGGTTTGTCTATTTTGTTTTTTTTTCATAGAACCAATTCTTAAATTTATTAATTAATTCAATAGTTTTTTTTAACTTCCAATTTTATTAATCTCTCCTTTTATTTTAAGAATTTCAATTTTAGTGTTTGGGGTTTTTTAATTTGTTCCTTTTCTAGCATTTTTAGTTGCAAGCCTAATTCATTGACCTCTTTCTCTATTTTATGCAAGTAGGCCTCTAGAGATATGAAATTTCCCCTTATTACTGCTTTGGCTGCATCCCACACATTTTGGTATAACGTCTCATTATTGTCATTTTCTTGGGTGAAGTTATTTATTATGTCTATGATTTGCTGTTTCACCCAATCATTCTTTAGTATGAGATTATTTGGTTTCCTATTATTTTTTGGTGTACTTTCTCTTAGCTTTTTGTTGAATGTAATTTTTATTGCATTGTGGTCTGAAAAGGATGCATTTACTATTTCTGCCTTACTTCATTTGAGTTTGAGGTTTTTATGTCCTAATATATGGTCTATTTTTGTATAGGTTCCATGAACTGCTGAAAAGAAAGTGTACTCCTTTCTGTCTCCATTTCGTTTTCTCCAGAGATCTATCATATCTAACTTTTCTAGCATTCTATTTACCTTTTTGACTTCTTTCTTATTTATTTTGTGGTTTGATTTATCTAATTCTGAGAGTGCAAGGTTGAGATCTCCCACTGTTATAGTTTTGCTGTCTATTTCTTCTTGCAGCTCTCTTAATTTCTCTTTTAAGAATTTAGACCACTTGGTGCATATATGTTTAATATTGATATTGCTTCATTATTTATGCTACCCTTTAGCAAGATATAGTGACCTTCCTTATCTCTTTTAATTAGATCAATTTTTGTTTTTGCTAGATCTGAGATCAGGATGGCTACCCCTGCTTTTTTGACTTCACCTGAAGCATAGTAGATTTTGCTCCAACCTTTTACCTTTACTCTGCATGTATCTCCCTGCTTCAGGTGTGTTTCCTGTAAACAACATATTGTAGGATTCTGGATTTTAATCCATTCTGCTAACCGCTTCCTCTTTATGGGTGAGTTTACCCCCTTCACATTTATGGTTAAAATTACCAATTCTGTGTTAGTTGCCATCTTGTTAACCCCGTTTATGCTTTTCTACCTTCTTTCCTATTATTCTAGCATTCTATTCTATTTTTTTCCATTTCACCAATTTTACTTTTTAAAGAGCTATTTTCTGTTTCCAGTTCACTAATCCTATTTTTCAAGGATTTGATTTCTTTATCCATTCTGTCTTTAAGTGAGTGGGATGACTTCTCCAGACTCTCTTGCCAAGCTTCCCTCTCCTTTTCCCATTTTTCTTCTAGCTCTCTTGTGAAAGCCTTTTTCATTTCTTCTATGAGATTCATCTGTGCTGAGGAACAGATGATCTCCTCCTTTGGGGATTGACCGAGAGAGTCTGTTTTTAGTCTCCTCAGGATTTAGAGTCTGCTCTCTATCCATGTAGAAGCTGTCAATCGTTAAGGTCCTTTTCAATTTTTTGCTCATTTTGTCAGAGAAGAATCAGAGACAAACTAGCAAAGAAAAAAAGGAAAAAAAAATAAATGGAATCTGCTTTTTTGGGGGGAGGGGCTGGGTGGTGTTACAGAGCTTCCTCTACAGACTGCGGGGGCAGCAGTGAGGCACTAGCAGGACTGTGCTGTGCCTGTGCTCTGAGACTCTGAGAGTGTGCTGAGATGCTGTGGGGGAGGGGTGGCCAGGTCCCAAGAAACTCCAGCTGTTTGGGGTTGTATTTTTCACCCCCGGTGTTTTTAGCTTCTCTGCTGGGCTACTGACTTGCTGCCAGGGCAAAGTATCCAAGCCTGTAGCAAAGTTCTCCCTGCATAGATGGCTGAGATCACACCCCAACCCCCTCCAGTTTGCTCAGCTATGAGCTGCCTACTGAGCTCTCATTGCTGCTGCCCTCAGCCTGTGCCTGATCTAAAACCGTCCCACCCTCCAGGAAAAACAGACCTTTCCTGTGGAATTTCAAGATGTCTTCTCTTGGTAACTACTTGTGGGGTTTTTTTCCAGTCAAGCATTAATTCAGAGGCTTAATGAGATGGATTCTGAGAGAAAATGCGGAGCTTACACAGCTGTGTGCCTCCTCGCCACCATCTTGGCCAGAAGTCCCACTTGGATTTTCTCAATGGGGGAAGGGAAGAATATGAAGATGGAGAATCTGAAACTCAAAATTTTAAAAGCAAATGTTAAAATAATTGCTTACATGTAACTGGTAAAAGCAATAAAACAACTTTTTAAAAGAAGGAAAGAAAAAAATGAAGTGTCACTTTTGTTTAAAAAATTTAAGAGTTCAGAGAGTCTGATATAAAGCAGAGAGACTCGTGCATCTAAAGTATTAAAAGCTCTGTTCAAATTCTGACCCTGAAACTTACTCCCAAAAAGTCCCTTCAAAAGTCATTTAACCAATCTAGACCTCAGGTTGTCCATCATTAAAAGTAAGAATTGAAATTAGTTCACCTTAAAAGTCTCTTCCAACTTTAAATCTGTGATCCACTGAATATGTGCATCCATAAGTTAATATGCATTAATGTGAGGAAGGAAAAAAATTACTAAGCCAGGAAAATAACAGGCAAAATACTTTTAGATAAGTTGGGCTGTGAGGGACCAAACATGTAAGTTCTTAGACATAAGGAATTACAGAATGAAGAAATTCTAGTCACTAATTCATGTTGGTATCTTCTCTGAAACTTAGGTCTTTTGAGAATATCAAAAATTTAAGTGACTTTCCCAGAGTCACACAATGAGTATATATGAAAAGTGAAATTCAAATCTATATTTACCTGGCTCTGAGGAAAGCCCTTGAGCCACTACTCACACTTTCACTCTTAGTTTAAACTGCAAAGTTAAGATCCAGATAAGCTTTCTTTTGGACTTTGGAATAATTGATTGATTGTAATTGATTATAATTCTCAAGTATAAATGCTGCCATGTTGGACTAATCATTTGAAGGGAAACAGATGAAGTTGAATGATAATATCTATATCTATGCATTTATATATAAATATAGATATAGATATACTTTTTTGTATTCCTCATGTCCCATGACAGCCTTTATTATTTCCCCTGTATAGCAAAGGTTATTTGTTCTAGTGACGTATATACTTAGGGATGAGAAAATTTCTGATCTCAATCTGACAGAATTTCATAGAGTGTTGGTTCTGAATTCCTGTCCCATCACGCTGTGTCTTTTCTTTACTGTTTTACTTATGAGTCTAAGAATAATAGTTTAAAGTTGTGCTTGGCACTCAAACTTTCCCTTGAGAATAAACCTTCTTTGACTGCTTACAACTTTACAGATTCTGAATGTCTTACCTTATACCTTGACATTTATTATTCTTCTAACTGGTTTGTTCTGACTTTTTCCCCCTTGACAACTGTCAACAGCTAGATAACAAACAGTAAAATACTGTCCAAGTCTCATTTATAGAACTGAGGGCAGGGTTAACCTTACTGACAATAGCTATGACATTTGATATTGAGTAGATTATATTATATTAGTAATCTTAGGTCCTAATAAATATAAAAACTCTTCACTAGTCTTATCCTACAATTTGCTTTCTCTAACAGAAATTAGAAATATACTAGAATCTCATAACATTCCCAAAATAGTTCCAAATAGTTATGTGGGTTTAGTTATAAAAGGTGATATCATAAGCAAATTAGAGAATTGAGGAGAAAATAATCTTTTAGAATTTTGTTATGACAAAACCCTAGTACCATGCTAGAAAAATGCTAGAAAATATCACAGGATGCCAAATATATGAAAAAGGCATACATAAATACTCACATGTAATTCTACTCGCTTCCCTAAAATGAATTAATGAATGGTCTAAGCAGAGTACATTTCTTTATGCGAATGATAAACATCAGATGCATGTTCTTTCCAGGGCTTAGAAAAATGGCTGACATGTAGTGAAAGCTTAATAGATGCTTATTAACTAATTAACTAATTTTTCTTTTTTTGTTCTATTACTTTTTCACTTGGTGATTTCAGTGGTTCTCATGAGTTCAATTATCATGTCTATATAGATTTTTTTTTTGATCTGTTATCTAGGTCTAGTCTTGTTTCTGAGTTCTGATATATTGAATCTTTTTATTGCATAGAAGACTTTAATAGTACAAGGCTAACATTTTAGATACTCTTAAAACCTCAAAAATGAAAAGATAGGAATTCACAATATTTTAAAATGGGAACAGAGCTTTTGAGCAGCAAGCAAAAATAAAACTTAGCAGAGGAAGGAACAAGGAACAATCCAAGCCAGTCAGCATCCATACAGACATTACCAGTGTCCTTGGCATTTTGCTTCCTTGAGAAAAGTTTCTAAGAATAAACAAGCAGGAGGAACAGCTTGCTCATCTTTTCCTATGCTGGCCAAAACATATGTTATCGAAATTTTCCCTTTTTAAAAATATCATTAACAACATTAAGAATAAATCAGGCATTTGTGGGTTTAATTATTCAGTGTATTATATTTTAATAATTTATTAATATTCTCTGTTTGACAAACATTTCTGGAGAGTGAAGAAGGCTGTAATAAAAAGATTAATTGGCCTCATTAACATGTGGAATGCAATGAACCTACTTTGGGCATCCATTGGGCAGGGCACATTTATCTTCTCAGGGAGAATTAAGAGACAGTGTTTGCCTGAGTTATCAGAATGTATATTGGTTGAAATTAGAGAAGAAAGAATGGGTTATATTCTTATAGTTCTTGCTTTTCTTCTAGGTGAAAACAAAGTAATTCCACTAAGCAAAATGAAGAGAATATTAGATTTGGAGTAAAAGGAATTATATATATATATATATATATATATATATATATATATATATATTCTTAGATTCTATCTCCCCCTAAGAATGTCACTTAGTTCTGCAGCTCGATTATTCAACTGTCACATAAGGAAGCTGTACTAAATGGTGTCTGTGGTCCTTTAAAGATTTAAACTCATGATCTTAAGCAGTTAATGGAGGGGATTCTTTTCACTAGCTTTATTGTCAATTGGCAAACTGACAGTTCCAGATGTGTGGTCTGGCATTCCCTTCTTTGTTCATCTGGGAAGCCAGACGTTGGACAAAATCTTCCATCTGCTTTGAGGAAAGAAAGAAGAAAATCAGAGTGTCAGCCCTCGAATTGAATGAACTTGGTTCTTCCTCTCTCTGGGTTGCTGAGGAGCATCAAGATTTTAAATAATCATTTTATAGACTGATTTCTATTCTTTATAGGGATGTGATAGCTTCATTTGGGAAGAAGAGAAAGAAATAATAAATCAATAAATATTTATTAAGGATCAATGATGTACCAGACCTTGTGCTAAGTACAGAATATATGAAGAGGAAAAAGATAATCTCTGTCCTGAAGAGCTCACAATCTAATAAAAGAGATGACAAGCAAACAAATACATGCTAACAACCTGCATACAGGATAAGTAAGAATTAAGCATTAAAACTGATAGAAATTGGAAAGGTTTCTTATAAAAAAGAGTTTTATAATTAAAGGAAGCAAGGAAAGCCATGGAAAATATAAGAAGGAAAAACATTCCTCATATGGATATGAACCAGAGAAAATGCCCACAGTTGAGAGTTGCACTTTAGTTAAGAGTAAGTGGTGGGGAGTAAGGTATATTAAGGCTGGAGATATTGAAGGTGGGCAAGGGTAGGTTATGAAAATGTTTGAATGATATATTTGACTCTGGAGGAGATACAGAACCATCTTTTTTATTGAGAAAGGGAGCGACATGAACAGAAAAGGAGAGTGACATGAACAGGTCTGTCACTTAGAAAAAAATAACTTTGGTAGCAGAATTGGGGGGGGGAAATCAAATTGGGAAGAACTAGAGGCTAACACATTAGCAGATTACTGAAAAAGTACAGGTAGTAACTAATAAAAATCCAAACTAAAGTGATAACAATTTCCAAACAGATAAGGGTGAATATTGAAAAAATGTTGCAAAGGTAAAATTGGCAAACTATAACAATAGATAGAATGAGGGAAAGGGTGAAAGATAATCAAGTATCAAGTATGAAACCTGGATTGTGAACCTGAGGGACTGGAAGGATGCTTTTTGTAGCAATAGAGAAGTCGCAAGAGGAAAGCTTACAGAGAAAATAATGCATTCTGTTTTAAACATATATTTAGGATATCTACAGGAAATCCAATTTGAGACGTCAGAAAGGCTAAAACAGAGATCTTAGGGCAACATAGGGTAATATGAGGATTATTAGCAAAGAAATGAATTAAATCCATGAAACTGATGAGATCATCAAGAGAAGCAGTGTAGAGTAGATCTCCCCCACCCCAACAAAATCCTGATGGAAAACTATGGTTTCAGATCATAATCTTGATAAAAATTCAGGAAAAGAAAGTAAAAAGAAGCAGTCTGAAGGATAGGAATAGAATTCAGACAAAGTGGTGTTTTAAAAACCTAGATAAATGAGAGTCACAAGAAAAGAGTTATTCATAAAAGAATATAAAACTACAGAGAAGTTAGAAGAATATAATTTGAGAAAAGGTCACTAGAATCACAATCAACAGCATTACAGCTAACTTTGAAGAGAGTAGTTTTTGTGAAATGATGAAGCTGGGAGACAGATTATAAGGGGTTAATAAGAGAGTAAGAAGAGAGAAAATGGAGTGATACACTATAGACAGTCTTTTAAGGATTTTAGCGATAAAATAAGCTTCAGAAGTGATATATGATGATATATCTCTTAATGGGAGGGTTAAGGATCTAATAATTTTTTTGAGGATACTAGGAGAATACTGTAGACAAGAAGAGAAGAGAAACAAGTGATGGAGGGGGTAATTTAATTGAGTAGATGGAATGGAATAGGATCAATGAACAGGTAACCAGGTTAATTATGGTAAGATATGAGTCCATTTCTTCATATGAGACAGGCATGAAGTAATAGTGGCAAAAAGTTTAGGTATGATAGAAGAGAAGCTCATGGGGAAACTCTTTTGAGGCTTGAGACCAACTCACATTTCTTTTTGAGACTTTGCAAGCAGGTATTTTGACATTGTTGTCTTTGACATTATACTTTGATCTTCCTTGTCAACACAATGATTTTCTTTGATTAGGATCTTTTGTTGCTGTTACCTGGGCATTTTCCCAGCCTAATTCTAGATTTTTCACTTTATGTTAAAGTTGGGTTTTACTCCTAGGTTGGAGGGGGGTAATCATCCCAAATTTCAGGTTTTTCATGCTACTGTTTATAGAACTAATTCTGAGGGTCTGTAAGTTTTCAGCTTATTCAAGGTGATTTGAGAAGAGGTGTGGTCATTGCCTTTCTGGTTTTTCCTCTGGTCTGTGAGAAGTCAGACTCTCCTTTTTTACCCTGAAATTGTGATTAGAATCCATTATCTCCTGGGGTTGCACATTCTAGTGTGTTAGTGTTCCTCCTAATCTAATTCTGCAATTGGTATATAGAAAATGCAATTGAGTTCTATAATTAGTACTACCAAAAAGCTTCCTGTAATCTTCTTTTGAAGACATATCTGACCCCCTTAGCATCCATAGACTAAAAACTGGAAGAAACTCTTGCTGAGTCAGTCACCCCAATGACTGCTGCTGGCTTTCCAGGGCACTGTTCTATATACTTCACTAATATTTCAGTGAGACAGGTTTTTTCTTCTGATCTTCTTCTAAGTTGTCTTGGGCTGGAAAATTATTCCACCCCATTTTTTTTTTTTTTGGTTTTGCCATTCTACAATTTATTTATTAAAACTTTTTTATTTACAGAGCATATGCATGGGTAATTTTTCCAATATGATCCTTGCATAACTTTTTGTTCCAAATTTCCCCATCCTTCCCCCCACCCACTCCCCTAGCTGACAGGTAGTCCAATACATGTTAAATATGTTGAAATACATGTTAGATACAATATATGTTATACATATTTATACAATTATCTTGTTATACAAGAAAAATCACATCGAGAAGGAAGAAAAAGAAAAACTGAGAAAGAAAATAAAATGCAAGCAAATAACAGAAAGAGTAAATAGGCTATGTTGTAGTGCACATTCTCTTCCCATGGTTCTCTCTCTGAATATGGATGGCTCTCTTCATCACTGCACAAATGGAACTAGTTTGAATCATCTCAATGTTGAAGAGAACCACGTCCATCAGAATTGATCATCATATAATTTTGTTGTTGCCATGTATAATGATCCCTGGTTCTGCATCAGTTCATGTACATTTCTCCAATTCTCTATATATTTTAGAAATGAGGCCTTTATCGGATCCTTTGGATGTAAAAATGTTTCCTAGTTTACTACTTCCCTTCTAATCTTGTCTGCATTAGTTTTGTTTGTACAAAATTGTTTAACTTAAAATAATCAAAATTATCAATTTTGTGATCAATAACAGTCTCTAGTTCTTCTTTTGTCATAAATTCCTTCCTCCACAAATCTGAGAGATAAACTATCATATGTTCGTCTAATTTGTTTATAATGTCCTTCTTTATGTTTAGATAATGAACCCATTTTGACCTTATCTTGATATACAATCTTAGGTTTGGGTCTATGCCTTCTTTCTGCCATTCTAGTTTCCAATTTTCCCAGAAGTTTTTGCCAATAGTTAATTCTCATCCCTAAAACTGGGGCTTTTGGATTTATCAAATACTAGATTGTTATAGTCATTGGCTATTTTGTTTTGTGAAACTAAGCTATTCTACTGATCAACTTCTATATTTCTTATCCAGTATCAAATGGTTTTGATGACTGCTGCTTTATAATATAATTTTAGAACTGATACAGCTAGGCTACATTCATTTGCTTTTCTTTTCATTAATTCCTTTGAAATTCTTGACCTTTTGTTCTTCCAGATGAATTTTGTTATTTTTTCTAGTTCAGTAAAATAATTTTTTGGATGTTTTATTGGCATATAATTAAATGAATAGATTAGTTTAGGGAGTATTGTTATTTTTATTATATTTGCTTTAGCTACCTATGAACACTTGATATTTTTCTAATTGCTTAGATTTGACTTTATTTGTGTGGAAAGTGTTTTGTGATTGTGTTTATATAACTATATGAATAACTATAAATTCATGCTGGACTGTACCTGCCAAGGCATGTAGACTCCTAAATATTTTATATTATCAAGTTATTTTATTTTATTTATTTATTTTTAATTTTAATAGCCTTTTATTTATGTCATATGTATGGGTAACTTTACAGCATTGACAATTGCCAAACCTCTTGTTCCAATTTTTCCCTTCCTTCCCTCCACTCCCTCCCCCAGATGGCAGGATGACCAGTAGATGTTAAATATTTTAAAATATAAATTAGATACACAATAAGTATACATTACCAAACCGTTATTTTGCTGTACAAAAAGAATCGGACTATGAATCAACAGTTATTTTAAATGAAATTTCTTCTTGTATCTCTTGCTTTTTGGATGTTGTTAGTGATGTATAATAATACTGATGATTCATGTGGATTTATTTTGTATCCTGAAATTTTGCTAAAGTTGTGGATCACTTCAAATAGTTTTTACTTCAGTCTCTAGGATTCTTTAAGTATACCATCATATCATTTGCAAAGAGTGATAATTTGGTTTCCTCATTACCTACTCTAATTCCTTTAATCTCTTTTTCAACTCTTACTGCCAAAGCTAGCATTTCTAATACTATATTGAATAGTAATGTTGATAGTGGGCAACCTTGTTTCACTCCTGATCTTACTGGATATGATTCCAGTCTTTCCCTATTACATATGATGCTTGCTGATGATTTTAAATAGATGCTACTGACTATTTTAAGGAAAAAATCTATTTATTCCTATACTTTCTATTGTTTTTAATAGGAATAGGTGTTGGATTTTATCAAATGCTTTTTCTGTTAATTTGGTTATTGATATAGTCATTTATGTTATGTTAGTTATGTTAATACCCTGCATTACAGGTATAAATTTTACTTGGTCTTGCTGTATTATCCTGGGGATGATTATCTGTAATCTCTTTGCTAATATTTTATTTAAGATTTTTGCATCAATATTCATTAGGGAGATTGGTCTATAATTTCCATTCTCTGTTTTCATGCTACTTGGTACCATGTCTGTGTTATAAAAGGAATTTGGTAGGAGTCTTTCATTCCCTATTTTTTCAAAATTTAAATTTAAATTAATTTAAATTAAAAAGATTAATTTGAAATTTCAATTTAAAATTCAAAATTTTAAATAGTATTGGAATTAATTGCTGTTTAAATGTTTGGTAGAATTCACATGTAAATCCATCTATTCCTAAGGATATTTTCTTAGGAAATTGATTAATAGCTTGTTCTTTTTCTTTTTTCTAAAACGGGAGTATTTAAGTAATTTATTTCCTCTTCTGTTAATCTGAGCAATCTATATTTTTGTATATATTCCTCCATTTCACTTAAGTTGTCAAATGCATTGGCATAAAGTTGGGTAAAGTAACTCCTGATAATTGCTCTAGTTTCCTCTTCATTGATGGATACTTCTCCCTTTTCATTTTTGAGACTAACATTTTGATTTTCCTCTTTCCTTTTTCTAACCAAATTAACTAAAGGATTGTCTATTTTTTTGGTTTTCTCATAAAAGCAACTCTTAGTTTTATTTATTAGTTCAATAGTTTTTTTGTTGTTTTGTTTTGTTTTATTTTTTGTTTTTGTTTCAATTGTATTGATTTCTCCTTTTATTTTCAGAATTTCAAGTTTGGTGTTTGATTGGGGTTTTTTAATTTGTTCTTTTTTTAGCTTTTTTTAGTTGCAAGCCCAATTCATTGATCTTTTCTTTCTCTATTTTATGCAAGTAAGAACATAGAGATAAAAATTTTCCCATTATTACTTCTTTGGCTACATCACACAAATTTTAGAATGTTGTCTCATTATTGTCATCCTCTTGGATGAAATTATTGTGTCTATGATTTGCTGTTTCACCCATTCTTTATTTAGAATGAGATTATTTAGTTTCCATTTTCGTTTTGGTCTATTTTTTCTGGCCATTTATTGATTGTAATTTGTATTCAGTGACTTGAAAAAATGCATTTACTATTTATTTCTTTCTGCATTTGATTTTGAGGTCTTTATGTCCTATTATATGGTCAATTTTTGTATAGATTCCATAAACTGCCAAGAAGAAGATGTACTCCTTTCTGTCTCCATTCAATTTCTCCAAAGATCTATCATATCTAGTTTTTTCTAGTATTCTATTTACCTCTTTAACTTCTTTCTTACTTTTTTTTGTGATTTGATTTATCTAGTTTTGAGAGTGCAAGTTTGAGGTCTCCTACTATTATAACTTTCTTTCTATTTTTTCTTGCAATTCTCTGAATTTCTCCTTTAGGAATTTATATGCTACATCACTTGTATTTCACTACCTCCCTTTTTTTCCCAATTGAAACAGACCTTTTCTGGTCTGTTTTCGCTCAGTAGATTCTCTGCCATATGGAGACTGCACTGCCCTAAGACTGTGCTATCTGCGCTGGTGTTTGTACTCAGCTGCTTGTGCTGGCTGGCTGCCTCCTTTCAGTTTCAATTGAAACAGATCTTTTCTGACCATCTTTGAAATTATCTTCTGCTGATAATTTGTTGCACTCCCAATGTTTGTGGCTTCTGCCAGTCCAGAGCTAATTCAGAGGCTGGATTTCATAATTAGTGTGAGAGTTTTACAGAAGATCAGAGAGAAATGTGTGTCATCTCTGCCATCTTGACTCTGTCTTCCTATAAAATTTATTTTGAGACATTATTCTAAAGTTGTTTTGAAAGAGAACTTGGGAGACTTCAGAAGAGTCTCTATCTTTACTGTGCCATTTTGGCTCCACATCTTCTCTTTTATTAACATGTGACATAGTTATTGCAATTTAGTGCAGTATTATGTGTAAGATACTACTATAAAACTTATTTATTCAATACTGCTTTGTTTTCTCAGTATAGAGAAATCTTCATTCTTTATTTGAGTATTCTTTATTTTATCCTATTTTATCCAACACTAAGCAGTTCTGTTAACTGACCAGTGTCTGTAGCAAATTATTCCTTTCTTTCACAGTTGAATTCCTAATACAAGTTATCTGCACAAAATAGTTGTGAATAGTACTTTGCTCTAAGGACAAATTTGATAAATACAGAAAAAAAAAAGAAACAAGGGAAGATCTGCATGATTTGATTTAGAGTGAATCCAATGGATCCAAAGAAAACAACATATAAAATTATTACACATATATGAAGGCAAATGAAATAGAAAATAATGTTTCCATGCCATCTCTCACATTGTATTTTAAAATCTTTGAAAGTGGGGATAGTCTTTGTATCCGCACTACTTAGCACATGGCCTAGCACATAGTAGGTTAAATGTTTATTAAATTGATTTTTGTTGAATAAATTAAATAGTGGTTGATCATTTGATTTTAAATTATAAAGAACAATCTTAATTGCAATGAAGATATGAAAAGACACTTCCAATCCTTTGCTTGAGTGGGTGGTTCATGGATGTAGATCACTGCATACATTTATAAATTTTTTTAATGTGTTCATCAATTTTATCAATTTTTTCTACCAACCTTTTGTTTTTATTTTTGTTTTGATTTTAATTTTATAAAGCATAATTTGTTTAAAGGTATGTCTCTCTAAAAAGGGAAAGGGAAACTTTCTAGGAGAATTTCTAGTGATATAATACATAAAATACACTTTTGAAAAGTATCTTCATTTATTCCTTCTACTTCTTAGATCCCATTTAAATCTCAACTCCTTAAAATATGACTTGTGAACAGACTACCTACCTTAAAAATATTATGTCTATATAAACCAATAATGCTAACTGATAAATCTGACGGCTTTTTTAAAAAGTGTCATATTCACATTTTTTCACTTTAATATTTGGATTCTTTATCACACTCCTCATTTTAGATACATTATCCTCCTTAGATTTTTTTATAACTTGGCTTTCTTCTCACGATCTTCCTACCTAACTGGTTATTCCTTCTCCTTCAGTTTTGTTGTTCATAATCATGTGCTTCATGATTCTATCTTATCTTATCTATGTTCTCATTCTTGTTGGTGTCATTTTTATTCAAAGGTGAGATTATATCTATATTCATATGTTGGAATCCTTACAAACTGTTAAGGCATTAGAGTTGATAGAGACAATAATTATCTAATTTAGCATGGCTCAATATCATTGATTTGATCTTAGAAGGAGATATTTTGGGCCAGAACTTGAAACAAGGTACTAAGTACAACTGATAGAAACGATGCTTGTGTTCACACCTTTAGAGGGCTCATAGAAGCAAGAAATATTTAAGTACTCATTGGAGTTCACATGTTTGGGAGATCATATATATGGAAGAAGCTCTTAGAGCTTAAAAGACTTACTCCGGAACATTGACTGGGGTCGGAGAGGAGCACTCTGGGAGGAAGCGCACAAGCCCTCTCTTTGAGGCAAGAGAGACTCATTGCATCGTCCACCTTGGTGTTGTCTGGAGGCTGAAGAAAGCAGAGGCAGAAGCCAAGGACAAAGCTGCAAGAGGTCTTTGAACCAAGCAGAAAGATAGGCCTCTAAGAAAACTAACTGGGCTATATTGAAGGACACAATAAAAGATCTGAACTTTTATCAGCTGGCTGCGATTTTGGGTTGATTGTAACTGAAACTAAAGCTGCCTCCAGAAAACCTCTCCGAGAAAACTGCTTTCTCCCAGAGAGAACTCTTATATTTTAAAGAAGAAGATCACCACTTTCATAGATCTATCCATCTATCTATCTATCTATCTGTATATCTTTAAGTATACACAAATCCACATAATCACAAGAATCCACTATTTTCCCTCCCAAATATATTATAATGCTGGAAATAGTTTGGTGTATGTGAAATCTTTGTATCTATTTTTAACCTCACCTTGTTACATGACTAGTAGTTGGATTTGAGTCAATGAGTTTGGACAGTTTAATGCCTTTCTTATCTTAATTCTAGAATGTTTTTCTGAAGAGTTGTGCCACTGTACAACTCCACAGATAATACCTAAACATTGACTATTTCCATTTTACCATCTTTTTTAATTTGCTTTGTGTGAAATGAAATTTCAGAATTGTTTTGATTTGTATATCTTATATTAGAAATTTGGAGAAATTTCTTTTACTTCCTCAACAGTTTGAAATTGTTCCCTTGAGAAGAATCTTCTCTTATTTTTTGATCATGTAATCCAAAGTAACACACAGAAATCTGGTAAAGGTTGGACACTTTTAATACTGGTTTTATTTTCATTATCCTCCTGCAAAATGTTGATGCTCCCCCCTTACAATAAGCCCTGTTGTCCTCCACATATATCTTTTTTTTTAATTATTTATCAAAATTAACTCATGTATGATTACATTTCATAGTCTTAAATATATAAATTATACTGTATCTTATTTTTTCAAAATTATTTTGACATGGAACAGTGATGCATAAATGATCTTGCTTCAACTTTCTTAATTTTTGCAAATATTTTGTAGATTAATTCTTATGATCTTAAATGTGTCTTTACATGCCAATGTGCAAATGTCCTAGAAATTTTATAGATATTTGGAATTGGATGTATTTTTTAATTGTTTTCCTCCTCATTTTGGAAAAATATGTATAGAAATTATAATGATTATTTAGGATTTATTGTGTTTCCTAATGTTTTACTTAAGCTAGAAACTGGCCTTTTTCATTGAATATGTGAAATTTTCTAAGTAATCCACATATTCTATAAAAATGATTTCCCCTCCCTTTTGATTAAGAATTTGTTTTTGTTATTGATACCATAAAAGAATAGCATTATGGCTGGATGTTAGGCAGTGTGTCAACAGCCCTTTAATAAATGCCTTCTATACTAAGGATTTTCTAATCTCTTTCAATTCTAATATATTTTCTCTCTTGATCACATACTATTTATCCTATTTATAATTTGTTCATACATAATTGTTAGCATATTGTCTTCCTCTATTAGGAAAGCTTATGAAGGGATGAGACCACATTTTGCCTTTCTTTGTTTCACTAGTGGTTAAAACAGTACCTGAAACATAATAAAACCCAAATATCTGAATCTTGATCATATGATAAATAAACTGTGTCAGTTCACAAGGAACAACCAGTCTAATAAAAGAGACAATATCAATCAACTATATACAAGATACAAACAGATAGATAGATGTTTAGTGCATATATACATACATATATATATATATATATATATATATGTTTGTATTTATGTGCATCTGTGTGTATGTATCATACATATATATATATATATACTCACATATGTACATATTTACACATATTCACATTTCTATATGTGCATATGCAGATGTCTATATTATCTCTGATCAACTGGAAATAATTCTAGTAAGACAGAATTCAAGAAAATTTTTATTCAAGTTCTGCCTTTCATATTTTTGAACCCCAAACTGTTACTTCATCTTTAAATTAGCTCAAGAATATCCTAATCTATTTGAAAAACAAAATAGTAGCTCTTTCTCAGTAAAGAAAAGGTTTTCTAATAAATATGAAATCATAGATGCAGAGAATGTTCCCACTTCAATAATAACAACAGTATGGTTTAACACATGAATACACATACCCCACATATATACACATATATATATATATATATATATGCAGATGCACATTATCAATAACTGAAATAATAATAAAATAACAAGCGATATCTTTGTTTTACTAATAATCTTATTGGGTGAGCATCTAATATTTCTTCATTATGCATGATACTTTCTCTTATTTAGAGATTTATACTCTGCCATATTGAGGAAAGATATTTTATTTTAGAACTATTTTAAAACAAAAAATGTATATACTATTACATAGTAAAGATTTATAATTTACTTTGTAGTTGGCAAAATAGAATGCTAAGTCAGGATGTCAGAAAGACCTAATTCAAATCCAACATTCATCCTTACTTTTTTGAAGTGGGCAAGTCACTTCACTAAATTTCGAATTATTTTTTTCATCTGTAAAATTTTAATAATTACAACATCAAGGTCCAAGTGTTGTTATAAGTACAAAGTAACAAGATATTCATGAAACACTTTGTAGATGTTAAAATATTACATAAATGTTAGTTAGCATTTTATTTTGTTTTACATATTATTTATATTTTTAAGTTTCTTCATATAACTATTGTTAGTGTCCTAGTATAAATACAACCTCCTCATTGTAGACTTTTAGTGATTATATTCTTCTATTATTTATTCCTATTATTAATTCATATGTCACCTACATTATCTCCTTGCATACACAAAAATCACAAAAGAACACTTTATCTTACATTTTGTGAATTTTCTACAGAAAAGAAATAAGATGTTTACCTGTGATGTTCATAGTTAATGCAGTAACATTCTCATAGATTTAAGCTTTTCAAAATACCTATTTTTGTTTTTGTTTTTCCTCCCACTTACGGGGATATAGAAATATGCTGCAGGTTATTCAAGTAATAATATCTTTAATTTAAAGAAAAAAAATCTGAAATTCAGAAAGTTCCCATACCTATTATTATTAAAGGTGGGATTTAGAACTTTGTTCATTTTTAACTCCAAATTATTTTTCTACTCTATTACATGGTCTACTATAATTTTTTACTAAATTTTTCCCATATAAAGGTTTTTATCTTTCCCCTAATATTATACTTGCATCTATTTCCCAATATTTCCCTTGCCTATTATATTATGGAGGTATTTTCTCTTGTTTCTAATCTTTTGGTTGTGGCCCAGGTTTCCGTTTGACTCTCAGATAATAACCAACATTAATCTACCTTGACAAGTTACTATAATAGTCAATCATGTTTTCTGTCTGCCCATTTGGGAAAGCCTATGTCAATGGATGTTTCACCTTCAGCTGGGGCTGCTTATTATTACAAATTACCTGTGCAGTCTCACTGCATCCCTGTATTTCTCTGTCATATTGATTCTAGTACTCATTTTCTTTGAAACACAAGTTTACTTCTACCTGCATGAAACAGACTTCTGTTTGAACTTCACCTTCTGAATCTTATGCATTTGCTAAGACTCTCTAGGTATTTTTACCAAATAAGTGAAGACTCATATTCTCATGGCAATACAATGATAACCCCCCCAACACACTTGTTTCTGTGAAGAGGATAGGTGGCAAAAATAGAACCTATAAATAAATATGGATACTTAGAATTACTTCAAATATCAGTGATTTTCAAGGCTTGGTGGAGCCTTTTAACCTAGAATGTTGAATGGATGTCAGCTATAGCATGAATGTTGGAGCATTTCAGATTAGTAAATAGTCAGTGTGCTATACTCCAAAGAGGATTTTTTCTAATTTGGGCCACTCAATTGGTACATTATCTTGGGGGAAAAAAACTATCCCAATTTTTATGATTTTTAAGACAAGGTATTCCAGAATGCTTAATGAGAAATGATATTGTCTCAAAAGAGGATGATACCATGCCCAAAATTATGGGCTATTTTCCAGCATGAATCTCACAAAAACACAGCTACATTTTTTTTCTAAAGGAAGTAAATTTCAAATTAAAATTATACAAAATCAACACTAATACAAAGAATGTATTCTAACCACATAGAATTCCATGCACTCATGGTAACAAAATAAATGTGGTGACAGATTCCCCTCCCTCCTCCTACTATCCTAGTTAACCAGATGACCCATGATCTCTGATATTGAGCTAGAGGGAAAAGGTGATATAGTAGGGTTATAATATGCTAGAAGTCCCATCCTGAACTAGGTTCCTGCTGTGGACATGAGGCTAACAGCACTTTCTAGGTGATTAGTTTGGTAGTCAAACTGAGCCAGTTGTCAGTGTCCAGAGCAATTGCACTTACACATGTCATAAACTTAAATTGAGGCTTAAGGTAAAAGTGCCCTGTTGTAGTTCTTGTTGTTTTTGGTATTGTTTGTTTGTTTGCCCCTCACATACTATTCCCCAAATGTAGCAAATCCAGTCTTGAGACTCACAAATTTTATAAAATGATGCAGTAGAAATGAATATGTATCTTGAGGTCTTGGATTCAACTTATACCTTTGCCATTTACTACCTATAAATGTAGTGATATAATGTAAATATACAGAAGCCCTCATGGGCCTCAATTTTTTCAGCTGTAAAGAGGAGTTATATCTTCTTAAGGTCTTTTAAGGTCATCATAAAATGACCTTAAACACCTTTTTCATACCAAACATAATGATCTTATGATTGAATGACAGCAAATTGGCCACATATTTTTGTTATAGATTTAAGATATTCTTATATGTTTTCATATAATTTGTAGAAAATTAATCTTTTTACTTTAATAGTGTTTTGAATGAAGAAACCTATTTGCACAAATCATTCTATGAAAACCAGAGGGGTGCATTATTGGTGAAATATTGAGCAACATTTCAATTACATTCTAAAAGTATTCTAAGAAGTTGACATTTCTAAATTTTTTTGTAATTTCAAGTCACATCTGGCTGTTTGAGATGCCATCTTGGGTTTTCTTGACAAATATACTGAAGTAGTTTATCATCTCCTTCTCCAGCTCATTTTACAGATAAGAAAACTGAGGTAAAAAGAGTTAAGTAACTTGCCAAGGGTCAAACAGCAAGATAAGTGGATTTAAAATAACAAAAAAATAACAAGAGAGTGTGTTCATCTCTAAATACTACAATGCTATGTATGACAGAGATCATACATAGATTTTTTATAATAGCTTTTTATTTTCAAAATATATGCAAAGATAGTTTTCAACATTTACCCTTGCAAAATCTTATGTTCCAATTTTTCCTTCTCATTTCCCTCCTTTCCCTCTACTAGATAGCAAGTAATCCAATATTGATTAAACATGGACAAGTCTTCTATATTCATTTCAACATTTATCATGCTGCACAAGATAAATCAGATCAAAAAGGAAAAATATAAATGTAAACAAACAATAACAAAAAAAGGCAAAAATATTATGTTGTGATCCTCATTCAGTTCCCATAGTCCTCTTTCTGAATGCAGATAACTTTCTCCATCACAAATCTTTTGGAATTGGCCTGAGTAACTTTCTTATTAAAAAGAGCCACATTCATCAAAGTTAATATCCACATAATCTTGTTGTTGTTGTGTACAATGTTCTCTTGGTTCTACTTACTTCAGTTAGTATCACCTTATGTAAATTTCTATAGACTTTCTCATATCATCCTGTTGTTTGTTTTTTAATTAATAATAATATTTCATAACATTCATAAATCATAATTTATTCAGACATTCTCCAATTGATAGGCATCCACCCAATTTCCAGTTCCTTGTCATTACCAAAAAAACCTGCTACAAAAATTTTTTCCACATGTGGTTCTTTTCCTTTTTTTATGATATCTTTGGGATAACAGACCCATCAGAGACACTGCTGGATCAAAAGCTATGCATAGTATGATTGCCCTTTGGACATAGTTCCAAATTCATGTATAGAATTTTGAAGCTAGAAAAGATGATCACTATGAAATGTAAGTGTTGAAAAATGATTTACATAACTTTACATTTTTTTGATGAGATAGGTGAAGAAGCAAAACATTCAGACAAAATCCTTCTGAATTTGGAGTCTGAGAATCTTTACTCAAATCTCATCTCTCCTACTTCCTATTTGTGTAAAGTAGGAGGGATTCCATCTCCTATGTGGACCTCAGTTTCTTCATCTTTAAAATGAGGTTTTACATAAAATGATGCAATATTAAAGTCTTAAATCCACTGTCCAAAGGGACAGACTTAGTTGAGAAGACAAAATACAAAAGGTGAAAATTTCAGATTTGAACCCAGTTTAACTGATTTCTATCTTGGATTGTTTCCCATTATATCTGTCTGTGGCAGCTTGAGTTTCACTAAGGAAAAGTAAAACACTGAAAAGAAAGTGATTTTATGTCTGACAAGATTTTCTGACTTCAGAGTTATTTAATTGAATGTTTCTCCAAGTGCTGTGTTCAGTGATTTTAAAATAATTTTTGTTTGCCATGAACCATGTTGGTTAAAACTGCCTATTGTGTCAAAAAAGAAAGGAGAGTAAACCACCCTTGAGCAGGATAGACATTTTGCTAACTCAGCTCCCTGTGAGAATCAATACCGTATCATAGCTTTTTGGTGTTCTTCTTGTTGTTGAAATAGTGTAGTTTAAAACATAAAGAATCTATTCTTTCTTTCGAAAAAAGCAATGTTTAAATTTTCCACCTGATGCATCAAAGTGTTATATTTTATGTCAAGTTGCTCAACTGTGCCAAATGACAGCAGGTACCAGGGACACAGAGTTACAAATTTCTCTGTCTTGCACTAAGTTCCCTCAGTGTGACATATAAGCATAGAAAAATACGTGGAAATGATATGGTATACTGAAAACAACAGATAATGCATTCCCCTAAATAATGTCAAATTTCCAAATTCTCCAATGGTCAATATGTAATTTTTATTTAATCTTTTAACTATGGGGTAAGCAAGGTAGGGAATGAAGGTAGCACCAACATTATTTAGCTTAATAAAATTAAGAAAATTAGGTGATTTATTATAGTTGAATGATAGATGGCTAGCATAGATAAAACTAGAAGCAGCTGAGTACAAACTAATAAACTGAAGGTGGCTATAAATTTTGTGTAGAAGACAACTCTGACTTAGCCCTATTTTCACATTAAAAAATGAAATCAGGAAATAAATTATAGAGTGAGATTCTTTCAAGGACTAAAGTAACCCTAGGAGCACAAAGGATGACAGCTACTTAAAGTCGCAAAATCCTAGGTAAGATTTGAAAAGGACCCCAGAGGTCACTTAGGTTAGCCCATATTGAATGTCTTCAATTAACCTAGCATTTTTAAAGAACCTACTATGTAATAGACCCTGTGGTAGAAGGTGGAATCATAAAGATAAAAATAAAACAGTCCCTACTCTCAAGGACATCAAGGAGAAACATATATACGGATAAAGTTTATACAAACAATTTAGATAAAGTAAATAGAAAATCATTTTGTGGGAAGAAAGCAGAATAGCAACAAGTGAAAGGATTGACAAAGACCTTGTGAAGAAGGTAACATTTCAGATGAAAATGAAGCAGCAATCCCCAATTTATGGAATGGCCATAAAAAAATTGGTGAGTTACTCACTTTCCCCCTAAAGCATTTGTTAGAAATTTCAGAAATTTTCCTATCAAAAAATCTTTTTTAAAACCTTTTTTTAATTATCTTTTTTTTTTTTTTTTAATTTAATAGCCTTTTATTTACAGGATATATACATGGGTAACTTTACAGCATTAACAACTGCCAAACCTCTATGTTCCAATTTTCACCTCTTACCCCCCACCTCTCCCTAAAATGGCAGGATGACCAGTAGATGTTAAATATATTAAAATATAACTTAGATACATAATACAGTATACATGACCAAAACATTATTTTGCTGTACAAAAAAGAATCAGACTCTGAATTATTGTACAATTAAGCTTATGAAGAAATCAAAATGCAGGTGTGCATAGAATATAGGGATTGGAATTCAATGTAATAGTTTTAGTCATCCCCAGAGTTCTTTTCTGGGTATAGCTGGTTACAGTTCATTCTGCTCCAATAGAAATGATTTGGTTGATCTTGTTGCTGAGGATGGCTGATCCATCAGAGACAGGTCATCATCTAGAATATTGATTGTATGAAGTATATAATGATCTCCTGGTCCTGCTCATTTCACTCAAGCATCAGTTCAGTTAAGTTCTCCAGGCCTTTCAGAAATCATCGGTTGGTACATTTCTTACAGAACAGTAATATTCCATAATTTTCATATACAGAATTTATTCAGCTATTCTCAACTGATGGACATCATTCAGTTTCAGTTTTCTAGCCACTACAAAGGGCTGCCACAAACATTCAGTGACATACAGGTCCCTTTCCTTTTATAATCTCTTTGGGATATAATCCAGTAGTAACACTGTGGATCAAAGTATACATAGTTTGATAACTTTTGAGCATAGTTCAAACTACTCATCAAAATGGTTGGATTCGTTCATCAAACTCCACCAACAATGAATCAATGTCCCAGTTTTCCTACATCCCTCAACAATCATTTAGTTATTTTCCTGTCATTTTAGCTCAATCTAGACAGGTGTGTAGTAGGTTATCTTAGTTGTCTTAATTTGCATTTCTCTGATTAATAATGACTTGGAGCATCTTTTCATATGACTAGAAATAGTTTCAATTTCTTCATCTAGAGAATTGTCTGTTCATATCCTGACCATTTTTCAATTGGAGAATGGCTTGATTTTTTATAAATTAGAGTTAATTCTCTATATATTTGGAAATGAGGCCTTTATCAGAACCTTTGACTGTAAAAATATTTTCAGTTTATTGCTTCCCTTCTAATCTTGTCTGCATTTAGATTTGTTTGTACAAAACTTTTCAGTTTGGTATAATCAAATTTTCTATTTTGTGGTCAGTAATGATCTCTAGTTCTGCTTTGGTGCTTAAGACCTTCCCCTTCCACAGGTCTGAGATCGTTAAACTATCCTATTCCTCTAATTTGATTAATGATTTCATTCTTTATGCCTAGGTCATGACCATTTTGACCTTATCTTGGTTTGACAGCGTTAAGTATGGATCAATGCCTAGTTTCTGCATATTAGTTTCCATTTTCCATGATTTTTATCAAACAGTAAAGTTCATTATCCCAAAAGCTGGGATCTTTGGGTTTATCAAAGACTAGGTTTGCTATATTTGTTGACTGTTTTATCCCATGAACCTACTCTATTCCACTGATCAACTAATCTTATTCCTTAGCCAATACGCAAATAGTTTTGGTAACTGCTGCTCTATAATATAATTTTAGATCTGGTACAGTAATGACCATCATTTGATTTTTTCATTAATTCCCTTGAAATTTTGACCTTTTGTTTTTCCATATGAACTTTGTTTATTATTTTCTAGGTCATTAAAATAGTTTTTGGGAGTCTATTGGTTAAGCGCTAAATAAATAGATTAGTTTAGAATATTGTCATCTTTATTATATTTGCTCGCCTATCAAGAGCATTTAATATTTTTCAAGTTAGATCAGACTTAATTTGTGTGAAAAAGTAGGTCTGTAATTTTGCTCATAAAGTTTCTGAATTTTCCCTTGGCAGATAGATTCCTAAATATTTATATTATCAGTAGTTACTTTAAATGGAATTTCTTTTTGTAACTCTGACTATTTGATTTTATTAGTGATATATAAGAATGCTTGATGACTTATGTGGTTTATTTTATAACCAACAACTTTCTAAAGTTGTGGATTATTTCTAATAACTTTTTAGGAGAATCTCGGGTTCTCTAAGTATACCATCATGTCATCGCAAAGAGTGATAATTTGGCTTCCTCAATTGTCTATTCTTATTCCTTTAATCTCTTTTCTCAGAACTCTTATTGCTATAGCTAGCATTTCTAATACATTATAATAGTAACTGGTGATAGTGGCAACCTTGTTTCCTCATGATCTTATTGAATGGTTGCGTTTGTCTCCATACATAATTGATGCTACTGATGGTTTTAAATAGATGCTGCTGATTATTTTAAGGAAAAGTCCATTTTATTCCTATACTCTCAAGTGTTTTTAATAGGAATTGGATGTTGGATTTTATCAAATGCTCTTCTGCATCTATGGATGATCTATGGTTTTGTTAATTATGTTAATTAACATGGCCAATTATATTGATAGTTTTCTAATATTGAACCAGCTGCATTCCTGGTATAAATCCTACTTGATCATAGTGTATTATCTTGGAGATGATTTTCTGATAGTCTTTTTGCTAATATCTTATTTAAGATTTTAGCATCAATATTCATTAGGGAGATTGGTCTATAATTTTCTTTCTGTTTTCAGCCTATCTGGTTTAGAGTATCAGTACCATGTCTTAGTCATAGAAGGAATTTGGTAGGACTCCTTCATTCTCCTATTTATCAAATAATTTATATAGCATTGGGCAATTGTTCTTTAAATGTTTGCGTAAAATTCAATGTAAATCCATCTGGTCCTGAGGATTTTTTTTCTTAGGAGTTGTTTAATTCCTGTTCTATTTTTTTTCTGAAGATGGGACTATTCAATCATATTCTTACCTCCTCTATTATTGATCTAGGGAAGTCTATATTTTGGAGTAGTCTATCCATTTCACTTAGGTTATCAAATGTTATTGGCATAAGTTGGCAATAATCTCTATTATTTCTAATTTCCTCTTCCTTGGTGGAAAGTTCTCCTTTCATTTTTAGACTACTAATTTCATTTTCCTCCTCCTTTTCATAATCAGATTAGCAAAGGAAACTTATCTTATTTTATTGAAGCTTTTTCATTAGAACCAACTTCTGTTTTATTAATTAGTTCAATAGATTTTTTACTTTTCAATATTTTTAATTTCTCCTTTTAATTTTAAATTTCCAATTTAGTATTTGATTGAGGGTTTTAATTTGGTCTTTTTAGTTTTTTAGTTGCAAGCCCAATTCATTAATCTTTTCTTTCTCTGTTTTATTCAAGTAAGCCTCTAAGGATATAAAATTCCCTCTTATTACCCTTTGGCTGCATCCACAAATTTGGTATGATGTCTCATCATTGTCATTATCTTGAGTGAAATTATTAATTGTATCTATAATTTGCTCTTCACCCAATCATTCTTTAAGATGAGATTGTTTAGTTTCCAATTACTTTTTGGTCTATTTCCCCTAATTTTTTGTTGAATGTAGTTTTATTGCATCATGATCTGAAAAGAAAGCATTTACTATTTCTGCTTTCTTGCATTTAATTTTGAGGTCTTTATGTCCTAATATATGGTCAATTTTTGAATAGGTTCCATGAACTGCTGAGAAGAAAGTATATTCCCTTCTATCTCCATTCAATTTTCTCCAAAGATCCAACATACCTAATTTTTCTAATATTCTGTTTACTTCTTTAATTTCTTTCTTATTTGTTTTGTGGTTTGATTTGTCTAATTCTGAGAGTTGCAGGTTGAGATCTCCATATTACAGTTTTGTTGTCTATTTCTTCTTGCAACTCTCTTAACTTCTCCTTTAGGAAGCTGAGTGCCATACCACTTGGTGCATATATGTTTAATATTGATATTAGCTTCGTTGTTTACGCTACCCTTTAGCAGGATGTAGTTTCCTTCTTATCTCTTTAATTAGATCAATTTTTACTTTTGCTTGATCTGAGATAGGATGGCTACTCTTTTGACTTCACCTGAAGCATAATAGATTTTGCTCCAGCCTTTTACTTTTACTCTATATGTATCCCCTCTTTAAATGTGTTTCTTGTAAACAACATATTGTAGGGTTCTGACTTTTGATCCAGTCTGCTATCTGCCTCCTCTTTATGGGAGTTCATCCCATTCAATTTACAGTTAGAATTACTAAATCTGTATTTCCTGCCATCCTAATAACCCCAGATTGTGCTTTACTTGATTCTTGCTCCCCAACCCTCTTTCCCCTTTTAAACTTATATGTCCCCTCTTGTATCACGATACTTATCCTCTTTATAATCCCTCCCTCCCCTTTGAGTCTTTCCCCTTCCTTCCCTTATTACTCTTTTTCTTTTCCTTTTCCTCTCCCCGTTTTTAATGAGGCGAGAGAATTTTCTCTAAAACAAATGTCAATTATTTTTCCTTTGAGCCAACTCTGATGAGAGTAAGATTCACACAATGTTCCTCCCTCTCTAAATTCCCTCAGATGAGTAAGTTTCCTTAGCCTCTTTGTGGGATGTGGTTTCCCTCTTTTTATCCCTCCTTCCCACCTTATTCTGCCATCATCCCTTTTCCATATCTACTTCCCTTTTTATGTTATATCAGTACTATCAAATTTTACATGTATTTTTTTTGTATATCCACAACAGAAATACAATTCTCAAGAGTTATTTTACCTTTTCTGCATCTCTTGAGTTCTATTCTTGGAGATCAAATTTTTGTTTAATTCTGGTTTTTCTTCAGAAACAAATGAATTCATTTGTTTCATTCAATGTCCATCTTCTTCCCTGGAAGAAAATGCTCAACTTAGCTGGGTAGTTTATTCTTGGCTGCATCCAAGTTCTTGTGCCTTTTAGAGATATCATATTCAGACCCTTCTTTCCTTTAATGTAGAGGCAGCCAGATCCTGGGTGATCCTTATTGTGGCACCTCAGTATTTAAATGGTTTTTTGGCTGCTTGTAAAATTTTTCCTTTATCTGATAGTTCTGAAATTTTGCCACAATATTCCTTGGTGTTTTTATTTTAGGGTTTCTTTCAGAAGGTGTTCGATGAATTCTTTCAATGCCTATTTACCTTCTGATTCTATTACATCTGGGCAGTTCTCTTTGATGATTTCTTGTAAAATAGTATCTAGGCTCTTTTTTCATCATAGTTTTCGGAGAGTCCAATAATCCTCAGATTATCTCTCCTAGATCTATTTTCCAAGTCTGTCATTTTAGCAAGTAGATAATTCATGGTTTTTCAGTTTGTCATTTTTTGGTTTTGTTGACTGATTCTTGCTGTCTCAATGCATCATTAGTTTCAATTTGTTCAGTTCTAATTTTTAAAGAATTATTTTCTTCATTAGCTTTTTTACTTCTTTCTGTATATGTCAATTGAGTTTTTGAGATGTATTGTTTTGGTCTGTGAATTTTTTCCATTTCACTAATTTTTTTAGTGAGATTATTTTCTTTTCCAATTCACCGATCCTACTTTCTTGCGTGTTCTTTGTCTTTTCCAATTCACGGATCCTACTTTCTAGTGAATTCTTTATTTTTTCCAATTCACAATTCTTACTTTCCTGTGATTTTTTTATTTTTTCCAATTCACCAATTTGCACTTCCTGGGAATTTTTAACTTTTTCACTTCGTATTTCAGGAAGTTGTTGCTCTCTTTAAGGCTTCTCTTTCCTTTCCCCATTTATCTTCTAACTTTCTTTTGAGACTTTTAATGGTCTCTTCTATGAGAAGCATTATGTAAAGGAGGACAGTCTGATGCATTTTGCTGTTTGAGGTCTCTTCAGGTTTGCTGACCTGCTCTTTTTCTGCATAGAAGCTGTCGATTGTTCTTTTCATCTTTTTATTCATGTTTTAAAGCCTTTAGGGTAGGTCTCCTAGGCAAGGGGGTTACCAGCTTCCTCTGCAGAATAGGGAGAGATGTAAACCGATTTCCGGGTCCGAGGTATGGGAGTGCTGTGAGTGAGAGTTTTCCCTTCCCCCAACAGGAAGTGGATTCAGCACTGGCCGAGCTATCAAACGGCTTAGTAGGGCTGAGTGGATTATCGATTGCCCTAGGCTAGAGACTAAGTGGTGAAAGTGTCACTGCCCCAGGCCGGAGCCTCTTGTGGGACTGTTAGTATTAGCAGCTGAGCGCAGACCGCAGACCGCTCAGGAACTCTGCCCTGTGTCTCTGCCCAATGCAAATCGGCCCTGGAAAAGCTCTATGGCCCCAAAGCCGAGCTCCCCACTGTGCAGATTGAGGCTAACCGGCTGCGTCCTCCTGCCGTGCAGGATCACAACTGCCCCAAGGAGAAAGCCCTTACTGCGGGTTGGGGCTGCGGCTTGTCTGAGATCTGTGCTTTCACCCTCGGTTTGAGACTCTCCTCAGAACCTAATTTCTCTCCCGTCTGCGCGATCTCCCCCTGGCCCCGTAACCAACCTTTTTTGGCGAGACTGCAGATTTTCTTTGGCAGGTGAGTTGTTCTACTTCTTATCTTTCCGAATTGTAGCAGTCAAGACTATTTTTGAGGCTCGATATAATATTGGTAACGAGGGTAAGAGAAGAGCTTAGAAAGTCGCGTGTGTCTTCTCCGCCATCTTGGCTCCCCTTTTTTTAATTATCGACATATACATAGATAATTTTCAACATTCACCCTTGCAAAACCTTGTGTTCTAATTTTTTTCTCCCTTCCCTTACTCCCTCCACTAGACAGCAAGTAATCCAATATATGTTAAACATGTGTAATTCTTCTATACATAGTTCCACAATTATCATGCTACACAAGAAAAATCAGATCAAAAAGGGAAAAAAATAAGAAGGAAAATAAAATGCAAGAATACAACAAAAAGTGAAAAAAAAAAAAAACTATGTTGTGATCCACACTCACTTCCCACAGACCTCTCTATGGGAACAGATGACTCCATCACAAGACCATTGGAACTGTTCTGAATCATCTTGCTGTCAAACAAAAATCTTTTCCCCTGTAGTTTCCCTACAATATTTATAATTTTATCTTTTTAAACAAGACTAATCCAAAATTGACATTTTTAAAAGTCATAATCAAGAATTCCCTAAGTGTAACTACCATTGTATATCCAGAACTATACTAGGTGTCAAGAATACAAAAATCAAAACAAATTCTTTGCCCTAACCTGATTTACATTCTATTATAGGGTCTGGGGAGGTGGGTGTATGTATGACTAAAGATGTAAGGGTTGAAAGAAAAATTCTGTTTCATTTAAACTTAGATCAAATTATTAGAAAGTTTTTTTTCCAGACATAATGTTTAAGTATACATTTTTACAGCTGTCATTTCATCATTGCTTTTGCTGCTTCTGTCAACAACTAAATGTACTGAATTGTCTTGGAATTCAGTCCACTTACAATTACAATACACTTTGCCCCTTGACTAGGAAATTTGCAAATCTGCAAATTCTTTTGAGACACCTTGCAACACTGGACTGTGACCCCAAATCTTGGGATCCCCTTCCCAACATCAACAGAACTATACACTGTTTCCAGATGATGTCCAATAAAGGAAGACTAAAGTGGAATTATCCCTTCTATATATTGGAAAGCAATGTGCCTCTTAATGAAACCTGAAATCATGTTAACTTCAATGACTGCTCCTCCAAAATCTTTGTTATCTATAGCATAGAGAAGCAGCATTTGACTAAAATTCTTAACATCCTATGATGAAAAAAATATGGGAGCCTGTCTATTTTCTTTTAAGGACAAGAGGGAAAAAAGAGGGAACATATACAGCAATCTGGCTCTTGACTTGTTTGGCTTCCTTCAAGACTCATTATAAATATGCCCTTCTCTAAGAGATGTTTCCAAGGAGGAAGCCGCCAAAAAAATCCACAGAAAACAATGTATCTCTCTCTTAGTTTTTGGTTCCAGGAAATTGCATTTTCTCCAATGATAATAGCTACTTTTGATATTTTTTATCTATTGCCTAAGAAACATCTAATTATGACAGAAGCAGATTAATTAAAATAAAGAAATTCCAAATAGCATTATGATCTATCAGTCAGTGGCCTTAAGGGAATAAATAATTAAGACTAACTTTGTCCACAGGCTAAGATAGTGACAACCTTTGGAATGAGAATTACAAAAGTCTAAGGAAACTGTTTGATCAGAAATACTACTCCAACTGGTTTGGCATGGGTCGTGTGGAATCACTTTTTGACATCTATTCTTTTGTAATCTTCACAATCCAATTTGTTAATCATTTTATCATAAGCCTTTTTCTTGCCAAGGATAGTGTTGGATACTGGAGACAAAACATTCAAAATGATAAAATTCTTGCTCTTGAAAATTGAAAAATTACAGTGTGAGATTGTGGAAGACTTTTTTAAACAGAAAAATCTAATAACAGGTTAAAATATCAAAAAAACATTGTATGAAAGATTTTTAACTTGTAATACCATAAAATAATAAATTTAGACCTGAAAGGAGTATTACAAATCATATAATTTCTAATTTTTAAACTGTGGTTCAGGACCACGTTTGGGGTCTCATATCTGAATTGAGGATTATGAGATTGTGACTTACTATCAATAAATATTTGATTTGTTTAACCATCTCATATGAAAGATTTTTAACTTGTAATACCATAAAATAATAAATTTAGACCTGAAAGGAGTATTACAAATTATATAATTTCTAATTTTTAAACTGTGGTTCAGGACCACATTTGGGGTCTCATATCTGAATTGAGGATTATGAGATTGTGATTTACTATCAATAAATATTTGATTTGTTTAACCATCTCATATATTCAAAGTCATAAAATTTCTTGGGCAAAAAATGGTTATGAATAGAAAAATTTAAGAAGTTCTGATATAATTAAACCTCTGATTTTTATAGCTAAGTTAACTGAGACATAGAAAGCTTGAGACTTTGGTTAAAGTAAAATAAGGAGTAAGTGGTGGACACTGGATTTGAAACAGACTTATGTAATGAAACCCAATACTATAAACTACTTTAGCTCATAGGATAGAATTATGATCAATGGTGAGGGTGGGGGTAGCGTTGCCTCTTGAAATTGTTAGTTCATTTTTACTAGAAGATTATCAGTGATTGCAGAAAGGCAAGATGGCAAAAGCACTTGTGGAAAAACCTGTAGGAAGAATTCCTTTTCAGTACAGGTTGCATGAATTACTTTTCCAAGGTTTCTCCCTGTGATCACAAGAATTATTTGGATTATTATCCAATTAACTTTCATGTCTAACCTTTTTTTTTCCTTCCAGGCTCTGAAATGGCTGCTCATCTTACACCTTTAACTACTGATTGTTGAAAAATGTTCCCCTCTAAATTAGTATGGATGGAAGGTTAGGAGGCAAGACAAAACATGGAGAAAAATTAAAATTAAGAAAATTGAGGTGTAGAAGAAGAAGCAACTTGCCAGGACCATACAGCCAGCAAATTTTGAGACATGATCTGAACCTAGGTTTCCTGACTCTAGTAAGGTGTTACTTCCACCACATCATATTTCTTCTTCTTTCCTAGAAATAGATTGATTCACAAGCTATAATAAGAATAAAATCCAGATGGAATTAAAGATGCTATTTCAGTTTCCACCTTCAGAGACACTTTAGTGTGAAAGTAGAGGAGGATAAACACTTATGGGATAAGTAATGAACAAATGCATGTATGTGAATTTTGGGAAATGGGAATAGTATTTTTCTAGGGAAATAACTGTGGCATCCTTTTTTATTTTCTACTTATTTACATATAGATCTTTTTTCTCTATTATTTGACTATAAGCTCTTTATATCACACAGAAACTGATATGAACTTGAATGACAGAAATACTCAACAAATACTAAAAATATACTTCTGTGCTTAGATAGTAAAACTAAGAAAATAAGAATAGATGGGAAAAACTTTAAAGGCCATGTAGCAAAAATATCATCTCACACTCTTTCAGACTGTTGTAAACATCAACACTCACCATCTCTCCTCTTAGTCATTTTATGCAATCTTATTTCCTTTGGTCATTTGAATATGAAATTAAATTGCAAATCTTTTGGAAAGAGAAAGCAAAAAATATTTTATAAAATCTCATGCAATTAAATGACATACTTCAATAGATAATTATACTTAGAGATCAACCATAAATTCCATGTATAAATTGCCTTTACAGTAGTAATTCATTTAATTTTTTTAGCACTTTTAATTGAATCTTGGTATAGGAAGTATAACATTTCATCAGGAATTTCATCCTAATCCTTGCTCTGCCATTAACTAGTTGCATAGCAAAGTCATTTTACTTCTCTATCAGTTAAAAAATGGAGAAAATATTTCATTATTCCTTCTTTAGCCTTTTTTGTATTCCCCACTGAATTAAAAATTATAACCGTTCCAAATTTGATTTTTTTTCCTTTTAATTCATTTCTAGATCAATGTCTTCATAGACCATATCCTTTAATTCTTTTGTTTCCCTGTGGTGCGTTACTCTTAGAATTATCCATTCATGTAGAAATCAGTAGAATAAAAGCACTGCTTCAGGTTATAGATTGGCCTAAAATCTATGATACCATTCTACTCATTGAAATCCCTCTATGTGTCAAAGATCCCTTTTGGGCCCACGTCTTCTCACCTTTCTGCATGCTTTTGCTCAAGAAAATTGATTTTTCTTTTCTTGAGATAGGATACTGTCTATTTAATAAACCTCTCCAAGACAAGAGTTATTCCTATTCATTACCTCATTAGGTTAAGATCTCCAACTTGTTTTCTCCCTTTTAAAAATATATCTCTTTAATTCCTATTTTCCCTTTACTTGTTGAGAGACTACAGAACTAGTGTTCATTTTATTATTTTTCTTTCTTTTGATTTTAAACTTTAGACCAAAAGTAAAAATTCATTTATATGTATGTATATGTGTGCATATCTCTATATATGTATGCATATTTATGTGTGTGCATATATAGGTATGCATATGTATATGTGTGCAAATACACATACAGATATTGCAATGAATATGCAAATATATGAACATACACATGGATATACATTTTATACACGTTTATATATATCTGCTTATGTATATGCATATGGGTATACGTATATATATAGATACATGCATAGATATATTTGTGTATACATATATATATACATATACACATATATGTATATTTGTGTGTATGTATATATGTGTGTATATATGTATATGTATGTGTGTATGTGTATGTGTGTGTGTGTGTATATATATATATATATATATATATATATATATATGTTAAGAGACAGGTCAATTCTCCAGAAGCCTCCACAGCTGTGGAGCATAACATCTGACTGAAGGAGTTGTGAGGCGGCCTTGTTGACATAGCTGTTGTAGACTGGAAATGAGATAAATTAGAGGCAGAGGGAAGAGGAGAGAAGTCAGACAATGCAACGGCCTCTCAGTAGAGAAGTCAGAGAACAGCAACTGCCTCTGTCTTCTTGTATCATCCTCTCACAAGAGGAGATCCATTCTGGATTGGATCTCCAGCAGCCACTGTCAGGTGTCTCCCTTGTATTCCAATAGCAATTCTGTAAATTCCAATATATATATATATATATATATATATATATATATATATATATATGTATTTATATATATACATATATATATGTGTGTATATATATATATATATATATATATATATATATATATATATAAGCAAATGGCATATAAACAAATATATGTAAGATTGATTCTTATATTCCTCCAAAACTATCCTAGTGCTCTGTGTTTCCTTCTGAATTTTCCTTTGTTCTTTTTTTTTGCATTAAAAAAAGACATTGAGATTTATTTTCTGTCTCTTTTCTTACTTCCATCATGATCAAGAAATCATTTTTGCTTGCAACAAAAAAATCATAAACACTGGCATTCTGAATCAGAAAAACATTCTGATTTGAATTATTTTTTGTAGTATTGGAAAAGAACAGAGTGGGTCTGAAATGAGAGTTATAAAAAATAATTTTTGGGGGGAAAAGTCAACAATGTGAAAAGGAAATAAACAAAAATGGCTTGTGAAAATAGCTACTTATAATAGAATTAGCTGAATGTGAAAAAATCCATTGAAAATACAGTTCCTTAAAGAGTGGATTTAACAAAATGGCAAAGAGTGTACAAAATCTACCTCAAGAAAATAATTCCTCAGAAATTAGATTTGGGCAACTGGAAGCTAATGATTTTTTGAAATATCAATAAAAATGAAAAAAAATTAAAAGAAGAAAATATAAAATGCCTTACTGGAAAAACAACTGAACTTGTTCCAGGAGAGATAATTTAAGAATTATTGGGATGACCTAAAGGCCATAATCATAAAAAGAGCATAAACAACATCATTAAAGAAATTATCGTGAGAAATTGTCCTGATATCCTTGAATCATATATTAAAATAGTCAGTGAAAGAATCCATGGTTTACTTCCTGAAAGAGATCCCTAAAATGAAAACTCTTAGGAAAAATGTAGTCAAATTCAGTTCAAGGAGAAAATACTGCAAGCAGCCAGGAAAAGAAAAAAAAATCACATATCAAGGAGTCACAGTCAGGAATCATTGCATAAGATTTAATAGCGTCTACATGAAATAATACAAGGGTTGAAAATTATCTTTATATGTAATTAGCAATAACATAGAATAGTATAAAGTACCATTTAAATACATTTAAACACTTCTTTCTTAGCTTGTCTTACATATATCATCTTTAAAATTCCTTTTATTTTCCCCTCCTAATTGAAATCTTTCATTTGTTTTTGTGTCTTCAGAAATTCATTCTTGAACACTGTCCTTCCTTTTGTTGGTTCATATTCACCCAAACATTTTACTCCATTTGATCCTCTAGTGTTTATTTTCCTCAAATTTAGGATGAGCTTCAGACTATGCCCACATATTTTCCTCTATCAAAGATTCTAGGATAGAAAGGCAACTTTCTTTTTTTTTTTTTAATAAAGATTCCTATCATTTCTACCCTCCTCTTCAAAATAATATCTTTATGAATCCTCTGAATTTTTAATTTAAAGAGGTTTCAATTTATCTTAAGTCTGTTTTAAACATTTCACTTTTAAATCTTACTTTGCTTTTGAAAATTTTAGGTCTCAATCTAGAGTGCAAATCCAACAGTTCCAGCTTTCTTCTGTATTGCTTCTGTATTTCTGTATTGCTAACTAGCATACTGG
Source organism: Sarcophilus harrisii (assembly GCF_902635505.1). Classification (NCBI taxonomy): domain Eukaryota; kingdom Metazoa; phylum Chordata; class Mammalia; order Dasyuromorphia; family Dasyuridae; genus Sarcophilus; species Sarcophilus harrisii. The sequence continues at coordinate 62,198,178 of NC_045427.1, read as the reverse complement.
ATTATTGCCAATCATTTTGAACTTTTTCTTTCCATTGGAATATGATGTCTATAGGAAAAAAAACAAGGCTAATAATGACTTTGAACAGCTCTGCCTCAGTCAAATCAAATTCACATCCAAGACAAGACAAAATACTCATGATGTCATTAGTCCTTTGTGAGAATGAAGGATGAAGGACAATAACAAGGATTCTGCATATAATCTCTGGGTGGAAAGAAGGACTTCCCCAGCAAGTGATGTGTGTTAAACCTTATCATACATATTCATTATTTGTATACCTACTATTTTGTTCTAAGTTGGCACCTATTTCTCCCATGGATGTTGTGTTTATTTGTGGGAAGGAATGAACTAGGTTCTTAGCAGCTTTTGTATTAACTATTTTTACCATGTTATCTGACAACAGTAGCAGCTGCCCTAAGGGAACCCAATCTTCCAGTTCAAACATGTTTCCCCTCCTCCTCCTCTTCCTCTTCCTCTCACTTTTCTGCTCTTCTTCCTCTTTCTCTGTAAAGGGCTGAAACTTTGAATAGGTGCACTGGAATCAGACAACCAAGCACCTAAAACTAATTCTATTGGACAATACTCTATTAGCCTATGCTTGGTAAAATGGCCCTTCTCACTATTCTGTGCTGGCTCGATCTTTTAGTGTATACAGATAATCTTAGAAGGGATTAGGGAGTGGAGTAAGACAAGCCAGAGTCACTTCGGAGGAGAATGAGGAGAAGAGAGGTCGGTTAGTAGAGAGCTCGTGGCAGTTTTGTCCATCTTCTTTACTTCTCCCCCAAAAGACCAAGGACTTTTGCTCATACTGACTCTGGCTGATCCTGAGATCAACAGTGAGCTAACCTGGACATCACACTTCTCCTTCTCACTCCCACCTTTTATGTTAGTCCTGTCTGATTATCAAGGTGATTAAACACATGAAGATGGGTGTCCTGGGTCAGAATAGACTCAAGACTTCTCAAGATAGTAATGAATGAACAATTCAAAGTGCTTTGTCTCCTTGCCTGCACAAGGAGGAACAACCACCACATTCCCTGTAATTGCCTAAGCATGTCATATATTTAACATTTTGGGACTTTGAGGCTCAGGATCCCTGATAAGTGTGAGTCCGCTTTAATTCAGACTAATGTTTTGGCTTCTTGAGGCTTAACCTCTAGTGTTTTGTGTAGGGGATGGTGTAGAAGGCAATAGAAAAAGAAGGTGAAAAAGTGATTTAAAAAAATAAAATGGACATATACATAAAAATATTCATAGTAGCACTTTGCTCAGGGAAAAGACTTGAAAATTAGGGGATGTCCATCAATTGGAAAAAGTCTGAATACATTTTGATACATGATTATGATGGAATATTATTGTTTTTAGCGACGCCCAGAGAAAGAACTCTGGGTGATGACTAAAAATCATTACATTGAATTCCCAGTCCTTATATTTATGCCTACCTGCATTTTTGATTTCCTTCACAAGCTAATTGTACAATATTTCAGAGAATGATTCTTTTTGTACAGCAAAATAACAGTTTGGTCATGTATACTTATTGCGTATCTAATTTATATTTTAATATATTTAACATCTACTGGTCATCCTGCCATCTGGGGGAGGGGGTGGGGGGGTAAGAGGTGAAAAATTGGAACAAGAGGTTTGGCAATTGTCAATGCTGTAAAGTTACCCATGCATATAACCTGTAAATAAAAGGCTATTAAATAAAAAAAAAAGAAAAATAAAAAAAAAAGGAATATTATTGTTTTATGAGAAGTAAGCAGCAAGATAATATCAGAAAAAGCTGGAAAGTCCTCCATTAGCTCATGCAAAATGAAATATACTATGTCCAAAGTCATATCAACTTTGTGCTGTTGTATGTTTTGTAGTTGTGAATGACATTGCTATTCTTAGCAATACAATTATCCAAGTCTACTCTCAAAAACTTATGATAAAAAATGCTAACCATATCCAAAGAAAGAGCTGCTTGTGTCTGAATACAGACGGAAGCATGCTTTTTAAAATAATAGCTTTTTACTTTCAAAATACATCTAAAGATATTTTTCAGCATTTACCCTTGCAAAATCTTGTGTTCCAAATTTTTCTCCCTTCCTTCCACCACATACTCCCCTACACATCAAGTAATGCAATATATATCAAACCTGTGTAATTCTTCTAAACATATTTCTGCATTTATCAGAAGCATACTTTTTTAAAATCTCATTTTTCTTAAGTTTGTTTTTAGGAGGATGGTGAGGGAGATATATGTTTTCTTTCACAATATGACTTTTATGGAAATCTTTTGCATAACTACATATATTACTTTTCAATGGGGCAGGAAAGGGAAGAAAGGAAAGAATTAGGAACTCAAACTTTTCAAAACAAATGTTAAAAATGGTTGTACACGTAATTGAAATATATCTATATCCATCTACCTACCTATTCATCTATTTATATACATAATCAAAAGAAAGGGAAGATAAAAAAGAAAAGTTTTTTTCTCCTGTTATACCCAAGTCATATCCTAACACAAGAAATCTTGATCTAGAAGAAGGAAAAATAATAGACTATATGGTTAGGATTTTAATATGATATGCTTTTGAACTAATAGTTTAAATTTGTATAATATTAAATCCTTAGTCAAATATGACTTTATGTAACATTTCCTCTCACATACAACTACAAAATTATAAATTATGGACTATGTAGCCTCAGAGTCCCAAAATATTAAATGTATTATAATCATGGGATAATGTGGTGGTTGTTCCTTGTATAGGAAAGGAGACAAACCACTGTTAATTGCTAATTAATTACTATCTTGACAAGTCTTAAATCTAGTTTGATCCACGACACCCATTTTCACGTGTTTACTCTGCTTGATGGTGAAATAGTGCTAACTTATAAAAGGATGGAGGGAGGAGGGGAAGAAGAAGGATAAACAAGTGGAGAAAATTAAAAGAAGGAGGAAGAAAAGGGTGAGAGAAAACATGTTTGAATTGGCATATTGGGTCCCCTTAGGGCACCTACTACTACTATCAAATAAGATGAACATAATTAATACAATATCTTCTGTAAACCAAACAATATTAAAAGAAATAATAAAACTACTATCCCATGGGTATAAAATGATATAATCTCTGCAAAGTGCCTTGAAAAACTTAAAAGGACAAAATAAATGACATTATTTTTATTGTTATTTATAATTATCATCACATCACTTAGAGCACTTATTAAATTCATGTTTCCTGTTTGTAATGTCTGAAGTTCTAATCTTAAAATCTGTAAGATGTAGAAGTACAATGGTCCTTGGACACCATTTATCTCAATCTCTCTTTTTTTTTTTTTTTACAAATAGAAAAAATTGTGCCACAGACAGAAAATTATGTGCTTAAAGTCACACAATTTACAGCAGAACCAGACTCTAACAGAAATTGCCATACTCCTAAATAGTCAATTTTACTACTCTTCTGAAGTCCTAAGGTCTGGGTCTGGTAGGTGTTTGGTTTCTCTTGCAATGAGAACTCTGCAGCAACATGTTACACCACAATAACACAGCCTCCACCCAAATTAAACCATAGTTCTCCCCAATCTCCTAAATATAGCTATCCATCAAATCACACCTATAACCAAAAGGTTGTTTAACAGTTTCTAGAAATTCTGGTAACAAATTAGAAACAGTTGAACCAAAAAGAGACTTCTGGATCATTACCTATGAAATTGCCAAGCTTAATATGGATCTCTAGTAGGATGTTCTTTTTAATCAGGACTTTGATTAGAATGGAACCATTAGAGACTAATGTAGTCTTGTATCAATTGCTTTAACTTTTTGCACATGACTGGTCACTCTTTACTCCAGGTGATTTAATCCTGTGTCCAGGGCTACTCTTTTCATGTGTGAATGGAGCTTGTCCTACTTTGCCATGATTAGTTTTAAATGCTTCTAATTAGGATCTGTCTGCTCATCGTTCTGTGATGGGCATCCATAGTTTCTTAATCACACTAAAGGACAGCTGACTCTGGGAAGCTGTGATGCAATTCATTTTGAGTTACTTTGGCATTCATCTTAGGTTCTATGATCACATCTGAGCTTTCTCAGTAAAATTTAAACATGAGATTCTTTCAGTGAGACACAGCTAATCTCATTATTTTTCTACATAGCTGCACAATTGTAGTTTTGTATGTTTGTTATGTGCCTCTGTGTCTGTAAGCATACATTCTAGTGAAATAAAAAAGATCTAAAATAGGCCTTCCAGAGTGTCCCAAGGTGGCAGAGTGATGAAGGAAACTTCTGAAGAGCTCCCAAATTTTCCTCCAAGCTACAAAAACACCTTAGGATATTAATTCTAGAGTAGGCACTCTATACTAGGAGCAGGAGAAGCAGCTGATCAGGATGGTTGGAAGGGTCTGTTTCAATGCAGTGGTAGTAGAACAAAATCCAAGAGCAGTAGCCACGCACACAGCAGAAGGTCTGCAGCAAAGCTTCAAGCCTGAAGCAAACCATAAGCCAGATCTTGCCTTCCTATAAATCATCTGCCCCATTCCCACCCTTACCTCTCAGGGAGAGAGCAGTCTTTGCAGTACAGGACCCACCTTAGTGACATCACCCCTAACACAAGCTACCAGCAATGGTCTTTAATGACCAGAAGTAAAGCCCTGCAGCAGGGATGGCAAACAAAAATACCCTGCCCCTGGGGCTTATAAGTAGAGAGATTATTGCCAAAGTAACCCAGCACTAGAGCAGGCCACAACAAAAATCTCTTCTACAGGTCCAGCCACCAGAAAGACTCTTTTACCATAGCACGAAAACAGCAAATCTTCAATCCTGGAGCAGTTCAGCAACCAGGTGAGTTCAGTAGGGAGGCCCTCACCATTGCTTCACCCAATAAAAACCAGCATTAAAGCCTATGCCCTAGGGAAAGCAAACAGCTATGACCCAAATCCCAATGAAAGTCTGAGCTTTCCACAGCTCTAGCACAGAAAGTTTAGGACAGTGCAGGACCAAAGACTAACTTTCACATAAAAAACATCAAGTCACAAAAAAGGCACAAAATTGAGCAAAACATGAAAAAGGAGTTTGAGGACAGAAGATTACTATGATGAAAGAAAGGATCAAGCTATAAAATAAGAAACGGAGGTACGGTCAAAATGACTAAATGTGAATCCTTAAGGAAAAATGTAATTTGGTCTCAGGACCAAAAAATATTCCTGAAATGCTTAAAAATGATTTTAGAAAGCAAGTTGAAGAAGTAGAAGAAAAGGTAGGCAAAGAAATGAGAATAATGAAAAAAGAGTGAATAGCTTAGAAAAAGGTATTCAGAAATTATTGAGGGAAATAATTCCCTGAAAATTAGAATTGGTCAAATTTTAAAGGAAGTACAAAAGTTCACTGAAGTAAATGATTCTTCAAAAATTATATTTGATCCTTGTGTTCCAAATTTTTCTCCCTCCCTCATGTCTTCCTCTGTTCTTCAGACAGCAAGTAATCCAATATATGTTAACCATATGAAATTCTTCCATACATATTTCCACAATTATCATGCTACAGAAGAAATATCAGATCAAAGGGGAAAAATGAGAAAAAAGAAAAGCAAACAAACAACAACAAAAAAGGGTGTGAACCAAGGGATCATTATATACGTCAACAACGATACTGTATGAAGATGTAATCTGATGGAAGTGGATTTCTTTGACAGAGACCTAATTCAGTTTCAATTGATCAATGATGGACAGAAGCAGCTACACCCAAAGAAAAAACACTGGGAAATGAATGTAAACTGTTTGCATTTTTGTTTTTTTTCCCGGATTATTTTTACCTTCTGAATCCAATTCTCCCTATGCAACAAGACAACTGTTTGGATCTGCACACATACATTGTATCTAGGATATACTATGACATATTCAACATATATAGGACTGCTTGTCATCTAGGGGAGAGCATGGAAGGTGGGAGGGAAAAATCGGAACAGAAGTGAGTGCAAGGGATAATGTTGTAAAAAAATTATCCTGGCATGGGTTCTGTCAATAAAAAGTTATTATAATAAATATATATATATAAAGAAAATATTGTGTTGTGATCCACATTCAGTCCCCATAGTCCTCTTTCTGGATGCAGATGGTTCTCTCCATCGTAAGTCTAATGGAATTTACCTCAATTACCTTTTTTATTATTATTGTAGCTTTTTATTGACAAAACATATGCATGGGTAATTGTTTAACATTGACCCTTGCAAAAACTTCTGTTCCAACTTTTCTCCTCCTTTCCTCTACCCACTCCCCTAGATGGCAGGTAGTCCCATACATGTTAAATATGTTAAAGTATATGTTAAATGCAATATATGTATACATATTTATATACTCGTCTTGCTACACAAGAAAAATCAGATTTGGAAAGAAGGTAAAAATAACCTGAGAAGAAAAACAAAAATGCAAGCAAACAATAACAGAAAGAGTGTAAATGTTATGTTGTGGTCTACACTCATTTCCCAGTGTTCTTCTGCTGGGTGTAGCTGGTTCTGTTCATTACTGATCTAATGGAACAGATTTGGATCCTCTTATTACTGAAGATAGCCACTTCCATCAGAATTGATTCTCATATACTATTGTTGTTGAAGTATATAAAGCTCTCCTGGTTCTGCTCATTTCACTCAGCATCAGTTCATGTAAATCTCCCCAGGCTTTTCTGTAACATCCTGCTGGTCATTCCTTACAGAACAATAATATTCCATAACATTTATATACCGCATTTTACTCAGCCTTTCTCCAGTTGATGGGCATGGATTCAATTTCCAGTTTCTAGCCACTACAAAAAGGGCTGCCACAAACATTTTTTGCATATACAGGTCCTTTTCTCTTCTTTAAGATTTATTTGGGATATAAGACCAGTAGAAATACTGCTGGATCAAAGAGTATGCACAGTGTGATAACTTTTTGAGCATAGTTCCAAATTGTTCTCCAGAATAGCTGGATGTGTTTACAATTCCACCAACAATACATCATTGTCCCAGTTTTCCCATGTCCCCTCCAACATTCATCATTATCTTCTCCTGTCATCTCAGCCAATATGAGAGGTGTGTAGTGGTATCTTAATTTGCATTTCTCTGATCAATAATTATTTGGAACACCTTTTCATATGAATAGAAATAGTTTCAATTTCTTCATCCGAAAACTGCCTGTTCATATCCTTTCACTATTTATCAACTGGAGAATGGCTTGATTTCTTATAAAGTAGAGTCAATTTTCTATATATTTTGGAGATGAGGCCTTTATCAGAACCTGAATTACATTTTTTTTAAAGAGTTACATCCATGAGATGAATATTACATAATCTTGTCATTGCTGTTCTTGATTCTACTCACTTCTTTTAGCATCAGTTCATGTAAGTCTCTCCAAGCCTTTCTGAAATTAATATTTCATTACATACATATACCCTAACATTCATCTATTCTCCAACAAATGGACATCCACTCAGTTTCCAGCTCCTTGCTGCTACAAAAAAGGGCTGCCACAAATATTTTTGCACATGTGGGTACTTTTCCATTTTTTATGATCTCTTTGGGATACAGTCTCAGTAGAAACACTTCTGGATCAAAGAGTGTGCACAGTTTAATACTTTTTTGTACATTATTTCAAATTGCTCTCCAGAATGGCTGGATCAGTTCACAACTATTCTAACAACGTATTAGTATCCCTATTTTCATACATCGCTTCCAACATTTATCCTTATCTCTTTCGGTCACCTTAGCCAATGATAAAGATGACTTTCAAGCATTTCTAATTAAAAGAATAAAATTGAATAAAAAATTCAACCTGCAAATACAGGAATCAAAGAAAACAAAAAACAGACAGAGGCAGAGAGACAGAAAGACACAGTGAGACTCACAGAGAAAGAAAGAGACATAGAGAGACAGAGAGAAAAACACAGGCAGAGTGAACATAAGACATTCAATAAGGTTAAGGTGTTTATATTTACATGTGAGAAGATAATATTTGCAGTTCTTAACTTTATAAATATAAGAGCAATTAGAAATATATGTAGGCAGATGTTTTAGATAGGATATGGCTTTTATTGGAAAGAAAATCAAGGATTGAGAATGAAAATGTAACTGGAAGAAGAAGGAAGGGGAAGATTAAATGGGAGTAAAGTATTCCATATAAAAGTGGAATGAAAATTATATGATAGAGAGGAAGAGAAGAGGTTGCAGACAAAGTTAAACCTCACTCTCATCAAAATTTTCACAAGGGAGTAAGTTCCACACTAAGTTAGGTGTAGAACTCTGCTTTATCCTATGTGGTAGTAACAATATATGTAGATGACAGAATGAGGATGGGAGATTGTGAGTAGTTAGCAGAAGTAATGTACTTATGTGAAGATAAAAAAAGATGGTAAGTGAAAGGGATAGGGTGAAAGGCAAACAAAAATTAGCAGGGAAAGAAACATGTAATAATCATAATTATTAATATGAATGAGATTAATCCAACACAAAATGGAAATGGATGGCAGAATGGATTAAAAAGCAAAATCCTTTATGCTCTTTACAAGAAACACATTTGAAGTAGACATTTGGTAAAGGTAAAGTGCTGGAGTCAAATCTGTTATGCTCCAGTTAAAACAAAGAAAGCAGGGGTAGCAATCTTCATCTTAGACAATTCAAAAGTAAAAGTAGGTCTCACTAACTAAAATAAAGAACAATATCTTGCTGAAAAGTATCATAGACAATGAAGTCATATCAATACTAAACATATATTTATTAAAATGTATGATATTTATATTTTTGAAGAAGATGAATGAGTTACCAGGGGAAATAGATTATAAAATTATATCAGTTAGTAATATCATATTTTCATCCTCAGGACCATATGAATCTAATTAAAAAAATAAACAAAAAAGAAGTTATGTAGGTGAATAAAAATGTGCAACAAATTTAGATATGATGGGTCTCTGGAGAAAATTGAATGGAAATAGAAAGGAACATGCCTTTTCCTCATTAGTATATGGCATTCACCCACATATGCCCCTCCACAAAAATGATCCTATATAAGAATGTAAAAAAGATACCTAAAGCAGAAAAAGTCAAAACAGAGGAAGAAAGTTAGCTCAATTTACCTAATGAAAATCGATATAAAATTTAAATAAGATATTATTCAATTTATCCCAAGAATCAAACACTATAACCAGGTGAGATTTATACCAGGAATGCATGACTATTTAAAATAAGGGGAAAGTTAACATAATATACCATGTAAATAGATGCTGAAACAGCCTTTGATATGTTACAGTCACTATTCTTATATAAAACAAAACAAAATATTAGATGCCTAGAAATAAATAGAGCTTGTTTTAAATTGAAATGTAATATTTATTTAAAACTATCCCCAAGCATTCTATTTAATAGGATGTTTGAAATCTTCTCTTATTATTAGAGGTAATACAAGGATGCCCATTATCACCTTTATTTTTAAGATATTGTCTTACAAATATTAGATATAGCAATAAGAAAAGAAAAAAATGGAATTAGAATGGCAAACAAAACTATCACTCCATGCAGATGATATGGTGGTATACTCAGAAAATCCTAATCAACTGGAAAGCCACTTGAAAATGTTAACCTACTTAGAAAAGTTGTAGCATACAAAATGAATCAACATAAATTGCCACAATTTCTCTATATCATCAATAAAATACTGAATAAGAGATAGAAAGAAAAATTCTACTTAAAATAACCAAATAGTGATACTGGGCAATTCACGTAAACCCAACTGCAAACCGCAGGAAATAAAGAATGAAAGAAAGAGAGAGAGAGAGAGAGAGAGAGAGAGAGAGAGAGAGAGAGAGAAGAAAAGAAATAGAAAGAAAAAGACAAAGAAAGAAAGAAGGAAATAATTGTAGACAACATAAAATTCTTAGAAGTCTACCAGCCAAGACAAATCCAGGAATTGTATGAACACAGGTGTAAAACATTTTTAACAAAAATAAAATCAGATCTAAGCAATTGTAAAATGTTAGTTGTTCATGGGTAGGCCTAGACAATATAATAAAAATGGAAACTCTACCTAAATTAACTTATTTATTAAGTTTCATGCCCCTCACACCATCAAAAATTATTTCGTAGAGCTTGAAAAAATAATAAAATTCATTTGGGCTTATATCCCAAATAAATCTTAAAGAAGGGAAAGGGACCTGTATGTGCAAAAATGTTTGTGGCAGCTCTTTTTGTAGTGGCAAGAAGTTGGAACTTGAATGGATACCCATCATTTGGAGAATGGCTGAATAAATTGTGATACATGAATGTTATGGAATATTGTTCTGTAAGAAATGACCAGCAGGAAGATTTCAGAAAGGCCTGGAGAGACTTACATGAATTGATGCTGAGGGAAATAGCAGGACCAGGAGATCATTATACACCACAACAAAATTATAAGATGATCAATTCTGATGGATGTAGTTTTCTTCAACAATGAGATGAACCAATCAATTCCATTTGTTCAATAATGAAGAGAACCAGCTACACCCAGCAAAAGGACTCTGGGAAATGGGTGTGAACCACTACATAGCATTTCTAATCACCCTATTTTTGTCTGCCTGCATTTTTGATTTCCTCCTCAGCTTAATTTTACCTTATTTCAAAGTCCGATTCTACTTGTGCAGCAAAATAACTAGGGATAGGTATACATATATTGCATTTAACATATACTTTAACACATTTAACATGTATTGGTCTACTTGCCATCTGGGGGAGAAGGTGGGAGGAAGGAGGAGAAAAATTGGAACAGAAGGTTTTGCAAGGTCAATGCTGAAAAATTACCCATGCACATATCTTGTAAATAAAAAGCTAAAATTTAAAAAAAAGAAATCATTGGACTTGAATGATCCAAATAATGGGAATAATGGATAGAAGTGTCAGAAATACCAACTTAGGCATAACATAAGGACAAATTCCCAATTCTTAGACCTGTTCAGAATAAAAGGTCTGGGGATATAATATTTTGAAAGATCAAAAAAAAAATATGGGCTTACAACAAAGAATAACCTATCCAGTAAAACAGCGTAATTCATTCAGGGAAAAATAAATACTATTTATTGATGTGGGATGTGGAGGTGGAAGAATCACAAATGCATTGTTCATTGAATTGTGAACCAGTCTAACCCTTCTGTACAAGAAATTAAAACTATGACTAAATTGCTATAAAATTATGCATATCTTTTGACTCTGTAATGCCACTACTAAATTTGTATCCCAAAGAAATATATATATATATATAAAATTTCCCCTTTAGACAACTGGGATTAAGTGACTTGTCCAGGATCACACAGGTAGGAATTATTAAGTGTCTGATATATGATTTGAACTCAGGGCCTTCTAACTTTAGGGCAAATTCACAGTGTCATCTAATTGCCCCCAAAAGGACCTATTTTTACAAAAAAAAAATTTAGAATAGCGCTTTTTACAGTGATTGGAAAGACTTGGCAATTGAGAAGATATCCTTCAGTTGGTTAATTACTAAACAATTTGTGATACTTGATTATTATAGAATTCTACTGTGCTATGATAAATGAAGAGCAATTTTGCTTTCAGAAAAACCTGGGAAGACTTTTAAGAATTTATACAATGTAAAATAAGTGGAAATTGCAAAAAAAAAAATTGTACATAGCAACAGCAGTATTGTAAAAATAATCAACTATGAATGATTACGCTGATCAAAACAATGACCCATGATACAAATTTCTGTCCATCTACAGAAAGAAAACTATTGAAATCTGGAGATAGATTGAAGTATGTTTTAAAAAAATTGTTTTTCAATCTTAACTATTTTATTTTATTTTTCAATATAGCTAATTGGGAAATTTATTTTTTATACATAATCACATATAATTGAAATCAAATTGTTTTCTGAAGAAGGGGCAGACATTATCTTTAATTTCAAATTTAAATGTTTAAAAAATATTAAATATCTGTATGAAATTGGGAAATATTTAATGAATAAATAAAATAATTTTATAGAAGTAGATCATTACTTTGAGAAGCCATGGATATGCCATCAAAACTTACAAAGATTTTGATTAATGGAGCTCATTAATTAGAAGCTGAATTGACATTTTAAAATGATATAAGAATACTCATTTATTTATACAATTTATTTTTCCATTTCTTACAGTAACCTTTTTCTTTTTGTATTAGGAAGTATACACACACACACACACACACACACACACACACACAGTGATTTTCATTTTACAGACTGAAGAATCAGAGCCTTAGAAGTATAAAGTGACTTGTTTATTGTGACACAGCTAGTAAATGGAGAATTTGGGAAGTCTCAGAGCCCAGCTCTGTTTTCACTACATCATGTTGCTCTTAAAGTATTTGGATTTGACTTGATGGTCCTTGAGGATCCTTTTAACTTTGAAAGTCTAATAATTCTTTAAAAGTTCTCCTTGATGACCCAAAGTACCCCTCAATTTGTCAACTTTTTTCTAAGTCAATGATGTCCTAATGCTAACTTTTGCTCTCAAAGTGCCAAATGAGAAAAGTACATTTCTTTGTGAGACATAGAAATAGAAGAAATAAGTCATCCACAAAATCAGGATGTGATTTTCACATTAAGTCTGTCGGTATGAGAGAGTTTGTGTTTGTTTGTGTTTGGTTTGGTTCTATTTTGCTTTAGCAACTCTAGGGGCCCAATAGTCTTTCTATAGCTGTCAGACTTAGGTTGGATAAATTCGACATAATGTAAATAAATGGCCCCTCACCTTTAAATTTCAGACACTCAGCAGAATTACAAACCCCAGAGAAGGAAAGAAAAATAGCAGCCCTGTTATTTAGGAAGAAGTTTCACAGAATGAGAAACATCTTGGGTTTACAAACACACTTTCATTCAGTAATTGCCTTACTTAGTTCAAGACCAGTATCTTAGAATTACAGATATGGAAGAAAAGACATCCAGTAATTACTCATGTTAAAATTGAGAAAGTAATAAAAACTCACATTTCTATAGGGTCCTTTGTTAAAAGAAGCATTCCCTCTCCCCTTCCTCTTCCTCCCTGCAACTTTATTCTTTATCAGTAGATATTCTAAGGAGGTAATCTCTGTTAATGTCCCCATTGTCCAAATGAGAAAAATAAGTCTTAAAGATCTGATATAATTCATTAATTCATCTAGTAAATACAAAATTGGAGCTAAATCAGCCTTAGGTGTTCTGACTTCAACAAATACATACTGTGCCATATCTCTTATTGCAAAGCTGACTTTGAATAAACAGATGGAAACATATAGGGAGGGAAAAAGTAGCAAAAAAAAAAGTTATGACATAAGTCTTAAAGATTATAAAACACTTACATCCTCTCATTACTCAAACCTCCCAACAACATTTGGAGATGGGAATTATAAATGTAATTTCCATTAGGCCAGCAAGGATATATAGTTGATAGAAGACCAGACCTAGAGTCAGGAAAACCCATATTCCTGAGTTCACATTTGGCCTTTAATACTTGATAATTTTTTTGGCCTAGAACAAGTAATTTAATTTAATATGGTTTGCTTCAGTTTTCTCATTTGTAAAACGATTTGAAGAAGAAAACAGCAAAACACTCCAGTATTTTCAAAAACAAAACAAACAAACAAACAAACAAACAAAAACCTCCAATGAGGTCACAGTCAAAAAGAACTGAAAAAAAAGACTAAACAAAACAATTATCTCCCTGTTTGTTTGTTTGTTTTTTTCTGAATCAATCAGGGTTAAATGAATTGTCCAGGGTCACACAGCTAGGAACTATTAAGTGTCTGAGACCAGATCTGAACTCAGATCTTTCTGATTTCAGGACTGGTGCTTTATCCACTGAACCACATAGCTGCTGCCAATTATCTCCATTTTAAAGATGAAGACATTGATGTTCAGAGGAAATAAATGGTCTGATAGAGAAACGCACCTCCAAATGATTAGAGCCTAATTTAAATCCAGGTCTTTTGTCTCTATGTCTAGAATTCAATGATATTATCTTGACTAAGGTCAACAGCTAGTTAGTAAGAGATTTTGAATTAAACCCTAGATGCCTCAACTTTGAATTCTACTTTACCATTTCCTTGCCTGATAATTGGAATAATTATTTTCTTGAAAGAATCATTTTAGCAAAAATTTTAATAGAGAATTAATACTAAAAATTCTTGTGCAAATAAAATCATAAAAGTAGCAGAGATAGCTGTTCAGACCTTAATAGACTAAAGAGGAAAAAAGAAACAAAACCACTCAATATAGAAGTTACCTTAAAAATCTTCTAACCTATATATATTTATACTTGTTTACTTCATAGCACCCTTTGTCATTCTGATGAAACCTATGGTCATTTTCTCATAATTTTCAAAGTGTAAAACAAAATTAATATAATTACAAAAGAAAATAATTTTATTGAAACATAATGTGCAAATAAATAGATATTTATATAGATATAAATTTATATGTATAAGTTGTGGTCTACCAATAGACCTAGTGACAAGATTGAGAACATTAGTAATTTCCAAGTTGTTGGTTCTTTGTCACCGAAGAGGACCAAGTTCACCATGAGGATGATGTCTTAATTTGCAGATCAATTGGATTTAAGTGAGTCATGAAATCCAAACTTCAGTAGCTAGACAAAGGCCAAATTCCCAAATAATAATAAGCATAAATAATATTTCAAGATATCTGTAATGGTATGAAATTATCTGACTTTTCTTGGTAACAAATCCTGAACACTGCTAAGACTACTACAATTTATTTCTCACATTCATAAATGAAAGAAATGCTCAATTAGTGAAGATAAAGATTAGATTTTTTTTTCTAATCCACATTCACAGAACCTGGATTAAGAATTTTTATTCTAATCCAGTTCTTTATATTTCCTTGTTTGATTATTTATAGTCAGTGAGACTGAGAGCTAAGTAGTAGAAACAAATTGTTTGAACTAATGTTAGTAATTTATTTGTCTTTCCTTCATTTCTCCCTTTCTTCCTTCTTTCCTTCCCTCCATTAGTTTAACTTGAACAGGAAGGAACAAAATGGGCTAATTTGAATTTAGGCACATTGATTTGATGGCTGTGTTGAGGGCAGATGTGTGAAAAAGGTAGAGATTGAAGAGAGAGAAACAGAAAGTTATTGCATTATATCAGCAAAGGATAATGAGGAATGAAGGGGCTTTGTTAGTGGAGAGAAGAGAATAGAGGTGAGAAATATTAAAAAGGTAGAAAGTCAAGTGTATTTTCTCTGGTCTTAATTTGATATTTTTCTATCTATAGTATACTTAATTGTGGATTAAGAAGTTTCATTCATAATCTCAGTAGGCTTTCAATTTATTTGTGGTCCTAACCAGCTCGGAAGAACAAGCTGAGCTTTTTACAGATCCAAATGATCAAACTTCTCAAGAACCTGGCCCTCACCCCAACTTCCAGCAATTTGCCCAGAGTAGAAAGTAAATAATAAAGACATCAGAAGGAAAAGATGGGATCTGTTATCTGGCTCCTATGCTTCTGAATTGTCAATAGGCTTTCAAAGTATTTTGATATTAAGAAAATGCTCCCTTTCTGATGACACAGGACTAAGAAGATGAGGAGATCAGTAGGAAGAAAAGTAATTAGGCTCATTGTGTAGCTTAATGGCAATGTAATGTATCTGCTAAGTGGATGTGAATATATGTAGGTTATTAAAGCAGGGTTATAGATCTGAAGAAAGTAATAACCAAACTCTAAAACATTTATGACAATATTTAACAAGCTAATATTAAACATGGCTTTTTTAATCCCAGGCAACTTCATATAATAAATGGAATTTGTGAGAAACAAGCATGGTTCAAAAGTGTATCAGTCTCATTTGTCTTTTGCTCATTTGGTAATAATTTGCTTGGGTTATTTTCAAAGATGTTCTTAATGGGTTTGTTTATTTTTTCACTGATATAGTGAAGCTCATTATTAGCATCTTCATTTAAAATATGCCTAGAAATATTGATCTAAATTATAAAAAACACTACAATGTTATTTTAAAGATAATTTTCCTTTATGTTCCCTGATATTTCTATCAAAATAAAACATTTGAGGTAAGGCAGGGAAGAAGTAAAGGGCATATGGAGTTATTAAAAACCTCTGAGGTGAGAACTGTCTATAATAGAAAATCTGTATGTAACCACAATATGGACAGAACAACACCAAGTCTTCTAAACATTTCTATGATAGGGTCATAGAAGTTTTTTTTTCCTCCATAAATAATAGCTCATATTTTCATAATGATTTTCTTATAGCAGTTTGGAAAGTAGGAGCTATAATGATTGTTATTCCCATTTCAAAGATGAAGAAACTAAGGTTGGGAAAATGAAGGAAAATAACCTTTACTCAGTAAATCAAAGATTCTGATTCAGTATATTGATTCAGAATTCTGATTCAGTATATTTTCTGATTAATCCTAAAATCTCAGTCATCTTCAATTTGCCTCTTTGTGTTCATTTTTTTTTTTCAAACTTACAATCAGTTACAAAGTTTTCTCAATTTTTCTCCCACAACTTTTCATGTCAGGCCCTTTCTGGTCATATGTCAATCCCAACTTACTGATTTTTGCTTATACTGCTGTAATGTCATACCAATTTTCCCTCTATTGTCATTCTCTTCCTTCTCCCCAAATCATCTTCTTTAGACCTACCAATATATATTCCCTAAATCATAGATCTAATCATTGAACTTTGCCTCTCAACCGGTGGCTTTCTATTATATTATTAATATTTTAAGTCTCTTTTACACCTTCCTCTCTACCTTCCCAGACTTATTTATTATGACATTTGTGGAACAGTAATTTTAAATTTGTTCCAAAATAATTATACAGTTTATATATTGGTTCCACAATGATTTTTATGATGACTTGTAGAATATTCCAGCTAATGGTGAACAAAGTGAAAAACCTAATTAATACACATTAGTTGTATAGAACCAATCTATTTCTTGAACTTAATTTTCTATTTCCTTAATCCATATATATTTTTGTCCTGTCTGTTCCTCATCACTGACATTCAGTATTTCCTCATCTTCACCTCCTATAAACCTTATCTGCCTTTCAGACTCACATTCAGTGCCACCTTTTATGAGAATATATTCCCAATTGTCAGATTCCAATGTTCTCTCCTGTGTTAAATTATGTACTTTTTACTTACATAGAAAATGAAACAATATTTATAGGTGGTCCCCAAGGAGGGGAGTGGGAGCCTAAACAAATTTGAACATAAAACCCATTCCAAGTAACTGCTCACAAGTACCTGGATCAGTGTGTTTTTTTTTTTTTAGCAGCTAATCAACTAAACAGTTTAAAACAAAAGATTTAAATAAAGCAAAGAACCAAAAACCAAGCAAAGAAAGCAATAAGAAAATATTCTTTGCATGTACAGAGAAGGTATAAACTAATCCTTGTGAGTTCAAATTTTACCATCTGACACTATCTGTGACCCATGACAAGTCATTACATTTATTTATGTTACTTTTCTCATCTATAAAATGTAGAGTTATAGTATCTCTATCAACTGTAAATGAGGTTATTAATAGACTGAATGACAAGAAAAAAAATAGAGGATATATGTTCTAACAGATTATATGTATATTGAGGAAATAAACATGGAGAGAAAGTCTGTTTTCAAGCAACAGGATATTTAATATCATATATATTGCATATAATTATGTATCATAATTTAATTATATATAATTATATGTCATTCAACATATAATTAGACTATATAGTCACACATACATGCACACTTACACATACATACATATATATTTCACTAATAAATATTGTTGATTATCGTTAATTTGAATTGAATTGTGCATGGGGATTTTATTGTATTACAAAAACACTTTACCATGATGCTTATATCAGAATCTTATTCTTTTTATAAACCGCATAAGGTTGGGGGAGAAAAAAAAGTTCATCCTCACTTCATGGAATCAGAGAAATCAAATGACAGAAAGGACCTCAGTAGTATGATATAATAGAAATACTTGGATTGGATTCATCATTAATTTTTCAAATACTAACAGTGATACATTTGAAAATTGTTTCACTTGTCTGAATTTCAGACTCCTTAAACTGCAAATTAGAAAATAATTATTAAACTATCTATCACAAAGTGTTCTGGGAAACATACTTTATAAACCTTAAAGAGATATCTAAACCTATTCTATTGTTAGTCTAATCATAGAATAAGTCACCAGTAAGGAGAGGGAAATTTATTTAACTTAATCACCTCATTTTATAAAATGAGAAATTGAGAACAAGAGAGAAAAATGACCCTTTAAAAGTCATATTTGATGTTTATAGAAAATTTATTAAAACAAAACAAAAGCAAAAAACAAAAGTACAACAATAACAACAACAACAGCAAAAAAAGCTTCGTGCTATTGATTTCTCATTTCTGTTGTGTTGTTTTATGTTGTATTGTGTTTGTAGGTTTTGCATTATTTTCCATTGTTGCTCCTCACATTAGTTCAATCATTTCATGTGTTGTTTGATATCTTCCCCCCTCCCCATTGTTTTACTCAATCTTTATGCAATAATATAACCAACGAGTTTACCAAATACCATAGTAATTTTCAGTATGCCTTACAGACATATTCTCTCTTCACTTTTTAAAATCTTTTATTCATTTATTTCAACTAAATACAAAAAAAGGAAAATTTAAAACAAAACAAAACAGAAACAGAACATTGTTATACTCTCAGCAGAATATCGGGGAGATACAATATATGTATCAATAAACCTCCATTTCAAGAAAGTATATGTTATAGAGACTTTCGGGAGCAGAGCCAAAATGTTTCTCTGACCTTCTCTACAATCCTCACATTAATTACGAAATCCAGCCTCTGAATTAGCTCTGGAGTGGCAAAACCACAAATATTGGGAGTGCAACAAATTATCAGCAGAAGATAATTTCAAAGATTGGCAGAAAAATCTGTTTCAATTGGAAATGGGAGGGAGGCAGCCAGAGCAAGCAGCTGAGTACAAATGCCAGCAGAGACAGCCCAGATTCCCAGGGCAGTGCAGTCTCGGTGTGGTAGTGCAGACTCCACATGGCAGAGAATATATGGGAGGAAACAGACCAGAAAAGGTCTGTTTCAATCAGAAAGTGGAGGGAGGCAGCTTAACACAAACACCTGACCACAAACGGCAGTACAGACAGGGCAGAGTCCTGGGACTTTGCTGACTCCTCAGGGCAGTGCAGATTTATTCCCTTTCCTTTTTTTTTTTTTTTTTTTTTTATCTTTTATTCCCTGTCCCTGCTAAGTTTCCAACTTGAATTCTATCCCTTAACTTCCTTTTCTATCATTTAGCTTTCCCCAACCCCCATATATTCTGTCTTTACCTTCTCTTTCCTACTCTTCTGCTGCTCCTTCATTCTCATACCCATTTAGATTATAAACACTTTCCTCATCTTGTAAAGTGTTTTAATCTTTGAAAGGAAACTCGATGATGAGATTTCAATTGGCCTGAGGGAGTAGAAACTCAGAGAATAATGGTATGTGGATTTCAGTACAATATGAGAAAGAACTGCCTAAAACTTAAAAGTCAGCTTAAAAGAATGGATTATAAGTGAGGGAAAGAAAATTCAACATCATTGGAGATCTTCAAATAGGGAGGTTATTAGCACTGTCAAGGCTTTTGGAAAGATTTATTTATGAGGGGTAGTTAAGATGGTAAACAAATGGAAGAGACTCACCCAACTTCTTCCAAATTTATTTCCACATAACTTTAAAATACCATTTCATCATGAATTCTAAAGCAGCATAACCCACAAAAATTTAATTCAAAACAATTTTAAACCCAAGATCATCTAAAAAAATTGTTGGAAAATGTCTATTACACTAGGATGATAAAGGCATGAAAATCAGACCAAGCAACTAACAGCAATATCAACAGGTATCAGATCTTTGACAAGTCAGCAGCAGGCTTTGGGAGTTACTAAATCTGCAGGAGTAAATTTTGGAAATTTCAGTCTGCAGATGATAAAGGGGTAGGACAATTGTTCCACAGGTTATCATAAAAGTCCCATCATTGGCACTGAGTGTAGAACCCTGTTATACATTGTTTGTACCCTGATTTATTCCATAGCCTTGGATCATTATCACAGGATAAAAACCAGAGCTTATAATATCAATAGGGATAATTTAATTCTTTGAAGTTACAGCTGTAGTTCCTACTATAGTACCTAGTTAGGATATTAATGAACACTTGTTCGTTGGTTACATATTAACGTATGTACACATTTATGTTGGTGTCAATTTTCAATCTTCCCAGACTAGGTTTGCCCCTTAATAGACAGAATAATTTTTAACTGATTTCTATTCTTATGATAGTCAGTTTTCTTATCCCAGTTTTATATTGGAATATGAGCTTATACATATATGTGCATATATGTACATATGCATATTATATACATATATGTGTATATGTATACACACACACACACACACACATATATATGTAAGGCATTATGAAATAGCATCTAGATTTGGCTCTGACCACTTACTAACTGTAAAATTTGTGGAAATTTGTGGACCCTTTTTGCATTTCAGTTTACTCAACTATTAAATTCTAGGTGAGATCTCTAAGATCATTTTGAGCAAAAATATTATTCGATATCACATAAATTATAAAGCTATATCTATGTGATATCTCATTATTAGGGCAATACTGACTTAATTCAAAATCAAGGAAGAAACTTTTTTGTGTGTGAAGGAAGGAGGCATTTATGTTTTCTATGTGTCAAGCCCTGGCTTATATGCTGAGAAGACAAAATAAATACAAGAGAGTACATACACTTAGAAACTCAAATCTTAAAAAGCAAAGGTTAGTGTAAGAAAAATGTGGCAAAGAGGTGATGGAAATTTTTTTAATCTTTTTTATATTCAAAACATATGCATAGATAGTTTTCAACATTCACCGTTGCAAAACTTTGTGTTTCAAATTTTATTCTCTCTCTCATCCCCACACTGCCTCCTCTAGATGATAAGTAATGTAATATATGTGTAAATCTTCATATTTTCACATTTATAATGTTGCAGAAGAAAAATTACATCAAGAAGGAAAAAAGAGAAAGAAAATAAAATTTAAGTAAAAACAAAAAGGGGAAAATACTATATTGTGATCCACACTCAGTTCTCACCAACTTCTCTCTGGGTTTAGATGGCTCTGTCCATCACAAAACCAATGGAACTGGTCTGGTCAGCTCACCACTGGAAAGAGCCATGTTCATCAGAATTTGTCATCACATAATTTTGCTATTGATCCATACAGTGATCTCTTGGTTTGGCTCACTGCACTTGGTTTCAAATCCTGTGAACCTCTCCAGGCTTTCCTGAAATAATCCTGCTAATCTTTTCTTATAGAAAAATAATACTCCATAACATTCATATTCCATCATTTATTCAGCCATTATCCAACTGATGAGCATCCAAACAGTTTCCAGTTCCTTGCCACTACATAAAGGGCTGCTACAAACATTTTTGGATGTGTGGGTCCTTTTCCCTTTTTATGATCATTTGTGGATACAGGACCAGTAAAGACACTGCTGAATCAAAGGATATGGAGTTTTATAACACTTTGGGCATAGTTCCATATTACTGTCAAGAATGGTTGGATGAGTTCACAACTCCAGTAAGAATATATTATTGTCCGAGTTTTCCCACATCCCCTCAAACATGTAATGGTAGTCAGAGTTGTTTTAATTAGCATTTCTCTGATCAATAATCAAAGAGCATTTTTCTCATGTGACTGGAAATCATTTTAATTTTTTCATCTGAAAATTGTTAATATCCTTTGACCATTTATAAAATGAAGAATGGTCTTTATCTTAATAAATACGAATCAGTTCTCTATATATTTTAGAAATGAGGCCTTTATCAAGATCCTTGAATTTAATTTTCCCCCAGTTTCTTCCTTCCCTTCTAATCAAGGCCACATTGATTTTGTTTGTACAGAAACATTTTAATATAATCAAAATAATTCATTTTGCATTCCATAATATACTCTTTTTTTCTTGTTTGGCACCAAATTCCTTCTTTCTTCACACATCTCAGAGATAAACTATCCTTTATTTTCTGATTTGCTAATAGTTTCATTCTTTATGTCTAAATCATGGACTCATTTCAACCTTATCTTGGTATAGGATGGTAGATGTGGATCAATCCCTAGTTTTCTGCCATACTAATTTCCAAATTTCCCAGCAATTTTTGACAAATAGTGAGTTTTTATTCCAGAAGCTGAGGTCATTACTTTGATCAAACACTACATTAGTATAATTATGGATTATTGTTTCTTGTGAACCTAACCTATTCCATTGATTTACTACTACTTATTGCAAAGATAATTTGGTTTCCTCTTTGCCACTCTAATTCCATTAATTTCTTTTTCTTCTCTAATTACTATTGTGTAATATTTCTTAATCAGTATCAAATAATTTTTTTTTTAAATAACCACTGCTTTATAATATTGTTTTAGGCCTGGTATAGCTAGGTTACATCAATTGCCTTTTTTTTTACATTTTTTTTTTTTTAATTCTTGACCTTCGATTCTTCCACATTAACTTTGTTAGTATTTTTTCTTGCTCTGTAAGTTCTCAAGAGTTTAATTGGTTTGTCACTGAATAAGTAGATTAATTTAGGTAGAATTTTCATTTTTATTATATTAGTTTGTTGTACTGTGTGGCAGCTGATATTCTTCCAAATGATTATATCTGATTTTATTTTTATGGGAATTGTTTTGTAATTGTGTTCATATAGTTCCTTTTATATTATCTACAGTTATTTATAATGAAATTTATCTTTATATACAAAGGTATCTTTGTATATCTTGCTTCTGCTGTACATTGTTGATAACATATAGAAATGCTAATGATATCTGTGAATTATTTTGTACCTTCAAAATTTGCTAAAATTGTGAATTGTTTCTAGTAATTTTTTAGTTGATTCTCTAGGATTCTCTATCTGCAGAGATGCAAAGATAATTTGGTTTCCTCTTTGCCACTCTAATTCCATTAATTTCTTTTTCTTCTCTAATTACTATTGTGTAATATTTCTTAATCAGTATCAAATAATTTTTTTTAAATAACCACTGCTTTATAATATTGTTTTAGGCCTGGTATAGCTAGGTTACATCAATTGCCTTTTTTTTTACATTTTTTTTTTTTTAATTCTTGACCTTCGATTCTTCCACATTAACTTTGTTAGTATTTTTTCTTGCTCTGTAAGTTCTCAAGAGTTTAATTGGTTTGTCACTGAATAAGTAGATTAATTTAGGTAGAATTTTCATTTTTATTATATTAGTTTGTTGTACTGTGTGGCAGCTGATATTCTTCCAAATGATTATATCTGATTTTATTTTTATGGGAATTGTTTTGTAATTGTGTTCATATAGTTCCTTTTATATTATCTACAGTTATTTATAATGAAATTTATCTTTATATACAAAGGTATCTTTGTATATCTTGCTTCTGCTGTACATTGTTGATAACATATAGAAATGCTAATGATATCTGTGAATTATTTTGTACCTTCAAAATTTGCTAAAATTGTGAATTGTTTCTAGTAATTTTTTAGTTGATTCTCTAGGATTCTCTATCTGCAGAGATGCAAAGATAATTTGGTTTCCTCTTTGCCAGTGTAATTCCATTAATTTCTTTTTCTTCTCTAATTACTAAAGCTAATATTTCTAATACAATATTGACTAGTAATGGTGATAGTGGCATCCTTGTTCAACTCTTCATCCTATGGGCATGTTTCTAGTTTATCCCTATTATATGATGTATGCTGATGGTTTTAGAGAGATGCTGCTGACCATTTTAAGAAAAAATTAATTTATTTCTTTGCTTTCTAGTGCTTTTAGTAGGAATGAATGTTGAATTTTGTCAAATGCTTTTTCTGCATCTAATGAAATAATCATGTTTTCTATTGGTTTGGTTATTGATATAGTCAATTATGTTAATAGTGTCCCTAATATTGAACCATTTTTGCACTACTGCTATAATTCCTACTTGGTCATAGTGTATCATCCTGGTGATAACTTGCTGAAATCTCCTTGCTAATATTTTATTTAAGTTTTTGTATCAATATCCAATAGAAACCAATTGGTTTATAATTGTTTTCTTTGTCTTGCCCCACCTCGTTTAGGTATCAGCACTATATCTGTATCATTTGGTATCATTTGTATCATATTGTATGATTTGGTAGAACCCCTTCCTTCCATATTTTTCCAAAGATTTTGCATAGTATTGGAATTAATACTCTTTAAATGTTTGGCCCTGTAGATTTTTTCCTTAGGTAGTTGATTAATAGCTTGAATAATTTATTATTTCTAAAATGGGACTATGTAACTATCTTATTTCCTCCTTTAAATCTGGGCAATCTATATTTTTGTTGAATATTCATCCATTTCATTTAGATTATCAGATTTATTGGCATACCATTGGGCAAAATAGTTCCCAATTATTCCTCTAATTTCCTCTTCATTGGTGGTATGTTCACCCTTTTCATTTTTGATATTAAAATTTTGATTATCTTCTTTCTTTTTTCTGTTCAAAGTAACTAAAGGTTTTCCTAATTTATTTTCATAAAACCATCTCATAGTTTCGTTTAGTAGCTCAATAGTTTTATTATTTTAAATTCTATTATTCTACACTTTTATTTTTAGAATTTCAAATTTGACATTTAATTGGGTGGAGTTAATTTGTTCTTTTTCTAGCTTTTTTAGTTGTATGCTTAATTCATTGACTTTCTCTTTCTCTATTTAACACAAGGAAGCTTTTAGAGACAAACCTTCCCCCAAGATCTGCTTTGGCTGTATTCTATAAATTTTAGTATGCCATTTTATTATTGTCATTCTCTTAGATGAAAATATTGATTGTATCTATTATTTGCTGTCTTAGGCACTTTTTCTTTGGGATTATATTTTCTAATTTCTAATTAATATTTCATCTATTTTCCCTGGTTTTTTATTACATGTAATTTTTATTACATCATAATCTGAAAAGAATGAATTTATTATTTCTTCCTGTCTGCATTTTATTTTAAGGTTTTTTTTGTGTGTGTCCTAACACATGATCAATTTTTATGTAGTTTCCACATTTCATTAAGAGAAAAATTATATTCCTTTCTATCTCCATTCAATTTTCTCTGAAGAGCTATCATACCTAACTTTTCTTAAATTCTATTTACCTCCATAAATTCTTTCTTATTTATGTTGCAATTCTATTTATCTAGTTCTGATAGAGCAAGGTTGAGATCCCCTACTAGTATTGTTTTGCTTATTATTTCTTATTATACCTCTTTTAACTACTCTCTAGGTACTTGCATGCTATAACACTTGGTTTGTATATTTAGTAATAATATTGCTTCATTATTTATAGTACCATTTAGCTTGATGTAGTTTCCTTCCTTACCTCTTTTAATTAGATCTATTTTTTCATTTGTTTGATCTGAGATCAGTATTGCTACCCCCATTTTTCTTTTTATCTCAGCTAAAGCATAATAGATTCTGCTTCAGCCTTTTACCTTTACTTTGCATGTATCATTGTGCTTTAAATGTGTTTCTTGTAAACAATCTATTGTAGGATTCTGATTTTTAATCCAGTCTGATATCCACTTCCATTTTATGGGAAAGTTCATTTCATTTACATGTATTTTTAGCCATGTTATTTTCCACATTATATTTTTCTTTTTTCTCCTTTTCCTTTCACCAGTGTTTTCCTTCTTACCACCACCTCCCTCAATCTGCCCTCACCTTTTACACTCTCTCTCTCCCCTTTTCTTACCTTTATCTCCTTCTACTTCTGTTCTCTCTTGTATCAGTTCCCTATTGGATGAGACAACTTTCTATATTAAACTAAATAAGTCTGATATTCTCTCTTGGAGCCATATTTAATGAGGTTAAGATTCACACAATGCTCATCCCCTTCCCTTCTGTTCCTCAACTGTAATATTTTTTTTTACTCCTTTTCTTACAGTACAATTTCTTTTCACCAATAGCTTCTTTTTCATGTCATCAGAGTAAAGTCAATCTATACCTATACTCTCAAAGTATAGTCATAAGAAATAGCTTTTAAGATTTAAACATGTCATCTTCCCATATAGGGATGTAAACATTTTAACCTTTAAAAATCAGAAATTTTTTTTCATTCCTTTTTACTTTTTTTATGCACCTCAAATTCTGTAGGTGAAGATCGAATTTTCTATTCACCTCTGTTTGTTTCTTCTTCTTTTTTTTAATAGCTTTTTACTTACAAGTTACATGCATGGGCAATTTTACAGCATTGACAATTGCCAAACCTTTTGTTCCAATTTTTCCCCTCCTTCCCCCCACCTCCTCCCCTAGATGGCAGGATGACTAGTAGATGTTAAATATATTAAAGTATAAATTAAATACAAAATAAGTATACATGACCAAACTGTTATTTTGCTGTACAAAAAGAATCGGACTCTGAACTATTTTACAATTAGCCTGTGAAGGAAATCCAAAATGAAGGCAGGCAAAAATATAGGGATTGGGAATTCAATGTAATGGTACTTAGTCATCTCCCAGAGTTCTTTTGCAACCTCTTGTTGTTTCATCAAAAAAATAACTGATCATTGCTTGTTTCATTGAATGTCCATCTTTTCCCCTGAAACATAATGCTTAATTTTACTGCATAGTTGATTCTTTGTTGCAGTCCAAGTTCCTTTGCCTTTGGGAATGTAAAATCCTTTCATCCTTTAAAATGGAAACTACTAGGTCCTGGATAATCCTGATTGTGCTTCCTCGATATTTGAATTGTTTCTTTCTGGCTGCTTGCAGTATTTTCTCCTTGTTCTAATAATTCTGGAATTCTGCTGAAATATTCCTTGGAGTTTTTATTTTTGGGTTTCTTTAAGAAGTCATTGGTGAATTCTTTCAAAGACTATTTTGCCCCCAGATCTTGGACATCAAGACACTTTTTCTTGATGATTCCTTGAAAAATGTTTTCTAGCCTCTTTTTCTCACCATGGATTTCCAATAATTCTTATAATGTCTTTCCTGGATCTATTTTCCTGGTCAGTTGTTTTTCTGATGAGATATTTTACATTTTCTTCTATTTTTACAGTTATTTTTGTTGTTGTTTAACTTATTCTTGATGTCATTTGTTTCCAATTTTCCAATTCTATTTTTTAGTGAATTATTTTCTTTAGTGATGTTTTAATCTTTCATCAAAAGTTTTCTGTAAGGATTGATTTTCTTCAGATATGGTCTGGGTTTCCTTTTCCATAGCTCTCATTTTCTTTCTCCATTTTTCTTCTAATTTTTAAACGATTTTTTTTTAATTCTTCCAAGCAAGCCTTTTGAGATGGAGACCAATTTACATCATTCTTTAAGACATGATCTAGAGATGTTTTGCTTTTAGTATCCTAAGGGTTTTAGGCCTGTTTTTTTTCTCTCTGTAAATGCTATCTATGATCTGAGTTCTTTGTTGGTTTTGGGGTTTTTTTTGCTCTTTTTTAAAGGTTGATATCTGCTCTTAGGGTAAAAGAGTGATTGTCCCAAGCTTCCTCTATGGGCAACAGTGTCTTCAGACTTCCTTGGGACTGGTATGGCTGTATTCCCTCTTGTCCTTGGTGGGCATAGCCAAGGCCCATGTTATGTATGAGAAGGGGCTAATTATTTTGTGAAGACTGAGTTAACACCCTGGATACTGTAGAATCAGCCAGAATCAGGACAAGCAAAAGTCCTTGGTCTTTATTTTTGATCTTTAGGGGAAGAAGTGAAGGAAATGGACACAGGAATCTCCACCCCTCTCCTCTTCATCTCCTGTCCAAAAGTAAGTCTGGCTTGTCTTACTCCACCCTCTAATCCCTCGTACAATATTCTGTAAACACCAATAGATTGAACCAACACAGAATAGTGGGAAAGGCCAATTTCCAAGCATATGCTAATAGAGTATTGTCCAATCAGTAATTAGCCTTAAGAGCTCAGTGGTCCAAGTGCACCTACTCAAGAGTTCCAGCCTTTTACACTATTTGCCATCTCTAGTTGAATTGGAGGTCTCACAACCAATCTGCTAATCCACTGTCTTCTGAAGCATGATGGAGAAGCAAACATTGCTGTATTTTGGCTATGAGTCTTCCACTAGATGCCCCAGCACAGTGAAGCAGCTTCACCCGGGGTGTCCCTGTGCTCAGCATGCTCTATCTACCCTGTAAACCCCTTCTCCCCACCTCCCAAATAAGAGATACCTTACTGAAGTTCTTCCAAAACATCTTCTTATATTCTGCTGAGAACTTGTTACAATCCAAATATTTGTGGGTTCTGTCACTCCAAAACTCATTCAGAGGCTTGATATGGTGTTGATCTGAGGAAAGCCAGGAAGAGGACAGAAAAAAACCTGTATACTCTTTGTCATCTTGGCTAGGGATGGAGCTTATTAAGGTCTGGTAAATGATGCATGAATCTTGTAATTATGAAGATTTTGATTCAGTTTAGCATTGACTATCATGATTATACACACATATTGCATATATAATCATGACAGTCATGAATTATTGTTATGAAAATCAATTTGCATTTACTATATATTATGTATGTTTTATGTATTATTATATAAGAATGTCTATATTTTAAATATAGATATACTCAATAAATATAAATTATTTTTCATTAAAAAATCTCAAAAGAGTTTGAAAACTTAGTAAGAAAACACTTGATTTTTTTTTTTTTTAACAATGGGAGAAAGATGGAAGTAAAAACATAAGATTTTACAAGTTTATAATATAAACTTGTTTGTATAATCTTATGTACAAGAAAAATGGATGATTATGAAGACTGTCAATTGATAAAGCAGAGAGGAGTGGAATAAAAAATCAGCTACATATCACCCAATATATATTGAGTGAATCTTATGGACTTGGACAGAGCTTGCTATATGGGAATGAGTATTAAGTAATAAAAGCCTCTCTACTCTCAAGGAGCATACATTTGATGGATCTAGCACACATTTGTATATATGTCTAGGTATATATGTGTGTTTATTACATATGCATGCACATAAGTAGTTGGATAGATCTATATACACTTCAATAAATAGATAAAATCAGCATAGATCATATTGAAAAGATATGAGAGGTAGAGGAAAAATTAGTGAAAGAATTGAGAGAAATGCAAAAGAAAATACAAAAAGCTAAAGAGAAGATTATCTTAAAAAAGGAAAATTGATCTATTGGAAAAGGAGGTACAAAAGTTCCTAGAGAAAAATAATCCCTTGAAAATAGAATTGAGCAAATGGAAGCTAATGACTTTATGAGAAATAAAGATACAATAAAGGGAAAAAATAGAAAAAAAAAGTTTGAAATATCTCATTGGGAAAACTAACTTGGAAAACAGATTCAGAAGAGATCATTTAAAAATTATTAGTCTACCTGAAAGTTATGATCAAAAAAGATCCTGTACATCATCTTTCAAGAAATTATCAAGGAAAACTGTCCTAATATTTTAGAACCAGAGGGCAAAATAGAAATTGGAAGAATCCAACAATCAACTCTCAGAGTGATCCCAAAATAAAAACTTCAAGAAATATTATAGCCAATGTTCAGAACTCACAGGTCAAGGAGAAAATATTGCAAGCATGCATAAAGAAATAATTTAAGTGGAATGGAGCCTAAGTCTGGATAACACAAGATTTAGTAGCTCCTATATTAAAGGACATGAGGGCTTGAAACACAATATTCTGGAGAACAGTGGAACAAGGATTATAACCAAAAATCACCTCCCCAGAAAAACTAAGTAAAATCCTTCAAAGGAAATGGTGGTCATTCAATGAAATACAGAATTTTCAAGCATTTTTGATTATACCAAAACTGAAAGGATAATTTGATTTTCAAAGGCAGGACTCTGAAGAAGCATAAGGAGGTAATCAGGAAAGTAATATCCTAAGGGTCTTAAGAAGTTTTATTTGTTTATGTTGCTACATCAGAGGATAATATTGGTAACATTAATATTTTCTTCAATATTATGGCAATTAGAAAGAGTACTTAGAGGTAGAGGGCACAGGTGTGAGTTGACTATGAGGGAATAATAGCTTTTAAAAAAATGACACCATTAAGGCATGAGAGAGGAAAGCACTAGGAGAAAGGGAGAGGAAGAAGTGGAATGGTGTAAATTATTTTCCATTCAAAAAGGGAAGAAAAAGCTTTTACAATGGAGGGGAAGAGAAGAAGAGGGAATAGAGTGAACATTACTCTCATCAGAATGGGCTCAAAGAAGAAATAGCATACATTATCAGTAGAGTTATAGGAATATATTTTACCCTTTAGGAAAATAGGAGGGAATTGGATATAGGAAGGGGGAATGATAAAAAGGGCATATCAGGGGAGGGATATAGTCAGTACCAAAACACTTTTGAGGAGGGACAGTTGAAAGAAGAAAGAGAATAAACGGGGAAATGATCCAGTTAGCAACAGTAATGGTAAAAAGAATATTGAAGCAAGTTTCTCTGATAAGACCTCTTTTCTCACACATAGAGGAAACTGAGTCAAATTTATAAAAAGTAAGAACCATACCCCTATTGATAAATGATAAAAAGATATGATCTGAGCCCAAAGGAGTGAAAATTCATACAAATTCTTTGAATTACCAACACCAGTACTAGTCATGAATACCAAAAGGGATTTGGGGGCAAAGAAACAAAATGGAAAATTACCTCTATGTACAAAAATATTCACAAAAGCTATCTTCTCAGGACAAAAGAATTAGAAATTGAGGGGCTGCTCATCATTTGAAGAATGATTCAATAAACTGTGCTATGTGTTTGTGATGGAATATTATTGTCCCTATAATAAGCGAGATACTTTCAGAAAACAAAGAGCAAAACCTTCAAAGTCCTCCATAAACTCAAGTAAAGTGAATATATTTTATACAAAATAATACCCATATTTTAGGATAACCACTATAAATGATTTTGCTATTCTTAATACTACAATCATCCACAACTACTCTGAAGGACTTATGATGAAAAATACTATCCACAGGCAGAGCAGGAACTCATTGTGTCTGAATACAGATTGAAGCCCCCCCCCACTCTCTCTTTTTCTCCCTTCCTCTTGCTTTTTAACTTGATTTTTCTTGAGGATTTTTATTTTTGTTAGGGTGGAAGATCAATATCTTCTTTTACAACTTGACTTTTATGGAAATGTTTTACATAACTTCACCTGTGTGGTTTTTTTTAATTGTAGGTGGGGATAAAGGAGAAAACCTAGAACTCAAAATTTTTAAAAATAAATGTGTAAAAGTATTTTTGAATGTAACTGGGGGAAAACATTATACATTTCATCACTTCTCAACAAAATGATCAAAGTTTACTTTATAGAATAAGCCATAGTAAAAAGTCAAGTCATTTAGAAAAAAAACAAACAAACAATTATTTCTCTTTGGTTTAGGCATTATTTCTACATATGCAATCAATCAACTAATATACATTTATTAGGTTTATTTCCATGTGCCAGACACTATGCTACTTTCATGATCTCTGACTGCCCATGTAAATCTCTTCTCCACAGTTTTGTATAAATCCTTCAAAGGGATCTGTGTAGTACACTGATTGAGTTGAGTTTCTTTTAAAATATTTTATAAACTGCTATATCATACAAACTATTTTTCTCTGTAATGCATTTTTGTTTCATAACTGATCTCAGTTCCTAATCAAAATTATTTGAGGTATTCATCAAACCTATGAACTTAAATTTAATTCAATAATTTTTCTTTTGTTCATAATCAAAATATCAAAGGGCATGCAATGAGAATAGGGAAAAATCCAATTTTGGTGCAACTTTGAATGCATCATTGATTGTTATTAAGACATTTTGGTATCGTTGGTATCGTTTGGTATCCTGACTTTAACCCAGGTACTTTATCTCCTCTACCATCTAGTTCCCTCTTATAATACATCAACAGTAGGGAAATAAGCAAAGGTGAGAAAAAGAGGAAGTATAATGCTCTTTGGGGCTTGAAGGAAGTTTGATAACTTTATTTAATAGATAATAGGGAGTATTTAAAGTTGAGCAGAGAATATATTTTCCAAAATATCATAAATAAATGTTCTTTCAGCAACTCAAAGTCTTAGAAAAGCAAAATTATTTTGTCTACCCTCCCAAAGCATCATGATGATGGACAATTGACAAATAAAGATTGAAAATAGAAAATATTGAATTGATTCATCAGTTCTCTGTGTCTTCCCTGGAGAATTATTTAATATTTTTCTATATTTCTTATGGTCCAAGAAGGTATACTTTTTCTTTTTAGTTCATTTTAAAGTGAATAAAACTGACAGTAACGATTTTACTCAACATATCATACACAAAGGACACATCAAAGACTCGGAGAAATTTTCAACTCAATACTCTTGAAGCTATTATTTACCTCTGTAAAGTAAGCTTTATTTCTAATGCATTTAGAACAGCGTAGCAGTAAAGTTCATTATTAACAAATAATGATTATATATATATATATATATATATATATGTGTGTGTGTGTGTGTATAAAAGTAAAAAAAAAGAATAGCATTCATTTTAATTGAATAATTCAGAGGTGAATGTAGAAATCAAATGAAATTACAAAGTAAACATTTCAAAATGGTGTTATGTTTTTACACTCTGAAATTAAGGTGAGTACCAAAAGTATCTTTGTAGTTTTAATATCAATATTACATCTCATATTAGAGGTAGATTTTTCATATTAAAAAAAAAAACTTTTATTTTCCTCAGATGTAAGAACATGTGGCTTTTTGGTTTTGCTTTGGTTTCTTCCTGTTTTTTTTTTTTTTTTTTACATATTTTTTGTTAATTGTTTTGAAAATAAATCAAAGCAAAAGGAAAAAAAATGAAAGAATTAACAAAAGATAAAAAAGAAAAATGTGTATATAGAATGTGTTGATCTATATTCAGTCTCCATAGTTCTCTGCCTAGATACAGATAACATTGTCCATCCAAAGTTTATTGAGATTGCCTTGCATCACTAAACCTCTGAGAAGAACCAAATGTGTTGATCATTGTACAATCTTGTTGCTGTGTACAATGTTTTCCTGGTTCTGTTTGTTTCACTCAGCATCAATTCATGTAAATCTTTCCAGGCCTTTCTTAAATCAGCCTCTTCACTGATTTTATAGAATAATAAAATTATTTTAGTTTCATATACCATAACTTATTCAACCATCTCTCAATGGGCCTCTCTAGTAATTTTCCAGTTCCTTCTTACAACAAAAAGAGCTGCTACAAACTTTTTTGTACATTTGGATTCTTTTTTCTCTTTTATGATTTCTTTGGAATATAGAACCAATAGTGATACTACTGAATCAAAGATATGCACAATTTTATAGCCCTTTGGACATAGTACCAAATTGCTCTACAGAATGGTTGGATCAGTTCACAACTCCATCAACCATTAGTGTCTCAGTTTTATCACATCCTCTCGAATATTTTTCTTTATCTTTTCCTGTCCTCCTACTAAGTCAGAGAGATGTGAGGTGGTTATCTTAGAGTTGTTTTAATTTGCATTTCTATAATCAATATTGATGGTAAGTGTTTTTTCATATGATTGTAAATGGCTTTAATTTCTTCATCTGAAAATTGCCTGTTCCTATCCTTTAACCATTTATTAATTTTGGAATGACTTGTGTTCTTATCAGTTTGACTCAGTTCCTTATGTTAGAAATAAGCCTCTTTTTGAAACACAGGCTGTAATTTTTTTCCCCAGCTTTCTATTTTTCTTCTAATCTTGACTTTGTTAGTTTGCTTGTGTAAAAACGTTTTTTTTTTTTCATTTAATATAATCAAAGTTGTCCATTTTGTATTTCATAATGTTCTCTAATTCTTCTTGGGGCATAAATTCTTCTTTAAACCAAAGATGTGATAGGTAAACTATTCCTTAGTTCTTCTAATTTGCTTATAGTATCACTCTTTACTTCTAAATCATGTACTTATTTTGACCTTATTTGATATGGGATGTGTGATGCAGATGTCTGACAAGTTTCTGACATTATTTTCTAGTTTTCCCAACAATTTTTTTTTGAAATAACAAGTCCTTTTTCCAGAATCTGGAGTATAGGAATTTATCAAACATGAGATTACTGTGGCATGTGTATCTAATCTCTTCCAATCTCTTCCACTGACCCACCATTTTGTTTCTTAGCCAGTAGCATATAATTTTGATGAGTTCTGATTTATAGTAATGTTTTATGTCTGGTACTGCTAGACCAGAATTCTTTGAATTTTTTTCATTAATTCCCTTGATATTCTTGAAC
The DNA here is from genome assembly GCF_902635505.1 of Sarcophilus harrisii. Classification (NCBI taxonomy): domain Eukaryota; kingdom Metazoa; phylum Chordata; class Mammalia; order Dasyuromorphia; family Dasyuridae; genus Sarcophilus; species Sarcophilus harrisii. Next base: position 62,163,914 of record NC_045427.1, on the reverse strand, counting down.
TTTTGTTCTTCCAGATTAATTTTGTCATTTTATTCTAGTTGTAAAAAAAATTTTGGCAGTTGGATTGGTATGGCACTGCATAAGTAGGCTAATGTAGGTAGAATTGAAGAAGACACTCTTCTTAACACTTTTTTCTGCTATTAATGTAGAGCTATTCCATTAGAGAATCTATTAGATACTTGAACTTGGAACTATTAGGATTCAGTTTCCTGTTCTTACTCATAACTTTGACTTTATGTTCTGAGGTGAGAATGACCTTCTTATGAGTTACTATTTTTTGTTCAGTTATTTTTCAGTTGTGTTTGCTTCCATTTGGCCCCTTTTTGTGTTTTCTAGTCAAAGATACTGGAGTGATTTGCAATTTTTCTTCCCCACCTCATTTATAGATCAAGAAAACAAAGTAAGCAAAGTTGAGTTACTTGCTCAGAGTCACACAGTATGTGGGGCTAGATTTCAATCCAGAAAGAGGAATTTTCCTAATTCCAGACCTGATATTTAACTCATTCTAAAGTATATTTTAGTCAAATCTTTGCTATTGACTGCTTTTCTTATTAACTCCACCATTGTCTTTTTTGAACTCCCCATTTCAGTATTTGAAGCAGAGCCCATCTGCTATTAAACTGTTATGACTGGTCAGAGGACAGGCACAGCCTACTGATTTCTATAATATCCCAGTATTATCTACTATATAATCAACATGTGAATAATGCCCCATCTTTGCTTCTCCTTGTTAAAGCTATGTTCAATATGCTGTCAAATGCTTTTTATAAGGTCTACATAGGCTTGAGTGAATAAAGAGCAGGTTTCTTTATTTGTAGATAGATGTGTTGATGATTTTTCTATCCTATCATTTATTTCTTGAAAGAGCTTGTTAGAACACTTCCTGCTTTATCTGTGAAAGGTAGTTAGTCTCTTGAATCTGAGAGAAGTTTTCCCATGTCTGCTACATGGAAAGAGATCATGTATGATACTATGATGCAGCCTGATGGAGTGTTGAGAACCTGGGCAAATGTGAAGAGGATGTCACTTCCCAAGTTATTATTGTTACAGATAAAAGTACATCCTTAGAACACGCTGGCATATATTGTCAAGAGACTTTAGTATCTAACCAGCTGAGCACAGAATATTGATAACCTATTCAAATGGACCAATGGGTCTAAATGTGAAGACATCTATAGACATCCAATGTAACTGAAAATGTAAGAGTCTGTGCACTTTTGTGTGTGTATGTATGTTTTTCCCCCCTGAGGCAATTGGAGCTAAGTGACTTGCCTAGGGTCACACAGATAGGAAGTATTAAGTATCTGAGACCAGATTTGAACTCACGTCCTCCTGACTTCAGGGCTGGTGCTCTATCCACTGCACCACTTAGCTACCCCAGTCTGTGAACTTTTAAAATATATGTGTAGATAGATAAAGTAAAAGGTAGAAGTTATAGTAGGACAAATTTATGTATCTATCTATCTATGTAGACACATACATGTAGATATGTATTAGTGCTCAGTTGTTCATTTGTGTACAAATCTTTATAATCCCATGGAATATAGTGTCCATGGGATTTTCTTGGGAATGATTGCCATTTTCTTCTCCAGTTAACTAAGACAAATAGAAATTAAATGATTAGACCAGGGTCACACATTGGTAAGTGTGAGAGATCAAATTTGAAGTCAAATAATCATGTCTCCAAGTCCAACACTCTAGCCACTATGCTTCCTAGTTTGCGTGTGTGTGTGTGTGTGTGTGTGTGTGTGTGTATAGTTAGATGCATGTGAGGTAGTTAGATGCCAAGTGCACAGGATTTTGCCCTGGGTCTGAAAGACTTTAATCTCAGACACCTACTAATTATGGGCACTTAATCCTATTTGGGCCACTTTCCTCACCTCTAAAATTCACCAAAGAAGGAAATGGCAAACCACTTCAGTATCTTTAAAAGAAAACTCCAAATGGTTTACGAACAGAAATATTTTGTATGTATATATATATATATATATATATATATATATATATATATATATATATATATATATATATACTATTTTGTTGTACTAAGATTTTATCATCTTAGTATATAATTGAACAAGGCTCATGGTAGTGGAGGTGTGATACATATATACACTTAGACATAGACATAAACATACACACACAGAGATTAAGAAAGAGAGACAGAGAGGGAAAGAGAGAGAGACAGAGAAATAGAGACAGAAAGAGACAGAGACAGAGACAGAGACAGACAGACAGACAGATGCAGAGAGACAGAGACAGACAGGGACAGAGACAGAGAGATAGAGAGAGACCTTAGCAGTAGAAAGTTTGCTAAAATGAATCTTAGACTGATGCCATTTCTATGACCTTTAAATATTTATCAAAGGACCATCTCCCTCAGAAAACAAAATAACTTTCTTTCACTGAACTTGGGGGTTAATGGAATCTTCTTTATGTTGATATGTCCAAGGAAGAGTTACAATGTGACCTTCATGGATATTTAAATATTATGAATTTAAGCAGATGTAATCAGGGAATCACAGGTATAGGGGAATGTAGAGATCATCTTATCCAAACCAAATTTGAACAAAAATCTCTCCTAATGCTTTCTCAAAAAGTGATCCTGATTGAAGATCTTAGGTGATAGGTAATTTAGGGCACAGGAAGTGATTTGAATTATGAAATAGCTCTAATTATTAATAAATCTTTACTACTTTTGCATTAAATTTGACCTCCATATAACTTTAACTTACCTATTTCATTTTTGGTTTTTGGACCCAAGGAGAACAAGTATATTTTCTCTTCTATTTGCCAGTCCTTCCCACTTAAAAAAAATATCATTGTTGGTAAGAAATTCAGGGTTCATCTTGTCTAACTCATACCTAGAAATGGACTTACTACAACATACCTAATCTGTTATTATCTAGTCTTTACTTCAGTTACCTGATGATAGTGACTGTCTCTTCTGCCATATTTTCTTCAACAAACTAAAAAAATCTACTTCCTTCAATGGAACTTTATATTTTGTGAATGGTTAATTTTATGATTTCAACAAGAAAGGCCACCTCAGTGAATGAAGGTCATAGTCTCACTCTACAGCTTGCTAACAGTAGCTATTTTGTAGAAAGTGTTAATTCTAGGTTCAAGGGACCTGAATTTAAATCCCAGAAACAACTTAGTGATTTAATGACTAGATCAAGAAGAACATATATATATATATATATATATATATATATATATATACATATATATATGTATATATATATACATATATATATAAACCCCAGAGTTCTTTAAATAAATATTTTTTAAAATATATTTCAAAAAACATATTAGTGAAGAAAATTACTTGTTTTCTCAACTCTGTTGGGAAATACAATTTCACAAGAAGTTCAGCTTTTCTGCTAAGAATAAGATAACCTGATATCTTACAGAAGTTCATCTCTAGAGAGTGAAGATGATGAAGATGTATAAAACGTTCTGTGTAATAGAACTATGAGAAGCCCCACCATGTGTTATTTTTGCAAATCATTTACAAACTTTTCAGCTAATTTTAAGGGTACCTAGAAAAATTCCACTACTTGGCCCTATACAAAAGATAAATATTGTTACAAGATTTTCAATTTCTCTAGTTTTAATAAACTAAATGCAAGTAGCTGAGAGACACAGAGACAGAGAGTCACAGATATCAAAAGACAGAGACAAAGAGAGAGAGGGAGAGAGAAAGGGAGAGAGACACAGAGATATGGAAAGAGTCAAAGAGAGGTAGAGAGAGATAGAAATGGAGAGATACAGAGACAAAGAGATGAAGAGAGCATTAACACAAATATCTTAGGGCAACACAATATAAAGCATCAACCTTGGATCAGAGAGTTCTGAGTAAAATTTTGTCTTAGACACCATTCATCCGCTCCTACCTTATCATTTCATGTATAAAGGAGGGAGCTGATGTTCCTGATTTCTAAATATTCTTCTAGTTTGAACTTTCTGACCCCATCTTTTATTAAAATTTATAAGCAAGATGCCAAAGTAAAGTCAGCAATTTCTAAGGTTTCTAAATGGGGACCAACTCATATCACTCTTTGCAGCTTCATTTGAAGCTGATTTGCTTCTAGGGTCTTCAGGTATGAGGCCTGTTCTTTTCTTTCTCCATAAAAGCTGTCTATGGATCAGAGTTCTTTTTGCTTGTCTGCTCATTTTTTTAAAGGTTGAGGTCTTTCTTAAGGGAAAGGGGTGACAGATTTTTTTGTTTGCCCTGAGGCTGGTTCTGCTGACTGACTTCTGGTGCTAGCTAAGTGTGACCAAGTCCTGTGTTATTCTGGGGTTCAAGTGCTCACTGTTTGCCTTTTTTATTATCTCACAGCAAATCTGTTGGACCACTGGCTTGTAACCAAGACTATTGCTTTAGAGATTCCCCATTGCACAGACATCACAACATCCTGACTCCCTGCCCCCTTCACCTGCAGCTCTTTGCCCCAGCTGGCAGTGCTGTGGTCTGGACAGTCTCTCCCCTGCCCAACTGAAACAGACCTTCTCTGAAGTTCTTCCAAAGTATATTCTTCTGGAAATGTGCTGTACTTCAAATATTTGTGAGATCTGTTACTCCAAAACCAATTCAGATGCTAATCTGCTATTGATTAGAGGGAAATTCTAAGGAGGTTAGGTAGAGATTTGTCTACTCTCTGCCATCTTGGCTCTATCCTGTCAAATACAAGAAATTTATATTAAAAGTACAAATAGAGCTTTTAATGAAATAAGTATTATTTATTTAAAATCAGGAGCAAACATTATTTTAATGGGGTTAAACTAGAAACTTTTAAAATAAGGCCAATGTTAAAGCAAGAATATTCATTAACACTATTATGCAATATTATACAAGAAAACTAAAACAAGAAAGAAGAGAGGGGAATATGGAAGGAATGCAAATAGGAAAGGAGAAAGTAGAAACAAATACTTTGCCAATGATGTTATTGTATCTATAGATCATCCCTTAAAAATCCAACAGTTGTTGAAACAATTAACTACTTTAGCAAAGCTGAGGGATACATAGTGATAATAATAAAACCAATGCGATTATCAGAGTTTCTGTATAAAGATAATAAAATTCATTAGGAAAATATGAAAGAAAAAATCAGTTCAAAATAAGTTCAAATAGTATGAAACATTTAAAAGTTTATTACTTGGAGCAGCTAGATGGCGCAGTGGATAGAGCACCAGCCTTGAAGTCAGGAGGACCTGAGTTTAAATATGGCCTCAGACACATAACACTTCCTAGCTGTGTTACTCTAGGTAAATCACTTAACCCCTATTGCCTCAAAGTGGGGCATAAAAAAATTATTACAAAATACTTCACAGAAATAAAAGCATCTAAATGATTAAAATATTAATTTCTCATTAGTAGGCAAAGCCATTATTATGAAAACCTACCTATATTCTTTATTTATTCAATGCCAAATCAACCAAATTACCAAATACTTTGCAGATTTAGAAAAAATATGTCAAAATTCATCTGGAAAAAAATGTCAAGAATGTCAAGGTAAACAAGGAATGCAACCTAGTAGTACCATCTCTCATGGTATATTGCAAATATATGTTAATTTAAAAAAAATTGGTACCAGGTAAGAAATAAAGTGTTTGATCAGTGGAATAGATTAAATACATTATTAAAAAAACAAATTAGCATAATACCTTCATGTTCATAAACCCAAAGATTATTATTATTATACTCTATTACTTATATTTATATTGTACTTCTTATTTTATTATAATTACTTATATTATCATACTTTAGACTATTAGGACTATTAGGAAAATAATTCATGATTTGATGAAAACTGGAAAGTAGCTTCACAAAAAGAAGCACAAACCAACATCACACTATATACCAAGTTAAGTTCAGCATTGGTACATGATTTTAAAATCTTTGATGCTATGATTGTATATTTGGGGTTAAACAGCCTGTCTAATTTATCTCTCACCTGATAGATCTCTAAAATTTAAATATAGTAATCATTCCTCTCGAATTTTATCATCTTTTGGTTAAATATCTCTGATGATTTTAGTCAGTTTTATGTGATATGGTCTTCTATACTTGTAATTCACATTGTCACTTTCCTCTAAACCTCTTTCAATTCATTTATGTCCATTCTCTTCCATACTACTCAGAACTAAGCATAATAGCACTAGTTAGGGATATGTTAAAAAAGTATTTCAGTTATGTCCAGACCAGACTTGATGTGTTTTGAAGGTTTCTTCCAATTATGATATTCTATTATTCTATATGTTACCTGTCTGGAGCAGAAAAGAACTTCATTACTACTTCTTTTTTCTAGTCACGCAAATCTTGCCCTAGTTTAGATTCTTATCCCTTGTCACCTAGGTTATTATAAAATCATAGTACTTCCTCTCCCTACTTTCAGGATATTCCTTCTCCTGTGGCTTCAAAATTGACAGCTATTGAAACATACATTGGACAAGACCATCTTTTTGCCTCATTATTCAAAAATATTTAGTGACTTCAGCCCTTTGTAATATGACTACCATTTATCTTTCTCTGTTATAGCAAAAATGGTTTTCAATCCCTTTTCTATACAAAATAGTCCACTTAGTGATATGTTATACAGGTCATCCTCCATTTCTGAAATATATGTTTTTTCTAAAATCCTGACTTTCACTGGAATTTCAATTCAGGTGAATTTTACCTAAAACTTTTTCCTCAGTTCTCTCCTTTAAATGTCCTCCTCCATCTCTCCATCTTGAAATTATTTAGAAAAAGTATTTGTTTGAATATATATCTTAATATATATTTATTTAATTTATTTGAATATACATATTTGCACAAATATATACTAACAGACACCTAGGTGTATATGTATACATGTGCACATATATACAAATGTATAGACAGATATGCATATATCAATACATATATACATGTATATATATATAAACACATTATATATATATATATATATATATATATATACCACACATACTCCAATGTGTATGTTTTAATATATTACAGGTAGAAGTAAATCCATTATAAACAGGAATATCTTTTTTTCCTTACAACCTAATTGTTTATCATAACACTGGATAATTAAATATATGTTGTTTATTTTTATTAACATTGTATAAAAATAGAAATCTCTATCATTCTGGACATTGAATAAATGTGACAATAACTATGTGAATAACATTTCATTTAAAAAGTTTCAGAGGATTATATTTTATCTTCCTTATAGAAAAGCTATGGTTTTAATCTAATCTCTCTATCTCTCTTTCTCATGTGTGTGTGTGTGTGTGTGTGTGTGTAGGAAGGATGCCACACAAAAAGGACTTCAACTGCATACTAACAGTTCTCAATAACTATCTCCCGTGTAAATGCATATAAAAAATGGGTCTGTATACTTATAATTTTTAATTTTTTTTTTTTAATAATGGTAGGTAGGGAGGTGAAGTCAAGATGGAGAGTAGACAGGTTCTCTTCTGAGCTCTTCCTGGCTTCCCTCAGATCAACACCAGATGAAGGCTCAGAATGGGTTTTGAAGTGACAGAACTCACGAATATTTGAAGTGTAACAAATTGCAGCAAAAGATCTTTTGGAAGAATATCAGGAAAGGTGTCTCTCAATCAGGCAGTGCAGAGTGCATGTGTGAGGGGGGGGGTGGGGGGGGGAGTTTGCAAGCATAGCACAGCACAGTGTAGTTAAAGAAAACACAGGTCAGAGAGGCTTCCCTGAGCTGGGGCATTTCAGGGGAAGACTCATAGTCACAATATTGAAGCATTTGCTACTCTGTGCTGGTACAGAAGCCAGTGGACCAGCAGTGAGATCTCTAATACAACTAATAGAAGGCAATTACTGATCCCTTAAATCCCAGCATTAGGCAGGACTTGTCTACTACCAGCCAGGAGGGGAAAGAAGCCTGCAGCAGGGCAGCCTAAAGTCACTGTTCCCTTCAGAAGAAGTTTGAGATAATCTCTCCTTTGCTGTAACAGCAGACCTCAACTTTTAAAAATGAGCAAAATAACAAAAAAAAAAAAAAAAAAAAAAAACCCTCTGATCGTAGATAACTTTTATGGAGACAGAGAAGAACAGACCTCAAACCCAGAAGACATTAAGGACAAAACATCTCCAGATGAAGCCTTATAGAGTGATATAAATTGGTTTGTATCTCACAAGTCTCTCTTGGAAGAATTCAAAAAAGGATCTTAAAAGACAGAAGAAAAATAGGGAAAGGAAATGAGAGCTGTGGAAAAGGAAACACAGAAATTGTCTGAAGAAAAGTACTCCTTAAATATAGTTTTGATGAAATGGAAAAAGAAAATAACTTCTTAAAAAACAAGGGAAAAAAATCAATAAACAAAACAATTCATTTAAAAGGTCAATTAACCAAATGTGAAAGGAGATTTAAAAAGCTAACTGAGGAAAATAATTCACTAAAACTTCAAATTGAAAAAAAAAAAGGAAGCAAATGACTCAATTAGACAAGAATCCGTCAAACAAAACCAAAAAGAAAAAAGAAAAAAAGAAGAAAATATAAAATACATAATTGGGGAAAAAAACTTACTTATTAAATAGATCCAGGAGAAACAATCTAAAAATTATTGGAGTACCTGAAAACATTAATAAAAAGAAAGAGCCTGGACAACATTTTTCTTTTTTTTTTTTAAGTTAATAAAAGCATGATTTATTTTAATATGAAGCCACGATAGTACTTAAAGCAAATATATATCTTTAAACACTTTTATACATAAAAGAAGAGCACAACAATGATTTTGCATGCAATTTTAAAAATGGTGATTTAAAACTATACATAACCTTTGCCCCAGCAGTGCCATTGCTGGGTCTGTATCTCAAGAAAAAAACAATTTTTTAATAACTTTTTTATTGACAAAACCCATGCCAGGGTAATTTTTTACAACATTATCCCTTGCACTCACTTCTGTTCTGATATTTCCCCTCCCACCCTCCACCCCATCCCCTAGATGGCAAGCAGTTCTATACATGTTAAATATGCCACAGTAGATCCTAGATACAATATATGTGTGCAGAATTGAACAGTTCTCTTGTTGCACAGGGAGAATTGGATTCAGAAGGTAAAAATAACCCAGGAAGAAAAACAAAAATGCAAACAGTTTACATTCATTTCCCAGTGTTCTTTCTTTGGGTGTAGCTGCTTCTGTCCACCATTGATCAATTGAAACTGAATTAGATATCTTTGTCAAAGAAATCCACTTCCATCACAATACATCGTCATACAGTATCATTGTTGAAGTATATAATGATCTTCTGGTTCTGCTCATTTCACTTAGCATCAGTTCATGTAAGTCTCTCCAAGCCTCTTTATATTTAACCTGCTGGCTAGACAACATTTTTCTTTTCTTTTTATTTATTTATTTATTTAATAGCCTTTTATTTACAGGATATATGCATGGGTAACTTTACAGCATTAACAATCGCCAAACCTCTTGTTCCAATTTTTCACCTCTTACCCTCCACCCCCTCCCCTATATGGCAGGAGGACCAGTAGATGTTAAATATATTAAAATATAAATTAGATACACAATAAGTATACATGACCAAAACGTTATTTTGCTGTACAAAAAGAATCAGACTCTGAAATATTGTACAATTAGCTTATGAAGGAAATCAAACATGCAGGTGTGCATAAATATAGGGATTGGGAATTCAATGTAATGGTTTTTAGTCATCTCCCAGAGTTCTTTTTCTGGGCATAGCTGGTTCAGTTCATTACTGCTCCATTGGAAATGATTTGGTTGATCTCGTTGCTGAGGATGGCCTGGTCCATCAGAACTGGTCATCATATAGTATTGTTGTTGAAGTATATAATGATCTCCTGGTCCTGCTCATTTCACTCAGCATCAGTTCATGTAAGTCTCTCCAGGCCTTTCTGAAATCATCCTGTTGTAGACAACATTTTTCAAGAAACCATTAAAGGAAACTGCCCTGATGAACTAGAATTAGAAAGTAAAATAGGAAATGAAAGAATCCACTGATCACCTCCTGAAAGAGATATGTAAGGAAAAATTATAAGGAATATTATAGCTACATTCCTGAATTATCACATCAAGGAGAAAATACTACAGCCAGAAAGAAACAATTTAAATATTGAGGGACCACAATCATGATTACTCATGACCTAGCAGCTTCCACTTTAAAGGACAAAAGGGCTTGGAATATGATATTCCAAAAGGCAAATGAGCTTGGATTGCAGCCAAGAATCAACTATCTAGCAATGATGAGGATTATATTTTAGAGGAAAACAAGGATATTCAATGAAATATGGGATTTTCATTTATTTTTGATGAAAAGTCCAGAGCTGAAAAGAAAATTTGATCTTCAAATACAGAACTCAAAAAAAGCATAAAAAGGTAAAATAGGAAGAAAGAAAAATGTATGGTTTTTAAAGATTAAAATGATTACATACCTATATGGGAAGATGACATATTTAACTCTTCAGATCTGTATATTTGTTACTGGTATACTGAGAGAATATAGGTATAATTTGACTTTACCCTGATGATATAAAAAAGAAGCTAAAGGTGAAAAGGGATTGTATTGAAAGAAGAGGAAAGAGAAAGGGAAATGGAGTATATTACATCACATAAAGAGGCAAAAAAGATTTATTATAGTTGAGGGACAGAAAGGAGGGGTTGAACACGATAAGAAACAATGTCATAGGTTTTGTTTCAAAGAGAGAATGTCAGACTAATTTAGGTTAATATAGAATGTTATCTCTTCCTATAGGGAAATAGAAGGAAAAAGTGAAAAGGAAAAGGGGGAGTAATAGAAGGGAGAAGAGAAGTAGAAGTGGAAAGGGATAAGAAAGGGAGAAGAAACTGTAAAAGGGAAGGGTTATTTGAGGGAGATCATGGTTGGAAGTAAAACATTGTTGAAGAGAAAAAGGGGGAAAGAAAAAATATAAAGGGGAAAATAAGATGACGTGAATTATAGAGGTAGTGATTTTTATCTGTGAATGTGGATGGGATGCACTCTCCCATAAAATGGAAATAGTTAGCAGACTGGATTAAAAGCCAGAACCCTCCAATATGTTGTTTATAAGAAACATATTTAAATCAAAATGATACATCCAGAGTAAAGGTAAAAGGTTGTAGCAGAATCTATTATGCTTCAGTTGAAGTTAAAAAAAAAAAAAAAAAACAGGGATAGCAACCTTGATTTCATATTGAGCAAAATCAAAAATATGTCTAATTAAAACAGATAAGAAAGGAAACTACATCTTGCTAGAAGAGTACCTTAGATAATGAAGTAATATCAATATTTAGGATATGTGCATCATGTTATAGTATCCAAGTTCTAGCCTCTAGGACCTTTTTTAAGTAATTTGTAGAAAAGTGCCTAGAAATTTGAATACAAGGTTTTTCAATGGTGAATATTGAAAACTATGCATATGTTTTGAAAATTAATAGCTTAACTTAAAAAATAATAGTAAGTACCTAATTATGTTAACATTCTAAAAGAACATGAGCAATGAAAGGCCTCTGTTAATCAACATTTGAATTATTTAAAAGATAGATTTATAGATGCAATGTTGTTGCAAATGTGTGTTGCATTTGCAACAATAATGTTGATGCAAAAGTGTGATCCTATTGGAGACACTTTTTTTTTTCTCATTCTCAATTGAAAAAAAAAGGCAATTAATTGTCCAATTTCAGGATGAGGTAATGTGAATGAATTTCTGAAAGAACAACCTGGGGTTATATTGGACTTTGACATCAGTATGAGGCAATTGTTTGACATCACCTCAATTTTTTTTAAATCTTAGAATTCATTGAGATATTAAAAGTCTAAGGTCCAAACTAAAGGAAACAATACCTTCACTCTTCTTTGCCCTAGTCAGACTATATATAGATTGAATTGTGTAGTTCTGGGAATTACATTTGAGGTAAAGTATTGCTAAGTTAGAAAGCATTAAAAGAAGAGAGTACAGGATGCATTACAACTTGGAGTTCTTTCCAACTAAAGATAGGTTTTATGAATTAGAAATGTGTGGTCTGGAGAGGCAATCTTGTTGATGAATGAAGCTAACTTTTTAGTACTTAAATTTCTATCATGTTAAAGAGAGCCTAAATTTGGTTTTTCTTGTGGTTTCAAGAGGACAAAATTAGGATTCATAGATGGACATTAAAGATATATTTATACTTGAGATTAATAAAAAAAAATCATCCCAAAGTGAACCAAGATGTTTCCAAAAATAACATATACTTCAGCAAAGATCTTCTAAAAGTTAGGTGCCAGATATTGGGATATAACACTGTTTATGCCTAGTTAGAGATCAAGTGGGCTAAATTGATTCTGTGATTCTGTCCATGTTGGAGTTGCCATTAATCTGTGATTTCTAGGTCAATTGTTTTTATAAATCTTAAATAATTATATAATAGTGAAATATTATTTTTGTAATAACATCATTACTATTAAATTGCTATAACAAATACAAAGTTATCAAGCTCTTATTTTTCTAAATCATTATAGTAATAAATTATTTATGTTACTTTGGACAAGTCACCTGTCCACTTTCATTTTTACATCTGTAAAATAAAGAAAATTATACTTTCCCCCACCTGCAAATGAATTTTTTAGGGAAAAAAACTGCATAGACTATAAAACATTATAGAAATATGAATTATTGATGATGATGATACTTTCCAAAATGACATTTCCTTAAGAAAACAATTTTGAATTATTCAATCTACTTTAAGAAAGAAATCCGCATAAATCTGAGCCCAATGAAGGCATAAAATTTGAATATATATATATATATATGTGTGTGTGTGTGTGTGTGTGTCTAGTGTGTGTGTATCTGTGTGTGTGTGTGTGTGTGTGTGCACACTCCTGCACCTTGGTCAGAGATAACAGCTTGAGCCAACACTCCCACTACAAGTAGAATGAAAATAATTGAAAGTCAGATTTTTCTGTTTTATATTTATAAACTTAGCATCTAGCATAATGCTTGACACATAGTAATCATGTGATAATGTTTGAAGGCTAATTGATATAGACAATATGAAATAATGAAAAAAAATCTAGGTTTAAAGTTAGGAAAATCTCACTTTTTTCTTCCTATTATATATAAAGTGATCTTTTACTTTCTATGAGTTACTTTTGACTTTTAAAAAATTGACATCATAATTATACTCTTCACACTTTGCTATGAAAAATGTTTTTCCCCAATCCTTAAAGTGTTAAAAAAAATGTGAGCTTTAATGATTATTATATTGCAATAAAAAAAAAAGTATTGTGGCATATCCATGGTAGCTGATTTCATTTCAAAAATAAAATTAATTGTCTTCTACTTTCCTTGCCATATGAGTCCCAGCTCAGTCAGTTTGTTTTGATTGCTACTTGGAAGGTAATTAAAAGAATATAATCATTTTGTCACAAATACAAGTACACAAACACAATTGAATAAGGCTTGTAGTTGTGGATGTGAGTTACATGCTGATTTGGAGTCTCTAGTATGAAATCCATTAAAGCCACCACTTTTGTTTTAACAGCTGTTGATCTGCAAAAATATTCAGTGTCAATGTTTATATTAAACATTTAGACACAGTGAGCAGTTTGCATTGTTTTAGTCAAATAACAAGTTTCAGCAGTTACCAGTTTCAGCAGCTGTTTACATTAGAACTCTTCCCAAAACTTTTCTTACTATGCAACTAATCCAGATTAAAAATATATTACTTTTAATCCTGGTTCTGCCATGGTCTTACTGAGGGATCATAAATTTGTGCCCTGAAATCATAGATGTCAGATCCAAAACTCATGCCTCCCTCTCACTGGACCTTTGTTTCCTTATTAAGTAAGAGGGAAAAGTTGGAGTAAATGAGCTCTAAACTTCCTTCAATTGTCACCATTCGGTGACATTAATTCACCTCATTAATAGATAAGCTTCATTAGGCACAGTTCTGATTATCCATTTTCCTTTCAAAATCTTACAATGAACCTACAATACATGTCAAACTATTTTTTAGTATGTGATTATTGAATTTAATGATTAAATCAATGACCATGGATCATGCTGTTTCATTAACATATACATTATACACATATGTCATGTAATAATGTCATATTAATCATGGTTGTTGAAAAGCTTCCCAGACCATCTTTGAAAGTAGAACTAAAGCAATCTTTCATTCATCATTCTCTAGTATCTTGCAAAACCATTTTATTTTTGCTGTTTTGGCCTACAACATGCTTTTTATTTCAATCAAACTTGATTACCCAATAATCTTATATAAGATTCATGTTCTCCCTCATCCATGACTTTGCCTTTGGATCCAGTATATTTAGTAACTACAGGATGGAGAATTAGAATCCATGGGTGAATTTTCAAGGGATCAGATCTGAGTTTAATGTAAAGAGAAAAAATTCTGTCCAAGATTAAATCTACCTGTACAAAGGGTTTCCTTGAAAGATCTATTTGGTCTCCATTCATTAAAGGCCTTTAAGCAAAGTCTGGTCACTACGTACCAAGTCTATTATTTTAAGAACCATAATTCTTTTACTGGAATCTGATCGATGTGTCTAATTTCACTCGATATTGAACTCAACCGATCACTTGTTAATTCTGTCTTCCTCCTCCATATTATTCCTATAAACTTCTCCCTATTCTCCTTTTCTTCCTCTTCCTCCTCCTGTTCTTTCTCCTTCTCCTTCTCCTTCTCTTTTTTCTCTTCCTCCTCCTTCTCTTTTTCTTCTTCTCAAATAATCCCTTGATGACACCTTTCATATTAGATCATCTGTTTAACTCTATATTTGTAATATGATATAGCCATCTCACAATCACCATGAATTTCTCCAGTATCTTCTTAGTGGCATTCATTTTTAATTTCTTGGCTTCTATTGTATTTCATGACCCATTTTCATATGCAAATACTTGAAAATATTGGTCTTAAAAAGAAAGAATTTTGTTTCAGGGAGAAATTTAGGGTCAAAAATTTTTCCAATTTCTCAAAGGTAAGTGAATGTTTTTCTCCTGTTTTGTCTAAAGACTATAGATTATCTACTTGTTTATATCTATATCTATTCACACACACAAACACACACACACACACACACACACACACACACATATATATATGTGTGTGTACACACCCATGCAATTGTATGTATATATACTTAATCAGGTGTATATTTAAATACTATCTCATATTACACTATGATCATATATGAGAATGTATGTGTTATGTGCTCTTGTGTATATTGGCATAAATGTATGCAGAGACTTTAAATAAAGTAGGAACTGGACCTGATTTTATTTACATAAAGAAGTTGTGGGGAATTCTACTAATGTCTATCTAAAACTTTTCTGTAAAATTGTCTTAGAAAATTACATGAATCACTGAGAAGTGAAATGAGTTACTTAGATTAATACAGATAGCACGTGTGAGAAGTGGGATTTGAACTCAGATTTCCTTGCCTTTGAGGTCAATTCTCTATCCACTAGTATACTGCCTATGTATCTAATTTAGTTTCTAATTATGTACAGCTTGCTTGGTATCCTTTAACCTCTATGACACATACATTACTATATATGTTCATTTATAGATGTGAATGTATACATATACCAAAGTATTTTAAAGGGGGGGACAAACAATATCTGTCAGTTATTATAGAAAATTATTAATAAATTATCTTCCAATTAAGACCTACATCTGTTCAATTATCGTTTTAGTAAATTGTCTGCAGCACTGAAAAGTTAGTGATTTGTCCAAGATTATAGAGTCAGATTATATGCCAGAGACTGAATTTGAGTCTATGGTTTGATTTCACTCTAATGATTTATATAAGTAGTATATCTATATCTACATATCTATTGTATTATTATCATATTATACTTATACAGAAACACATATACATACTGATAGATTATTTATCTGTGTAGTCTCTCCATGGATAATGGTTTCTACAATATCCCTTTTGTTTTTGTATTGCCTATGCCAACAGAGGCTCTGGGAGAAGGTAGTTTCTCAATACTTGTTTGTTGATTGATTTGATGATTTATTTATTTATATATGTATTATATAATATATATATATATATTATATTTATAAATGTATTATATATAAAAGTATGTATAAAATTCCAACTATATATATCAAGCACTAGGTTAAGCAGTTTTTACAGGTGTTATCTCATTTTATCCTCACAATCTCTCTGAGAGACGAGTGATATTATTTTTGTCATACACTTGAGGAAACTGAGGCAAAGAGAACTTAAGTGCATTCAACACTTTCATCTAGTAAGTGTTTGAGGTCAAATCTGAACTGTAATCTTCCTAATGCCAGATTCAGTACTCTATACACTAAACGACTAATGTACTCTTAAGAGAGGAAGCATCATTATTTTAGTAACCAATCAACAAACCAAACAACAGATATTTATTAAAAATTTAATATAAGCTGGATACAGGGTATTAAAAAATAAAGGAAAATATCCTTGTCTTTAGTGAGCCGATATCCCATCAAGGTACATGTACAGGTATTCCTATGTAGTTGGTTTGGCATACATTCCCTATAGACTAATTATTTGATGATGGATCCTTGTTACGGATAGTGGGCATCCATGAAAGAAAGAAAAATATTCATTAGTCTTCAGGCCTGTGCTCTGATCATAGTAGACATTTGACAACTATTCAGCTGATAAATCTATAATCAAAATGTTTTAGAGTTAGGACATAGTGATCATGTGATCACATTGTTTAATTTTTACATGAAAAAATTGAATTCAAAAGGTGGAAAAATAACAGGGCTAAAGTCATTAAGAAGTAGACAAGATCAGAAGGGAAGCAACAAATTGGGAAATCATTTTTATATGCAAGGGTTCTGATAAAGGCCTAATTCCTAAAATATGTAGAGAATTTACTCAAATTTATAAGAATTCAAGCCATTCTCCAGTTGATAAATGGTCAAAGGATATTAACAGACAATTTTCAGATGAAGAAATTAAAATCATTTCTAATCATATGAGAAGATGCTCTAAATCACTATTGATCAGAAAAATGCAAATTAAGACAACTTCAAGATAACACTACACATGTCTCAGATTGACTAAAATGACAGGAAAAGACAATGATGAATTTTGGAAGGGATGTGAGAAAACTGGGACACTAATACATTGTTGATGGAACTGTGAGTGGATCCAGCCATTCTGGAGAGCAGTTTGGAACTATGTTCAAAAAGTTATCAAATTGTACATATCCTTTGACCCAGCAGTGTTTCTTCTTTGATTATATCCCAAAGAGATCCTAAAGGAGGGAAAGGGACCCACATTTGCAAAAATCTTTGTGGCAGCCCTTTTTTATAGTGGCAAGAAACTGGAAACTGAGTGGATGCCCATCAATTGGAGAATGGCTGAATAAATTATGGTATATGAATGTTATGGAATATTATTGTTCTATAAACATTATTAGAAGGATGATTTCAGAGAGGCCTGGAGAGATATACATGAACTGATGCTGAATGAAATGAGCAGAACCAGGAGATCACTGTACATGGCATCATCAGTATTATACAACAATTACTTCTGATGACCGTGACTCTTTCCAACAACAATACAATTGATGCCAGTTCCAATGATCTTGTGATGAAGAGTCATCTATACCCAGAAAGAGGACTGTGGGACCTGAGTGTGGATCACAATATAACATTCTCATTTTTTTCTGTTGTTGTTTGCTTGCATTTTGTTTTCTTACTCATTTACGTTCTTTTTTTTTATTTGATTTTTCTTCTGCAGCAAGAGAATTATATAAATATGTTTATACATATTGGATTTAACATTTATTTTAACATGTCTAACATAATGAATTACTTGCCATTTAGGAGAGAAGGTGGGGGAAGGAGGAGGAGAAAATCTGAAACACAAGGCTAAGCAAAGGTCAATGTTACATTATCTGTGCATAATTTTTGAAAATAAAAAGCTTTAGAAAATTTAAAAAATTTAAAGTCATTAAGAAATAAGTGGCAGGACTAGGATTTTTTAAAGTAATCCCAAATTTAGCACTTCTTCCAATTCCAATATACTAATGTTACTTTTTCTGTGACCTTCAAATAAATCAAATAATTGAAGCCACTAGAAAAAATCTCTGAACTCTTAATGTAGCATGTTCTCCAGTCTTCATACAGGAGGGAAAATCTAACATGTATCACCACATTAAAAAAAAGTTCATTTATTCATTTTAAGGCATCTTCAAGACAATTAAGAAATTACAGATTTCAAAAGAAAGTTTCTAAGACAACAAATGGATACCTCTTGAGATATACATAATCAACATTTGGCTGAATAACAAATCAATCAAAAAACTTGCTTCATGCATACTGGATTATAAATTTCATGAGGGCAGAGACTATCTTTTACTTCTTTTTGTATTACCAGGTCTTAACACTGTGTCTGGCACATATTAAGTAGTAAATAAACATTTATTGCCTATTGAATGATTGTCAAGTGCTTTGCTAAATGCTAAGGATACACAGAAACATCCGCAATCATCCTCTGTCCTTAAGAAATTTACATGAAAATGAAAAGGGCAACATAAATACAAATACGTATATAAAAAAATGTTCCAAGAAGGGCTAAAACTACCAGGAACAATTAAACATGGTGTAGTTGATTAGAGACTACTTTTTACTCAAGGTTATTTCAGTTTTCTACTGAGCTGTGTTTGTAGTTTACTGACTGATGATGTACTATTAAAGAACTTACTTGCATGTGGTTTTTATTCAGTGTGAATGAAATGAAGCTTTAGAGGTGAAAAGATTTGCAATTGGGAAACCAGAAAATACTTCTAAGTATTGAAAGAAAGCTGAATCTTGAAGAAAAGCAAGGAAATATTTTTTTCCAGGAATTGGTGGAAATCAATGGAAAGGCATTGAGAGTATGGTATATAAAGAACAAAAAATGTATTGATGATATAGAACACTGATAGGAAGGATGTGAATAACAAAAATAGAGATTATGGAGAGAAGCTAAGTTGTGAAGAGCTTTAGATAAGCAACAGGACTTTATATTTTTCTGTGGACATCATAGAGATATAATTAGACTGGACTTTTAGGATAATCATTTTGATAGCCAGCTTGGGAATAAATTAGATTGAGGAGAGACTTGAGACATCAGACCAACTAGAAGTTACTGCAAAACAAGAGGTGATATGAGTCTATTATGACCTATTATGGTATATCTTATAAGTGGAGAGAAGGGGATATTCAAAAGAGATCTCATGAAAAAAGGTAACATAACATTTATTAATTTAGATATAAAATCTAACTAATTAGGATTAAAGGATGACACTAAGCTTGCAAACCTAATTGACTGAAAAGATAGAGGTCTCCTTGACAATAAAAAAAAAAATTAAAAAGAAGAATGTGGTTGGGAAAAGTTGATGATTTCTGTTTTGGATAGGTTGAATTTGAGATGTCTATGGGATATCCACCTTTATATGTTAATATCCTATTGGTACCAGGGAACTGGAGCTGAGGAGGGACACTAGTGCTAAGTATTTAAATCTATAAACTATATGAATAAAGATGTATATGAATAAAGCTAATTATATCATCAAGAAAGATACTATAGCAGGAAAATTGAAACTTTAGAATAAAGCTTTAATACACATTTATTTGGAATGAAGATGCAGAAAATGGGAATGAAAAGAAATAATCAGACACAAGAAAAAGCTGAGACAAACAATATGAAAATTTAGAGAGAAAAGAACAACCAGAAGAAAGTAAACACAACAGCAAATACTTCAGAGATTTAAGAAGCCTGAGATCTAAGAACAATTCCGTAGATAGACCTGAGATGAAAAGTGTCATCAACATCCATGTTTGCTTATTTTTTCCCCCTTTCTCAGGTTTTTTCCCCTTTTGTTTAGAACTGCACATGTTTAACCTATATTGCATTGCATGCTGTCTTGTGGAGGAGGAAGAGAGGAGAGGGAGAAAAAGTTTGGAACACAATATTTTTCAAAGGTAAATATTGAAAATTATTCTTGCATGTATTTTGAGAAATAAAATATTTTTAAAAGAAAAAAGTCCATTAGATCTGACAATTACAAGATCATAGGTTTAAAGGTAGTCAGAGATTTAATAGGATAGAAGTAAAGAAGTAAGGCCCTTCAGACCTGAAAGACTATCACATACATAGAGAGAGAAAAAATAGACTTTTTAGGGGATAGTACAATTTGATTGAAACTATGTGAAAAGGAAATGCAAGTAGAAGCCATATTATGGCAGAGAAGTGTTTTAAATAGCCTAGGAAGTTAATGTTTTATCTTTGAGGCAATAAGAAGTTGATAAAATATACTGCTGCTGCTGTTGTTACTTTTATTATTATTAGCTTACTCATTCTTCTCATAAGTTTTAAAGGGTTTCTGGTAGAAATGGTCCTGAGATAAATCTTGCATTATTGTTGATTCTTTGCATTCATTGTCTTAGAGAACATTGATTAGGTTAATTAACAAAAGCTAATTGTAGGATTAGGATATAATCTCACAGTGAAAACATCCTTGGTACTATTTCAGTAATAAACCTAATAACAGGATTGTGCTTCATCTTATGTTCATGCAATTTTTATGTTTTCAATGTTAGATCACAATATAGTTAAAGTTTTTCTGTTCCAGGTAGTTTAAAGTTTATGAGTATTGGGGAAACTAGGTGGCTCAGTGAATAGAGTACCAGCCCTAAAGTCAGGAGGACCTGAGTTCAAATCTGCCTATAGACACTTCCTAGTAGTTTGACCCTGGACAAGTCGCTAAACCCTAACTGCCTCAGGGGAAAAAAAGTTTATGTGCATTTTCCAGGGGAATAAAAACATTTTTGTGAGTGAATCAATAATTTATCCAAGGCAACAATTGGCAACAATTTAGACTGTGATGGAGGTGATGGTGATGATGATGATGATGATGATGATGATAACTATCATTTGTATAAAGTTTTATGTTTCACAAAACGTTAATAACATTCTGTGAAATAGGTACTATTATTTCCCTTTTTCACATGTGAAAGTTAATTCCAAAAAAGAATAACTTATCTGATGTCACTCAGCTTTTAAGCATTTGAAACAGGATTCTGGCTTCTATCTTCCTTCCTTCAGGACAAGTGGTCAATGTGTACGTTATATTGGTTCTTGTTCTTCATAATCAAAGATCTAAATGACATCACTATGTTGTTGTCTATGCATAGTGTTGTCCAATCATGAGTGATCACAGAAGGTTCTGCCACAGCTCAAATACAAGTATTTCACATAGATATTTTCAATAGATATGTCTCTAAATTTGTGCCTCTTGGAGCATCTTGGTAACACAGTAGATAAAGCACCAGTCCTGGAGTCAGGAGGACTTGATTTCAAGTCTGACTTGAGACACCTACTAGCTCTGTAACCCTGGGCAAATCACTTGATGTCAATTGCCTTCATCCAGACAAATAAATGAAATAAATTTATATCTCTCATATTTCTTTTGCAATACTGAAATTCTGCTTTACTCACAGAAAAGCACTTTCTTTGATGTGGGCATTCCATTCTGAACATCTTTGATGTCTAACCAAGCT
Organism: Sarcophilus harrisii; assembly: GCF_902635505.1. Lineage (NCBI taxonomy): Eukaryota > Metazoa > Chordata > Mammalia > Dasyuromorphia > Dasyuridae > Sarcophilus > Sarcophilus harrisii. The sequence continues at coordinate 62,142,350 of NC_045427.1, read as the reverse complement.
CCAAGTGCTTATTTCTGTCACCTTCATGGCCTATTAGACCAAATTTTGACATCCACCTATTCTGGCAAAGTCTTCATGTATTTTGGATTAACATTCACATGATTCATTAAAGGATTTGAGACCCATTAGTTACCTTCAACTGGTTCAGCACATCTAGCAAAATTGTTTTATTGAGGTATGGCTGTTGCAAATGCCATATCTTCTTAGAGCCACCGGTGAGAGTTGGATGGCAAATGGGAACCAAAGACAGAAGGCAGCCCCCAAAATGTTTCAGGAGCCCTCACTCCAAAAACACTAGTTTACCTTAATATTCCATGTAATTTATTATGCCATACAGCTATTATCAAATTATGGCCTGATTTGAATATAGTTCATTCATTAAATTGTCTAGAATATTTGGAGTTCTATACATTTCTTGTGGCTATTTGTTCTATTCCAGTCTATGAAATAATTCTGTTATTAATTGTATCCTCCTGCCCCCATCTCAACTAAAATATGTGTTTTTTAAAACAAGGATTATGTATCATTGATCTTTATAATCTTCTACAAAGTTTAATTTAGAGTTTACATATGCCAAATTCTATAGTATTTATTGAATGAATATATGAATAAATGAAAAATCACTTCTTTCACCTTTTTTTGTTTTCTTTTGTTAAGGACACCATCAACCTAAAATATAATTCTAGCCATCAAACCTTTATTTTTTTTCTTTCCTGGCTGAAAAGTTTTACAGAAGATTCATATGAGCACAACTTAGAAAGGTGTCCTCAGGGAGGGTCACAATGTATAAAACATCTCTGCTGAGAGCAGAGCTTCACAGAACTATTACACAGCAGAGCCAATTAGCCAAAGATTTATAAGAGAAGTGGTCTGACTGATAGAGAAGTCATAATCCAATAACAAAATTCTATTTTTATTCCAATACTTTAACACGTATTTTTCCCCTCACTTGAGGCATCTTAACTCTGAGGCCAAATAAATTCTATTAACTAATGCTGAAACTTCTATGTTTGCTCTTTGGACTTTGTGAGTAATTTGAAACTTTGTCTATTCTAGGGATGGACAATGTAGGTTGCCAGAATCATTTGTGCAAGAGGAAAATCTACCAGAGTGCTTGGTTGGCCTAACTGTCTGAATCCTATGTATATAGCCCCATGGCCAATAGGAACTCCAGAAAGATGACAGTGCACAAATCACTTTCTCTTTTAGAACTTTAGTTTCTTTGTGTTTCTTTCTCATTATAACACTAGATTAAGTGACATCCAGAAGTTTCCACTTACTCTAATATACTATGATTCTATGAGTGTCTCTTCTTCAATTAGAAAAAAAATAAAGATAATGGCTTTCATTTAAGGAAGAAAAATCTAGTTTATGCTCAAAAAAACTTTCTGGTTTCTTAAAAGCAAAATGAGCACATATTGTTTAAGATCAGAATATTTAACAATATTTGAATAGCTAATTTTTTCTGAATGTTTCCATATTTTATATATAAGCTTGAGTTAAAATCTTTTAGAGATGAATTATTTTATTGATAAATACATGAATACAGCCATGTACTAATATATATATATATATATATATATATATATATATATATAGTTTATATATGTATATGTATTTTTCCAATATATTCCAATGTTATAATATAATCATTCTGTACTGGTTTATACATTTTTTTTCATTTAAGTCATTCACAATAGCATGGTGAAAATCCAAAGAATATTTATTTATTTTATAGAAAAGAAATAATGAAAATTGTATCTATCTGGAACATACGAGCTTATCATTAATATATTAAAAACTTACTGGATGCAAAACATTTGTGGTTTAAATTATGATGTTGATCTGGATGGACAATTCATAATCTTATACTATGTCTAAATTTTAAAAAAAAGCACCTAAGATAATTATTGCAAAAGCAAAGTAAGTCAGGCCTAGAATTGAACAAAAGTTAACAGTTTGAGTAATATTGGGAAAATTGTAAAGTACTTTCAATGACCCCAAACTTTCTTTTGAAAACAGAACAAAACAATAATTACCATTTTAATATCAACAATGCCTCAGAGACACCACAAAGCTAAAATTAATGTGATATCACTGCTTCAGAAGAATTTAAATTGCAAATAATCTACAAGACAAGGTTCACATAAATGGTCAGTTTAAGAGGTTCATACTAATACAGAAGTTTGGATTAGAATTAGGATATATTGCTGAAGGTATATATGACTGAAGATGAAAGTAAATTATTTATGTAATGATCATGAAGGACCACAGATTGTACAGCTCAAAAATTATGATACCTTGGGGATATTATCTTTGTAGTATTTATGTTTTTAAAAAAAGAATAAAAAATAACTGAATGGAATGATGGTATTCTTCAATAATAGAGGTCAGACATATGTGGATCAAAGTATGGATATACCAAAGGGCTAAAATGTGTGTGTAATAGAATATTATTTATCAATAATATATAAGAAGAGGTAAGAATACTTGCTTGTTAGTGATTCTTTAGAAACAGTTGTGCATTGCTGAAAATAGAATATTATACTTGGTATGGAGAGTATATACATATTCATAAATATATATTTATATACTCCAAATATTTTATATATAAATGTTATATACAAACATACATATATAAATAAAGCAGACATATATAACATATAACATAATAATATATAATATATTATATATACATTGTGTATATAAAGTTTAAGAGTTGCAAAATACTTTACAAGTTTTACATTACATGTCTCCTACAAAGCAGGAAAGCAAAGTCAGAAATAACTCTAGATTCTTCTTGCCTCTGTAAAAGGAAAGCAATGGTTTTCAATAGCCAAAAATAGCTAGGCAGAATTGGTACAGTTTTTGACAGTAACTTTATTTATCATTTTAAACTTTCTTCAATCTCAGTACAGAGCAATGATGGGAGAGAAAGCAAGTTAATTAATAGCTTTCTCATATCAGACAAAGACAGGACCATCAGGGCTTTTGAGTCTTACAAAAATTCTCTGTGCCCCCAGGAATTCACCATCTTTTAATTCACAGCATGAAAACAATCACATTAAGGTTCTTCCAAAGAATGACAAAGATGGGATTGAGACTGATGGTTTTTAAATGAGCAGAATTTGCTGATCTGCCCCAGAAAAGAATCTGCATTATTAGGATGTGGTATTTGTGAGAGGGGATCTAGGCACAGACCATAGAAGCCTCCCATTGTGAATGTGTCTACTCTGAGGCAGACTGCTTAACTGTTCTAAATTCACTGCAGGACAGAGTTCAGGAGCCTTGGACTTAGTTGGCAAAGATTGGACAAGGCAGCAAAAAGCAACAATTTCCTTTCACCATAGCTTCACAGGTGCTAGCCATACAAAGCTGCTTAGTGACCATCTAATCCCATTTTTCTTTTTATAGATAAGAAAACTTTCCCCAAAGGGCAAGTATTTTGACCAATACCTCACAGTTAACAAAAAGGGATTAATCCAATCCTTTTTTACTCTTTTCCATATTGCCACCATATTTGTCAGTCTAATAACTACTGTCCCACAAAGTTTATGCCTGCTTTCACAAGTCAAATATTTACTTATTATGCTGTATATACTGGGAATGTTATGCTATTGAAGAAAAAAGCAATGGTAATACAACTCTTGTAATGTGGGATGAACATTATATTCAAATGCTTTATAAACTATTTTAAAAGAATGATTAACAATATAACAGCTATGTATAATTACACATAGAGTTGAGCTATGTATTTATCTGATCCAGTAGAGAACTTGGGCCACAGATAGTGGGGGACCTCTGCGTGAGGTATAAGACCTTTCAGTCCAGAGGGAACCTGCTGACAATGTCTGGTTCAGCCCCTCATCTCCCTTGAGGGCTCTAAACCTTCCTGAGAAGTCAGGGGGCAGTGACAACCTGTGCTGTGATTGAAGCAGAATGATACCAAGTGGCAATGAGTCATCCACATACAATAGCAGGTTATTTATATGGTCCTGCATGCACAGTGTGCTATAGTTCTATAAGGGTATTAGGGTACATAAGGCTGAGAAAATTTGGAATAAATGGACTCCATGTTTTGACCATCCATGTGAGTCCTACCTCAAAACTCCTCCACTAAGACCAAGGACTCAGACTGGTACCCAGATCCTCCAGAGAGCATATTTTGGCATCCTAACTTGGGGCCCTAGAAACTTGGGACCCTAGAAAGTAAGGTACACAGCAGCTCGACTGACACAATTGGTGAGTTCAGCATAAGAGTTCTGTGACCTTAGGAATAGGGTAAGTATGAATATAGGTGAGGGGGAAGTTTCAGTAAGGGCTAGTCACTTTTGTTTTTCAGGCAAAAGGGGATAACTGCTAACAAAGGTGCCTCCCTCCTGAGGGAAGTACAAAGCATGATTAGTTGGGTTAGTATAGAAACAAAGTTTGTTGGTAACTCAGTAGCAGATCATTGAGTCTTCAGGTGCTCTGGAGTGCACATCCTTGGCTCTCTAAGGGAGAGAGTTTGGCACCAGAGATGTGGAAGGTAGTAGGAGATGAACTAACTGAATATAATGGGATAAAATTGCCTTTAAGGAATCCCACATATAAGAAAAAGAAAAAGAAAGCTTTTGGTATGGGATGTCAAACAAGGAAGTATGAGGAGAAAAACAAGCAGAGTTAGTGCCCATAGCTCAGGAGGGTACAATGTATGGGACAGAGCTAAAGAAGTCTTTTTCAGTATCTTGTTTATTTATATTGTTTGCTACTGCTCTAGGAGATCTGAGGGGCTGGAGAGGGGCAGGAAAGGAGATAAGGAATGCCCTGGGAGGTGTGAGGGGCCTGGCACTTCTCCATTTCTCAGCTCACTTTCTCTTCCACCTAAGCCTGAACATGTGCTTTTAGGGTATCCTCTGCTTCCAGATCCTCCTCCCTCAACTCTGTCTTCATGGGAGGGAGAAGGAGGAGTTGGAGGGGCAGTGATACTATTAGCCCCTCTAGTACAGTCTTTTCCTCCTGAAGAAAGGCAAAAGAGAAGAGACTTTTTACTGAAGTTAGGATTGCTATTGAGTGCTTTGTGTTTTTAGGCAGGGCTGCTTTGGAAGGCCTGCCAGCACTTTCGTCTATCCCCATTCAATGGAAAACTAATACAGCAGTGTCCCTTAACCAGTGAAAAAATTCAGGCCTTATTAAATATGGTACAAGAGCAACTTTACCAGGGACACTTACAACCTTCTCTAAGTCCTTAGAATTCCCCTGGATTTGCTATTTTAAAAATCTGGAAAATGGAGGCTGTTGACTGATTTGACAAAAGTAAATGAACAGATGGAAACTGTGGGAACTCTTCAGCCTGGACTTCGATCTCCTACTCAGTTGCCTAGAGAATGGCCTCCTTGGGTTATAGACATTAAGGATTGTTTCTGTTCTATCCCTCTGGAAAAGAAGGATATGAAAAGATTTGCCTTTTCAGTGCCCAGCATTAATTTAGCTGAGCCTTATAAAAGATTTGAATGTACAGTTATGACGTAGAGAATGAAAAATAGCCCTATTATGTGTCATATGTATGTGGCTGCTGTTCTTACTCCAATAAGAAAAGCATTTCCCAAAGTTATGTTGTTATATTACATGGATAAGATATCTTGGGATGTGCACCTGAAAATGTTAGAAGCATGTCTACAAAAGACCATAGAATCTAAGAAACTACCAATTGTATATAGCCTCAGGAAAAAAAAATTAGAATATGAAGTATATCCTAAGTGCTCACGTTACAAAATTTTCTTTAAAAACAAAGAAGTCGAACACTTTAAATGACTTTCAGAAAATGATAGGAGATATCCAATGGATGAGTCCAGTGTTAGGCTTGACTATCTATCAATTGCAACCATTATATGACATTGAAGAGGAGATAGTGCTTTAAACTCACCAGGCCAGCTTAAAAAAGAAGCTTAAAAGGCTTTGAGAGAAGTTGAACTGGCTTTATCCAATAAGTGAAAGAGTCACTCAGAAACCCTTGAAAATATCGGTTTTTGCTACAAGAGGCATCTACAGCAGTCCTACATCAAGGAGACAGTGTGGTTGTCTCCTTGCACAACTAGACCAAAGTCTTATTCCTTACCTAGTGCTTGTGGCTAGAATCTTATTAAAGGCCATTAACCAAGTAGTACAATTATCTGGGATAGGACTTGACAAGATAGCCACCTTCTATGCTAAGGCACAAACTAATGTATGCTGTGAAACCATACTGGCAAATTTTATTGGCCACAGCTCCAATTTTACACATGGGTCTCCATTAAAGATGACCAAGCTATTACATAGTTGGCCATAGATTTTTGAAAAAAAAGATTTCTAAGGTTCCTCTTAAAGAATCAGCCATTTTTACAGATACATCCAAACATAATATTTGTGCTGTATATTCTTATGACTTAACTATAAAGAGAGTAGTCAGAACTGCTTTTTAGTCCACTCAGCAGAATGAGTTGTATGCAATCATTCTAGCTTTTACTTATTATCCAGGAGATATAAATATAATATCTGATTAGGCCTATTCAGTAAGTGTGGTACAAAGAATTGCCACAGCCCAAATAAAATTTGTAGCCTCTAGCATATATCAGTTTTTTAAGAAATTTCAGGAGCAAGTATGAAACTACCCAGGTAAATATTACTTCTTGCAATTTTACTCTCATACGAGACTTCCAGGTCTTGTTTTTTAATGAAAACTCAAAGGTAGATAGCCTTCTAACCATTTAATCAATACTCCTTTATTTCAGGCAGCCCAAAAATCTCATTCTAAATATCATCAGGCTGCTCATGCTTTACATTTGCAATTTGGGATAACAAAAGAGGAAACTAGGAGCATAGTAAAAGCCTGTACAACTTGCCTTCCTTTCCATGCTCCTATGCTCCCTCCAAAGAAGAACCTTCATGTTTTGAGACCCATTGAAATTTGGCAGATGGATATGACTCATTGTAAATTATATGGTCATCTGTCTTTTATCCATGTTGTGGTAGACACTTTTCAGGATTCACTTTTGCAATACCAGCAGCAAAAGAGACAGCCCAAATGGTCACTGAATTCCTTATACAAACATTTGCAATTATGGGTGTGCCACAAGCAATAAAAACAGATAATGGACCTGCACATACTTCTAAATATTTTATACACTTTTTTGCACGGTATCAGATTTTACACACCACTGGGATATCCCTCAATCCTCAAGGACAAACAATACTTGAGATGAGAAATAGAGATATCAAAACACTTCTCCAAAAATAAAAGAAAGGGGGAGCCATAGGTAACCCTAGAGAACTTCTAAATTTAGCTCTTTATATTATATTATATTATATATAGTATGTATGTATATATATATATGTATGTGTATGTATATATATATATATATATATATGTTGGGATTTTTTTTTTTTTATGAAGATTCACTTGCTTTGGCAGATAGGTTTTATAACCCACTGGAAGGGCAGTGTCCAGTGCAAGGAGCTATAGTATCTTTAGATAATCTCCAGGTGATGTAGAGATCTGGAGACCAATGAATGGAAGGGACCATATAGGTTAACTGCTTGGGGGAGAGGGTTTGCTTGTGCCTCTACAGATGGAGAAGGAATCCAATGGGTGCCAATGACCCATAAGCAAATTGTCCATTGGAGAGAGATGGAAAAAGAGAAGACCCTTGAAACAAAGAACAAAGAAACACCAAATGGTTCCATCTCTGACTGCGCCTTCTCTTTTCTAGAATGATGGAATCTCCCTACCTGTATATAAACCTCATGTGGCATGTTTTTCATTTTTCTCATGTTTCTGGTTGACTTACTGTTAATATGTTTTCAATTTGTCAAAGCCCAAATGAGATGCATTAACCAGAACTAAGCAGAAATTTATCAGGTCTGGTCTGTGTATTTGAAATTTAAAATAATTTTGTAAAGTAATCAGAAAAATGGTGTTATTCAATTTTCTGGTCAATTCAATTATTATTTGCTATGTTCCTAATAAATTCCAATTACTGTGTAAAACAATAATACAAATAAACATTAAATAAAAAATAATCCCTGCTCTCAAGAGGACTGATTAAAATCCCAGCTACTTCTCCCTTGGTTTTTCAGATGGTGGTTAAGGTAGAGAAGTTTACAGGTGTATGATATCCAGTAAATGCCTTAGCACCACCACCTGAATGGTGTGGAATGGAAGCTAAGATTAAGGTAAAAAGAACAATTTTAGGAATTTTATTTGCTACATAATATTTATAGCATTGTAGATTTCCTGCTATAAAAAATAAATATTGTCTGAACACAAAAGGTCACATAAATGACTAGGGAATTACTAGCTAGAGAAATGCTTCGCATACTACCAGTTTTATTCTGTATACTACACTTGATATGTTATTTCATGATTGTTCTGCTAGGAAAATTGAATTTTATTGGAATTAAAGTTTTGTTATAAGAATTATGTGTAAAAATTGTATTTTCAACAATCTGTAGTGAAAAATATTACAGCTTTTGATGGTCGTGACAACTTAATCCCCTATTGCCCATGGGGTCAATGTATAAAATTCACTTTTTAAAAATTTTTACACAGTTTTCTAGGAATATTACTGCCACAAAAGTTGAGATGTTGTAAAACAAAGATTAGGGAAGGGATAGTACAACTGGGGAACCATAATGATGGAGAAACTCAAAAACCTTAGAACTTTTTTCTAGAAGCACTGGTAGCATTGATTTTATTATATTCCCAAAGAAACAGATGAAAAAACTCAGGGTGTGGAAATTTAGTACTTATACTATAAGAACATCATAACCTTAGCCGTGAAAAAAGCATTAAAAGTCATTTTCTCTAACCTTCTCAATTTGAAAAGAAAAAAAAAAAAAAAAGAAAATCAAGATCAAGGTGAGGGGATATAAAGATACTACAATATGTGCTATTTTTCTTTTATTTTTCTACCCGCCTTCTTTTCTTCTTTCTTTCTTTCTCCCTTCCTTTTTTCTTCCTTCCCTCCTTCCCTCTCTCATTTGTTCTTTGCTTTCTTTCTTTCTGTTTCTTTTGCTTTAATTTTTCTTTTTTCATTCCTCCCTTCCCTCTTTTTTCCTTTCTTCTTCTTTACGTCTTTTTTTCTGCTCCTTTTTTCTTTTCTTCCTTTATTCCTTCCTTCTCTTTCCCCTTTTTTCCTCTCCTTTCTTTTTTCCTTTCTTCTTTTGTTTTCTTCTTCCTTTCTTCCCTTTCCTTTCCATTCTTTCTTCTTTTTCTCCCTTCTTCCTTTTCTCCTTGCCTTAATTTTTTTTCTTTTTCACCTTCTTCTTGCCTCCCTCTCTTCCTTCCTTCCTTCTCTACTTCTTTTCTTCCTTTTTCCCTCCCTTCTTCTCTTTCTCCTTTTTTCCTTCTTTTCTTCCTTCCTTCCTGACTTCCTGCTTTCCTACTTTCCTTTGTTCCTTTCTTTTCTTTCTCCACCCAGTGCTTAGCACAATGTTTGTACCATAAAAAGCATTCAGTCAATGTTTTTTTTTGACTGATGTCAAAATATTTGTTCTCATTGAACTTGCATTTGACCAGCAAAGTGAGGCCAAAACATTATCACAGCTGCATAGTTTAGCATTGCTTTACATATACATATATATATGTATATATACACACACACACACACACACACACACACACACATATATTTCTTCTAGTACAGGGAGAAATTTGAGTTTGCTACATTAATAGTGGAAAGTATGTGTGTGTGTGTGTGTGTATGTATGTATGTATATATATATATATATATATATATGATAAGACTATGGAAGGGCCCTAAAAAATATGGAAATATGGAGGTGAGGAGTTAGTGCACTGAAAACAGAGGGAATGTTGTAAACAATAGTTGGGCCCTGATAGGTACATCAAATACTACTGAGGCATTAAGAAAATGAAAACAATGGCAATAAAAAAGCTAAATAAAAGCAAAAATAGCCCACCCAAAATACAGGGAAAGAATTCTGCCTTACTTTTATAGACCAGGGGGTGGAGGGAACTTGGGGTGGCCATGGTCTCATTTGTTTCTTTTTCTTTTCTTTTCTTTTTTCTTTCTTTTTTTTTTTTTGAGAGAAGTTTTTTTTTTTTTGAACAGTACATGAAGGACAGATTAAAACAGTGAGAGAGAGAATGTGGCAGGTTATTTCTCTATAAGGTAAGAATATTTCATTAAGAAGTGTTTTGTGGAAGCAGAGCCAAGATACAGAAGAAAGGCAGTAAATAGCCCACCCAAACAGCTTCAAATTTCTTTAAATAATGACTCTAAAAAAATTCTAGAGCACTGGAACACCTAAAATGACAGAGTAGAACATTTTCCAGCTAAAGGTAATTTTAAAAGTCAGCAGAAAAAATCTGTGACATCAGGGTGGGTGTGCAGCATGCAGTCCCAATGCAGGCCACACCAGTGCAGCCCTGTATCTGACCTCAGCCATCCCTCTGATTCAGTGATAGTGCCAGTGAGTTCCACACTTCTCTGCTCTGAAATTCCAAAGGGGACCTGGAAGGTAGCAGACAAAATCTGTGGAACGAGGGTTGAAGCCCAGCATCCAATCTCAGCACAGATTCCACCAGCAGGGTTCTGACTCTGGACCAGGCCCCAGCCAGGCCCCAATCCCAACCTGGAGTCCTGGATCAACTAGGCCAGGCCTCTGAATCAGTGATAGTACTAGAGGTATGAGTAGATGCAGATCCCCTAAAGCTCGGGACCGTGCACCCTTTACCCTAGAAACATATCCTCATTTTAACAAAGATTTAAAGGCTGAATAATAGGTTAGGGGAATAAGTAGACAACAAAAAAAGTTTTTGTCCATTGAAAGTTATTATGATGACAAAGAAGATCAAAATACACACTTAGGAGATATTAATGAATTCAAAGCTTCTATATCCAAAGTCTCCAAGCAAAATATGAATTAGGCTGAGGCCATGGGAGAGCACAAAAGAGATTTTTGAAAATTGTTCCAAATGAAACTTTTGCTGATTTCATGGGACATCTACAGACAGCCGTCATATGAACTATTGGTGAAAATGCAGCAATAGGAATCATGAAAAAACAATTTGTTAGAGAAAATGCTAATGAGGTTTGTAGAAGAATTATATGAGGACTACACAAGGATGCTCCTTCAGAAGAAACCATAAGACGCTGTGCCACAGTGGGCACAAATGCCTTTTATATCCAGACTATGATACAGAACATGGGAAGACAGGGTCCCTCTTGGCAAGGGACTTCCAGAGAGACTTGTCAATGCTTTCAATATGGTAAAGTAGGGCATCTGAAAACTCAGTTTTGGCAAAGAAGACAGGATGGGAGAACAACACCCAAAACCCTATGTCCAAAATGCGTTCAAAGTCTTCCATTGGGCCTCAGAATGTAGATTAACTCAAGAGGCGAGGCCCAACTCTAGGGTCCCAGTCAAAAAACATGTGGGGCAGGATGGCAGCCAAGATTACACCCAGAGAGTCTTTAGAAGTTCAATATTCTGATATGATCAATCAGCAGAGAAGCAATCAGATGGGAGAAAGGGATTACAACTGGGGAGAATACAGGTTTTATAACCTACCAGAAGGGCAGCGTCCAGTGCAAGCAGCTCCACTATTTTTAGATCACCAGTTGATGTGGAGAGACCCAGAAAGTGGAGAATGGAAGGGACCAGATGGGCTAACTGCTTGGGGAAGAGTTGTATCTCTAAAGATGGAGAAGGAATCAGATGGGTGCCAACGAGCCATGTTTGCCTTGTCCATCGGAGAGAGACAGAAAAACAGAAAAGCCTCAAAACAAAGTAGAAAATTCAAGAAACATCAGGTGATTCCATCTCTGACTACATGTGCCACTGAAAAAGCAAGACTGTTAAACCAATGTGTATGGCAATTAACTCATGAACATCAAAAACTGTTGATAAGACTGTTACAGAACTTCAAAACCAACAGGAATCATTGGATTCCCTGAGATATAATAAGACTGATGCAAAACTTCACAATCTGCAGGAATCACTGGATTCCCTGACACATGATGAGATTATTGCAGGACTTCAAAACTTGCAGGAATCATTGGATTCTCTGAAACAATAGATTGGTTTTGGACTATTTCTAGGACTTATGGATATGTATAATTCCTTATGTTGATTCATGTTGTTTGTTAAATCACTACTAGCCTATGTTATATTATTATGTGCTTGTGTAATACCTCCCATGTTGGTGGATTTATGTATATCTGTTTCAAGTGAGACCCTTCAGAAACCTGCTAATCTGGTTTGACTCCTCATTTCCCTTTGGTGTTTTCATCTCCCATCCTGACACGTCAGGGAAGGCATGATCACTTCCTTTTGGGGGTTCACATCTATCTGAGAAGTCTGGGAGGGCATGACCACCTGTGTTCTAAAACAAAATACAGGAGAAGATGTAAAGAGCAGGATACTGAAGGCTCCGTATGATTGATTTAAATAAGGTGTTAACTCAGTGAAATTTATAATACAATGGTTATCTAGTTTAGCATGGTGATTAATAGTTCTCTAGTTCAATATGATTGATTTAATCTTACAACAAATAATACTTCCTTAGTGATATAATGATTAGTTTATACTCAATATACCATAATGATGTAATTGTAATAGACTCTCTAAACTGGGGACAAACTCAGCCAGTGAGGCAGAAAACAGAGGACTAGAGGCTGGAACTCAAGCTCTCAGACTCAGACAGATTCAAGATAGAGATATTTCTTCTCCCACCATAGTGGTGGCTGGCCTGTCCTAATTCACTTCTCCACTGACACAAAGGCCCATGTGAAGGACACAAGAAAGCTAGCTGAGCACCAGGCAAAAGGGACAGACTGTGAAGGAGACAATAAAGACTTTGGGATTTTATCCCTGGCTATTCTCCTGGTGATTATTTTGCTGAAAACAAGGCTGGTCCCAAGAGGTCCAAAAGGCTAACTAGAGCATTACAATTTACTATTTCTGACTTTCTACATTTTTTGAGGAATATGTGCCCTAATACATGGTCTGTTTTTGTATAGGTTCCATGTACTGCCAAGAAAAAAAGTATATTCCTTTCTGTCTCCATTCAATTTTCTCCAAAGACCTAGTAAACCCAATTTTTCTAGGATTCTGTATACTTCCTTAACTTTTTTTCTTATTTATTTTGTGTTTTGCTTTATTTAACTCTGAGGGAGCCAAGACTGAGATCTCCAACTAGTTTAGATTTGCTGTGTAATTCTTGCAGCTCTCTTAACTTCTCCTCTAGGTCTTAGGATGCAATACCATTTGGTGCATATATGTTTATAATTGTTATTATTTCACTTTTTATGGTATTCTTTAGCAAGATTTAGTTTTCTTCCTTACATCTTTTAATTAGATCGATTTTTGCTTTTGTTTGATCTGAGATCAAGGTCACTAGCCCTGCTGTTTTTTCCCTTAGCTGAAACATAATAGATTCTGCTCCTTTACCTTTTTGTAAATGTATCACTCTGTTTTAAATGTCTTTCTTGTAAACAACATATTGTAGGAGTCTGGCTTTTAATCAAGTCTGCTATATGCTTCTGCTTTATGGAAGAGTTCACCCCATTCACAATGACAACTAAAATTACTAACTCTGTACTTCCATCTTATTTTCCATATATTATAGTTTTATTTTTCCTTTCCCCTTTTTCCTCCATCCCAGTATTTTGCTTCTGACTACTACTTCCCTCAAACAGCCCTCCCTTTTTGCAGCCCTTCCATTTTTTTATACCTTTTCTTATCTATTTCTGTTCTCCCTTCTATTAGCCTTTCCCTTTCCTTTCCTCTTTCCCCTCCTTCTTCCCTAGGGTGAGGCAAGTATCTCTGTGTAGCTAAACATGCCTGATATTCTCTCTTTGAGCCAAATCTCATGAGAGTAAGATTCATACTATGCTCACCCTGCTCCCTTCTTTCCCTCAATTCTAATAGGTCCTTTTTGCCACTCCATGAGATAAAATTTACCCCATTTTAATTCCATCTTCCTCTTCTTCCAATAGAATCCCCTTTACATTTTCACTTTTTTTATATCATCAAAATAAAATCAAATTATACCTGTACCCTCCAAGTATACACATAGCACAGCTTCAGATTTCAAGAGTTAAACATATCAAAATGTAAGATTTTTAACTTTTAAAAGAAAGTTATTTTCTTTCTTTTTTCACAATTTTATGCTTCTCTTCAGTTCTGCATTTGAAGATCAAATTTTCTGTTCAGCCTTGGTCTTTTCATGAGAAATGAATGAAATTCATCTTTTTCCCCTAAAAGATAATGATTATTTTTACTTGGTAGTCAATTCTTGGCTGCAATCCAAGTTCTTTTACTTTTTGAAATATAAGATTTTGATCCTTTAAATTGAAAGCTGCTAGGTCCTAACTAATCCTACTGTGTATCCTCACTATTTGAATTGTTTCTTTCTGGCTTCTAGTAATATATTTTCCTTGATCTGATAATTCTGAAATTTAGCTATGATGTTCCTTGAGGTTTTCATTTTTGGGCCTCTTTCAGGAGGTGTTTGGTGAATTCTGTCAATGGCTATTTTAATCTCTGGACCTAGGATAATAGGACAGTTTTCCTTGATGATTTCTGAAAAATGATGTCTTGTCTCTTTTTTTCTTCATAGTTTTCGGAAAGTCCAATAATCTTTAGAATGTGTCTCCTAGAACTATTTTCCAGGTCAGTTGTTTTTCCAATGAGGTATTTTACATTTTCTTCTTTTTTTTTTTACTTTTTTTTGTTTGGTTTGGTGTGATAGATTCTTGAAATCTCAAGTCATTCACTTCCATTTGTTCAATTGTAATTTTTAGTGAATTATTTTCTTCAGTTATTTTTTATCTCTTTTTGCATTTGGCTAATTGAACTTCTAAATGAGATATTTTGTTCAATTGGATTTTTTTCCATTTCACAAATTCTGTTTTGCAATGAATTGATTCCTTTTTCAAATATATTTTGCAAGGAGTTATAAGATTTTTCCATTTTATTACTTCTATTTTAAGGAGTTTTCTTCAGATAATTTCTGTTTCCTTTTCCCAAACTCTTGTAAAGTTTTCATTTCTTTCCCCATTTTTCTTCTAATTCTCTTTTAAGATACTTTTTGAATTCTTACAAATGTGCCTTGTGAAATGAGGGCCAATTCATATCACCCTTTGAATCTTCATCTGAAGTTCATTTACCCTTAGGATTTTCAGGATTTGAGGTCTGTTCTTCTCTTTCTTCATAAAAGCTATCAAGGATCAGTTCTTTTTTTGTTTTTTTGCTCATTTTTTAAACGTTGAGATCTGCTCTTAGGAAAAAAGTGAGATTGTCCAGGATTTCTCAATAGGTGACAGCTTCTTTTTTGTTGTTTTTATTTATTTATTTATTTAATAGCCTTTTATTTACAGGATATATGCATGGGTAACTTTACAGCATTAACAATTGCCAAACCTCTTGTTCCATTTTTTCACTTCTTACCCCCCACCCCTTCCCCCAGATGGCAGGATGACCAGTAGATGTTAAGTACATTAAAATATAAATTAGATACACAATAAGTATACATGACCAAAACGTTATTTTGCTGTACAAAAAGAATCAGACTCTGAATTAGCTTGTGAAGGAAATCAAAAATGCAGGTGTGCATAAATATAGGGATTGGGAATTCAATGTAATGGTTTTTAGTCATCTCCCAGAGTTCTTTTTCTGGGCATAGCTGGTTCAGTTCATTACTGCTCCATTGGAAATGATTTGGTTGATCTCGTTGCTGAGGATGGCCTGGTCCATCAGAACTGGTCATCATATAGTATTGTTGTTGAAGTATATAATGATCTCCTGGTCCTGCTCATTTCACTCAGCATCAGTTCGTGTAAGTCCCTCCAGGCCTTTCTGAAATCATCCTGTTGGTCATTTCTTACAGAATAATATTCATATACCACAATTTATTCAGCCATTCTCCAACTGATGGACATCCATTCAGTTTCCAGTTTTTAGCCACTACAAAAAGGGCTGCCACAAACATTCGTGCACATACAGGTCCCTTTCCCTTCTTTATAATCTCTTTGGGATATAATCCTAGTAGTAACACTGCTGGATCAAAGGGTATGCACAGTTTGATAACTTTTTGAGCATAGTTCCAAACTACTCTCCAAAATGGTTGGATTCGTTCACAAGTCCACCAACAATGCATCAATGAGGTGACAGCTTCTTTTCATAGCCCTGAGCCAGTGCAGACTTCCTTCAGGTACTGGATGAACATGGCCAATTGCCCTGGGGTTTAGAAACTCATTATTTGACTTTTGTATTTGTGTTGTATGTGTCACAGCTATTCTGCTTATCCACTGGCTTGTAATGTGGACATAGTAGCCAACGCTGCTGTATTTTGGCTAAGAACTTTTAGTGTGGAATCTACTATGTAAATTCTACAATACACTCTATACTACCCTGGGTTCCTGCACTCTGCCTGTGCTTAGCAGCCTCCCATCCTGCCCAATTGAAACAGACATTTTTTGAAATTTTTCCAAAGTATCTTCTACTGGAAATTTCTTACACTCCAAATATTTGAAGGTTCTGTCACTCCAAAACCAGTTCAGAGGCTTGATAATGGTGTTTATCTGAAAGACACAAGGAGGAACTCATATAAAGACCAGTTACTTCCTGTCATCTTGGCTCCAACCCCTCAATTCTAATTCTGAAAGAATTATATTTTTGATAAGTTTTTTTTTTTACTTTCTTTTCCATTTTCCCAATTCTACTTTAAAGGAGCTTTGTTCTTCAGTGAATTTTTTCCCTTATTTGGCCAGTGGCATTTTTTTCCTTACTGGCTTTTTGTAATTTCTTTAATATTTGTCTACTCCATTTTTAAGGTGTTATTTTCTTTGATATTGTATGTGTGTGTATCTTTTAGCAAACTGTAGAATTGTTTTTCATGAATTTCTTTAATCATGCTAATTTTTCTTCCTAATTTTTCCTCCACATTTCTTACTTGATTTAAAAAATCAATTTCCAATTCTTCCACGATCTATGACACCATCTAATATTTATTTAGAGGGGGGGGGGTTTGAGGTTTATGTTTTGACTGTTATCTTCTGAGTAAACATTTTGTTCTTCCTTTTCACCACTTTAAATTTCTGTAGTCAGATTTTTCCCCCTTTTATTCTCCTTATTTCTCCAACCTATTACTTTGTCTTTTAACTATATGCTTAAGTAGCAATCAATTTCTCAGGTGGAGGGTGCAGTATTCCAATCTTTATAGATATTTTGCAGCTTTTTTGTAGCTATTTCTAAGGACCTGTAAGTTTTCAGTTCCTACAAAGTGGTATGATTTTTAGGAGAAGTGCATTTACTACTACTATCCTGGCTCCTGTTTTGGTTGGTGAGAGACCAAAATAAATCTTTTCTGCGTTGGAACTATAAGGAGGGGTCTCTGTTTCACTGTATCTTCAAGTTCTGATGTGCTGCTGCTGCTCCCCACTCTCAGATACTGCTATGGCCTGTGCCAGACTATGCTCCACTCTCATCCTAGTACAACAGCTGCTTTTTGTCAACCATCAAAGTTGCTCTCAGGTAGAAAATTGTTGAAGTCCATTTTTTATGGACCTTATTTGGACAAACATGGCAAAATACTTGCTATTATTCAAACTTCCTACCACAGAAGCCCAATTCATCATTCATAATATGTGGCTGGGACAGTTTCAATATAAGGAAACACCAGTTAGGACAACGTATAATGAGATAATTATGTATAACTGCTAAGATACAAGTATAATAATTATGCAAGTCAGGCAGCAATCGTGCAAGATAAGCAAACTGTATTATTGCCACATACTTACTTGGGTTGCTATGCAATAAAGCTATAAAGTGCTTTATGAACTTATGAAATAAATGGACAGTATAGCTTTGAAGTTTCCTATTCAAAACTATTAGGTCACATGACAATAGAGCAAATATGACATCTTTATTGTCTGGCAACATAAGAGATTAAGATATATCACACACAACACCCAAATTAAAACAATATCAATATACCACTTGCTGAAAAAAATTGTATAAAAAATACATTATCATCATGATTTTATTACTGTCATCTTTATTCATTATCATACTCGTTCTTAGTTCTTTGGGTAAAGTTGAAAAAAAAATAAGGTATGAACTAAATTTTAATAATCTTTGAAAATTCCAAATTAGAAAGATAGAAATTTAATTCATACACAGAGACACAGAGACATAGACTAACACACACACACATACACACACACACACACGTGTATTGTTGACCTTTAAATTAAACTAATGAAGTCTATGGAATCTTTCCTGAAATATTTTATAGGACAACATAAAATACACAAGATTAGAAAGGAAAGTATATAGAAATTTTATTATCTCATATATACATATATTTGCACACACATACATATATATATGTATAGATGTGTGTGTTTGAGTCATTCATATCTGCTATATTTTATGAATAGGAAACATACATAATTCCAGAAAATATTCACACTCAACATTACATGTGTTTCTACAAATGTGACATGTGATTTTTAAAAATTGGTCATCATCTTTTAATAGCTGTTCAGATCACGTTGCCTATTCTGTAAAGTTGTATCTGAAGTAGATTTTATATATGTTTGTGTGTGTGTGTGTGTATGTATTTATGATTTCAGACAAATTGAACTTTAATTAAAAATCAACAATGTGTAAAACCCTATGTTAGGCTCTGAAGAACATGGTCAAGAAGAGAGACTGAAGGGCTCAAAAAGGTCTTTACATTCCATACACACACATGTGTTTATACATGCGCACATACACACACACAACATGTCCAACACACACATAGTATATGTGAGCCAATGAAAATTATTTTGTCTGGTATGGCCTCTGCAAATGGTATATTTGTGTGCCATGGCTTTAATATCCAGAGTGGATATTGCTCTCCACCCTCCAGCTTCTTGCTTGATGGAATACAATTAAAGTTAAGTTTCTACAAATTCTGACTACAAATTCTGCATTTCCAAATAGACAAATCAGAAAATATCATGATTTTAATAATTTAGACTACCCTGCTGCTTTATTTCACCATTAGGGTTTATTCTCCTTTTAGTGCAAAGAAAGCTATTTGTCTAAAACTCTTAATTATTTGACTTCTGATTGTGGCTTCTTTTGTATGTTTATTTGTTTTGTTTTGATTTGTTTTGATTGGATAGGATGAGGTGAATTGGATTGTAGTATTCAATCTTCCAAGCACACAAGTACTCATACTGCCCTTGATGCTGGGAAGGACTGAATTCAACTAGGACTGAGGGAAAGGACATTCACCTATACAATTTCCCATTGGCATTTACATTCTTTCTGTGGTTGCCACCCTATGCATTTAAGTGTAACCCTTTGGGAACATGTCTGTTCTCTTTTCTATTTAATAACTGCAATATATGTGCATGCTACAGAAAATTCATTATTGTTAAGGTGGAGAAGAAAAAAGATCAAGGAAAGGTTTCTTGAAGATGTAGTTTTGTTTTGTTGTGTTTTTTGTTTTTTGTTCCCCCAGGGCTTTAAAGAATGGAGAGCAATTCAGCAGTTGATTAGAATGAAAAAGGACATCATAGGTTTGGGGAATAACATAAGCAAATATAAAGATGTAAGAACAAACAATTTATTAGAAAGAGAATAATTTAACTTAGATCACAGAATGCATATAAGGGGAAAAAAAAAGAAAGAAAGAAAACTGACAAGTTAGGATGATACCACATAACCTAGATCATAATTAACTGAGCTAGAGACACAAATCATTATAATAAATTAAAAATATATTCTTAAAGTAAAATCACAAAGGAAAACATGTAGGTCTCTGTATTTGATTTGTTTACTCTAGATAAAGTGAAGGTTAAAAAAATGATGATAGTAAATGAAGAGGTCATAGATATTGGAAAAAAATATAGATAAAAAGACAAAACAATTGGAAGGGACCTTAGAATATACCTAGACTAGTGATATCAGATTCAAATAACAACAGTCCAGCCTTATCTCTATATAAAAATCTTTATAACTGTATATTAATGCAATTTTAAAATAAATATCATCCATATCTTCCACTTTTAAAATTTATTTTAATAAATATTTCTCAATTGCATTTTGATCTGATTCAATACAAATTAATGAGGGTTGTGACCTTCCTGTTTGATACCTCTTATCTAGGTCAAAATCATATCAATCAAGTAACCATCTACTATGAATAAAGATCTATAGTAGCAGAGAACTCTTTCTTTCATGTCATTTCATCCCATCTTGAGACAATTCTGTTTTCTCAAAAATTTGTGTTTATATTGAAATGAAATCAACCTTTCTCTAATTTTTTTTCTTTTCTAATCTGTTCTGCCTTCTATGAACAAACTGAACAATTAAAATTTCCACATTGCAATACTTCAGATACCTCAGTCAATCACCATTTATCTATTTAATTTTCCTTACTATTTATTTCAAGATAACCATCATATAATTGTGCTACTCTTTTCTGCTTTTTGTTATAAACAAATACCCCTACTTCATTCCATAGTTCACAGATCAATAAACCATAAAATAATAGAAACTAGATTTGAAAATCATCTAACTGTTCTCCATATATAATATCTCTCTATTCTGCCATATGTCCTTCAGAAAACTTCCAAATTGTTTTTTGTTATTGTTGTTGTTTCTTATGTAAATCATAGATCTGATCACAAAGTTATATGCTCAACAAACTCCAATGGTTTTCTATTACCTTCTATTTAAAGTACTATATAAATTTCTCATTTGCATGTAAAGTTTTTCATACTTTAAATTGTGGAATGTGATTATGATGGACAACTATTTTGTTACAAAAAATTATCAGTTCAATATATGGATAAATATCTACCTAATTTCCCAACTTTATCATCTTATTTTCCTTCTTACACTAACTTTCAAAAATCTATTCCTTTTTCCTTATGCACTGTGCCTTTCCCCTTTTAGCTTGTTAGTTTTCCATATTCAAATGCTTTCTTTGGTTTCTGAAATGAGGAGCTTGACTACTTGTACCATGTAAGTGACATTTCATCTCTTGTTTTTTCTGACCCAGATTGTCCCTTCATGCCTGAAGTGACATTTTTTTTTTTGTTTTACCAATTACTATCCCAAACTTCCTTAAGGATCAAGTCAAAGGCATTTCCTATAGAGAAAAAATGTTGATACACTTCAGTTACTATAAACCTTTATAATGAAATGGCACTTAGATAGAGAAATAGATAATTTCATATACTTTTGTTTACAATTTGTTCCTCTCCCCCTAAAGAACAAACTCCCAGAACTCAGATACTGGTTTATTTTTAAATTTGCAGTGCCTGACACATAGTAGGCCCTAAATAAATGCTTGTGAAATAAACGAAAGGATAGATGGATGACATGGGGACTGGATTGATGGTCCCATTTGGAGAACTGCCAGGTATGTTACTTTTACAATGAAGCTTCTTTATATTGGGGTTAAACACCATAAACTTAGCTGACTGCATTTTATTGATGGGCAAAGTGATCCCATGTGAATAGTGGATAGTCCTGAAAATCACTTGGCAGCTTTCAAAAAGACATTCTTGAAATAAATTTGATAAAATGCCATGTATTTAGAATTTGATGCCCCATTGTTTTTTATGTATTTTTTGGTCAACAATTTTGCAGATACTCTAAAAAACATCGTTGAGACAATTTGTATATGTGATATTAAGAATTTAATTTCAATTCATCAACCTCCATCCCCTCAGAAGGGATTTAGAGCTTACTAGTTTAAAAGTCGAATGTTAGGCTAAGTAAAATGCTGGGGTTGGAATCATTGTTCTTCCTACTGTAGACAAAGTTTCTCTCATCTTGTGTTTTTCCTGAAAACGTGACAATTCCAATAATGGGACCTGTGTTCTTGATCCAGAACTTCCCTACTATTCAATCTGTTTGAATTCTTTCATTTAGCATATCTATAATATTCACCAAATAGTGTCATTCTGTTTATCAATTTTATTATCTTTTCATTTCTTATAGGGTCCTCAGACTACCCCCCTCCTTTCACAGGCTCTTTTCACTTTTGGCTGTGCAGGTTCTGAAAACTGTATAACTGTATTTGCATTATTTCCATATCAACCACCAGCCTAAGGTTTGGAAGATAAAAAGTTAGCTGAATGATAAAAATAATGAAAGTTTCTCTGGGGTTGATCAAAGTGATTTGTCAACAACAAATAGGATATTTCCAAAATAGATGCAGGATGGGAGAAGAGGGAAAAGATGAATAACAAGAATCAATCAGACTCAGAGGATATTAGAAATGAACAGGGTCTAAAAGATGATGTAATTCACTTCTCTGACCCACAAGTGAATCTTGGAAGTAATACCAGTAAACTCTTTGTTAAAAACAATTCCAGGGAGGAAGGTCACTATTATATTCAGTAAACAAAAATCAAATGCAGAAAGGGTCTTAAAAGAAATAAGAACCTGTTGGATATAAAATTGTTTTTGTTCTAATAATTGAAAGAATATTGTAGGAACTGCTTATAGAACATGGTTGGGGATTGATAATGGAAATTAATTATAACTTACATTACAATGCACTTTATATATTTTTTAATGGATTCAGACAAAAATATTTTAAAGTAAACACATAATTCTGGTATCTTTATCCCTATTTTGCAAGTGAAAACAAAGTAAAACTAAATTGAGATTCAGAGGAACAAATAGATTTACCCAAGTCATATGGCTAGTCAGTAGTACATCAAGAACTCATAGCAGAATGATGCCATCTCTATATTTTACAAATATTTCAGCGATACCCTGTAATAAGTCTCAAGAGATAAAAGTGTTGGTTCTAGTGTATTGTTGTTGCTCAGTCATGTTTAGCTTTTTGTAACTTTATTTGGGGTTTTCTTGGTAAACATACTGGAGTGATTTGTCCTTTCCTCCTTTGGCTCACTTTCCAAATTAGGAAATTGAGAAAAATAGGGTTAAATGACTTGCTTTATGGTCACATAGCTAGTAAGGATCCAAGTCCACATTTCAACTAACATCTTCCTGATCCAGGCATGGAGGTCTGTCTGTTGTACCACCTTGCTCACAGTTCTACTATATAATTAGATAAAAAAGTAGGAATTAAGTTGGCTGTGGCTTTGCATGAAGAAAGATTATAGGGTTAGACCTAGAAGTTACTTTATACAGCTAGAAAAGATAATAACAAAATTCATCTGGAAGAAAAAAAGGTCAAGAATAACAAAAGAGTTAGTAGGAAAAAATTACAAATGATGATTGCTTAGCAGTACCAGTCCTAAAACTATTATAAAACAGTAATCATCAAAACCAGTTGGTATCAGCTAAGAAATAGAATGGTGAATTGGAGGAATAGGATAGATATACATGATACAGTAATCAATGAGTATGATAACCTAGCATTTGATAAAACCCCAAACTCCAGCTTATGGGGCAAAAACTCAATATTTCATAAAAGTTGCTGGAAAATTTGAAAAATAATACCAAGTATTCAACATATACCTACATTTTACACCACATACCAAAATAAAATCAAAATGGGTACATGATTTGGTCATAAAGGATGATACTTAAAGCAAACTAGAAAAACAAGGGATGGTTTACCTAACAGATCTTTGGAGAAGGGAAGAATTTGTCACCAAAGAAGAATGATAAAACATTAAATACAAAATGGACAACTGATTACATTAGATTAAAATTAGATTAAAAAGGTTTTGCACAAACAGAACCAACAAAATCAAGATTAGAAGAGAAGCTGAAAGTTGGGTGAAAAATTATAGCCACTGTTTCTGAAGACCTCATTTCTAAAATATGTAAAGAATTGTGTGAAATTTATAAAAACACAAGCCATTCCTCAATTAATAAATAGTGAAAGGAGCTGAAAAGACAATTTTTAGATCATGAAATTAAAGCCATCCATAGTCATATGAAAAATTTTTTAAATTATTATTGAATAGAGAAATAAAATTTAAAACAACTCTGAGATACCACATCATCTGTTTTGGATTGAATATAATGACAGGAAAAGAAAATGATAAATGTTGCAGGGTATGTGGGAAAACTGGAACACTAATGCATTGTTAGTAGAGTTGTGAAATGATCCAACCATTCTGGTGAACAATTTAGGACTATGTCCAAATGATGATAAAACTGTGCATACCCTTTTATCTAGCAGTACAAATACTGTGTGTGTGTGTGTGTGTGTGTGTGTGTTTCAATTGGGTAGTGGAGCCAAGATGGCAGAGAGCAGACACAACTTTTTGTGGACTCCTTTGACCTTTCTCTCAAACCAATAGCAGATTAAGCCTCTAAACTGGTTTTGAAGTTAAAGAATCCAAAAATATTTGGAGTACAACACAGTTTTAGAAAAAGATACCTTGGAAGAATTTCAGACCAGCTCTGTTTCAATTGGGCAGGAGGACAATCAAGATATCAATTGACATATTGACTAAATCATATGATTATTTCAATAGATGCAGAAAAAGCTTTTGACAAAATTCAACACCCATTCCTATTAAAAACACTAGAGAATATAAAAATAAATGGACTTTTTCTTAAAATGATCAGTAGTATCTATTTAAAATCATCAGCAAGCATCATATGTAATGGGGACAAACTAGAACCATTCCTAATAAGATCAGGGATGAAGCAAGATTACCCCCATCACCGTTACTATTCAATATTGTATAAAAAATGTTAGCTTTGGCAACAAGAGAAGAAAAAGGATTAAAGGATTAGAGTAGATAATGAGGAAACCAAATTACCACTCTTTGCAGATGACATAATGGTATTCTTTGAGAACCAACTAAAAAAACTATTAGAAACAATCCACAAATTTAGTAAACTTGCAGGATACAAAATAAATCCACAGAAACCATCAGTATTTTTATATATCACCAACAAAGTCCAACAGCAAGAGCTACAAAGAGAAATTCCATTTAAAATAACTATTGATAATATAAACTATTTAGGAGTCTACCTGCTAAGGCACAGTCAGCAACTATATAAACACAACTACAAAACACTTTCCACACAAATAAAGTCAGATCTGAACAATTGGAAAAATATCAAATGCTCATGGGTGACTATAATAAAAATAACAATACTATCTAAATTAATCTACTTATTTAGTGCCATACCAATCAAACTCTCAATAAATTATTTTACAGATCTAGAAAAAATAATAACAAAGTTCATCTGAAAGAACAAAAGGTCAAGAATTTCAAAAAAATTCAGGAAAAAAATGCCAATGAAGGGTTCTAGTTATACCAGACCTAAAACTATATTGTAAAGCAGCAGTCATCAAAACAGTTTGGTACTGGCTAAGAAACAGAGTAGTTGTTCAGTTAAATAGGTTAAGCTCCCAGGGGGAAATAATCAGTAACTATAGCACTCTAGTATTTGACAAACCCCAAAACCTTAGCTTTTGGGATAAGAACTCACTATTTGACAAAAGCTGCTGAGAAAATTAGAAACTAGTATAGCAGAAAATAGTTACTGACCCACACCTAACACCATATACCAAGATAAGGTCTAAATGGTCCATAATTTAGACATAAAGGGTGATATTATATGCAAATTAGAAGAACAAAGGATAGTTTACCTCTCAGATCTCTGGAGGACATTCTTCTTTGTGACCAAAGAAGAACTGGAACTCATTACTAAGCACCAAATAGACATTTTTAATTATATTCAGTTGAAAAGTTTTTGTACCCACAAAACTAACGCAGACAAGATTAGAAAAGTAATAAATTGGAAAAACATATTTACATTTAAGGGTTCTAATAAAGGCCTCATTTATAAAATATATAGAGAATTGACTCAAATTTATAAAAATTCAAACCATTGTCTATAGAGAGAATCCATTCCAGGTCTTGAATCTTACAGTAACTTGGTTCACCAAAACACCCTTTTCTGATTGAAATAGCAAAGAAATATTTGTTAATATGTGATTAGAAATTTAGCAACTGAAGAAAAATGTAAAATTACTAAATAGATCAAAGGCTTACCTTTGATTATAGGACAAGAAAAGCAACTCACAATGGAGACTAAAGACATTTGGGAGAAAGGTACTTGAGGACACTGATATGATAAGTTTACTCTGATTTGTATCTCAACTATTTACATTTCTGTCTAAGTAACAAGATTAGGGCTTAAGCATTTGCATTTCAGTTGATTGTGCTTGTTAGATTTTGTATCAAGTCTATAAGCATTGGAGGTATATATATATATATATATATATATATATATATATATATGTGTGTGTCTGTGATCAATAAAATTTGAAAATTCTTATCGAATTCTTTCACCAGGCCCCTGCATCTCATGCCCTTCATTTCTCTCTCTCTTTTTTTTTTTTATTTATTTATTTAATAGCCTTTTATTTACAGGTTATATGCATAGATAACTTTACAGCATTAACAATTGGCAAACCTCTTTTTCCAATTTTTCACCTCTTACCCCCCACCCCCTCCCCAGATGGCAGGATGACCAGTAGATGTTTAATATATTAAAAATATAAATTAGATACACAATAAGTATACATGACCAAAACGTTATTTTGCTGTACAAAAAGATCAGACTCTGAAATATTGTACAATTAGCTTGTGAAGGAAATCATAAATGCAGGTGGGCATAAATATAGGGATTGGGAGTTCAATGTAATGGTTTTTAGTCATCACCCAGAGGTTCTTTTTCTGGGCATAGCTAGTTCAGTTCATTACTGCTCCATTAGAAATGATTTGGTTGATCTCGTTGCTGAGGATGGCCTGATCCATCAGAACTGGTCATCATCTAGTATTGTTGTTGAAGTATATAATGATCTCCTGGCTGCTCATTTCACTCAGCATCAGTTCATGTAGGTCTCTCCAGGCCTTTCTGAAATCATCCTGTTGGTCATTTCTTACAGAACAATAATATTCCATAACATTCATATACCACAATTTATTCAGCCATTCTCCAACTGATAGGCATCCATGCCCTTCAGTTCTCTATAGGAACTGGACTCCAACAATTCTCCAAATGATAAATGGTCAAAGGATATGAACAAATAATTTTCTGATGAAGAAATTAAAACCATTTCTAATCATATGAAAAGGTGTTCTAACTTACTATTGATCAGAGAAATGCAAATTCAGTCAACTCTGAGGTACCACTACGGACCTTTCAGATTGGCTAAGATGACAGGAAATAATAATGATGAATGTTGGACAGGTTGTGAGAAAACTGGGACACTAATGCTTTGTTGATGTAACTATGAAAGGACCCAGACATTCTAGAGAGTAATTTGGAACTGAGCTCAAAAAGTTATCAAATTGTGCATACACTTTGACCCAGCAATGTTTCTACTGGCATTATATCCCAAAGTGACCTTAAAGGATCAAAAAGGACCCACATGTACAAAAATGTTTGTAGCAGTCCTTTTTGTAGTAGCAAGGAATTGGAAAATGAGTAGATGGCTGTGAAATGCTAAATAATTATGATATATTAAAGTAATGGAAAATTATTGTTCTATAAAAATTATGAACAAACTGATTTTAGAATGTCCTGTAAAGATTTACTTGCACAGATGCTAAGCAAAACAAGCATAATCAGGAATACATTGCACACAGTAACCTCAAGATTATGCAATGATCAACTTTGTAAGACTTGGTTCTTCTTAGAAGTTGAGTGACCTAAAGCAATCCCAATAAACTTTGGATAGAAAACTTCATCTACACCCAGAGAGAGAATGAAGGAGACTGGATGCAATTCAACATATGCTATGTTCACATTTTTTTTTTTCTTTTTCTTAATTTTTTTTTTATTTTGTGTTTTTGTTTTCCTTTTGTTCTGATTTTTCTTTCCCAACATGATTCCTAAAGAAATATGCTTTCAAATAGGAAATACATATATAACCAGAAAAAATTAAACCATAACTATATATATATATATATATATATATATATAGAGAGAGAGAGAGAGAGAGAGAAAGAGAGAGAGAGAGAGACAGAGAGAAACAGAGAGACACACAGAGAGACACACAGAGAGACAGACAGACAGACAGACAGAGACAGATAAAGAAAGACAGACAGAGACAGAGACAGAGAAAGGGAGAGAGAGCGAGACATAGAGAAAGAGAGACAGAGAGAAAGATAAAGACAGAGAGACAGAGTGACAGAGAAAGACAGAGTGATAGAGACAGAGAGAAAGATATTGAGAAAGACAGAGAGAATAGGTAGATAGGGGCAGGAATACAGAATACTATTTAATCTTTGGCAAGTTACTCCTTGATATTTCAAAAGTTTACTTTTCCAATCTGTAAAACTAGAATAACAATTCTGTTACAACTTATTACTTTTCCTTCTGCACACACTTCAATATTTCAAAAAGGCTGTTATTTTCTCAGTATGGCTATCCCATTATACTAATGTAAATGCTAGCTCCTCCATTTCTTAGTAAAGGACTTACAAAATAATATATAGAAAATTAAAACATACCATTGGCCAATTTTTTTGATGAAACTTCATTAAAAGTAACAATATTAATAAGTTTTTAAAAGTTTAATCTGAACAATTTATTTATGCATATTATGCTTCTCTTTATCTTGGAGTTATACATACATGCAGATATCTTTGTTCAATATTGAATCGTAAGCTTTTTGAGAGCAGATTTATGTCATATAGAATAATTGGTACATGAATTCATCTCCTAACAAAGGATTAAAAAAAAGAAATACTTTGTTAGAAAATAGAGTAATTATTATATCTGACATAGAATCTGCTCTTGAAAAACTTAGAATTTCATACTGAGCAAACCATTATTCATTAATTCAGTTGACCAAACATTAAAAAAAAACATTGCTGGGATACAGTAGATAGATAGATAGAAAAGTAGAAAGATATGTAATATTCTATGCTACATACCTCTATATTCACACATATTCACATGTAAATCTATGTACATATATATTTATATATATGTCTATATATACATGCATGTATATATTACTAAATTCCATATTAAATTTAATATTGACAACAGAACAGGCTATTTTAAATTGAGATCATAATACATCACTCTTACATATATCCAATGATGTTTGGGGTCCCTAAAAGTGTGAGTTTAACTATATGCAAACACATACATTCATATACACATACAAAGATGTGTGTGTATGTAGTGTATCCTAAAGTATTGCATACAGGCTTTGTATATAATTTATGGAGCACTTCATGGTTTACAAATTATTTTTCTCATATCACTCCTCTGAGAAGGGCAGTAAAAATGTGATTCCTATTTTGAAGGTGAAGAATTTAAACTAAAGAAATTTAAGAAACTCACTCAGAAGCTACCTTCTATATTAGGTAGCAGGATAAAAACTTAACCTGAGGTCTCCTAACTTTAGTATGAGGTCCCTTACAATTAAATTATACTTACCTTGTACATTGGCCTGTTTGTTGCCACCATATCTGCTCAAATTTTCTGTTCTTTAACTTAATGAATATTTCTGGACTGCTCACTTCTCAGAACATTTTTGAACCAACTTCCCTTCTTTATCATCATCGTCTTACTTTCCTGCCTACGCTCAGATCAAAACCATTTATCATTCTATCTTTGTCAATGGTTGGTAGCCATGACTAGCCTGGCCATCACTGACAAGATATGCTTACTTTGTGTTTTAGAAGACTCCCCATCTGGACAACTAATTTGTTCCTGCTCCCCTCAGGTGCCACAGACTGCTGAGCTATCACTCAGGAACACAAAAGCCATTCAAGCTAAATAATTAAATTAAATGCTTACTGACATTGAAGAGACAGCAGAAACATTCTTATGATCCCAAAGTCTTTCTCAGGTCCCTCAAGAAATAGAATATTAGTATAGAGACAGATGAAATCAAGTATAGCTTACTTACAATAATCTTTCACGATTATAATAATAGTTATTAAAGATTGTAACCATTCATTGCCCTCCAATACTTCGGTGAATCTATGACGTTTTGGTCATCAACTCCTAGCTGATACAGCTCTTAATTGTCCCATACCATCTTAGTTTATGTGAATCCTATTTCATGTCTTCCATGAATAGTCTACTTGGTGACCTGGAGGCCTTCCACTGGTTTTCTCAATTGTGATATAGTACAAGCTAAGATATCAAACTCTGTCATTCCTTGCTCAAAATATATAATTGACCTATATTTCTGTGAGGATGTTCATTTTGCTACTTCTTGAATTTATGTTATTTTTGTTATATGTAATTGCCTACTTATACCCAGTATTTCAGGGAGCCCAGAGTGCAGGGATATATTCAAGTATTGTAAACTATTGTCTCAATTTATTGCATCCAATTCTAGTTTTGGAATTCAATTTAACAAATACATTTCGCATGTCTGGAAGGAAAAAAAGAAGAAAAGGAAGGTAGAAAAGAAGGAAAAAATATTAATGACATACTTACTGTTTGCCAGGCACTGTGGTTAAGCCTTTTATAAATATTGTTTCATTTCATGATCTTGGAAGTTAGGTATAAATAATATCTACTTTATATAATTGAGGAAATTGAATTAAACCCCATAGGGATTTAATAACCAAAATTAAATCCTTCTAACAATAGTCAGTATTTATGTAGTACTAAATATTACTACTTCTATTTTACAAATAAGAAAACTAAAATTGGTATATTAAGTAACTTACCTATTAATATAGTTAATAACTATCAGAAGTAGTCCTCAGTTGCTGACAGTATACTGTACAGTGTATAGTGTATTTTCTAGTATACAGTGTTATTTCTATAATATATTTGAACAAAGCATTACCAAGGCTTTAATGAAAGTATTCTAAACCCTTTGTGTCATTAACCCTTTGTGAGCCTAGTGAAACCTAGAAGCCTTTTCTCAGAGAAGAATAAAATGATAAATTTCTATTAAGAAATAGAAGACTTTTTTTTTTTACTCTATCCAAATTCATTAACCCCCTAGATTTCATGAGGTCCTACCCTTAAATGGTGTATGGGTCCCAGATGAATAATGTCTATTCTAAAGCATTATGGTATCTTCTTAGTCTCAATTTTACTGTATGAAGATTTAAAATAATAACCCCTCTCATGCAGACTAAAGTTCTCAACTGAACTTGGACACACAGGAAAAGGCTGATAGAGATTACATCAATTTGTTCTCCCAATTTCCCCTTATAAGTATAAAGAAGAGAGAACTTGCTGTTTATATTTTATGAATGGCTCCATAAAGAATGAGATTTTTATTTTATATTTTAAATAATTTTCATATTTATCATATCATTTGATGCATACAAAAATCCTATGAAATGTGTAGAACACTTTTTAATCATTTACATTTTATAGATAAAGAACACTAGAACAAAAGAGTAGAATTATATTGCCTAAGCTAGTAGCAAAAATGGTAAAAAATATAGAGAGAGATAGATATAGATATATATGCTGTAAACACAGTTTTCTGTGTTCCTAAATTTTGTAAAAATTTTTTCTATTTATCTTTTACCTGTCATACCTGACAGCATCTTCCCATCACTTACTTATCTTCAATAATATGTTGGCTCCACTTAGGTAGGGACTATTGTTTGTATGTTTGCATAAAGTAATTACTTCATAAATATCACTGGTGTAAAATTGAAGTTAGTCATACACAATAAAATCAAAAGAGATTATCCTAGGTCATCCTGGATAAAAATATGGAGCAATATGGATGTATCTTTAATTGGGAGCAATAGGAGTCAAGTAAGAGATTTCAGAAAATATGTGCTTAGTAAAATGAGTAGAAGGAACTTCCTAAAAATTAATCATTAGATAGCTTCTAACCATCACTTCATGTAATATAGCCATCATATCTTTGTTTTTTTTTTTTTTTTTTTAATTTAATAGCCTTTTATTTACAGGATATATACATGGGTAACTTTACAGCATTAACAATTGCCAAACCTCTTGTTCCAATTTTTTACCTCTTACCCCCCAACCCGCTCCCCTAGATGGCAGGAGGACCAGTAGATGTTAAATATATTAAAATATAAATTAGATACACAATAAGTATACATGACCAAAACGTTATTTTGCTGTACAAAAAGAATCAGACTCTGAAATATTGTACAATTAGCTTGTGAAGGAAATCAAAAATGCAGGTGTGCATAAATATAGGGATTGGGAATTCAATATAATGGTTTTTAGTCATCTCCCAGAGTTCTTTTTCTGGGCATAGCTGGTTCAGTTCATTACTGCTCCATTGGAAATGATTTGGTTGATCTCCTTGCTGAGGATGGCCTGGTCCATCAGAACTGGTCATCATATAGTATTGTTGTTGAAGTATAATGATCTCCTGGTCCTGCTCATTTCACTCAGCATCAGTTCGTGTAAGTCTCTCCAGGCCTTTCTGAAATCATCCTTGTTGGTCATTTCTTACAGAACAGTAATATTCCATAATATTCATATACCACAATTTATTCAGCCATTCTCCAACTGATGGACATCCATCATATCTTTGTTAAATTAATGTTCCTAAGCCTTGGATTTAAACATGTCACTTCCTAAATAAAAAAAAAGTTCAATAGCTGTCCAAAAATAGAGTAAATGACATTCAAGAAAATAGATCAAATGAGAATTAAATGGAATAATATTGTGAAATATTTAGCACAATGTCTGGCAATAGGAGGTGTCTAATAAATGCTTATATTCCTTTCCCTTCCCTTCCAAGACAATCTACTATCAAGTGAGTCATTAACTTCCAAATAAATAAGTTATTTCAATTAAATAAAATATATAATTGGTGCTTAGCAGGCATTCAATAATTTCTTGCTAATTGACTTGTTCATTGCATATCATTTCGGTACCAGATTAGGTTTGGGTAGAAGTGGTGGTGGTGCAGTGAAGGATACAATCATGAAAAAAATAAAATAAAATAAAATAAATAACACTGTCTTACCCTCACAGGGCTTCTAGTCTTATATGGGGATTTGACTTATACACAAAATCTTTATAATACACATTAAAATGTAAAGAATGCTTGACTCAGACAGTAAAGGAGAGGGTTATTTAAGGAGGGAGGAATAAGTCTATGATAAAAGTATCAGGAAAGATTGTATGGCTGGTTTGACTTTTAACTCTGACCTTGAAGAAAAGTAAAAGATTTAAAAAAAAGAATAAATTTCAGGAGATTCTAATGTATAGTCCAGAATATTTTCAATATGGCACAATGAAAGCTATACAAGGGTTCAAGGAACTATTTAGAAAACATTTATTGAAATCCACAATTTGTTATATATTAAAAAAAAGCTTAAGTCACTATTAGATTAGTTTCAAATATTAACAGTGTGCTAGTTGTAACAATAAGTGCATTCTCCAGCATGGGATATTCCATTAAAATATTCTTTGCTCCCTATCTGCTTATACAAAGAAAGTTATCCCTTCGTAGATGTGTGTGTGTTGGGAGGGAGAGTTATGTGTGGGAGTGGGTGGGGGTGTATGTGCAAGTACATGTCTATGTATGTTTGAAGATCTTCAAGACGCATATTATGGTATTAAAACTGTAAATGTTGGATATGATAAAGTTTTTTTTTATAATAGCCTTTTATTTTTCCAATTTCATGCAAAGGTAGTTTTCAATATGATAAAGTTCTAAATAAAATAATATTTAACCATATATAATAAATCTCCTATCAATCCAGGTGCGAGAAATGTAGATTCATGGTGAAAAAGAGATAAGATTTCATCTAAGTTATCATAAGAAAAGATAAAATGACGCAGAAAAGTTAGATTGTACTGCCACCATCTGTGGATAATCAAAAAATCAGAGATGTAGAATATGAAAGATCTCCTGGTCATTTAACCTAAATAATCCATTTTATAAAGACTAAAACAAAGCAAAGAAAAAAAAAAGACTTCTCTATTACTATATATAAAATATCTTGTTTAATCAGGATATAAGCCCAGTTTTTCCATTTATATTCAAGTGTATCTTCATACCTTCTTCATATCTTCATGCCTTTTAATGTGATTTATTGTGTAATATAGACCAATGAGACACATAATCCCTGAAGGACGGACTCATAGAATTTTGAGGGATCAAATGTTGTCAGCTCTTACCCTCAATAGACCATTTTAGCTGTGGAATATGCATCTTTGTGGAAGGACGATCAAGAAAGGGATTATTTTTATTTGAGTAGACTGCTGATAAGATGATGGATAGAAGACAGAACTCTTCTACTTTAAAAAAAATGTCTTTTCAATCTGCATGAGAAAATTATCTTTGAACTAGAAAGTAGAGAAAATATACTTAATAGAAATTCAAAACCATGAATAAGTAAGAATATTTTATGACAACAGCAAGTTGTCCTCAGAAAGCTCAAGTTACAGTCTCAGATGAACTATATCTCTGTATTCTGAATAAACTGACATATGTAACTGTTGGAAAGATGAGACAAGATATATAGTTATAAAGTAAAAAAGGTAAAATGAGTAGGGAAAAATTTAAAATCCTAATTAGAATTTAGAGCTAGAAGGCACAATTTTGGGGTTGTTTAGTCCTTTCAATCATGTCTAGGTTCTGTTTTTTGGGTTTTCTTGTCAAAGTCATGATTTGCCATTTCCTTCTCCTACTCATTTTATAGAAGAGGAAACTGAAGCAAACAGAATTAAATTATTTCCCCAGGGTCACACAGCTGGCAAATGTTTGAGAATGGATTTGAACTCAGACCTTCCTGAATTTTGATAAAGTACTATAGAAAATGCTCCAACTTGCTATCCCAGAAGTAATACCAAGGACCATTCAATCCATATCAGAGAGATTAGAGAATTAGATAGCTCTTCTTTTTTGTTTTGCTGAAAGAGATAAAAACTGAACTTTTGTTTATTTTGTATATAAAATGATTCACTACTGGGAAAAACTAGAGTTTTTAAATAAAATGTGAAGCAGAGTCAGAAAGGACATGGATTTAGAAAACTGACTCTCAGGTGAATGTACTGAAATGATCTCTTGAAAGCAAAGATATTGTTCAGAATGATTAGTATCATATTCTATCCATTACTTTGCTTCTGCCTTGTTTTTTTATTTTAATTTTGCTTTGGTTTTAATTTTACAGGTGATAACTAACCAAATAATAAATCAGACAATCATCTATAAAGAGCAAGGAAGATTAAATATGGATTTTGGGTTAATAGTTTATAAAAACATAAATATTATGAGCATTATCTAATAAGGTAATAAGGAAAGAGTGAATAACTCATCATCAGGAAACTAGTTGATGGATCCAAGGCAGATAAGAAGCAAACAGGACTCTGAAGAAAGTAATATGTAATTTAGCAGACAGGAAAGTTTCAACAGTTATGCTCACAAACTATATATTTGATGGGAGTTATTCCTTCACAGGATAGTTGGAGAACATTTTAAAGCAGCTGCTGGGAATGTTGCAAATAAATAAATAAATAAATGAACTGTTCATGTTTGAGCTATTGTTCTAGTTAGCATTGTAAGATGGGAAACCACTCAGAAGTAACTGATTGGTCTCTGTTTCCTTGTCTTGAAAAAGATAAAAGAAAGAGTAAGATTAGGTTTTGCAGCTGGTATGCTATAATTGATAAATTCAGAATCTAGTTAGGTTTGTCTGCATTGTCCAGGGAGTCATTCTGAGAAGTTTTACTGAGACTTTTTTTTGTTTTTATTGTTATTATATTGTTATTGTTATTATTATTTATTATCAGTATCTTTACTATTTTATAACAAGATGAATGAACAAAACAGAATCCTATTGAGTTAAGAGATTTCTTTCTGTTTGTCTGCATCAGCAAATCCAAGGAGATGTGTAGTTCTCTGATTTAATAAAATGATATATCACTATAATAGCATAACTTTTTTGTACCCTATTACAATCTATTGTGATTAAAAGGAATTGTCACTGCTCAAGTAGCTTGAGATTTGAATGATCTCAAAAAAATACACTGTGGACCAGAAAGAGAGAACTTACAGGGAAGCAGTTTCCTAGGGTATGAATTTTCCTGAATGAAACAGATTTTGCCACTTCCACTTCCTATTTGAAACCCCTAGAAAATTAATTTTCTTACTCATGTAACAATCTGTTAGAGGAAAACATTTTACTATAAAGAGCCTTGTTCAGGGGTGGAAAAATTACCCTAAGTTTATGAGTTTATTATGATATATTGATTATTTTGTTATATTTGATATTATTTGATATATTATAAGATATTTTGCATAGTGATTAATATTGAAACTCTCCCTACAATGGCATTTCATCACATTTATAACTTTATTTCCATCACATTTATAAGGCAGACATTTCTTAACTGATGAACAGGCTTTCAGTCTCCAATGATTTGCTAAATTGGTATCCTTTTATTCTTGTATTTGTTATTTTAAACTCCAGTGACTAAGTAAAAAAATAGTAAGTGCTTAAAAATACTTGTTAATAAATGCCCTTTTTTATCTTCTTACTAGTTATTTGGCATCCTTTTAAGTCCCAACTAAAATCCCATCTCCCACAAAAAGTCTTTCCTTATACTTATTATTTTAAATGTCTTCCTGTTTAAATTATTCCTATATATCCTATATGTACTTATTTGTAGATATGTTTGCTTTTTTCTTCCCCATTAAATTGTAGGATCCATGCAAGAAGAGACTGTATTTTACCTCTTTTTGTATGCCCAGTACTTAGCACAATGCTTGATACACAAATATTTAATAAATGTTTATTGACCAATTGGCTATTGCCTCATAGTTAATAAGTATTTTATATTGAAGAGCAACGGGTATTATGAAGACTAAATTTGTGTAAATGGTAAACACTGATTGAGATTCAGGAGCTTCCATGGTGAGTAGTAGGAATAGACTTCTTTCTCCACCACACACACCCAGAATTCCAGGGATCCCAAGAGATTTTGAGTCAGACACATGAAGGTGTGTGATTCCTCCCTGAAAATCCTAAATTTGTGAAAGCAGGTTAAATGAGCCAGTTAAGAAAATAGGTATATTGATGTTTGTCTATGGGAAGAGGCATTGTGGACAATCATACCACATATAGAAACTAAGGCTTAGGGAAGTTCAAAATTACATAATGAGGAAATAGAAGAACCAGGATTTAAACTTATCTCATCTACATCTAAATCCAGCATTCTTTGTACTGTTATTGCAATTTGTCTCATATTTGGGAAAAAAAGTTCAATTTCACAATTACAAGCTTGGTAAGTTAATGCTAGATGACAATGATCATTAAATTGGAAAAAGGAAAAGAAAAAACAGGTGTTTTTTAATGACTACACCTTCAACATTCTTCATCATTATGACCTAAGAGGGTAATTTCTTTTTAGGTATATGCTTATGAAAAACATCAGTAACAAAAATGGCAGGTGAGATTTTGGTCAGTCTTAGTCAGTAGTCAGCTAGATGGAAAAAATCTTGTTGCACTTTTTATAATGATCACATCTAGAGTAATGAATTTCATATTTTTGGAAGTAGATGGATAATTGAACCTGGTCCAGATGAAGATAATCAATATGGTCAGGATACTAAAAACCTTGTCATATGAGGAATAGTAGAAGAAATTGAGAGAATGGAAATGTTTTGCATAAAGGAAAATAAAATGAGGGGGAATAATAGCTATGAAGTCATTGAAATATTATCATATAAAACAGATTAGACTTATCATTCTTAGTTCTTGTGTCAGAATAAGGATCAATGTGTTAAAGCTGCAGTGAGGCAGATTTTTGCCTAGACCTAAAAGACACAAACAGAAAACCACTTCCAAATAATTAGAGATCTCTAAATGGAGATAAGCTGACTTAGGAAGGCAACATTTCCTCATCACTAGATGTTATATAGCAGAGGCAGACTGTCACAGAGAGGATTCCTGTGCAGGTAGCAGTTGACCTAGATTACTTCTATGGTCACTTACAAACATAAATTCTGAAATTCTTTGACTTGCTCAAAATTACAGAACTTAATTACACATAGCATAGCTAGTAACAAATTCAGTTCAGAAATGCTCAAAGGGACTTGAGAGATTTCTTCACTCTTCCACAATAATGCTCTATGTGTCATCCTGATACTAATATCAATACCAGTTCAACCAATATCAATGAGATGTTTGTCTTAGTTAACAAGATGGTACAATGATTAGCAAAATAGTTTTAGTCATGAAGATGGATTCAAATATGAAGACATTAACTCTGTAACTCTGGAAAAGTAACAATCTCTAGCTATCCCATCTTCCTCAACTGTAAACTAGCATAGTAATGAAACACAAATCCCAGTTAGGAGCACATGTGATAATATTTCTAATGCATTTAGCAAAGTGCCTTGGACAAAGTAGGTGCTTAATAAATGTTCCTTCAATCTTTTTTTCCCCCTCCTTCTTCCTTCTTTCCCTACTACATCCTTTATTGTGAAAATCTGGTAAAAATGAAAAGTTAGAGTAATAGCCAGGTGAATTTCATAAGTTAATACTTGATGCAGAAATATTATTTAGTTAGAGCTGTAATATTCTGATAAGTCCATTTAAATTCTGTGCAATTTTAATGAGTGAAACTGACATTCTCAGCTTTAGCTGATCCTAAATGATCAACCACAAGGGCAAAATTTGAAAAGGTCCAAAGATGCTGTAATAAACAACCTGAATTGTCTCTCCTCTTCTAACCTTTTAACAACTGTCATTGCTTTAGCTGGAAGAAGTGGGGTGATCTAATTAGGGCAA
Organism: Sarcophilus harrisii; assembly: GCF_902635505.1. Classification (NCBI taxonomy): domain Eukaryota; kingdom Metazoa; phylum Chordata; class Mammalia; order Dasyuromorphia; family Dasyuridae; genus Sarcophilus; species Sarcophilus harrisii. The sequence goes on along the minus strand of NC_045427.1, from coordinate 62,103,666 downwards.
ATTGAATAAGACGGCTTTTATGCAAAACCTTGAGAAAGTTAATTGAAATCAATCCATGTTCACTGAAAATGCTAGAGACATCACTGATAATTTAAAGCAATTAAAAGATGTTGTCCTGAAGCAAGGCTGAGGCATTAAGTTTAAAAGCCTGTTAAAGGAAAATTACCTAAAATATTTAAATGATATCATTCAGCCAAAGTGAACCAGGGACATCTAAGCCAATTAGAAATAGTACTGTATTCAATCAGTCATGCTGGGATTTCTATGAGTTACCTAGGAATGCCTTCATAAATGAGGATCCTTTGTCATTTTCTTGACAATGTTTTATTTGTAGTAGAATTGTCACTAATTTTGAAGGAAAATTGCTTTAGAATATCTAATATCAGTATATAAGAGTATAAAGTTATTTATCCAATAAAGAATATAAAAGTAGGAAGGGATCTATTTTGGAACATAAAATGTTAAGAGCATTGAATGGGAAAGCCAAAAGAATCTCAGACTTTATCTTGTGCTGATATTCCAATTCTCAAGGAGAGAAGTTACCAAATCATAAAAGCCAAGGAGTAGAAGGGGCCTCAAAGGTCATCTGGTCCAATCTGAAGAAAATCTTTTTTCTTATAATATCTCTGACAAATGATTTTCCAGTCTCTTCTTGAAAAATTTCATTGTAGCTTGAGGAAAATTGATATTGTTGCATTATTTAATAATTAAAATCCATCCTTCTCCCTAGTCTGTCAAATCCCATTTCTTATGCTCACTAGCTAATTAATTTAAGAGGGACCCTTGCCTTTATTTACAGAAAACAGAGAACCAGTTGGAGTTCAACTCTTCCCAGGGGACAATTTTCATGACCTCCTGTCTCCTTGTCAAAATTTTTGGTGATTTGGTCTCCAAGAAGGAGGCTAAAGGTAAAGGATTTGATTGGAATGGTTCTGATTTTTGGCCAAAGTTATCAAAGGCAGCTGAAGCACACAAAACAATTAGCATTCCTTGATTGCCAGAGAGAGTCATTATAAGCCACATAGGAAAGCCAACCTACTTTCTCCAAAAGTAGACTAATTCTGTCACCTGAGAATTTGCTCCTGCACCAATGGAAGTAATAGAGATGTATAAAATGACTTAACACACCTCCTCCTTCAAAATACTACTAATTGGATTGTCTTACTTTTACAAAAAGAGATACTTGCTGGCTAATTAGAAGGAAAACATATGTAGACTTAACGACCCTCTCATCTGGGGTCTTTGGTCACTGAGAGAGGCCATTGACAGAATTTATTGTTTGTTTGCTGATCTAAATAATAAATTGATCCATGTTTTTTGTTTGTTTGAGATATTATTTCTGTGTGTATGTTTCTAAAGTTTGTGACCCACTTTACTTTTTACATACAAACATATCAGTATTGATAAATTGTCTCTCCCAGAAAACTTGCCTCACTTTACATTACTGTAATTTTTGCTTATCACAAGGAAACTGAATGCTTTTGGAAACAAGTTATTCAACTTGCAAACACATATAGTTACTAGGAAAACTTTTTTTTCCCCTTTTAAATATAAATCAGCCTTTATGTGATTCCTACCCATTCATCCTATTTCTTCTTTCAATGGAAAAGCAAAAGAACTATAAAGTTCACAGTCACACACACATATTCACAAACACACACACCACACACACAAACATATTCACAAACACACACACCACACACACAAACTCTCTCTATATTCAATAGGCAAATGAGAACATTTTATTCTAATGCTAATGAAGGTGCATGTAGTAGACATTGTGAATAAGTTAGAGTTTGGTAAGTTTCAAAGATACCATGGTCATCCACTGCATTGTGGGTGATCACCCGCAGCCTTGGCTTTTTGACTTGCCACTGGCCTTCAATGATTTAGGAAGAAAGACTGATCAATTTGTACAATTTTCCTCACTTAAATGAACTCACGTGCAAGCAAGTCAAAATATCCTCTGTGCTGTAGTTTGTCTTTGACAATAAAAGATGGATAACAACAATATTGCATACATTATGTGAACTCTCTCTACTTAATATCTATATTCATCTATGTCTTAGATCTATACAACACATTTATATGGTGCCTTAAAATTCAGATTCCTTATATAACACTTCATTTCATCATCACAATCACCCTTTGAAGTCTCAGACCTTTTCACTATGACCATTCTTCAGATATTTCATGGCAGATATCTTTCTCACTGCTTCTCTTTTACTAAGACTTGTAGTTCATTATAATCACGTTTTCCAATATTCTCACTATTCTAGACATGCCTCCATCTTTTCAAATCTCAAAATTGTTAAAATCACTCATATAATGTAGACATAAAACTGAACAAAAAAAGTAGAAGAAATGGGAACAGTGGATAGTACAATGAGATTAATATTCCTTTTTAATCCTTTGGCAGGCTCTTTTCAACAAGTCTTCTTTTAATGGAAAGAGGATACTTAATTTATATTGAGCTTACATTTCTCTGACATCCCTAGTATTGTTTCAATGTCATCTAGCCTTAACCTTTCACATTGTGTACCCAGGAAGGTGATTTTTTGAGCTCAAATTTTAGATTTTAAAGTTACATTTGGTTTTGCTTTCCTCAAGTCAGAAATGTCTGACAATATAATAAATGCAAAATGCTTTGAAACCTCAAAAAATAATATATACATACACACATATTCATGCACATTTATATATATATATACAGATCATACATAACATATATGAACACACATACTAGGTATTGTTATGATGACAAAATCATAAGAGTACTGTGAATTTCATAAAATTTTGTGTATTCATTATTTATATTTGATCTTTACAACAATTCTGTGTCAATTTTCTTAATAGTTGTTAAGGAAATGAAGACTCAGAGTCCAAGTGATTTTGTCGTGGTAATAAAGATAATTAGTGTTGCAGGGATTTGAACTTAAGTTTTCCTAACTTTAGTACTCAATCCAAAATATCATACTCTATATGACTCTGTGAGAAAAACCCTGCACAATATTCCTTTTGTACTGCAAATTTTAGGATAGAAATGCTTCTCCTCATGTTAAAGTTCTTCTCTCTTTACTTCATTTCATCTTAAATTTCCAAAAGAACTATATGAGAAAATACTATTCATATATCCGCTAAGAAATAGGAGTTTCTCCTCTAATATTTTTATCTTCTTTCATATATACAACAGGAGTATAATTTGATCCTAGTGCTCCTAGGTGGTTCAATGGGTGTAGTGCTGGATTTATAATCCAGAAGACCTGAGTTCAATTCCACCCTAATATAAAAACTTGCTAATATATGACACTGGGTGAGTCACCTAATCTCTGTTTTTCTTAATCCACTGGAAAATGAAATAGCAAAACACTCTACCATCACTACCAAGAAAACCCAAAGGACAGTATGGTCCAAGGGGTTATGAAGAGTCAAACAAACTGAACAACAAATAATCTGCTCATATCTGAATATGATTTATTTCATTCCATTTTATTTCATATTTCAAAAATTGTATAGTTTTGGTGAATTGAAAAAAATAAATTCACAGCCTTTGTAGTCACATCATCAAACCATTAGATATAATATACATGTTCATAATGTACATATATGAATTTTGAAGATGGATACTACACATGAAAAATATGGAATTCCAAACATTAAACTAACATGTATTTTTTCTCTAGTACTTACAAGAAAAATATCATGCTTGTGGGCATATTCAATGCATCAGTTGTGGATCATGTTATTCGTTGTAATCACTTACTGTTCAGATAAGTATATTTTATCTTGAAAAGTCAAATATCAATCTATTTGGAGATTAACTGGAAATGAATTTAAAATGCAGCCTGTTGTCAGATAAGTAGGAATAAAAATATTAACTCAATCTATTTCATATCAGATTTAGCAACTATGGTAAAAAATGACTGGTTATTATTTTCTCTATGTAAATTCTATGATGGTGGTGGCAAAAATTGAAAGTATATAAAGAATTATGAAGTCTGACAGGAAATAACTTGAGATCCTTTACCTCAATACACTTACTTTACAGTGGAGGAAATTTCCTTAGGAACTTGTGATTTGTCAAGTTTCACATAAGTAGCAAGCATCAGAATGGAGTTCAAACTTAGATCTTCCAGTTACAAATTTATATATAATGTTCTTTCCATTAAACCCTAGCTTGTTCTGTTTTGAGAGCAGTGAATAGCAATGACCCAACAGATTCCTTTTATGTGCCAACTCAAGAGTCAGAGTCATGCATTAGAAAGACTGATGCTCTTTCAATAAACAGATCTAGCTATGAAACCCAATTCTAACACTTATTAAAATGACTCATGAACAAGTCTCTTCACCTCATTAGACTTCTGTTTCCTCTTCTGTAAAATAGGATAGGAACACTTTTTTTTTTTTTTAATTTAATAGCCTTTTATTTACAGGATATAAACATGGGTAACTTTACAGCATTAACAATTGCCAAACCTCTTGTTCCAATTTTTCACCTCTTACCCCCCCTACCCCCTCCCCTAGATGGCAAGATGACCAGTAGATGTTAAATATATTAAAATATAAATTAGATACACAGTAAGTATACATGACCAAAACGTTATTTTGCTGTAGAAAAAGAATCAGACTCTGAAATATTGTACCATTAGCTTGTGAAGGAAATCAAAAATGCAGGTGTGCATAAATATAGGGATTGGGAATTCAATGTAATGGTTTTTAGTCATCTCCCAGAGTTCTTTTTCTGGGCATAGCTAGTTCAGTTCATTACTGCTCCATTAGAAATGATTTGGTTGATCTCGTTGCTGAGGATGGCCTGATCCATCAGAACTGGTCATCATATAGTATTGTTGTTGAAGTATATAATGATCTCCTGGTCCTGCTCATTTCACTCAGCATCAGTTCATGTAAGTCTCTCCAGGCCTTTCTGAAATTATCCTGTTGGTCATTTCTTACAGAACAATAATATTCCATAATTTTCATATACCACAATTTATTCAACCATTCTCCAACTGATGGACATCCATTCAGTTTCCAGTTTTTAACTACTACAAAAGGGCTGCCACAAACATTCGTGCACATACAGGTCCCTTTCCCTTCTTTATAATCTCTTTGGGATATAATCCCAGAAGTAACACTGCTGGATCAAAGGGTATGCACAGTTTGATAACTTTTTGAGCATAGTTAGGAACACTTTTTTTTTTAATTTTTAAACATATTGGGAGCAAATAACTTTGTAAATTCTAAAGCACTAGTAAAAATATGAGTTATCATTAGCATGAGATTTAGAATTGTAAGGGATTCAGTGATCATTAATTGTTTTACATGTGAATTGTTTTACATGTGGAAAAAAAAAAAAACTGGGGACTATAGAAATGAAATAATTTCCACAAAACCACAAGTAGAAAAATATGGAATTGAATTCCTTTCAATTCGTCGCATTTCTAGAGGCCTTCTTCCTATGTCTTGTTTAAGAAATTGTTAATTTAAAGCCATCCAGAAAAGGACCAATGAAGGAAGTAAAGATAAAGAATCAGTCACCATAATGTCATATAGGGTCAGAATAAAAAAAGAAAGGGGAAAATATTATTCACAAGTAATGATGGAATGCTTGGACTGCCTGACAAGATCTAAGAATAACAGAGGTTATACAACAAGGCAAGTGATTGTGAAATAGGGAATGAGGCAGACCAAAGTGGGACTGATTGCCTCTGATCAGTGGGAAGAACTATTATAAGATATATTCAATTATCAGGGAACATTTGGGTGTTAGGGACCAGCTTTGACCAACTGATTTTGAGGCACTATTATTTCCAAAAGATCAAATAACTCTTAAATAGAGAATATAAATTCTCAAAGTCATAAAGACAAAGAAAAGAAAAGCCAGGGCTCAAAATAGGCCTTTTTAACTGCTTTAAAACTCTGGAAATTGTCTCCCTCCTGCTTACAAATCTTCATTTGTTCTCTACTGATTCTAATTTTGAAAATACAAACTCTTCAATTTAATTTTTAAGACCTTTCCTAAGGTGATTTCAGTTTACCTTTCTAGGCTTATTTCACATTGCTTTGCTTCCCATATCCTTATAGTCTACTAAAACTAAATGATTGGTTTTTCTTGGAAGTTGACCTTTGATATCCCACCTTTGGGTTCTTGCATAGCCTCCCTTCCAAGCACTACCATTTAGGGAAAGCTTCTGTTTATCATCAATCTTGTGGATGCTTTCTCTCCCCATAACTGTGTTTGTGTATTTTTGTCTATATATTTATGCATCTGTGTCTACCCAGTAGGTGTATATGTATTGTGATGGTATATATTCATCCATAGTAGATAGTACAATATTATCTCCCAGGAGCCAGGGACTTTTTTTTTTTTTTTTTTAATTTGTCTCTATATCCAGTAACAAGCATAATCTCTTCACACAGTTTTGGAGTTTAATAAAACATACTAGTTTGAATAAGATTGAATGAGAAATATATGAGGCAAAATTGTTCTCTACTAACGTTAGGGAAATTGTCAATCCTTGATCCTGCTCTTGAGTGTGCTACAGAATTACAGATCACAGAATTACAAAGTTGTTAAGAGCCAGACAATTCATTTTATCAGTCTATATGATTATAAGGATAATCTTCTCAACAATATGTGCAACAAATGGGTGTGTCCATCTTAAAGTTAAAGGGAGAGAACTCACTAGTTCCTAGCACTATCCATTCTAATTAGATTCAGCTCTAAATGTTCAAAGTATTATTAGGAGGCAAAATCCTATTTTTATCCTCTTAAACTAAGGAAAAAGAAAGGAATCCCCTCCCATATGATCAGCCTTCAGATTGCAAAGAATAATTAAACCTTAAGCTTTCCAATCTCCACTCCAAACATCTCAGATCCCTCAATTGATAATTTTAAATCCTGATCTCTAGTCTTCTCATCAGCCTGGATCATTTTCTCAGTAAATGTTCTAGCTTGCCACAATGCTTAAAATGTTCCCCAAATAGAACACAATACTCTGGATATGAATCCAAATCCAAATTCAGCAAACAAATCAAATACTTTGTTATTGTTCTTTCAGCTCTGTCTTTAAATTGGGGAAATACAATATTAGCTAAGGAGATGGGACTATGCATTTATATCTCAATATTTATATGTCTAGCATTATATTGAGTGATTTTAGCAAATTTAATCTTATCTAATCCAGTGAGACACTGGTTGATCACATTTTAAGAAGAAAAACCTTGCCCTCATTAAACTTAAACTCTAATGATATATTGACTTATGTGTTAAGAAAAAATGCAAATGTTATGTAATGCCAGAGAAATTAAGCAAGAGAGAGATTAGAGAACAATTTAATTTATTTAATGGAGAGATTTACTGGGACCAAATGGATCCATGGTTTGGTCTCAGGGCTGAATGAAACTATCATCTCAAAGAATCCAGCCAGGAATGTCAGATACAAGATTCTTTTATAGAGTAACAAGACCAATGACATAATGGGGGAGGTACCTGGATTGGGACGGCCTAATAGGGGGAGGCACTTAGGATGACATAATGGAGAACGGTACTGGAGAGGCTCCTGATACACTAATGATGTCTAAAATGGATAAAGACCTTTATCCCATTAAACATTAAGAGGGAATGATTATAGTTTAAGGTCTAAGATATAAGACCTTTATCTAACACTAAGAGGAAATGGTTATAACCCGAGGAAGAATAACTGAATAGGACAATTAGGGAAACCAGGTCAGGACATTAAAAGAGAATTGTAGCACAAGAGTTACATAAATACAAATGAAAAATTCAGCCAAAATTTCCAGGGAATAAAAGTCTTTATTGATAGTGGGATTGGTAGGAGACAGAAAAGATTTCTTAGAGAAAGAAGCTTTTGAATGAAAATTTATAGGACAAATCAAATCAAGAATTTATAAATCATAAATTATGCTGCATATTCTTCAAGTGCTAGCAATACAAATATAAGCAAAATATAGCAAAAAGTCAGTTCCTACCCACAGGAATTTTTTTTTTCCTAATGGTTATTAAAATATGTAAAATAAAATTAAAAAGGACAAAATATTAACTTGAGATGTGGTGATAAAGAAAGGAGTGGGGCAGCTAGATATTACAGTGGATAGAGTACCATCTCTGAAGTCAGGAGGACCTAAGTTCAAATCTGGCTTCAGACACTTAGCACTTCCTAGCTGTGTGACTGCAGGCAAGTCACTTAATCCCAACTGCCTCAGCAAAAAAAAAAAATAAAAGAAAAAGAAGTCCAGAGTATCAGAAATGGAGTTTTAATAGGAATAAAAGAGTGAAGATGGCTAACCTAAACATTATCATTAAAATGGAGATTCCAATAAGAGGTGACCAATCAGAGGAAGGGATCTCTGGGATGAGAAGTCAGAATCTACAGAGTTACATCTAACGTGCTTTAGCATGGTGGAAAAAGAAGTTTAGGAACTGAACCTGGAGAATAATGAGGGGGAACAACATGGCCAAAAGCAAAATGAGAAGAAATTTCAAGGTTTGTGTACTTTGTAAATATTGTTTTATTGTACTCTCATAAAATTCTAGAGGTATGTTGTACAAATGTGATTATCCTTATTTAGTAGATAAGGAAACTGAGGCTTAGAAAAGAGACATAATAAGCTGCTACATGAATGAGCCAGCACTAAAATCCATGGTGCTTTGATTTTATTGTAGCATATTGGCTCCCTAAAAGTTTGTGAGCTGTCCAAGGTATTTGAAGATATGCAGAAACTGCAGCTGTGTAGTCAGCTACAAAATGGCACAGTGTTTCTTGAGGGGTAGAATTTACCTCCTTAAATCATATATTTGATGACATAATGTCATGTAAATAGTATTTGACTTGGAGTATTAAGCACTGGGGTTAAATCCAAGCTCATCCCAATATAGCTGTGCAACCTTAGGGAAATAAGAAAGTCTCCCCTCCTTTCTCTCTCTCTATTTCTTCTCTGTCTCTCTTTTTCTCTTTCTATCACTGCACCTCTCTATCTGTGATACCTATTCTGCCTCTCTCTGTATCTGTCTCTGTCACTCTCTATATGTCTTTTGTTGTCTCTTTGTTTTGTCTTTCTGTCTCTGTGACTCTCCATATCTGAGTCTGTCTGTCTGTCTCTCTCACTGTTTCTCTCTGTCTCCCTGTTTCTGTGTCTCTTCATTTCTATGTCTCTCTGTATGTCTATATGCCTATATATTTGTCTCCCTCTCCTTCTCTCTCTCTCCCTCTCTTTCTCTCTCTGTTTTTTTTCTCCATTTCTCAAATGATAGCCTGTACTTGTTACACTTATCACTCAGTCTTAACATTTTATGTTCTAATGCCCCATGTTTTTAGCATTCTAATATATATATATACATACATACTATATATGTGTGTGTGTGTATGAACTTTATTTACTTTCAGCATTTTATATAGTAATTGCTTAAAATGTAAATTTTCTTTCACTCGGGGCATTCTATAATCTTAAAATGGCTTCTTAAAATATAACCTTGAGAATGCTATCTTATTTACCATTGTACATTGCCTCCCAAATACTTGTTAAAATATACTTCTGACTAGAAAAGTAAAATCTGAATCGATGAATTCAAAAAGAGCCTATGCAGCATAATATTGTTCCTAGATGAACTGCATGATCAAGCAGGCATGTGAATTTATGTTCTCTTTGAGTATGGTTTAGCCATATTCAGTGTTGGCCCTAAATTATATGTTATTTTCCCTTTTGTGTGCTTGAAAGAGAGGAAGTGTTGTGTAGTAGAAAAACTGCTGACAGATGTGAGCTTTTTCTCCCTCCTTTATAGAGGAAGCAGCTTGGTATAGAGGAAAGAATTCTGAAAATGTGAATTATAAGACCTGGACTAGAATACTAACTCTATTGGTTCTAAGCAGGGATGTGTGACAAAGTAAGTAGCTGTAACTCTTGGAACATCAGTGTCATCTTCTGCAAAATGAGCACAATGATCTATGCACAAACTGTCTCAGTGTTCTTATGCAGGAAATGATTTATTAGGAAAGTAGAATAGTAAATAGAATCTTAGTCTGCAGTCAGGAAAACCTGATTTCAAATCCAGCCTCAGACCCTTACTAAGTGACTTTGGGCAATTCATTTAAGTGTTATCTATCTTAGTTTACTCAAGTATAGGATGGAAATAATAAAAGCACCTATCTTCCAGGTTTGTTGTAAGAACCAAATGAGATAATTTGTGTAAAGCATTTGTTATAATGTCTGGCAAAGAATAGGTATTGAATAAAATCTTATGTCTTTCCTTAAAGTATAAAGGAAAGATGATTTATTATTATCAGTATTTTTCACCATTGAAATTGTCTTTTCCTAAGATCTACTTGCCAAATACTTGAAATTTTGCAAGATCCTTTAGCAGTTAATGTCTTCTCCAACATTATTTTCTATCTATATTGGAAAGTTATATCTGTATCTATTTGCATGTTGTCTTGTGTATAGAAATGTGAGGTCCCGAAGGCTAGTGACTGTTGTCTTTCATTTTATTGTCAGAATTTAGGATAGAATGTGGAACATAAGAAGTAGTTTAAAAAAGCTTATTGATTAATTGAGCTCTTTATTAATTTTAAGAAAAATAACTGGATATAAAATCAGAAATTACAGTATTAAATTACAGCTTTGCCACTTAAATGACATTGAGCAATTCTCATAATTTTCTTCCTTTTCTTATTTTCTTTTCTTTTCTCTTTTTTTCTTTTCTTCCCCCCCCCTTTTTTTTTTTTGCAAAATAAAAGGATCAGAATGACTTTTTTTTGTCAAGACTCTTTTAACTTTATATTCAAAGATTCTATGAGCAATTTGTTTAGATAAAGAAACTTTAAGAAGAACAACTGGTCAGTCATATTCAAGTACCCAAACTCCTTGCCTTTACAAGTCAAGATAATAAAATTTAGTTATCTTTTTCTAAATAGTATGTTTTAAGCCCTTAATTATTGTAATTGTCATCATAAGTTTTTGGCCTTTATTACTTAATCTGTTTGGAAATTTCAATTAAAAAAAAAAACCTTTCTGTCATTAGATTCCTGAGCCATTTTTCTAGACTGTCTTCCATGGTCACTGAATTGATGCTTGATGACCTTTTAATTCCCTGTATAGTTATGTTTTTATTTTTATATCTTTGCAAGTATAAAATATGAATAGATACAGATAGATAGACAGATATGTAGATTTAAGGTCCTTGCATTCTACTGGAATGTTTAAAATTAAACTTCAATATCTTAAGACAATTAGAATAAAAATTGCTATTTTATACATAAGATTGTAAAGTTGAAAGGGTCCTCACATAATTTACTTCCTATACCTGGGGATGTGATACAGAGAATGTTACTACAATGTAACTGAAAAAAAATTACCATTTACCCTGTGCTGAAAATCTCTAGAGAGAAAGAATCCACTCCTTCTCAAGGCAACCTATTTAATTTAAGATACTTCTAATTATTTTATTTTTTTCTTCTATTGACTGCAATGAATTATTCCTCCCATTAACCTACTCCTTTTCTGTATAACCTACTCAAATAAATCTAATTCATTTTCTACATTAAACCTTTCAAATACAAACAAAAAAATTACCAACTGTTCCCTATTTCCCAGACTAGTTAATCCACATTTCTTCTTATAATAGATTCTCTAGGACCTTGGAATTACTGGTTACCCTTCTCTCCACATGTTTCAGTTTGACAATGTCCTTCCAAAAATATGTTATTCAGATGTCGATGAAATGCTCCAGACTTTGTGTGACCATACAGAGAACAATGTGACTATAACCAATGCTATAGAACATGTGCTTTCCATTTTGATACAGTTGTCTTCTTATTGATCTTGAATTTTTTCTATCATTTTATGGCTCTAAAAGAATCAAATCAACTCCAACAACTTTTTTGCTTTAATATGAGTTGTGATAGATTTTTGTGGGCCACCTTCAAAGTAGATAAAAATAAGGATAAGTATATCTTTATTGTCATGATATCTAAAATCTTAGAGAATCCATCACAAAGCACAAGACACATTTGTCTTTTCAAATAATTTGGTCATAGAATACTTTATAGCTGTTTCAACAAACTCATAGTGCTCAAGAAAAAAAGAAGCAATAGCTCTGTAAGAAAAAATGAAAGGAATTATGGGGAATTTTTGAGCAAAAAAATCTTGTAACTATTTCTACAATTTCAATGTTACAATTGAGTATTTTTATATTTGCATAATTTCATCATCAATACTTTTTAGCAAAATTTCATTAGGATTTTCATTTACTCTTAGATCTTCTATTCACATCCCCAGTAAAATCAGGTTTCCTTGATTTCTAGTTTGGAAAAAAAAAGAAGTGTAAATTGAGATAAGAAACATAATGTGTAGTTTTCTATGCCAAAGCTTTGAGGAAATGAGTTGTAATTGGAAAAGAAAGAATCTAAAGTAGATATGTTAGGAAGATTATTTTTTAAAAATGAATATTGTATAACTTGTACCTATATCTTGTCACCAGCATTTTTCCTGTTCTAGACCATAGTTTCTTAATTTGAAGTCTATTAGTTTATCTCATAAAAATAATTTAATAACTGTATTTCAACATAATTTGGGGTCTGCAGTCATACATTTTATTTTGTTCTTCTAAAATGTGATTCTAAAAATGGATCTTTAGGCTTTATTTCACAGACAAGGGAACATACACACATACACACAGAGACATACACACATAGACACACATACTGGTTAAGAATCCCTGTTTGAAATGATCCCTTCTAATTCTGTTTTAATGCTTTAATTCTCATGTCAAACTTCTCAAATTTTTTAAAAATAAGGAAAACTGAATTTTCTACTTTGTCAATATGTCAAAATTTTAAGATTTTAGAATGTTAATTTCTTGAGAGCACAAATTTGTTTTCAATTGTTTGTTTCCTTACTTTTTTGGGTGGGAGGAGGATTTATTTGTTTCTTTTGATTTTCTTTCTTTATTCCTACAGTTCCTGGCTCATGGTAGGTACTTAATAAATGCTTGCTGATTTGAGTTGAGAGTAGGCAATCTCTCTGTTGATATAGACAAACAGTTTTTAACCTTTTCATGGTCTGTTTTTGCCTCAAATATATTCGTTCCCTAGAAGCACTAGTCTTTTGATGAATCTTTCTGAATTTAGTGAGGCATTTTTCTGATATTAGGCTATGAGTTTCTTTTCTTTTCCTTTTTTCAAACTGGTCCCAGTAATAAGGATTTTTTACATTCTTAGGACCTGTCAGGCCCTGGCAAGATCTTTATTCTTAAAGGGGACAATGGCATTAGGGAGGGGTTGCCATGACCTGCAAGTGAATTGGATTGAAATGAGAGAGGGCTGTGCAAGGTCACCTGCCTCACTTTCCCCCTCAGAACTGAATGGGACTCATTGGATGAAGCTTTTTCAGCTTGAGACTAAGTCACATGATTCATATTCCCAGAGTAGGAAGATCAGGTCTTGAACTCTTGATTGCAGAGACTGTCAAGTGGTCTTTAAAGGTCAGACCCACAGGAAGCAGACAACATTGGTCAAGAATGATTAAGGCCTTTTAGTCAATCCAATGAGAAGGCTCAGATCTTTTGCCTTTTAAATCCCGACAAGCTGGAAGCTGGTGAGGTTCCATGAGCACATGGAAGGAGTTGGGATGGCTCCCAGATGTGTCTGGTCCTCTTCCTGCAGGGACTAAATAAATGCTTTCTCTTGGTACCTGAAGATGTCTCTGATTAGTTAATTTGGGAAAGGGGATCTAGCACTCATCCAACTCAGAACCATCTGGGTCAGGTGGTAAATGCAGATCAAGAGAACCGGAGATAGCCCTAGATGAAATGGGAGATCTTTATTTTTTTACACTAAGCTCTTCATTAGGTTTCAGTTTGACTGATGTCATGCCCATTCACTGATTATAGTTAGGTAACAACTGAGGCAAAGTTTTAAAAAATCTAAATAAATAAATGAATCTGGGAGGGAAAGACCCTCAGGGTTTCTGGTCAAAGCAGAAACTACTGCTATTTGCACTCAAAATGAATTACTCAGGACCCAAACAATGACCAAATGGGGGCTGGCCTAGGATCTATTGGTGGTCAATTAGAATCAGATTGGTTTGGGATTAAGGATGGTCCTTAATGCAATGTAACCAGTAAATCTCAAGATATCTTGGGAGGGTTCAGAGTAGCAAAAGAGAAAAAAATGAGGCAGACATAACCTATGAGTACTAAAGTTACTTTTATGCCATGATGTATCATAAAAAGATATGTGTGGAAGACACAGTGAAGTTTTAGGCTGAAATATGAAAATGAAGTTATTCTATGAGCTTCCTTCCCTGAAAAGAATTGGTTCTAGTTAGGCTTCAATTTTGATTCTCTCCTTTGTGGCTGATACCATAATTACATTTTGCAACTAATAAGTCCAAATATTTAATTTTTGCATATCTTTAGAAGGACTAAATGTCTGAGCAGCACCTTTTCTGTTCACTATGTTCAATCAAAAATGATCCTTAATTTCAAGACTGAATGCAAAATACCATGTTACTAGTAAGGAACTTGATATATTTTGTGTAACCTAGTACACTATTTTAGTAATTTAATTTGGAATAAAATAGTCTAAGATTAGAACTACAACTACTAGTTCTTCATTTTCAGAAGAAAGGAATTATAATACTGCTGTGCTAGTTGTGTTATAATAAGGGATGCATTATCTTCAAAGGAAAATATTTGGACTGAAAGCTTTGGAAAATGCAATATTTGAATTGTAATAAGCCTTAGAATCTGACATGTTATGAGAGAAAGTGACAGAAAGACAGCATCCTAGAAAGTGAGATCATAGAATGATAGAAGTTTACTAAATTTTAGAACAAACAATGTGAGGGGGCAATATGGAATATTAGAACACAGAAGATTAAAAGAATGTGCTACCAGACAAAATTTTAGAACATATTCAGCTTTAAAAGACATTTTTGATATTATCTACTCTTAATTTTAAAAAATAACACTGAAATCCTGAAAAAGAAGTTGAATTTCCCAAGGTCAAACAAAGAGTGATGAAAGACTAAAACTCAATTCTTCTAATTCCCAATTCAGAGCTCTTTCTATTACGGTATATATCTAGTAGGGGTTCTTGTGTTCTTTTGACCATTATTTGAGAGCTGTTTCATTGAGTTTAATTGCTGTAGATTTCACTTCACTTGAGTTACTGAATTTTGCGACCAAATTAACATTAGAGAAACATTGAGTCACTTCAGGTCTCAGTACTGATATTCTTACCTTAACTGAGGCTGTCAATATTAGGTAAGCCACCTTTACTTCCTTTAAATTTGTCAGCTCCTGACATTTTCTAGCTGAATCTTCAGGCAGTCAGGTGTGTTAAGATGGATGTGTGATGGTACTAAAAATCAAATCTGTTCTAGTCTGTCAGCCCAGGGTCAATGCTGTGCAGAAAACTTTGAATTAAATCTCCCTTCTGAGCACTTTCCTTTCACAACATTTCACACAGAAGGCCTGTTTTCTACATAATGCAAGTTTTAGAATGTGTAGAGTCTCATCAAAGCAACTTCCTTTAATCCTATGTCTTTATTGATTCCTTACACTTATCAATTATCTCCTTTTCTCCCTCAGGTCACTACTTCTCTTTGTCTTATGTAAGAAAATAACCTTATTACTTCTGGGGCAGCCAAGATGGTGAAATAAAGCCAGGAAGCTGCTCAAGTTCTTCCAGCTTTCTTCAAAAACCACTTGAAACCAAGTCTCTGAATAGAGTCTAACAATGAAACCACTATTCAGCTCAAGATTTACTGGAAAAACTTCAGGAAAGGTCAGTCTCACTTGAGTAAAAAGGGTGTTCAGCCCAGTTCAGATAGAGTCTGGAAAGCCTGTGAGAGGGTCTTAATAAGAGCAGTTCAGCAACTAAGAACCTCTTTTCTGGCTGAATAGAGAAACAAATCAGTGGGGCAGTTTCCAGTCTCAGCTCTGAAGGAAAACTCCAGGAAACCAGGCTGTTTCTTGAAAAGAAGGCAAAGTGACCCCCAGAAAACACAAAGCCAAGGCTCAGAGGTATGTAAGCACCTGCAGATAGCGCTCTCTTTACCCCAGGAACAGAACTTAATCATAAAAGTAAAAAAAAATAAAAAGGGAAAATTCCAAAACAAAAGGAAAGAAAATGAGCAAGAAACAGAAAAGAACCTTGACCATAGAAAGCCATTATGATGACAGACCTGATCAAAACAACAACTCAGACCAACAAAAAAAATTCCACAAAAGAAATCTGAAAGAGTGATATGAATTGGTCTCAAAACAAGGAAGTTTCTTGGAAGTCCTCATAAAAGACTTGAAATGACAAATAAGAGAGATAGTGAGAAAGGAAATGAGATCTAAGCATGAGAGAGTCAACAGCATGGAAAAGGAAGGAAAAAAAAATGTCTGAAGAAAACAACTTCCTAAAAAATAGAATTAGTCAAATGGAAAGAGAGATGCAAAGGCTAACTGAAGAAAATCACACATTAAAAACTAGAACAGGGCAAATGAAAGCTAATGATTCTGTGAGACAGCAAGAATCAAAGTAAAAGAAATGAAAAAATGGAAGAAAATTTGAAATAACTTTTTGGAAAAACAGTTGACTTGGAAAATAAATGCAGAAAAGACAATGTAAAAATTATTGTACTTCCTGAAGGCCATAACTAAAAAAAAAATTGCTAACCAAGTAGCATTCTTTAAGATATCATTAAGGAAAACTGCCCCAATATTCTAAGAATACATTGATTACCTTCAGAAAGAGATCCCACAAGGAAATACCCAAGGAACATTATTTTAAAACTCCAGAATTATAATTTTAAGAAAAAAAAAATACTGTGAGCTGCCAGATAAAAACAATTCAATTATCAAGGAGCAACACTTAGGATTACTCAGGATTTGGGTAGCTTCTACAATAAAAGATCTGAAGACCTGGAATAGCATATTCTGAATAGCACACTCAGTACTCTCAATGTCTCTTAATAATTTTCCAGAATCAGTTTTTTTTTTCCCTTTTAGGGAGTTTGCATATGGGAAGAGGAGACAATTGGGATTAAGTAGTTCCCAGGGTCACACATTTGAATCCATATTCTCCAAACCCCTAACTTCCAGGATAGTGTTCTATCCATTGTGCCACCAAACTGCCCCAACACAGCTTCTTATTAAGGTATTTGATATACTCTCTAACAATATCCTTATCAATAAGCCTGAGAGATGATGGCTAAATGAGAGAAATATGTGTATGTATTTGGATCATGTACTGAAGATAGACAGTGAGCTAGCTTAAAAATTGAAAAGCAAGAAGAAAGCTGTCTAGATAGCAGAAGGGGACATTTTATAAAGCTTTCCATTATCATCAAATACACTCTGATAAAAAAAATAATACTGCAGTGTCACCATATTTATTATAATGGTGATGCTGTGTGGGCTATGCAGTAATAAGAAACAGTATGTATTGAGGATAGAGTATTAGACTTGGAGAAATTTAGTAGCCATGGACAAACTACCTAAGCTCACTCTGCCTTGATTTCTTTATCTATAAAATGAGAAATTTGGACTAATGGGCATAAGATATCTTTCAAATCTTACATTATCATCTTGAAAAAGTCAAATAGCAACTTAGCTAAAGAGTAATGGAAAGATGTGTGTGTGTGTGTGTGTGTGTGTGTGTGTGTGTGTGTGTTCTGCTAGTGGGAAATGAAGTTAGGGTGAAGCATATTATCAACACTGACTTACACATCAGAAGTAGTGTAAAAGGCATCAGCAAATTAGTGCATCACAGAAAAAAGGTGGTGACTGAAATGTAGGAAAAGGGAGAGATAGTCTATGGAAATTCTAAATACTAGGTTGACACAAAATGTTAAAAAAAAAAAAAAACCTGGAAAAAGACCTCCAGGATGTCCTTTGGAATATCTAGGAATATTTATTGGTAGGATCAGAATAACATAAGGTGACAAAGTAAATAGATTTTCATCAGTGTGAGTGCAGACAGTATCTTCATTATATATACAATTGTAAAGAGTTAATAATACCCCAATAACACAGAGCAGAGATGGTAGCATATGATATCATGATATCATGTGATAAAAAAGGATCTAAAATATAATAAACATGTTAATTTCAAACTATAGAGTGATTTGCAATGATGTGCTCTAGGGACCTGTCTTTTTTCCATATGTTATTCAATATCTTTATCAATGTCTTATATTTAGGTCAAATAACATACTTATCATAAAGCTGTTAGAGATTGCTAACCCATTTGACAATTGAATTAGGATTGAAATTATATTGACCGAATGGAAAGAAAAATTTTATCATTAAAGAGGAACATTTATAATGATTGCTGTAAAGTCTAGTATGTGTTAAAGAAATCTTATGCAAAAGCATGTGATATGAGATATAAAGGTAACATCTCATTTCAGAAAAATCTTAGGGATTTAATGTATCAGTGTATTACAAGCTTGCAATGACATATGTCATTCATATATATATAATATATACGTCTTTGTTCATTAATGAATCAATCATTAAGCATTTAAGGGTCAGCTATATGGTTCACTGGGAGCTAGGGAAGACTATGGTTAGATTTGGCCAAACATAGTTACCAGTTATATAACCCTAAGTAAAAAAGCAAAAACAGCAACAAAAGATCTGCTTCCTCAGTTTCTTCATATGCAAAATATGATTAATAATAATTTATAGAGTTCTTATAAAAATAAAATGAGAAATTATTTGTAAAATGTTTAATAAACTTTTAAACACCATGTAAATGCTAGCTATTATCATTTTCATTTCTATTGTTATTATTAGGAATTATACCTTGGCTTTTGAGCATCCCTAATTTGCCTAATATGGAAAGCTCTGAGTCTGCAACAAGTGTAGCATTCTTTGATTGACTACTTGTGTCTTTAAAATAATTTTGAATAAACTGCCCTCTTTGTGCCACCTTCTCAGCTGTCCTTTTAGGTGCTACATCCATCATGAAGACTCTGAACTGAATCAGTGAGGAGAATGTTCCAGATACAAGAAACTCACTTGAGCTATTTATTTCTCATGTTTCAAGTGCCAGAGGTGATTCCCACCTGACTGAGAGTTCAAGTCATTGCAAGCTTGGATCCAGGATTATAGACAGACTGGACAGTAGAGGGATCTAATCTGTCATGGAAGTCCTGAGAAATCAGTTTGCCTGGGATTCAGTCTCTAGATGGGTGTTTAGACTTGAAACTGAGACTGTGCTCTAAGAGAAATGAGTTAAGTAAAAAAAAATTCATTCTTTTCCTCTTCCCAGATACTGAGATTGTATAGGGAGAAAGTCGAATTTTTTAAGTAAATATTACTCTTCATAAAAGCTCTATCGTGTAACTTTATCAACATTAGTAATATTCATTAATTAATTGATTAATAAATTAATGTTACTATACTCCATGTACTGTGCTTAGCATGAGGGGAATACAAAAGTAAGCATAAAACCTTAAAGAATGAACATTCAACTAACACACACACACACACACACACACATCTAGAATAAATATATAATAATATAAGTTAGGCAATTATAGAAAGGGGAATAATAGACATTGAAGTATATTTTTGGTCTCTAAAGTAAGAGTACTGGGAAATAGAAACATAGGAATATAAAAAAATCATTTTGATTTCTCTCCTAAGTATGTTAATGCCTTTGTAGACTTCAAGATCATCCTAATTCTATATCTTACCCTGTAGCATCCACATGTGGTCTTCTCACTTTCAAACGTACCTTTGATTTGCTACACATTCCCACACATGCCCCACTGCTGAGTTTCTCTTGGCACATGGTAATCACTAAACAAATACTTATTGCCTTGCCTTGTCCTGTCTTACTGCTTTCCATAACAAATGCCTATATTTATTTGATTGTGATTGCTTAGAAAAGAGATAAAAAGTGACATGAGGCACAAGTACACTTTCAAGGCCGCTATTTTAAAAGACTGGATCACATATAAAGCATGACTGATTTGAGGTTAGCTATCTAGAATGGGCTATGTGAATTTGAACTAAGTCATTCATAAGTTATGGCAGTTCTGCCCAGGGTGAAACAAAGTCTCTGGAAAATTTAGTGATGAAACAGATAGGAAGATGATGACTAAAGTGTATTGCTGGATGAGATGTTAATTCGATCTCTATTCTAGACAATTCATTTAACTGCTGTTTCCTTATCTATAAAAATGGGGATAATCCTCATAGAATTATAGTAAGAATAAAATGAGGCAACACATTATAATGCTTTTAAAAACTCAAAATGCTATTTGTTATTGTTACATATAAGGTTACCATTTTAATTAATACCCTTTCCAACTCTCACTAGGACAATTACAATCTCCTCTTCCTCTTGTAAGTCACATTCCCTCTTCAATCCATCCTCTGGGTAGCTGCTAGTGATATTGTTATGGGATATATGTGACTCCCCTTTAAAATATACCAATGGCTTCTTATTAACTCTAGGGTCAATTAAATTTCTTTGTTTAGATTTTAAAGTTTTTTATGACTTTGTTCCAACCTTTCTAGCATATTATATATCACTTTACTGGAATAACTAATTGAACAGAACTGCCATTCTTGCTGTTCCACACACATAGTTCCTCAGCTCCCATCTCTGTACTATGTCTTCTGCGGTACTTCAGACCTGGAATTCACTCCTTTTACATATTTGTGAATCTTAGCATCCTTCATCGTTTTCAAAATATAATTCACACAAAGTTATAAAGTTTTTCACATGTTCATTAAATTAAAAAAAAACTTAAGTAATTATCAAATAGTAGGATATTGAGAAAAAGCAATATCATGAAAATCCACAGAAATTATGCCAACTTAAACCTCAATGACTGAGACATAGTACTCAAAGGAAAAGATAAGACTGTTCCCTAGTTTTTTTTTTTTCTTTGTTCTCATCAAATCTGGGATATTCTATACCATGCTAACTTCAAATTTTAGAAAGGATTTTGAGAATCTGGATTAGGACAAGAAGGGATGTCCAGGGTAGTGATGGGGACTAGAAACTACAGAACAAGAATATTAGAGAGTGAATGAATTTATGATATTTATTTATTTATTTATTTTTAATTTAATAGCCTTTTATTTACAGGTTATATGCATGGGTAACTTTACAGCATTAACAATTGCCAAACCTCTTGTTCCAATTTTTCACCTCTTACCCCCCCACCCCCTCCCCTAGATGGCAAGATGACCAGTAGATGTTAAATACATTAAAATATAAATTAGATACACAATAAGTATATATGACCAAAACGTTATTTTGCTGTATAAAAAGAATCAGACTCTGAAATATTTGAAGGAAATCAAAAATGCAGGTGTGCATAAATATAGGGATTGGGAATTCAATGTAATGGTTTTTAGTCATCTCCCAGAGTTCTTTTTCTGGGCATAGCTGGTTCAGTTTATTACTGCTCCATTGGAAATGATTTGGTTGATCTCATTGCTAAGGATGGCCAGGTCCATCAGAACTGGTTATCATATAGTGTTGTTGTTGAAGTATATAATGATATCCTGGTCCTGCTCATTTCACTCAGCATCAGTTTGTGTAAGTCTCTCCAGGCCTTTCTGAAATCATCCTGTTGGTCATTTCTTACAGAACAGTAATATTCCATAATATTCATATACCACAATTTATTCAGCCATTCTCCAACTGATGGACATCCATTCAGTTTCCAGTTTCTAGCCACAACAAAAAGGGCTGCCACAAACATTCGTGCACAAACAGGTCCCTTTCCCTTCTTTATAATCTCTTTGGGATATAAGCCCAGTAGTAACACTGCTGGATCAAAGGGTATGCACAGTTTGATAACTTTTTGAGCATAGTTCCAAACTACTCTCCAAAAATGGTTGGATTCGTTCACAACTCCACCAACAATGCATCAATGTCCCAGTTTTCCCACATCCCCTCCAACAATCATCATTATTTTTTCCTGTCATTTTAGCCAATCTGACAGGTGAGTAGTGGTATCTTAGAGTTGTCTTAATTTGCATTTATGATATTTATTTTAAAGAAGAGAAGTTTGGGGGGAGGGGAGGAATGGAACCAAGATGGCTGAGAGTCACTCTCTGAGATCCTCTGAGCTTTCTTCAAGTAAACAGCAGAGTAAGCCTCTGAACTGGTTTCAGAGTGACAGAACCCACAAATATTTGGAGTACAACAAATTTCTGGAATAAAATACTTGGAAAGAACTTGAGCAAAGGTCTATTTCAACTGGGCAAGGGGAGAAGCTGCCAAGCCCAGACAGCAGGGTAGGGAGCTGGGGAATGGAGCTGTGGTAGGGAACCAGAGTATTGCAAAGTCCACACCCCAAGGAATCTACTGTGAGTCTCTTAGGCTGCTCTGTCCAGTTAACAAGCTAGTGATTCAGCATATTTTCAGTGAGACACCCAAAGCAAATACAAAAGTTAAATCGTGAGGCTCAGAACCTCAGAATCCCAGAAAAATGGAACCTGGTCATGCCTGCCCAACTCTGTGTCAACAAATTTGTGTCAACAAAACCTGAAAAGGTAATTAGATCAATAATTATGAGTTATTTTTTCAACTATATGTTAATAAATTTGATAATCTAAGTGAAATGGAGGAATAACTACAAAAATACAGATTGCCCAGATTAACAGAAGAGGAAATAGATTATTTAAATAGTCCCATTTTAGAAAAAAGAAATAAGAAGAAAGAACTAAAACTTGCTATAAATCAACTCCCTAAGAAAAAATATCCAGGGCCAGATGGATTTACATGTGAATCTACCAAACATTTAAAGAACAACTAATTCCAATACTATGCAGCTATTTGAAAAAATAGGATAAAAACTCCTGCCAAATTCCTTTTATGACATAGATATGGTACTGATAACTAAACCAGGTAGGATGAAAACAGGAAAAGACAATTATCAGCCCATTTTGGTAATAAATATTGATGTCAAAATCTTAAATAAAATATTAGCAAAAAGATTATAGAAAGTCATCCCCAGGATAATACACTACGACCAAGTAGGATTTATATAAAGAATACAGGGGTGGTTCAATACTAGGAAACCTATTAGCACAGTTGACTATATCAATAACCAAACTAACAAAAACCATATGATTATCTCAATAGATACAGAAAAAGCATTAGATAAAATCCAACACCTAATCCTATTGAAAACACTATGGAGTATAGGAATAAATGTACTTTTCCTTAAAATATCAGTAGTGTGTTTTTAAAACCATGAGCAAGAATCATGAATAATGGGAACAAACTAGAACCATTCCCAATAAGATCAGGAGTGAAACAAGGTTGCCCCCTATCAGCATTACTATTCAAGATTGTAGAAATGTTAGCTTTGCCAATAAGAGAAGAAAAAGAGACTAAAAGAAATAGAGTAGGTAATGAGGAAACCAAATTGTCACTCTTTGCAGATGATATGATGGTATTCTTAAAGAATCCTAGAGAATCAACTTAAAAAACTACTAGAAACAACTTTAGTAAAGTTGCAGGATGCAAAATTAATCCACATAAATCATCAGCATTTTTATGCATTGTCTATAAAATCTAACTGCAAGAGATACAAAGAGAAATTCCATTTAAAATGACAATATATAATGTAAAATATTTGGGAGTCTATCTGCTAAGGCACAGTCAGGAACTATATGAACACAACTACAAAACACTTTCCACATAAGTCAGATCTAATCAAATGGAAAAATATCAAGTGCTCATGGGTAGGCTGAGCAAATATAATAAAAATGAATACTATCTAAATTAGCTACTTATTTAGTGCTATACTAATTAATTCCCAAGAAATTATTTTACAGGTCTAGAAAAAATATCAGAATTCATCTGAAAGAACAAAAGGTCAATAATTGCAAGAGATTTAATGAAAAAAAATGCAAATAGAAGCAGCCTAGCTGTAGAAGACTATATTATAAAACAGCAGTCCCAAAACCATTTAGTATTGGCTAAGAAATAGATTGGTTATTCAACTGAATAGGTTAAATTCACAAGAAAAAATAGTCAATGACTAATAATCTAGTGTTTGACAAACCTAAAGACACCAGTTTTGGGGATAAGAACTCACTATTTGTCAAAAACTTCTGGGAAAGTTGGAACCATGTATGGCAGAAACTAGACATTGAGCCATACCTAACACCATATACCAAGTTAAGGTCAAAATGGATTCCTGATTTAGACATAAAGGGTGATATTATAAGCAAATTAGAAGAACAAAGGATAGTTTACCTCTCAGATCTGTGGAGAAGTAAGGAATTTGTAACCAAAGAAGAATTGGAGTTCATTATTGAACACAAAATGGATAATTTAAATTATATTATGTAAAAAAAAAACATAGTTTTTGTTTGTACAAAACTAATGAAGACAAGATTAGAAGAGAAGCAATAAATTTTTAAAAATTATATTCAGAGATTCTGAGAAAGGCCTCATTTCTAAAATATATAGAGAATTGATTTAAATTTATAAGAATTGAAATCATGGTCAAAGGGCATTATGAATAGACAATTTTCAGATGACGAAATTGAAACTATTTCTAGTCATATGAAAAGATGCTCTAAATTACTATTGATAAGAAAAATTCAAATTAAGATAACTCTGATGTACTACTATACACCTCTCAGATTGGTTAACATGACAGGGTAAGGTAATGACGAATGCTGCAAGAGATGTGGGAAAGTTGGGACACTAATAGATTGTTTGTGGGGTTGTGAATTGATGCAACCATTCTGGAGAGCAATTTGGAACTATGCTAAAGGGCTATTAAAATGTGCATACTCTTTGATCCATCAATGCTTCTAGTAGACTTATATTGTGAAGAGATCTTAAAGGAGGAAAAGGGACACATGTGCAATCATGTTTTTGGAAGCCCTTTTGGTAGTGTCATAAAACTGGAAATTGAGTAGATGACTATCAGATCGAGAATGGCTGAATAAGTTATGGTATATGAATGTTATGGAACATTATTGTTTTATAAGAAATGATCAGTAGAATGATTTCAGAGAAGCCTGGAGAGACTTGCATGAACTGATGCAAAGTGAAATGAGAGGAACTAGAAGATCACTGTACATGGCAAAAACAAGATTATGTAATGATCAATTCTGATGAAAGTGGCTCTTTTCAACAATAAGATGATTCAGAAGAGTTCCAATAATCTTGTGATAAAGAGAGCCATCTGCAACCAGAGAAAGGATTGTGGGAACTGAGCATTGATCACAACATAGCTTTTTCACTCTTTTTGTTGTTGTTTGCTTGCATTTTTTTTTCATTTTTTCCCTTTTTCATCTGATTTTTCTTGTACAGCAAGATAATTATGTAAATATGCATGCATATATTCTATTTAACAACTATTTTTACCATGCCTAACATATATTGGATTACTTGACATCTAAGGGTGGGGGTGAAGGAAAGGAGGGATGTTAGAATCCAAGATTTTCCAAGGATAAATATCGAAAAATTATCCATGCATTTATTTTGAAAATAAAAAGCTTCAATAAAAAAAAAGAAGAGAAGTTTGGAGGACTAACATGGTCTGAGAGATCGAAATAAGAGCAAGGAATGGAAGTACCTGAGCAACAGTAATTCAATTAATGTTGCCTTAGATGTATTTATTCTGAATTAAAGGGGGGAGAGCTATACAAAAAAATTCCAAATACTGAAACTGTTAGAATTATAGTAATGGATTATTATTGGATTTTTAGATGAATTATTAGAGTTGGAATGGTATTCCCACCCCCTCCTTTTATAAATGAGGATACTATTGCTTAGGAGGAGACATGACTTGCTGAGATTATATAGATGGTGTCAGATAAAGGCTGTAAAACTAAATCCATTGATCCCAAATCAATATTCTTTCCAATATACTATATTACTTCCCAGATTGGCAAATGAACTTGATTACATTACATTAAATTTTTTAAAGGAATTTTGAATTTATTATCTCATTTAATCATCTTTATTAAATTTGCAATACTAATATTGACCTCAATGTACACATGACACATGTGAAGCAAAGAGAGAAAGTGACTTGCACTCTTGGTGCAGTAAATTTTGTAACCTACTTTTCTGTCTAAGTTATTTTTGGTCATGATTCTTCTTTGGGTATAATAGAATCAATGGAAACATATTAGTGAGAACAAATTTTAAAATATTCATTATGAGCTTTTAAACCATAGAAATAAGCAAATGGTAGCTTTCAAAACTGGGTTTCATCTCTTATTGATTGTCTGGACTTAAAAAAATGTTAGAAAATGTTCCTCATTCAGATCAAATAGTTGTTCAATAGATGATACTATGGTCAGAAAAATTTGAAAGAAAAAGTGAAAAGCAATGGTTCTGATGCTATACAGTCTTGGATCTTCAAAGACCAAATTCCTTGAGCCTGTACCTTTCAGTAACACTAATTCACCTTCAAATCTCCTTTTAGGTCAGAGTCTGAACTAATTTTTCAGGAAATTTTGTTCTGAAATACAACTTGTAAGATTTCCTTTGATGGACAGCATTGAGCAGACATAGCAGGAAGAGTCAATGTCATTGGGGATTGCCTTCGAGCAAAATCCAACAATTGTTTGAGTAATGAAAAAAGTCACTTAGGGATTATCTGCTCCTCTTCATTATTGAGCAGAGCTCCGTGATGGCAGAAGGAGGACAAGTTTGCCTAAGTCTGATGCCTTGTTGGATTTCTTTTCACTTCAATCATTTCTTCATGGGGACTATATGTGGGTTAAAGAAGTAAACTGTAAAAATAGAAGTAAAATTCTAACCCTAAAGTGATTTTTCCACAATTCCAGATATCCAGATGAAAATTCAATCCAATAACACTGAATAAAAAGTGTAAAAGAAAACCATTCAACTTTGTGTATCTGTTATTTTATATAGATTGAGAAGATAACCATATAAAATTAGAGCTGAAAGGAACCTTAGAACATGGAAATTGTAGAACTGAAAGGACATTTAGAATATAGAATATTTTTAAAAAAATGAACAATAGATCTTAGTTGTGAAAGCAACTAAAGAACAAGGAATATTGATGGACCTTGTGGGAGAGGGAAGACACTAGAATAAGATTAGAATAAAAAGTCTAGAAAATCTTCTAGTATGGAATGTGAGGGTTGGGTAGAAAATGAAGTGATTGAAAACCAAATATAGAATATTGCAATGGAAAGTGATTTTAAAAAAGAATTTTCAAACATAAGTTTAATTTCAAATCTGGAAGAATTAATGAAACATGGATTATAAAATGTTAACACCAGTAGAGTTCTGAAAATACAGATATCAATTACAAAAGATAGATAATACCCAGAAAGGAATGTTCAACCATTTTGTTACAGTAGGAAGGGATCTCAGAATGCAAGAAATTAAGGTTAGAAGGAACCTTATATTATCAAATATTACAATATAGAATGTTAGAAATGGAAAGAGAGCTTAATGAGTCTATAGACCTATCCCCTCATATATATTAACAATAATTAGCACTTATAAAAAGTATTTTAAGATTTGAAAAGCATTATAAAAATATTATTCCATTTTGATCTTCACCATCTAGGGAGAAGCTCATTCCAATGCCTTCCCTCTCCCACAAGCTCCAACAATGTTGCTTGTTCTTTAGTTTTTCCCAGATCTAAGATCTATCATTCTTTGTTTTAACATGTCCCCCCTTTACAGTTATGGAAAATGAGAGTGAAAGCAGTTTAAGTGACTTTTGTGTGGTTACAGAACAAACAAGTGTTTGAGACATGATTTAAAATAAGACTTTCCTTACTCCTATAATCCACCACTTGATCCATTGTGCCATCTAGTTGCCTTTGTTTTTGGATACCATGTGAGAGGAATTAATATTAAATAGTACATCCAATTTGTGATCCATGCTTTTCCTCAATTTTTTTTTTTTTTTTTTTTTTGGTTAAGATCCCATTTCTGAAAAGGTCAATCAGTTTCTGATAGGTATAACTGAGCAATGTAATCTTCCAGCTACAAGGCATCTACCAGGGAAGGGACCTTTATTTTGTGTTTACTCTGAGAAAAAAAAAAAAAAAAAGACAGTCTCATCTAGATATTTTCCTGGGACATTTGTCTCTGTGATTCTTTCCATTAGAGTTTAAGACAGCACAGCTCATGAAGTAGAAAGCCATAAACAACTTCTGGATGGAAATCGTTTCCCCTGCTCAGTTTCCTCAAAGTTGCTGAGTTTCATGATTAAGATACTTTCTCAAGGGGCTACTAGATGACGTAGTAGATAGAGTGCTGGCCCTGAAATCAGGAAGACTGTTGTGCCACAGTTCCTGTTTAATGTCCTGTCCCAGTTTCTCTAATTGTCTTATTTAGTTACTCTGCCTCATGACCTTTCCCTCTTAATGTTTGATGAGATAAAGGTTTTATATCTTTAGGCTATAATCATTCCTTCTTAATGTTTGACAGGATAAAGGTCTATCCATTTTAGACATCATTAGAATATTAGTAACCTCTCCAGTACCTCCCTCCATTATGTCATCCTAGGTGCCTCCCCCCACTAGGTTATCCCCATCCAGGTATCTCCCCCGTTATGTCATTGTTCTTGTTATCCCATAAAAGAGTCTTGCTGTCTGACATTCACAACTGGATTCTTTGAGACTATAGTCTCATTCAGCCCTGGGACCAAACATGGATCATTTGGTCCCAGCAAATCACTCCATTTAATAAACTATTAAATTGTTCTCTAATCTTTGTCTTGCTCAGTTTCTCCAGCATTACAGGACCTGAATTCAAATCCATCCTCAGATGCTTAAGATTGCCTAGCTGTGTGACCCTGGGCAAGTCACTTAACCTCAATTGCCTCAGGGGAAAAAAAAAGATACTTTCTCAGCAGGAAGTGAAGACTTTTAGCCTTTGTCCTAAATAAATGTTCACCAATAAGCATTAATTGGTCAGAAAAGTTCCTTATAAAAGGCAAAATTCCTTATTTAAAATATTTCAGAAACTACCTTCGCATTTTTGATTACTAGCAGAAACTGCTGACTATTACTTTATTGACTATTGACAAGCCTAATTAATAAATGGACAACTGGAAACTATTTCGGGGGCGGCGGGAGGGGGTTCATGACCCAAGAATTTACTTAGAATGATTTGTTTATTAGATTCTTGGATTTAGAGATGGAAATAATGTTAAGACATCAGCTCTTTCAGCTTTCTACTTTTAAAAATGAGAGAACTAAGGTCTAAAAATACAGACATTTCTCCTAAAATGTAGATTGATTTGAACCCATTTAATTTGCTTATGTTTTCCATTACATTGCAGACAGTTATTTTTGGCATGTAATCAATAAGGTTCTTGTGGATATTTCTACTCACAGAAACCTTTGGTGACCTGCAGACAACATACTGTGGGCATTGAGAGATTTTCCCTCTTAGTGTTCATATAGACATAGGCTATAGCCTGTGCCTCCAGCAGATCATTTGTAAAGTATTGGCTGAGCCTCCTGGAGGAGCATTATTGCTTCCGTACTGTTTAAGTGCTTCACCAGGCTCAGGTGGTGAAAAGCTTCTCTGCCAATAAATATACCTTAAGTTTGATTTAGAGTGATTTGCTGAGATAATAACAGTTAAAGAATGTGAATACTCTGGCTCATAAGAAAGCCTTTGTGCACCTTTAAATTATACTCAATTGGCAACAGCTCAGCTGAAAAGTAAATTTATGAATGAAAGGTGAAAATACATTTTAAAAACACACACTCACTTCACTACTTATATAATTCCAACTTAGTTGAAAACTCAAAAGAGGAGTTAAGGTGGTTAGTTCATCAAAGGTTATCTTGGTACAGATAAAAGCACTAAGCCAAGATAAGAAACCCCATTGTAGATACTTAACACTTATGTGATTTTAGAAAAGTAATTTTATACTCTGAGTCTCAGTTTCTCCATCTGTCACATGAAAGTAGTATGATTCTTGTGTTAATGCATTGCAAGAATTATTGTAAAGAAAGTGTTTTATAAATCTAAACAGACGAACATGGAAAGTCAATTATTACATCCCTTCAACCCACTTCAAAGCTATGAGAAGGCTTAGCCCACAATTTTTCCTTCAAATTGGGAAATAGCTAGTGGCAAAGATGAATCTTTCATTAATTAGTAAACAGTATGATACAATGGAAATGAAAATGTATTTGGAGTTAGGATACATAGATTCCACATTAACTGTTACTTGTTTTAAGTTCCTCCCTTTGAACTTCATTTTCCCTTTCTACGAAATGGATATAAAAATGGTACAGACTCTAATTTTGCCTATAGATTGTTGTGAGGAAGAAAAGTCCTATCTCAATTACAAAGTGCTATAGGAAGGCGAATTTATTTTTAATTAATAATCTAATCTAAAATCCACATCCCACAACCTCCACCCCATTTCTTTTTGTTTCCTATCTTGGGCTGAACTTGTAGTAAGACCATAATTAAAATTACTTAATAGTTGCATGACTATGTGAAAATTGTGTTTGATTCATGAGTTAATTGGTTTTAAGTAAGGATTGTCAAATCTCAATCCCTTTTCTTGAGCTATCGTTGTCTAGTGGCAGGATAGAATCAAAATGACTAGTGATGACTCAAGATCCAGTGGATGAACTTTGGGTCTTTGATGTCTAACTGAATTTTAAGTGGTACACAACACTTGCTATACATGATTTCATAGTCGATAGAACAAAGTGATCTCATCCATCCATTCTACCAAGGGATGTTTTTACATGCTTGGAATAGACATCCCCCAATTTACCATAGGGTTTGAGACTTCTTGGTTACCCTCAGTCTTCTTTAGTCCTTCTGCTGAAACAGTTTGTATGTAGCATATTGTGTATGCCACAGGTTATTGGAGCCACAGGTGAGAGTTAGGAAGATTAGGTGGATACCAAAGGTGAAAAGCAGACCTGAAAAGGGCTCAGCAGCCCTCACACCAGAGGTACTAGTCTTCCTTCAAAATTCAAGCTCATAAACTCAATAGTTGTATATCAATGGGAAAATCACTCGCCCTAAATTTGCTTCAGTTTTCTCAAACATAAAATGAAGAAATTACCAGTGCCTACTTCACAGGATTGTCATAATAATCAAACAAGATAATATTTGCAAAATTCTGTAGTACCTGAGAAACTGAGCAAGATAGAGATTAGAGAACAATTTAATAATTTATTAAATAGGAGAGATTTACTAGGAACAAATGGATCCATGGTTTGGTCACAGAACTGAATGAGGCTATCGTCTCAAAGAATCCAGCAGTGAATGTCAGATATGAGATTCTTTTATAGAGTAAGAACAATGACATAATGGGGGAGGTACCTGGATAGGGATGACCTAGTGGGGGGAGGCACCTAGGATGACATAATGGGAGGTACTGGAGAGGCTCCTGATATTCTAATGATGTCTAAAATGGATAAAGACTTTATCCCATCAAACATTAAGAGGGAATGATTTTAGCCAAAGGCCTAAAATATAAGACCTTTATCCTATCAAACATTAAGAGGGAATGGTTACAACCTGAGGCAGAGTAACTGAATAGGACAAATAGGACATTAAAAGAGAACTGTGGCACAACATTCCACACTCTCTCCCTTCTAACTATTCAAATCTTTGAATTATCTTCCTCTAGAAGCTCTTAGCACCATAATTTTGACCAACCCTATGTGAAGTAAATAGACCAAATAAAAATCAAAATAAAGCTAGAACAACGCAAGGACTTACAGCAGAGAGCAGTGGGCAGTGAGTTTCCCTACTCCACCCAACCTTTAAAGTAGCAGAAAGCTATAGGGGAGTGAAGGGTGGAAGAGGGGGAAGATTCCATAAAATCCACATGTCCAGCAGAGCTGGATTTAAAGCATAACTTACAATGTTGTAATATAGGTAACAAACTCTGAAAACTAAATACAGCTTCAAATTCCCAATAATATAAAACTGCTTTTCATATCAAATTTCAATTAATGAATTTCACTAAACAGCATAGTTTTTCTTTCTCTCCCTCTGGCCCCATGTGGCCATTATTCCCAATGTACTTTTCCTAAGCTCCAATTTGGCCAGAGTTGGAGCCTTCATAAAAGTCAGATCCTTTTTTATACATACTTTACCTAATTAGGGGTACATGACCCCTTTCAGACAAGTTAACAGAACTTCTTTAACAAGCTATTCTTCTTTTAAGATCTTATACTTAAAGATAACTAAATCTAGCCTGCATAGGCAACAGTAAAATTATTTCCCAAATTTAAAATCATCCTAAAATTCCTAATCAAAAGTTTTCTCCAGCTGGAGTTCAGTATTGAAATAATCAATCCCCAAATTTGATCATTGTTCTTAAACTTAACAGAGCCCTTAAATGAACAAAACAGACAAACAAATCACACAGAACACAGAACACACATAGATTGCGCAGTCAAAACATTTACTACAGACCGTGGCTATCTGGAAAGAATAGCCCTGAGGGAAGTTGTTGGCTCCAGTCTTCCCTCCCATAATCCAAATGGGGTCTTTTTTTTTTTTTTTAGCCAGATGGTGTTTAAAAAAAAAAGACACCCAGATTTATACATTTAAACTCTGGAATGCCCAGAGTTGTGCCAACTGGCACACAGATGTGTCTTGCACACCCAGGTAGGGTCCCCTGCGTCCAGAAGACCCTACTCCCAGAATTATGCCCATCAGCATTTCATAATTCTGGGAATACAGATGCTAGCATATACAACAGGTCTAAGACAGACAGAACAGAACAGGTCTTAAGACTTAACCAGATGGTACCCAAGAGAGATTTACTCTCCTGTGGCTGAAATGGGGGTGTCTACTATCAGGCTGTTGTGGCTGGAAACTGCTCTCTTTCCCAGAGACTCTGGAAAAAAAATTCCAGGGGGGGCCGCGGCCTCTCCAGGCCAAGAATTCAGATCCACAGCCACCCTGAGGCCCAAGGCAGAGACTAGAAAGTTCTTATTTCTAATCCTGCTCCTTTTCTAATATCTCGCTGGGGCCTCCAAAATGTAATGCAGGAAAAACTGAGCAAGATAGAGATTAGAGAACAATTTAATAATGTATTAAATAGGAGAGATTTACTGGGAACATATGGATCTATGGTTTGGTCCCAGGGCTGAATGAGACTATTGTCTCAAAGAATCCAGCAGTGGATGTCAGATACTCTTTTTATAGGGTAACAAGAACAATGATATAATGGGGGAGGTACCTGAGATGGGAATGACCTAATAGGAGGAGGCACTTAGGATGACATAATAGGAGGTACTGGAGAGGCTCCTGATATTCTAATGATGTCTAAAATGGATAAAAACCTTTATCCCATCAAACATTAAGAAGGAATAAGTATAGCCTAAGGCAGGGGTCCTCAAACTTTTTAAATAGGGGGCCAGTTCACTGTCCCTCAGACTGTTGGAGGGCCGGACTACAGTAAAAACAAAAACTTTGTTTTGTGGGCCTTTAAATAAAGAAACTTCACAGCCCTGGGTGAGGGGAATAAACGTCCTCATCTGCCGAATCTGGCCTGTGGGCCCTAGTTTGAGGACCCCTGGCTTAAAGTATAAGATATAAGGCCTTTATCCGATCAAACATTAAAAGGGAATGGTTATAACCTGAGGCAGAGTAACTAAATAGGACAATTAGGGAAACTGGGTCAGGACATTAAAAGAGAATTGTGGCACAATAATTCATGGGCAAATCAAAACATTAAAGACTAATAGCATCATAATGATGTCTTGACTTGCACATGAATTGAACTAAAGTGAGAAAAAGCTAAGCAAAGTCATCAACTTCACTCATCCAGTCATTAGGATCCAGATACAAGACAAAAATCAAGACAACTAGAGATTGGTAAATTTCATTTTAGTGATGAAGCAACTGAGACAAATAGATGTTAAGTTACTTAATAAGAGTGCTACAGCTGGCTATTTGAGGCAGAATTGAATACAGGTCTTCCTTCTAAAGAATCAAAAAATTATTAGAAATAATCCACAGCTTTAGCAAAGTTGTAGGATACAAAATAAATCCACATAAATAATCAACATTTTTATACATCACTAACAAAATCCAACAGCAAGAGATATACAAAAAGAAATTTCATTTAAAATAACTATCAACAGTATAAAATATTTGGGAATCTATCTGCCAAGGGAAAGTCAGGAACTATATAAGCAAAACTACAAAACACTTTCTACACAAATAAGGTCAGATCTAAACAATTGGAAAAACATCAAGTGCTTGTGTATAGGTTGAGTGAATATAATAAAAATGACAATACTCCTTAAATTAATCTATTTATTTAGTGTTATACCAATCAGACTCCCAAGACACTATTTTGCTGACTTAAAAAAAAAAAAAAAACAACAAAATTCATCTGGAAGAACAAAAGGTCAAGAATTTGAAGGGAATTAATGGGAAAACAAAAACAAAAACAAAAACAAAACAGCAAATGAAGGTGGCATAGTACCAGATCTAAAATTATATTAAAAAGCAGTGGTCATCAAAACCATTTGGTACTGGCTAAGAAACAGAATAGTTGATCAATGGAATAGGTTAGATTCACAGCATAAAATAGTCAAGAACTACAGTAAACTAGTGTCGACAAATCCAAAGATCCCAGCTTTGGGGATAAGAACTCACTATTTGACAATAACTGCTGGGAAAATTGGAAACTGATATGGTAGAAACTAGCATTGACTCACACTTAACACCATCTACCAAGATAAGGTTGAAATGGATTCATGATGTAGACATGAAGAATGATATTATAAACAAATTAGAAGAATGTAGTATGGTTTACCTCTCAGGTCTGTGTAGGAAGAAGGAATTTGTGACCAAAGAAAAACTAGAGATTGTTATTGATTACAAAAATAGATAATTTTGATTATATTAAGTTAAATTTTTTGTACAAACAAAATTAATACAGACAAGATTAGAAGGGAAGCAATACACCAAGAAAACATTTTACATTCAAAGATATCATTTCTAAAATATATAGAAAATTAACTCACATTTATAAGAATTGAATCCATTCTCCAGTTGATAAATGGTCAAAGGATATGACAATTTTCAGAAGAAGAAATTGAAACTATTTCTAGCCACATGAAAAGCTGCTCCAAATCACTGTTATCCAGAGAAATGCAAATTAAGACAACTCTGAGATATGACTACACACCTGTCAGATTAGCTAAGATGACAGGAAAAGGTAATGATGAATGTTGGAGGGGATGTGGGAAAATTGGTACATTGTTGGTGGAACTGTGAATGGATACAACCATTCTGGAGAGCAATTTGGAACTATGCTCAAAAAGTTATCAAACTGTGCATACCATTTGATCCAACAGTGTTTCTACTGGGCTTATTTCTAAAGAGATCTTAAAGGAGGGAAAGGGACCTGCATGTACCAAATGTTTGTGGCAGCCTTTTTGTAGTGGCTAGAAACTGGAAAATGAATGGATGCCCATCAATTTGAGAATGGCTGCATAAGTTATGGTATGTGAATGTTATTCAATATTATTGTTCTGTAAGAAATGACGAGCAAGATGATTTCAGAAAGGCCTGAAGAGACTTATATGAACTGATGCTGAGTGAAATGAGCAGGACCAGATCATTATACACAATAACAACAAGACTATGAGATAATCAATTTTGATGGATGTGGCTCTCTTCAACAAGAGGATCCAAATCAGTTCCAATTGTTCAGTAATGAAGAAAGCCATCTACACCCAGAAAGAGGCCTGTGGGAATTGAATGTGAACCACAACATAGCATTTTCATACTTTCTGTTGATATTTGCTTATATTTTATTTTCCTTCTCAGGTTTTTTTTTTCCCTAGATCTGATTTTTCTTGTACAGCAAGATAACCATATAAATATGTATACATATATTGGATTTAATATAAATTTTAATATATTTAACATGTATTAGACTACCTGCTATTTAGGGGAGGAGATGAGGGAAAGTAGGGAAAAATTTGGAATGGAAAGTTTTGCAAGGGTCAATGTTGAAAAATTATATGTTTTGTAATTAAAAAGCTTTAATAAAAATATTATTGGAAAACTCACACAAAAAAATGCAGGTTTTCCAAAATATGAGTATCCTGCTTTATTGATAGCTGTCTTTGGGGAAATTTCTCTTCTGTGTGGCTCATTATTCCAACTAGAAGACCTTACTTATGACATACTCAGTCTGTTCTCACCATCTTTTCTTTCAAGTACAATGTCCACTTTAGTTTGCTGATTTCAAGTACAAGGTACATCTCAATTTGCTTATTTCCTGATATAATTCTCAATTTCCCTCTTTTCTGGTTCTTCAGAAGTGTTTCTCATTTCTCTAATTAAGATAATGTCAACATGCTACATCTTGATTGCACTAATGATAACTATGGCTGGGATGTGAAAGCTCTGAATTGAAATTTGAATAGAGATACTTGCTCTGTGACTCTGGGCAAGTTACTTAAACATGCCCACCTCCATTTTCTCACATAAAATAAGAATAATTATAGTAGCTCCTTTTAAGGGTTGTTGTGAAGGTTCTTAATGCAGTACCTGCTACATGTTAAGTGCTTAATAAGTGCTTTTCCATTCCTTCCTACCCACCACATTGGAGATTTAAGAGGAAAGCAGCTTAATAACCTCACATTGGTTTAAGGAAATATGATTTAGTATTCTTTCACACTGACCTCTGGTCCTCAGCTCTATAGCTCTACCTATCATTTAAGTTTCACTTAGCATATTTTATACCCAGCCCCAAATAGGACATATCTCAGGGTCTTTATCACTTGTTTCCATGCATGGCTTAATCATTGTGACCTGCACCTATTATATCTTTGAGTTCATGGTTTACATTTACATGCATTCTATATGATCTGAATTACCTCTTCTGGAATAGACCTATTTGCAACTTTTTACAAATATCCAAATGAATATAATTGTAGAAAAGCATTTAAACCCAATTTTGTTTTGTGGTGAATAGAAAATCCTATTGGGAGCCAAGAAAGAAATGTGGACTCTCATCCTGATTTAATGTAATTCAGTTCAGTGAAATTCAATTCACCAAGCATTTATTAATCATTTACTAAATGAAAGTCTGCAGGGTATAAAAAGACATAAACCAACAGTCCCTGCTGTCGAGGAGTTTGGAGTACATCCTTCTAGGAGATTACATATGTACACAAAAAAGTCATTACAAAATATATATATACATTATACATCATGATTTCAAGAGAGACAGAACACTGGCTGAGGAGATCAGTAAAGACTTCTCATTGTTGGCTGTTGAGCTGTACTTTGAGGAAATTTAGACTTCTAGGAAAAGGAAGTGAGAAAAGAATGCCTTCCAAACATTTGCCATATTATAGTGGAAAGAATATTGAATATGAATCCAGAGGATGTATGTGTGATTTTTTTCTGAATCTTACTTATATAACATGTTATATATCACTTTGGACATCTTAAGCTTTTTGGGGGTTTTGCTTTATTCATGTGAAAATGAAAGTCTTAGATCACATGGGTTTTTAACAATCTTCCAGCTCTCTATATATAATCATATGTAATCTCTACAAAAGAACAGAAGGGAAAGAAGGAATGTCCTCTATACCTAGATACAGTAAAACAGAAAAGTAGGTAGAATTCAGGGCCTAGAATTGGGAGGATAAGAGTTTCAAATATGATATTTGTGGACAAGTCACTTAACTGCTGTCTGTCTCAGTTTCTTCCATCATAAAATAGGAGAAGAATAACTATTTAACAGAGCTGTTATAAGGAAGAAACAAGATAATATTTTTCAAGTGCTTACCACAATACCTGGCACAAAATAGATGCTTTAAAAAGCCTTGTTTCCTTCTTCTTTCACATAAAATGGGTAAAGTCAATTTGGATGACAAAATAGTGAATAAGAAGGGAAGTTATTTTAAATATGACTTAGAAAATAAGTGGGTGTTAGGTTCAGGAATTGTCCAGTAAAGTAAAAATTTCAAGAAGGGTAAAGAGAATGAATCCTAAGGGATTACTGCTAATATTCTATTAATAATAACACCTTGAGCAAATCTTCTGAGACTCAGTTTCCACAACTTTATGAGAGGATTGGATTTGATTCTTTTTTACACAATTTCCAACTCTAAATTTCTGTAATCTTTTGTCTCCTGCAACCCCCAATTTTTATATTCTGATGTTCACCTTAGCTTTGACATTTTATGCTATGTATTTTAATTTTATTAAAAGATCCTTTTCATCTACCACAATATAGAGAAATAAGATGATCTTGTGAACTGCAGTAAGGAAACTCCTATCAGAATCTTACTTCAGATATTAGTGTAGATATGTGACCTTTATCATTTGACAAAAGATAATGAGCTTCATTTTCTTTTCTGTAAAATGGAGATAATACTATTTGATATAACTACCTTGTGTGACTAATGTATGGAAACTAATTTTCTTACTTCCTTTCTTTCATTTTTAATGAGGAAGTTGGAGTTAAGTGACTTGCCCAGGGTCACACAGATAATAAATGTTAAGTGTTTGAGACTGGATTTGTTCGCTGGCCTTCCTTATTCCAGGGTCAATTCTAACCCTGAAACTATTTTTTCCTAGTTTTATATAGAAATAACTCCAGCATAATCTAGACTTGCTATTTTTTTAACATTACTGCCTCTTCTATCACATGAGTGAAGTAGCTGCTTTCTATTGTCTGCCTGAATCTTTAAAACTGCAAGATGGAGCTGTTTACTCTCTTTTGTCCATCTACTCTTTTCTGCTATCTTTGCTGTATTCTTTTTAGGGTATCTATCTGTGTATTCAGCATAAATGTCATGGACTGAACCAGTGGGAAGGGAAAAATATTATGCCTTCTGATCCCTATCTTTTATAGTAACCTGAAAAAAAAATGGTGTTTGTTTCTGCTCTGAATTGTTTGTTCTCAGTTTCAGGCAGTGGAAATGTTCCTTGTAGGATTATGGCCATAATCTTGGAACCAGAATGATAAGCAGGATGTCATAGTGACTCAGACCAATATCAAACTCAAGAAAAGCCAAGATGCATGGGTTTTCAGTACAATGGGCATTTTTGTCTTGGGAAAGAGAATGTTCTTTATGGGAACCAAGCTAAGGTAATGGAACCTATTTCTTTTTCTCTTTCCAGAGACAGAGATGTTCATAGTGGGTAGGGGAACAAGGGTTTATAACTTCCATGTTTTGGGAGTAAATTTGCATACACTCACACACACACATGTGTGTGTGTGTGTGTTTGTTTTCTTTTACAACATGACTAACATAGAAATATACTGTACACATATATAAATCATATAAAATTGGTTAACTTCGTAGGAAGTGGGAATGGATGGAGAAAAAAGAGAATTTGGAACTCAAAACATTTTTTAAAAAAGAATTTTATATGTAACTGGAAAAAATAAAAAATAAACAAAATGATTATCTGGACTGTGCCTCAGAAAGGAAACTTTGTTGTTAAGACCATACTCAAAGTTTTGGGGGAGTTGTTTTTATTTTTATTTTTTCTGTATGGATACTAATGCCTACATTCTATTCCTTAATCCTATAAGAATTCAAAGTAACTTACATGCCACAAAGAAACATCTGAGTAGGAATTATGGAGAAAGACAAAGAAACCCTAACCCATTCCTACTTAATGGGTGGACATCATATGACAAAACATAAAAGCAGACAAGAGTCATAGAGAATGGGAAGGCATAGTTGGGTTGAAATTTTCATTATTGGAGCTTATATGCATACTAATAAGAACCCAGAAGAATATGAGTTGTTGAAGCATTTGATTTTAAAATATCTTCCAGCTCTAATACTCTGTTTCTATGATCCTCCTTATTTAGCATAAAATAATTCTTATTCATGTGGAAACTAAAAATTCATAAACTCCTTCCATAAGGAATGAGGAAACTTCTTAGGACAAAGTTCTCAAAATCTACACAAACATCTTTTAAAAATCTTTATTACTTTTTAATTTTTTTTCTTAATAAAGCAAAAGTTAGTTTGTCACTCATTAGTCTGTTGAAATTTGGTCACATTGTGATTGAATTTGAATGGAGCACAATAGATTTCTTTAGAGATATGATGAGGCTCAGGGCCTAGCTTCAAAATCAAATTAACCTGTATCTGGCACATATTAATTGGTGATTATGGGCAAATCATGTGGTCTTTCAGAGATGTAGGCAAATCTATCAGAAAGAAAGTTAAAGGAAAGGTGAGTATCTGCATTGGTAGATGGGATTCCCTTACCCAAGAGCTGTCTGTCACTTGAAAAATCACAGATCTAATCCCTAGCCTTGCCCATTTTAATTAATCTTAGTTTGTAAGTTTAAGTAGTGTATCTAATAATAAGCCCAAAGGATAAGTCTTCATTGATGAGGCTACCTATATATAAATCAGAGGTAAAGACAGAGACAAAGAATGACTATTATCCACAGGGAAAAAAGGATAATTAGTAAACTCACAATCCGTTCCTATTTGGCTTTCCATTACAAAAGCTAATTATTCATGTCTTTAAGTAAAAGCTTTTGTCTTTTTAAAAGTTCTTTGCAGATGAACATGTATTTACTGAGCTTAATATTCTTATATTAACTGAGAAATGTTTTCAGAAGAAATATTAGACAATTGTCAGAAGGCCTGGAAACAACACAAATCATGAATCTGCTCATTCTACTTACTTTAAAGTATAGAAAAATAGAAGATTCTTTTTCCCCTTGCTCCCTGAAATTTATATTATCTCTTTAAAACTACACCAAGAAGGGTTGCTGAAAGAACCTAG
This sequence comes from Sarcophilus harrisii, assembly GCF_902635505.1. Classification (NCBI taxonomy): domain Eukaryota; kingdom Metazoa; phylum Chordata; class Mammalia; order Dasyuromorphia; family Dasyuridae; genus Sarcophilus; species Sarcophilus harrisii. Next base: position 62,062,912 of record NC_045427.1, on the reverse strand, counting down.
AACACCTAATCAGAATTGGATTTTAATGTAGAATCTGAAAATTCATTATATTTAATTTTGGCAAGTCAGTTTTCTTATCACTAAAATGAGGATCATAAAACTACTTCTTCCTATTTCACATGAGTAGAAAGCATTGGGTAAAGCTTGCCTATAATTATTAATAACCTATATGGGCTATAATTCTTTTATCTGTGAAATGGGAATAATAATAACTGATATAACTCTTGCTGAGCTTTGTAAGCAAGATTTACACTCTGTAAATCTTTATAAACTCTAGAAAGCTGTTATTATTTTTAACCATGCACCAAAAATAACCAAATACAAAAATAACACAAAAGTTTCTGAGGTAAAATTATTGAAAGGTCACACTTACCAGAAATTGCCCTGATTCTGCTTCTAATTCTGAACTCTAATATTTCTTCTAGCTGAGATTTCCAGAGGATTTATATTCTACCACCAACAAAATGGGAAAAGGAACCAAAAGAAATGCATATAGTGTGATTAATATGACATATGGTCTGACTCAATCTGAATTCATATTTCTAAATCCGAATCCTGTAGGAAAAGGTATAATTTTTAAGAGTATAGTATATAGTTCAAGCATAAATTTGCAAAATCTTGTTTCAATAGCACTCTGCAGAGAAATGGTAAAGATGCCTTTTTCTTTGTTTAAAATTGCTTAGAGCTGTTGAAGCTGGCTGGAAAGGATGGGTGGACAAATTAATGGATATAGAAAAGAAAAAGGCTAGCAGTTAGAAGTAGGTAGACTGAAGAACATATAACAAGGTTAAAATCACAGCTTCAGTCTTTCCAACATGTGTGAATGTGAACAAGTCACTGTTTCTCAGTCTTTGCTACTTTTTCTATAAAATTAGAATGATTATATCCTGCACAAGGCTGGGTTGCAGAAAAGGCTTTATAAATCTTGAAAATCCTTAAGAAAGAATGTAATGGAAAGAGTGACATGAAATAATACAGAAGGACCTGAGTAGAACCAGGAAAACAAATCACAAAGATAGTAAAACACTGTAAAAAAAGTAACGTAGACAATAGATTTATATAAAATAAAAATGCACTTTTGAATGTTTCCAAAGTGAGAATTTTTTGTTTTATTTGTTTGTTTGATCATGTTTATGCAATGCAGGAGTATGGCATTCATTTTTTATTTTTTTGCAGAGGGAGGAAAAAAAGTATGATGATTGAAAAACTAAAATCCAACTAAAAATACAAATTTGAACCTTTTAAGAACTCTGATCACTGAAATGAACAAATATATTGCCACAAGATTAAAACAAAAGAGAGATGGCAAAAGTGATATAAGGAATTGGGTATAAATTTTTGACACAACAAATATGTGAATCTGTTTATTTGGTATAGTAAGAACAATAATAACAATAGCTAACATTTATATAGAATTTATTATATGATAGGTACTATGCTAAACTCTTTAAATTTATTATTGCATTTATCTTCACAACTATGGAAAATAGCTAATATTATTATCCCCATTTCACAGATAAGGAAACTTAGACAAATAGGATGTAAGTTATTTGGCCAGGGTCATATAGGTAGTAAATATGTGAGGTCAAACTTAAATTCAAATTTTTCTTGACTCCAGATTATTCATTGAATGACCAATTATTTACCACAAATAAGATTTGCTTTTGGAGGAAGGAGGTAGAAAGAAAGAGAGGAAGTAAGTGACAGTTATATTTTTAAAAATTAAAAAGGTCAATGAAATCTTTTTTAAACAAAGAAGATAACAGGAGACAGAAGAGGAGATTAAAGTTGGACAACTTTAAAATTAATATGAAATTTGTCATATGTATATATATATATATATATATATATATATTTTTTTTTTTTTTTTCTGAAGCAATTGGGGTTAAGTGGCTTGCCCAAGATCACACAGCTAGGAAAGTGTTAAGTGTCTCAGAGAAGATTTGAACACAGTTCCACCTGACTTCAAGAATGGTGCTCTATCTACTGTACCATCTAGCTGCTACCATGCCTTATTTTTTAAAGCAATCTGTTTATAACAGAAAGTCAGTTTTATATATAATATTGTTCTATTCAGCTTTTTATTTGGAAATGTTTGTGTTAATTGGCATTTATAAAATTCAGGATAACACAAAAAGTTATTTTGAAATTCATGCCAACATGAGATATTATATTATATAATTATGGTTCTGAAACCTATAGCAAAAAAAATTAGTAAATTATATACTCTCTCATCAGTTTAAAAAAAAGTTGAACTTAATGACCTCTATTAAGGTTCATCTCTATTTATGTTCTATGTTGTGAGATTTCCAAGGTCCCTTCAACCTCCAATATTCAATTGTCTAAAATGTCTTCTAGTAATTAAGTTCCATGTTTTTATACTTTACAAACATCTGGATTTTAAAATTGTTTAGAAAATGCCCACATTAATTCCAGAACAAAACTAAAAATATGACAGTTTCCCATTTGTTATAAGCGAATAAGACAGTGGCTGTGATTTCTGGGGCAAATCCCTGTGGAGAGAGTGCATAATCATTTTTCATAGGCAAAACTAGCTTGGAGGCTAGGGGCCTCCAAAAATACAAAGCACGTTGCCATATTGTTAAAGGACAGAATTAATGCCACAAATACTGCTCCTGGGGATGAATGGCCTGCCATTGATTTTTGTTAATGGAAAAATTCCATCAACTCCAATGAGAATTTTGCTTCCTGATTACTAGGTCAAGGCTATTATTCAAAATCTTTGTCTGATCTTTTAGCACTCTAGGCATAGTATTAGTGCTTCATGTGATGCTGTGTACCCTTGGGTGAAAAATAGCTATCTAAAAAAAGCTGTATTCTTTAAAGCAGGAGTCCTGGATAAGCAGAGAGTAACTCTGTACTCAATACTGTGTCATGTGAATATGAAGCTGTGAAGTTCACTTGACTCTACTTAGCCTCAGTTTCCACTTTTATATGAAGAGAATGAAATTCCTGTGTCACAAAGTTATTTTGAAGAAAGTAGTATGGAAAGCATAAAATGTTATAAAAATAAGATGTAGTATCCCTGCATTATTATTTATATGTTTTTTGTAAAAAGGTAATACCATACAAAGGATACATAGAAGGATATAATTGAAATTAGGGGAACCTTCAAGAAGGACACATACTTACTGTATAATGAGTGACTCTGTTAGATTGCAAGTTACAGGAGAATCTGAGATAGCAGAGAGAATTTCCATACTGGGATTTCCCCATGCTAATGGAATCATAGGTGACCTAGGTAATAAATAGAAAAATAAATAGAGCAATAGACATTTAAATATATTAGTATGTATCACACACACACTGAAACAGAAAATAGTTGAAAAGATGAATTATATCTTTGGTATCTATACTTTTCAAGCAAAACAGATTCCCATCTGTCCATACATATATTTGTCAAATTCTGGGACAAAAGAAGAAAGCATTGCTGTTGACCAACCTTTTGATAATAAAGTAGTCCTTACTTCACTAAGTTGGTCATTGAAAAACAAACATACAACTCATTTTGACATACCCCTTGAAAGTACTTCAGTTTGATATGCCTTTGTCAAAGATTTTGCTGCATTGAAACTTGTGAGAGCTCAGGTGAGAGCTACTTTATTTTACCCAGGAGAAGAAGGTATTTTTTTTTATCGTTTTTTTTACACACAGAACTTAGCACAGTACCTGGCACCTAATATATAATTAATAAATAGTTTTTGACTGGTGGATAGGGCAGTGATTAAATGAACACCAGTACTAGAGAAGAAAAAAATACATCCTGGGTAGGGGAGAGAATTTGAAGAGGGAGTCTCACAAGCATAAAACAGAAGTTGATGCAGGCTTTTGTTTTTTTGTTTTTGTTTTTGTTTTTATTTGTTTATTTTCCATTGTAGTAGTAGTAGTAGTAGTTCTAGTAGTTCTAGTAGCAGCAACAACAGTAAAATCTTAATAGTTTTACAGGGAAAGAGAATCTGGAAAAAATAAACAAATTGCGAAAATATATCAGAGCATGCAACTGTAGGCACAAGTTGTGATAATCAATCTGTCTCCCCAATTTCAGTCTTTTATAGGTCTCAACCCAGACTGTGCTGATAAGCTTCTTTTGAGGCATAGTCCACCTTTATACTCATTTTGACTCAATTAAATCAGCAAGAAGGATAGCTGGTTGATGCAGTGGACAGAGCACCAGCCCTGAAGCCAGAAGGACCTGAGTTCAAAATCTAGTCTCAAACACTTAACACTTCCTGACTGAGTGATCCTGGGCAAGTCACTTAATCCCAATTGCCACAGCAAAAAAAGAAAAAAAAATCAGTGAGACATAAAAGAACAAGAAAAATCACCCTTTCTCTTGCCTAGGTACAAATGGGTTTACTCTTCATATAGTTGGATATTAGCTAATGGATGAGTTACACAGTTGGGTTTTGACATAACTTTATATAATTGTTTTGCTTTTAGGTCATATAGTAACACTATAGATTTTTTTTAACCAAAAAAAAAAACAAACAAACAAATAAACAAAAAAAAAATGAACTTGGCCTTTTAATGAAAGTTTTCTGCACTCTGCTGAATAAATTTGCTCCATTTCACTAGATTGTGAAGAACTGCAACTATAGATTATAACCTTTAGAGTGTTGACTAAAGTATTGAGAAATCAATTTGTTTCAATAAACATTTATTAAGCACTTACAGTAAATGATTTTCTAAGATATCAAATCTTCAAGTGTATAAAATAAATAATTACATAAAAGTGGTTTGATTTCATTCATTGTATGATGAATCATCTTCCTTAATGAGATCATGGATCTTACCCCACCTGAATCAATAAACTACAAGAATTTTTTTTATTTCCTCTAGAATGAAACATAAATGCATATGTTTAGTTTTTTTTCTTTACTTCTCATATTTAGTGTATCATATCATGTACTACGCCAATTTTCTGTTCTTCAAATATAACACTTCAGTCTCTTATTTCCGTGCCTTTGTAATGATTAAGCTCCATGCCTGGAATGCACTCACTCATCTTCTTCCCACTGAATATCCCTCTTTCTCTAAGACACACAATGTGTGCTGTACTTTATATATGACCCTTTACTGATTCTTGAACTGCCAATATCTTCTCTCTCAAACTGTTTTGTGTTTAATTTTTGTATTTATTGGTATTCATTCTCTCATATTTATTCTATATATATGTATGTATATATCACCTTGATGTCTCCCCCATTTGTTTGTAAGTTTTTTTTTCTGTACAGATTATTTCTTTCATTGAATTTGCATCCTGAGAATTTAGCACAATGCCTGGAAAATAATAGAAACATGATGAATGAATGATTGATTATGGAGGCTCCTCTCTGGAAGTCTTAAAGTTTGTCAATATCCTTTTAAAAACTTTTCATCAGGAAGAGAATACAATTCTCCAGATATAGCTACAAACCAGGGTAAGAAATGGCAAAAACCTTTGCCCCACTAATTCTGGAAGCTGTTTCTATATCAGTATAAAAAGGAACATCAACTTTTTTGGGCTTCTGTTACTAATGTTTTGTCTGACGTTCAATTAGCACTAGAGCTACTATAAGATGAAACAAATTTTCTTCCTTTTATGGAATCTTTCACATAACTGATGATTGTACATTGAATTGCTGGCCAGTTAAAGCAAGGCACTTGTGAAAAGATTCTATATGTTTAATTAAGTCACGTTGGAGAACATCAGATGGAATTATACCTCAAATGGAAATGAATTGTCACCTATATTCATGCAAAGTACCAACCAGATTAACTCGAGATCCTTTAAATACGATTCTAAATATAACAGAAAAACAAATCTATGTAATCCAAATTCTTACTAGCTCTATTTTCTTTCATTGATAGTGCATAATTCTTTCTTGTGAGTGTTTGCTTTTATGGGTCTACAGAATTATAGCTTAACCATAAGTGAACAGTTATTTTATCCATATTATTATTGTTGGAGTAGGTTGTCTTAAACACAGAAAAGAGTAATGTTAGAAGACACAACTTTCCCTTAATAAATTTTTGAAATACTGATGGATATTGCTTCCTCACTGGACCAGAGATAGTCTAGGAGGTAGATAGCATCTACTGTCTCAATTATTCCCAGAAGAATTCTCGAAACAAAAAACTTTCTAATAACCAAATTATCTCCTTCAAGTGAGTATTGTATCATATTGCAATGACTATTATTTGTATTTTGTAACTTTTAATACAAAACACAAGGGAAATCACATCATTTATATTAGAATTATTTTTCAAAATAAAGGCTACATGCATCAAAAACATTTGGAACTTGATAAGAAATAGAGTAGTGAATCAGAGGAATAGGTTAGGTTCACAAGACACAATAGTCAATGACTAAAATAATCAAATTTTGATAAACTCAAATAATCTAACTTCTGGGGTAAGGACTCACTATTTGACAAAAATTGCTGGGAAAATTGGAAAACAGTATATCAGAGACTACGTATTGACCAATACCTAACACCCTGTATCAAAATAAGATAAAAATGGGTTAATGATATAGACATAAGGGATGATACTATAAGCAAATTAGGAGAACAAGGGATAGTCCACTTCTCAGATCTGTGAATAAGGAAGAAATTTGTGGCTAAAGAACTAGAGAACATTATAAAATACAAAATTAATAATTTTGATTATATTAAATTAAAAAGGTTTTGTACAAATAAAACCAATTCAGTCAAGAATAAAAGGGAAGCAAAAAGCTGGGGAAAAATTTCAGTCAGTGTTTCTGATAAAGATCTCATTCCTAAAATACATAAATAATTGAATCAAATTTATAAGAATACAAGTCATTCCCCAATTGATAAATGGTCAAAGATATGAACAGATAGTTTTAAGAAGATAAAATTAAAGCCATTTATAGTCACATGAAAAATACTCTAAATCACTATTAGAGAAATGTAAATTAAAACAACTCTGAGTTACCACCTCTCGGACTGGATAAGATGACAGGGAAAAATAATGATAAATTTTGGAGGGGATGTGAGAAAACTGGGAAACTAATACATGGTTGGCAGAGTTGTGAAATGATCTAACCATTCTGGAGAGTAACTTGGAACTTTATGCAAAAGGCCATAAAACTGTGCATACCGTTTGATCCAGCCATATTTCTACTGTGTTTTTGTATTCTAAAGGCATCAAAAAAAGGGAAAAAGACCCACACGTTCAAAAATATTTGTAGCAACTCTTTCTGTGGTGGCAAAGAATTGGAAAATTAGATGCTTATCAATTGGGAAATGGCAAAATAAGTTATAGTATATGAAAGTAATGGAACAATATTGTTATATAAAAATATGAACAATCTGATTTTAGAAAGGCATGGAAAGATTTACATGAACTGATGCTGAACAAAATGAGCAGAACCAGGAATCCATTGTACACAGTTACAGCAAGATTGTGCTATGAATCATGATCAACTATGAAAGATTTTTTTTTTTCTAAGTGGTTCAGTCATCCAAGGCTACTCCGTAATCTTTGGATAGAAAACACCATTTGCATCCAGAAAAAGAACTATGGAGACTGAATATAAATCAACACTTTTTTGTGTTCACTTTTTTATTTGTTTGTTTTCCTCTCATGGTTTTTCCCTTTTGTTCTGATTTTTCTCTCATAAAACCATTTATAAGGAAACATGTTTAAACAGTTATGTATAACTAGGAAAAAAAAAACAATGAAAAATCTGTGTATACTCTTTCATCCAGTCCTATCTCTACTGATCTATATCCCAAAAAGATAGTAAAAAAGAGAAAAGTACCCACATGTGTGAAAATGTTTGCAGTAACCATTTTGTAATGTCAAGGAATTGGAAACTGAGTGACCAATAGAGATACTGTTGATAAGTGCCCATCAGTTGGGGAATGGCTGAATAAGTTATGGTATATGACAGTTATAGAATGTTATTGTTGTGTAAGAAAATATAAGCAGGATGATTTCAGAAAGGCATGGAGAGACTTACATGAGCTGATCCTGAAGTGAGTAGGATCAAGATAACATTGTACACAGAAACAAGAAGATTATGTGATGATCTATTATAATGGACTTGGTACTTTTCAACAATGAGATAATTCAAGCCAATTCCAATAGGCTTGTCATGAAGAGATTCATCTGCATCCAGAGAGAGGACTATAGAGACAAATGTAGATCACAACATAATATTTTCATTTTTATTGTTTGTTTGTTTTTTTGCTTGATTGTGTTTTTCTCTCTCATTTTCTTTTCCTTTAATCTAATTTTTTCTTGTACAGCATGGTTAATGTGGAAATATATTTAGAAGAATTGCACATTTTTAACCTATATTGGATACTTTGCTGTGTAGGGGAGAGAGGAAGAAGTGAGGGAAGAAAGAAAAATTGGATCATAAGGTTTTGCAATAATGAAGTTGAAACTATCATTGCATGTATTTTGAAAAATAAAAAGCTATTATTATATAAAATGAAATAAAGGCAACATGAAGGTCAAAAAGTTTTCTTAGAAATGTGTTAAGTGGTGATAGGATTTTTAAAAAATAACTTTCACATTTGTGAATACGAGAGCAGGGAATGCTGCATCCTAGCTAAAATTTTACACTAAAAAATATTAGAAAAGTAATGGAGCTTTGATTGATGGTGATGATAATGATGGTGTTGAAGATAAAGATGATGATGATCACTATTGTGTACCAAATAAAACTTACAATCCTGTTTATTGCACTCAAAGCCCTCTATGATCTGAGGCTTCAACTTATTTTTCATTTATTTCCTATTACAATTTTTCATATATCTGACACTTTAGTCAATCTGACTATTCAATATGATATCTGTCTTCAAGATCTGCCTCTGACACATTTAGCCAATATCCTTAGACAAGCCACTTAACATTTCGGTTTTGTTGCTGTTGTATTATTATTTCATAATTCCAATTATGGTTTTCTTGGAAATGTTTCTGGAGTGGTTTGCTATTTCCTTCTCCAACTCATTTTATAGATGAGAAAACTAAGACTAATAAGTATGTGAGGTCAGGTTTGAATATAGGTCTTCCCAACTCCAAGCTCAGCACTCTATCTAGTTATACCAACATTTTAAAACTAGAGACAATTTTCTAAGAGATGGATATAGCAGATAAATCCTCAATTAGTAGAGGAGGTTCTCTTGCATGAAAGTTTGCTATATCATTGAAGTTAGAAGTTTAATTCTTATCCTGTTGCACACATTACTCTCTCTCTTTTTACCCTCTTCTAATCTCTTGCTTTTTAACCATGTAAAGTACAATGTCTTGCATTCTCCAGCCTATGAAAATGATTACTAGATATCAGATATCACTTTTTCTCACTATTGTTCAATGCTGTATTATTAACTGCCTAGAAAATCTTTCAAGTTGAATATTTCATAGTATTCTCAAATTCAATATATCAAATAAAAAAATACATTATTTTCCCCCAAAACCAAAATTCTTATAGTATCCTAAAAGGTGCAGTCATCATCCTAATCACCCAGGCTTGCAACTTCAGAGTCATTCTCAAAACTTCACTCATACCAAACATCTGAAATTGCCATATTTTGTTGTTTCTATCTCTATTTGTAACTTAGAATATATTATTCCTCTTCACTCACACAACTACAACATTAATGCTGATCATCATCAATTTTCAAGTGAATAATATAATGATTTCCTAATAGATCCCCCAACATCAAGGCTTTTCTATCTCCAATACATCCTCTGCAAAGCTACCAGGGTGTTTTTCCTAAAACAGAGTACTAACCATGCACTAGCCCATCTTCTCCAGACAAACACTCTCAATCAATTCCAGTATATCTGAATCATCTTTAGGATAAAACTCCTATGATTACTTGGATTTTAAAGGCCTTTGTTATTTTCTTTGCCTCATGACTTTCTAGCCTTATTACACGTCATTCCTTTTTATGCATTCTATAGTCTATCCTTTCTGGTCTAATTTTTATTTCTCACATATGACTTTCATCTCACTTCTCAGGTTTTGTTGTTGTAGATTTTTAAGCAATGGCTATCCCCATACCTGAAATTTACTCCTTCCTAACCTTTGATTTTTGTAATCCCTAATGTCTTCAGTTTCACGCATCAGTTTTAAATAGGTTAGATGGATGGGTAGGTAGGTAGATAAGTGGTCAGACAGATAGATAATAGACAGACAGACAGATAGAAATACCTTTATCTTGTACATATACCTTGGTACACATTTTTTTTCCTCCATTAGTATAAATTAATTGAAAGAAAAAAGTATTTTGTTTTTTCTATGTATCCCTAGAACCTAGTCAAATGCCTGATACATAAATAGGAACTAAATAAACAATTAACTTTTTTTCTGTTCTTCTTTCCCACAGAACAGACAGTCAGAAGCTTATATATCATCTGGGTCCTGGTGGGGTCTTCTTTGGTCCATAATTGTGTCATAGACTATTCTAGATTCAAAATATAAAGTATATCCAGGGAGATTTGGAAAGTAATGATGACATCTAGGCACAGATATGTCCTCAGTACTATGTATAGAAAAGAAAACAAAAGATAGAAAACAAGGGAGGGCATGGTGACAAAAGCTAACTTATAAAAAAAAAAATCCTTAAACTTTTTTGAGATTGTCAGCAGAACATATTGTCCCATGCTGAAAATTATGTCAGCCTTTCCCCCTAGAAATCATTCCATTAAAATTTAACTCCAAACCATTTCAAATTCATTCGAAAGAAGGAGGGATAAAGGATCTTAAATCAAAGAGATTTATGTATTCCAATAAAACTGTAAGATTTAGTTTTGATAGCAATAACACCAGAGCCAACAGATTAAATGCTCTTGAAGAATGATTATCACTAAAGTCGTTATTTTTTTTTCCTTTCCCAAGATTGAATCACTATGCACGTCCTCTTTTACAGTCATACAGATTGTGGTTGTTTATTGATAAGTGGCTTATGAGATATGGGGCTGGTTTGGGCGGAGAGCATAATTTACTTTTAATTTGATTTTGTCTTGTAAACCTGCCTTTCCAGAATAAGTCCTAGTTATTTATTATGGAGTATTCAGGGCACAGGATCTAATTTGCATTTGGGGAAGTTTTGAAAAGGAAACAGCCATACACTGAAAATCAGAGTGCTTCTTATGGATTCATTAGTAGAAAATTGATTGATTTTAAACAATCTTGAACTCAGTTTCTCTATTTGTAAAATGTAAGAGTTGGACTAGGCAATTTATAAGATTCCTTCCAGTTCTATTTATTTATTTTTTAAAAATGTCACTCAGCTTTGGCATTTTATGTTATAATCTTTTACATACATTTTTAAAATGATCATTTGACCAAAAAATGGTGTTTAAAAAAAAAAAAGAAAAAAGGAGGAAAAAAGAGAAAGAAATGGGCAAAATCTACATAATATGAAAAACCCTCTGACCATATATATGATATCCCATATCTTTAGAACTCTCAATACTTCAAAAAAAAAAAAAAAAAGACTGCAAGAAGTCTCTTTGATATCTTATCATATATCTTTTCTTGGGATATACTTCTAACATACTACATTATTAGGTCATTTCAAACTCTAAGACTTTATGTTCTAACATTCTCCATTATAATGATCTTTCAAACTTTGATATTGTATGTTCTGAGGATTCTTCTAACTCTAAAATTTTAGGATTTGTCCAGGTAATTATTCTTATTTTATTCTAAGATCCACTCCTAACTCTCAAAAGTTTCAAGCTTCCTCTTCACAGTCTTTTACTCTATCCCCTTTATAATTTCTTTTTTGTATTATTGTTAGAATGTAAGTTCCTTGAGGGTAATGATATTCTGTTTTGCTTATATTTGAATTCTCATTCTTAGCATAATGCTTGGCAAATAGGAAATACTCAGTAAACAGTTTAATCTTCCCACCTGTCTGCCTCCTTATATAAAATCAGGTGGTTTAATTCAATTGAACTAGCTATAGAGTTCTTTGACTCTTCATTGAAATGTGCTTTTTTTTTCTTTTGCTTTCTACTCAAGTACTTATAAAAATAAGTGTCACAATGTAGAAACTAAGAAGGAGTTTAGAGTGTCCTGAAAATTAAGAGACAGAAGAAGCCATATCTTGTCCAGTCCCTTAAAATTTCAGGCCTATAATTCTCCAAAAGCCACATTACATTAATTCTAGAGTCTGGACTAGAACCCAGATTTCATGAATCTGCTTTGAGCACTCATTTCAGTAAACTGAATTCTTCTTGTTGTCCAACTTAAACGAGGGTCTTTCTTTTTTTTTCCCTTCTGTACTTAGCATTCATTAGAGAGTTGCAGAGCCCTAATGGATTGATCAAATGATCCAGAGGCAAGTCAAGATAAATTAGATGCTTAATTTACACACCAAGCATTACAGACAGACTAATTACACAAAGACAGCTTGATAAAGTAAAGGAAGGCTCTGCACACATTAACCATCACTCCCTTCCATGAAATTGTAGCTGATATATGTGCTCTGGGCTTTGAGCCTTTCAATGGAGAATTGTGCTGTGAGCACTTTATAAAAAGTACCAGCAAAGGCATGAGCAAGTGCATGACTTCACATATTGGTCTGTCAGATGGGCTAGAATGATGGGCCAAATCTAACAAAATGAAAGGTAATTGAGATAGATAAAACGTCCCATACTTGATTTTTTTGAACTCAATTTCACAAATATTAGAAGGGGGAGACATGAGCAGAGAATTGGAGTTCGAAGATTTATGGGATTTAGTGGACTGAAAGCTCAATCCAACTCTGATATAACATGGCCTTCCAAAAAGGGAATATAAACTTACACTCCATTGAGATAAGAATATTGTGCAGTACAAGTTATATAAAAGCTCTGTAATTTTCTCCCTTGGACATACCACATGTGCAGTGAATCCCATCCTTCAAGAAGCATATTATAAAGATTAAGTATGTCTAGACCAGGGCTTCTTAAACTTTTTTTCCACTTGCAATCCTTTCTCTCTTGAGAAATTTTTATATGACTCTGAGTATATAGGTATTAAATAAATATACACATCAAACTTTTACTGACAATAAATGATAATTTCATGGCTTCTACATTGTTACAATACCCTATATGGAGTCACACAATCTAAGAAGCTGGGATTTAGACTAAGGCAACAGAGATAAGGGAAATAGAGACCAGTCTTTATGAGTAATGATTGAAAAAATGTAGACTATTTAGACTAGCAATGTGTCTTTGTGTCTTAGGGAGTTGGGACCCAGTCGAATATGTTAATTTTATTCAAGTGTTTGAAAAATGTGCAATAGGGATTTGATTTATTTTGCTTGTCCCCCAAGGGAAGAATTGGTACAATGAATAGAATTTGCAGAGAGGTAACTAGTTAGATAGAGTTCAGCTCCTCTTAAGTACCAACAATTAAATTGCTCTAAACAGGAAATGGAATATCTTGACAAAGAATAGATTTGTGCACACTGGAGCTTTCAAGTAGAGGTGTGAAGTCTTTACATAAATATTATAGCAAGCATTCCTCTTGAGTAACTAGAAAAGACCAAGTGATTTATGATGTTTATGGTTCTAAAATTTTTCTGACATCATTTCCAAGGTCTGATTTTTTAAAACAAGCTTGTAGGAGCAATTAATTCATCCTGGGTAGATATCAACTCTTGTGATATGATAGTTGTTTAGGAAACACAATGTATTATAAGAAAAAGTGAGAGGAAAATCACTTCTGGATGTAGCTCTCTGAAAAAGTCTCATAGAGAAATTAGGACTGAAGGAAAATGTTGAAAGTGAACATGGAGGGAAGATTGCTACCTGTAGGAAATATCTTGAGGAAATGACCAAAAATCATGAAAACACAGGAAATAACTAGTAACTAGTAAATTGTATAATAATTAGCAAGTAACTAGTAAGTTGTACAATTAATCTACAGGGAAGAGTACTAAGAGACTTGAAAGGTAGATTAAAATTAGATCATGAAGGGTCTCAATTGCTACTATAGTGTGTTTGAACTCAATCTTGGAGGCAGTAGGAAATTAAATAAAATAAATATTTTTGAGTAGGGAAGAGCAGAGGTATATTTTAGGAAGATTATTCCACTAGCTAAATGTAGACTGAATTAAGAATAGGAAAAAATATTAATGGAAGTGAATACTTTTGAGACTACTTCAGAAGACTCGTGAAGTAATTTACAATTTAGTTCTTGTATTCAAGCCATTCTCCAATTGATAAATGGTCAAAGGATATAAACAATTTTTAAATGAAGAAATTAAAACCATTTCTAATGATATTGAAAAGGAGCTCTAAATCATTATTTATCAGAGAAATGCAAATTAAGAAAATTGAGACACTACTACACACTTCTGAGATTGGCTAAGATGACAGGAAAAGATAATGATGAATGTTGGAGGGGATGTGGGAAAACTGGGACACTGATGAATTGTTGGTGGAACTGTGAACGGATCCAATCATTCTGGAGAGAAATTTGAAATTATGTTTAAAAAGTTATCAAACTGTGCATACCCTTTGATCCAGCAGTGTTTCTACTGGGCTCATATCCCAAAGAGATCTTAAAGGAAGGAAAGGGACCCACAGGTACAAAAATTTTTTGTGGCAGCCCTTTTTGTAGTGGCAAGAAACTGGAAACTGCCCAGCAGTTGGAGAATGGCTGAATAAGTTATGGTATATGAATGTTATGGAATATTATTGTTCTATAAGAAATGATCAAAAGGATGATTTTAGAGAGGCCTGGAGAGACTTACATGAACTGATGCCAAGTGAAATGAGCAGAACCAGGAGATCATTGTACAAGGGCACAACAAGACGATAGGACAATCAATTCTGATGGACATGGCTCTTTCCAACAATGAAATGATTGATGCCACTTGCAATGATCTTGTAACAAAGACAGCCATTTACACCCAGAGAGAGGACTGTGGAAACTGAATATGGATCATAACATAGCATTTTTACTCTATTTGATGTTGTTCACTTGCATTTTGCTTTTTTACTCATTTTCTTTCCTTTTTGACCTGATTTTTTTGTGCAGCAAGAGAATTGTATAAATATGTTTACACATATTGGATTTAATATATATTTTAACATGTATATCATATATTGGATTGTATGCCATCTAGGAGAGGGGGTGGGAGGAAGAAGGGGAAAATTTGGAACACAATGCTATGCAAGGATTAATGTTGAAAAACTATCTATGCATATGTTTTAAAAATAAAAATCTTTAAAAAATATTTCTTGTTTGTTTGTTTTGTTATTACAACTTTGACAGGAGTGTTTCTTAGTAATCCAGAACTAGCTTGTTTTGGCAATGCCTCATCAGAGTTATTTGGTATTTCTTAAAGAGAAGATTTTGTGTTGCCTCTTTGTTAGTCCATTTTTAATCTAGGAGCTAAAGATAAATACTTTGCCATGCCTACACTTTTGTTTTTAAGGGAAAATTCATCTTCATGTTGCTAAATGAGCATTCTTTATTCCTCCAGACCCTCAGGTTAGTTACCTGTAAAATGAGAGGTAGGTGATGCTTTGCTAGGCTACCTAAATTTTTGATGATACTGAGAACTTTAAAGTAAAGGGAAGGAGAAGAGGAAAGAAAAAAGGAGAAAATATTGGAGAAGAAAAAGAAGGGCTAACATTAAAAAATCTTTCAGATAGATGTTATCATTATCCTCATTTAAAACTAGAAAGGAGGGGCAGTTGTATGGCACAGGGGGTAGAGTGCCAGCCCTGAAGTAAGAAGGAACTTAATTCAATTCTGACCTCAGACACTTAATAGTTGCTAACTGTGTGACCCTGAGCAAGTCACTTAATCTCTATTGCCTCAGGAAACAACAACAACAACAACAACTACATAGGAACTAAAACTCAGAGGTTTTATTTGCCTTGTTCAGTAACACTAGTTTACAATGTAGAATCAGAACTCTGGTCTTCTTGACTTTAAGTATAAAGGTCTTCAAGTGCAAATGGCCTCAAATATTATTTGAAAAATATCAAATTTGCATTGTTACTAGGAGTTTTCTAACCAAAGAAATTTCTGCATCAATTAAATCATATGTCTGTCCTTTTTCTTCAAGGCTTCTCCTTCTAAAAATAATATAGCCTATACAGATCACTGCTCAATCAAATCACTTTTAAAATGTATTAATAAAAAGTCTCCTGATAAAACAAATATGGCCATCAATTTGGTCTGATTGCATTTGGATTTGCTCTTGTGTGTTTGTTTTTACATCTCTTTGCTTGTTTTGATTGGTGTTAGTGTATCATTTCACCAATGTGTGAAATCCCTTCTTTAAAAAATCCTGTCATCAATTCTTTGGTAACTAATAGTTTTGGGGGGATTTCTCTGCATTTACTGAATGATTGTTATCTGTTTCCCACATATTAACATATTTCAGGTATATATATTTAAATCCATATCTTTTTTGTTACAAGACTGACTTCTATTTACTACGTTATGTCAATAATCACACATGGAATACTGTGTACATTTTTATTTTTCATATTTTCTAACAAAGCAATAAGGGAAAAAGATGGATAAGATGGGGGGTATATATTAAACAACATATTAAGTAATGGCTGGATTTAGAACTTATGAAATTGAACTCAGAAAAGATTATATGAAGGAGAGGTACTAACTTTGTTTTCAATATTTGAAGAATTTTTATTTGGAAGGGAGTTTTGACTCATTCTCTCTGGCTTCAGAGTATATAGCTAGGATGAATGCAATGGAAATAGAGTGGACATAGCTTTGCCCAGAAAAAGAACTCTGGGAGATGACTAAAAACCATTACATTGAATTCCCAATCCCTATATTTATGCACACCTGCATTTTTGATTTCCTTCACAAGCTAATTGTACAATATTTCAGAGTCTGATTCTTTTTCTACAGCAAAATAACGTTTTGGTCAGGTATAGTTATTGTGTATCTAATTTATATTTTAATATATTTAACATCTACTGGTCATCCTGCCATCTAGGGGAGGGGGTGGGGGGGGGTAAGAGGTGAAAAATTGGAACAAGAGGTTTGGCAATTGTTAATGCTGTAAAGTTACCCATGTATATATCCTGTAAATAAAAGGCTATTAAATAAAAAAAAAAAAAAAAGGAAATAGAGTGGACATTACACAAAGGCATTATACATTCCAACAGAACAACTTCATAAAGAGAACTTGAATGAATTATGTTGTCTAAGTGATTATGTTTATACATTCCTTATCACAAGATGCATTCAAGCTGAGGCTAAATAACTACTCATCAATATGCTTTCAGAGGGCTTTAATACCTTGCGTAATCGACTTTTAATATAAATTCTAAGACAACATGGCATACTAGTAGAAAAGTTATCTCAAAGGCTATTTGCCTAAGACTCTTATCATTGGTGAAGATTAATTACTTAGTGCTCCAAGCCTGTGTGAGTGACAGAATTGGTGAGGGATGGAAGAAAGAAAGGTACTGGTCTTCTGACGTATTATATTACATTAAACACACCTAAATTCAATTCCTTGTTCTGTCAGGTCTGTGGGCAAGTCATCTAATAATGTTGAGGAACAGTATCACCTTTTGTGAATTGTGAAGTTGGGATGAAAGGTTCTCTAAGTTTTTTTTTTTTTTTTTCTGACTCTAATACACAATCTCATTAAAATTGTAAAAATCTTTTATTCTGTAACATTTTCATTTGATTAGTTAGATTCCTACACCCATTAGTGTATACATACATATAATTTATTTAGATTAGAGACAGTTTTTATAAAAATGCCTTTATATCATTACAAAAGCAGCTATATTTTTAATAATTACTTTGATGATGAAGATGACCTGAATATACATATTTCAGTCCACAATAAGATAATAAATTTTATTATCTTCTGCAAAGTGTAGAACTACAAGTCTAAACTATAACAACAAAAAAGGGTAATGGATATCATTCCTTATGTTGATTATATGTAAATTGAGCACATTATGCAGATGTCACTGGCAATATAGATTTCCTTTGATTATACTTGGTCACTGTAATAATGATTTCAGGATTTCCAGTTAATGTATGAGTTTGGTATTTACATGAGTAGAGGATTTATCTTTAAATAGATCTGATTAAATCAGTACATCCTGTTGATTCGATTTAAGGTATATGTGAAGAAATAACTGGTATCTAAATCTGAGTAACACAATTGAGCTTTCAATATTCAGAATTATATTTTCCTCTTCCTACAACTGTTATTAAAATATTGTCAGCTATTTTTTAAAAGCCCATTCTCCAGATGGCAACCTAGCTGTGCAGAACTTGCACAGCACCACATAGTGGCTTGCAGGAGGACTATGATACATTGCTTTTCTTTTTTTTTTTTTTTTTTTTTTTTCCTTTTTTAAAATTTTTTATTAAAGCTTTTTATTTACAAAGTATATGCCTGGGTAATTTTTCCAACTTTGACACTTGCATAACCTTTTGTTGCAAATTTTTCCTTCCTTCCCATCAACTCCTCCCCTAGCTGGCAGGTAGTCCAATACATGTTAAATAGCTACATTGCTTTTCAATAAGCATTATTTCTTCTTCCATCCCTTGTCTTTCTTAATTAAAACTTCATTAATTACACTCAAACAAACTTTACTTTTTTTTGGTTGGTTGTTTCTGACAAGCAAATTTTCCATGTCTTCTCCATTAATTTGTATTTGTAGACATGTTTTTTGAATTAGATAAGTGTTTAGAAAAAGAGGGTGAGACACAGTTCTCTTAGAACCTTACAGTCTCATAGAAGAGAAATATATATATATATTATATATATATATATATATATATATATACACACACAAATAACTTCAGCTAGTCTGAGATTAATATGAATTCAAATAATACAAAAGTTGATATAATATAAATTCTAAAAATGACATAAGGCCAATTTTAACTTGAGGTAAAATATAATTAATGTGACAGGTAGAAGTTATTCTAGGGTTTTTAACATACCTCTATTTTGTCAGTCTGCATTCATCTACACAGTAACAAATTATTTTTTGATCAATTCTCAACAAAATGGATAAAAGAAAGAATATTTCAAATATAGTGATAGCAAAACAAGGAGAAGAAGAAGAAGGAAGAGGAGGACAAGGAGGAAGGTGAAAAGGACAAGGAAGATTTAGGAGGAACAGGATGAAGAAGAGGTGGTGCTGGAAGAGGGGGCAGAAGATGAGATGGAGAAAGAGGAGGAAGTGGAGGAAAAAGTAGAAAAGGAGAAGATGGAGTAGGAGAAAAAAGAAGAGAAGGTAGAGGAAGAGAAAAAGGAGAAGGAAAAAGTGATGCTTGTGGAGGACAAGAAGGAGGAAGAGGAAGAGGATGTGGTAATGGAGGAGGAGAAGAGGAAGATGAACTGGAGTAGAAGAGGTGGTGGAGGAGGAAGAGGAAGAAAAGGAAAAAGTAGAGGAGGAGGGAAAGGACAAAGAGAAGAGGTGGAGGAGGAAGAGGAAGAAGAGGAGAAAATGGAGAAGGAAGAAGAGAAGATAGGGAGGAGGAAGAGGAGGTGGAAGAAAAGAAAAAGATGGAGATGGAAAAAAGGAGCAAGAGGCAGAGGAAGAGGAGAAAGAGGAGGAGGAGGAAGAGGGAGAAAAAGAGGAGGAGGGGAAAGAACTTAATAATAAATTAGAACTAAGACTTGATATAATTGATCTTTTAAATGTAGTTATAGTAACTCAAAAATAAGGTTAGATTTCAGAATGCCTGAATCTACACTATCGAATTTTATAAAATATGAAGATGAAATTAAAGGGAAAAAAAGGAAATGTTGTACCAGCTTTTTGTGGTTTACAACAAGGAATATTGCTGTGATAGAAAACAGCCTTTGCCTGTATGATTAAAGATTACAAAAATACATTTTGTTTAGCAGAGCAACCATTGAGACAAAGATTTCAAGTTTATTAAAAGGAATGAAAGAAAATGGAAATGAAACAAACAGTAAAGAAAATTTTGTTGCAAGTGTTGGCTGGTTTTATCACTTTAATACTAGAATTAAAATTCATAATGTTATAAACAAATGTTTTGGATCACCTAAATAGTACAATGGATAGAACACTGGTTCTGGAGTAAGAACCTGAATTTAAATCTGACCTCAGATATTTTACCCTTACTAGCTGTATGGTCCTGGGCAAGTTACTTAACCCCAACTGCCTCGCAATAATAATAATTATGATGATGAAGCAACCAATATAGATGAAGACACTGTAGTTAGTACTTTGATATTTTGAAGAAACTAATTGAAGATGAATTGATAAACTGCTCAATAAAAATTTTAATATGAATGAAACAAATTTATTCCAGAAGAGGCTTTTCCCCCCAAAATTATATTTCTAAGAAAGAAAGAAAACAAATCTTGTCCTTGATTTCAATGGTCTAAGATCTTAGAAATCATAGAAATCTGCCAGTTCTTTAGTGTTCAAATAAGAAAAATCAGATGACTAAAGAAACTGATCTTAAAGTACATTTAACACAGACATTGAAAAGTAATTCAAGGACAACAATGTCACATTTAAAGTCTTACTATTTTAGATATCCCATTTGGTTCATTGTTTGAGAATGTAACCATGCCAATTCTCAGAGATTTAGATAAAGTTTTTTGCACCTATTAGTATTTACTTGATTAAAAGAAAAGTAAGATAATTCAGAATAGCCTACTAAAATATTTTAAATAATACTGTTTTCACCATATCATCAATACAGGTTTATCATTAGAATGATATTAATTTTTTGTATTTTTAATTTTGTTTCCTTTAATGAATCTACTACTTGCTAATAAACTTGAATCACAAAAGCATTTTCTTACCCTTTGCTGTTATATTATGTTAATGAACAAATTAAAAACATTTTAAAAATTCAGCACATATTTAGGGTGGAATAAATTATTATATTTTACATATCATAATTTTAATAATATGTAATTTTGATGGTATAAATTTAAATAATGTGACCACTTCACAGAATTCATTATTCATACTAATCGGGACCTAAATATATGTAAACTACATTCCTTCAAAATAACAGATTGTATTTCTATAGTAAAATGAAGTTTGTAAAGTACTTTCCTCACAGTGATACTGAGCTGCAGTTAGTTCATGTATATGAACCCTGTTTTACAAAGGACATAATTAGATATTGTATAAATAGTATAAATAGTAAGGATGATGATGGTGATGATGATTATGATCATGATCTAATTATCAAGAGCACACAAAATGCTACTTGAGAATTGGAAAAGGAAAAATCACTTCTGATAATGAAAATTAGGGAAACTTTCTTGAAGGTCACAATCGAAGAACTAGAAGAGATCTATAAAATTGTCCATTCATATTTATTTTTCACAAGAGATTCCTTTTCAATGGTAATAATAAATAATGGTGAATTTAGGAAGAGTCATTTCAATTGCATCTTGAATAAACTCTATAGGACCTCCAAAGAGTTTGCCTTTATTTTGTTTTCAATGTAGTACCTGGATAATTTTAATAAAGTAGTTACATGAGCAGATGACAATTATTTTGCAGCTACATGAAATTAAATATGAAGGCTCAGTATGTGAATACAACACAGTGGAAAGAATGTTGCATTTGGAGTGAAATCCCACTTCTGAACTTAAGTGCATTGTGACCTTGACCAAGAAATTTAAACTACCCTCACTTTATTCTTCAGTAAATTGAGGTGGGGGTGGAATTAGATGACCTATAGAACTATAGTTTCTTAAGATCATTCTAATAACTTAAGGAGGTAGAAAAGAAGGTGCATATTATAGTGGTATGTATAGAAATAGGAAACATGCAATGGAGCAATATTGCAAATGTCACCAATATCTTGCCATCTTTCTCTTTTCTTTCCCACTTTCCCTCTCCAATTCATTTGTAAACCAGAAAAATTGCCCTAATGCAAGCTGAAAATGGTAAGAGTAATGCTAGAAAAACATCAGTAATCATGTAAAGGCGAGCCACAAGATTTCAAATAAGATAGGACATAATATAAAGACCCAAGGTTAGTATCTTCAGACTTCATAACTTCAAAATTGCCATTTTCAGTAGCTCTGTCACTGTTTTCATTGCCAACCTTCTGAACAATGGCTCAGTCTATTTTCTAATATGATACAGAAGAAATTATTGTTTATCTGATTAGTATAATACAGGTCCTAAAATGTCTTTCATCTTTCCTGTTCTTTAAAAACTAATCCAAGGATCCCTTCTAAAATGGTAGGCATGGAAGATTATCAGTTCAGGAGATGTCATTCCAAGAACTTCTTGAGTAAAATTTAAGGAGTTTGTCCAAGAGGAGATGGTGTACATTTCAGGCAAAAGATAAACTCATGGCATTTAGAGATGAAACGAAAAGATCCAGTTGCTTAGACCATAAAAAATATATGATTGTAAATATCTCTGTATGAATGTGGAAATAATAGTAATTCTAATAATAGTAGATTATATAGTATTAAAGGCCAAAGAGCATATTAGTGAGATTTTGTAGTATGAGTCATTATACAATGGATCTCATGACTGGAGAGTTCTATCTGGTTGCGTACTAAATACATCTGACTCTGCCCTGATAGTGAGAAAAAATCTTGGCTATTGCTGGGCAGACTATATGAATCATCTTTTAATGCAGTATTATTACACTTGCCTCTAATAGTGCGTAACTTTGTTCGCCCGATTTTTCAGCAGTTAAACCTTTTTTAAGATTGTGGTTTTATAGGCTAGCTTCTCAATTCTTGGGATTCTACTTCAGTGTCTCAGACCAGGGACACTCCATAATGGCATTGAAAACATAATCTGGAGTGAACTGTCCGTGTTTTTTCACTAGCTGCCTTACTGACTTTGGGAAATCCATTTGAACTTTAAAAGCTTCCACTTCTATGTCTATAAAAAGGAGAGAATTGGATTGGAGAATGTCTATGATTCTTTCTAGCTTTAAGTCTAAGACAGTTTTACAACATCGTTTCTATAAGAAATTTTATTCTAAGTTCCAAAGAAGTGGTCTGAAAACAAATTTTAGTAACACAAACTATTTTATAAACTAGGACTACCTAGTTTGTTGGAAAGGTAGAATAATGCAGCTGTTGTTATTGTTGAGTCATTTTCCATCTTAAATCACTCTCCATGACCTCATTTGGAATTTTCTTGGTAAAGATACTGGAGTGGTTTGTCATTTCATTCTCCAGATCTTTTTACTGATGAGAAGACTGAGGCAAACTGGGATAAGTTTCTTGTCCAGGGTCACACAGTAAGTATCTTGTCATATTTGAAGAGGAGTCTTCCTGTATGACCTAGCAGC
Source organism: Sarcophilus harrisii (assembly GCF_902635505.1). Classification (NCBI taxonomy): domain Eukaryota; kingdom Metazoa; phylum Chordata; class Mammalia; order Dasyuromorphia; family Dasyuridae; genus Sarcophilus; species Sarcophilus harrisii. Next base: position 62,039,637 of record NC_045427.1, on the reverse strand, counting down.
TGAGGTAGCTCTACTTGTCAGTATGGTGCTTAGATTCAAGATCCAGATGTCCTACTTACCAGCATTATGATTTAGGGTAATTTTCTCCATCTCTCTGAGTTTCAGTTTCCTCAGTTATAAAAGGGAAATAATAATAATTGCAGTATCTGCCTTACAGGATTTCTCTGGAGACCATACCTGCTAATTTATTATAAAGAAGTACATAAATAAAAAACAACATTTAAGCAAACTTTCCACAACTTTATCCTGTATTTCCAAATTATTGCTGTTAGGAAAGTATTTTGTAAACTGTAATATGTTATATCTGTTTATATGAATCATCATCAGCATGCCTCTTCCTGGAATGGTTGCTTCCAGTAAGATTGTTTTAAAGGAAATCTGAAAAATGGGGAGTAGTTGCCAAAGTGCTGATTTTGAAATTAGACAAATCTGGTTTCAAATCCTGTCTTCAATATTTATAAACTGTGTGACACTGGGTAAATAAATCACAACATTTTAGAGTCACAGCTTTCTCACTTAGAAAAAGGAATAATATTACCTGTGGTATACACTTCAAAGAGTTGTACTGAGTAAGAAATACTTTGGCTATATAAGGAAAATGTCAAACATTTCTACTAGTATCAGCTGCTACTGCTGTTACTGCTACCACTTTCTATTATTACTACAAATACTGCTATTTCAAATGTTGTCAATACTATTACTTTTTCACTTTAAGATTTTGATAGAGATTATAGGATAATATTTATGAAGAACAGTTAAGCTTTTAAAAGAACTTATACTCTCTAGGATGTCTAGACAAACAATAATAAAAATAATGAAAAATTCAATTTATCTGTATTGACTAATGATTTTCTAGTAATGAAAGCATGAATATGAATTTAAAGCATTTGATTTCAATGGAATTTTACTTTCCTTCTAATGGATAGAAGATAAATTTTGTTATTAATCTTCAAATGCTTATGAAATAGTTTCAGGTATATTACTTATTCCAATGAACATACAATTTCTATATAAATACAAAGTACATACAAACATGGAATTCCCATTTTACAGATGAAGACACTGGGACTCTGAAACCCAAAGTGATTTGCCCACGGTTGCATGGATTATAGATAGGAAGAACTATATTGTTCTTCCTATCTTCATTTTATAAACTCTTTCCAATATACTTAGCTATCTTCCTTGCTCTAAAGCTCTCTTCTTTATTAATCCTTGTTCACCTTCAAAATGTATCCTAGACACCTGCCAAACTAAAAAAATCTTTCCAAATAAAGATGAATAAAAGCCTTTGATTTGAAAACAAAGGCTTCAATGCTATCTATTAATCTATCTTATCCCTGAGGTATATGTTGCAAATGGATTTACAGCAAGAGAAATGAATATACATATGGAACTTCTATAGAGGTGCAAGGTGTTCACTGTATAGGGAAATGGGAAATCATGGGGAGGGGAAAAGGACAAATTCCATTACAAAGGGGAGAAGAAAGATACTGACAAAAACAGCATTTTTTTTCCCCATTGGGAACTGTTTCCATGAAAATAGGTTGTTCTCCTTATCTACAAAGATAATAAATGCTAAAGTTTCTCAGTCTTGTGCAGGCTGACTTGTACCTGCTTTTGTAGCTTTTTCACCTATCAAGAGAATCCAACCAAGGATGTAAACAACAAATTATGTCAGCAGAGGCTTTATCTTTGACAGATTTAGGGCCACCTGCATAAACCAGTTCAGTGTTTTTGTAAAATATTGCAACTTATAAGAAGAACAAGGGATAATCTACCTTTCATATTGGTGGAGAAGGAAGGAATTTATGGCCAAAGAAGAACTAGAGAGTATTATTTAATACAAAATGGATAAATTTGATTACATTAAATTTAAAAGTTTTTAAACACCCAAACCCAATGCAGTCAAGATTAGAAGTGAAGCAGTAAATTGGGGGGAGAGGAATTTATATTCAAGGGCTCTGATAAAGGTCTCATTTCTAAAATATATATAGAGAACTGACTCAAATTTATAAGAATACAAGCCATTCTCCAAATGAGAAATGGTCAAAGGATATGAACAATTTTTTGATGAACAGATTAAAGCCATTTTTAGTCACATGAAAAAAATGCTCTAAATCATTATTGATTAGAGAAATGCAAGTTAAGTCAATTCTGGAGTACCATCACACACCTATCAGATTGGCTAATATGACAAGAAAAGATAATGATGAATGTTGGAGGAAATGTGGGAAAACTGTGATAGTAATACATTGCTGGTGGAGTTGTGTACTGATCCAACCATTTTGGAGAACAATTTGCAACTGTGTCCAAAGGACTATTAAAATATGCATAGACTTTGATCCAATGTGTTGTTACTGGGGCTATATAACAAAGATAATAAAAAAGGGAAAAGGACTCTTATGTGCAGAATGTTTGTTGCAGCCCTTTTTATAGTGGCAAGGAACTGGAACTGGATTGGATACCCATTAATTGGAAAATGGCTGAATAAAATATAATGCATAAATATAATGGAATATTATTTTTCTATAAGAAATGATCAGCAGGATGATTTCAGAAAGTTCTGGAGATACTTGCATGTACTGATGCTAAGTGAAGTGAGTAGATCCCAGAAAACATTATATGCAGCAAAAAGATTTTGAGATGATCAACTGTGATGGAATTTACTCTTTTCAATAATATGAAAATTCAGGCCATTTACAATAGACTTGTGGTAAAAAGAGCCATCAATATCCAGAAAGAGGACAATGGGGACTGAATGTGATCTCAATACAGTATTTTCACTTTTTTTTTTAATTGGTTGTTTTTTTTTTCTTTTGCATTTTTTGCTCTTGGATTGTGTGTGTATGTGTGCAGTATGATAAATGTGGAAATAAGTTTAGAAGAACTGGACATTTTTAGTCTATATTGGATTACTTACTATTGAGAGTAGAGGTGGAGAAAGGAAGGGAGAAAAATTTGGAACACAAAGTTTTGCAAGGGTGAATATTGAAAACTCTAAATGCATGTATTTTGACAATTAAAGGCTAATCTTAAAAATTAAAAAAATCATCCTTAAATTAAGATATAATCCAGTCTAGAACAATGTGTAGTTCATAGTCTAAGGGTAGAGGTGGTGGAAAGAGAAGAATAGGGATGAGTCTAATTCATCACAGATTTTCATGAGGTGTAGGCCTTCAGAAATTGTCTGTGGAATGATCAAGAGGGAAAGGAATAATAACCAAAAGTTTTAAAATTAACAAACAAGTCTGCATATGATGAGAAAGACCATGCATTCAAAATACATTGTCTTTATCAAAGAGACATTATTTCTGTGAAAGGATCAGGGAAGAGAGGATGTGGTGAAATATGAGTATCCTTACCAAGTAGTAAATGTGGATTAACTCCCATATAACTAAAGGTCATGTAGGAGAGAGCAACTGAATTAATTACAGAGCATCTTGCTAAATATTTTACAAGAGCTGGGAAAAGATGGAAATTTATCACCATGCCATCAGTTAACTGTTCCCAAATTTCCATTGGGCAAGCAGGTCATATCATTTGGCAAAAAAAAAAAAAAAAAAAAAAAAAAAAAAGAGAGAAAGTGAAGAGTTTGGTGTTGGAAAGGTAGAGAGAGAAGATAGAGGCCAAAATTGTGAAATTGCTATTCTGGGCCCAATACATAGTTATCCAGTCATATTTCTTTTCTTATTCAATTCATGAATCTAAACAGATCCTTACAGATATTTGTGATTCATTCATCACATACCACTTTGTCTTATAATAACAGACATTTTGATTTTATGTACTTACTCCCCAAGGGAAAGTGTATGATTTGTCCACCCCTATACTTCTCCCATGTCTTAGTATGCTTTCCTGTATATTAAATATATATTGTTAAAGACAAGATGCTTGAGTGTGGAGATTATTTCACTTTGTTCTTTGTATTTTCAGGCACTAACACAGTTACCAGCATGCTAGAAATACTTCATACAAGATCCTTGTTTGATTTGGCATTTAATTAAATTGTGTACATAGATAATTGCATTGAAGTATATTCAATTCAACAAACATTCAGAACCTATTATATACATTGTTCAGTGTTAAATTCTGGAAGAAAGGAAGGGAAAATGGAAGAAAGAAAAAAAAAAGGAAGGCAGGGATAGAAAGAGATAAGGTAATTTTTTTTTACAAAAAGAAGGAAAGAAAGAAGAGAAAGTAACAGAAAAAGAAAAAAATATCCTGCTTTCAAATAATGATCTCAGAAACTTCTTTCAGAGAAAGAAAACAATTTTGCAAGGAATGCAGCCCTAACCAGAACCAGACAAAAAGCTTAGGAGTCTAAAATTAAGAAGAACTTTATTCTGGAAATAATGAATAGACTATGAAAATGCAATGGAAGAAAATGCAACATAGAATTATAGGTATGTATGGTTCAATTTGTCTTGCATGTAGAGTAAGTGAATAGAGTAATATAAAAGAAGGCTAGATCCTAGCAAAAGAGAATCAATAAAGGGGTAAGGTACGACCAATTTATATAGAAATTTAAAAGAAAGGCTGACAAGTTTCCATTTTATTTTACAAGCAACAGGGAAATTACTGAAAATTTTTGAACAGGACAATTATATAGCTATACTTATGCTTTAGGAAGCATATTTTAGCATACATATGGAACATGTATTATAAAGAAAAGATACTGAAAGTAGGAAGACTATTAAAAGGAGTATTATAATTAAGGAGAATTATAATAGTCCAAGTAAAAGGTGGTGGCTATTGCGGGGGATGAAGGGAAGCCAATGTGATAAATTTTATGAAAATAAAATTAACAAAATCTAATTTGTATTGGTCATAGGATTTCAGGAGAGGGGTGACTTGAGAATGTAATTCAGGCTTTGAAAAAGAATAATTGTAAAATTTGGAGAGACAATAGATTTAGTGATAAGACAATAAGTTCCTTTTTTTCATTTTGAATTTGTTGTGTTGGTATGCCAATGAGACATTAAAGTAAGATGGAAATACCCAGAAGGCAACAGATGATGCAGATCTAAAGAAAAAAAAAAAAGATTTGTTTTGGACATATAGATTTTGGAGTCATCTGCATAGCTGAATCCATGGGAAATGTTGATGTGAAAGGGAGCACAGCCAGAAGCAAAGAGAAAAAGGAAGATATATAATAAGAAGAAAGACAGAGACAGAGGGTGAGAAGAGAGACAGAGAAAGAGAAGCAGAGAAAGAGAGAGAGAGAGAGAGAGAGAGAGAGAGAGAGAAAGTGCTAAAAATACAATTTTTCTAATGACATAATGATAAAATTTATAACATGGTGATTATTTGCCCTGCCTTTTCTCCAATTTTAAACTCTTATATGGTTCTGGTTGGGAGGTCCTTCCTAGCAAAATTGTTTTCTTTCCTCCACATTAGTTCATAGGATCATCAGTTGTCTTTTTTCCTCCTTTCTCTTCTCCCTTTATTTCTCTCTTTCTCCAATACCTTGGGAGGAATCCAGTTTTGCAGGCCAGATTTGAATGATTTACCAGAAAAAGATATTGAGAAGTTTTCTGGTATGGTAGCAACAGCATTGATTCTAGAATCAAAGTATTTAGGTTCAAATCCCTTATCTGATAATCACTATTTTTATAACCTTGCATAACACATTTATTCTCCTTATTGCTCAATTTAATCATATATAAAATGAAGGATTTGGAAAAGATAACCTTATCTGTGATTCTAATCAGTATCAAGGCAAGTTGGAGTCCATTCAGGAAAATGTGTGTCACATGTATATAGACTAAAGAAGAAGAGAGACTATAGAAGATCAGCAGTTATAAACTGAAAAAAGATTATATAGAATGAAGAATGAGGAGAATGTAAGTGGTTTTAGTAATTTAAACTAATTTGGTAACCTTAAAAGGAGCAATTTCAGTGGAAGTGTTAAAAGCCAGAATACAAGATTGAGAGAGGAGAGGTGAGGAATTAGAAATCTAGAAGTATTGCTGGGAAAGGCAATGGATATAGGCTGATAGTTTGAAGTAAAGATAGGGTCAAAAGGAAAATCAAGGAAATAGAAAATCTATGGGTAATAGTAAGATTAAAAGTAAAATTTATGTTTACTAAAGTAAACATATGTCATGGGAATTGATGAAAGTGATGAATGGAGAAGTATAATAAATTCAGGGATACTTCAACTATAGGAAAAAGACTTGGGCAAGATGGGAAGGTTGTGAATCAAGAATTAAATTCCATGAGAATGGACATGAGCAACATGGATGCTAGCAGATAATCAGTTACTGTAGTAAGAATTGGCATGAGGTCATATACAATTAAATCATTGGAATAAATCTCATAAATTTCAGTGAAGAGGAGAAGATTCAGTGGGTGATTGTTCTGGTTCAATGCACCAGTGTGCATGAGAGGTATACACGGTATTAGAGTAGCCAGATCTGCAGAGGAAGATTTTCCTGTGTGAATGGTTTGAGTGAACAGAGGGTCAGTAAATAAGGGAATAATGCCCCAAGAAACAAGCTAATGGGTATAATACTAGACACAACTAGCTATTGAAAAAGGGGCTATAAGATAAGTGCATGAATTCAAATAAAGTGTTATGATTTATTAAAAGGGGTATCATCAAAATAAAGCAGCTGTTAATTCAAAAAAGACTTCACGGAAGAAGCAATCTCATAGTTGGGACTTAAAGAAAGAAAGGGAATTCAAAAGATTGAGATGAGCACAGAGAGAGTCCAACCCTCTTCAAGCACAGGTTACTACACTATGTTAAGGAAACAAAGAAAGAAACAAACAAAAAAAAAATCTAGACATAGGATAAGTAGAGAAAAACCAACTGATCTAGAAGTTTGGGTAACAAATTATTCATACTAAATGAATGTTACTAATTCTTGGGAAATGTTTTCACATGTGTATTTCATTCATGAGTTTGCCTACATTTAGGTCAATATATTTGATTACTTTTAATACAAAGAAATCAGATGTACACTTGTACAGGCATACCTATGTATATGTGTGCCTAATTGATATTACTCAAAGGTAGACATACTTTAAGGGCTTTCAAGAGCAATGGAATTGAATGGGGAATAAAACTCATCTATCAAGTAGCTCTGTAGTCTTTCTGAATGAAAACTGAGCCCTGAAAACCTGAAATGACTCAGAAGTACTTACCAGTGATTTTCATTGCTCTCTTTAAAATGTTTATCCCAAGTGTGGTTAGCTTCACATTTGCATCATTAATAGCCCTTTTTCAAAGTATGTTGACATTTTAGTTAGTTTTGAATGGTCCTTGATCTCTCTGCTTTTAGATAAGGGGAATCAACCTCTCTCTAGGTAGACCTATGCAAATGATTACCCAGACAGAAAAGGGATTTGGCTTCTAAGACAAGTGAACTTTTGGCGAAAATGCTGTGTTCTAGGGACAAAAAACAAACAAACAGAATATTTGAATTAGAAAGGTTGTGAAATGTGGTATAGAATACCGAGAAATAGGAAAAACATAAAAGTATATGGTCCACACATTGTTAACCATATGTGTGTGTCATATGTGTGTATGTGTGAGACAATCTCTGAAACCTTTCTTAAAATCATATTTAAATGCATAAGATAAAATGTCAAATGTTTAAAAAGGAAATGTTATTATCTATCAATCTATGTACATTTTTTGTTCTATATTTTCAATTACAGACAGTTGGAGAAGTTGTTTACTCTAATTGAGGCTATTCAATTAATGAAGGAAATTAAAACTCATAAAAGTATAATTCTTTCAAGGTGATGATAAAGCAGTGGGTCTTAGAGTAAAGGGGATCACTTGAACTCTTCCCTCTGGTCTTTCAACCCAGAATTCTTTCTGCTTCACTGCATGGCCTGTCTTTCAGCCTTTATCTTTATCTATTCTTACCCTCATTATTTCTCACACTGGATTTATTTATTTATTTATTTTTATTTAATAGCCTTTTATTTACAGGACATATGCATGGGTAACTTTACAGCATTAACAATTGCCAAGCCTCTTGTTCCAATTTTTCACCTCTTACCCCCCCCCCCACCGCCTCCCCCAAATGGCAGGATGACCAGTAGATGTTAAGTACATTAAAATATAAATTAGATACACAATAAGTATACATGACCAAAACGTTATTTTGCTGTACAAAAAGAATCAGACTCTGAAATATTGTACAATTAGCTTGTCTCACACTGGATTTAACACAGGACAGTCACATTATTAGTAAATTGTAAACTGACTCTGATCTTATATTGATCCAACTTGGGAGGAAGAAGGGAAACAGTTAGAAGAAAGAGAGATACACGCAAATTTCAGGTTTCAGAAATCTGTAAATACTACAAACCAAGCCTTGATTTATTGAATACACTTTTTAAAAAAAGTGATGGAGAAGTATTAAGAATGCAACTTCAACTTAAAAGTATATAATGGATATGAATATGGAAACAGACATAGATATTGATATAGTTATGTCAGTTTTCTGATCTAAGGGAATCCCTCTTGGGTTGACAAAATTTCCCCTCTTAATCCTTGCCTTCAAGGAGTAGGCTCACAGTGCCCAAATCCCTAAAGGTAAGGTAATTGTCAAAGCAGAAAGAATCTGTCTGGGATAGTTTATGGCTTAGGAAAAACCCAAGGATCATCCAAAGGCATCAAAGGAAACCCTACAATATCAGCAACAATTCTTAATGAGTTTAATTGCTTTGCTATGAATAATATACCAAGATAGTAAAGACCTGTTTAATATTAAAGTTTTATTGACAGATAGTAAAGAAGAGTGAGATCAGAAGGAGAAAGGAAGAAAGGGAGAAAGGAAATCCAATAGACAAGTCAGGCATACACATATTGTTATGCCTCAATTTCCCTGAATTGTTCTGCTTCAGTTTCCCAGGTGACAATCCCCCCCCTTTCTGGGCATTAGGACTGAGATAATTGGGACTTCAGAGCTCTGGCCACTCTGGCATTCCAAAGAGTCATAAAACTACAGATAGCTTATCTCAAATACTTAGATGGAGCTCTCTATCTTTCTGACTCAGCCTTACTGTTTCTTAGATTATTATCCAAACTTATCAGAATTTATGATCCTTCCTTCTTCACCCCCAACCTGTCAGAATTAGAAAGTTAGGGCCCTTCCACCAGTGCTCTGCCTCCCACCTCTTGCCTTAGTTTTCCTGATAGCTTGAGCCCTATAAGAGTTTCTGGAATGGCTTCCTCATTGCTTTGAGACAAGAGTCCCATTCAAGTCAACTGTCTAATATGGCTTTGCCAGTCCAACTCTCCATTTTTAAAATATTAAAAAAAAACTCTAATCTTTGTTTAGCCTCAGTTTCTCTGCCACTACATTTCTTTTTTAAAAATTTTTATTATATCTTTTTATTTACAAAACATAGGCATGGGTATTTTTTCAACACTGACCCTTGCAAAACCTTCTGTTCCAAATTTTCCATTCCTTCTCCCACCCCCTCCCCTAGATGGAAGATATTCCAATACATGGTAAAATATATGTTAACTCTAATATATGTATACATATCCATACAGTTATCTTGCTGCACAAGAAAAATCGGATCTAGAAAGGGAAAAAAAATCTGAGAAGGAAATCACAAAATGCAAGTAAACAACAACAGAACAGAAAGAGTGAAAATGTTATGTTGTGATCCACACTCTGGGTGTAGTCCTCTCTCTGGGTGTAGATGGCTCTCTTCATTTTTCAACAGTTAGAACTGGTCTGAATCAATTCATTGTTGAAGAGAGCAACATCCATCAAAATTGATCATCAAATAGTCTTCTTGTTGCCATGTACAAGGATCTCCTGGTTCTGCTCTTTTCACTTAGCATCGATTCATGTAAGTCTCTCCAGGTCTCTCTGAAATTATCCTGTTGGTTATTTCTTACAGAACAATAATATTCCATACCATTAATATACCACAATTTATTCATCCATTCTCTAATTGACGGTCATACACTCAGTTTCCAGTTTCTAGGGACTACAAAAAGGGCTGCCACAAACATTTTTGCACATGTGGGTCCCTTTTCCTCATTTATTATTTCTTTGGGATATACGCTCAGTAGTAACACTGCTGGGTCAAAGGGTATGCATTGTTTGATAAGTTTTTGACCATAGTTCCAAATTGCTCTCCAGAATGGTTGGCTCCATTCACAACTCTACCAACAATGTATCAGTGTCCCAATTTTTCCACATCCCCTCCAGTATCCATCATTATCTTTTCCTATCATCTTAGCGAATCTCACAAAAGTATAGTGGTATCTCATTGTTGTCTTAATTTGCATTTCTCTGATTAATATGGATTTGGAGCACCTTTTCATATGACTAGAAATAGTTTCAATTTCTTCATCTGAAAATTATCTGTTCATATGCTTTGAGTATTTATCAATTGGAGAATGGCTTGATTTCTTATAAATTTGAGTTAATTTTCTATATATTTTGGAAATGAAGCCTTAATAAGAATCTTTGAATGTAAAAATGTTTTCCCAGTTTATTGCTTCCCTTCTAATCTTGTCTAAAGTTTTGTTTGTACAAAAACTTTTTAACTTAATGTAATTAAAATTATCTATTTTGTGATCAATAATAATCTCTAGTTCTTCTTTGGTCATAAATTCCTTTCTCCTCCACAGGTCTGAGTGGAAAACTATCCTAGATACTTCTAATTTATTTATAATATCATTCTTTATGCCTAAATCATGAACCCATTTTTACCTTATCTTGTTATAGAGTGTTAAATGTGGGTCAATGTCTAGTTTCTGCCACTCTAGTTCCAATTTTCCCAGCAGTTTTCGTCAAACAGCGAATTCTTATCCCCAAATCTGGGGACTTTGGGTTTGTCAAACACTAGATTATTAAAGTTATTGACTATTTTGTCCTTTGAACCTAACGTATTCCACTGATCAACTAGTCTATTTCTTAGCCAATACCAAATGGTTTTGGTAACCGCTGCTTTATAATATAATTTTAAATCTGGTACAACTAGGCCACCTTTATTTGATTTTTTTTCCATTAATTCCCTTAAAATTCTTGCTTCTAGATGAATTTTGTTGTTATTTTTTCTAGGTCAGTAAAATAATTTCTCGGGCTTCTGATTGGTATAACACTAAATAAATAGATTTGTTTAGGTAGTATTGCCATTATATTTGCTCAAACTATCCAAGAGCATTTGATATTTTTCTAATTGTTTAGAACTGGCTTTATTTGTATGGAAAATGTTTTATAGTTTTGCTCATATAATTCCTGACTTTCCCTTGGCAGATATGTTCCCAAATATTTTATACTATCAACAGTTATTTTAAATGGAATTTCTCTTTCTATCTCTTGCTGTTGAATTTTGTTAGTGATGTTTAAAAATGCTGATGAAGAAATGGATTTATTTTATATCCTGCAACTTTGCTAAAGTTGTAGATTATTTCTAATAGCTTCTTAGTTGATTCTTAGGAGTTCTCTAAGTATAACATCATATCATCTACAAAGAGTGTTAAGTTGGTTTCTTCATTACCTACTCTAATTCCTTTAATCTCTTTTTCATCTCATTGCCAAAGACAGCATTTCTAATACAATATTGAATAGTATTGGTGAAAGTGGGCAAGCTTGTCTCAAGCCTGATCTTATTGGGAATGGTCCCAGTTTATTTCCATTACATATGATGCTTACTGATGGTTAGATGCTACTGACTATTTTAAGGAAAGATCCATTTATTCCTATATTCTCTAGTGTTTTTATCAAGAATGGATGCTGGATTTTATCAAATGCTTTTTCTGCATGTACTGAGATGAACAAATGTTTTTTGTTAATTTGGTTATTGATAGAGTCAATTATACTAATAGTTTTCTTAATATTAAACCACCCCTGCATTCCTGGTATAAATCTTGCTTGGTCATGGTTTATTACCCAGAAGACAATTTTCTGTAATCTCTTTGCCAATATTATATTTGAGATTTTTGTATGAATATTCATTAGGGAGATTGTTCTGTTGTTTTCTTTCTCTGTTTTCATCCTACCTGGTTTTGGTATCAGTACTATATCTGTGTTATAAAAGCAATTTGGTAGAAGTCCTTCGTTCCCTATTTTTTTCAAATAGTTTATGTAATATTGGAGTTAATTGTTCTTTACATGTTTGATAGAATTCACATGTAAACCCATCTGGTCCTTGGGATTTTTTTTTTTTTTTTTTTTAGGGAGTCATTTAATAGCTTCTTCTATTTTTTTCCCCCTCAAATAGAACTCTTTAAGCAATTACTTCCTCCTCTGTTAATCTGGGCAATCTATATTTTTGAAGGTATTCCTCCATTTCTCTTAGGTTAGCAAATTTATTGGCATAAAGTTGGGCAAAGTAACTCCTAATTATTGTTGTAATTTCCTCTTCCTTGGTGGAAAGTTCTCCCTTTTGATTTTTAAGATTAACAATTTGATTTTCCTCTTTTCTTTTTCTAATCAAATTTACTAAAAATATCTATTTTGTTGTTTTTTTTTTCATAAAACCAATTCTTAGTTTTATGTATTAATTCAATAGTTTTTTTAGTTTCAATTTTATTAATGTCTCCTTTTATTTTTTGAATTTCAAGTTTGATATTAGATTGGGGTTTTTTACTTTGCTCTTTTTCTAGCTTTTTTGAATTGCAAGCCCAATTCATTGATCTTCTCTTTCTCTATTTTATTAAAGTAAGCATCTAGAAATATAAAATTTCCCATTATTACCACTTTTGCTGCATCCCACAAATTTTGGTATGTTGTCTCATTATTGTCATTCTGTTGGATGAAATTATTGCTTCTATGATTTTTTTTCGCCCATTCATTTTTTAGGATGAGATTGTTTAGTTTCCAAGTACTTTTTGGTCCATTTTCCCTGGCTTTTTATTGAATGCAATTTTTATTGCACTATGATCTGAAAAAAAAAATTGCATTTACCATTTTTGCCTTTTTGCATTTGATTTTGAGGTCTTTATCACCTAATATATGGTCAATTTTTGCATAGGTTCCATGAACTTCTGAGAAGAACATGTATTATTTTTTGTCTCCATTCAATTTTCTCAAAAGATCTATCATACCTAACTTTTCTATTATTTTATTTACATCTTTAATGTCTTTCTTATTTGTTTTGTGGTTTGATTTGTCTAGTTTTGAGAGAGCAAGGTTGAGATCTCCCACTATTATAGTTTTCTGTATATTTGTTCTTGCAGCTCTCTTAACTTCTTTAAGAACTTCCATGCTATATCATGTGGTGCATATATGTTTATACGGATATTACTTCATTATCTATGCTACCCTTTAGCAAGATATAATTTCCTTCTTTATTTCTTTTAATTATATCAAATTTTGCTTTTGCTTGATCTGAGATCAGGATGGCTACCCCTGCTTTTTTTACTTCACCTGAAGCATTATAGATTCTGGTCCAGTCTTTTACCTTTACTCTGTATGTATCACTCTGCTTTAAATGTATTTCTTGTAAACAACATATTGTAGGATTCTGGCTTTTAATCCAACCTGCTAATCCTCTTCTACTTTATAGGAGAGTTCACCCATTCATTTTTATGGTAAAACTCCTAATTCTGTATTTCTTTCCACCTTATTATCCCCATATTACACTTTTCTCATCCCTTTTCCCCTTTCCCTCCTCCTCAATATTTAATTTATGAGCATCACTTTTCTCAATCAGCCCTTTTTAAATTTCTTCTAGGAGTACCTAGTGTGGAGATCAGGTTATATCACTTTGGGGGCCTTCATCTGGAGACAATCTGCTTTTAGTTTCCTCAGGGTTTGAAATTTGTTCTTCTCTTTCACTATAGAAGCTGTCTACAGTTAGAGTTCACTTTTCCTTTTTAATCATTTTTTTTAAAATGTTGGTATTTGCTTTTAGGGCAAGGAGGTTCCTATTGAGGTATACAGGTATGTGTATGGTAGTAGAAGATAAACTGGCATTGGCAAGATATTATTTGGGGGCATTTAAATGTATTAGCCTTTAAATATTATTCTCAATATTTTACCATGATCTAATCTTGTATTTATGATTTCCCTGCTTTGATTCTATGAACTGCAGCTTCATTTAAGGGTATATTGTCATTTTGATCTAAAGATTACTAATCTTATCCTGTAAAAATTATAAAGATGTACACACATAAAATGCACATTTACTTTAATTTTACACATGTACATACCCATATATACATACATATATTCATGGCATTTTAAGTAAATATGTGTATGTATACATACACATACATATATCTATAGTATATATATGTGTGTGTGTGTGTGTGTGTATGTGTGTATGTGTGTATATATATATATATATATATATATATATATATCCCGTAAATGTAAATATAGCTATATATATATATATATATATATATATATATATATATATATATATAGACATATGGGTGTGTGGACACATTAACCATGTGTATACATCAGTGCATATGTGTATTATATAAATACATACATACGTATATGATTTACACAAGAGTACACACATGCTTTTGCTTGCATAAATCCAGTCTGAAAAGTTTGCAATAGGAATTTTACTAAGAAGCCAGAAAACAATAGTATGTTTAATACTTCTTGTTCCCAATGGCAACTTTTAAAAAGGAGAACACACTCCTTTATAATCAGATAAACTGAGTTGAAATTGAAATTCTTCTACTTTCTATTTGTCCTTGAATGTGTCTCTTTTCCTCTCCAATCAATTTATTTATAGATTATCACTCCTTGAAGAGAAATTAGAGACCAATTCATCCAACTCAACAATTTCATTTTATATAGGAGGAAATGAATGCACTGCTTCCTAGTCCTCATTTATAAAAGAGAAATAAAAACACTGTCACCACTGACATACATTGGTTCCAGATAGGTGAAATAAACTAATATGATGAAAATGCTTCAGGTATCATATCATAATTTATAGTTTAGAAAGTTTGTAAAGTCTCACTGTGGTTCACCAAATGAACTCTAGTACTAATGTCTCAAGGTCATTCAACAGCTAAGGTTTTATGTTCTTGTTTGAGTAACAATTTTAGCTCAGTTCATTTTAAACTCAGAGATCAGAGGAAAAATACTAAAAAATCACTATGTATAATTGTGATTTTATAGATAAAGAAACTGAAGCCCATTTAATTGATTTATCTAAAGCCACATCAATAGTAAAAACCAGAATAAGGTTAGAACACAGGTCTTCTACCTAAAAATCCAAATCCAATGAGCTTTTTCCTACTTTCTTTCTTTCTACCCCCACCCTCTCTTTGTTTCTGTCTCTGTCTCTCTCTCCCCTCCCACATGTGCATTGTATATATACACCCACATATTTGCATGTATATAGAGAGTTGTACATACAAATACATTCATGTATTATATGTTTATGTATACATACACATATGTGCACATATATGCATACATACACTAAAATATCTTGAATTTAATTAATTTAAGATGTGTTAGTTACTGAAAAATTATGGGGGAGGATCATTGTGGAGATTTATTTCATATCAATTGAGACTAGACAAGACTGGAAGAGAACAACAAATTCGTCTAATTCCAGGATCAGAGTACTGGAATTCTAACAAGATAAAACAGAGGAAGCAATTTGTGCATAGTAAATAATCAGATTATAATCCAAGTCTTCTGACTCCCAACCCAACACTCTTTACACTGAAACACAGAGCTAAGATATGAAAGGAAGCAATTAAGTTTGAAAGCAAAGTTTACTGTAACTAGGACAATCTGAAACTTGAGTTATTCACGTAGAAGCTCTTTGTTCTTATTAAGGGGAAAATGAGATATGTTAAACATGAAGGTGGAACCTAATCTTGCAGTCGGAATTTCCTCTGTAACACTTCCATTTTGCTTGTAGGCTTTGCATGGTAGGTAGCCATGACTGCTTGCTCACATTTCTATCATCATGTTTAAAGGAGTCAAATATTGGGAACAGTGTTAGCATATTTTAGATTGAACTGATCCATCCATAATGAAAAGAAAGTGTACTTAGAATGGATTGATTGAATATTTGATAAAGAACAAATAAGTTTGCATTTGGGCTAAGTAGTATAACTTCAGTGCCCATTTTTACCCTATGCATGCCATTATTGTAGTAGATTCCTATAGTTATTATCAATTGTTTTAAATGTGATGATTACGGCCTGGGGAGGAATAAATTTTTACCTACATACTAATCTAATGCAATACACTATATACTAATACAATACTCAAAGTAATCAAGGAGAAAACCTATTTTTCAGTCTTGACAAGAACTGCCTATACTGCATTAACTATTCAGTTCCTAGTCCCTGAAGAACAGGATATAGCAAGAGACATTGGACCCTAGTGAAATATCTTGTTTTTTCAAGGTTATAAGTATATCTGCCTATATTGATTGCTGCTCATTGCACAGAACAGCCACTCCATTCATTTGTCAGCTCAAAAGAAAGGAACAGTTTAATTTGTAGTCCAGAAAACAAGATTTTTTTTTTTTTTTGCTACTGTCTTCACATTACAAATCTGACTTAATCTGACCCAACTAGAAAGGCTCACTTATAAAACACTTAATAGATGAGTGCTAATGAAACTACTTGAATTCTGGTTGTGGATTTTTCTCAGCTGCAGTTAATTAATAAATTTGAAAGCTAGAATTAATAAACAATCATAGCAAGTTCAACTTCAATTAACATTAAAATGTTAGGTGGGTTTTTTGGCAAATAATTGACATCTAATTACCATATTAAGGACTACATCTGTTTAGTTATTATTATGATATCTTAAACATTTTCAAGGTGATTTATAGAGATAGGCAAATCATACACATAGGTGTTATTCAGAAAGCATTGACATTTGGTATTCTTTATTAAATTTTATTTTTCACTGAGGGTCATGATTAATATATAGGCTATTTTAGTCAAGTGCATATTCCTCATTCTTTCTCTTACAGTCTTGAGATAATATTTGTAAAAGCCCTAGCACAGCATGTTCCCTTATTCCAACTCCTTGAATGGCATAGTAGAAAAAGTTTAGTCTTGAATGTTTGATTGACTTTTATGGGAGTGTCTTTAATTACATTGAAGAGAACCATTCTGGAGCTGCCTAAGCAAAAGTGTTGAATTTGAACCAAGTGCCCTGGAACCTCAGTTTTGATTCTGTTTCAAAACTGCAGAAGAAAAAAATGAATTCAAATAGGGCATCTCTCATTACATTTGTGACTATAGGGAAGTCACAATCTAACTGGACATCAATCTATGAGATGGGGGCATTGGAGTAGATGGTCTCTAAGGTCTCTGTAGTTAAAAATCTTATTATCCTGTGATACATTAATGAATCTCAATTTCTTCTTCTATGGCACAGATAACATGTAATTGCAGATTAACTTAGAAAACTACAAAATAGAATAGTCTATGTTGTATTAATTTTTGTATATTTTGCCATTTTCATCTGACTGTGTATCTGTGTTAATTCTATTGAAATGTATAAAATTTAAGGAAAGAAATTATTTTCACTACTTCCTTTGTATTCCTAGGGGATAGCACATAGTAGGTTCTCAATGCATGCTTATTACATCAATTAATTCATTTTGCTTTCTTCTACTAGAATTCAAGTTCTGCAAATTCATTTTTCTTTCTTATTTGCAGCACCCAGCTCAGTACCTGCCACATATGTATCTGTCTATAAGTTTGTGGATTCATGCATATTATTTATTGTTCCCTTATTGGGAAAGGACATTTTCTGTGTAGAAATCCCCTCCATGAACAAGTCATCTAAGACTTAGAATCTTAGAGACGCATTGAAAGTGTTAAGATGTTAAATGACTTATTCATTGAAGGAATAATACTCTAGATGTTCCTCTCAACTCTTTCAGTCCCTAAGATTAGATCTCTACACTACACCAATCTGCCAGTCTCTAGGTGTTGAATAGTTCTTGAATAGATCATGGTGATATGAAAAGGGAAGAACTGGAAAACCAGAGTTAAGAACAGAGGTTTATCTCCTGGATCTGTCATGAGTGAGATGAATTAAATTAAGCATATTACTTCATCTTTAGGCTGGAGTTATCTTCTCTATAAAATAAAAGAACTCATAGATTATAAATCAGATGCTTACTAATTCTGTCCTAATCTAGTATTCAGTCTGCTTACAAGAAATTCAAATGATGAGTTAACTTGATTTGTAAGAGGTCATCATCTTTTTATCTCTTTGGACTGGGTTGGCAAATGGCATCAATGCTGCTACTATAGGCTGCTGGCTTATTTTCAAGCATTTAAATGAACTGCATTGGTTTCAGGAGAATTGTCTTGGTCCCTCTGTCCCCAAGGTGCAGTATGCTTTCTCTGACTCATAATCTGCCAGTATTTGGAAGACATTAAACACAATTTAGCATGTTTTGCCACAGAATCCTACCCTGCATATCTAAAGTATACTGAGTCTGAATTAAATTCTGAAAATCTGCCTGGGGCAGATCCTTAACCCTTTACCAGTAGTGAGTTCTGTGTCATTGTTAACCCTGAAAACATCAGAGAATTTTTTTTTTTAAAAATGTACGTTTCCTTATTGTTAAGTTTCAATCTATCACTGATTGAATTTGGTACAATCACCATCTATGAAGCATCAATGTCTTGAGCCCAACCATGATTTTGTATATGAATTGATCTGATTGAATGATTTAACATATAGGAAGAAACTTTTAAATATGTAAAGCTTTTTATAAATATGAGTTATTATTGTAGGAATAATTTTTGAGTAAGTATATCATTTATTGATTTTTTCCAGTCAAAATATACGAAGTGCTTAACAGGTTCTAAGTTCTTGGGTGGAGAAGGGAGGGAAGATATCAAAATACCAAAATATCACCAAAGTGATTTCCTATCATCATACAAGTAGTAAGTAGTAGAATCAAGTTTCAAACCCAGCTCTTTTGAATCCAAGTCCAAAATTCTCCCCACTGTATTATTCATCTACGATTCACCTATACTAAACTGAATTGAATAGAAAGAGGATCCTCAATGAAAACTTTCTTTTTTTTTTTTAATTTAATAGCCATTTATTTACAGGTTATATGCATGGGTAACTTTACAGCATTAACAATTGCCAAACCTCTTGTTCCAATTTTTCACCTCTTTCCTAACCTATCCCTCCCTAGATTGCAGGATGACCATTAGATGTGTAAATCATTAAAATATAAATTAGATATTAGATAAGTATACATGAACAAATGTTATTTTGCTGTACAAAAGAATCAGACTTTGAAATATAAGTACAATTAGCTTGTGAAGGAAATCCAAAATGCAGGTGGGCATAAATATAGGATTGGAATTCAATGCTACTGGTTTTTAAGTCATCTCCCAGATTTCTTTCTCTGGGTCACATCTGGTTCAGTTCATTACTGCTCCATTGGAAATGATTTGGTTGATCTGTTGCTGAGGATAGCCAGGATCCATAGAACTGGTCATCATTATAGTATGTATTGTTGAAGTATATAATGATCTCTGGTCCTGCTCATTTCACTCCAGCATCAGTTCATGAAGTCTCTCAAAGCTTTCTAAAATCATTCCTGTTGGTGCATTTCTACAAACAGTAATATTCCATAATATTTAATACCACAATTTATTCAGCCATTCTCCAACTGATGGACATCCATTCAGTTTCCAGTTTCTACATTACAAAAGGGCTGCCACAAAACTATTCTTACATTTAGGTCCCTTTCCTTCTTTATAATCTCTTTGGGATATAAGCCCAAAAGTAATACTGCTGGATCAAAGGGTATGTACAGTTTGATAACTTTATGAGCATAGTTCCAAACTACTCTCCAAAATGGTTGGATTCGTTCACAACTCCACCAACAATGCATCAATGTCCCAGTTTTCCCACATCCCCTCCAACAATCATCATTATTTTTCCTGTCATCTTAGCAATCTGAACAGGTGTGTAGTGTATCTTAGAGTTGTCTTAATTTGCATTTCTCTGATTAATAATGACTTGGAGCATCTTTTCATATGACTAGAAATAGTTTCAATTTCTTCATCTGAGAATTGTCTGTTCATATCCTTTGACCATTTTTCAATTGGAGAATGGTTTGATTTTTTATAACTTAGGGTTAATTCTCTATATATTTTGGAAATGAGGCCTTTATCAGAACCTTTGACTGTAAAAATATTTTCCCAGTTTATTGCTTCCCTTCTAATCTTGTCTGCATTAGTTTAGTTTGTACAAAAACTTTTCGGTTTGGTATAATTGAAATTTTCTATTTTGTGATCAGTAATGATCTCTAGTTCTGCTTTAGTCATAAAGTCCTTCCCCTTCCACAGGTCTGAGAGGTAAACTATCCTGTGTTCCTCTAATTTATTAATAATTTTCATTCTTTTATGCTCTAGGGTCATGAACCCATTTTGACTTATCTTGGTGTATGTGATTAAGTGTGGATCAATGCCTCGTTTCTGCCATATTAGTTTCAATTTTCCAGCAATTTTATCAAACAATAGTTCTTATCCCAAAAGCTGGGGTCTTTGGGTTTAGTCAAAGAGCTAGACTTGCTATATTTGTTAGGCTGTTTATCCTTAGACTAACCTATTCCACTGATCAACTAATCTCTTCCTTAGTCAATACCAAATGGTTTTGGTAACTGCAGCTCTATAATATAATTTTAGATCTGGTACAGCTAAGCCACCTTCATTTGATTTTTTTTTCATTAATTTCCTTGAAATTCTTGACCTTTTGTTTTTCCATATGAATTTTGTTGTTATTTTTCTAGGTAATTAAAATAGATTTTTGGGACTCTGATTGGTATAGTGCTAAATAAATAGATTAGTTTAGGTAATATTGTCATCTTTATTATATTTGCTCGCCCTATCCAAGAGCATTTAATATTTTTCCAATTGGTTAGATCAGACTTAATTTGTAGTGGAAAGTGGTCTGTAATTTTGCTCATAAAGTTTCTGATTTTCCTTGGCAGATGATTCTAAATATTTTTATATTATCAGTAGTTACTTTAAATGGAATTTCTTTGTAACTCTGACTGTTGGATTTTTTAGTGATATATAAGAATGCTGATGACTTATGTGGGTTTATTTTATAACCAGCAACTTTGCTAGTTGTGGATTATTTCTAATAACTTTTTAGTAGAATCTCTGGGGTTCTCTAAATATACCTGATCAGTCGTTGGCAAAGGTGATAATTTGGTTTCCTCTTGCCTATTCTTATTCCTTTAATCTCTTTCTCAGCTCTTATTGCCAAAGCTAGCGTTTCTAATACAATATTAAATAGTAACGGTGATGAGGGAACCTTGTTTCACTCCAGCTCTTATTGGGAATGGTTGCGTTTGTCTCCTTACATATGATGCTTACTGATGGTTTTAAATAGATGCTGCTATGATTATTTTAAGGAAAAGTCCATTTATTCCTATACTCTCAAGTGTTTTTAATAGGAATGGATGTTGGATTTTATCAAATGCTTTTCTGCATCTATTGAGATGATCATATGGTTTTTGTTAATTTGGTTATTAATATGGCCAATTATATTGATAGTTTTCCTAATATTGAACCAGCCTTGCATTCCTGGTATAAATCCTACTTGATCAGTGTATTATCCTGGAGATGATTTTCTATAGTATTTTTGCTAATATCTTATTTAAGATTTTAGCATCAATATTCATTAGGGAGATTGGTCTATAATTTTCTTTCTCTGTTTTCAGCCTACCTGGTTTAGGTATCAGTACCATGTCTGTGTCATAGAAGGAATTTGGTAGGACTCCTTCATTCCCTATTTTATCAAATAATTTACATAGCATTGGGGCCAATTGTTCTTTAAATGTTTGGTAAAATTCACATGTAAATCCATCTGGTTCTGGGGATTTTTTCTTAGGGAATTGTTTAATTGCCTGTTCTATTTCTTTTTCTGAAATGGGACTATTCAAGCAATTTACTTCCTCCTCTGTTAGTCTGGGAAGTCTATATTTTTGGAGGTAGTCATCCATTTTACTTAGGTTATCAACTTTATTGGCATAAAGTTGAGCAAAATAACTTCTTATTATTTCTCTAATTTCCTCTTCATTGGTGGAAAGTTCTCCTTTTCATTTTTAAGACTACTAATTTCATTTTCTCCCTCCTTTTCTAATCAGATTTACCAAAGGCTTATCTATTTTATTGGCTTTTTCATAGAACCAACTTCTTAGTTTTATTAATTAGTTCAATAGTTTTTTTTTACTTTCAATATTTTAATTTCTCCTTTTAATTTTAGAATTTCAAATTTAGTATTTGATTGGGGTTTTAATTTGGTCTTTTTTAGTTTTTTTAGTTGCAAGCCAATTCATTAATCTTTTCTTTCTCTGTTTTATTTAAATAAGCCTCTAAGGATATAAAATTCCTCTTATTACCGCTGTGCTGCATCCCACAAATTTTGTATGATGTCTCATCATTGTTATTATCTTAGGTGAAATTATTAATTGTATCTATAATTTGCTGCTTCACCCAATCATTCATTAAGATGAGATTGTTTAGTTTCAATTACTTTTGGTCTATTTCCCCTAACTTTTTGTTGAATGTAGTTTTATTGCATCATGATCTGAAAAGAAAGCATTTACTATTTCTGCTTTCTTACATTTAATTTTGAGGTTTTATGTCTAATATATGGTCAATTTTGAATAGGTTCCATGAACTGCTGAGAAGAAAGTATATTCTTTCTGTCTCCATTTCAATTTTCTCAAAGATCTAACATCCTAATTTTTTAATATTCTATTTACTTCTTTAATTTCTTTCTTATTTGTTTTGTGGTTTGATTTGTCTAATTCTGAGAGTGAAGGTTGAGATCTCCTCACTATTACAGTTTTGTTGTCTATTTCTTCTTGCAACTCTCTTAATTCTCCTTTAGGAAGTTGGATGCCATTACCATTGGTGCATATATGTTTAATATTGATGATTGCTTCGTTGTTTATGTTGCCTTTAGCAGGATGTAGTTACCTTCCTTATCTCTTTAATTAGATCAATTTTTCTTTTGCTTGATCTGGAGATAAGGATGGCTTTCCCTACTTTTTGACTTCACCTGTAAGCATAATGTTTTGCTCCAGCCTTTCTTTACTCTATATGTATCTCCCTGCTTTAAATGTGTTTCTTGTAAACAACATATTGTAGGGTTCTGACTTTTGATCCAGTCTGCTGCCTCCTCTTTATGGGGGAGTTCATCCCATTCACATTTACGGTTAGAATTACTAAATCTGTATTTACTGCCATCCTAATAACACCAGATTATGCTTTACTTTTTCTTTCCTCCTCCAACCCTCTTTCCCCTTTTTGAACTTATGTATCCACTTGTATCCATGTGTAACTTTTGTAATCCCTCAATCCCCTTTGGATCTTTTCCTTCTTCCCTTTTATTCTTTTTTCTTTTCCTTTCCTCTCCCGTTTTAATGGGCTGAGAGAGAATTTTCTCTAAAACAAATGTTCATATTATTTTTCTTTGAGCCAACTCTGATGAGAATAAGATTCATGAAGTGTTTCCTCCTCTTAAATTCCCTCAGATATGATAAGTTTCCTTTGCCTTTTGTGGGATGTGGTTTCCCTCTTTTTATCCCTCTTCCACTTTTCTGCCATCATCCCTTTTTCCATATCTATTCCTTTTTATGTTATATTCAGTAAATCAAATTATACATGTATTCTTTTTGTATATCCACAAGAAATACAATTTCTCAAGAGTTATTTTTACCTTTTCTGCAAATCTTGAGTTCTATGGTTGGAGATCAAATTTTTTTGTTTAGTTCTGTTTTTCTTGAGAAATCAAATGGAATTCATTTGTTTCATTAAATGTCATCTTCTTCCCTTGGAAGAAAATGCTCAGTTACTAGTGGTAGTTTATTCTTGGCTGCATCCTGAGTTTCTTGTGCCTTTGGAATGTCATATTCAGGCCCTTTTCTATTCCTTTAATGTGGAGGCAGAAGATCTTGGGTGATCTCATTGTGGACCTCGGTATTTAAATGTTTTTTTGGCTGCTTGTAAAATTTTTCCTTAATCTGATAGTTCTGAAATTTGGCCACAATATTCCTTGGGTTTTTATTTTTAGGGTTTCTTTTCAAAAGGTGTTCGTGAAATCTTTCAATGCTATTTTACCTTCTGATTTCTATTACATCTGGGCAGTTCTCTTTGATGATTTTCTTGTAAAATTGTATCTAGGCTCTTTTTTTCATCATAGTTTTAGAAAGTCCAATAATTTCTCAGATTATCTCTTCTCTAGATCTATTTTCCAAGTCTGTCGTTTTTGCTAAGTAGATAATTCATGGTTTTTCAGTTTGTTTTTTTTTGGTTTTGCTTATGAGTTCTTAGCTGTTCTCATAATGAATCATTAGTTTCTATTTGTTCAGTTCTTAATTTTTTAAAGAATTATTTTCTTCATTAGCTTTTTTACTTCTTTCTGTATATGTCAATTAGATTTTTTAGATATGATTATTTTGGTTGTGAATTTTTTTCCATTTCACTAATTTTTTTTTTTTTTTGTGAATTTTTTCTTTCAATTCCACAGATCCTACTTTCTTGAGTGTTCTTTGTCTTTTCAATCTCACAGATCCTACTTTCAGTAAGAATTCTTTATTTTCAATTGTATTTCAGGAAGTTGTTGTCTCTCTTGTAAAGGCTTCTCTTGCCTTTCCCATTTATCTTCTAACTCTCTTTTGAGACTTTTAATGGTCTCTTCTAGTGGAGCATCATGTAAAGAGGACAAGTCCTGATGCATGTTTGCTTGTTTGAGGTCTCTTCAGGTTTGCTGACCTGCTCTTTTTCTGCATAGAATCTGTTGATCATTCTTTTGCATCTTTTTATTCATGTTTTAAAGCCTTTAGGTAGGTCTCTAGCAGGGGTTACCAGCTTCTCTGCATAGCAGGGAAAGATGTAAACTGATTTCGGTCCAGGAGTATGGGAGTGCTCTAGTGAGGTTTTCCCTTCCCCCAACAGGAAGTGGATTCAGCTCTGCCGAGCTATCAAACTGCTTAGTAGGGCTGAGTGGATTAGCGATTGCCCTAGGCAAGAGACTAAGTGGTGAAAGTGTCACTGCCCCAGGCAGGAGCCTGTTGTGGGACTGTGAGTATTAGCAGCTGACCACAGACCACAGAACGCAGACCGCAGACCGCAGACCGCAGACCGCAGACCGCAGACCGTAGACAGCAGACCGCCCCGAACTCTGCCCCAGTGTCTCTGCCCAATGCAAATCGGCCCTGGAAAAGCTCTATGGCCCCAAGCCGAGCTCCCCACTGCGCAGATTGGAGGCTAACCCGGGCTGCGTCCTCCTGCGGTGCAGGATCACAACTGCCCCAAGGAAAAGTCCCATACTGCGGGTTGGGGCTGCACGCTTGTGCTGAGATCTGTGCTTTCACTTTTGGTTTGAGACTCTCCTCGGAACCTAATTTCTCTTCCCGTCTGCGCCAATCTCCCCCCTGGCCCCGGAACCAACCTTTTTTGGCGAGACTGCAGATTTTCTTCAGCCAGTGAGTTGTTCTACTTCTTATCTTTACGAATTGTAGCAGTCAAGACTATTTTTGAGGCTCGATATAATATTGATAAAGAGGGTAAGAGAAGAGCTTAGAAAGTCGTGTGTGCCTTCCCCGCCATCTTCTCAATGAAAATTTTCAACAAATGATAATGATGGTCTTTCCTAGGTTTTGTTTTAATATTATCAAAACATGGGAGAAGCAGAGCCAAGATGGTGAGAGGCAGAGCAAAGATGGCAGAGTAAAGGTAGGAATTCATGAAACTGCTCCAAATTCCTTTAAATAATGACTCTAAGCAAATTTTAGAGCATCAGAAAACACCGAAAACACAGGCTAGAACATTTACCAGGTGAAAGGAATTTAGAAGTTCATCAGGAAAGGTTTGTGACATCAGGCAAGAGTCTAGCATGCAGTCCCAGTGTGGGCCATGCTGGCACAGCCCTGGGCCCATCCCCAGCCTCAGCTCAATCTCTGAAGCATCAGCAGTACTGGTGGCTTTCAGACTTCTCAATCAGAGATACCAAACATATAGATTCCTAGAAGGCAGAAGAAAGGGTCTGTGGAACCAGGATGGGAGCCTACTATTAATCCAATCATACACTGTACCAGCACAGCCCCAACCCTGGTCAAGCTCTGGTCCCAGCTGCTGGACCCCAGTGTCATTGAGGCAGGATTTCTGAATCAGCAGCAAGCAGTGTTACAAACTTTTGGACTTCTCAGCCTGGGAGCACCAGGAAGAACTTGGAAGATCAGTGGAAAGGGTCTGAGATAACAGAATGGTAATGCAGTGTGCAATTCCAGTGCAGGTCACACCAGTGCAGCCCTAGCCCCAATCCCAGGGCCTGAGTATCAGCAAAACACAACTCTGTGAATTTGACATAATAGATCTTACAGTTAGTGAGGTAGAGACACTCCTAATAACTTCAGGGCAGAAAAGAATGCTTGTGGTCAGATCCTCAAAAGACCTCTGAAAACAGCTGCACAAAACTCTGAAATTTGGAACAATGCATCCTCCAACCTGGA
Organism: Sarcophilus harrisii; assembly: GCF_902635505.1. Taxonomy (NCBI): domain Eukaryota; kingdom Metazoa; phylum Chordata; class Mammalia; order Dasyuromorphia; family Dasyuridae; genus Sarcophilus; species Sarcophilus harrisii. The sequence continues at coordinate 62,013,183 of NC_045427.1, read as the reverse complement.
GATAGAATCCTACTTTTACAAAGAGTTAAAAAAGAAATCACTGGGGAGGAAAATGAGCAGATAACAAAACAAAAGTTTTAGACCATTAAGTTATTATGGTGACAAGGAAGATAAAAACACACACTCAGAAGATAACAGTCATAGTTCCTATATGATAAGATATTTCATATTCATCTCACACCTGTGCCTCTGTCTATATATACTCTTTCTAACTGCCATAATAATGAGAAAGTTCTAATGAATTGCAAACATCATCCTCCCATATAGGGATATAAAGAAATAAACCTTATTAAGTCCATTATAATATTACTTTTTTGACTACCCCCTTAAGATTCTCCAGAGTCCTGTATTTGAAAATCATATTTCCCACTCAGATCTGGTCTTTTTATCACAAATTTTCAAAAATTCCTTATTTCATTGAATGACTATCTTTTCCTCTGAACTTACTCTTACATTAGAACTTTCTCATTATTATATGAGAATATATTTCTCAACATTATTATTATAACTCCTACAGTTAGAAGGAGTATATATAGACAGAGGCACAGGTATGAGATGAATATGAAAGCATAATGTATTTTTTTTAATGATGAAATTAAGGGATGAGAAAGGAATGGACTGGGGGCAAGGGAAAGGGAGAAGTGGAATGGTGCAAATTATCTGCCATAAAAAAGGCAAGAAAACTTTTTACAATGGAGGGGAAGAGAGGGAGGAGAGGAAGAGAAAGTGAACCTTATTCTCATCAGAATTGGTTCAAAGAGGAAATAACATACATACTCAATAGGGTATAGAAATGTATCCTGTGGTATAAGAAAATAAGAGGAAAATATTGGAGGAGAGAGTGGACAATACCAAAATACATTTGTGGAGTTATAAAGTGAAAAGGGAAAATAATTTGGTGGGGGGAGAAATACAGTAAGGAATAGTAATTGTAAAAAGAATTTCAAAGCATTAGATAAGACCTCTGATAAGACTTCATTTCCCAAACATTCAGGGAACTGAGTCAAATTTATTTAAAAAAAATGTTAAAAGCCATGGCCTAATTGATAAATGATGAAAAGATATGATCTATGCAGAAAGGGCTAAAATTCATGCATATTCTTTGACCTAACAACACCACTACTTGACAATACCAAAAGAAATTTAAAAAAAGAAAAATTACCTATATGTATGAAAATATTCATAGCAGCTCTCTTCTCAGGACAAAAAAATGGAAATTGAGTGATATCCATCAACTGGGGCATGGCTCAATAAACTGTGGTGTGGGTTTATGATGAGATAGTATTGTTCTATGGGAAATGATGAGCAGGATGCTCTCAGGAAGAAAAAGTAAAATCTGGAAAGTCCTCCATAAACTCAAACAAAGTGAAATGTACTGTATACAAAGTGATAGCTTTTTGGCTTGACCAGCTATGGATGATTTTGCTATTCTTGGTAGCACAATCAATTCCAATTACTTTGAAGGACTTAAGATGAAAAATCTCATCCATACCTAGAGAAGGAACTGATTGTGTCTGAATACAGACTGAAGCATTCTCTCTCTCTCTCTCTCTGTGTGTCTCTCTCTCTTTTTCTCTCTCCATCTCTGTCTTTTAATTTAATTTGTTGAGGGATTTTATTTCCATGATGAATGGGACTGATTGGATGAAGCTTTCTCAGTATTGAGACTGTCACATGATCCCTATATCCAGAGTGGGAAGATGAGATCTTGGGCCTCAATTTTCAGAAAATCACATGATCTCAAATCCCAGTCTTGAACCCTGGGTTGCAGGGAGTCATGTGGTCTCTAAAGTTTAGACCCACAGGAAGTGACATGACATATAGGAAGCAGACAACATTGGTCAAGGATGATTGTCCTTTTAGTCAGTCCCATGAAAAGACTCAGGTCTTTTGCTTTTTAAATCTTGGATAAGCCAGAAGCTGGCCAGGTTCCAGGAATACATGGCAGGAATTAGGATGGGTGCTAGTTGTGTGTCTGGGCCTCTCCCAGCAGAGATTAAATCAATGCTTTATTTTTGTACCTGAAGATGTTTCTGATCAGTTAATTTGGGAAAGGTGGTCTAGTACCTATCCCACACAATTAGGATGGGAAATCTATTTTTTTTTCACAACTTGACTTTTTGGAAATGTTTTGCATAACTTCACAAATGTTTCTTTAGTTATGGGTAGGGATAAGGGAGAGAACCTAAAATTTAAAAATTTTGAAAACAAATGTAAAGAAAATATTTTGAATATAACTGTGGGAAAATAATAAATAAATAAATGAGAAGAATTTTTAAGAATTTCATCCAGACATTATATGAATTCAGAGTTGAAAGGCAGTTTTTCTCTGAGTGATGTTCTTCATGTCCCTTCATGACAATTTTCCAATAGATTTTACCCTCATCTTCTATTATAATTTATCATATATCTAACACTCTACCCCTAACTACTGTCATCTTTCTTCCCAATATCCATAATGTGAAGGTATATTATGAGTATAATGACTTTTAACCCTAGAGGACTATGGTCTTTACCTGAAAGCTAATGTTCTCAATTTGTGACATCATTTTAATCATTTAAACTTTTTTGGTTCTCCATTTCAGTCTTTAAAATGGGGAAAACATATTGTCTCTTACATACTTCTTACAGGATGGTTGTGAGGATCCAGTGAGATCACCAGCCTGAACTCAAATCCTAGCTCTGAGACTTAATAACTGTGTGAATTTTGCAAATCATTTATACTTTTGGGGCTCAAATTTTTCATCTGTAAACTGAAAGTTTTGGACCAGACAGATGGTCATTTATTTTGAGTCTGTGACTTTTTTTGGTTTGTTCTTTTCTTTTTGTGCCTTTGAAAAACATGATTCTAGAAAGTTCGCAACATTCATCATAATGCTGAGGATCAATGTCTCAGGAAAGTTTAAGAATCCATCTGCTTTGTAATATCTGAGCTACTTCTTTGCTCTCAATCAATGATCCCATAATCCCATGTATGTGAAGATTTTTAGAAAAGCAAAACCCCTCACAAGTATTTTCTGTTCTTAATATTATTTTTTATAATTGTTAATTCAGTCACAATCTAGTTATATCTTTGACTTCATGGATATTAGAAATTCAAATGAGTACAGAACATGGAGGATGGTGAATTATAGTGTGGTGGATAGAAATGACATAAATTTACAGTTTGAATATCTATGTAAAAGAGAACAAATATTTCTCAAAATAAACTTTGCAATTATGATAAGACCATAATACAAAAAGCAATTAGGATAAATTCACTCAAATTGGAAGAGAGATTATGGAACCCTAGTAACTTTGATGAGAGACCATAAAGAAACTCAGAATGAGGATTTGATGAAGTCCTAGAATATTTTGAAACTATTGTCAGACAGTTTTGGAAGACTGAGGTATCAATGTAGCATACTATGGCTGGGGTAGGAGGAATTGTTCATTTAATGCATAATGTGTGGTTGACTGCAGGAGGCAGGGAAGCAGGGAGGTGGATAGGAGTAGAACAAGGATAAAAAGTAGCCAGATACTTAACAGCTTCTGATTTTTTTTCTTACTAACTAGATAGTAAATTCTGTTGTAAATATTCTTCTGAAGAATGCAAATCCTGTCAAAATATAAATGTAAATTTTGTTTAAAATTTGAAATTTGTAATCATGTTATTTATGTATTTGCTTATTTGTTCATTCATTTTTGTTCATCCATTCATTATTTAATCATTTATCTATTTAATTGTCATTATCATTTTATTTGATTTGATTTTCTAATTATCAGTGATAACCCTGACATTCATATCTCTTATCTGGGCTTCAATTTCCTAATCTGTAAAATTAGATAACATGGAATATATAGTGGATAGAAAGAAAACTTTGGAGTCACAAAGAACTAGATTCAAGTCAAGAGTAATGAAGAAATACTTATTGTGTGAGTCTGGGCAAGTAATTTAATTTTCCAGAGCCCCTACTCAATTCTCTAAGATTCTAAATTATAGTTCTTCATTATGAAAGAATTTTTTTTAAATGAGAATTTCCTATTCCAATGAAACAAAAGTGAAGGACCAAAAAAGATCTAGGAGAGTGAAATATACTACCTACATCACAATGTTATTTGAAAAAAAAAGTGGTTGGCAAACTAAAGGACACCATAGAAATGTGGGTAATAGTTATCTGCTGATTGAAAATTCAGACTTTTTATGCTAATTATTTGCACACATAAATGTGAAATGATTTTTTAAAACTAAAAAGAACTTGATGCTATTGCCTGCAAGTTTCTGTTCACCATCATGAATTGAAAAATTCCAGAAATTTTCAGTCTAACACAGACCCACTGAGGGGAAAAGTTTCAAATATAAAATTTAACATAATTATTTGGATAAACTCCCTAATTCTGTATGTCTCCTTGTGAATTAATCATGCAATGATTCAGATAATACCTCAGTCTAGAACGTGTTTCCCACTGTATAATTAATGTTGTTCTTCTTCCTTTTTTCTTTCCCTTTTCTGTAAAGAGAATTCAGGAGAAAATTAGTAAAATTCTATCATCCATCTCATTCCTCCTCTTGAAAAAAAAAAGAATCACAGCATTTGTTCATCTATCCTTCATACATAACAACTTTTGCAATAATTTATGAGGTCAAAATGTCATACCTTTAGATTGCATATGTAAAATAAAGAAATAAAAAAATCTATTAAACTTTTACTATGAACAAAGCACTTAGCTAAACAGTACAAATATAGAAGTTAGAAGATGGGTTAATATTAATTCCAGAGCCTGATGAAATGGAACTATATAGATTTGGAGGTTTGTTCTTACGAACAAGAGAAACTCTTCTTGCAAGGAGCTCATTTTGCAATAAAGGAAACACAATATATAGGAGAGTTTCAGCATCAGGGAAAATAGAAAGATCCATTAGTCCTTAAAGTACACAAATAAAAACAGTTGGCAACAATGTTCTTTAATACTATTATATTTATAAAACTATATGGAATTCTGATATTAAATCACTGGATAATGTAAAGCTTTTGATAGAGGGAATTATTCCTCCCTCCTCCATTCTTCACTATTTATGTCTTCTGTAGTGGGAGATATTGAAGCATCTGCAAAAGCATTGCCAAATAGTTTTATTCTCTGGATGGAAACTATAAAGGGAATGCTATACACAATACCAGTAACTGGGTGATAGGGATTATTTCCAAGACTCTTGCACTCAGCATAACAGGATATATCCATCAAGGACTGAAAAAAGTTAGAAGTAATAATGTTCTGGTTTAACTTGCTTGTTTCATACTGCTTTCATTCCTGGCTTGGCTTGCCTGTCCTATGGATAATAGGTGATGATAACATACAGAACATGATATTCTAGACAATGATTATAAGTGCTGCAATAGAAGAGTAATTAGTGAAGTTGAGGTCCTGCCATTCCTAGATTTCTTGGACTTTCTTTTCCATTGATGGTATTTGTTCAACAATTTGTGGTGTTGGTGAATTTGGAAAGTTCATTCTCCATATGATTGTTCTACTTAATGCCGTATGAGTATCAGGCTAGAAGAAATGCCAGAGGTTTAGAGATTGCTATTCCGAGGGATTTGGGTCTCAGGGTCCTGGGCTGTGTTCATTTAACTCCAATGAAAGTTTCTAGTTTACATGATGGTTGTGGTTTTACCTTATATGGCACATGTTACTTCTTTCTTACCTTATATTTATTTTTTTTCAAGAAGCAAAATGACAAGAAAAGAATACTAAAGAAAAAGAATTAGAATATGATTAAAAATCTTTGAAAGTTCAAGAAACCTGAGTTCTAGGGCCAATTATATCATTCATATATATTATCTTAGTTGTAATTTTACTATTGAAGGAATTAAATTGGGCTAAATAGTCTCTAGTGAATCACATAGATTCAGGAATGTTAGCGAAGGGAGAATTTAGAGGCCATTTAATTGAAACTCCTGGAAAATGGTGAAGGAGGTTAGAAAGTTTTAACCTTTGCAGATGTCTCAAACAAACAAGACAAAATAACACCTCAGGGTGAATGCAAACAAATAAGATTTGGGGCATAACAGTGGTCCTCCTGGAACAATTTCAGAAGAACTAAAAGAGTATACCAGGATTGATGTTTGACCTCTGTGAAGTATAAACACTATTAGGTTAGTATTGCTTGAATGGTAAGCAGCACAACAGGGGGTTAGTTGGGTTGGGAGGTAATCTGGGCCGCATCTATAGAAATTTTCACTTCCTGCGTGTGAGGAATCTTATACTTAAATCTGAGAAAATTGAGATAGATAGAGAACTGATAGAGAACACTAACAAGGAAAACAACATCCAGTTGTGCTTCCCAGAAGCAATCCTAAATAAGAAGGAATAAGCACATGTCTAATGGGTACAGAAGCATTGTGGCAAGAACTCCAGTGGTTGCATGTATTTACTGATTTGGGATTCTAGACCAGAGGGAGTAACTGAAGTAGGACCATCCCTCATCAATCTGTTCCAAAATAAGCAGGCAAATAAGGAATTCAAGCATAGAAATTTACTATAGGAATGACGGAGACCAGAGTTCATCTTCAGAGGCGTATACTAAAGTAATAAAAAGTGTCTCTCCTACCTCAAAGAATAATACAAAATAGTAACCTGTCCAAAAAAATTCATAAAACTCAAAAAAGACTTTAAAAATCAGTAGAGACAAATTAAGGAAATACTTATAAAAAGAATCCAAGAAAAACAAGAAAGTTATATAAAAAAGTCAACTAACTAGAAAGTGGATCCATCATCTAACAGAAGAAAATGACTCCTTGAAAACTAGAATTGGCCAAGGGAAAAACCAGTAAAGTTATAAGAGACCAAGAAATAACACAATTTTTAAAAAGAATGAAAAAATTATAGTGAATTTGAGACATATAAAAAAAAAAACAAATATAGAGAACAGACCAAGAAGATAAAATATAAGTATAATTGGACTACCAGTAAACTATGAACAAAAAAGCATTTTTGTGTTGTTATACAAAGAATATAAGAATAAAATAAGAATTAATTAAAGAAAATTGTGCTGAAGAGTTGGAATGAGGAGAAAGTAGAATTAGAAAGAATCCACTGATCACTACCTGAAAGAGATCATACAAGGAAAATCTATAGGAACATCACAGCTAAATTCTGAAACCTCCAGATCAAGGAGAATATACTAGGAGCAACAAAGAAAAAAAATATGAAGGACCCACAATAAGAATTATACAAAGACTTAGAAACAACTACAGCTTGCAGGTCATGGAACATTATATATTAAACAAGCAAAAGAGCTAGAATTGCAGCTAAAAATATCATACTCAGCAAAGTTAAGCATATTCATAAAAGAAAAAAGAAATGAATATTCAATGAATTGCTAGGCTTTCAGGATTTTGGTGCAAAAAGACTTGAATTTGATAGAAGATTTGGCATATAAGATGCAAGCAAAAGAAATATCAAGTAAACAACAAAAATTAATTTCAACAGATTAAATAAATAAATTATTTAGGCTTTATACATGGAAATGTAAACCATATGTTTAAGATTGTCATTGTAAATGGATAGATCAAAAAATTGGGTAGAACTGAGTATGATGTAATTTTAACAAGCAATACCATATAGGAAAAGCATTTTAAAATAGAGTAATCTGGTTATTTGAATGAGATACAACAAGAACTAATACAAGAACTAATTTGATGGTTGAGAAGCATGGTAGTTCTAGAATTCTACTCACAGTGAGTATAAGTTAAAGAGGAAATCATGCATAAATATCTAAAAGGAAATAAAAGTCTTTTAAATTATTAAAAAATTAACTAAAGATATGAGCACACAATTTTCAGATGATGAAATTCAAGTCATTTATAATTGTTTGGAAAAATGTTCTTAATTACTACTGATTAGAGAAATACAAATTAAAACAACTCTCAGGTAACACCTTACACTTCTCATGTTGGCTAGGTTACAGGAAAAGATAAATACAAATGTTGGAGCAGATGTGGGAAAACTGGGACACTAATGCATTATTGGTATTTTGGAGAGCAATCTGGAACTATACCCAAAAAGCCAAAAACTTTGCATATCCTTTGACCCAGAAGTGTCATTACTAGTTCAGGATCCCAAGAATATCATGAAGGAAGGAAAATAATTCATATGTGCAAAAATGTTTGTCCATCAATTAAGGAATAGCTGAACAAGTTGCAGTACATGAAGGTAATGGAATAATGAACAAAGTGATTACAGAAAGATCTTGAAAATTTTACATGAACTGATGCTTAGTGAAACAAACAGAATCAGGAATACATGGTACAAAATAACATCAAGAATGTGCAGTGATCAATTATTCAACTATGAAAGTTTTGGTTCTTCTCAGTACTTCAGTGATGCAAAACAATCCCAATGGAGATTGGACAGAAGGCATTGTCCCAAGTTTTACCCCAGGAGCAAAACTCTACCACTCCACTATAAAAGTTTAAAAAAAAAAAGAAATACCAGAAGCAAAGAAAAAATAAACATAAAACAGAAAGAATCTTGACCATTGAAAATTAATAGGGTGACAGGGCAATCCAAAACATAAACTCAGATGAGGACAAATTGGCCAGAAAAGAAATGTCAAAGAGTGGTATAGATTGGTCTTAAGCCAAAGAAGCTTCTTGCAAATTCTTATAAAACACTTCAAAAGGCAAATAAGAGAGGTAGAAGAAAAATTGAGAAATTAAGTGATAAGTATGTATGAGAGAGTCAACATCTTGGAAAAGAAAGAAAAGAAATTGAAGAAAACAATTCCTTAAAAAGTAGAAGTAACCAAATGGAAATAAAGATATAAAAGCTAATTGGATAAAACTACAAATTAAAAACTAGAATAAAGCAAATGGAAGATAACTTTGTGAGAGTTCAAGAATCAGTCAAACAACCTGACCCAACCTAAAAAGAATGAAAAAAATGTGAAATAACTCATTGTAAAAACAGCCAACCTAGAAAACAGATCCAAAAGAAACAATTTTAAAAATTTTAGCCTATCTGAAGGCCATGACCAAAAACAGAGCCTGGATAGCATTATTCAAGAGACCAGTAAGGAAAATTTTCCTACTATTCTAGAAACAAAGAGGGAAATACTCATTGAAAGAATCCATTGATCACCTCTGAAAAGAGATCCCACAAGAAAAACCTCAAGGAACATTGTTGCAAAACTTCAAAACCATAATCTCAAGGAAAAAAATACTTCAAGGAGTCCGACAAAATCAATTCAAATATCAAGGAGCAACAATCAGTATTACCCAGGATCTGGCATCTTCTACCATAAAGGATAAGAAGGCCTAGAATACCATGTGCCAGAAGGAAAAGGTTCTGGGGTTACAAATAACAATTCACTATCCAAATAGACTAAGCATCAGCTTTCATGGGAGGCAAGATAGCTTCAATAAAGTAAGAGATTGTCAATCATTTCTATTTAAAAAGCCAGAAAAAATAGAAAATTTAATCTATAAATATAGGACTAAAGAGAGGCATAGAAAGGTAAACAAGAGGTAAGCAGTTTGTATCCCTAGATGGGAAAACAATATCTGTAATCTCTGAGAACTGTCTGTCACAGGGACAGATAGAGGAAGGCATCACATGAACTGAGGGTGTGGTTGTGAATGAACTTTGATGTGATGACATCAAAGAAAAAAAAATTAAGGTTTGGGGAAAAGTCTGTACTGGAAAAAAGAGGAAAGGGAGTGATTAATGACACAATTAGTTCACATGAAAAATTACAAAATCCCTATTACAATGCAGGGAAAGAAGGAAGGAGGGTAAACATTGCCTGGAGCTTTATCTCTTCAGTTTTAACACTAAGAGGGAGTAACTTAATCCTTCAGTTGGGTATAGAAATTTATCTAACCCTATAAAGAAGTAGGAGGAGAAAGAGGAAAGGAAAAGGAAGGACAGAATACAAAGGGAGGGCAGAAACTGTATAGGGAAAAAGGTAAGAGAAGTGATAGGGTGATAGGCAATAAGGTAGTGGATGGAGTAGGATAAAAAAACACTACTAAGAGAATAGGGCAGGGGTGATAGGAGATAAGGTAGATGGGGTGAGTAAAATAATACATGATATGAACAGGATGGACAGAGAGAACAAAAGTATATAAAAGGGGTAAAAAAGGATGGAGGGAAATCCAGAGCTAATAATCATAACTGAAGGTGAATGTGATGATCTCCCCATAAGAGAGAAGCAAATAATAGAGAGAATTAAAAAAAAAACGAATTCTACAATATGTTGTTTACATTTGACACAGAGAGACATATACAAAGTTGAGTTAGAAGAGAATTTATTATGCTTGAAATTAAGTTAAAAAAAAGCTAGGGTAACAATTCTGATCTCAGATAAAGAAAAAAGTAAAAATAGATCTTATTAAAAGAGATAAGAAAGGAAAGTATATCTTGATAAAGGGTACTGTAAACATTGAAGTAGTAGTTATACTAAATGTGCATGCATCAACTGGTTGAGCAGTCAAATTCACAGAGATTTTAAGCCAGTTATATGAAGAAATTGACAGCAAAATTATACTAGTAGGGGAGCTCAACCTTTCCCTCTCAGAATAAGACAAATCTAACCAAAAAAATAAACAAGAAATAAACTAGAGATGTTAATGGAATCCTAGAAAATCTAATAATGATAGACTTCTGGAAAAAATTGAGTAGGGACAAAAAGAAATACAGCTTCTTCTTAGCAGTCCATGGCACCTACACAAAAATTGACTATGTATTAGGACATTAAAATTGCACAATCAAATGCAGAAAGGCAGAAATAGTTGATGCTTCCTTTTCAGACCACAATGAAATAAAAATTTTATTCAATAAAGGGACACTGAAATATAGACTAAAATCATTTGGAAATTAAATAATCTAATTTTTAAAAATCCTAAAAAAACACATCACATATACTATCCATAATTTCAGGAATTTTTCAAAAACTTGATTCTTCTCAGTGGTTCAGTGATCCAAAGCAATACCAACAGACTTTGGACAGAAAATGCCATATGCATCAAGAAAAAAAAAAGAAAATAAAATTAAGGAGACAATATAAATCAACACATACTATATTTACTTATTTTTTTTCTGTTTTTTAAACTCTCCCATGGTTTTTTCTGGTTTTTTTTTTTCTGATTTTGAATTCCCAACATGATTAATAAAACATTGTGTACTAAAAATAAATGAATTAACTAGAAGAAAAAAGATTTTGACTTCCAATTTTTTTTTGTCTATTCCTCTCTTCCTTCACCTCTTTGCCAAAGAGCCAGCAGTCTGATACAGATTAAACATATTTCTATATTAATCATGTTGAAAAAGAACAAAAATAAGAAGAAAGGGAAAAAACATTAGAAAGCAAAAAATTTTTTAAAAAAGATTGAAAATAGTATGTTTTGCTCTGAATTTAGTTTCCAAAGTTCTTTCTCTTGATGTAGATGGCATTCTCTTTCACAAGTCTATTGGAATTGTCTGGATCACTGTATTGCTAAGAAGACCTAAGTCTAGCATAGTTGATCATCACACAATCTTACTGTTACTGTGTACAATATGCTCATATTTCTGCTTCCTTCCATCTGTTCACATAAGTTTTTCCAGGCTTTTCTGAAATCAGCTTTCTAATTATTTCTTATAGAACAATCATATCCCATTATATTGATATATTTATTTATTTCATCATTCCCCAATTGAAGGGCACTTCCTCAGTTTCCAATTCCTTGCCACTACAAAGAATCCCTACTAACATATTTACACATGTGAATCCTTTTCCCTCATTTGTGATCTCTTTGAGATACAGACCCAGTAGTAACATTTTTGAATCAAAGGGTATGGTGCAGTTTTATATTTCTTTGGGCATAGTTCCAAATTGTTCTCAATATCGGATGGATCAGTTCACACAATTCCACCAATAATGCATTAATGTCCTAATTTTCCCACATCCCTTCCAACATTAATCATTTTCTTTTTCTGTCGTCTTGGCCAGTAGTGTTATCTCAAAGTTCTTTTGATTTGCATTTCTCTAATCAATAGTGATTTAGACTATGTGTTCATATGACTATAAATGGTTTTAATTTTTTCATCTGAAAATTTGTACTTATATCCTTTAATCATTTATCAATTGAGAATGACTTGTATACTTATTAATTTAAATGAATTCTCTATATATTTTAGAAATTAGGCCTTTATGAAAAATACTGACTATAAAAATGATTCCCTACCTTTTATTTCCTTTCTAATTTTGGCAGCATTTGCAAAACCTTTTTAATTTAATCAAAATTATTCACATTGCATTCCAGAATGTTCTCTAGTTCTTCTTTAGTCATAAATTTTACCCTTATCCAAAAATCTGACAGTAAATTATTCTTTTCTTTCCTAATTTGCTTTTATTATCACCCTTGCCTTTATGCTAAATTACATCCCCTTTTTGACTTTATCTTAATATAGAGTATGATGTTCATCAATGCCTAGTTTCTGTCACGTTATTTTCCAGTGTTCCTAGGATTTTTTTTTCAAAAAATGAGTTCTTATCACAGAAACTGAAGTCTTTGGGTTTATGAAAGAATAGATTACTATAGTCATTTCCTATTGTCTCTTGCATAAATAATCTATTGCAGTGATGCATCAGTCTATTTCTTAGACAGTGTTTTAGAACATGTTCATATGAATATAAATGGCTTTAATTTCTTCACCTGAAAAGGGTGTCTTTATAGCCATTAAACATTTATTAATTGAGATTGACTTATATTCTTATAAATTTACAAAAATTTTCCACATATTTTAAAATTTGGGCCTTTTTTGGAAATACTGGCTGCAAAAAAAAAAAATTCCCATCTTTCTGATTTTAATAATTGCTGTTTTACAAAATAGTTTTAGGCCTGGTAAGGTTACTCTACCTTCCTTTGAATTTTTCCTCATTAATTCCCTTAATATTCTTGACTTTTTGTTCTTCTAGATGAATTTTGTTTTATTTTTCTAGCTCTATAAAATTTTTATGGCAGTTTGATTGGCATGGCATTGAACACATACATTAATTTAGGTAGAATTGTCATTTTTAGTATATTATTTTAGACTATCCATGAGAAATTGATATTTCCACTTAGTAAGATATAACTTTATTTCTGTGAAAAGTCTTCTGTAAATGTGTTTATATAGTTCTTGGCTTTATCTTCATAGATAGACTCCCAAATATTTTATATTGTCTATTGTTATTTTAAATGACATTTCTCTTTGTGTAGTAATGTTATAGAAAAATTCATGATTTGTTAAATTTGTTAAATTTGTTTGTTAAATTGAAATTTTTGAGGATTGTTCATTTTATAATCTTGCTACATTCCTGTACTCTCTATATATACCATAAAGAAAAAGAAGAGCGTTTTGAGGCCATCAAGTTCAACACTCTGATTTTACAGAAATGAAAAGTAAGATAGAATGTTTAAGTAATTTACTCTGGGTCACTTGTCGGATGCATGATTTGATCCTATATCTTCCTGATAGCATGATTTCAATAAATATATTCCTCCAATTCCATTGAATTACCTACTATCCAATTGCAAAAAAATATCTTTAACATCCTCAGCTACATTTTGAGGTATTTTTTACTATTGTTTTTCTGGAATCTCAATGACATTATGGTGAATTGAACATTGGGTACTCCAACAATCCCTAACTAACAGATTCTCAAGTTATGGCTTTTTCTTAGCACTCTCAAACTAGCCTAGGTATTTGGGAAGCTCCCTGTGTCCTGATACAAGGAGATTATACTTGGTATTACTGCTCCTGAACAAATCAAACCACTCTATATACCCACAAACAATACCATTTCCTCCCATCCCATATTTTCCAAATTGTTCCATCTAGTATCAGTATTCTTTCCCTCACAACTAGCTGATTCCAATAAACATACCATCTCTTCCTTGATCTGTCCATCTTTAAAAGCAATTTTGCTGTATGACAACTTTATTTCTTTTCCTCTTATTCTTTTCTTAACTCTCTACAATCTAGCTTCTCATCATTCAATGAAACTATTCTTTTCAGTCACTAGTAATGTTTTTATTGACAAATGTAATGATCCCTCTTTTAAAATTCTGTCTTTAGCATTTGACCCTATTAATTACCCTTTTCTCCTCAATATGCCATTTTCTAATTTTTCATGAGAAATATGTCATGATTGACTTACCTTTCCAACCAATATTTCCTAGTCTCAGTTGCTAGATTTTCATCCTATTCACTCCCACTTAACAGGAGGTTAACAATGTGTGTCATATTTAGAGGCAGAGTCTATAACATTTTTCATGCCTGCATTCTGACTATCTAAACTGTGCTTTCAGAGGAACCATTTAACAAACAATAACTATGCAGCATTAGACAATTCACTTTTATTTTTCATACTGAGTTTCCCTCCTCAAAGTTAAAACATATTGAAGTAAATGACGTCATAGTTTCTTTTTTATGCAAACATTGGATAAGTCATTGATTCTCTATGACTAGTTGGCCTAATTTTCTTAAATAGCTCTTTGAAGCATCAGTATCACAGGATCCTGCTGCCCTAGAGATTAGGGGGGAAAAAAGAGAAAGAATTATGGCATTTTGGATTCATGAAAAAGGTATATTATATTGTTTGACAAATATGGATACTCTGACCTCCCCCCGGCCCCGGTTATTTGCCCCTGCTTAGTTTCATCACACTGTTGAACTGAAAAAGGAAAGAAAGCGTCCTGAGATTTCTGATGAAACTGTTATTTTAAGAGTTATTTCAGACTCAAAAGAAAGTTGGCTTGCCATTCTAACTGCAATAACTTGTTTGGACTGAACTACCAAAGTTTCAACTTAGTGCTAATATTCACCAGATGCCTGGGAGTAGGGTAAGAGTAAAAATCAGTATCAGTATATACTTCTTTTTATTGAAACATATACTTCTCAAACAGCATTTTCACAATCTCTCTGAGATACACACATACATTTATACATAGACATATCTATATCTCCCTATATCTATGAAAAGAAAGAGACAGAGAGAGAGAGAGAGAGAGAGAGAGAAAGAGAGAGAAAGAGAGAGAGAGAGAGAGAGAGAGAGAGAGAGAGAGAGATGTTCCCTTCTATATTGATATTTTACCTAATCTCAAGGACTAATTTCAATGCCACTTTTTTCTATGAAGCTCTCCTTGTACTTCTCTACCTCTTCATCCAATGGAAATAATTTTTCCTTCTCCAAAACTCATTGCACCTTTAACTTGCCTTATAATATTCTAATGTGCATATTACATTCCCATGTATATCTTATCACTCACTTATCATTTCCTAGTACTTCGCCCAAGCATTAAGATTTAGTAAGTGTATATTAAAAGTTTGTTCACAATTGTGTGTTGTAGTGTTCAAAGTTGAAGTGACTAGACAGAGTTTTATGCCCATTTTACAAATGAGAAATTTGATGCTCAGAAAGAAGTTTCTTGTCCAGCCTGACAATGCTAATATGTTTTAGATCTAGGGCTTGAACAAAAGCTTTCAGATTGTAAACCCAGTGCCTTTTCCCTCCCATGTTTCTCATCAAATAAATACAATGGATTTTTTTTTGATGGTTGATTTTTATTCAACACTAAATTCAACTCTATTGAAGGATATATGTCACTCAAATTAAATTAACAATGCCTCCTCCATGTTCCAAGTGACTAATTGGGGAACTCACCTTAAAAGTCAAGGAACTTTCATTTTATGCTACTTTTACTATTCAGAGTAATGAAAAAAAAAGTGACTTTTACTTTTTTCTTCTAAGTGAGAATCCCTAGAGTCTTGTGTGATTCCATTGAGTTCTTGATCTGGCTGTTTAGACATGACCTTCCTCTACCTTTTAAATCACTTTTGCCTTCTTTGGCAATGGCTAAGCAATTCCATTAGATTCATTAATGTCTCTAAAGAGCCAGGCTTTGTGGCAGCAGCAGCTGCCTCATGTAATTTGGTATTGCTTCAATTTACTTGGAATTCTCTTTTAATATGCCAGCTGTTGAAGAGACTCCACGTGCTTACTATGTAAGAGATCACAATTACTATAAAAGCCCTTTTCTTGGCCAACCCATGGAAATATTTTCTTCACTGCAGAAGTAGTAAGCCTGCCTCAGTGCTTATTTCAAAACCTCATTGTCCTTTCTCATCTGCAGTCTAGTACATAACCTGAGCTTTAATAAAGATGGCAAAATGGGAATTTGCTAAATCCCTGGATTCTTGGATCAAGTCTGATTCTTTGGGAATAGTGTCTAGAATACAGGAAATGGCAATTCCACTATATTCTGCCCTTGGTAAGACCATGTCTGGAGCAAAGTATTAACCTCTGAGTTTTTCATTTTAGGATGTTGAAAAGGTAGCAAATTTCCAGAAAAATGAGAATTTGATAGTGAAGACCTGCAAGACTATGTTATGCAACTGGTTAAAAAAAAGAAAGAAAAGGAAAGCAAGCAAGCAAGAAAAAAATATATTAGAATATCTTTGGGAAGTGATTATCAATATGACTGTTTTCTTTGACTATACATACAAGATGCTTTGTGTATATGTCTTTAGTATTTTCCTTGGCAGTTAAGGGAAGGACAGAGAAAACAGAAAATAAAATTTTGTCAATTAAAATGAAAAATTTAAAAAGATTGGCACATATTAACTATAATAAAGAAAAGATTTAAGGTTGCACAATATTATTCAAATACATAGGAATCTTATCATTTCAAAAAATGATCATGTTTACCAAGTAAATTATCTTTAGAGGGCCAGGAGCTAAATGATATGAAGAGACAAAATAATTTGAAAATATTTGAATGAAAATGAGTATGTTTCCCATCACTCTAAATCCTCAAGAAAATGCAAGAAGGTCAATTCCTGAGGATGTTTTGGAGGGAATTAATGTATAGGGGATTCAATGGCCTGTGGAATCTCTACATACTCTGACAAAAATGCTGCTTCACTAAAAATTTACAGTGATTTTACATGAATATGGCTATATATTCTTTTACTTTAGTCCTCTCCCAGTTCCTTATTAGGGCAAAGGAGTACCTTATAGTATAAGGAGACTATAAAAGTATATATCTATATATATCTGTATATATCTATATCTATATCTATATCTATATCTATATCTATATCTATATCTATCTATATCTATATCTATATCTATATCCATATATATATATATATATATATATATATAGAGAGAGAGAGAGAGAGAGAGAGAGAGAGAATGAGTGTGTATCTTTATTCAGGCTTTCATGAAGACAAAAAATGAAAAAGGCAAAGAGAATCAAAAGGAGTCTGTTACAATATAACAAGGAAGCTGATTACTGGGGATCAACCAGGATATAATGAGATATAGAAAATTCAGGTAGATTTTCATCAACAAATGTCATTTCACCTTAGCTCTTCCCCAAGGTAGCAGATACATGATTGTCAGGTATTAACAGGTAGGGGGGGTAACCTGCTACATGATGAATAACAGCTAATACAAAGCTGCAGAGTAGATGAGACTTCCCTAAACACCAATTTGACAAGGAGGTCTAGAAATAATGGCTCATAGAATCAGCACAGGTTTTAATAAGTAGAAAACAAACTCTGGTAGGTTCCACCAAGGTGAAAAATATTAATTAAAGACATTTTCTGCAATCCAAACAATGACAAAAGAAACTATTATCACCAGACCTTTAGATATTTAATGATTGTATAATTATGCATGGGACAGCAAGATAGCAGTCAATAGAGTACCCAGCCTGGAGTGAGGAAGATCCATCTTTGCTATTTCAAATCTGGTCTTAGACACTTACTAGCTCTATAACTCTGGTCAAGTCACTTATCCCTATTTGCCTCAGTTCCTCACAAATAAAATGAGCTAAAGGAAAAAAAAAAAAAGACAAACCATTCTGGTATCTGTCAAGAAAATCTCAATTAGGTTTATTAGAAGTTTGCTGCAAAGATAAAAAGGACTCTTGTGTTTAAAATGGTTTATTTATATACAATTCTTGCAATAAACTGGTAATCTGTCTAGGGACAGCCCCTGAATGGGTCCGTGCTTATAGAAATGGATAAGTCTTTTATTTCCTGTCCTGAATCCCTGGCTCAAAGCCCCAGTTACCTGGGGATGAAGAAATTAACAGATCTTTTGGTTTCTTCCTTGAAATTCCCTCTCCTTCATCATATAAAGCACATTAAAAAATGGCAGAAAAGTTCCTCTTTCAGGAACAAGTTAATATTAAATAACTCATTGAGAATATACACTCAGTGCTTGCAGTTACCTTTCACCTACTTCTAGTTTTGTAGTGATTTTTTTGTCAGTTTATCAGTTTAGCTACTTATCGTTTTTATACAACCAACTTGGTCAGCTGACATGACCTTTCTTTAAGTCTTGCCCCTATATGGAAATATAATTCTATGACTGAAAAACAGCTCAATAACAACAATTGTTATTGGCTCCAATAACTCATGAATATAATTTATTAAGGCATTCAGGAACTACCATTCATGTTATTGGATGGAATATATCAAATCTTAGGACATTTGAAATATTTAATTATAATTTTTTTTTTATTTTTTATTTTTAGGAGTGAGGCAACTGTGATCAAATCCCTGTAGGATAGGTCTAAATTATGTTTCTATTTCAGTGGATACTTGAATTTGAGAAAGATGAATGACAGTCTAAAGTAATGCTACTCAGTAATTGGTGGGAGATACCAGAAGGGATCTGTTTTTGATGGGTAGAGGAAATTAAGAAGAGGAAAAAGTTGTCACAAGATAGCAGGTTGTCATTTGTGAGAACCAGGCAAAGTTGCAAAGTAGATAAGGGTGTGGCTACCTATTCAGGCCCAGAAGGCTAGGTTAAAGGTATCTTAGCACAAGCTTCTTATGCTTTTTGAGTTGGACATTTTATGTTTTGTTTTCCTTTTACTGCCTTTTTTTTTTTTTTAATTTTGGTTTTTAGTGGAGGATACTCTCAGACAGTCAAGCTAGAAAATTAAGAGACATTTATTAAGCATCAACTAAAGTGCTAAGCATTATTTTATGTGCTGGGAAATGCAAATACAAGTTATAAAAACAGTCCCTGGTCTTTAGGAGCTTTTATTCGAGGAAGACAATATATAAAAGGAAATTTAAAAGGTTAGGTAGTCTCTGCCCAGGAGCATGATGGAAAAGTCCAGATTACAGTAGTCAGCTGAGGAATGAAAAGATGTCTGCTCTGGGTACCTTCCTTAAATGGAGGCTTTCTAAGGAACAAGAAAGCATACAATCAGAGTAAGGGTTTGGAGGAGATTTTTGATTACTTTCAAGACTGAAGTTATCCTTAGAATAAATAGATTTCAGGGCCTAGTAGAAAATATGGATCCTAGCATTGCAAGGAAGGAATCCTTTAAATTCAGGTTCAAAGGAATTATTTGTAAGGCACTGAGCATTTAACAAAATCTTACTCCTAATATAGCAAGGATGTGCTGCTAAAATATCACAGCACTTATATTCGATAAATAAAACACCTTCCACCCTCCTTTATGACAATTTATGACAATTTTCATTGTCTAGGGAATTCATCAAGTGTGCAAGGCATGGTCTTACTTGGAAGGGGGATTACAGGTGACCAGGCAACAAGAAGCATCTCATACTAGAGTAAGGAAAATGTAACTTCAAATCCAACTCCAAATACTTATTCAGTGTGACTCTGGGCACATTATTTTACCCTGTATGCCTAAATTACTCAACTATAAAATTAGCTGGGGAAAGAAATGGCAAAGAGTTCTTTAAAAAATTATATATATATATATATATATATATATATATATGTGTGTGTGTGTGTGTGTGTGTGTGTGTGTGTGTATATATATATATATATATATATATATATATATATATGTGTACATATGTATATTCCCCCAAGAAAGCCCCAAATGTGTTCAGGAACAGTCCAATGAGATGAACAATAAAGAACAAAGATTATCATTGATTAGAAAGCTATGTCAACGCAGCCAGAGCTTACCAGGAAGTAGTTTCAAAGTATAAGCCTTTGCCTCTTTCTTCCTACCTTCTCATCACCCCCAAAATAAGTCCTTACCTTATTGAATTTTAGGGGAAATCTACCCTAAGTCATTTTGCCAGAGGTGGGAATAGCTAAGACTGTAGAAATTAATGCTATTTTGATAATAAAATCTTTCTCTTAAAATTCAAAATTCTGAATAGTTGTACTGAGAGGAAAGAAAGTACCAATAATATAGACTTTGAGCTTATTCTCTTTCCATATCAGGAAGAAGCCCATCTGGCTTCTAGCAGGAATAACCAAGTTCTAGACTATCCTTTTTGTACATAGTAATTGTAAATATGGGACTCTTTTTCAGCCTTCAATGTCTGTCTATCCCTTCAACTACAGGGCATCTTTAAACAACTTTTGAGACAATGGTTAAATATCTTTACACAGATCTGCAATCTGTTTTGCTAGCTGCATTCCATCTTGTTCCTTATTGATCCCTCCCTCTGAGGTACCAAATTCTTTTCTGGTATTTCCTCTTCTCCCCTGAGAAACCCCTAAGTTATATTTTCCCTATTAAAAATGTTCATGTAACAAAGATCTTTTCTAAATTCTTTTCAGGACTAAACCCACTATAAGATACTCTCTGTCTCTTCCTTCTTACACAGTTTTCACTTTAATGGCATCTTTCTCCTTTCTATAGCTAATTGTTATTAATCTGTTCTATGGATTTAACCTGCCAGTCAATGACATATTCATACTTCATGGTATATTCTTTTAATGGATCCTTTCAAATTCCTTTTTTTTGATAACCTTAATGCTCTCCCAAATCTATTTCATATTTTCTAATGCCTATTTTACTTCCTTTTATATAGAACCTTTCTCCTAATTAAGTGTCCTTTTTGGCAAAGAAAATGTCCATTGTGAATTTGTTATATACATATTTTGAACCAGAAATTGCAACCCTGACCTCATCACCATCAAGATCAGAAAACACACTGACTAGTAGAAGTAGGTGGAACTCAAAATTTGTTGTTATTGTAATGTACAGTCTTCCCCAAGTTCTTCTCTGCCTTTTTTTCCTACCATCAACTTCTATCCTTTGAACTCCTCATTCTATAGTCATAACAGTGTTAAATAAACCTTTTTTATTTTTTTCAGGGACTTTCTCTAGTGAATGAAGTAAAACTGAGGAAATCAGAGTATTGGAACAACCCAGAGCAAAAACAAACATGTTGAGTGATTAATTTAAAACCTAGTACTGTTTTTGTGAACAAGTTTTATAAGAAAGTCAAGGCAATGTTGAAAGGTACACATTTCTAAAAAAGAAATACATAATGTCATTTTAGGTCATCACATAGTATAAAATCATAGGAAATGATTCTATAGTGATAAGGAAATGAGCTCAAAGTGCTTATGGAGCTCTTTCCTATGGATTGCCTCAGAGTTGAAAGAGGGTTTTAAAATACTGTTCCTCTGGAAACGATTGGATGCCCATTAGTTGGGGAATGGCTGAATAAGTTATGGTATATGAATGTAATAGAATATTATTGTTCTGTAAGGAACAAACACTAGAATGATTACAGAAAGGCTTGGAGACACTTACAAGAACTGATGCTAAGGGAAGTGAGTAGAACCAAGAGAACATAGTACACAGCAACAAGATTGTGTAATGATTAACTCTGATGGACATGGCCTTTTTCAACACTGAGGCTATTCAGGCCAATTCCAATTGACTTGTGATGAAGAGAACCATCTGCATCCAAATAGAGGACTGTGAGCACTGAATGTGAATGACAACATAGTATTTTCACCTTATTTGTTTTTTGCTTGTTTGTTTTTCTTCCTCGCTTTTGCTTTTCCTTTTTTATGTAATTTTTCTTGTGCTGCATGATAAATGTGGAAATATGCTTAGAAGAATTGGACATGTTGAACCTTTATTGGATAACTTGTCTAGGAAAGGAGGGAGGTTGGGAGGAATGGACAAAAATTGGAAACACAAAATTGTGTAAGTGTGAATGCTGAAAACTATCTGTGCATGTATTTTGAAAAATAACAAGTTATCATAAAAAAAAAAACACACTAAAAATATGGTGTTCCTTAGTAGTCAGCAAAATTTCAATAGCACATTATTTCCTACCTCCTTTGAATTCTGGGTATCTTAATTATGTGAAATGAATTTTAATAAGGGAACCTCAAAAACAAGAGAAAGATATCACCATTTCCATTAATTAGAGCACCATAAAGAGGTATATTGTTAATCATTTAAGAGCTAATTAGGTGTCTTAGCTTTAAGATTGTTTAAACAATAAATATTTTCTAAATGTTTGCTATGTGCCTGACACTGTGCTACGCACTAGGATACAAAAAGCCAAAATACAGTTCTTGCCCTCAAAGAAGTTATAATCTAAGAGGAGAGGCAATATCCAAAATATATGTATACAAAGCAATTTAGATGCAGAATAACTAGAAAATGGTTAACTGACAAAAAGCATTAGAATTTAGAGAGTTTAGGGACAGCTAGATGGCTTGGTGGATAGAGCACCAGCTTTGGAGTCAAGACAAAGTGAGTTCAAAATTGGCCTCAGACACTAATTACCCCAGTATGCTGCATGATCCATACCAAGTCACTTAACCGCAATTGCATATTTAACAAAAGATATTTAGAAGGTTTGGAGAAAGTTTCTTAAGGATCAGAGCTCAGGATCTACTTAAAACTGCTTATCTAGGTAAAGAATGTGGAGCAATAAAATCTCTTATCTGTTGGTCCTTATTTGTCTCCAATAAAAACCCCATCCTGACATTTTTTTTTTTTTTTGCCTTTTTGTAAGAGCTATATACCCCAATTTCTTACCAGTCTCCTTTCTTAAATAACTATACCTTACTATTGGAGAAAGTTTCTTAAGGATCAGAGCTCAGGATCTACTTAAAACTGCTTATCTAGGTAAAGAATGTGGAGCAATAAAATCTCTTATCTGTTGGTCCTTATTTGTCTCCAATAAAAACCCCATCCTGACCTTTTTTTTTTTTTTTTGCCTTTTTGTAAGAGCTATATACCCCAATTTCTTACCAGTCTCCTTTCTTAAATAACTATACCTTACTAAAAAAATTCTGTTTTCTTACTTAAATAAAAAGACATTCTGGCTTCTCTGTTGATTGTATTTTGTTCTCTACATGTAGATTTTTAGCCTGTTAGCTGAAGTTCCAAATTTCAGTATATGAAGCTTTCCCAAACTCTTTGTATTTCACAGAATTTCCCAGAGTTTGATCCATCTGCTATGGAATCAATAAATTCTTTTGTGACTATAAGAGAATCTTTTCTAATTCTTTCAAATTAACTATAAACCATGATTCCTACACACTTTACTTTCAGGAAAAGAGGACATTTTAGTTAAAATTTAAAGGAAGAAAGATAAATCAATAATAATTAAATAGAGAAGGGACAGTATACCAGAGATAGGATCTAGAATTCTGGGAACAAAATTATGTGGCTTCTTCATGGACCAGTCAAAATGCCAGTGTCACTAAATCTAAGAGTAAGTGTAGGAGAGTAAATGTTGGAGGGACTTCAAATACCAATTGACATGTATTCCAAAACCATTTTCTTTACATCTCTTGTTAGGATATGATAAAATAAGTTCATTCTGGTTTCATTATCAGTATTCAGAAAAGTCAGCTTTCCAAGACTATCTTATTATCATAGTTAAAACAGTCATACTATGAACCCTTTTAATTTTTCTTTTGTTATTTATTTTTTAAATTTATATTTTTGTTTAATTTATTCATACTATGAACTCTTATCAACCATAACTGCATACAAAAAGATAGTTCTCCAAGACTTATTAGCATATTTAAGACAATCATGATGGGAACTCAAGTTTTCCCAGATAGTCTTGTTAGCGTTTCTAAGAAAATCTCAATATCACAATATATAACTTTGTCACTCCTAGATTATTCCTTTATTTCCTCCCTCTTCCCTCTAAGATATAACCAATTAGTCTCCTTAAAAGCATATAGCAAAATCATCTTTGGATTATATCTATCACTTTTATTCATGATTAAAATATCTTTTAGCAAAAGAGAAAGTCAAAGTGATTTTATCACATGTGACTTGAACCTTACAAAGTAGAAATAACTCTTACTTCCCCTTCATCTAGTGTTCCTCATCACCAGTCAAGACATTTTATATTTATTCTTGAATCTTTAAGCCTGGAGGCAATAGGAAACTACTGGAGTTTCATGAAGGAAGAAGTATGATATAGTCAGACCTAGACTTTAGGAAAATCATTTTTGTGGCTAAGTGGAGGATGCACTACAGTAAAAAAGTACACAAACTCAGCAGCAGGCCTATTTCAATAGGCCAGATGTGAGGTGATGAAGCCCTACACTGCAGTAGCAGTAGTGTCAGAGGAGACAAGGAGGGATAATTGAATGATGTAGCAAAGGCAAAATCTGCAGGCCTTGCTAACATATTGGTTATGAAGGACCAGAAAGAGCAAGGAGTTCAAGATGACTCTTATGCTGTGAGCTAAAAGGACAAGATGGGGATGAAGTTCCTTTTACAATAAAAGGGAAGTGAGGTTTTGGGGGAAAGATCATAAGTTCTGTTTTGGATGTATGGAGAGTGACTATGTTAAAATATTTCTTGAGATTTATACTTTAATATGAAAAGAAGTTACAAGCAAAAATAAATATTGTAAAAGTTACAAAATATAATAATTTGGCATTAATGATTATTTTTTTAACTGATCTACCTTTATTGCAGCAGATTTACTAATGAAATTATAGACATGCCACTAATCCTTCTTCCTTTTATCAGCTGTTAAGCCTCATACTTTTCTTCCTATGCCTCTATTTTACATGTCATGGTAAGTGATAAGGCTGATGTAGAAACCAGATGATGGTAGGTACCAAATGTTGGGTTCAATCATGTGAAGAATTCATAATGGCCATTTTCTTTGGCAAAAGATAGGGCTATTTAGGAGAAAAAGTAACAGACAAAATGAAGAAGTACAATATACACCAGGACTGGCAAAGAAGAAATAGAATGAAAGAACATTTTAAGTCAAGTTCCTTAGGGGAACTCACAGTTATCTAGTAGAAAGGGAGATATGGTGGTGGTGATAATGGGAACCAAGATGGCAGAAATTAGACAGGTCTTTATCTGAACTCTTCCTGGCATCCCTTGGATCAATACCAGATAAAGATTCTGAATGGTTTTGGAGTGACAGAACCTGCAAATATTGGCGTGTAACAAATTTCCAGCAGAAGATATTTTGGAAGAACTTCAAAAAAGATCTATTTAAATTAGAAAAGGGGACATAAAAGTGGGCAGGCAGGAAACACAGGCACAGTGCAGTGACCAAGGGCAGTTGGCATCCATGCCAGGCATTCTACAAGGAATATCTCAGTCAAAACACATCAGAGTTGGCTATTCTGTCTTAGTCAAAAGCCAGTGGATGAGCAGATTAGCTGGGAGACATCTAACTGAAATACAAAAAGTAAATAGTAAACTTCTGAACCCCAGAATAGGAGGACTAGGCCATGCTCACCCTGCACCCGAAGGAAGTCGGCCATACCAACCCAGGATCGTGTAAAACTGCTGTCACCTACAGAAAAGCCATTGAAGGAATTCACTGATAATCTCCTGAAAGAGACCCCAAAATGAAACAAGGAACATTATAGCTACATTTCAGAATTATTAGATCAAGGAGAAAATATTGCAAGCAGCCAGAAAGAAACAATTCAGACATTGAGGAGTCACCATCAGAATTACCCAGGACCTAGCAATTATCAATTTAAATTATTGCAGGGCCTGGAATCTTATTCCCAAAGACAAAAGAACTTGAATTGCAGCCAAGAATCAACTATCCAGCAAAATTAATCATTATCTTTCAGGGAATAAAGATAGACATTAAATGAAACAGATGTATTACATTTATTTCTGATGAAAAGAACCGAGCTGAACAGAAAATTTGATCTTTCAATACAGAACTGAAGGGTGCTTAAAAAGATAAAAAGGAAAAATAAAATTTGTTTAAATGTTAAAAAGCATACATCCCTATATGGAAAGATGATATGTTTAACACTTAAGATCTGTATCTCTTTTCTGGGTATACTTGGAAGGTACAGGCATAGTTTGATTGCATCGTGATGATATAAAAAAGAATGTAGAGGAGCAGAGGCCATTCTACTTGAAGAAGAAGAGAATGGAGTTAAAATATGGTAAATTATACCTTATGGAGAGGCAAAAAAAGAAGAGAGAAGGATTACATGTGAATCCTACCAAACATTTAAAGAACAATTAATTACAATACTATGCAAACTATTTGGAAAAATAGGGAATTCCTTTTATGACACAGATATGTTGCTGATACCTAAACTGGGTAAGTTCAAAACAGAGAAAGAAAATTATTGACCAATTTGCCTAATGAATATTAATGCCAAAATCTTAAATAAAATATTGTCAAAGAGATTGCAGCAAGTTGTCCCTAGTATAATATACCATGATCAAATAGGATTTATACCAGGAATGCAGGGCTGGTTCACTATTAGGAAAACTATTAGCATAATTGATATATCAATAACCAAACTAACAAAATGATATGATTATCTCAATAAATGCAGAAAAAAGCATTTGACAAAATCCAGCACCCATTCTTACTAAAAATACTAGAGAATATACAAATAAATAGGCTTTTCTTTAAAATAATCAGTAGAATCTATTTAAAGTTATCAGCAAGCATCATATCCCAAAGAGATCTTAAAGGAGGGAAAAGGGACTGACATTGTGCAAAAATGTTTTTGACAGCCCTTTTTTGTAGTGGCAAGAAACTAGAAACTGAGTGGATGCCCATCAGTTGGAGAATGGCTGAATAAGTTATGGCATATAAATTCTATGACATATTATCCTATAAGAAACAATCAGCAGGATGATTTGAATGGGGCCTGGAGAGACTTACAGGAACTGATGCTAAGGGAAGTGAGTAGAATCTGGAGATCATTATGTACAGCAACAGCAAGATTATACGATGGTCAATTCTGATGGACATATCTCTTTTCAATAATGAAATGAATGAGGCCAGTTCCAGTGATCTTGTGATGAAGAAAGACATCTCCACCCAGAGAGGGGACTGTGGGAACTGAGTGTGGATCACAACATGACATTCTCATTCTTTTTGTTGTTGTTTCCTTGCATTTTGTTTTCTTTCTCATTTTTCCCCTTTATGTTTTGATTTTTTCTGTACAGCATATTTGTGGAAATATCTATCAAAGAGAATAATTACACACTGGATTACTTGCCATCCAGAGCAGGGTATGGGGGGAAAGGCAGGGAAAAATTTGGAACACAAAATTTTGCCAGGGTATATTTTGAAAATTATCCCTGCATATGTTTTGAAAACAAACAAAAACAATTAATAATAAAAAAAAGAAAGAAAAAGAAAGGGAACACCCCATGTGGTTGGGTCATATCCTTAGCTGGCAGGCTAAATCCTGAAGAAATTTAGCATTGTACTATAATACAGAAAAACTGAGGCAAAATAGAGATTAGAGAATTTTTAATATTTTCTTTGAAAGGGAGAGATTTACTGGGACCAAATGGATCCATGGTTTGGTCCCAGGGCTAAATGTGATTATGGTCTCCAAGAATCTAGCATCCAGCAGCCAATGTGAGTTCTCAACAACATATTTATACACAGTAGCTAAACATAGGCAAGGGTGTGGAGGCCAAACTCTGGTGAACCTGGAAGCTCCAGGCAGGAAACATTAATATGGTTCTAACAGATTGGGGGGGGGGGGGTAGGACCATAAATTCTAACAAACTGGGAGTTAAGAAAATATCTGACTAAAGACAGAAAGTCTGGACTCCCCTTTTTGAGTTTACACATTGACAATCTATAACCTCTGAATTAAACCAATCTTAATGAACCGGGGGTGGGGGTGGGGGTGAAACTAAGGGGATTGAGGCAGAGCAATTAAGGAAACGAAGACAGGACCAATTAGGGAAACTGAGGCAGAACAATTAGGGAACCTGAGGCAGAACCCAATTAGGGACACTGAGTTAGGACAATAAAAGAAAACTATGGCGCAACGGTACAATAGTTAGGTAGCTATAAGGACAATTAGGGTTGAGAAACATAGTGGAATTAGGAGAGACACCATATGGCCTGGGAGAAGATAAGGGAAAAAGCCACTATGACCCAAAGTGCAGTGTCCCTAGCCTGGGCCACAAGCTATTTTATAGTGAAAATTTAGCCTCAAGCACCAGACATAATTTGAATTTCTGACTGTATTACCTCAACAGAGGGTGAGACAATGAAAAGAAACTAGTCTAGCTTAATTGAGCCTTCTTCCTGTCTGCCTCAGGATATAATTTTATCAATGCTTCAGTTTCTCTCTGCCAAACAAATCCACCATTCAGGACCTCATCTGTGAGTACTATCTATTACATTTGAAAATCCTTCACTTACTGAATTCTGAACCTTAAAGAGTTAACTGAAAAGTAGCCTAGGACTTAAAACATCAAGAGGATTAAAATATTTGCTCCTAACTTCTCCCTGACTTTCCTCTCAATCTCATGTACTAGTGCTTATTATTAAAGATCTTTTGAAAACTGAGACATGCTAAATAATTTGGTATAAGGAAGACCTTAATTTAGCCTTGATAAGGAAGTTAAATATTCTCATCCAAATTCAAACACATTATCACTTAATGGCAGACACTAATAATTCCATTTGAATTTAGCTTTCTTTCCCCCCCCCCCCCGCCCATTAGCACTGTCAATGGAAATATAACTAGTACCTTAATTAGGATCATGCAATAATAGAAGCTTCAATGTCTATTGGATATGAGATGATATCTAATCCAACTCTTATAGCTACCTCTAACACATGAATTTCATAATACGACTGACAAATGGTCATCCAGATTGTGCCTAAAAAACTCTAAGAAAAAGACCTCACTGCTTTTCAACAGTAATCAAATCTTCTAATTAAAGGAACCCAGCTACATGGTGCAGTAGATAAAACTCCAAATTAGGAATCAGGAAGATCTGAATTCAAATTTGACTCCAGGTACTTAGAGGTATGTACCCTTGGACAAGCCACTTAACCCCTGTTTGCCTATTTCCTTCCTGATCTTTAAAAGTGGAGACAATTCTGTATCTTTGTCAATAAATCCCCAAAAGGAATGATGAAGAATCAAACACAATTGAAAATGAATGAATAACAAAGAAAAAAAATTGTTAGGAATATTTTTCCTTTGATTCTATCAAAATCTACCAAACCATAATATCAATATCTTGGCTTAAATTTTGCCTCCTGAGATGAAGGAAAATATGAATAACTCCTCTTTTATATGGTAGTTCTGATATCATTCAAGGTTTTTACTCCCTCCTCCCCATATTTTTTTCCCTCCAGGTTTATGGATATTTATCCCTTCATTTATATTCAGGTTTTCTCAATCATTCTAGTTACCCTCCTCTGTGTGTGTTCTATATTGAATTGGATTAATGAGTGACTTAATTATTCTTCCCTACTGTTAGACATTATAGCCCATTGTGACATCTACAAGAAATGCAGAGGCAGAAAAAAAAAAAAAAACAGTTTACAGTCAAATACTATGGTATATTTAGAGGGTTTTTTGTTTTTTGGCTTCTTGAAAAAAACGACCTCAAGGAATTAACTACAAAAGCAGGATTATTAAAGGGAGAACTTCTGAGAAACTCAGAAAGGCTAAATAACTGGGCAACAGAAATGTTATTTTTTTTTTCTTTCTAAGTAAAGGTAAAATAGCAAATCAGATTCTTAGTCAAATGTAGGCCAGACTGGAGAGCTGTTATGTAGTACATTATAGAACCAGCCTCTTTATCAAGATTATTATCATATAACATTTTAAGTGGTCATGTCAAAGTATCTGTCTGTCTTTCAGAGAAATAATCTGGGATGATTCTAACTAAGCCATTCAAATGAAATCTGATCAGAAGCAAAAAAATAACACTGTAGAGGTGATTGAGTATAATTGGCAAGTAGAATAAAGCTGTATTTGAGAGAAGAAAGTCACAGAACATAATAATTTGTTTAGAATACCCCACAATTTTTATTGCTTTTTTACAATCTGTCAACAAATTACTTTATTATTATGTAGATGAGTAGGGCTGGACCTGCTTTCTCTTTTATTATATGATATGGGAGAAACACATTAAAGTCATAAAAATTTTAGTGTTGGAAAAGATTATAAAGTCTAAGAAGGCAAGAGATCTATCTGTCTTATTTAAGCCTGGAGACTTCTGCAGTTTCTAGCACAAGGCTTTATATGCAATGATAATTTAAGAAATGATTTTGGAGTTAATTTCAGAGACTTTAACATTGAGGCCTTCAAATATTTCACCACTAGTATTTCCTTTAAAAAAGAGCAAACAACAATATTATTGTAGAAGACTAACAATAAGTTTCTCCTGGTTAACAAATAAACAAAACAAACAAACAAAAATTAAGAATTACTTCAATAGAATTACCCTGAAGTGCAATCGGTTACTTTAAAAAGTAAAAGATTTCTCACCAATGGAGATATTTAAGCAAAGACTAGACACTCACCTCTTGGGGACATTATTGAGTATACTATGAAGAAGGGAGTCTTGTTCAGGTTTGGGTTGGGTTAGATAACTTCCAGTTTGGTAGTTTTATGATAAATCTGCCTTCAATTCAATTCAAAATCTGAATTTTGGTTTCTGAGCCTGAGGAAAAGTCATTCAATACAATCTCTTACTCAGATTCAAAATCCCCATTTCAACATCCTTTTATTTCTCCATGGCCTGCTTTATTATTATTATTATTATTATTTATCAATTACTAGCTTTGGCATTTATGAGGTGTGTTTCCTTTTGCCAATCATTATCTGTTGAATAGGTATAATAATATATTGCTAATGTTAAAATATGCAATAATTAACAGATGGAATAACACCCTGGAAAGTCATTAAAACTAAAACTCACCTTGAAACTGCTATACAAACATAAAAGGAAATCATTAATATTATCATTATCATTTTTCTAATTGTAATAACTTTTATCAGTTTCTTAAACTTTTTCCACTTGCAACCACTTTTTGTTCAAGAAATTTTAAGAAATCATGGGTATATAGGTATATAAAATAAGTATGCACATCAAATATTTACTAATAGTAAATCATAATTTAAGACACCCACATTTGGTCATAAGACCCCATATTAAGTTGTAACTCAGTTTAAGAAGCTTGTCTGTGTATTGCCCATTGTATTCCAGGCACTATGCTAAGCAAATAAAAATATTATTTTATTTAATCCTCACAACTACACCAGTACTTACATGCCATTCAAACTGCAATTTTTACTGTTGAGCCAATAAGGGAAAATAGGGGCTAACTGTCTTGTCCAGGATAACAAAACTAATGAGAATCTGACTCTGTAATTGAAGGCAAGTATTCCTTACTCTAAATCCAGCTCTCTATACCAGGGGTCCTCAAACTTTTTAAACAGGGGGCCAGTTCACTGTCACTCAGACTGTTGAAGGGCTGGACTATATAGTAAAAACAAAAACTTTGTTTTGTGGGCCTTTAAATAAAGAAACTTCAAAGCCCTGGGTGAGGGAGATAAACGTCCTCAGCTGCTACATCTGGCTTGTGGGCCATAGTTTGAGGACCCCTGCTCAGGCTTCCACTAAATTTTTTCCTTTGATATTTTATTGTAAGTATAGTAAAGGGAAAATATGAGAAACATAGTTTTCTGGATAAATAATGGTCAATTTATTAATTATGGTTAGCAATTGATAAATTAATATCAGAAAATAAAGATGAACCTTAGTGGCCACTGATTGCTTAAATACCTTTGGAAAAGGATAATAACTGCAGAAGTCAACTCCAATATGTTAAAAATTAATGAAGGAGTGAATTTTATAATGATAAATAGGTTCATTATATTGAGGGTCTTGGGGCAGGGAAGGGGGGTAAGTAGATTAAACCAGAACTTTGATCATGTCACTCTTGGACAAGGAGACACAATTTTATCCAGACTATTCCCACCTCTGGCAATCCAGAAAAAAGGACCTATTCTCCACCTGGTCCTGTCTCAGTGGAACACAATGGGCTGAAAATCACATAGATTAGATTCTTTTCACTCTTTAATTGGAAATACCCTTTCCAAGTAGGGTAGGTTCCTAGCAGAGACTGATGAAAATGTTAATCTGATTTCTTCATAATCATCATTATTATCACCATCATCACCATCACCACCACCATGACACCATCATCATTTTAATCATCATCAGCAGCAACAGTAATAGTCCTGTCCTTCATAGGTTGCCTTGCCCTAGTCTTGAATGAGGAAACAGAAAGGGAAAAAAACCCTTGATCATCCCATATTGTTTAACCATTTCTCTCATGAGATCTGGATTCTCTTTATGGTAGTAAATTTATTCATTTTTAATACACATTGTTTCATGGAAAATGTTCAGAGAGAAAAATCAGAGCAAAAGGGAAAAACTATAGGAGAAAAAAAAGTAAACAAAGTATATATTGATTTATATTCAGTCACTTTAATTGTTTTTCTGGATGCAGGTGGCATTTTCTGTCCAAACTACTGGGATTGCTTTGGATCGCTGAAACACTTACAACAACTAAGTCTTTCATAATTGATCACTGCACGTTCTTGCTGTTACAGTGTACAATGTATTCTTGGTTATGCTTGTATAGCTCAGCATCAGTTCATGTACATATTTCCAGGCGTCTCTATAATCAGCTTGTTTATCATCATTGTTCAACAATAATATTCTATTACCTTCATTACTTGAATAATTACTTGAAATAATATTCTAGAACTTCATTTCCTTCACAACTTGTTCAACCATTCCCACTGATGAGCATCCACTTCATTTCAATTTCTTTACTACTACAAAAAGGGCTGCTATAAACATTTTGCATATAAAGGTATTTTCCCTTCTTGATGAATTCCTTGGGATACAGTCCCAGTAATGATACTATTGGATCAAAAGGTATCCACAGTTTTAGCCCTTTGGGCGTAGTTCCAGATTGCTCTCCAGAATAATTGCACCATTTTACAACTTCACCAACAATGCATTAGTGTCCCACTTTTCCCACATCCCTTCCAATATTTATTATTAATTTTTCCTGTCACTTTAGCTAATTTGAGAGATGTGAAGTGGTACCTCAGAGTTATTTTAATTTGCATTTCTCACTATTTCTATCCATATGAAAAGATTCTCCAAGTGATTATTAATCAGAGAAATGCAAATTAAGACAACTCTGAGATACCACTACACACCTGTCAGATTGGCTAAGATGACAGGAAAAGATAATGATGATTGTTGGAGGCGATGGGGGAAAACTGGGACACTGATGCATTGTTGGTGGAGTTGTGAACGAATCCAACCATTCTGGAGAGCAATCTGGAACTATGCTCAAAAAGTTATGAAACTGTGCATACCCTTTGATCCAGCAGTGTTATTACTGGGCTTATACCCCAAAGAGATACTAAAGATGGGAAAAGGACCTGTATGTGCCAAAATGTTTGTGGCAGCCCTGTTTGTAGTGGCTGGAAACTGTAAAATGAATGGATGCCCATCAATTGGAGAATGGTTGGGTAAATTGTGGCATATGAATATTATGGAATATTATTGTTCTGTAAGGAATGACCACAAGGAGGAATACAGAGAGGCTTGGATGCTGATGAAATGAGCAGAACCAGGAGATCATTATATACCTCAACAACGATACGGTATGAGGATGTATTCTGATGGAAGTAGATTTCTTCAACAAAGAAGATCTAACTCAGTTCCAATTGATCAATGATGGACAGAAGCAGCTACACCCAAAGAAAGAACACTGGGAAATGAATGCAAACTGTTTGCATTTTTTGTTTTTCTTCCCAGGTTATTTTTACCTTCTGAATCCAATTCTTCCTCTTCAACAAGAGAACTGTTCAGTTCTGCACACATATATTGTATCTAGGATGTACTGTGACATATTTAACATGTATAAGACTGCTTGCCATCTGGGGGAGGGGGTGGAGGGAGGGAGGGGAAAAGTCGGAGTGCAAGGGATAATGCTGTAAAATAAATAAATAAATAAATAAATGTAAATGGAGGAAAATATTAAATAACTAATTTTTTTTTAAATTTGCATTTCTCTAATAAATAGTGATTTAAACATTTTTTCTTATAATGATGATGACTTTAATTGTGTCCTCTGAATATTTTTTGTTCATATTCTTTGGCCATTTATCAATTGGGGAATGACTTGTAATGTTATAAATTTCACACCATTCTTTATATACTTTACAAATGAGACCTTAATTAGAAACAGTGAGTGTAAAGTTTTTTTTACAGTTTTATACTACACTTTTAATATTGTTCATGTTGTTTTGTTGGTGCAAGACACTTTTTTTTTTAATTAAAGCTTTTTTTTTTTTTTTTTTTTTTTTTTTTTTTTTTTTTTTTTTTTTATAAAACATATGCATGGGTAATTTTTCCAACATTGACCCTTGCAAAACCTTTTGCTCCAAATTTTCCCTTCTTTCCCCTCACCCCCTCCCATATCTGGCAGGTAACCCAATACGTGTCAAATATGTTAAATACATATTAAATCCAATATATGTATATATATATATATATATATATATTTATACAGTTATCTTGCTGCACAAGAAAAATGAGATCAAAGAAAAAGAAAAACTGAAAAAGAAAGCAAAATGAAAGGAAATAACAATGGAAAGAGTGAGAATGCTATGTTGTGTTCCACTCTGTTCCCATGGTTCTCTCCCTGGATATAGATGGTTCTCTTCATCACTGAACAAGTGGAATTAAAATCTTTTTAATTTAATGTAATCAAAGTTGTCCATTTTGCCTTTCATAATGTGCTCTAGTTCTTCTTTGGTCATAAATTCTTCCCTTCTCCAAGATCTGATAGGTAAATTATCCCTTGTTCTCCTAATTTATTTATGGTATCCTCCTTTATGCCCAAATCATGTATCCATTTGACCTTATTTTGGTATGGGGTGTGAGATGTAGATCTATGCCAAGTTTCTGATATATTATTTTCCAGTTTTCCCAGCATTTTTTGTCATAGTGAGTTCTTATTCTATAAGTTGGAGTTTAGGGGGTTATCAAATACTAGATGACTAGAGGGTTTGAGTATTGTGTTATATGTATCTAATCCCTTCCACTGTTCCATCTTACTATTTCTTAGCAAGTACAAAATGGTTTTGATTACTGCTACTTTATAATATAGTTTTAGGTTTTATAATGCTAAACCACCATCCTTTCTAGGTTTTTTTTTCATTAATTGTCTCGATATTCTTGATCTTTTGTTCTTCCATATGAATTTTGCGATTATTTTTTCTACTTTTATAAAATAATGTTTTGGCAGTTTGACTGTTATGGCATTGGACAAGTAGACCAATTTTACTTTTAAGTTGAAACTCTGCTTCTTGGATAAAGGATGTGCTGTCCTAAGCTTCCTGTGCAGCTCTGAGTCTTGGCTTTGAGCACAGGTTCCCCATGTGTTTATAGGGGTATCTTGGCTTTTCTTTCCAGAAAACAGTCTGGTTTCCCAGAGGTTGCCCTCTGATCTGGTACTAGGGGCTGCCCCATTTATTTGCTCCTCTGCTGAGTCAGGAATGAGAGTCTTAGTTCCTGATCTGCTGTGATTAAGACTCCCTCACTCTCTTTCCCAGAGTCTATCTCAGCTGGGTTGAACACCTTTTTCATCCCATTGAGACTGGCCTTTCTTGAAGTTTTTTCAGTCTATCTTGAGTTGGAGAGTAGTTTCATTCTGTCCAACTCTGTTCAGAAACTTGGTTTTAGGAGGTTACTGAGAGAAACTGGGAGTGTTTGAGCAGCTTCCTGACTTTACTCTGCCATCTTCATGCTCAGTGGGACCACAATGACTTACTAAGTCAGGGTCAAGGTACAATATGTCCAACCATAGTTGACCAGAACCATATGTGCTCAGAAGTTTATACCAGGAGTTCTAAAGCTATCCTTTTTTGCTTATCTCCCTCTGAGTTCCCTTCTTTTCTCTTTTGCATATTTAAAAACAGCATTTCATCTACACTCAATTTCTTTCTTTGTTTTTTTCATTTTATTTGGGGTTATTGAAAAGATTAATTAGTTATCATTTCTTTTTGATCATTCTGACAATTGTGCAGCTGGTTTTCAAAGTGGATAGAATGATAATACTTGAATACAGAAAACTCTTACTGATTTAAATTCTGACTTTAGACACATTCTAGGTTTGTGAGTGACCAAGCAAGTCATTTAACTCTGCTTGCCTTAGCTCCTCAACTGTAAAATAAACTAGCAAAGTAAAGGGCAAACTACTTTTATATCTTTGCCGAGGAAATCCCAAATATGGTGACAAAAAGTCTTGCATGATTTAAGTGATTGGACAACAATAACAACAACATTACCCATGTATTTATTTAATTCTGAACCTGTCTAAACCCTGGTTCTTTGCCTGTGATCTTACTATAGTCATTCATCTGGCTTATAATAAAATTTAAATTTTGCTTGTCTTATTAATCACTATTCTATGCTTGCTTTAAGGAGCCTTGCTGTCCTTAAAGGATGCAGGCAATTTTATCAATCATCTTTATACCACCACATTCTCCTTCAAGGATATCTGGTTTAATATCCAGAAAAGTATGGTCCACTACATTTAAATCTCATTGGACAACCCAAAGGTTGAACTTTTCTTATGAGGGAAGTAGGAGACAGGGAGGTGGAGGGAGGGAGGACTGTTTCTAGCCTCTCATTTCCAATCTCCAACCAACAATATTGTTTTCCATGCCTCAGCTATATACTCAATCATGGACTCTTCATCTCCATGATGTTACCTATATTGTCCTGATCTTTATTCTAACATGATAAAATTAAATTAAGTATTCATCTCAAGGTCTTTGAAGAGCCATTAATACTTGCATTAATACATCCATGCTCTGCTCATGAATTATTTTGCTAGGCACAATAGTTCTTTGGTTCACTTTTGTTGAATTTCAATTAACTCTCACCTCCCCCAATATCTCTGCTTTCTTCCTGCAAAAATACTTATATCTAACTAATAAAGTTAGTTAAACAAATGGAATTTACACATTGCTCATATCTGAAAACACACGTTTCATTTTGCATTTCTACTTCAGCAGTCTGTCAAAATGTACGAATTAAGGCTCATCATCAGAACTCTGATGTCATTATTGATCATTGCCTTGATCAAAGACTTTGAAGTCATTTTTCTTCATAATGCTTTAATGATTGTGTGAATTATTTTCCTGGTAATATTCACTTTATTCAGTATTAGTTCATAGAAGACTTTCTAGACATCTCTTAATTTGTCCCTTTATATTTTTATGAAATAATCATAATGCATTGATTTATATATCATAATCTGTTAATTGTTCCCCAGTTATTATTTCTTTGCTACAACAAAAACATTAATATATACATATATACACAATAATCCTTTTCCTTTTTCCTCTTATCTCTTTGGAATATACAACTAGTAGTAATATCACTGAGTCAAAAGATATACACACCTTCGTGACTGCTTTACAGAAAAAAAAACCCTTTTTTAAAAATAAAATTAATGTTTTTATTTTTCCCAGTTACATTTAAAAAGCTTAGTTTTGCATTTGTTTATAAAACTTTGAGTTTCAATTCTTTATCTTCTTCCCCACCCTCATCCCACTCACTTTTAAGAAAACACACATGAAGAAATGAAAAAATTTTCCATAAAAATCATGTTGTGAAAGAAAACATAAATCTTCCCTCAAGAAAAATAAATATTTTATGAAAGTATGCTTCACTTTGCATTCAAACACAATCAGTTCTTTCCCTGGGTATGAATAGCATTTTTCATCATAAGTCCTTCAAAATAGTTCTGAAACATTATATTTCTAATAATTGTAAAGTCATTCAAAGCTGACCATCACACAACATTGCTATTAATTTGTACACAATACATTTCAATTTGCATGAGTTAATGAAGGACTTTCCAAGTTTTTCTGAGAGCATCCTGCTCATCATTTCCCATAAAACAAACATATTCCATCATAATCATATGCTAAAATTTATTCAGCCTTTCCCCAATTGATGGACATCCCCTCAATTTCCAATTCTTTGCCCTTAGAAGAGAGCTGCTTACAGATCCTTTTCCTTTTTTTAATCTTAGTAGTTCTATTGTTATAGGTCAAAAGATACTCATGATTTTGTAGCCTTTTGGGCTTAGTTCATGTCTTTTGATCATTTATCAATTGTTGAATGATTCTTTGAAAAAGCAAATTTGACTCAGTTTCCTATACCTTTGAGAAATGAACCCTTCATCAGAGAAACTTAAAGCAAATATTTTTAACATAATTTTAGTCATTTAATATTCAAGAACTAATGTCTCTTCATAATCATAAAATGGAGAGTCTGTATTTGTGTATTTAATGTGAAGGATATACATTCTCATTTAAGAATAAAATATGGCATCTTTCTCCAAAATAAAAGAGAAGCCAATACCTGGTGATTTAGTTTAAGGTGATTTTGAGGATGTTGCCAGATACCAGATATGAAGAATTCAGGAATGAGAATCTACAAAAATTTTGGGAGGAGACTTTTGGACTCCAGAGGAATTGTAACATCTTGATCTGAGATTGAATTAATGTTACTTGGAAGACAGTTGTGCTTAACGAACAGGTGCTTGCATATTGCTTTTGGAAAACAAAATCAAGTTTCTTGTGAATTCTCTGTATTTTGTTATTTTGCCAACTAATTAGTATCTTTGGGGATATAAATCTGAGATCATTTAGATTCTGAAATACAGATTCTTGGTCCATTTGTTTCTCTTTCTAGTGTTCATCCAAAGAAGCTAAAAGAACATTAATTTATCCATTTATAAGAGACATTTTCAAAGTGCTTGATATATGGTCTTAGCAACTCTGGTGTGGGCTCCTTCTTGACTCACTTATTCTTTTATTTATAAAGATATTTCTACATACCTTCTTTAGACATAGCACACTAGATGAGCAACTTTGCAGAGTTTAAATACTTTATTTTTCATTCCACAGACTCCTATTAAATACTTATGATATTTCCAACATTATTTTTTATCATTCAAATGTAGAGAAAAAGAGAATTGTAGCTAGCTAGATTTACATTGGAATATAGCTTTAGGTATAAGTGACTAACCCTCTGCCAGCCTCAGTTTCCAAATGTGTAAAATAAGGATTATAATAACACCTACCTCCCAGGTATTGTATGGATAAAATGATACAATTTTATAGAGTAATTTGCATACCTTAAGACATTATATAGAGATTATCATGTGTGAAGACCTAGTTAGTGCCCTGGATACCTTAGAATCAGCCAAGTCCAAGAGATAATTCCTTACTGTGTGATTGCTGGAAATTTGTTTGTCCAGATCCATCAATAACATAAACGAAGATGATATCAAGTATTTAATGTGGTTGGTAATGGCCATAAAGTTAAATTGGGTGACTACAGAATGTGTGGTTAGGGAAGGAAAGAGGATTCACTTCTACATTGTTCCCCAAATTGCATATACCTACACATGGATACACTCCTTAATATACTGGTTAATCTCTTCCTAGGAATTTAGGTAATCATGTGTGAGTAATTTTATATTCAGATATAGATTAAATATATCTATATCTATAGATACATATCCATATAGACATGTGTGCATACAAACATATATACATATATATGTGTACATATATATGTGCACATCTTATAGGAGGAATACACACACACACACACATATACACACACACACACATACTCATAAGAATCTACATAAATGTATGCACACAGGGTTAGATCCCCTACTTAAAGCCACAGAATTTGAGAATGGTAGGTATAGATAACATTTAAGAACATAATTAAGACAGCAAGCCAACTCAAAAAACATTCAGTTAAGCACTTATTCTATGCCAGACACAGTGCTAAAGTGCTGAGACTATTAATATGAACAAAAAAGAAAGATGGTCCCTAACCTCAGGAGTTTGTTTATATACTAATGGGGTAGATTACTCATAAAAGGAAGATGAAAGGGGAAGGAGGGGAAAGGTAGAGAAAATAACAGTATGGGCCTTGCAGAGAAAATGTAGTGATAAGTGCTGCTGCAAGTGGCTGCTGAAATGTCCTTAAAATGGAGAAGCCAGCTAATCACTGAGAGAGGATGAAAAATGATCAAAGAACATCAAATGTTAGAGCTGTCAAGAAAATATTGTTGTCATTCATTTTTTTTTCAATTCTGTTAAACTCTTCAAGATCTCATTTTGGGTTTCCATGGCAAAGGTACTGGTGTGCTTTGCCATTTTTTCCCCCAACTCATTTTACAGATAAGGAAACTGAGGCAAACAGAATGAAGTGACTTGCCTAGGGCAGCTAATATATGTCTAAGGTCAGATTCGAATTCAAGCTGCTGAGTCTTCCTGATTTCAGGCCTGGGACTTTGTCCACTATCCCACTTCCCTGACTAAAGAACATAAAAATAGAGAATATACTCTTCTCACAAATTACCACAGTTCAGAAGAAGTCAAAACTAAAGGATACCTTAATTATTACATGTTTAAACTCCATTATTTTATGGAGTAGGCACCGGAGGCCTATAGAAATTAAGTGATTTCATGAAAATCACTAAACTAGATAATAGCAGTACTGAATTCAAACTCTAATTTCTTTCTTCCCTTTTCTATGATAATATAGATGTCCCTTACATTTGCATAGGACAAAAGGGAATGTACATTGTTGTTTATTTTACACTTAATTCCTCTCAAATTAATGACATAAATCTTTAGGGATTTACAGGCCTATTTCTCAAATGTCTCCAAATGAGAAAGACAGGATCATAACTTGCCATTTCAGAAGACAAAGAACTTTTGAATATATTCTTCTGATCATTAAACATATTCCCTATAATCCACTGTAGTTCATTTAAAAGGTTATGGATAGGTTCTAATCTCCTGACATTACATTAATGCTATTTATTTCATTCTATTTTTTTGTACATTAATGCTATTTAGAGTACAAAAAGAAGTTGTTTACATCTATTGCTTTGGTATATTTTCAAATGTTAATGCATATCCTTCCATACCTGGGAGTCAATTTTTCATGCATACTTTATTCAATAGCTGTCAATTTCCATGTCTTCCCTTTCTCCTTCATTACCCTAATCCATGAACCCTCATTGCTAAGGTCACATCAAATGGATTCAAACTCTTTTCTATGCATTTGGAGAAGTAATTTTGTACAGATACATAGTAAGTTTAAGCATCTTCTGTCCACAGTGCTGCACAGACTGCCTTTCCAGACATATGGTAAGTCAGGCTTCAGTCATTGCCAAAAACCCTGAGCAAGTGAAAGTCATTTGAAGTTTTAAGGGTGGTTGGGGGAGTTTTAATGTCATATGCAATTAAAAAAAAACAAAATATCTAAATGTGAGCATATTACATAAGTGTCCCTGTAGAACTTCCACTGGATAACAAAGTCAATAAGTAGGGCAAATTATATTAGTCCTTGTATTGAAATAAGCTCAGGCACAGTTCTTTGTATTAATTTCAATAGTGCAAATATCAGTATTTTGCTTTTGTATCTGATAATATATGTAGAAAATATTTATCATTGTGCTGTCTCTGTTAGTATCTGTATCCTGTGTGTGCATGCAAACATATATTATATGTATATATTATATATGTACATACATTTAATCATGGTTCATTTTGCAAAATTTCTATAGGATGCTAAGGTTTGCAAAACATTTTGTTAAAAGGATCTTGTAAGTGTTTTTTATTCTCTTTTTTATTTTATTAAAGCTTTTTATTTTCAAAACATATGCATGGATAATTTTCAACATTGACTCTTGCAAAACAAAGTTTTCCAAATGTTTCTTTCCCTTCCCTTCCCCCCACTCAGATAGCAAGTAATCCAATGTATATTAAACATGTTCAATTCTTTTATACCTATTTTTACAATTATCGTGCTGCACAAGAAAAATCAGATAAAAGGGGGAAAATTACAAAAAAAATGCAAGCAAACAACAATAAAAAGAGTGAAAAAAGAGTGATCCACATTAAGTTCCCACAGTCCTGTCGCTGAGTATAGATGGCTCTCTTCATCATAGGACTTTGGAATTGGCCAGAATCATTTCATCATTGAAAAGTGCCCCATCAGAAGTGATCATCATATAATCTTCTTGTTGCTGTGTACAATAATCTCCTGGTTCTGCTCATTTCACTTAGCATCAGTTCATGTAAGTCTGTGCTGGCCTTTCCAAAATCATGATGCTAATCATTTCTTACAGAAGAATAATATTCTATAACGTCTATATACCATAACTTATTCAACTGTTCTCCAACTGATTCAAATCCACTCAGTCTCCAGTTTCTTGCCACTAAAAAAGCAGTCACAAACATTTTTTGCACATGTGGGTTCCTTTCCCTCCTTTAAGATCTCTTTGGAATATAAGCCTATTAAAAACACTGCTGGATCAAAGGGTATGCACAGTTTGATAACTTTTGAGTATAGTTCCGAATTGCTCTCCAAAATAGTTGAATCAGTTCACAACCCCACAAACAACGTATTAATGTCCCACTTTTCCCATATCCCTTCCAACATTCATCATTATCTTTTCCAGTAACCTTAGCCAACCTGAGATGTGTGTAATGGTAACTCAGGGTTGTCTTAAGCTTCATTTCTCTCATCAATACTGATTTACAGCACATTTTCATATGACTAAAAATTGTTTCAATTTCTTTATTTGAAAATTTTATGTTCATATCCTTTGGCCATTTATCATTTGGAGAATAGCATGAATTCTTATAAATTTGAGTCAATTTTTTTAATGAATTTTAGCAATGAGGGCTTTATCAGAAGCCATGAATGTAAAAATTTTGCTTCTCTCCTTATCTTGTCTGCATTGGTTTTATTTGTACAAAATCTTTTTAACTTAATATAATAAAAATTATTCAATAATATACTCTAGCTCTTTGGCCACAAATTCCTTCCTTCACCACAGATCTGAGAGGTGACTTATCCTTTGTTTTATTAATTTGGTTATAATATAACTCTTAATGTCTAACTCATGAACCCATATTGACATTATCTCAATATATAATATTTGGTGTGGGTCAATACCTTTTTTCTTACATACTAATTTCCAATTTTCCCAGCAGTTTTTGTTAAAGAGTGAGTTCTTATCCCAAAATCTGGAGTCTTTGGGTTTGTCAAACCCTAGATTTCTATAGTCATTGACTATTTTGTGCTGTGAAACTAACCTATTCCACTGATCTACTATTCCTTCGACAGTACCAAATGGTTTTGATGATGATTGGTTTATAATATATATATATATATATATATATATGTATATGTATATATAAATATATATTAGGTCTTGTACAGCTAGGCTACCTTCATTAGCATTTTTTTCATTAATTGCCTTGAAATTCTTTACTTTTTGTTCTTGCGGATGAACTTTGCTATTATTTATTCCACATCTGTAAAATAATTCCTTGGGATTTTGATTGGTATGCACTGAAAGAGTAGATTAATTTAGGTAGTATTGTCATATTAATCATATTCACTCTGCCTACCCATGAGGACTTCATATTTTCCCAATTGATTGGATCTGATTTTATTTGCTTGAAAAGCATTTTGTGATTGTGTTCATATAGTTCCTGACTTTGCCTTGGCAGATAGACTCCAAAATATTTTATATTATCTATAGGTATTCTAAATGGAACTTCTCTTTGTATCTCTTGCTACTGGCCTTTGTTGGTAATATATAAAAATGCTGATAATTTTATGGATTTAGGTTGTATCCTGCAACTTTTCTAAAATTGTGAATTATTTCTAGTAGTTTTTCACTTGATTCTCTTGAATTCTCTAAGAATACTATCATATCAACTACAAAGAGTGAAAACTTGGTTTCCTTATTACCTACACTAATGCCTTTAATATCTTTTTTCTTCTCTTGCCAAAGCTGATATTTCTAATGCAATATTGAATAGTAATGGTGATAGTGGGCAACCTTGTTTCTCCTTGTTCTTACTGGGAATGGTTCTAGTTTGTTCCCATTAAATATGATGCTTTCTGATGATTTTAAATTGATGCTACTCATCATTTTAAGGAAAACTATTTATTTGTATGCTCCCTAGTGTTTTTAATAGGAATGGGTGTTGGATTTTGTCAATGCTTTTTTGGCATCTATTGAGATAATTATATTTTTTTTAGTTTGATTATTGATGTAGTCAGTTATGTTAATAATTTTTTTAATATTGAACTAGCACTTCATTTCTGTTATAAATCCTATTTCATTATAATGTATTATTCTGGGGATGACGTACTGTAATCTCATTACTAATATTTTATTTAAGATGTTTGTATCAATATTCATTAGGGAGATTTGTAATTTTTTTGTCTGTTTTGACTCTATACCTGGCTTAGGTATCAGTACCATATCTGTATCATAAAAGAAAT
Source organism: Sarcophilus harrisii (assembly GCF_902635505.1). Lineage (NCBI taxonomy): Eukaryota > Metazoa > Chordata > Mammalia > Dasyuromorphia > Dasyuridae > Sarcophilus > Sarcophilus harrisii. The sequence goes on along the minus strand of NC_045427.1, from coordinate 61,968,694 downwards.
TTAATAGGACTATTTCTTTCCCTATTCTTTCAAACAGTTTGTATAGTATTAGAATTAATCATTCTTTAAATATTTGGTAGGATTTGCATGTAAATCCATCTAGCTGTGGGGATTTTTTCTTAAGGAGTTGATTAATAGCTTGTTCAATTTATTTTCTCTAAAATGGGTCTACTTAAGTAATTTATTTCCTCTTCTGTTAATATGGGCAATCTATATTTCTATAAGTATTCCTACATTTCAATAAGATTATCAGATTTACTGGCATATAGTTGGGCAAAATAACTCTTAATTATTGCTCTAATTTCTTCTTCATGGAGGAAAATTCTTCCTTCCCATTTTTGATACTAACAATTTGATTTATTTCATTTTTCTAATCAAATAAACTAAGGATTTATCTATTTTGTTGATTTTTCATAAAACCATCTCAGTTTTTTTATTCAATAATTGTCTTACTTTCTATTTTATTAATCTCTTCTTTTATTTGCAGACTTTAAACTTTGGTATTTAATTAGAGGTTTTGAATTTGTTCATTTTCTAGCTTTTTTTAGTTGCAGAGCCAATTCATTAATCTTCTCTTTCTCTGTTTAATGCAAATAAGCATCTAGAGAGATAAAATTTCCCCTAATACCTGCTTTGGCTGAATCCCATAAATTGTGTTAGGTTGTCTCATTATTGTCATTTTCTTGGATGAAGTTATCAATAATGTCTATGAATTTGTTGTTTTACCTACTCATTCTCTAAGATTATTTAGTTTCCAATTAATTTTTGGTCTATTTCCCCTGGCCTTTATTGTGTATAACTTTTGTTGAACATGATTTTTAAAAATGCATTTATTATTTTTGTCTTTGTTCATTTGATTTGAGATTTTTTTGTGCTCTACTACATGGTCAATTTTTGTATAGGTTCCATGTACTGCTGAGAGAAAAAATATATTCCTTTTTGTCCAACCATATGTCAGTTACATAGAACAAAGAAAATACTCCCACCTCTATTCTGACCCTCTTTTTATCACTCTCTGCCCTTTTACCCCTTTTTTCCTCCTATTTTCTTGTAGGGTAACAAATTTCTACACTTGATTGAGTATATATGGTGTTTTTTCTCTGAGACAATTCATATGAGAGTAAGGTTTACTCTCTTCCCTGAACCTCACTCCACCTTCTTTCCATTGTAAAAGCTTTTTCTTGCCTCTTTTGTATGTAATAGTTTGCCTCATTCTACTTCTCCCTTTCCTATTCTCCCAGTGGATTCCTCTTTCAGTCTTTATTTTAATTTTTGTAAATACTGTCCCTTCACATTCAAATAACACCTGTGCTCTCTGCTCTCTGTCTATACACACACACACACACACACACACACACACACATATATATATATATATATATATATATATATATATTCCTCATTTCTCTAGTAATGAGAAAGTTATTTTGTTATAAGTAAACCTTATTAAGTTCCTTATGATTTTCATCTTTATTGAGTTTTTTTTTAATGATTCTCTAGCATCTTCTATTTGAGAGTCAACTTTTCTATTCAGCTCTGATCTTTTTATCAAGAATTTTTGAAATCCTTTATTTCATTGAATATCCATCTCAGTTTTTCTGAGTAAATGATTCTTGGTGAAAGCCTATCTCATTTTTCTTCTAGAATATTATATTCCAAGCCCTGGAAACCTTCAATATAGAAGCTACTAAGTCTTGAGTAATGTTGACTGTGGCTCTACAATACTTGAATTGTTTCTTTCTGGCTGCTCGAAATATTTTTTTCTTTGTTCAGACAGCTCTTGAATTTCTTTATAGTATCCCCAGTATTTCTCATTTTGGGATCTATTTTAGGAGGCGATTGGTGTATTCTTTCAATTTCTATTTTACCCTTTGGTTACAGAATATCAAAGTATTTTTCTTTAACAATATCTTGAAAGATGATGTTGAGGATTTCCTTTTGATAATCATTTTTAGGTAGTAAAATCACTTTTTAAGGTATAACTCCTGGATCTCTTTTCCAGACCAGTTGTTTTTCCAATGAGATATTTCACTTCTTCTTCTTCTTCTTCTTCTTCTTCTTCTTCTTCTTCTTCTTCTTCTTCTTCTTCTTCTTCTTCTTCTTCTTCTTCTTCTTCTTCTTCTTCTTCCTTTTCCTCTTCCTCTTCCTCCTCTTTTTTTCCTCCTCCTCCTCCTCCTTTTTCTCCTTCTCCTCTTCCTATTTCTTTTTCTCCTTCTTGGTTTAAAGAAAAGTCTTCTCAAAACCTAGATCCACACAATTCACATCATTCAAGATAAATAATCTTCAATAGACTTGTCTTCATCTTCTTTGAAGGATAAAATTTATCAAAATTTCATTTAAATATTAAAAATATGGCTATGTTCAATAAATTATTTTGGTATGAATATAGTCCTAGATTCTTAAAGAGTTTACAATCACAGCATAACTGTTGACAGTTTCCACAAGTTAGAAAAACAAGAATGAAACTAAGAATATACTTTCAGGATAAATAATAAATGTAGGAGAGTTCAAAGAAGCTAAATCATTTTCAAAATTCAAGGGCTATAAAAAAAGAAGCACTAGTATTTAGGTGGCATGTGCTAAAATACAATATTGTAGGTGTGTTTTGTTTTGTTTACAAAAAAAGATAAAACAATATTTAAGAAATAATTGTAGCAAAAACTCATTCAAGGAAAGGAAGTTTCCACATTGTCCATGTCTAAAAATGGGCATCTTAGCTAGCATATTGAGTTGATCACTTCTCCTTGAAGAATTGAGTAACAGATTCATGATGTCATCTCTTACCTGGAAGATCTGAATTTTCTCATTGTGTGTCTTGGAAGTTTTCCTTTCGGGAGATTATAGAAATTTATTGTAGAATTCTCTCTATTTTCACTTTGATCTTTAGTTCTTAAAGGTTGGGGCAAGTTTCTTTGCCCTTTTTATAGTCTGTTTTTCCCTTTATATTATAATCTTTATAAAGTCGATGTCCTGGCAGCTTCTGAAAGTAGTAAGAATACTTAACTTGGATACCTAATATCTGTACCACTTTCTATATAGAAATAGTTCTAGTAAACTCAGTTTACTTTGTTATAAAATTGAAAAAAAAATTTGTGCTTTCTCAGAACTGGCATGAAGTTCAGATAAGAACAAAAGTCATATGAGAGAGCTTTGTTATTAAAACATGCTATGGAAATATGAGTTGTTGTTTAGTGCCATTTGTTATTATATGGTTTTCTCTGGCTGTTACTCTTCTTTGCCTTGATAAAATAACATATTATTTAGAACAAGGAAAATAGTAGAAAGGAAACGTCATGAGAGAGAATACTTCACAATTTCCAAGGCTGTCTAAAGCAAGAAAAAATTGAACCCCAGGTGATTCAAGAGCATGACTGAAGGGGATAACGTTTTTAGGCCTTTTTCAAGCATAAGAAACCTGTTTTCATGAAAGAAAGATACAAGGAGATTGGAGGATCACATTTCTTTTCATTTCTCACGAGCAGAGGCAGTGCAAAGGGACTCAACAACCCCAGAAGAAGTAGCTGAAAAAAACTGATTTCAAGATACATGAAATACCTTTACTCTCCTCCTGCCTCCTCCCATTCCCTGGCTATTGTTGCTTAAGTGTCTGTCTTGAATGATGGTTTAGTTCTGTGGGGATGTAAGCAGTAACAAAAGAACAAGATTGAACATTGATAATGTGAAAAAACTGAATTCTGAGGTTAACTTTGCCATTTCAGAATCTAAGCTTAAATTTAAAAAGGGGGAAAATAGGAAAAAGCCATATTTCTGATCAAAATAGTGAAGCATTGTGATATAGTGAACTGAAGTCAACAAGCTTTTATTAAACACTTAATATCTGCCAGGCTAAGCACTGGACATATAAAGAAAAGCCAAAAATATACACTACCCTCAAAGAGGTCACAATCTAATGGGGAGACAATGTGCACAAAAACCAATATAGTTATGTGTAGGACAAATTCAAAAATAATCTTGGAGGGAAGGTATTAATACTAAAGAGGATAAGGAAAGTCTTGCAGATGGGAAAATTTTAGACAATGAAAAGAACACAATCTCTACAAAGGACCTGTTTTCAAATTTCATATCTTACGCTTACATTTTATATAATCCTGAACTAGTCAATAAAACTTTCCTGTCTTACTTTTCTCATCTTTAAAATTATGGAGTTAGGATAGATATTATCTGTGTAGTCATTGTAGGTCTCGTATTATATGATAACTAATACCTATTTATCACTTTTAATTTACTAAGTGTTTTATATACATTCAGACACGAATAAGTCAGTCAATAAGCACTTTTTTAAACATCTATATGTTATGCTAAACACTGGGAATATAAAAAAAAGCTAAAACCCAGTTTCTGAGCTTGAGGAATACCCAATTTAAGAGAGGAGACAGCAAGTAAAGGATATAAGAAAAACAACTCTCTACAGATAAATAGAAAACAACTACAGAATGGAAGGCACTAGAATTAAGGAGAGAGTGGGTAAAGTTTCTTATACAAAGTAGAATTATTAGAGACTTGAAGAAAAAGAAGAAAGCCAGGAAACAGAAACAGAGGATAGGTCATTTCATGTTTAGAGGATAGAGACCAAAGAAAAATGACTGAAACCAGGAAATAGTGTATCTTCTTCCTGGGACAGCAAGGAGGTCTGTATCACTGGATTAAGAGTATGTTGATCAGTAAAGATGTAAGAAAAATTGAAAATAGAGAATTAGGTGAGACATGTTTGTTAACACACTGAAATCTTATAATATACATATACTCAGACACCTATACATATAGCTATCATTATCTTCATTTTACTTTGGTTGGTTAGTTATTGTCTTTCATTCTCAAAGAAGACCAAAATGACCTAAGTAGGTTAATTAAGGTATTGTGTACAACTGTAGCTCATCAGACCAACATGAGCTTGGAATATTTTCCTTCATATCCAACACAAAAATTCCCTATTAACACTTCAGTGGATTCTCTAACTTTATACATCTCACATTTCTTCTGAGTTAATTCAATTCTGCTTTTCTCATAAAGCCTTGCATCTTCTCTGATGAGAGCTTATCATGTTGGGTGATGCAGTGCCAGTGTCTCCCATGTTATGCCTTGAGAGTGTCTTTGGATCATTTTTTCTGACCATTTTGTGAACACGTGTCTTGTGTGAGTCTTTATAAAATAGACTTTTTAACAAGCATACATTTGACATTTGAACAAAGTACCTAGCTCAATAGACTTATGCTCTCCACAGTAGAGTTAGAATGTTTGACAATTTAGTCCAAGAAAAGACCTCTCAGTATCTGGTATCTTATCCTTATGATCTTCAGAATTTTTCTAAGACAACTCAAAGTGAAGCATGTCTGTATTTCACAGTCATAGATCAATGAGATCATCACAAGGGCCCTGTAGACTTTCATTTTGGTGGTCAGCCTCCTACCACTCTTCTCCCCCATTTTTTTGGAGCCTTCCAAACAATAAATAGTTCTGGGAATGTGTGTGTGTCAACCATATTATCAATGTGAATTTCCCTGGAAAGTATACTAACAAGGTAAGTGAACTTATCTACAAAATTAAACATTTCTCCATTTTTTATAACTGATAGTTCCACATAAGGATGGCTTGGTGTTGGCTGATGGAGTACCTTTGTTTGCTCACTGTTAATTAAAATTAAAATAAGCAGCAGAGAACATATTGACTGATATTGATTGGACAATCATCTTCAAAAAAAACCCAAACACTCCCTACACTTTAGTTTTGAGTTTTAGTCTTTTCCAGTTGAAGAATTTACCATCATTTTAATATCTGACTTTGATACCACATAATTCTTTATTGAAGGCAGTTGACATCATGGCTAAAATCATCATGCTAAAAAAGCATGGGAACAAGCACATAGCCTTATTTCACTCCACCAGTGCCTGGGAAAGTTTGAGTATTGTTCATTTCACAAAACCCAAGCAAGTATACTACCATAAAATTAATATACTATAATAATAAACCTTTCTAAGCAAAAAAAAATTTGACAATTTTCTACAAGCCCTCATAATTGATGGTATCAAAAGCCTTGATCAGAATTATAAATGTTTCATGCAGACCTCTGTTCTACTTGTGGCAAAGGTTTGCCATATCAACTGTACTATGGCCTTTTGTGAGGATACACTGTCTCTTAGATAGATGATTTTCTTCCAGCTGAATAGAAATCTATTATGGAGTTCTATAGCAAAAATCTTGCCAGCAATAACTAAAAGAGATACCCCTCTGTGATTGTCACAGGACAAACAGTTCCCTTTATCTTAGTAGACATAGACAATGGAGACATCCTTGAATTCTTAGGGTATAATCTCCTCTTGTCATACAATCTAGAAAATTTCATTCAACTTTGAGTAAATTGAGGACCTGAAAGTCTTATTACTTGGTCATAGTCCCACAAGCAGGAGACTTGCAGTATCAGAGATGATGGAGTTAGCAGTAAATTGTCATATAGTCCAAATTTAAGCTTGTTGAGTTCAGTTCTCTATATCACAATGCTTCACTATTTTGATCAGAAATCTGGCTTCTTCCTACTTTCCCCCTTTTTAAATTTAAGCTTGACTATATCCAAAGCCTCCAAGAAAAAACAGAATTGGTCTTAGTACATGGAAAAGCTCTAAAGGAATTCTGAAAATGAAGCAAAAGAGGTAGAGAAAAAATTTTGGAAAATAATTGAGAGAAGAATGGAAGGTAATGACTTTATGAGAAACCAAGATACAACAAAGCGAAAGCAAATATATATATATATATATATATATATATATATATATATATATATATGAAAAAATGTGAAATATTTCATTGGAAAAACAATTGATTGGAAAATAATTCCAAGAGAGAAAATTTAAATTTAAGATAAGAGAGAGAAGCTAGAATTCAAAAAATTTAAAAAATATATAAACTATGAATGTAACTGGAGAAAATATAAAATAAATAAAAGAAAAAAAAAGAAGATAATAAGCTCTAATCCCCAGTGAATTTCCCCATGCAAATACCAATGCTTGGACACCTCATGTATCTCAGCATAATATACCCAATCAATTAAATACAGAACTCTATCTTATCTGACAGTAAAATAAGAGGGGTGGTAATTAACTAAAAAATGGTTAGAAAGAGATTGACAGAAGGAAGGCCAGACTGGGTGAGGTACAAGACAGAAATAAATCACTGGTGAGAAGAGAAAGGAGAGCAGTCAAAAAGGAGAAAGAATAGGACAGGAGGAAATATACAGTTATTAATTGTGACTGTGATTTTGAATGGGATGAATTGTCCCATAAAATAGAAGCAGCTGAGTGGATCAAAACCCATAATTGTACAATATATTGTTTACAAGAAATACACTAGAAGTAGAGACATACACACACAGAATAAAGGTAATGGGCTGGTACAAAAACTATTATGGCAACAATGAAACAACATGTTGAAATTTATGGGATGCAGCCAAAGCAGTACTTAGGGGAAAATGATTTCTCTAAATTCTTACATTTAAAAAAAGTACAGATCAATGAATTGGGCATGCAACACCGACAAGAAACCTAGAAAAATTTTCAATTAAGCACCAAATTTGAAATTTAGATAAACATGAAATTAATGAGATTGAAAGAAAAATAATCTATTATGCAAATAAATAAGTCTAGAACCTGGTTTTACAAAAATACCAATAAGATAGATAAGTTAACTTGTTATTTTAAAAGAAGAAAACCAAATATTTTGTACTGAAAATGAAATGAGTGAAATCACCAACAATTAAGAAGAAATTAATGCAATCATTAGAAATTATTTTGCTCAGTTATATACCAATAAATGTGATAATTGAGCAAAATTTATGAAATACATATACAGATTAACAGATCAGGAAATGAAATGTCTCAATAATAATATCTTAGAAAAATGCATAAGTTATTAATGAATTCCCTTAGAAAAAATCCCCAGGGTTGGATATTGCATTCTGGCAAACATTTACAGAACAATTAACTCTAATACTGTATAAGTTACTTGGAAAACATAGGTGAAGAAGGAGTCCTACGGATTTCTTTTATGACAAAAATATATTGCTTATATCTAAATCAGGAAGATCAAAATCGGAAAAAGAAAATTATAATGCTGTTTCCTTAATGACTATTAATGCCATTTTTTAAAAACAAAATTCTAGCAAAGTGATTTTAGCACTATATCAAAGGGATTATACACTATAACCAGATGGAATTATTCCAGGAATGCAGGATTGATGTAATATAAAGAAAACTTCAACACATTTGACTAAATCAATAACAAAAGCAACAGAAATAATATAATTATTGAAGAGATGCTGAAAAAGGAAGCCCTCCTTAAAATGACATGCAGTAGCTATCTAAAATGATCAGCAAGCATTATTTTAATGGGGATAATCTAGAAGCTTTCCCAATAAGAGCAAGGATAAAATAAAGCTGTCCATTATCACCTTGATTATTCTGAATCATACTAGAGATGTGATCTATATAGGAGCAAAAGAAAGAAAAGCCATTAATAGACAATATGGAAATAAAATTATCACTCTTTGCACATGATAAAATGATATACTTAGAAAACCCTGGAGAACAACAACAAAAAAAAAAATCCTACTTGAAACATTTAAAAGTTTAGCAAACTATATATATTTTTTAACTTTACAGTAAAAGTTTTTACAGGATATAAGTTAAACCCTATATAAATCATTAGCTCAGCAGAAAGAGAGATAGAAGGAATAATTCTATTTAAAATAACATTAAACATTATAAATTATTTAGGAGTCTACATACCAAGACAAACTGAGAAATTATATGAACATAATTCCAAAAGTCTTTTCACACAACTAAAATTAGATCAAAACAATTGGAAAAAATAGCAATCGTTCATGGATACAATGAATCAGTATAAAAATGACAATTCTGCCTAAACTGTTTTACCTGTTTATTGCCATATTAATTAAACTACCAAAAACTATCTAATAGAGTTAGAAAAAATGAATGTAAGCTAAATTCACCAAAAAAAATAAAAGGTCAAGAATATGAAAGTCATTAATGGGAGAAAAAAAAAAGAATGTGGCCTAGCAAAACCTGATGACTACTTATATTATAAAGTAGCAATCATCAAAATTACTTGGTACTGGCTAGAAAATGTAGTGGGTAAAACAGTGGTAAAACTGGTAAATTAGATTAAGTATAAAAGATCCAGTAATCAATGATCATAGTAAACTAGTATTTGATAAGCCCAAAACCTTCACCCTTTGAGATAAGAACTCACTATTTGACTAAAACTGCTGGGAACACTGGAAAACAATAGGACACAAGCTAGGCACAGACAAATATTCCTTACTCTATACCAAGATAAGGTCAAAATGGATGCATGTTAGACATTATGGATGAAACCATAAACAAATTAAAGAGCAAGGAATAATCTTTCTGTCAGATCTTCTAGAAAAAGGAAGAATTTGTGACCAAACCAGAGAGAGAGAAAAATAAGAAATACTGCCTATGGACTTAAGAAAAATGGTTTGGGAATGAACTGAGGATGTCACCAATTAAAGAACATCCAACGAAAGCTTTACAGTGATGCTATCAAGAGGGAATGAACTTACTGGTTTTCTGCACCAGTAAATGAATTATTCTTTGTCTCATGTGTTTCCTACATGTATGCCTCAGTGTCATTGTACACTATATGCATACGATGGGTAATACACACCAGAGATTTTAGGAAATGGTTAGCAACATATATTCTCTGTAAATTCATTTGGCAAAAGTCTCCTGGGTTATTATTATAGTGAAGCATACTCTTTGAGCTTTTGAGCAATGGTAGTAGGAGTAGTTAACCAGAGACAAACCTGAAATCCAAGAGTAGAAATAATGTAACTTGAGGATTCAATCTGCAAGTACAAATTGTATTTTATCCTCAAATACTTTCAAGAAGAGTAGAAAAATGGGAAAACTCCAGTATTATAAGAAGAAACGAATTTGAGCCTGGCCCAAATTCTTTTTAACTCTAACTCTGGTAAGATTCCTTTCTCAAAATTCCAAAATAAAAATTCCTGGTAAAATGATAGAGATGCTTCTAATACTCTCTCCTTAAATAAAATTATGTGTAGATGTTATGTGGAATTAAAGGAGAAAGAAAAATCAAGCACTTACATATGCTGAATGTGAGAACCATAGACAAAATTATAGAAGTTTACTGCCTCTGAAAACTTTAAAAGCTTCTTATATATTGTTCTATGGACTTCTTTGGATCCCTTGCTGGGTGACAGGAAAAAAATATAAACAAACAAATAAAAACAAACATTATTTATCTTTGAAGATGCTCTTTTTTTCTTTCTTTTTTTTCTGTGATTATTCTATTACTTTTTCAGGTAAATAGCAGAACAAATCAGGAATATCCTGTCAAAACCTTCTCCAATCATCCTATAATACAGCTTTCAAATTGACTGATGCTTCCATAAGTAAATTTCTATTGGGTAAATGAAGCTTTGACAATTGTTGCTTCAATAATATCATTGACTTCTCTTGAAATAAAAGTTTCTTCTCTCCTCTCATTGCCCCACAAAGAGTGTTTTATCAGTTTTAAAGAGTAATGCATAGTTTGAGCATGGGATCCCAATGAGGAGATGCTTCTTTTTAGACAATGTTAACATTTGGCTACCAGATTTTAAATTATTCAATCTTGTCAGACGCCCTTTGACCCCATTTATTTTGTTTTGTTTTGTTTTGTTTTTGGCAGAGAAACTGGAATAGCTTTCCATTTTCTTCTCTAGTTCATTTTACAGATGAAAAAACTGAGGCAAAGAGTATTAAGTGATTTGTTGAGAATCATACAAGTTAAGTGTCTGAGGCCAGATTTTAACTCAGGAATACTCACTTTTCTGACTTCAGGTTTGGTACTCTACATACTATGTTATTTAGCTGTCCCCATAACTGTCAGATTATGAGATGATAAAGGATAAATATATTCTGGAGTAGTAAATTGAATCAGAAATGTTTCCAATTACTCTTATAGGCATGACACAGAATAAGTAAGGGGATATAAATTTTAAGCTATTATTGAAAATAATGGGACTTTGAGTTAGCTAAAGGGACAACATCAAGCACTAGTTGGCTCTTTCTACGTTGACTGTGTTTCTAAATTAAAGAAGATATCATACAAAATGGAACTCAGCATTGTCAATTCTGATAAAGATTATCATTATGACCTCAAGCAAGTTCTCTCTCTAAGGATTCTAAAGTTAGGGCTTTTTTAATGTGATAAGAATTTATAGAAATCATATGCTGTCAGAATTAGAAAGTCCTACAAAAATAATGAAATGAATGAATGAGGAAATGCATGAATGAAAAATAAAAGTATTCAACATTTTTATTAGTAAAGTACTGTGTAAAGTGACAATGAAATAAATAGAGGAGTAACATAATACTTGGTCTTGAGAGAGCTCATGTTCTAATAGAGAAGACAAACTATTTCAGTTTCAACTATAGAACATTAAGAATATTTGTACATGTGTTAAAACATGCATTAATTATGGATAAAGTTCTACATTCATCTAAGGCAGCAGTTCTCAAATCATGCTCCCTGAATGTTTGAGGGTCTCTGAGATCCTTCTGGGAGAGTGCTACTAGATCAAAATTATTTTCATATTAATACTAAGACTTTTTATTTGTCTCTTGAATTATTCCTTCCTTTTTCAAATACATATCTGAGTGAAGACAGATTTTCTTCATATTCTTAAAACAACATATCACAACAGATTGAGTGCAGGAGGGGATATAGGAATCCAGCTGTCTTCTATTAAGAGAGACATTAAAGAGTTTTGAAAAAATATGTAAAACAATGCCACACATTAGATTCTTTTAGTCATTTTCAAAAAATGTTTTCCTATTAACATGTAATTGGTTTATTATTTTAAACAAGTTAATAAATATTTGTTAAAAATGTCCATTTTAATTTCTAATATGTAAATATCAATAGCTATAATGAACACAAACAAAAGCTCTTTGAGGAATCCTGAGAATAAAATATGGGACAGGGAGAAGACAATTAGCATTTATTAGGCTTCTATGATATGCCAGGCATTTTGTTAAACATTTTATTAAAAATGTAATTTGACTCTCAAAAGAATCTTGGGAAATACACTATTATTAACTATATTTTACAAATGGAGAAACTGAAGGAGACAGAGGTAAAGCAATTTGTCCAGGATCACACAGTTGCTAAGTATCTGCAGCTGAATTGAAATTCAGACTTTTCTTCTTCTTGGTCCAGTGTTTTATTAATTTCTCAGTAACAATTTACCATTCTAATCTAATGGGGTTTAGGGTAATATTCAAAAATCTGATTGGGTGGAGATGACCATGGAGAAACAATGAGGTCAATTAATGTCCTAAGAAACTATTTTGACTATATTATTCATCCAATAAATTCCAGGGGGTAAAATGTTACTTGTAGGATAAAATATAAACTTATTGGTCTTGATTGATGTTTGCTAAACCTCTATGCTTCTGCACTCAATGTCTCCTCTGAAGCTGAAATGCAACAAAGTATGGATGAATTGTCTGCTGTTTGTGCTAATCTTGGCTTGATAATAAATATGAAGAAAACAGAAGTTCTTAACCAGTCAGCACCACATCATCCATACACAGAAGCAGTGGTTATATCAAATGGAGAAATATTGAATTCTGTGGATAAGTTTGCTTACAGTATACTTTCTTGTGATGTCCACATACATTATAAGTTTAGTACATGCATGTTTCCCCTCAATAGTATTTTATTTTTTCCAAATAAATGTAAAGATAATTTTTAACACTCATTTTTGTAAGATTTTGAATAGCATTTTTTTCTTCCCTTTTGTACCTTCTCCCAAGACAGGAAGCAATCTGATATAGGTTATACATTACAATAATTTTAAACATATTTCCATATTAATCATGTTGAAAAATCAGAAAAAAGGTAGAACTCATGAGAAAGAATAAAACACAATAAAAATTGAAAATATACTTTGATTCAAATTCAGTTTCTACACTTCTGTCTAACATGTGTATATCATTTTCCATCACAATTTTTTTGGAATTGTCTAGAATCAGTGTATTGCTTAATAGAGCTAAGTTTTTCATAGTTAATAATTTCATAGTCTTATCACTGTGAATGATGTTCCACTGGTTCTGCTCACTTCACTCTGCATCAGTTCATGTAAGTTTTTCCAAGGTCTTCTGAAGTCCATGTACACATTATTTTTTATAAAAATAGTATTCCATTATATTAACATACCATAACTTATTTAACCATTCACAAATTAATTATCATTTCATCCATTTTCAATTCCATGCCTCCACAAAAAGAACTCTTACAAAAAAAATTGCACATGTGGATTCTTTTCCCTCTTTTATGATCTCTTTGGGATACAGATCCAGTAGAGACAGTGCTGAATCCAAATTGTTCTACAGAATGGCTATTTCAGTTTACAATTTCCCCAGTAGTGCCTTAGTATCCCAATTTTCTCATATCCCTCCCAACATTTCTCATATTTTTTGTCATCTTAATCAATTTGATAGGTATGATACCTCAAAGTTCTTTTACTTTTTATTTCTCTAATTAATAGTGATTAGGCCTTTTTATATGACTTATTTTAATTTCTTTATCTGAAAATTATCTATTCATATCCTTTGACTATTTGTTAATAGGGGAATCGATTGTATTCTTATAAATTTGACTTGGTTCTTTCTATATTTTAAAAATGAGATCTTTATCAGAAACACTGGCTTTCCAAAACGTTTGTGGCAGTTCTGTTTGTAGTGACTAGAAACAGGAAACTGAATGGATGCCCATCAATTGGAGAATGGTTGGGTAAATTGTGGTATATGAATGTTATGGAATATTATTGTTCTGTAAGAAATGACCAGCAGTAGGAATACAGAGAGGCTTGGAGAGACTTACATGAATTGATGCTAAATGGAATGAACAGAACCAGGAGATCATTATATACTTCAACAACAATATTGAATGAGGATGTATTCTGATGGAAGTGGATTTCTTTGACAAAGAGAAGATCTAACTCAATTTCAATTGATCAATGATGGACAGAAGCAGCTACACCCAAAAAAAGAACACTGGGAAATGAATGTAAACTGTTTGCATTTTGGTTTTCCTTCCTGGGTTATTTTTACCTTCTGAATCCAATTCTTCCTGTGAACAAGAGAACTGTGTATCTAGGATATACTGTGACATATTTAACATGTATAGGACTGCTTGCCATCTGGGGGAGGGGATGGAGAGAGGGAGGGGAAAAGTCGGAACAGAAGTGAGGGAAGGGATAATGTTGTAAAAAATTATCCGGGCATGGGTTCTGTCAATAAAAAGTTATAAATATAAATAAATAAATAAAAAGACACACTGGCTTTCAAAATTGTTTCCCAGATTTCTGTTTTCTTTCTAATCTTGGCTGCATTGGTTTTACTTATGCAAAAACCTCTTTTATTTAATATTATAAAACTATCCATTTTGCATTTCATAATATTCCCTATTTTTTTTTGATGATAAATTTCTCTATTCTTCAAAGATCTGAGGTAAACTGTCCCTTGCTACCCTAATTTGCTTATGGTGCTATCCGTTATGTCTAAATCATGAATCTATTTCAGTTTCACCTTATCTTGGTATAGGGTTTACCAGAATATTTTACTTGCCTACTCAGAGACGCAATTTTGGTGACAAGAAATATGTTATGAATAATTTCTGCTCTGCTCTTAACCCTTTTACCCCTCCATGGGAAGGGAGCAAAAGCATAAGCATTTATTAAGTAGTTATAGCAGACACTGTGCTGAATCCTTTACAAATATAATATTATTTGATTCTTATAACAACCCTTGGATTTTAAAATTAAGAAAACAGACTAGGAGAAGATAAGTAACTTGTCTAAGGTCACATGACTTGCAAATATTTGAATTTGGCTTTTAACTCTGGCCTTTTTGGCTTGTGGCACAGCACTCTACCTAGCATATACCACCCATTTGTTTCTGGTCACTTTCTTAGATTTAATTTAGTAATGTAAAGTAAAAAGTAAAATTTTCATTGCTCTTAAGTAATTATTTCTGCTAAAACTCACTCAGAGAGATTAAAAATAATGTATTAGAAAATCCTTGAGAATTTGGCTCTAAGGACAGAGAGGTGATAGCCTTGCTTCAAATTTATTCAGATTGAATCTCTTTGTGAGGGAACTAGCTAAAGCCATATAAAGCATGTAAAAAAGTAAGAGAACAAAAAGAAAGAAGGGAGAAAGGGAGGAAGAAAGGAAGGAAAGAAAGGTAGAAAAAAAGGATGAAGGGAAGGAGGAAAGAAGGAAGGAAAGACAGAAGGAAGGAAGGAAAAGGAAGAAAGGGAAGGAGGGAGGGAGGGCAAAAGGAAAGGAAGGAGGAAGGAAGAAAAAGGAAAATGGAAAAAAACAAAGAAAAGCAAGAAAGCAAGAAAGTCTTATGGAACTATATATTGATCATTGTTCCCTAAGTAGGTTACCAAACTTTAGAATATAAAAGGGTACCTAGTCCAACTAGTATCTCAATTTAATTCCCTCTATAGAGGGATACCAAGAAAACCCTAAATCAGTTTATTCTATCTTTTGTTGATTTCTTCTTAGGAGAACTTTTTTTTGATATTTTTTATTATAGTTTTTTTATTGACAGAACATATGCATGGGTAATTTTTCAACATTGACCCTTGCAAATACTTCTGTTCCAACTTTTCCCTTCCTTCCGTCCACCCTCTCCCCTAGATAGCAGGCAGTCTCATAAATGTTAAACATCTTAAAGTATATCTTAAATACAATATCTATGTACATATTTATACAATTCTCTTGTTGAACAAGAAAAATCAGATTTAGAAAGATAAATACAAGCAGTCCATACTTGTTTCCCAGTGTTCTTTCGCTGGGTACAGCTGGTTCTGTTCATCATTGATCAATTGGAACTGAATTGGATCCTCTCATTGCCAAAGATATCTACTTCCATCAGAATTGATGCTTATATAGTAATGTTGTTGAAGTGTATAATGATAAGAGAACAATTTTTACATTAAACCTAAATGTTTCTTTTTGCAATTTCTATACATTGTTTGAACCTCTAAGGAAGTTATGTTCTTGAACTTTTTCTGTTCATTCCCCAGAATTCTCTTCCCCAGTTTTTCCAACTTTTCCCCATAAAGCATATTGTCTAGAGCTATGTCCTTTGCTAAAATGTAGGTCTATACTATTTCCTGATACCTGTCAGGGAAAAAAAGATATAATATTGTTTTGGCATGATCTCTTACTGATGAAACTGTGGTGACTTATGGTCAAGATTTCACTTTTACTAAAGATTTTCTCTCACTATTCCCTTAATAACAATTCTGTAATAAGAGACTTTTGCCAGGAATTGAAGACAAGCACACTGTGTTATAGTTGCATACCCCAGTCCCTTCCCTTTTTTGGAAATCAGGCCAACATTTGCCCTTCTTCAGTCCTCTGTTATTACCCTTTTCATTCTTCAAGATCTTTTAAAGATTGATGACAGTGCTTCAGAAATCTCTCTTCCCAGTATTTTTCCAGGATATAATCTTCTGGGACTGGTGACCTAGCTTGATACTTGGAACTTTAAATTGTAATATATTCTTATTTTTTCTCCATGGAATTCAAAGCTATTAATGCCTGCCAAGTATTTCAGATTCACTGATTCCCTTGTTCTTTGAGTTAGATATTTATGAAAACCTTGTGACCTTAAAAAAAGACAGGCACTGTAGGATTAAAACTCCTTTTTTCTTATTTACTTTGTTTCAAGTAAAATACTTAATTATTTCCCTAATATTTTCAAGGCAGACTGTCTAGAAACAACCTCCTTTTTTGTGGGGCAAGCATGTTTTAAATGCAATTGAAGAAACTCAAAACCCTAATTCCTTTTGCTAATATTGTTTTGTTTGACTACAAAATACACCTGAACTCTTGTTTACTTCCAGAGTTGAATAATTTGTTCTGTCTGCTATTATGTTGTTATTCTTGGCTCCCACTTCCACTCTTCTTCTTACCCTGACCCTCCACAAGTTTTGTCCCACCCACAAAATGGAAGATTAATTTGTTCTTATATAATTTCTTCATAATGCAGCACAGGATGATTATGATGAGTTCATATTTTTGCTAATGATATTTTTTGGTTTTAAACTTTCCCTTCAATCTAGTTGATATACATCTATTTTTCTTCACAGAAGAACAAAATGTAAGTCTTTCCTGAATGATCGATGTCTTCATATTCCTAGATTCTCCCCATTTTTTGCCATAACCATACATATGACAGTGCCAATGACTTCACTATTCTTTGTTACTTTTCTATCAAAGTATATGTATTTTCCAGGATTATATCACTCCATTCCAAAACAGTCAAAAGATTGTCTATTGCTCTTTGATAGTCAAGTAATGAGCATTTCACAGGAAAAAAAAATAAGGGCATTTTGCCAGCATTCCCTTTTAATATGTGGGAATTAAATACAGGTGTATGCAAGTGTTACTTTTTTTTTCATAGTTGGGGAAATAGTAGCTTTTAGGCCATGTGGGTGTGTTGAGAATAGCAGCAACATCATAAATGCATGAAATAAAATAGATAAACCTACAACAGAAGCTCATCATATTTAAATACAATTATTAAAAGATTTTATAAATGTAGAAGATGAATTTGAAGGGGCCCACATTTTGTAAGACCCATCAGTAATTACGTAGGGAGTAAGAAGAGACATCTTCCTACTCTTCTCCAAGGGAAATTTTCATTCCTGATAAGTGTGAAGGAGGCTGCTTCCAAAGACCACTGCTCTTAGAAAGAATAAGTACTGAGCTAGAAGTATATCTATCTACTTCTTTAAAGATTGTGAATGCTAGGGAATATGATCAGGTTTCCTCTAACTTCAATGGGGAAGGGAAATTCAAAGTGATAAGTCCATAGCTTTGTCCCATTTCCATAACGATAATTCTACAATAAGCATATGTCTAGAATAAGGGTGGGGGAATGATAAAGAAGGAAGATTATTCAAAGAATACCAAAGAGAAATCAGAGAATGTACAGTAGAATATAGACTATACAGTACAGAATGAAGCTCTTCCATCAGCTAATAAAGAGAAACCATCCTTGTTCTCATTCAAGGAGAAATTCCCCAAAGTCTCTGCCATAGTAAGTTGGATGGAGACATGATAGAAAGTGCTATCTCTTCCCCTGTCTTCCTAGAACTTTTTTCCTTCATCTTTCTGAGGTGGGATTGATCTCTTCCATCTCCCCTTTTGAAACAGGAAGCCAGAAGTATTTGAAATAGCTTGACACTTGAAGAATTAAAGCTTTACTATTCTGAAAAAGGATTGGCTTTTAAAGGTCCCAAAGAGGGACTCCTGTAGAGGGCCAGAACTCTGAAAAAGTGTACTTGAATCTAGGTCAGCATGGTACTTATAGTTAAGTACCTATTTAATGTGAGATAATGGTTCTTTATGTTGATGTAATGGTTGCACATGCTTAGTGTGGTGTAGTGATGTAATCTTATGTAAGTATTTAAGGGCTCGAATAATTGGGAATGCTTTCCTCAACCACAGACACAAGAGAAGATGCCGACTCCAGATGCTATCTTGGACCAGCCTCATGGTCTTTTTCCTGCCTCCTTCACTCCTCCACTAAGACCAAGAACTCAGGCAGATCCAGAGGTCCCCCAGAGAGCTAGTCCAAACTTACAGACTCCCACTCAAGGAGACCTCCAAAAAGAAGGGGGAATAGCAAAAACTTGATGTCTCTCTTCTTTCACTAACTCTGCCCCACTCATAGATTTCAGGGCTTTCATTTCCACCAATAAGGAGAAAGTCTCATACCAATGAGCCTTGGGATAGGGGTTACATAAAGTTTAAAGACTATATCAAAAAACTACTTTAGAACACTAAGTGAAATTTCCTGTGATGGGTTTCCTATAACTTTCAATTAAATTAGATACATATTTATTAAATACATACTATGTGAGTAATTATGTGAGTACTATGCCTTGAGTACACAGGAAGATTAAATAAATATATACGTATATTAAATAGAATAATTATGGGGAAATTCAAGCTCTGTTTGTTTCTGTTTAGGAAAGATATTTTCTAACTGGAAATATCAATGTTTATCAGGAAGAAAGTAGAATTTATATGATCAAAGTCCTCCTTAACAGAAAATATGGAGTACAAGATGAGAGTAATCATTACTTGAAAAAAGTATGTGATATTTGCTTCTCTGCATTGGACAAATTATTGTTACCACCGTTCAAAGTACAGAAAGATTTTTCTTCAAAAATATGTTATAAGGGATTTAGGGAATGTCTTTCCATTCCTCTATTTATCAAAGAAAATTAGGTTTTCCCTTTAGAAAAGAAAATGAACGTCAATTTGGAGGGAATCAAGGAAAAGGAAAATAAACTGAATCTGAAGAAGCAGAGGGCTATTTGGACTTCTATCAAGAGATTAGAAGACAGAAAAATATTTCTTCTACCTGGTAAGGGACATTTTGTTCCCATGTTATGAAAAATGTAAGATGTACCATAATAAGTAATAGGAGATAAGTAATGTGAGTTTCTCCTCAGAAGGGAGATAGGACCTCTGAGTAGAAAGGAATTTGGCCTCCCTGGAAAGATCATACATTGAATGTTCCAGCAGACAAAATACCATCTGATAACAGGTTTATAAGGAATGAGAGATGAGAACTAGTGGTTGATGATTCCTTGCTGAGTGAACTCCCATCTAATAATCTTAATTATCTATCTGAGACCATAAGTAAAGTTTTCATGTCTCTATGACATTGATCTAAAATCACACTAGAATTACTTGTCCAAACCTGAGGATTACAATCCACTTTTGGTGACTTAGATAAATGTAACTGACACAAGCAGTAAGCATCTAGAAAATATTCCTAAGCATAATGAAATCTTGGGCAAGAAATCAAAGACCTTAAGGTTGCAAAGGGACATTTATTCATAGCTGCAAAATATAAAGAGAAACCAATTATGTTTGTGAACATCTGGTACAGAAAATGGTTTCGGATTTTTAAATCATACTTAAAATATAGTAATGATGTATTTCTGTCCAGGGAAGAATATACATTGTAAGGAGTTGGCTAAAAATCTATTTTCCTGAAATGTTGCAGGTCTGATAGAAGGGCCTTTAAAATGAAAAGAAAGAGGGAGAGAAAATCATTTGAGAAAATCCACTGAAATAAACATAAAAGAGTTGGGGTTCTATGGCAATTTGGTGAATCCTTCTAAGAATAATATAATTTTTGAAATTCATAAATTAAAATGCATGATTATAAAGAAATCAATTATATTGAAATATAGTTATAGATAAAATTCATATATAAATAATTGGTTTGCACATAACATATATGTTATAAATAATATGTTACCTTTATGTATAGCAATAATAAGAAGAAATCCAAGGACTCTCCAATAAAAACTTCTGCATAGAGAATATTAATAGGAAAAAAATAGTAAAGAATAGTAGAGAAATTGAAAGGAAACAAAATCTAAGCAAAGGGTTAACAAAGTTATTAAGCCAGATAAATTAGAGATCATAACAAAAGGGAGGAAATTTGATACCAGATAATATCACTGAGACTTGGTAGGTTGTTTAGTTTATTCAATTGTGCTCAAATATCCATGACCCCATTTTAATGTTTTCTTAGAAAAGATAATGGAGTAGTTTGTTATTCCTTCTCCAAATCAATTAATAGAAGAGGAAACTGAGGCAAAATGATTAAGTTACTTGCCCAGCTAGTAAGTGCCTGAGACTAGATGTGAACTCAGGAAAATGAGTCAATAAGACTGTCACTGTCTTATTGTGACTGACAATAGGCCTGTCATTGTAGCCTATGAGATACTTACCTGCCCAGATTTGGTAAGAATGGACCTCCAATTAAAATCTGGTGCTGGAAGGCTATAATTTATCAAAAAGGAACAGAATATGTCAAAGGGAGCTAAATAAAAATGCAATTTATATTAAGTATACTATTGTAAGGAAATATGAAAACTAGAGCTGGAAAGTTTGGTGGTGAATTTTTCCAGTGGAGGTAGAAACAGTTGCAATCAGATTAATATCTAAATGCCTCAAAAGTCAGATAACATAAGGACATATTGAGCAAACTGAGTATGGTTATCCTGGAGAAGAAATTTAGATGTAGCATATTCACTATGTTCAACTATCTGAAAACTTGTCAAAGAAGAAAAATAAAAGAAGAGGAGGAGGAAAAGAAAAATAAAACCAAACAAACAAAAAGCTTTATGTTGCTGGTGCCTAGAGGACAGAAATAAAATCACTGAATGGAAGTGTTAGAGGTAATTTGAGGCTTGATTTGAAAAACAAACTTCTGAACAATTAGTGCCATCCTAAAATGGAAGGATTGCCTCAGGAGGTTATTGATTTCTCTTCACTAGAGCTCTTTAACAAAAGTGAATTGCCATTTATTGGACAGGTTGTAGACACTCTTAGGGCTCTTGCTTAGGAACATTTTTAAAAATTATTTGGCCTTTGAGGTTTATTTCAACATTGAGATTCTGTGATTGGGAAATGAACCTTGAAGGACAGAGATAGGAAGAGAACAGAGAGAGTTGGGAAAGAAAGGAATAATCCCCTGTATTGGAAACCAGAAATATTTGACTTGCTTGTGGATCGCTCTTATCTCTCTGTCTCCTCTGTCTGTGTTCCCCCTCTCTCTATCTTTTCCACTCTCTGTCCCTCCCTCTCTCTCTCTCCCTTTGTTCCTCCCTCTTCTCTCTCTCTCTCTCTCTCTCTCTCTCTCTCTCTCTCTTTCTCTCCAAATCCTCATACTTCATTTCTATGTTTTGACTTGAAAGAGGAGAGTTGATTGGTTATTTGATCAAGATATTCTAGTTGGTGACGATTGACAAAGCTAATTCTCTCCCAGAACTAAAGCACTCTGATTCTCTATGTTGTAGAATTTTTAGAATGCATTTTTAATTGTTTTTGCTTTGTTTTGCAATGACATTTTCTTACGTTTTATTTTTTCCCTCTTCTTTGCCATTTCAAGAAAGCATTTATACATCAGTGTCCTAGAAGGGACCTTGAGGAGCATATAATACAAATCCTTCACTTAAATACATTTATGAATGAGTGAAAAAGTATTTGCTCTGTAAATAGTCTGGACATATAAATAGAAAATCAATAAAATATTTGCTCTTTGAAAATTGTCTTCTTATTGTGTTAAGACAGATAAGGAAACTGAGGCCCAAAGAAGGAAGAGTCACTTTTAATTTTATTTATTTCTTTTTCTATAACTGGGGAGGAAATAAATATTTATATAGCTTTTATTGTTGTGAGGCACAGTACTAAATATTTTATAAATATTACATCCTTTGGAAATCTCAATAATCCAGCTGGATATATGATGTTATAATACTTATTTTTGTTATTGTTTTTATTTTTTAAAAGCTGAGTAAACTGAAGTAAAGAGAGCTTAAGTGACTTCCACACAGTAACATAGCTAGTGTGTGTCTGAGGCCATATTAGAATTCCTGACCATAGGCCCAGTACTTTACCTACTGACCCATCTAGCTATCTCTGTATAATAAAAATTTAATATCTAGGAAACTACTATTAATTGATCATTCAGGATTCAAATCCTGTTATTCTCTTTTGTACATGCCATCCAACTGGCAGTCACTAACTTGTTTTTGGAAAGATATGTCTTGTTTGAATTTCTAGTTTGAGAGGTAAATGCATTAATATAGAACAATCTGCAAAACTCAATGACTATTGAGAAAGGCCTTTACCTCCAAGCACAAAGAAGTCATCTTGTTTACTTGGTTGATAAAATGTAAGTAATTTTTACAGTTTTCTTATTATTCTATATTTTTACTGCCAGCAGTTATAATAGTTCATACTTACATAGCCCTTTAACAGGTACATACTCAACAAAACTATGAGGTAAATAATGCAGACATTGTTATTACATACATTTTTTTCAGATTAAGAAGACTACCCAGAGAGATATTGTATACAAAGTAGCATGACCAAAAAAGTTTCAGAACAAGGAACTGAAAGAAATTCATATGCTCTTTTTCTTAAAATTTGCTGCCTTTCGGTGTTTTCTGACTTCTAGGGGTCTCAGAGAAGAAGAAATGGTGACAAATTTATTATTTCAGTGATGTAGGTAGTTCCTTATGAAACAAGCCCCCTTGTCAAAAGAAATATAGACCATTTTTTAGCCTTTTGAAGTAGTTCTCTGGAGCACAGAGAGTTTATACCACTTGCTCAGCTTCACACAGCCAATTATAGCCAAGGTGGGATTTGAACTCAGGAAAAATTGACTCTAAAGCTAACTACCTATTCCTCCATACTGCTTCTCATATTGCATTTTATACATAAAAATGACAAGCAGGATGGAAAGGCATTTTAGTGTACAAATAAAAATTTCCTTAGGCAGCATTCCTCAATGTGTCCAGAATCAGATTAAAAGTTTATAGGGAAATATTTGTAAAAATAAATAAAAAATATAATAAAACATATATGTTAGTATGTGATTTTCTAAATCAATATGCTCCTGAAAGGATTCTTTGTTTTTTAATTCTGTTTAACTCTTCATGACCCTATTTGGAATTTTCTTGAAAAAGATACTGGTGTGGTTTGCTATTTCTTTCTCTAGCTCATTTTAGAGGTGAGGAAACTGAGGTAAAGAGAATTAAGTGACTTGTTTAGAATCACACATCTATTCAGTGTCTGAGGTCCGATTTGCACTTAGGGATAGATATGAATTTTCCAGACTGCAAATGTGCTCTATCCACTGTGCCACCTAGATGCTCCATAGAGCCATAATTCTGTGCAATTTAAGGAGTTTGCATTTCTATATGAGTTTGCCACCACTGCCTTACTTGTGGAAGGGAGAAAAGTAATGAATTCATTACATAAATATTCATAAAGTACATTTTGTATGCAAAGTGTTATTAGTTTCTACTCCCACTCCAAGAAAATCCAACAAATAAGACTGAATTATGAATGTAATTAATGTCTAACATTTGTCTACCCACAAGATGCTTCCATCTTTAGATAGACATTCAGTAATTTGATCAAAACCTATTCTTGATTTGTTCAGAAATCGCTAATGCTTTTAGTGGATATTAAGGTCCTGAAATATTCTCTCAACTTCAGCACAGTATTACTACTTTCAATGATTCAGTCTTCAGTAAGAGCACACATTCTTGTCCATTGAAAGAGAATTACAGTCAAGTGCCATTATAAAGCACGTGGCTAGACCAGAAATCACTATTTGCAGAGGGGAGGGTGCTTCTCTCATTATGCACAGAGAGCCTATAATAAAAGTAACTCACTTATAACTCTGGCATCCCTGGACTTCTGTAGAATCATGAATGAAGAAAAATAATGCTATTTCTAATTGCATGCTTTCTGTGATTAAAAGAAATAGTATATTCTCTGCAAGATCTAAAATTTTATTAGCAGAAAAGCTAGACATTAGGAATATTAAGAGATGGGAAAAAGTTGTTGTTTTTTTCCCCAGGAAGCAAAGCACTAGAATGGATCTTAGTACATTATGTAATATGTTTAAGTTACAAAAGATCTCAAAATTATCTAATTTTAGGCTCTTACTTTATACATAAAGAAACTGAGATCCAGAAAGATTGTGACTTATTTAGGATGAGTGAATGTTATAATGTCAAAAGTAGGAGGTTGGGAAATAAGTATTTTAATTCTTGCATTGTCATAGAGTTCACAGAGTCTTAGTCAAATAAAATGTCAAGTAGATCAATATCTTTTTGGCAAATATGTAAGATGTCTGAATGTTGATCATTGTCTAAAATCTTTTAGTGCTTGATTGGTCATATGGAAAAAGTAAGTCAGGAATGTCACCACATAGAGATGTCATCACTGGGCTTTTTACAAGGGAACAAAATGTTGCTCAGAAGCAAATTGACAGAGGTCTAAATTGCTAAGTTTTACTTTTTATGTACAAAAAATGTAAAAATAGATGGGGAATATTTTTTTCAGTTTTCCTTCATTTTTTTCAATCTTTGCAACCCCATCTGGGGATTTCTTATCAAAGATACTGGAGTGGTTTGACATTTCCTTATCCAGTTTATTTTACAGATGAGGAAACTGAGGCAAGCAGATTTAAGTGGCTTATCTAGAATCACACAGCTGGTAAGTGTTTGAGGTCACATTGAAATTCAGGAAGATGAGTCTACCTGATTTCAGGCCTAGCAATCTATCTGCTCAAGAATACAATATCCTCTATTAAACAAGAATTTCATTTTGGGATATCTTATAGAAATATAAAAACTCTAGTTTTATCTAGAAATATTAAATATTGCTTCTTCAACCTAAAATGCTTTCCAGATCTTTCCCTTTAGTAAAGTAAAAAGAACAAAAGCTAAATCTTTTCTTTGAAATAGAATAAAGTTGATGACTAAACTTGATTCATATCAAGATGAGACCCTTACTTCCCCAACAACCTGAAGTGATTAGTTTGGTTTCTCACAAAGAAACTAGGTCTTTTGTTGTGAGATTCAGGGGTATAATATTCATCAAAAAAAGGATAGAATTACATAAAATCATTAACCTCACTCTCTCATCCAGAACTTTGAAGTTTATTGGAAAGACAAAAGTCAGGAAAACTGACAGACCTAGGATGCAGTGGATGACACTGATTCAATCAATGTTTAACCAAGTTGTAATAGTGCCACAGTGCCTGCTAAAGGTTCCTTCATAACTGTTGGAACAAATTGTTCTGATCTGTCCATTCTTCTTCAAGGGGAAATCTTCACATGCTTCACATTTCCTAACTCATCAAAGGGTTTGAGGCCTGTTACTTATGTTCAACCTGGGTTAGACAGTTTGCCAAGATGATTTTACTGGGATGTGGCTATGATGCAAACTACAGCTTCTTGAAGTCAGAGATGCGAGTTGGGTAAACAATCCAACACCCAAACTGGATTAGCAGCTCTGAAAAAGACATTTCATAAAATCGTAGGTTCTAGAACATTTCAGTGGCCATCTAAGATATAGTTTATTCCTTATTTTTCTTTTTATTTTTTTTTTTTTACTTTTTTGCCTCAAATAATTCCTTTTTTCTTTTTTTTTTTTTATTTAATAGCCTTTTATTTACAGGATATATACATGGGTAACTTTACAGCATTAACAATTGCCAAACCTCTTGTTCCAATTTTTCACCTCTTACCCCCCCACCCCCTCCCCTAGATGGCAGGATGACCAGTAGATGTTAAATATATTAAAATATAAATTAGATACACAATAAGTATACATGACCAAAACGTTATTTTGCTGTACAAAAAGAATCAGACTCTGAAATATTGTACAATTAGCTTGTGAAGGAAATCAAAAATGCAGGTGTGCATAAATATAGGGATTGGGAATTCAATGTAATGGTTTTTAGTCATCTCCCAGAGTTCTTTTTCTGGGCATAGCTAGTTCAGTTCATTACTGCTCCATTAGAAATGATTTGGTTGATCTCGTTGCTGAGGATGGCCTGGTCCATCAGAACTGGTCATCATATAGTATTGTTGTTGAAGTATATAATGATCTCCTGGTCCTGCTCATTTCACTCAGCATCAGTTCGTGTAAGTCTCTCCAAGCCTTTCTGAAATCATCCTGTTGGTCATTTCTTACAGAACAGTAATATTCCATAATATTCATATACCACAATTTATTCAGCCATTCTCCAACTGATGGACATCCATTCAGTTTCCAGTTTCTAGCCACTACAAAAAGGGCTGCCACAAACATTCGTGCACATACAGGTCCCTTTCCCTTCTTTATAATCTCTTTGGGATATAATCCCAGTAGTAACACTGCTGGATCAAAGGGTATGCACAGTTTGATAACTTTTTGAGCATAGTTCCAAACTACTCTCCAAAATGGTTGGATTCGTTCACAACTCCACCAACAATGCATCAATGTCCCAGTTTTCCCACATCCCCTCCAACAATCATCATTATTTTTTCCTGTCATCTTAGCCAATCTGACAGGTGTGTAGTGGTATCTTAGAGTTGTCTTAATTTGCATTTCTCTGATTAATAATGACTTGGAGCATCTTTTCATATGACTAGAAATAGTTTCAATTTCTTCATCTGAGAATTGTCTGTTCATATCCTTTGACCATTTTTCAATTGGAGAATGGCTTGATTTTTTATAAATTAGAGTTAATTCTCTATATATTTTGGAAATGAGGCCTTTATCAGAACCTTTGACTGTAAAAATATTTTCCCAGTTTATTGCTTCCCTTCTAATCTTGTCTGCATTAGTTTTGTTTGTACAAAAACTTTTCAGTTTGGTATAATCGAAATTTTCTATTTTGTGATCAGTAATGATCTCTAGTTCTGCTTTGGTCATAAAGACCTTCCCCTTCCACAGGTCTGAGAGGTAAACTATCCTATGTTCCTCTAATTTATTAATAATTTCATTCTTTATGCCTAGGTCATGAACCCATTTTGACCTTATCTTGGTGTACGGCGTTAAAGTATGGATCAATGCCTAGTTTCTGCCATATTAGTTTCCAATTTTCCCAGCAATTTTTATCAAACAGTAAGTTCTTATCCCAAAAGCTGGGATCTTTGGGTTTGTCAAAGACTAGGTTGCTATATTTGTTGACTGTTTTATCCCTTGAACCTAATCTATTCCACTGATCAACTAATCTATTCCTTAGCCAATACCAAATAGTTTTGGTAACTGCTGCTCTATAATATAATTTTAGATCTGGTACAGCTAAGCCACCATCATTTGATTTTTTTTTTTCATTAATTCCCTTGAAATTCTTGACCTTTTGTTTTTCCATATGAACTTTGTTGTTATTTTTTCTAGGTCATTAAAATAGTTTTTTGGGAGTCTGATTGGTATAGCGCTAAATAAATAGATTAGTTTAGGTAATATCGTCATCTTTATTATATTTGCTCACCCTATCCAAGAGCATTTAATATTTTTCCAATTGGTTAGATCAGACTTAATTTGTGTGAAAAGTGGTCTGTAATTTTGCTCATAAAGTTTCTGATTTTCCCTTGGCAGATAGATTCCTAAATATTTTATATTATCAGTAGTTACTTTAAATGGAATTTCTCTTTGTAACTCTGACTGTTGGATTTTGTTAGTGATATATAAGAATGCTGATGACTTATGTGGGTTTATTTTATAACCAGCAACTTTGCTAAAGTTGTGGATTATTTCTAATAACTTTTTAGCAGAATCTCTGGGGTTCTCTAAGTATACCATCATGTCATCGGCAAAGAGTGATAATTTGGCTTCCTCATTGCCTATTCTTATTCCTTTAATCTCTTTCTCAGCTCTTATTGCTATAGCTAGCGTTTCTAATACAATATTAAATAGTAACGGTGATAGTGGGCAACCTTGTTTCACTCCAGATCTTATTGGGAATGGTTGCAGTTTGTCTCCATTACATATGATGCTTACTGATGGTTTTAAATAGATGCTGCTGATTATTTTAAGGAAAAGTCCATTTATTCCTATACTCTCAAGTGTTTTTAATAGGAATGGATGTTGGATTTTATCAAATGCTTTTTCTGCATCTATTGAGATGATCATATGGTTTTTGTTAATTTGGTTATTAACCTTATTTTCCTTTTTAAAATATTTTCCCTAGTTACATATAAAACCTTTTCTGGTTATAGAAGTATATTCTTTAAATTTTTTGCATATTTCCTTATGAATCATGTTTGGAGAGAAAAATCAGAGCAAAAGGAGAAAATCATAAAAGAGAAAAAAGTAACATAAAAAGTGTACATAGCATGTGTTGATTTACATTCAATCTCCATAGTTATTTTTCTGGATTAAATGGAATTTTTCATCAAAAGTTTATTAGAATTGCTTTGGATCACTGAACTGTTGAGAAGAACCAAGTATGTCATAAATGACTGCACAAAATTTCTGTTGCTGTGTACTAAGTTTTTCTGGGTCTGCTTGTTTCACTCAGCATCAGTTCATGTAAATCTTTATAGACCTTTCTAAAATCAACTTGTTTCATTTTTTTTTGTAGAAAAATAGTCCATTATTTTCATATGACATAATTTATTCATACCATTCTCCAATTGATGGGCATCTACATAATTCTCAATTTTTTGCCACTATAAAAAAAATTGCTACAAACATTTTTGTGCATGTGGGTCCTTTCCCGTCTTTTGTGTTTCCTTGGGATAGAGACCAGTGGTATCACTGCTGACTCAAAGGGTATACATAGTTTTATAGCACTTTGGGCATAAATCCAAATTGTTCTGCAGAATGGTTGAATCATTTTATAACTCCACCAACAATGCATTATTAGTGACCCAGTTTTCCCATATGTCTGCCAACATTTATTATTAACTTTTCCCGTTATTTTAACTAATCTGAGATGTTTGAGGTAGTACCTTAGAGTTGTTTTGATTTGTATTTTCCTAATCAATAATGATTTAGAGTATTTTTTCATAAGATTGTAAATGACTTTAATTTCTTCATCTGAAAATTGCCTGTACTTGTCCTTTGACTTTTTATCAATTGGAGAATAACTTGTATCCTTATAAACTTACACAGTTTTTAAATGTTTTAGAAATGAGGTCCTTATCAGAAAAAAATGACTCAATTTTTTCCTTATTTTTTGTACTTCCTTTATAATGTTGTTTGTGTTGATTTTGTGCCAAAACTTTTTTTTTTAATTCAATGCATAAAATTTATCCATTTTGCATTTCACAAAGGTCTCTAGATAGATCACCTTTAGCCACAAATTCTTTCCCTTCTCCAAAGATTTTATAGGTAAAGTATCCCTTGTTCTCATAATTTGCTGATAGTATCAACTTTTATGCCTAAACCACACACCCACTTTGAACTTATTTTGGTATGAGGTGTGAGATGTATGTCTAGGTCAAGTTTCTGATGCATTATTTTCCAGTTTTCCCAGCAATCATTGTGAAATGATGAGTTCTTATCTCAGAAGTTGTTTTGTGGTTAATCAAATACTAGATTACTATAGTCATGGATTATTGGGTCTACCTATTTTATCTAACCTATTCTACTGATCTACCACTCTATTTCTTATCTAGTACCATTTGGTTTTGATGACTGCTGCTTTTTAATATAGTTTTAGGTCTGGTACTATTAGGCCACTTTCCTTTCTATTTTTTTTCCATTAATTCCCTTGATATTCTTTGACTTTTTTTTTTTATTCTTCCAGATACATTTTGCACTTATTTTTTCTATCTCTATAAATTTTTTTTGTCAGTTTGATTGGTATGACACTAAATAAGTAGACTAATTTAGATAGAATTGGCATTTTTATTGTATTACCTGTCTATCCATGAGCAACTGATATTTTTCTAGTTGCTTATATCTGACTTTATTTGTGCGAGAAATATTTTGTAATTGGGTTCATATAGTTCCTGGGTTTGTTTTGGCAAGTAGATATTTTACTTTGTTTACAATCATTTTAAATGCAATTTCTCTTTCTATCTCTTGCTACTGAGATTCATTAGTAACATATAGAAATGATGATCACTTGTGTGGGTTCATTTTAAATGCTGCTATTTTTTGAAGCTGTTAAGTTTTTAACTTAACTGATTTTGGCTGATTTTCTGTCATACCATCATATATCTGCAAATAGTAATAATTTTATCTTTCCATTGCCTACTCTAATTCCTTTCATTTCTTTTATTTTTGCTGAAACCAACATTTCTAGAACAATATTGAGTAATAATGGCAATGCCAATAATGGACATCCTGTTTTAGTCTTTAAGTTATTGGGGATATGTCTAGCTTCTTCCCTTACTGATAATGTTTGTTGATAGTTTTAGATAGATGCTGCTTACTATTTTAAGAAAAATTCTCTTTGTTCCTGTGCTTTCTAGAATTTTTAATATGAATGCTGTATTTTGTCAAAAGCTTTTTCTGCGTCTATTGAGATTATATGATTTCTGTCAAATTTGTTATTAACATGATGAATTGTGACAATAGTTTCTATGACATTAAACCAGGCTTGCATTCCTGGTATAAATTCCACTTGGTCATACTGTATTAGCTTGAAAATAAATTGTAATTTCTTTGCTAATATTTTATTTAAATTTTTTGATTCAATATTCATTAGCAAGATTAGTCTGTAATTTTCTTTCTCTGTTTTAGATCTTCTCGGTTTATGTATCAGCACCATGTTTGTTTTTCTCCAAAAATTTGGTAATAATCCATCTTTGTCTATTTTTCTGAATAGTTTACTTAGTGTTGAAATTAATGTTTGGTAAATTTTACTTGTAAATTCATCTTGCCCTGGAGATTTTTTCTTAGAGAATTCATTAATGATTTATTCAATTTATTTGTCTAAAATTGGACTATTTAAGTAATTTATTTACCCTTCTCTAGGCAACTTAAATTTTGTAAATATTCATGTATTTCAATTAGATTGTCAGACATGCTGGCATGTAGTTCAGAAAAATAGCTCCCAATTTTTGCTTTAATTTTTTCTGCTTTGGTGGTAAGCTCAACCTTTTCATAGCTGATGATGATAATTTGTGGTTTTTTCTTTCTGTTTTTCTCATCAAATTAAGCAAAATTTTATCTGTTTTTTTTTTTGGCTTTTAATAAAATCAACTCTTAGTTTTATTAATTAGTTCACTAGTTTTCTTAATTTCATTTTAAAAAATCTCTTCTTTGTGTTTCAGAATTTCTAATTTGGTATTTAATTGGGGTTTTTAATTGCTCCTATATATTTAATTCCATGCCCAATTCATTGATCTCTTCTTTCTTTACTTTTCTAATAAACATATAAAATTTCCCTAAACACTGTGTTGACTTCATCTCATAGGATTTGGTGTGTTGTCTCATTATTAGCATTTTTTTCCATTTAAATTAATGTTTGTTTCTGTGATTTGTTGTTTGACCCATTAATTCTTTAGAATTAGATTATTTAATTTCCAGTTGGTTATAATCTGTCTTTTCCCTTTTCTCTTTATTAAAGCTAATTTTTGTTGCATTGCCATCTGAAAAGGAAACATTTACTATTTCTGCTTTTCTGCATTTGATTATGAGGTTTTTAATTCCCTAATGGTCAATCTTTGCATAGATGCTATGAACTGCTGAGAAAAAGGTAGATTTCTTTCTATTCCTGTTCAATTTTCTCCAGTGGTCTATGATATTTAAGTTTTCTAAGACTGTATTAATCTTTCTACCTTCTTTCCTGTTTATTTTGTTATTTGCATTATCTAATTCTGAGAAGGGGAAGTTGAGATTCCTCACTGGTGTAGTTTTGTTTTCTATTTCTTCTTGTAACTAGCTTGACTTATCTAAGAAGTTAGATGCTCTATCGTTTGTTGCATATAATAGCACATTTTGTTTAAAAATCAGTCATCTGCTTCAATTGTTTCAAAATAATAGAAAAAGTCATTTAATAGGTGGCATATTTTACTCTTGCAATTTTTTTTAGATTTTAATCTTAAGATTAAAAATACCAAGGGATCATTGATTTAGAGTTGGAAAGGACCTCTGAGATCATGCAGTATAACCCCCTTTATGGTCATAGTATGAAACTGAGGCTGCAAAATAATGAAAGCCACTAAAAAATCAAAGGTCTAGCATAAAATTTATAAAATACCACAGGAAATTATTATCACCTATTTAAAGTAACATAACTGATTTTGTGGGGAAAACAATGAATTTGAAATGAAGGGATCTTCCTCCAAACTTTTGTATTAAAATCCAGTTTCTTGTACATGAAGATATAAAACAATATATGGATATATGGGATGTTCAGGGAGGACTAGCACCTCTGTTATGAAGACTTTCTGAGCCCTAATTAGAGTTGCTCATACATCTTTGGTATTCACCTATCACTTAACTCTTACCTGTGTCTCCAAGATGATATATGTGTGTGTGTGTGTATGTGTGTATGTGTGTGTGTATGTATATGTATATATTATACAATATAATAAAACTTTTTTGATAGACAGGCTAAACCAGGGTAATCCACAGGACTCAAAAACATTACTGAATTGAGGAATGTCTACCTCAAGCATGTGAAGTCTGCCCTAGGATCATGGCAGCAATTTATTTCAAAGCCCATGAAAGTGGCAGAATCAGACACTAAGGAGCTCTTAGAGCTTTGTCAGACATTAAAGATACCAAGGTTATCCAGTGCATTCTAGGCTATTATAAATTGTCTTGACTTTTGCCCACACAATGGACTTCCTTCGATAATCTTGGAAGAGTAACAGTGACATGTTTCAACTCTGCTACACTAAAATCCTATCCTTCAAAAAACAAGGATGAACAACACCAACAAGAAGCTGTCTCTCATAGCTCATATTACCTCATCTAATTAAATTAATTAGATGATCTTCAAGCTTCTTCTAGCTCTTTGTTGCTATGAATAGGAAGTTAAAATTTCAACCTCTGATTATCTCATCATGTAAGATTGGGCAAGCACTTACAACCCTAGCATCCTATTCTCAATTCACATACATTTTTCAGATCTCAACATCATTAAGTAAACCAATAGATCTATTTATCCCACCTCCATCACTTTCTTTTGTAGCTTCCTTAGATACTTTCTCTTTTCCACATCATCATGTCATAATTTTTTGTTTTTTTTTTAATAATGGCTTTTTATTTTCAAAATACATGCAAAAATAGTTTTTAACATTCACATTGTAAAATCTTGTGTTCCAAATTTTTCTCTCTCTCTCTTCCCTACCCCATGGCCCAGACAGCAAGTAATACACACACACACACACACACACACACACACACACACACACAAATATAAATTTCTGCAATTATTATGCTGCATAATAAAAACCAGATCAAAAAAGGGAAAAAATAGGAAAAAAAAGTCAAGAAAGCAAGAACAAAAAAGGTGAAAAAACTATGTTGTTGTGATCGACATTCAGTCATCATAGTCTTCTTTCTGGAATCAGATAGCTTTCTTCATCCCAAGTCTATTGGAACTGGCCTGAATTACCTCCTTGTTGAAAAGAACCACATCCATAAGAATTGGTCATTACATAATCTTGTTGTAGCTGTGTACAATGTTCTTTTCATTCTACTCACTTTACTTAGTATCAGTTTATGTAAGTCTCTTCAGGTCTTTCTGAAATCATCCTGCTGATCATTTCCTATAGAACAATGATATCCCATAACATTCATAGACTGTAACTTATTCAGCTATTCCCCAACTAATGGACACCCATTCAGTTTCCAGTTCACTGCCATTGAAGAAGAGTTCCTAGAAACATTTTTGCACATCTGGGTCCTTTCCTGCTTTTTATGATCTCTTTGAAATACAGGCCAAGTAGAGACACTATGGGATCAAAGGGTATGCGCAGTTTGATAGCCCTTTGGACATAATTCTATTGTTTCTTGTAAACTTAACCTATTCCATTGATCAGCTCTTCTATATCTTAGCCAGTACCAAATTATATTGATGATAGTTTTATATAAGATAGTTTTAGATCTTGTACAGTTAGGCCACTTTCGTTTGCATTTTTTTCAGTAATTAAGTTGAAATTCTTGATCTTTTGTTCTTCCAGATAAACTTTGTTATTATTTTTTCTGTCTCTGTAAAGTAGTTTCTTGGCAGTTTGTTGGTAGGGTTTTGAATAATTAGATTAATTTAGGTAGAATTGTCATTTTTATTATATTAGCTCAGTTTACCCATAAGCATTTTATATTTTGCCAATTGATTAGGTCTTTTACTTGAGTGGGAATTGTTTTATAATTATGTTCATATAGTTCCTGACTGTCTTTGCAGGTAGTTTACCAGATATTTTATATTATCTACATTTTTTATATCTTTGTATTTCTTGTTACTGAAATTTGTTGATTACATATAGAAATGCTGATGATTTATATGGATTTATTTTGTATACCACAACCTTGCAAAAGTTGTGAATTGTCTCTAGTACTTTTAGTTGATTCTCTAGGGTTCTCTAAGAATACCATCATATCTGCAAAAAGTGGTAATTTGGTTTCCTCCTTACCTACTCTAGTTCCTTTAATTTCTTTTTCTTCTCTGAATGCTAAAGCTAACATTTCTAATATAATACACCAGCCAGTACTAGGCTGCAAACCTCTCTCCCTTCTACCCCACGCTTGATTGAGACAGACCTTACCTGAAGTACAAAATATCTTCTGCTGGAAATTTGTTACCCTCTAAATATTTGTGGGTTCTGTTACTCCAAAATCTGTTCAGAAACTTGATCAGGTTTTGATCTGAGGGAAGACAGAGATAGGTTAGACAAAGACCTATCTATTCCCTGTCATCTTGCCCTCACATTACAATTTTCAAATTCAAAATATTCTGGTTTCTGAGGAGGGATTTTTTTTTTCTTTCCTTCATCCTATATATTTATGGGGTTTATTAACTTCATTTATTTTCTTTTTCTTCTGTTCTGTTTGAATTAGGGTCCTCTTTTTTCTTTTACCAGCCTTATAAGTGGCTCTAATACTTCCCATTACGTATTTTGGCATAATAGTTCTACCCTCTAGATCCAGCCTTTTTGGTCTGAACTAAGTATCTCATTTATAAAACAGGAATCATTTAACTCCAGAACATAAAATCTTTCTTGTATTTCTTTTATTTTTTCCCTAAAGCTAACTAATTAGCAAACTTCAACAAAGAGGTCAAGCTCAAGTTGGCCAACTATTTTTGTTTTGTTTTATTTTTTGGCACATTTTATGTCTTAGGACAGCAAGAACCAATGAAATGTCAGAGAAAGGACAAAAGCTTTCTTACTTCTAGAAAGGTTCTCAAGCCATGTGACAGGATTGAATACAGACAGGGAATGAGAAAGTGCATGATTCAGAAAGTGCATGAATCTATATACCCTATTGATGAGGAGAAATTATATAGAAAGCATTGTGGCTTAGGGCATTGTATGTCTCTTTTGCTAATGACTACACTGCCCTCTGTATTTTCTTATTCCACCCCCATTTTCACAAACAGCCCCAGAAAGCAATATGTTCCAATTCTCATTCTAGCCCCACAGAATCTCTCTTCTCAAACACCTCCTTATTTTCCTTCTTGGTTTTCCTAACTGTAAAATTACTTAACAAAAGTTGTGAGGGAGAGCTAAGCATAGGAATTTGGACACTATCTTTCCCTCTGTATCCCCGCCCTTTTCAGATATGACTGTAATTAGAATAACCAATGATATAGTAAATATTATGCCTTAACTCTGTTATTACTAGGATGTGCATGACATTATTTCCATTAGTTGATGGAAGTGATACATTGCCGTATGAATATAAAGAACATTAAGCCAATTTTCCTATGAACAAGAAGGTAAAAATATAGACTACTAGTAATTTTCTTTTTAAAAGTATAATTAAATTTTACAAGGTCTACCAGTCTGAAGAAGAATTATGTTATGATGCTATGAGTAGTGATGATTTATCCTGAAATGACCAGTGAAACAGAAATTTTCCCAGCTCTCTGTTTTGCTTGTCTTTTTGAGAACTACCAAAATTGCTAGCAAAGAAACCTTTCTTCACCTGATCAATTTCTTTTCTAAATGAGCTTCCATAGAGGTCAGTCATCAGTAAAGCTCTGTCAAATCATCTCTTTCCAATGACCCTTTTTAATGACAGCCATCTGAATCAGACTGTAATGTGATGTCACTTTCAATTAGAGGCTTCGATTTAGACGCAGCCATAAAGAAAACTATCAGACCAGGATAAATAATTTTCTTCTGTAACAAATCAGTCTGTTTTTGAAATCACCAAGAAGCTTCTTTTAGTGTATGTTTTCTTCCAAGTCTTGCTTTCATTATTCATCCTCATCCTCAGGCTAATATAAAAGAAACAAAATAAAACAAAACTCTGATACTGCATTTTCTTCACAATATCCCTATGAGGGAGAGGGGAACAATAATAATAGCTTGCATTTATATAGTGCTTTATGGTTTGCAAAGAACTTGGAAATTTTTTTTCTCATTTTTTCCTCCTCATGATGACCTTGGAAAGTCAATATTATATCTCTGTTTTATAGTTGAGGAAACTGAGGCAGATAGTTTTCTGGGGGTTACATAGCTAGCATCAGAGGCCACATTTAATATCAGTTCTTCTTAACTCCAGGTCCAGTTCATTATCTTAAGGATTTAAAAAAAAAAAAAAGGCACAGAAAAGGATTGTGTTTTGCAAAGTGGTGGAGGTGGCAATAAAATCTACTCTCTTTCTTTAGTAGTTCCAGAGTCCTTACCACGGTAAGATTTTATCAGAAGAAAAAAAAATTACAGCTGTATTTGGAGACAAAATCTTAATGAAAAAATATCGAAGCAGGTGAAACAAACTCATTCTGTAGGAAATTAGAATAATAAACTCTTGTAATCTCACAACTAGAAATAGCTTTAAAGGCCATTTATTTCAACCTATGTTTGAAACATGAATTCTCTCTAAAACATTCCCAAGAAGGATTATTTTAGTGTTGTATTCCCATAACATATTCACATTAAATCTTAATGCGCTCCTATGGTAATTATATTATTGCTGTTAGTTTGAAAAGGAAATTCTTCTTTTTAATGAAGTACAATGTCTTTTTAATTTCTTCCCTTTGATCCAATTTATATGGCTAAATGCTAAATGCTTTTTATCTGCTAACATAACATATATGTATATACATGCATACATCTACATATGTTTATATATGCATATATATGTATATGTGGGTATATATAATTTTTCCAGGAAGAAACTTATTTTCCCAAATTACATTTATGATATGAGATATTATATATACTTGTTTTCAAACTATATATGTATATATATATATATATATATATCATAATTTATTTATCCAAAGTACATTATCTTTTACAAAGTAGACACCTTGGAGTATACTAGACTTTTTCCAATGATGCTGCCATTGTGCATTATAATTATGACTTTTTTTGAGAGCATATCTTCAGTGTAAACTAAATAAAATAAAATAAACCTTTCATTTAATCTTAGCAAATATTTATCATTTGAGGGTTGCTTTGATTGTTGAATGTGAAGATCGTGTATTTTAAGATCAGCATGAGACAGGAATTCAGGTTAGGGGAAAATCGTCAGTCTTTATTCTCAGTGAAGAAGGATCGGAGGTGGAAGAGAATCGGCGATAGCAATGTGTGCAGCTGAGTCAAGAAGCTAGCTAGACCAGCAGCCACACAACCAGCAGCTCAGAGTCTCAAACCCAGCCCAATCTCTCCCAGCTTCTCTCCCTGTCTCTCCCTCTGCCTCCACCCACCAAAATCGTCATTTCCTATACAACACATCAGGACTTGCACGGAGAGTGG
Source organism: Sarcophilus harrisii (assembly GCF_902635505.1). Lineage (NCBI taxonomy): Eukaryota > Metazoa > Chordata > Mammalia > Dasyuromorphia > Dasyuridae > Sarcophilus > Sarcophilus harrisii. Next base: position 61,930,387 of record NC_045427.1, on the reverse strand, counting down.
GCAGGGACCATTCTTTATCCAATCATGTATATTAATAGAGTATAGCCCAATTACTATCTAGCCTCATGTACTTGGGACCTCAGTGCATCAGCTCAAACCTCAGCCCATTACAGTTGAATATTCCAAAAATGTGCTGAAAACTAAGACTGTACTGTAAAGTAGGCAATGATATTCGAAACTATTTTCAACTAGAATTGTGCCATTCTACTTATATTTTTTTCATATTATATTTTTGGATTCAGAATCAAGTCATCTGGTTCCAGATCCCAGCTACGTCGCTTGCTAGGTCTAGTATAATAAACAAGTCACTAGACCACTTTCAGCTTATTTTCATAATGTATAAAATAGGGATAGAAATTTTTATACTATCTACTTCAAGATATACCTATAAGAAAGTCTTTTTTTTCAAATCTGAAAGATTCCAAAAAATTTGGTTTCTCTATTAAAAATGACCTTTGACTCTGTAAATATTCATCAGTTCTAGTTAATAAAGGAGTCTAGATTCTACAGAGACATTGCCATTCACACAAAATAAAGGTGTAGAATACCTCATGATGACTTTCATGATAGTAATATTCAGGAGATTAAATGAGTTTAGATCCAATTGTTAAAAAAAACAAGCAAAAAGAAACTGACAGAGAGAAAGAGATAAAAAGAAAACAAGAAAGCAAGAACGAAAAGCTGGAAAGTAAGAAGGAAGGAAGAAATGAATGAATGAATGAAGGAAGGAATGAACAAAGGAATGAACAAAGTGAGGAAAGGAAAGAAGGATATAAGAAATAAAAGGAAAAGATGGAAGAAAAAAAGAAAAGAATTAAGGGAGAAAGAAAGAATGAAAGAAAAATAAAATTTTACTTCCCTACTGTCACAATTCATAATCTACTGACAGGAAAAAATAATGATGATTGTTGGAGGGGATGCGGGAAAACTGGGACATTGATGCATTGTTGGTGGAGTTGTGGACAAATCCAACCATTCTGGAGAGTAGTTTGGAACTATGCTCAAAAAGTTATCAAACTGTGCATACCCTTTTATCCAGCAGTGTTACTACTGGGCTTATATCCCAAAGAGACCATAAAGAAGGGAAAGGGACTTGTATGTGCATGAATGTTTGTGTCAGTCCTCTTTGTAGTGGCTAGAAACTGGAAACTGAGTAGATGCCCATCAGTTGGAGAATGACTGAATAAATTGTGGTATATGAATATTATGGAATATTATTGTTCTGTAAGAAATGACCAACAGGATGATTTCAGAAAGGCCTGGAGAGACTTACACGAACTGATGCTGAGTGAAATGAGCAGGACCAGGAGATCATTATATACTTCAACAACAATACTATATGATGACCAGTTCTGATGGACCTGGCCAAATCATTTCCAATGGAGCAGTAATGAACTGAACCAGCTACGCCCAGAGAAAGAACTCTGGGTGATGACTAAAAAGCATTACATTGAATTCCCAATCCCTATATTTATGCCCACCTGCATTTTTGATTTCCTTCACAAGCTAATTGTACAATATTTCAGAGTCTGATTCTTTTTGTACAGCAAAATAACGGTATGGTCATGTATACTTATTGTGTATCTAATTTATATTTTAATATATTTAACATCTACTGGTCATCCTGCCGTCTGAGGGAGGGGGTGGGGGGTAAGAGGTGAAAAATTGGAACAAGAGGTTTGGCAATTGTTAATGCTGTAAAGTTACCCATATATATAACCTGAAAATAAAAGGCTATTAAATAAAAAAAAAAAAAAAAACAATTCATAATCTACAGAAAATAAAACTGACTTTATCCAGGTACAGATGTTCAGAAATACATATGCCCATATCCAAAATCCACAGGTCTATATAGAAGTCAAACAGCTGGGTATGAATATGCTATCAATATAATGGAAACATGGTGGCATGCTCATACTATGTGGTATTGGTCATTCCATCTTCTTTCCTTTCTTTATGTTTCTCCTCCCTTAAAAGTTTTTATACTTTATATTTTCTCTAAAAATATTTCAATTAATAACAGCAATATAATTTGAACTTTTGATCTAAGGATAGCTGTGAAGATAGTTATCAAGTAATGATCAAGTTTCAAGTTGTTTTCTCAGAATTCTCATGAATTTGTTGTTGTTGATGGTGGATGTTTATGTTGTTCATAACATTCTTTTTTGTTTTCTTTTTGTATTGTTGTTGTTGTCTTTTTACAACTCAATTTATTGTATAAATGTAACAATATAGTCAGCTGAAAAACTATTTTTTCCCAAAGCCCTCTCTGTTTTCTTCTTATTAAGATAATGTAACCTATAGATCATTCATGAAGGTTTTATACAAATTGTTCCTAACATTATTAAGTATGCCTTGTCTCTACCTTCTCCTTTTACTCTTCTATGCAACAACACAACAGATTTATTTATATAAAGTTCTTTAAATTGTGTGAAGCATTTTAAAATATTATAGCATTTAGTACAATATCTCTGTGAGATAAATGCTATTATCATCCTCATTTTGCAAATCAGGAAACTGAGCAAATACAGCTTGAGTCACCTGCCCAAGATCATATAGCTAATAAGTGTCTGATAATGGAATTGAATTCTGGTCTTTCTGATTCCAGATCTAGTATTTTATCTACCATGCCACATAACTCAACTTTTTTTTCCTCCAGTACTTCCACTTTTCCTAAAAGCCACAGAAAAAGAGAGAATTTCCCCTTTCTGAATCTCAATTTCATATCTTGTTTTTATGTTGGATTTTTTTGTTTATTTTTGTTGTTATTGTTTTAATGAGAATTGCTCTAGTCTCTATAACATTCTGACCAATAAAGTCATTGTCTAGAAATCATGTACAAAATAGTATTTGCTGAGGCTCCTTCAAGGAGTACTGAAAGCTAGGTCCGATGCACAGGCCCCTCTTACAAGTATATGTAATCATTGTCTATCCTAGTTAGGGGAAAGGGGACTCAAACACTGACTCTTCCGAGATCAAAGCAAGCAAAAAAAAAAAGCTATTTAGCCATTGGGTGCCTTTTGAAAGTCTAATCAATTATGACAGCATTCAGTAAAATTTTTCTTCACCATCCAATAGGTAAACAGGAGTAGTCACAGGTTATCTATGCCTACTCTGACATGGAGAGCTGAGGATGATATTTAATGTAATAGTGGAAAAAAACTAAAACAAAAAACCTCAGTCCCCCAAACTGGTTTATAACTATATCATAGAGATTTTTGAATGCTAACGTCAGGTTTTTACAGGTGTTTAGGCAATAAAAAATCAATGAATATCTTTAAGGAAGGCATTGACAGGTACAGATAATGACTAAGAAAGATAATTCTGGTATATGTTTCAAAGAGAGATTGAAGAAGAGAAAGACAGGAAAATAATAAATAGCTATGATATATAAGATAGATACATACTTGAAGTAGGTAGTGGCCATATGAAGAGAAAAATGCAGAGGGATTCAAAGGATATTGTAATGAAAGAATTAACACAAGTTGGCAACTGGATGTGAAGACATATGGAAGAAGGAAAAGCCAAGAATAATGCTGAGATAATGAACTAACTTGACTGAAATGATGGTGGTACATTTAGTTGAAATGATGAAATTTTGAGAAACTATAAATTTAAGGTAAGGGATGATACATTTTAGTTATGTTAAACATATTTTAGGTATGTTAAAATTTAAATGAATATAGATAGAGATTCAAGATAGAGATTTCAAGCTAACAGTTGTGATGTAGTACTAGAGTTTATGAGGAAAGAAATCAGAGATATATACATATACACAAATACACATATTTACACAGGGTATACTTCTACATAGTTACATATATGCTTTCATACATGCATATATGCATGAACAATCCATCTGCATGGAGGTGGTGGTTGAATCTACTGGTAATCTTCCAGTGAAAGATGGCATCATATAGGGAAAAAAGACTCAGAATAGAGTTTTAAAGGAAGTTTAAAATTAAAAAGTATGAAAAAGTAAGAAAGCAAAAAGAAAAATAATGATTATCTAAATAGGATAATAAATATATGGTTGTGCTATCATGAAAAACAGAAGCAAGTCAGTATATCCAGGACACAGAGCTATTCAAAAGTTTCACAATATTCAGAGAGCAAGAAGGGTGCAGATTTGGGGGAAAAGGTTATTGCATTTAGCAAAAAAAAAAAATTAATTCAAAATTCAAAAACGTTTCACTTAAGTACTCTCAATGAATGATTGGTAAATAAGCAGGTGGCAAGATATGTAATATAAATATCTTTTTAGGCATCTGTCTCTGAAAGGGAGATTAGCCTAGGTGATGGTAGAATCCAAGAAAACGTTTTTCTTAGTGCTTGATTTGTTTTGTTTGTTTTTGATGAAGAGAACCTGGATGATTGTAGATGGTAGAAAAGAGACATCATATAAGGAAAGATTAAAAATGCTAAAATAGATGTTGTTTGCTTATATTTTATTTTCTTTCTCATTTTTTCCCTTTTTGGTCTGATTTTTTCTGATGCAGCATGATAATTGTGGAAATATGTATAGACGAATTGCATATGTTTAACATGTATTGGATTACTTGCCGTATAGGAAAGAGGGTGGAGGAAAAGGAGAGAGAAAAAACAAATGGAACACATTTTGCAAGAGTGAACATTAAAAACTATTCATATGTTCTAAAAATAAAAAAGGCTTTAAAAATAAATAAATAAAGAGATACAGTATTTTAAATAAGTAAAACAAAAAATAAAATAAAAGTGGTCCTCTGAAACAGAGGATCACTAATAAAAATAGATTTGTATTGGGGATAGAGTTCCATAACACTATGTTTCTATAATGAAATATATGGAAGTATGTCCTGAGATCTATCATTCCCAGAGTAGGATTTGGTTCAGCAAGGGCGCAGGCAGGCCCTCGAATAATGTTATTAGTGAATTGGGTCAAAACCCCTTTTATTCCACCTTATTTGGGCTAACTCCTAACTCCTAATACTTGTTAGCTCAGTGATTTCATGTCTCAGAGCAGTAGATCTCCTTTATCTACTCTTCATATATCTAGTACATACTTATTTATTTTCATGTTGTCTTCCCATTAGAATATATACTCTTTGACTGCGGGTGTAGTTTTTGATTTTTGGTTTTCTTTGTATCTCCAGCATTTAGTAGCGTGTTTGGCCCATAATACACATTTTATAAATGCTTATTGACTGACTGATTCCTGGGTACAATGGAGATGATGATATTTTACTTCTTCACAGGTATATTGCAAGGAAACATCTTTGTAAAACATAAAGAACTCAAGAAATATGAGTTATTTTCATTTTGGAAGTCGTATTTTTCTCCCAAGATGATTTCTGGACTCCCAGTCAGGGAAGGTAATAATATTGTTAAGTGCCTCATATGACAGTTAGGAAGATAGAGACCCCGACTAAAGATGTCAGCAATCATTTTCAATTGTATAAGGAAAGAACACCTCCACAGTCACTGTTTCTAATTAACAGAGTGATACATGGCACTGTATAGTACAAATAGCAGATGGTTGGAGAAAAGACATAAAATAAACATCAATTGCACAAAAGCTGACATGAAATAATTCTAATCACTCCACAGACTTTGGAAAGTATCTTTTCCACTTGGTAGGGAAACTATTGTGAAGCATATAGCCTAGGAAAAGAGAGAAGAGAGAAAAATAAAGTTTGTTAAACTATGGTACCCGCATGTTTTTGCAATAGATGTCAGAGAATTTAGTCAGTATTCTTTTCCAGTAAACTATCCCCACTTTTAAAATGATTTTATGTGTTTTTTCACATCCTTCATCAATAAAACTGCATTGTTCAGTCCATAGAGAAATGTAGGATTTGAGTCAAGGAGACTGCATTAAAGTTTCATCTCCAATAGTGTTGACATTGTGATCTTGGGCAAATAATTTAACTTTTCATAATTTTCTCTAGAGTCTAGCCAGAAGACAAAAAGCTAGATACAAGGATATATAAAGAATTCATTAATTACTTTGTGCCAAGGACTGTGCTAAAGCCTAGGGAAATAAATACAAACAAAAAAGTCTCTGCTCTCAAAAATAGAGAAGACAAAAAGCACTTATTAAGTGTCTATTCCTCATAACACCCCTGAATGATGAATGCTATTATCATCCCCATTTTACAGATGAGAAAACTTTGAATCAGCCAGAGTTTAAATGACTTATCCAGTGACGAGGAGGGATTTGAGGTTGAATTCTCCTGATCCCAATCTAGAGCTCTATCCACAGTATCACTTTGCTGTAGGTTTATATTCTAATAGCATAACTCATTAAGGGTAGCTAGAAAAGATATAAATTCAACACAGTAGAAAAGCCTGAAGAATTAGGAATATAAAGAACTCCTAAAGATTGCAGAGAAACTGCCAAACTGGATGGCAAATATAGGTGATTTTTGTTTGTTTGTTTGTTTTTTAAATGGTGTTTTCTTGCACCAATGAAATCACATCTCCAGGCTCTATCTGAAATCCATAATATATCTAGCATTCTAAAATTTGTCAAGGGATTCATGTGTCAAACAAACAGATAGGTGCTACCTCAGAATTGCTAATTCTTTACTACAAACTAAAATGGTAAAGAAGACTTTATTGATGTATTTTCCAATCACAGGGAAAGGCCGAGTTTAGCACAGTTGACAGACACCTGAGAAAAGAAAAGTCTCATGTACTTCAAACAGCTTCCTTGGCCTTCTTCCCAGAGATCAGTGCACCAGGAAATACATACAACACACACACACACACACACATACACATATTCATATATAATCGTTCTCAAACCTCAGAGGTTTCTTTTGATCTGAGTCACTTCCCCCAGACAAATAAATCTGCCAAATTGTGGTCATTCTAATAATATAGTGAACAGGTATTATTCTTTATTTCTATTAAACTTCCCTGTTGCTCCCATGAAATCATAATAACTAAGTAAAATATCTAGGACTGAGCTACACCACTTTCCTAAGCCATAATGTTGATTGATCTAATTGGCACAAATTCTACCATTACCCCTTATCAATGGCACTTACATTTGAAGCTCTAAGTGATATAAGATAAGTAAGTAAATAATTACAGATTATTTCATATTCCAAGGTATTACAGGGGTTCTCAAACTACAGCCCAAGGGCCAGATGCGGCAGCTAAGGACGATTATCCCCCTCACCCAGGGCTATGAAGTTTCTTTATTTAAAGGCCCACAAAACAAAGTTTTTGTTTTCACTATAGTCCAGCCCTCCAACAATCTGAGGGACAGTGAACTGGCCCCCTATTTAAAAAGTGTGGATTTCACTTGACTTTCATCTGTTTCCCTGTTTGGCATCATTTCCTCAGGATGAGCTCGTCACTTCTAAGCCTTGATGGAGACCACCTCTCTAGTATTATTTCCCCTTTTACTAGAAGGCAGAATACCAAACTTATACCTATGTTTTCCTTTTACAGAACAGAAACTGAACTCTCACATCATTCCTCTTTGAATTTGCTCCTTTACCTGATTTTACCTCCACAGAACATAATTGCTCTATAGTGTCTTCCTCCACCTTATTTTCTTTCTGGTTTTTATATTTCCTCCCCCTTTAGAGTGTAAACTTCTGGGCAGGGATCGTCTTTTTCTTAAATTTTATCCATAGTACTTTGCAAAGGACCTGTCACATATTAAATGTTTAATAAATATTTATTGCATTGGATTTAAATAAAAATTCACATTTCTTTAACATTTTAGGATTGACAAATCATTTTTCTCACAGTAAAAGTATGAGGCAGAAATTGCAAATGTTACTGTTCCCAATCTGAAGATGAGGAATCTAAAGCTTATGAGTGAAATGACATATTGGAGGCAGGGCAGGGATCCTCACATAGCTAGCAAGATGTTCCTTGCACTGCCTCAACAATTATTCAGCACAAACTGGAAAATCCTTCTTTAACATTATGTTTTAGAGCACTGCTGGAGGATCATTTTGACTTGCAAAACTTTCCAGTGTTGGTAACTTCAATCCTCAAACAGATTCACAGGAATACAAAAGATGGCCTTTAATCTAATGCAAAATGTCTTATATTATCATACATTTGAAATGAAACCAGCATGACCCACTTCTTTCAGCAAATGTGGTGCTGTGTCAGGTTTGCTAATCCATTTGAAGGCACAGCTATGTAATTTTTGCTCCTAGGAAACTTTCCACACTTACAAAGACTTTTCTTGTCCTGCCAGTTAAAACAGTGAAAGTTGAGCATTATAAGAGCTTTTGAAAAAGCAATAAATATAAAAGAATTTTAAATACATAAAATTCATTAGAGAATCCAGGGAATTAAAATAAAAGTTAAGAAACAAGTCCTTAAAGGAAACTGGTTCAGAAATAGATGTATGTTTACTGAATCATTATCACATTCTAGTCTTAATTTGTTGTTCAGTCATTTTCAATCATGCCTACCTTTTTATGACTTCATTTCCAGTTTTCTTGGCAATGATACTAGGGCAATTTGCCATTTCCTTCTCTAGCTTATTTTACAGATGAAAAAAAAACAAAATTAAGATAAACAGAGTGAAGCAACTTGTTAAAGGTTTCACAGCTATGAAGTATCTGAGGGTAGATTTGAACTCAGAAAGATTAGTCCAGTCCCAGCACTGTATAAACTGCTCTTCCGAGCTGCCACAGTCTTAATTGGGAACTTCTAAATTTATCCACTGCTACCTATTTAATCTAGAATGCTGAGAGTCAAACTGTCACATAGTCTGAACTAACCTATGGGTGGTCAAGGGAACAGGGGATCAAGCCAACCACTCCCAATACAGAAATGCAAGCTGTGCTCTAAGCCAGGATTTCTACCTTATTGCCTATCATTGTGCTTTTTATCTCTTTTATTTACAGACATTATGATGGCCTTCTTTACACATGTTACATAGCAGAAATGTTTTGAACTGGTTTAATTTAGCATAGAATAAAAATATCTTTGATTTATCATGAAGGGTCCTCAAACCAGGAGAGCGATTCAACTATTCTATTCAAAGGGTGCTGATTAATGTATTCTACCTCTATTAATTATGTGACCTGTGGCAAATCATGTAATCTCTATTAACTTTGGATTCCTAATCTGCAAAATGGTGATGATAATATTTATACCACTTACATCACAGTTTTGTTAAGAGTAAAGTATTTTATGAACTATAATATGTTATAGTAAGATGAGCTATAATTATTATTCATGTCAATCTGCAGTAACAATTTTAGCCTGGGGGGTCTGAGAACATTTAAAATATTTTGGTAACTATATTTTGGCATAATTGTTTTTGGTATTTTATTTTATGTTTTTCAAAACGTGCTAAGAAGAGGTCTATACATTTCACCAAACTGCCAGTAGAGCCAAAACACAGGAACACAGAAAGGATTTTTAAAGAAATGTCAAGTAACCTGTCACTGACATTTTGACAATTGGTATCTCTTTCACAAGTATGAATGAAGGAATCCTTATGAAATAATGAATGATAAAGTAAACCTAATGTCTTAGGAAAAAGAATGACATTCAAAAATACACAAAAAATACATGGACTTGGGCAAATAATATTAGAATTAACATTATTTAATTTATTTTAAGCCCCCCCCCCACTTAAGGTTATTAAATAAACTGTAGAAGAACAGGAGAGAGGAGACTTATCTAGATTTAGCTAGTTCCCCTGTAAAAGACCTGATTTCAGAATACCATAAGGTCAGCATGAGCCAACAATCTTATGATGCCTCCAAGAGAAATAACATATTTTTATAATGTATTAATGGATGTTCGAAGAACAATGAAATGTGTTTTTGGTGAAATATGACACTGAAAGGATCAAAGATTTTTTTTCTTTTAGAAAAGATATACATAAAGAGCCAGCAATAGTTCCTCTTCTTGTTTCACCTAACTTTGGTCTTTGTCCTTATGTTAAAAATCAAAATTCCTGAAACTGCTTTTTTGGGTTAGAGGTTTAGAAATGGAATTAAATGAGAGATATTTGTTGATACAAAGACTGATGGCAGTTTGAGAACAGAGACTTTGAGTTACCCTTAAAAAACAAAAAGGGAAAAACAATAGACTTGATTCCAACCTGGAGCAGCTCTCTTTTCCTTCTGCTCCTCTCCTCTCCTCTTCTCTCCTCTCTTCTTTTCTCTTCACTTCTTCTCTCCTTACCTCTCCTCTTTTCTTCTATCCTCTCTCTCTCTCTCTCTCTCTCTCTCTCTCTCTCTCTCTCACACACACACACACACACACATACACACACACACCTTCTTCCTCCCCCCTCCTACCCTCCCTTTTTCTCTGACTCTATCTCCACCTGTCTCTGTCTCTCTCTGTCTCTCTCTCTCTGTCTCTGTCTCTCTCTCTTTGTCTCTCTCTGTCTCTCTCTCTGTCTCTGTCTCTCTCTCTTTGTCTCTCTCTCTCTCTCTCTCTCTCTCTCTCTCTCTCTCTTTGTCTCTCTCTGTCTCTCTGTCTCTGTCTCTCTTGCACGCACTCTTGCTCTCCCCCTCCCCCCCCATTCATTTGCTTATTTGGCTGATTGAGTATAGTTATCATTTATTTTTGACAATATGAGCTAAAAGAGTGTCAGGGTACCTGTGATCTTAAAGATTCCCTATTCTATGTGCTTAATCAGAGCAAGGGAGAGAAAAGGGAGAATGAGAGGAGATAGAAATATAGAGAGACAGATAGCGTATTATTTAGAGTCGCCCAGAGAAACTTAGTGAGAGACAAAAACAGTCTGATGAACTGAAACCCAGATAGATCCTCAAGAGATAAAGCCCAGCAGATGGTAGCAAAGAGCAACTTAACTATAAGATCAGTGAGCTACCCAATAGCAACAATATGATGCACAAAACATCTCACATGCATACTTTCCCTTATTATGTACATTCCTTGTATGAGTGTTGGAGCATTTTGTAGTCATCTGTGTCCTCTGCATTTATACACTAACCTATGGATAAGTATGTAGCTATTGTCTTTGTTTTCCTTTATCATTTCAGTTGCAATTTTGCTTGCTTGGTTTATTTATTATTATTTTTTAAATTTAAACAAGTTTCTTTCAGGTAAAGCAAATAAATTTAAGGGCTGTTTTCTCTAGAAATCTCAATTATCTGATCCTTTTTCAATACCACATTCTTAGCAGCATTAAATTTTCTTGTTTCCTTTGCAAAGAATGCTAACATCTTAAATGAATGAAATGTTTTCATCAAAATATATTGGAAATATTGCTTTTAATTCTGGGTGGCACATTCAAAGTGAAAAAACTGTGATTTCTCTAAAGAAATTTTACTAGGATGAGGAAAAAGTGGGAAAGTTTATCCTGGATAAGACTTAGAATGAATATTTTTAAGTCTTCAGGGATTTGAAAGGTTTTGAAGAAAGGAATTTACTCTATTTTGCTCTAGAGCATAGAAATATGATGAGTTGATGGAACTCACATGAATCTATATTTTGCTCTAACAAAGATAATTTGTCCCAGAATAGAAGAGTCTGTTCCAAAAGATAATGAATTCCCTGTCATTGATTGGAGAAAAAGAAACAGTATAATAACAAAAAAGATATTGTAATCAGAGCTTTTGTTTAATTAGTGGCTAGACTAGTTGCTCTGTTGGTAATACCAGTCTAAGAATGTATGACACCAAATTATCTGTAATAAACACGTTTTTAGAATTAAAGAACGTAACTGATTCTTCCAGCTACCATTATTTTACTCATTCAGTGAGTAGGATAGAGATCACCCATTGAAGAACTTTCTCACTCTTTGCTTGTACCTCTCTGAGGCTTTCAGTAACACTGAATTCTGTTAATGGAAATAACAAATAATGTTGGATGCCAAGCACAAGAACATCACCCTCCTTTGCAATAAACCCATAAAATGTTTCTTTGCATGTGGAGCAAGGCCAATTAAGTCTGGATGCAATGCAAAATCAGCACAAATACAAAGTGAACTTCCGTGAATGGCAGAGTTGGAAAATGCTAACAAATGAAATATACAATGAGCCACACAAAACTTGAAGAGTATTTCGAGAAAACGATGATGCCATGGGAAACTTGTTGGAAAGGGCGGGTGATTGCAGCCGTAATGCACTCCTCCTATGTCAAGTCACTGACATGCATTATTTATGTGTGCATTGCAATTTTTAACCTAGGAACTGCAGAGCTACATAAGCCAGGGAAATGTCAGGGACTTTGTAGTTCAGTCAAAGAAGAATGTGAATTAGGGCATGCTACTTTTAACTGCAGCATTCAATTCAATGAGAAAAAAGAGTGCAGACAATAATAAAGGCATTTCTCTCATAAGTCCATTGTATTGTCTCTTCTAGAACTGCTTAGAAATGGGGTTAGGAGTAGGTACACACAAAGGTCATATCTAAAATCCCTTCAAGACATGGACAATAATAACAGAAGAAGCAACAAGACAAGAACCAGCCTCTGTTGTTTGACGCTGGATTCTCAAAAGCCATAACACTAGAGAGCATGTCCAGAAGGTCCTACCAAGTATGGAAGTCATTTAATGAATGTGTAGCAAAGATACATATGTCTATCACTGGAGAAACAAAGCAGTTATGTGTGCTAAATCTCATTACCAAAATATTTGGAGAAAATATTTTCCTTACATTGTATAATGACAACAGTCAATAAATACTCTGTGGACAATCTGTTATTTGTATATGTTATACATTGTATACGTATTTTACATATATATATATATATATTATATGTATATATATTGTATATATATATTTTGTAAATACATATATATATTTTGTAAATATATATATATACACACATCTATGTTATACATAGGAAAACAAAATCCTTTTGATTGTGACTGTTCATATGTTACCAATAGCTTTTTTTTTCCCCTTTTTTTCTCTTGACCTGAGATTTCACCAATTCAGGAAGCTCTCCAGTAGGAAATTTCCTTTTTGAATGCAATTTAACAACTCTTCTATATGTTGCAATATTAAATAATTGTCTGGAGGCATTAAGAAGATAAAAGATTGGTTAATGGTCAAATAACTAGTGTGTGTCATAACTTGAAGCTACTTCTTCTGGATCTTTCTCTATCAAAATGCTAACTAACATTTAGGTAACAAATATAGATTTACCCAGATTTTTCTTGCTTGACCCTATAAAAAGATGATGTATACAACATTAATTCCATTTTATGCATGAGGAAACTGATACTCAAAGAGGGCATTAAATGTTTTAATTAACATTTTATTCTAAATCCTTTGATTCCAGTTCATTCCATACAGTTTGACCTGGATTGGATACAATTTTATAATAAAAATCTATCAATAACTAAGATACTCAACAAAATATGCAGATCATTTAGGGCAAGGGATCAGCACTCAGGCAGTGAACATAGATTATAAACAGTCATGAAAGAGAGAAAATATAGGTCAACCATGAAAATGCAGCAGGATCCAAGGAGAAAAAAAATGAAAATGAGATATAAGAAAAGGTATACTTTCATGGAAGCAGATAATAGAATGTGTTTACATATACAGAGAGATCAATTTACACATCAACTTGTTCAAGTCTGTGAATATACTAGTATAATATGAATCCTGGAATTTATGGCTAATTCTACTCTTCCCATTTATCTGAATTTAAGATGTGGACAACACTGAGTCAGGACTGATCTTTTTTGAATATTAAAAAATATGTTTTGTGACAGCTCTCAATGACATCAACAAAATGTCTTGTTCTAATAGCAATGAAAAGGCATACTCTGAAGTCAGTTCAAATTGGCTTGCAAGATCTGATTGTTAAATTTTTATTGTGAGCATTTACATATTGGAAATTGCAAAATTCTATAAATTATACCATATTTTTTTGTCCAAACTTAAGATTATGATAGGGGTATATATTAATGTTGCAGAATAAGTTTAAAATTTTAAAATATCATAAGGAAATCCCTCTATAATCTAATGAAAACTTATTGTTTGAATAGCTAAAACTCCTAAGATGAAAATTAATTATCTCTTTTCTCAAATTAATTAGCTCACCTGGAAACTTATAATACTGAAGTCACTCAGAAACTGATTTCTAGACAGACTTAAGGGTGACTAAAAGAATCAAAAGTGGAACTGATCCTCTCAAGTTATTATTTGTTCTTACATATTCTTGCTCAAATACATTGAGTAAGAGTATGGTTATTGCTTATTGCTAAATTTTTCTTAATGAATTCGGTTAGCATGCAAATATAACTTGAGACTCCCATATGGAGCTAACTGTATCCTTCTCATTTATGAATTTTAAGAGGTCAACAGCACCCTGCTGGGACTAACCTTTTTTTAAAAATGAAAAATATCAATTTTTGTTGCAACTCTCCTCCACACCAACTAACAATATCTTATTTTGATAAAATTAAAGAAGGGATGAACTTTTAATATGATATCTCTGTGCATAGTCTCATTTTCTTAGTAAATTATGAACTAAAATTAGGTATCATGTTATTTTTCATATTTGTATTCCCTTTCCAGAACAGAATATTATTTGTGAAGAAGGCACTGGATAAATCTATTTTGAATTAAAGTGTGAGATAAACTTTATCTGAATTATCATAATTGATAATTCAATGAACTCAGAAATGTATTGTTTCTGTTTAATTTTTGTCTGATTTTCCAATTTCTAAGATGGAAATGCTCACAATGAAAATTTAACAATTAGATTTTACAAGTAAGTTTGTCAAATAAAATTCTGGAGATGCTTAGACAATAAAAAGTCAGAATGAGGTATTTTTTTCAGCCTAAGACAGCTGAGGTAATCAAATGGTAATGTTGCAACACTACAGTGGAGGCTGACCCAAGTAGCAGCACTGACAATGGTTTTTAGAGGAGACTGTGTTAAGATTGGCAGTATTAGGCCCTCTTACTCCAGAGAAGATAAGCGTATTGAACAATTGATCAGAAAGAGATTGCCAGGGACACTGTGTTGGTATTGGATGCACAACTCAATTCTCTTTGAAAATTCCATTGTCCATAGTCAGTCTGGTTTATAGTTCTGAGGAATAGAGAAGCAGTAGTGCTTGAGGCTACAGACACAAAAAGAGAAAGAACTGAGGAATAAAAGTATGGATAGAATAATTTTATACACAGACACACACACACACACACACTCACACACACCTTTTACACACACTCCTACCTCTTTCTGTTTAATGGTAACCACCACTAACTCAAGGGGAAGGGAAAAAAACAAGAAAATTTAAATGATAACGTTGTGTATAATAATAAAAAATAGCAAGTTGTGCATAATACATTTTCTGTTTCATGTGCAATTATCTTTCTATGGTATTATGTTATGGGTGGGGAAGAGGCGAGAGGAACTCTGACTTGTGGCTGCCAGGTAGCAGGGACGCTGGTGTCATTTTAAAGCAGAGATGAGTGCCAGTGCTTGATGTCATAAGAAAACAAAGACCTTTTAAGGGTAATGACTAGAGAGAAGATGAAAGGATAGTGACCATATCGCCTTCCAGGTCATACTATCTTAAAAGTACCGAAAATTTACAGATTCCCTGAACTCACTCTGTAAACAATAACAATAATAACAAAAAACAGAAAAACCTTAAAGCTTGTAATAGTGTCTTCCCACCCCTAGATGAGCAGAATCCAACTTGAACATGAAGTTTAAAGTCTAGCAAATAGCAAAAAAAAAAAAAAAAAAAAAAAAAAAAAAAAAAAAAAAAAAAAAAAACCTAAAAACCAAAAACCAAAAAAACACAGAAAACAGCAGAAAAAGTTTGTGATGACAGGGAAAATCAAGTCACAAATTCAGAAGGGGAAAAAAATGTAAAAAACAGCTAAAAGCAAAAATCTCAAAGAAATAAAAATTGCAAGTTGGACAGAGGTTTAACAAGAATTCTTTGAAGAACTCCATTAAAAGATACAGGAATGGTAAAGAAAAAAAAAACTGAAAAAAGAATTGAGAGTGATACAATTAAAGTATGAAAAGATAATTAACAGTTGTACAAGATAGTTAATTGAATAACTAAACATTGTAGTACTGTAGGGACTTAGGGTATATAAAATTTTATAACTCTTTGAAGATAGTTCTAAATTATTCTATAGAATGTTTGGACCAGTTCACAGTTCCACAAATAGTACATTAAATTCCTTATCTTTCACACTCCCCCCCCATAATTTGTCAGTTTCTTTTTTTGACATATTAGACAATTTGATAATGTGCCATAGTACTTCAGAGTTGTTTTAGTTTACATTTCTCTAATTAACAATGAATTAGAGAAATTTTTTTCATGTGACTATCAAAAGCTTTGATTTTTTTCTGAAAACTGGCCATAAATTTTAAACATTTATCAATTAAGGAATAGTTCTTATCTTATTAAAGTTGTCTCAGTTCTATATAATTGACAATTTAATAACAGGGAAAAACTTGGGAGAGAAAAACAACAGAAAAAAACTGAATTTATCATGTGTTGATTAACATTCAGTCTCTATAGCTCTTTTTCTGGATGCAGATGATATTTTCTATCCAAAGTGTATTGGGATTGTCTTGGATTACTGAACTACTGAGGAGAACCAAGTCTTTCCAAGTGAATCATCATACATTATTGTTGTTATTGTGTGCAATGTATTCTTAGCTCTGCTTGTTGTACTATAAGCCTCAGGTAATGTAAACCTTTCTAGGCCTTTCTAAAATCTTCTTGTTCATTATTTTTTTAATAGATCAATAATATGCAATTACCTTTATATATCACAACTTGTTCAGCCATTCCCCAGTTGATGGGCATCCACTCCTTTTCCAATTCTTTGCTACCACAAAACAGTTGCTACACAAATTCCTGCATATTGAGTCTTTTTTTCCTCTTTTATGACTGTCTTGGGATATAGGCTCAGTAATGGCACTGCTGGGTCAAGGGTATACACAGTTTTATAGGACTTTGGACACAATTCTAGATTGTTTTCCTGAATAGGTGGATCATTTCACAACTTCACCAACAGATCCAAGATTTATCAATATATTTTCCTGTCATCCTAGCCAATCTGAGAGTGTGAGGTTGTATCTCAGAATCATTTTCATTTTCATTTTCTCTAATAGTGACTTAAAGCATTTTTTCATATAACTATAGATGGCTTTCATTTTATCACGTGAAAACTTTCTGTTCATATCCTTTGAACATTTATCAATTGGGGAATGGCTTGTAATTTTATAAATTTGACAGTTCTTCATATATTTTAGAAATGAGACATTTTTAGAAACACCATCTGTAAAGATTTTTTCTAGCTTTCTATTTTCTTTTTGATCTTTTTTATGTTGGTCTTTTTTTGTGCAATTTAAAAAAAAATTATTGTAATCAATGTTGTCCATTTCACTTTTCATAATGTTCTTTATTCTTTAGTCATAAAAGCATGTCTTCTATAAACATCTCATCTGTGAATTATCCCTTGCTCTACTGATTTGCTTAGGCATCTCCTTTTATGCCCAAATCATATAACCATTTTGACTTTTTTTTTTCATATAAAGTGTGAGATATAGGTCTGTGCCGATTTTCTGACATATTATACAGTTTCCCCAGTCATTTTTGGCAAATAGTGAGTTCTTATGCCAGAAGGTGGAGTTATGTCTTGTGATAGACTGATTATTGTGTCATTATCTAGTCTATTTTACTGATCCACCATTCTATTTCTTAGCCAGTCTCAAAAGGTTTTGATGACTGCTGCTTGATAACATAAGTTTTAGGTTTGATACTGCTTATTCATCATCTTTTATATGTTTCCCTTGATATTCTTAACCTTTTGTTCTTCTAAATGAATTTTATTAATTTTTCTAGTTCTATAAAATATTTTTTATCAGTTTGGTATGCCAAAAGTAGACCAATTTAGTCAGAATTGTCATTTTTAAATATTTGTTTGGCTAACCTATGAGCAATTGATATCTTTTTTCCAATTGTTTAGATCTAACTTTATTTGTGTAAGAAGTATTTTGCAATTGTGTTCATATAATTCCTAACTTTGTCTTGGCAGATAGACTCTCAAATATTTTGTCTACAATTACTTGAAATTGAATTTCTCTTTCTGTATCTTGCTTATGGGCTTTGACTGTAATATATACAAATGCTAATGATTTATATGGCTTTGTTTTATATCTTGCAACTTTGCTAAAACTATTAAATGTGTCCAGCAAGTTTTTGGATGGTTTTCTACGATTCTGTAAGTATATCATCACATCATTTGCATAGGGTGATAGTTTTGATTTCTCATTGCTTATTGTAATCCCTTTAATTTCTTTTTCTTTTCTTATTTCTAAAGCCAATATTTCTCATCCAATCCTGAATAACAGTAGTAATAATTGGCATCCATATTTCACCCCTGATTTTGCTGGGAATACATCCAGCTTCTTTCCATTACAAATAATGCTTGCTGTTGGTTTTAGATAGACATGCTTATTATTGTAATGCAAGCTCCCTTTATCCCAATGCTCTCTAGTATTTTTAATGGGAATGGGTGCTGTATTTTGTTAAAATCTTTTTTTTTACCTGCGTCTTTGAGATTATCAAGTTTTCTCTTGCTTTTGTTATTGGTATTGATATGGTAGATTTTGCTAATAGTCATGTTAAATGAGTTCTGTGTTCCTTGTATGAATTCCACTTTGTCATATTGTATCATCCTTCTGATAAATTGCTGTAATCTTTTTATTAATATTTTATTTAATTTTTTTCTGTCAATATATATTAGGGAGATTTGTCTGTAATCTTTTCTTTTATTTTGGCTCTTCTGGTTTAGATATTGGTACTACATTTTTGTCATAGAAGAAATTTGTCAAGACTACTTCTTGAATTATTTTTCCAAATAGTTTACATAGTATTGGAATTAATTGCTCTTTAATTTAATGAAATTCATTTTTAAATCTATCTGGATATTTTTTTCTTAGAGAGTTCATTGATGGCTTGTACAATTTTATTTTCTAAAATGAGACAATTTAAGTAATTTATTTCCTCATTTGTTAATCTGGATAATTTATATTTTTGTAAATATTCATCTATTTCAGTTAGATTTCAGTTCAGATTTGCTGCCACAGAGTTGTGAAAAATAGCTTGTAATTATGGTTTTAATTTCTTTTTCTTTGGTGACAAATGCACTTTTTTTCATTTTTGATGTTGGTGATTTGGCTTTTTTTTTTCCTTTTTCCAATGGAAATTAATCAAAACTTTATAAAGGTTTTTTTTTCTTCATAAAATCAACTCTTAGTTTTGTTAATTAGTTTAATAGTGTCTTTAGTTTCCATTTTATTAATGTCTCCTTTGTGTTTCAGAATTTCTAATATGGTATTTTATTGGAGTTGTAATTTGTTCTTTTTTAAACTTTTTAAATTTGTTTTCCATACACATTACTATTAATCATTTGGGAGAGACAAATCAGAGCAAAATGAAAAAAAAAGTGGGAAAGATCAAAAACAGAAAAAAAAAAAGTGAACATACTATATGTTGATTTACATTCTGTCCAAAGTCTATAAGCTTTGCTTTTTATCATTGAATCACTGAGATGAGCCAAGTCTTTCATAGTTGATCTTTACCTATTCTTATTTTTTTTTTGTGTGTGTGTGTACAATGTAATCCTGGTTGTGCTTGTTTTGCTCAGCATCAGTTCTTGTAAACCTTTCCAGGCCTTTCTAAAATTAGCTTTTTCATCACTTTTTATGGAACAGTAATATTCCATTACTTTCCTATACCACAACTTGTTCTTCCATTCTCCATTTTATGGGCATCTATTCAAAGTCCAATTCTTTGTTACCACTAAAAGATCTTATATAAACAATTGTGCACATGTGAATTTTTTTTCCTCCTTTAGGATTTCCTTCAAATATATACCCAATAACAACACTGCTGGATCAAAGGATATGCGTAGATTTATAGCCCTTGGGGAATAGTTAAAGATTAGTCTCCAGAATGGTTGGATCGTTTCACAACTATACCAATAATACATTAGTGTCCCAGTTTTCCCACATTCCTTCCAACATTTATCATTACTTTTTTTTTTGTCATCTTATCCAATCTGAGAGATGTGAGGTTGTACCTCAGAGTTCTTTTAATTAGCATTTCTCTATTCAATAGTGATTTAGAGCATTTTTTCATATAACTATATAATTTTGCCATCTGAAAATTGTCTATAAATTTGCTTTGATCATTTATCAATTGGGGAATGACTTTTATTCTTATAAATTTGACATAATCCTTCATATATTTTGAAAATGAGATTTTTATCAGAAAAATTGATTGTATAGATTTTCCCCAGCTTTGTACTTCCCTTTTAATCTTGTTTCTGTTTGTTTTATTTATGCAAAACCTTTTTAATTTAATATAATCAAAGTTGTCCATTTTGCCTTTCACAATGTTCCCTATTTCTTCTTTGGTCACAAATTCCTCCCTTTTGCAAAAATCTTATAGGAAAATTATCCTTTTTTCTTCTAATGTTTATTGTTTGATCCTTTTGACTAAAATTATGTATCCGTTTTGAACTTATTTTGGTATGGGGTGTGAGATGTAGAACTATACAGAATTTCTGACATATTTTCCATTTTCCCAACAATTTTTGTGAAATAGTGAATTCTTATTCCAGATTCTGGTGTTTAGGTATTTATCAAATATTTGATTGTTTTAGGCATTGATTACTGTGTTGTTTGTATCTAATCTATTCTACTGATGCACTACTCTATTTCCTAGCCAGTCCCATATTGTTTTGATGATTGAACTTCTAACCCATTATCCTTTGTAACTTTTTCCATTAATTATCTTGGTATTCTGGACTTTTTTTTCTTCCAGATGAATTTTGTTATTTTTTCTAGTTCTATAAGATAATTTTTGGCAATTTGGTATGGCATTGAACAAGTAGACCAATTTCACCAGAATTCTCATTTTTATTATATTAGCTAGGCATAATCATGAGCAAATGATATTTTTCCAATTGTTTTGATCTCACTTTATTTGTGTGAGAAGGTATTGTAATTGTGTTTATATAATTCTTGGGTTTGTCTTGGCAAGTAGACTTTTTTGGAGTTGTTTTAGTTGCATGCCCAGTTCATAAATTTTCTCTTTCTCTATATTATTCATGTAGCTATTTAGAGATTAAAAACAATTTCCCTTGAGACCTGCTTTGGCTGTGTCCCATAGGTTTTGATATGTTGTTTCATTATTGTCATTCTTTTGGATGAAATTATGGTTTGTTTCTATGATTTGTTGTTTGACTCACTCATTCTTTAGAATTTGATTATTTAATTTCCAATAATTTTTAGTCTATCTTTCCCTGACCCTTAATTGAATATAATTTTTATTGCATTGAGGTCTAAAAAGGAAATTTACTATTTCTGCCTTTCTGTATTGAATTGTGAGGTTTTTATGCCTAATACCTGGTCAATTTTTGTGTAGATGCATGTAATGCTGAAAAAAAAAAAAGGAGTATTCTTTTCTGTTTCTATTCCATTTTCTCCAAGCATCTATCATATCTAGATTTTCTAGGATTCTATTAACCTCCCTAGGTTATTTCTTGGTTATTTTGTTGTTATCTTTTCTTGATTCTGAGAGGGGAATATTGAGATCACCCATTGATATAGTTTTGCTATTTCTTCCTATAACTGGCTTAATATCTTTTTTTATTATACCTTTTTATTTACAAGATATATGCATGGGTAATTTTTCAGCACTGACAATTGCAAAACCTTTTGTTCCAACTTTTCCCCTTCTTCCCCCCACCTCTTCCCCCAGATGACAGGTTGACCAAAACATGTTAAATATATTAAAGTATAAGTTAAATACAATATATGTATACATGTCCAAACAGTTATTTTGCTGTACAAAAAGAATTGGACTTTGAAATAGTGTATAATTACCCTGAGAAGGAAATTAAAAATGCAGGCGGACAAAAATAGAGGGATTGGGAATTCTATGTAGTGGTTCGTATCTCCCATAGTTCTTTCCCTGAGCGTAGCTGGTTCAGTTCATTACTGCTCTATTGGAACTGATTTGGTTCATGGCATTGCTGGAGATGGCCACGTCCATCAGAATTGATCATCATATAGTATTATTGTTGAACTATATAATGATCTCCTGGTCCTGCTCATGTCACTCAGCATGAGCTCCTGCCTCCAGTCCGCTTGTCTTCTCTGGCTCTCACTCTGGCTGAGTCTCCCAGCTTATATGCCCCACATTGAGTATAAGCCAATCATTATATCACTAGGAAACCATTATTTGATGGAAGATTAAATCAATCATACTGACCTTAGAGAACTATTAAGCACCATGCTAAACTAGATAACCATTGTCTCATCAATTCTACTGACTTAACACCCTGTAAGAATCCTTGTTTCAGAGTTCTGGGCCATAACACATATCCATTTAATATCTTTACCACTTCATTGTTTATACTATCCTTTATCAAGATGTTCTTTTTTCCCTTATCTCTTTTAATTAGCTCTATTTTTTCCTTTTCCTTTATTTGAGTTGGAATTAGTACCCCTGGCTCATATATATATATATATATATATATATATATATATATATATATATACTAGTGTTGAAGAATAATAAATTCTGTTCCCAGTCTTTTATCTTTACTCTTTATGAATCTCTTGGTGTCAAACATTTTTCATAAAAACAACAAATTTTTGGATTCTATTTTTTATTCCATTCTGCTATTTATATTCACATTATGATTAATAGCTCTGCATTTCTCTCTATCGTATTTCCTCCCCTGTATATACTTTTATTCTCTTTCCAATCTGTCCTTGGTAGTGTTCCATTTTTTGACCCATCTCACCCACTACATTAGCTTCGACCACCCCTATCCCCTTCTCTTACCTTTTCCCCTCCAATATTTCTGCTCTCCCTTCTATCCAGCCCCTTGCTTTTCTTTCATCTTTCTCCTCCTATTTCATTATACTCTTAGAAAAATTTCTATACCCAACTGAATGACTATTATTTCTTCTTTGATCAAAAATTGATGAAATCAAGCTTCAGGCAATGCTCAATCCCCTGCCTTCTCTCCCTCATTTGTAATAGTTATTTTTTATTGTTGTTACTGTTCATGTGATCTAATTTGCCCCATTATACTTCCCCTTTTCTCTTCTCCTGGTAATCCTTTTTCCATCCCTTAATGTTTTTATTTTCCCTTTTATATCCATCACACCAGTCCATTCACAACTAAACCCTTTGTACATAGGATGCCCTCCTCTTTCTGCCCCAGTAAGAGATACAATTCTCAAGAGTTACAGATATAATTTTCTCATCTAGGGATGAGAACCTTTTTAACCTTTAAACAATTTATATTTTATCCTATTTACCTTTCTGTGCTGCTCTTGTATCCTGTGTTTTGAGATTAAATTTTCTTTTTACTTCTTTTTTTTTCCCCAATAGGAACTTTAGTTTCTTATTTCATTGAAGATCCATTCTTGTTTATAATTCTTAGTTATAACCTTTCTTTCAGAATTTGTTATTCCATTCTCTCTGATCTATTGTTGTAAAAGCTACCAGATTCTGAGTAATCTTGACTGTTGTTCCTTGATATTTGAATTGTCTTTTGTCTGACACCTTGCAGTATTTTTTTCCTTGAGATTGTAGTTCAGATGTTTTGCACCAATTTTCCTTGGGGTTTTCCTTGTGAGATATCTTTCCAAAGACGATTGATGGATTCTTTTAATGACTATTCCTCCCCTCCCCCATTTGTAGAATGTTGGAGCAGTTTTCATTGATGATCTCTTGAAGAATGTTATTCACTCTCTTCTTTTGGCTTGGATTTCGGGTATATCAATAATTTTAAAATTTTGGACCTATTTTCCATTTAGGCTGTTTTTTCAATGAGGTATTTTGTATTTTCTTCCATTTCTTTCATTTTTTAAGTTTGTTTACCTGATTCTTGATATCTTATAGAGTCGTTACATTTCTTTTGCCCCATTCTAGTTTTTAATGTGTGATTTTCTTCAGTTAGCTTTTGTATCTCTTTTCCTAATTGGTTAATTCTCTTTTTGAAGTTGTTCTTTTCTTCATTTGATTTTTTTTTAATTTTCCCAATACTGTTTTTTAAGGAATTGCCTTCCTTTTCCACACTATTAACTTTCTTGCACACTTCTCATTTCTTTATAAATTTTTTTTCCCCACCAATCTTATTTGTCTTTTAAAGTCTTTTGTGAGTACTTCTAAAAAGTATCTTTGGCCTTGAGACCAATTCATATCATTGTTTGAGTTTTCCTCTCTGGACATTTTGTCCTTATTTGAATTGGTGTTTTGGTCTTCCCTATCATCACAGTAGCTTTTTATGGTCAAGGTTCTTTTCTGTTTCTTGTTTATTTTCTTTCTTTTTCTTTTGTTATTTCCTCTTTTTATGTTTAAGATTGAGCTTTTTTCCTGGGATAAAGGGTATGGTCTCCCAAGCTTCTTATGCACCTCTGAGCCTTATCTTTGAGCACAGGAGTTCCTTGAGTTTTCACAGAGTAGTTTTATCTGCTAATTAGGGAAAACAACCTGATTTCTACAAATTTGCCTTCTGAGCTTGGACTAGAGACAGCCCTACTGATTTGTTGTACTACTGAGCCAGTACCAAGGGTCTCAGGTGCTCATCTATTGTGAATAAGACTCTCTCTGGCTTTCCTAGACTCTGTCTGAGCTGGGTTGAATACCCCTTTAACCTCACTGAGACTGACTTTTTCTTGAAGTTTTTTCCAATCTATCTCAAGCTGGAGAATGGTTTTTATTCCATCAGACCCTGTTTAGAAGCTTGATTTCATATTGTTTTGAAAGAAACTGTAAAAGCTAGAGCAGTTTTCTGGCTTCACTCTACCATCTTGGCTCCACCCTAAAATAAGGGAATCTCATTTTATTCAATTTCACACATTACATTTTTTAAATGGAAGTAACCAAAACATGTGCTGCTCCGAGAGTTAAAGAGATCTGTGTTGTTGTAACCCTGGTTCTGAATGGGTGTCCTTAGTCAAGTCACTTCTTTTCTGTGGTTCAAACTGGCATATGTAACATGATGTGTTTGTACTAAATTACCTATTTTTTCTTTGTATACTAAGGAAAGAGTGAATGTAATATTGTTAGAGAAAGACAAACTATTTTGCTCCAATAAAGTAGTAACTGGTGGAAGGCTCATTTGGAAACATATTACTCTTCAACTGCCCCAGTGCTGATGGAATCAAACATAAAAGAAAACAGTTCTGTAAATAAAGTTCCAGAATTTTAAGTTTATAATTTTTTAAAGCAATATAGTCTCTAGAGCATTTTCTTTATCAGAACTTAATTTTATGCATTTTTCCTCCCCTGGATAATGCTAAATGTTTGGCATAATACCTGGATTTTAATTTAACCTCTCATGCTACCTATGTGAGCATAATGATTCAGTTTCTAGCACATAGTAGGAACTTAATATATGCCTGTTGAATGATCTCTAAGTACTATCAATTAAATAGGTACTTAATCATATTATGAGTGATGGTTTGCTTCTTACAGATTTTAGTCAGTGAAATAAATTAAATACATAAAAATTATGGTTTTTTAACTCACATTTTATATTTCCTATGAGTCACAGAGTTTTAATGGATGTTTAAATGTTGCATTGAACATTGTATGCTAGAATTGGAAGGGTCTAAGAACATTAACTCCTAGAATATAGGGCATAAAGGATTACAGATATGGGAAAAAAGCTCAGAGATCATGAGAGATTTACTTTTTCACTTTGTAGAAGACTTTACAAACTAAAGTCAGGGAAGGGAAATGATTTTAGAAATAGTATAGCAAATCAAAAACAGAATAAAGACTAAATACAGTCTTACTCTTCTATACACAAGACAATAAATTTTTCCATAAAATCTATACTTTTGCATGTCTTCTCCACATGCCTGGAATTCATGCCTTCACACTAATGCTTTAAATAATTCATCTTTTCCTTGTACATCCTCCCACACATCATGTGTAAGTATATGAAAATGTGTGTGTATATTATATATATGTGTGTGTGTGTGTGTGTGTGTGTATATGTATATATAGATATAGTCAAGTCACTTCTTTTCTGTGGTTCAAACTGGAATACATAACATGATGTATTTGTACTAATACACACACATACACATGGGTATACACATCTATATACATATACACAATGTGTATATATGCACATAGGTATAGACATCATATGTGGGTATATAAATAGTTTCATGTGTAGATGAAAATGTGTGTGTATATATATATATATATATATGTGCATGCATATGTGTGTATATAATGTTTTTAAATGATAAAAATGCCTTAAAAGCAGTGTTTCATTATTTATGATTATAACCTGATCACCAGTTAAAGTTCCTGGTGGATATTAGGTATTTCATAAATGCTTTCTGATTGATTGATTTACCATCAAGCTATTATTACAATTTATTTCTAAAAATGAACATATTCAGCAAATTATATATATATATATAAATACATATCAAATTAATGGTGAATTTAAATTGTACTTTTTAAAATTTCACTGAAAAAAAATTGAGGCCATTATTGAGTTGTTGAAACTAAAGTTTATTGACCTTACCTGGAGCCATTGAAGATGAAAGGCAATTCAGGTTAGTGAAAATGCCTTAGTTGCAGGACTTAAAAAATAAAGCTGATCAGCATACTTAAAATAATAAGACTCTGAATGTAGGTACCTCTCCAAATAGTACCATGAACTATCACATCAATCAAAGGGTCATGAATTTATTAATGCTTACTATCTATCCTATAAAATCCTAGTATGCATTTCAAAAAATACACAGGGGCATTTCAATATTTGATCAAGGTATTACCAATTCCCCCCAAAATGGATGATTCCCTCCCCTTGATCATTGACCTTCTATTTAACTTTGAGGAAATCATTCAATCCCCTCTGCTATAGTTTGTCTATTTGCTCTTGAGATGTTGGGATACATAGGCTCTAAAAGGGCACCACCTTGACATGCTCTTATTTAAGCAAGTAGCTAAGATATTATTAGTGAGATGATATAGAGAAAAGAACACTCTATCAGGACACAGGATACTTGAGTTGAAATTCTAGCTTCATTAATTATTTCATCATAAGACCTGAATTTTAAAATCATCACAGTTGGAACTAAACTTCCTTATAGCCTATATCCATCATTTGAAAGCTGTTATAATGAACATAGGAAATAGATCCCTGAGTTCTTAGGTCATATACTAAAGGAGACAGCTATATGGCACAGTGGATAGAGCATTAGCCCTGGAGTCAGAAGACCTTAATTCAGACATTTGATTCTTACTTGCTGTGCGATCCTGGGAAAGTTACTTAACCCCAATTGCCTCTCAAAAAAAGAAAATTAGAAAAGGGTTGTATACTAAATACTGAAGATTGAAAGATTTAACATGATAGTATCAGTCACTGCAGAACTTACCATGCCAAATATATTCACTTTATTCCCAAAAGAGACATGCGCACCAGAGAAAACAATCTTAAGATTGTGGGAAAATTCAAAAATCTTGTCATTTACTACCTAAATATTAATGTCTACAGTAATACTAATAAGTGTTGATCCTACCATTGATTGTAAATCTCTAAAGAAGAGAAACTTATGACCTTGTGAGGAAAACTCATTTTGTCACCTCTTTTTATATGAGTTGTGTCCATTTTTAAAGATGAAATCTACTTTTCTTCAACATCTAACCAAAAATGAACAAATACAAACTCCATCATTCAAGATTCCTTTAAAATTATTTAGTATATAACTTCCAAACAGACCTGATCTACTTTCTTAGTCTGTAACAAAAAGGCAATTTCTATTGTTGGGATAAGCAAGGGAAATAAGGATGATTTTAATGGAAGAGGCAGGACTCATGCCCAAAATAGAGTCTATCTGTCATATAACAATGGAAGAGAATAACCATAAAAAGTGGACACATAAACTAAAAAATAACAGTACTCTGGGGTTATTCATTTCACAGTCAAGTCATTCTAGCCATCTAAATAATGATTAAGGTTATCATATTGTTATGGTACCAAATTTTATATGCATCTATCTATCTATCTGTCTGTCTTTCTATCTACCTATTTGTATATGTACATATATGTGAATACCATTGTCTTGATTTTTTAAAACCTTTTGAATATTTTGTGTTGATTGATCTCTTCTCTTCTCTCTCTCTTTCTCTTTCTCTCTCCCCCCCTGTCTCTCTGTCTTTTTCTCTTTCTCTCTTTCCCCCTTCTCCTCAAGATATGGATATATCAAGCTAATAAGATGCACATCTGTATACATTTATTGATGGATGTATATATATGTAATATTATATAAAACAAAATACATGCATATTTATGAATATGCCTAAATACATATACACACCCAAACACAAACACTTATATAAATATATATGTATGAATACATCTGCACATATGTAGACACAAATATATAATATTGTTGAAGGCAGCAATTGTCTTTTGTTTCATCTTTGTATGCAAAGTACTAAGCATGATGTTTGATATGTGATAGCCACTGCCTAATTATGTATGAAATTGAATTGAACCTATGGCCTTAATAATAACCCTGAGTTATTAAGAAAGGCTTATTTTATATTAAATTATGTTTGATTATGTAAACATTTTGGATAGAAATATTTTAACATGTTTAATATTATTTTCCTTTTTAAATGATGTCATTTTTCCCTGAAGTTCAGTTGTTTTTTTTTTTGTTTGTTTGTTTTTGTTTTTTTGTTCTGTTTGATTTTAACAAGTATTGCTGAAAAATCGTGTTCTTTTGTCCTTCTGTGGACCTTTCTCCTGAACACATTAGAGAGAAGGAAAAATGCACATAACAAGAAGATATTTAATTTAATTTCACCTTTTCAGTCTTCCCTCGACCCCATCACACAATCACACTTCTCAACTGTCAGCTTCTTCATTTGTAAAACAGAAGGGAGATGTCCAGGACCTGCATGAGAGGTTTGGGGTTAGGTTGTGCAGTAACCATGATGAACTATAGAAAAGTCAAATAGACATATTTTGTTTGATCCATTCAGAATTTTCTGATTTTTCTAATTTAATATAATGAAACATTCTAATTTAAAATACAAGGAAACATAATGTCTTAAAGGGGGTTACAGAAAACAGTAGATGACAACAATGGTGGTCAGCCTCCTTGTTTCTTCTTTTTTCTTTTTTTTTCTTTTTTTTTTTGTTTTGTTGTTGTTGTTGTTTCTTTCAATGCTCAGTTCAAATCCTAACCTCTCTAGCAAATTTTTCTGTACTCCCCCTACCTTCTTCCATAGTGAATGATTGTTCTCTCTGAGATCACCTTCATTTTATATTGATGTTTTTTATATTCCATACTGGTTTCCCCACTCAAATGAGAGCACTTTGAGTGCTCAGTTTTTGTTTTTTGACTTTCTTTGTATTTTCAGTACATACTAAGCTCTTAAAAATATTTTTCCTAACTAGTTTTTAAATATAGCTTAACATTAATTTATCATGGACTACTAATAAATAATAAAATTACAAATAACATGAATTTTCTGTGATTGAAACTGTGAAAATCTTTCACATTCATATTCTATTAAACTGGGAAATTGTGTCATATAGATGATAAAATGTTAGATTTACAAGGAAATTGAGTCAACTTTCATCAAATTGCAGAGGAAGCTACCAAGACCTATGGAAGGAAAAACATTGGCCAGCATTACACAGCTATTTAGAAGTAGACATGACCCTTCTACTTTTTCTCATTTCCTAGACTAGTGATTTTTTTCATTATTGCATCTTCTAAAAATGTTAAAAACACCTTCAGTATATTAAGTAAAGAAAAAATCAAGGCATATCTCTTTCAATGGATAGAAAATCTCTTGCCCATCATAATTCTGATACAGACCAATATATTTTAATATATTAGGAAGATCAAAGTACTTTTGCTAATCAAGTTGGTGTAGGCCCTGAGGTTGGCATAGATATCACCACATGCTGATACTTGAATCAATGGTCCATGTGTGAATTAGTTTACTCATGAGATTTCTTTCATTTCATATATTTTAAATACAAAACATAGAGTTGTTAAGGAATTGCTAGCATTCACTCCATTTTTTAAATCCAAACTCAAATACCATCTCCTCTGTGAAATCTTTTTTTTTGTGTCCTGTTCTCACCTTCAAAGTGGAACTTGGAATCATTGTTAGATCCAGATTAAAGCAATTAATAAATCCCCTTACATGACTATATGCATTTGAGATATTACAATTTGAAGTTTTATAAAAATCACTGGTTTCCAATGTAGTGGAACTATGCAGTATAAATTAAAATAACATGACCACTTCAAAATATTCATTATTTTCACTATCTCGTATCTCTTTGCTATTTTATATTACAGAATTATGTATTCTATTAAATTTTTGTGACACAGTGAAAAGAGCAATGGAATTATAATAACAGGATTAGGGTTCCAGACTCATTCATTCAACATCTTGATCTCAATTTCCTTCTCTATAAACTTAAGTTATTTTTCAATTTTAAATTGCTCATCTTAATAAATGTACTTTTTACCAATAATATCAAAGTCAGAGGGTGGTTGGGGGGTCTGAAATGAGTCAATAATGTATGTGAAATGTTTTTCCAATTATCC
The DNA here is from genome assembly GCF_902635505.1 of Sarcophilus harrisii. Lineage (NCBI taxonomy): Eukaryota > Metazoa > Chordata > Mammalia > Dasyuromorphia > Dasyuridae > Sarcophilus > Sarcophilus harrisii. The sequence goes on along the minus strand of NC_045427.1, from coordinate 61,899,799 downwards.
ATTGTTCTAAAATAGTTTTTCTTGCTGCAATTTGAATTATTAGCATTTGTAAAGTTAGATAAAGAATTTAAGGGCAATAGGCAGAGTATATGAAGTGTCTATTTTTTCTGACCATGGTACTTAGAACTAGTAAAATTTACTTCTTAGAGTACTTGATTGACTCCCGTCTGGGAAATTTCTTGTAATTCTGTTTAAATACATAGCTTTATGCTTACATTTAAAGTATAAGGGAAGGTACAAAACAGGTTGGCTTCAGTTCACAAACAAATGAACATGCCTAATGACTATAGATAACAAATTAACTGCAGTTATATGAAATGTTCAATGTACTACTATGAACTGTCCAAAAATTTTCTGCGGAACAAAGACCTAATAGGTTCCATCTTCTTGAAGAAATACATCCTAAATCTCAGATGAAAGTCAACTTTCTCTTTTAATAAACGTGACTGTAATTTGTCTAGTAATTGTTATACCTATCTTACACTCTGTTAAATCACACTTGTATGGACATTCATCTTCCCCCCATTAGACATTGAAGATGGTCATTTATAATCTGTGCTACAGCTACTGTATCCACAGTATTTACCACAATATCTTAAACATTTTAAGTGTTAGGAGTGGGTCTATGACAACTTTCTGCCATATTAGTTTCCAATTTTCCCAGAAATTTTTGACAAATACTGAATTCTTATCCCAAAAGCTGGGGCCTTTAGGTTTGTCAAATACTAGATTGCCATAGTCATTGATTATATTGTTCTGTGAATTTAACCTATTCCACTGATCAACGTATCTGTTTCTTAGCCAGTACCAAATGGTTTTGATGACCGCTGTATTTTAATATAGCTTTAGATCTGGTACATTTGTTTTTCTCTTCATTAATTCCTTTGAAATTCTTGACATTGTGTTCTTCTAGATGAATTTTGTTGTTAATTTGTTTAGGTCAGTAAAATAGTTTCTTGGGAGTTTGATTGGTGTAGCACTAAATAAATAGATTAGTTTAGGGAGCATTGCCATCTTTATTATGTTCTCTTGACCCATCCAAGAGCACTTAATATTTTTCCAATTGCTTAGATATGACTTTATTTATGTGGAAAGTATTTTATAGTTTTCCTCATATAGTTCTGACTTTTCTTTGGCAGATGGATTCCCCAATATTTTATACTATTGACAATTATTTTAAATGGAATTTCTCTTTGTATCTCTTGCTGCTGGATATTGTTAGTGATATATAAAAATGCTGATGATTTGTGTGGATTTATTTTGTATCCTGCAGTTTGCTAAAGTTGTGAATTATTTCTAATAGTTTTGTAGTTGATTCTCTAGGGAGGAACCTGTATTCATGTTGTGTCTCAAATAGCCAGCTGTCACACTCTGATTAAGTAATTTGATATCTCTCTGTCTCAGTTGCTTCATCATTAAAATGGATTTTACCAATCTCTGGTTGTCTTGACTTTTATCTTGTATTTGGATCTGGATGACTGGATGAGTGAGGTCAATGATTTTGTTTAGCTTTTTCTCCCTTTAATTCAATTCATGTGCAAGTTAAGACATCCTCATGATGCTGTTGGTCCTTAAAGATGTCTTGACTTGCCCATTAACTTTGCAAATATTATTTTATTTTTTATTATTATTTATTATTTACAAAACATATGCATGGGTAAGTTTTCAACATTGACCTTTGCCAAACCTTGTGCTCCAACTTTTTCCCTCCTTCCTCCATTCCCTTCCTTAGATGGCAGGTAGTTCAATACATGTTAAATATGTTAAAGTATATGTTAAATCCAATAAATGTGCAAATATTATCTTATTTGATTATTATGACAATCCCATGAAGTAGGCACTGTAAATTTCTTCATTTTACATTTTAAAAAACTGAAGCAAATAGAAGTTGTGATTTTCCCATTGTTATACAACTATTAAGTTTATGAGCTTGAGTTTTCAGGAAGACTAATACCTCTGGTGTGAGGGCTGCTTTTCATTTTTGGTGTCTACCTGATTTACCTAACTCTCACCTGTGGCTCCAAGAACTGTAGCATTCACAATAGCCACCTAACAGTGTATAACATCGTATACCAAGATAAGGTTGAAATGGGTTCATGATCTAGACATAAAGAATGATATTATAAAGAAATTAGAAGAACAGAGGGTAGTTTACCTCTCAGATTTGTGGAGGAGAAAAGAATTTGTGACCAAAGAACTAGAGACCATTATTGATCACAAAACAGCTAATTTTGATTATATTAAGTTAAAAAGTTTTTGAACAAACACAACTAATGAAGACAAGATTAGAAGGGACAAATCAAACTGGGAAAACACTTTTACATCTAAAGGATCTGATATAGACCTCATTATATAGAGAGAATTGACTCAAATATATATATATATATATATATATATATATATATATATATATATAAAGAGAGAAAGAGAAATAGATATATCTATAGCTATAGCTATAGCTATATATATATATATATATATGTATATGTAGAGAGAATTGACTCAAATTCATAAAAGTTCAAGACATTCTCTAATTAATAAATGGTCAAAGGATATGAAAAAACAATTTTCAGATGAAGAAATTAAAACAATATGTAGTCACATGCAAAGATGGTCCAAAACATTATTGATCACAGAAATGCAAACTAAGACAATTGGGAGATACCACTACATACCTCTCAGATTGGCTAAATGACAGGAAAAGATAAAGACAAATTTTAGAGGGGATGTGGGAAAACTGGGACACTGATACATTGTTGTTGAAATTTTGAACACATCCAACCATTCTGGAGAGCTGTTTTGACCTATGCTCTAAAGGTCATCAAATTGTGTATACCCTTAGATCCATCAGTGTTTCTACTGGGCTTATATCCCCAAAGACATCTTAAAGGAGATAAAGGGACCCACATGTGCAAAAATGTTTGTGGCAGCCCTTCTTTTAGTGACCAGAAACTAGAAACTGAATGGATGCCCATTAATTGGAGAATGGCTGAATAAATTATGGTATATGAATGCTAATGAATACAAACGACCAGCAGGATGATTTCAGTAAGTCTCAGGAGAGACTTACATGAACTGATGCTAAGTGAAATGAGCAGAACCAGGAGATCATTAAACACGACAACAACAAGTATATGATAATCAATTCTAATGAATGTTGCTCTCTTCAACAATGAAAGAATTCAAACCAGTTCCACTTGTTCAGTAATGAAAAGAATCAGCTACACCCAGAGAGAGAACCATGGGAACTAAGTGTGGAACACAACATAGAATTTTTGCTCTCTCTGTTATTTGCTTGCATTTTGTTTTCTTTCTCAGTTTTTCTTTTTCTTCCTTCTTGATCTGATTTTTCTTTTTTTTTTTTTTTTAATAACTTTTTATTGACAGAACCCATGCCAGGGTAATTTTTTACAACATTATCCCTTGCATTCACTTCTGTTCCGATTTTTCCCCTCCCTCCCTCCACCTCCTCCCCCAGATGGCAAGCAGTCCTATACATGTTAAATATGTCTCAGCACATCCTAGATACAGAAAGTAGAAATAACCTGGGAAGAAAAACAAAAATGCAAACAGTTTACATTCATTTCCGATTCTTTCTTTGGGTGTAGCTGCTTCTGTCCATCATTGCTCAATTGAAACTGAGTTAGATCTTCTCTTTGTCAAAGAAATGCACTTCCATCAGAATACATGCTCATACAGTATTGTTGTTGAAGTATATAATGATCTCCTGGTCCTGCTCATTTCACTCAGCATCAGTTCATGTAAATCTCTCCAAGCCTCTCTGTATTCATCCTGCTGGTCGTTTCTTACAGAACAATAATATTCCATAACATTCATATACCACAATTTACCCAACCATTCTCCAATTAATGGGCATTCATTCATTTTCCAGTTTCTAGCCACTACAACAGGGCTGCCATAAACATTTTGGCACAGACAGGTCCCTTTCCCTTCTTTAGTATCTCTTTGGGGCATAAGCCCAGTAGAAACACTGCTGGATCAAAGGGTATGCACAGTTTGATAACTTTTTGGGCATAATTCCAGATTGCTCTCCAGAATGGTTGGATTCATTCACAACTCCACCGACAATGTATCAGTGTCCCAGTTTTCCCCATCCTCTCCAACACTGATCATTATTTTTTCCTGTCATCTTAGCCAATCTGACAGGTGTGTAGTGGCATCTCAGTTGTCTTAATTTGCATTTCTCTGATTAACAGTGATTTGGAACACTCTTTCATATGAGTGGAAATAGTTTCAATTTCATCTGAAAATTGTCTGTTCATATCCTTTGACCATTTATCAATTGGAGAATGGCTTGATTTCTTATAAATTAGAGTCAATTCTCTATATATTTTGGAAATGAGGCCTTTTTGATCTGACTTTTCTTGTGCAGCATGATAACTGTATAAATATGAATACATATATTGGATTTAACCTGTATTTCAACATATTTAACATGTATTGGACTACCTGCTAGCTAGAGGAGAGGGTGAGGGAAAGTTGGGGAAAATTTGGAACAAAAGATTTTGCAAGGGTCAATGTAGGAAAAATTACCCATGCATATGCATTGTAAATAAATAAATAAAATTGTAGGTATTTAATAAGAATTTATTGAATGGTAGATTCAGTGGTAAATGTTGAGTCTCAAATATTGGATTTGAATACCGGCTCCAATACTTTACATTGATTACATAAGTTTCTTTAGAAATAATATTAATTCCCTAAATGTCAGTCACCATATATTTAAAATAAAATAAAATCTTTTCAATGGTCCCTTCTAGCTATAAACACAGTTATATTATGGATTGTTGGAGAAATCAATAAAGATGCTCAATGATAGAAATGATTTCATTCTATCTATCATCAAGGCCCTGTGATAACTAAACATTAGAGATACCAAATAAAGAATAATACATATTCAGTTCTCAGTTAGTTAGAATTTAACTGGAAAAAAAAAAAATATATATATATATATATATATATATATAATCAAGAACAAGTAATTTGCATTCCCTTCTCTTAAGTTTAGCTGGCTGAATGATATGAGTTCTAGAGCATTAAAAAAAAAAATTACAATACAAGGAGAGTTACAAAGTGTGATGAAGATGAGATCAGTGAGGGTAAGAACGGGAGTATGTATCTGGGAGAGATCAACAAAATCATGGAAGGTGAGAGAGAGAAAAAGAGAAAGAGAGAAAGAGAGAGAGAGAGAGAGAGAAGGAAAGAGAGAGAGAGAAGAGGAAAGTGAGACAGGTAAAGTCAGACTGACAGACATTGTAAAGGGCTGTAAAGGGGTGTAAACTGGAATTGGACAACTGAGCACTTAAAGCTAATTAACTATTGGACAATAACTCTATTAGCATGTTTGGAATTTCTCTTCTCACAGTTAATGCTAGCTCAATGCTTGGGGTTAAGAGAATTGTAGGTAATGATTGGGGGTGGAGTGAGAGAGGGGAGAGAACTTCACTTGGCCCCAGGACAAGGAGGAGAAAAGGGTGGAGATTCATGGAGATTCTGGACTCTAGAATCAAGGAAGGATCCTTGGCAAAACTCCTGGCAGTTTTGTCCATCTCCTTCACTTCTCCCAGTAAAGACCAAGGAGTTTGCTTGTCCTGACTCTGGCTGATTCTGAGGTCTCCAGGGAGCTAGCCCAGACTTTACAAGACACAGAGAGACAGAGGTGGAAAGACAGAGAAAGAAAGACAATGTTTTGATATTCCTGTGTAGGTGTAAAGGATCTGCAGAATGGATTAGAATGGAATGCTGGTTACATTTCTCACAATTGGATTGTGAAGATAGTTTCAGTGGAGTGTAACAAATTGGTCATGAGAATCTGAAGGAACCATCCAAAAGTCTTCTGAGAACCATGAAATAATAGTAAAACACTCTACTAGGAAAAAAAAATTCTGGACATAATCATATACCTAATTCTAACTATGTGACTGATTATATGAAGATAGAATAGTACAGAATAATTTCATTGATAGATCAGAAAACCTGCATTCAATTGTAACAGTCACTATAATGATAATCTTGGGGAAGTCTCTTCATTTACCAGGTATTCAGATTACTTGTGGGAAACAAGAAGGTCATTCTTAAAAGTATTCTCTAGAAACTATTTAAAATGGCACAGGACTCTAATATATTTAACATGTATTGGTCATCCTGCCATCTAGGGGAGGGGGTGGAGGAAGAAAGGGAAAAATTGGAACAAAAGGTTTGGCAACTGTCAATGCTGCAAAATTACCCATGTATATAATTTGTATATAGAAAGTTATTAAAATTTTTTTAAGATAAAAATAAATAAATAAATAAATAAATAAAATGGCACAGGAGAATGACTGATAAATTTTCAATGTCAGTATTCATAACTCAGAAATCAATAAATGCTAAAAAAATCATGGCTTATTTATTAATTTGTTGCTTAGACTTTAAAAATTATGGAAAATTCTAATAATTCAGTTTAAACTTAAAAGTGTGTCATGCACATAGTTTTTCTTTCTTTCTCTTTCTCCCTTCTTTCTTCCATTCCTTCCTTCTTTCTTTCCTTCCTTTCTTCCTTTCCTTCTTTCCTTCCTTCATTCCCTCCTTTGTCTTTCATTGTATTCCTGTTTCTCTCTATTTCTCTCTATGTCTGTCTCTATTTCAGTGTCTCTCTGTCTCTCTGTGTTTGTGTCTAAGTTGATCTCTCTCTCTGTCTTTTTCTTCCAACAGGCAGTCATTAAACATTTACTGGCATACAACTGGTAGTACTAGATGAACTCAGAGACACTTGATACCTCTCAATCTAAGATTTTGAGTGACTTTTATACTAAACTTAAGTTTCCTAATATACATAATAACTACTTTAGTTTTAGCTATCCTATAGGGTGTTATAAAAAATTTTCCAGCATTAATTTTCTATCCTTTTTATTTGATGATTATTTGATATTTATGACATTATACATATGTAGTCATGCAAAATATTTTCATAAAAGTCATATTGTGAAAGAAAAGATAGACCAAAAACAACACCAACAACAAATACCAAAAAGGAAAAAAAAAAAAAAAAAAACTCAGGAAAAAGAAAGTTTTCAAAAGTGTGCTTCAATCTATATTCAGAAACCATCAATTCTTTCAATTGATAACATTTTTTTCCTTGTGAAGATAAAATGAGATAATATTAACTTTTTTCCCTAAACATATTTCAAAATTTATTATTCCAGACAAGAAAAATCAGATCAAGGAGGAAAAAAATGAGAAAGAAAGAAAAAAACAATCACACAACAGAAACAGTAAAGGTGAAAAGATTATGTTGTGATCCACATTCAGTTCCCACAGTCCCCTCTATGGGTGCAGATGGCTCTCTTCAACACAACACCATTGGAACTGGCCAGAATCATCTCATTGTTGAAAAGAGCCATGTCCATCAGGATTAATCATTGCAAAATCCTGTTGCTGTGTATAGTGATGTCTTGGTTCTGTTCACTTCACTTAGCAACAGTTCATGTAAATCTCTGTAGGTCTTTCTGAAAACATCCTGTTCTTTTTCTTACAGAACAATAAGATTGCATTACGTTAATATATCATCCTTTATTCAGCCATTCTCCAACTTATGGGCATCTACATTGTTTCCAGTTCCTTGCTATTACAAAAAGGGCTGTACAAACATTTTTGCAATTGGAGGTTGTTTTCTTTCCTTTATGATTTCCATGGGATACTGACTTAGGAGACACATTGCTGGATCAATGGGTATGCATAGTTCGATAGTCCTTTGGACATAGTTCCAAATTGTTCCTTGGAATGGTTGGATGAGTTCGCAACTCCACCAACATTGTATTAGTTTCCCAGTTTTCTCATAGATACTTCAATATTTATCACCTTTTTTCTGTTATGCTTTTTTCATCTTAAGTGTTTCACAGTACTCTTGGATCATAGTATTACTGAGAATATATAACTAATTCACAGCTGATCATTTTACAACATTGATATTACTTTGTAACTTTGTAGATGATTACATGACTAAAATAAAGAGATCAGTGAATTAAATATGCAAATAAGAGCTAGAAAAAGAACAAACTAAAATCCCTCAATTAAATACCAAATTAGAAATTCTTAAAATCAAAGAAGAGATTAATACAATTGATAATAAAAAAAAAACTACTGAAGTCTTTCCAGATGTTTCTGAGAGCATCCTATTCATCAGTTCTTATAGCACAATTGTATTCCATACTAACTACATACAACAGTTTATTTAGTCTGATTGATAAGCATCTTCTCAATTTCTAATCCTTTGCTCCCCCAAAAAAGAGCTGCTATGAATATTTTTGTTCACTTAAATGCTTTTCCTTCCTTTCTCTTTCTGCTTTTCATCCCTTTGGATACATTAGTCTAGTAGTGGTATTATTAGGTCAAAAAGTATATAAGATTTTGTAACTCTTTGGGTATAGTTGCAAATTGGTCAACAGAATGGTTGAAATAGTTGAAAACTTCACCAATAGGGAAATAATGTCTTCTTTTCCCCCCACAAATCCATCCCACATTTGTTATTTTCTTTTCTCTATCCTATTAGTCAATCTAATCTAGATACAAGACAACACTTCAGTAAGGTTTTAATTTGCATTCCTCCAACAAGTAGTGAGTTAGAAGATTTTTGTTTCCTTTTAGAGTATTTTATGTTTCCAAATATACATATAGTTTTCAAACTTCATTTTCTTTAAAACTTTGCGTTCCAAAATTTCTCCCTCTTTTCCTTACCTCCCCCTCCCCAAGGCAACAAGTTTGATATAGGTTAAATATATGTGATTCTTTTAAAAATATCTTAATACCTGTCATGTTATGCAAAAAAAAATCTTTAAGTATCAGCACCATATCTTTGTCAGAAAAGAAATTGTTAGGATACCTTCTTCCACTGTTTTCCCAAATAGTTTATATAGTGATTGGATTACTTGTTCTTTAAATGTTTGATACAATTCACTTGTAAATCCATTTGACCATGGAGATTTTTTTTTTCCTAGTGAGTTCATTAATGTTCAGCTTATTTTCCTAAAATGTGACTATTTAAGAATTTTATTATCTCATTTGTAAATCTAGGCAATCCATATTTTTGTAAGTACTCATCCATTTCACTGAGATTAACACATTTATTGGCATATAATTGGGCAAAATATCTCTAATAATTGCTTTAAATTCTTATTTATTGGCAAAAAGTTCACCCTTTTCATTTTTGATAATGATAATTTAATTTTCTTCTTGCATTTTTCTAATGCAATTAACCAAAAGTTTACCTGTTTCATTTTTTTTCAATAAAAGCAACCATTTTATTCATTCGATTGTTTTCTTATTTCTGTTTTTATTAATCTTTTTTTGATTTTCAGAGTTTTTAAATTGGTATTTAATTGGGGGCAATTTGTTCATTTTTCTAGCTTTTTATTTACAAGCTCAATTTATTGATATTCTCTTTCTCTCTTTTATTCAAGTAATTATCTAGAGATAAAATTTGACATAAAAGTGCTTTGGCTGAATCCCATAAGTTTTGCTATTCTCTTGGATGAAATTATTGTTTCTATTATTTGTTCTTTGAGCCACTCATTTTTTAGAATTAGATTATGTAGTTTTCAATTATTTTTATCTGACCCTTTATTACAGGTAAACTTTATTGCATCATGATCTGAAAACAATGCATTTATTTTCTCTGACTTTCTGAATTTGATTGTGGGGCTTTTATGTTCTAATGCATAGTTAGTTTTTGTGTATAGCCTTTTTATCTTCGTGCAACTCTCTTAACTTCTCTAAGAATTTGGATTCCATGCCACTTGGTTCATATATGTTTAGTATGGGTATTACTTCATCGTCTAGGGTACTTTTTAGCAAGATGTAGTTCCTTTTCTTATCTCTTTTAATTATATGTATTTTTGCTTTTCATTCTGTAAGTATATCTCTGCTTCAAATGTGATTCTTATAAACAACATATTGTAGAATTCTAGTTTTTAATTTACTTTCCTCTCTGCTGCTGTTTTATGAGAGTCCATGCCATTCACATTCACAGTTACTATTACTAACTGTGTATGTCTCAACATCCTATTCCTCACCCCACCCCTATTTAAACTTTTATCTCCTTTCCCCCATTTCCTCTTAATCAGTATTTTGCTTCTTACCAACACATCCATCAATCTGTCCTTACTTTTTCAGCCCCTCTTCTTATCCCTTTCTCATTCTACTTCTGCTTTCTTATTAGCTTCCATCTTTCTGTTTCCCTTTCCCTTTCTACTTTACTATATAATGAGACAGATTTCTCTACCAAACTAAATATGTATGTTATTCCCTCTCTAGGTCAAATCTGCTGAGATTAAAGTTCACACACTGCTCTTCCCCCTCCCTTGTCTCCATCTATTGTAATAGATCTTTTGTGCCACTTCATGTGCTGTAATTTACCCCTATTTTATGGCCCCTTTTCTCTTATCCCAATAAAATTCTTTATTTCATCCCTAATTTATTTTTTGTATCATCACATTAAAGTCAAATTATATCTACATCCTTTACGTATATTCCTTCTAACTTCCGTGACAAAGATATCATTCCCAAGAGTTTCAAATAACATCTAGCCATATAGGGATGCACAGATTTTAACCTTTAAAAAGCATTTTTTTTCTTCCCTGTTTACCATTTAATGCTTCTCTTGAGTCTTGTATTTGAAGATCAAATTTTATGTTCACCTCTGTTATTTTCCTCACAAATTCTTGTAAATCTCCTATTTCAATAAATTTCTACCTTTTCTCCTGAATGATAATATTTAATTTTGCTAGGTAATTGATTCTTTGTTGTAGTCCAAGCTCCTTCTCCATCTGGAATATTTCATCCCTGTCCTCTGATTCTTTAATGTAGAAGCTGCTACATTATCTCTCCTGAACCTATTTTCTAGTTTAATTGTTTTTGCCATGAGATATTTTATATTGTCTTTTATTTTCTTACATACTTTTCTTTGATTTTTGATGCCTCATTGAGTCATTCACATCCATCTATTCAATTCTAATTATTAGTAAATTATTTTCTTCAGTCAGCATTTTTATCTCCTTTTGCATTTGGCCAATAGTACTTTTACAGTTGTTTTGTTCAGTGGATTTTTTTTTCCCATTTTGCCAATTCTATCTTTTAAGGGACTGTTTTCTTTTTCCATCTTGTCATTCTATTTTTAAAGAGTTGTTTCTTTTTTCCATATCACCAAATTTCTTTTTAGGTGTTATTTTCTTCAGTTAATTTCTATGCTTTCTTTTCAAAGCTGCAGGCTTTCCCCCAAAAAAAACTTTCATAATTCTCTTTCTTAGCTCTCATTTCTTTTCCCCATTTTCTCTCTTTTTAAGATTTTGTTTGAGTCCTTCCAAGAAAGCCTTTTGAGGAGATGGAGCCAAGATTGCAGAGTAAAAGCAGGAACTTGCTCAAGCTCTCCCCTAAACTGCTCTAAATCCCTTTGAATAATAACACTAAACAAATTTTAGAGCTTTAGAACACCCCCCCCCAAAATGGAGCAGAACTTCTTTTTTTTCCAGTCAAAAGCAAAAGTATTAGAAATATACTCTTGACACTGAAAATCAGATATCGAGGAAAATTTATTAAAGAAGAATCTTAAGAAATCATCTAAATGTTTCTGGCCAGAAGCGGGTCTCACTCCTCTTCATGAAGAGGGAGCATTGACACAGAAGTGGGGGAATCTTTATTCTTGCTAGTGTGGGGCAGTCCCTCCCTTTAGAGAATGGATTGGTTCTTTCCTTCTGGTTTACAATCTTTCTGATACACCCACTACATGTTTCCCCTTAATATTTACAGAACATGTTCCTCTCCCATCATACATCCATGTTCAAAAAATCCTCCTACAGGATGTGTGGTTTAATATTCAATTAGTCTATTAAGGAGGCACAGTAGTATTTGGTCAAGCCAGGTCATTGATCCCAACTAGTTTGGGCTGGATGGGCTATTATTTTATGTTTGTGGTTTTCTCAAAACCATAAAAGTCTTTCTGATTGATTGAATCCACCTGTGCCTTCCTAACCCCCCCAATTCCTTGCTTGCTCAAGGCTTCTATTATTAACTTATTTTTTCTGTGAATCTTAACTTCCCTTAACCTCTCACATTCTAAAAATCTCCTGATCAGTGCTATCCACTATCCCACAATATCTCAAAACTTGCAATACTGTGGAAACCCAACTATTCAGCATTTCTCATAGAAGCTCAGCAGAAAAGTTCTGTGACACTAGGGTGGGAATCTGTAATGTCTGGGCTAACTTTCTGTAGTATCTCTGGATGGGTCTTAGTCTTTAGATGGAGACGTGATGAAGGCAGGACAGCCACCATGAGGCTGGTCAAAGATGGAGTCCAGAGTCTAGAATCTGGAGTCCTGAGTCTTCTCTGTGGCTGAGAGAGCCTTCAGTGTCTGAGACTCCTTTAAATACCTCAGTACGATTACATCACTATAGCACACTGAACACATACAACCATTACATCAATATATCATTAAGTATATATTTAGAGAATCATTGTCTCACACTGAGTAGGTGGTTAACTATAAGTACCCTGCTGTCCTTGATTCAAGTATACCTTTTCAGAATTCCAACTCTTTACAGGAGTCCAACATGCAGTCCAGTACAGAGCACCCCTGGACAGCCCAGACACACTAAAGACAACTTGGAAAGTCAGCAGAAAATGTTTGTAGAAACAGAGTGAAACCCCAGCATGCAATCCCAACACAGACCCGCCCCAACTCCCATATGGACTCCAGTCTCAGTGAGGTGGAACCTTTTAATCAGCAACAGTGCTGGAGACTTCTAGATCTTTCAACATGGGGACATCAGAGAGGATTCAGAAGATCAGTGGAGAGTCTGTGGCAACAAGGTGGAGTCTGTTTTGCAATCCCAGTTCAATCCTGATCAGCAGAGCCCCAGCCCTAGCCAGCACACTAGATCTTACAGCTACTGTGTGGCAGGGACCCAACTAACAGTTCCAGAACAGAAAGAGTGCTTATGGCCAGATTCCTAGAAGGATATCTGAAAAAAATCTGCACAAACACCCTGAAGCTTAAGACAGTACACACTTCACCCTGAAAACAGAGCCTTACTTTAATAGTTAAAAGTTCAGTAATAGGCTAGGAAAATGAGCAGAAAACAAATTTAAAAAAATGAAAGTTATTAAGGTGCCAAGAGCAGTCAAACAAACACTCAGAAGATGATAACAAAGTCAAATTTCCTATATCCAAAGCTTCCAAGAAAAAATAGGAATTGGGCTTAAGACAAGTAAGTTCTCAAAAATTGAGCTGAGAAATTGAACTCAAAAGAGAATTGAGACAAATTTTAAAGAAGAAAGAAAAAGAAAAAACTGAACTATTCCCCAATTGATAAGTAACCAAAATATATAAACTGTTTTTGGATAAAGTGATTACAACTATCTATAACTATATGAAAAAATGCTCCGGGGGGAGAGGGGCAGAGCCAGGATGTTAGAAAATAGAATATTTTCTCAGCTCTCCCCAGCTTCCCTCAGAATCACTGCTAGATCAAGACTCTGAATGGATTTTAGAGTCACAGAATCCACAGACATTCGGAGTGTAACAATTTTGCAGCTTAAGATATTTTGTAATGACTTCAAGAAAGGTCTGTCTCAATTAGTCAGGGAGGAATTTATCCCTCCACAGGTTTGGTATGGGCTAGGGCATGGAGAGGCCAGCATAGGAAATTAAGAAAAGATCTTAGCCAAAGAACTGCATTATTGGATATTCTCTCCTAGTCCAGAAGACCAGGGGATCAGCAGGTCAGTTGTGAAACATCTAATACAATTACAGAAGGCAAATCACCTCTGCCTAACAAGTGGAACTTGATTAAGACCAAACTAGCTCAAGGAAAAGCTTTTTGCATCACCAGCACCAGGACAATTATTAAGAGGTCCCTCTCCTCCTGCAAGAGAAACTTAGTACAATCTCCTTTGTGTCCAATGAGCAGAGATCAACTTTTAAAATGAACAAAAAAAGAATAGAGAGCTATTGTGAAGACAGGGAAGATCAAAACACAAACCCAGAAAAGGACAGAAACTAGAATTACATCTCATGCCTAGCTCCCCCTTTACCCAAAATCTTCCTTTTATAACATTCAAAAATAGAGAAAAATAGTTAACAAAAGAATTTTCAATAAAGGAAATATAATTCCTTATCAATCTAAGTGGTAGTCAGAGCTTCTCAAGCCTAAATGCAGTCTTTCCAGTCAAGTGCTACAGCATTTCAATTCAAACTCACTCAACAACTCGAAGTTGATAGCATAATAAGAATAGCCTCTCCTGCGTACGATTCCCAATAGCCCCTGAGATTCTTTTGGCTCATTTCACTCACTACTCACCATCTCATGCCTATTTTTTCTTTTAAATTGATGACAATTCCTTGTCTGTGAAGTTTCAATTCAATACAGCCTTTGAAACAAAATAGGAGTATTTTGTGAACATTGTTTTAGCTTTTGGTTTCAGAGGGGGAAGTAAAGGTATATGTTTAGAATAATGAGAGGATGAAACAATGAATTTTGAATCACATAGCCATAATTGAAAAGGTAGAAATCAAAATTTTGGGGAAGAGGAAAAATTACCTTTCTCTAAGTGGTTATCATGACTTAGTTTAGGGAATATTTGAGTGGGTCCTTCTGACAATACTGTTTTTGTTCAAATTTGTTGCTAACTGACCATGTGACTGCTTTTCGTTTTTTAGTGGTTCAGTCATTCAGTTATGTCCAATTCTTCATGACTCCATTTGGTATTTTCTTTGCAAAGATACCAAAATAATTTGTCATCTCTTTCTCCAGCTCATTTTACATATAAAGAAGTTGAGGCAATTGGGATGAAGAGATTTATAAGTGTTTGAGGCTGGATTTGAACTTCTGAAGAAGGGTCTTTGTAACTTCAGGCCCAGCTCTCTATCTACTGTGCTACTTAACTACCACCAATATAAGTAACCCAATTAATAACAATAGCTGGCAATATCTCTCTTTATATATAGGTCATGTAACCATTTTGTCTTTATTTGCATTTAAAATTAGATCACAATCATGCTTTAAGATTTACAAAAGACGTTACAAATATTATTTCATGTGATATATACAATAATCCTGAAAGGTAGATGCTGTTGTAACCCTCATTATACATATAAGGAAACTGAGGCAAACAGGATTATATGACTTGGCCAGAACCACATAGTTAGATAATGCCTGAGATAGGTACTTAACATAGTCATTCTGATTTCAGAGCCAGTGTACTATCTGCTGTGCCATCTAATATTTATGATTTAGAATTGGAAGAGGCTGCAGCACCAATCTGACCCAATCCCTTAATTTTCATAGAAGAGGAAATTGAACCCACAGAGGTTAAATCATAAAGACAGTAAATATAAGTGCTGATATCCAAAATTATGTCTTATGCCCCTTAGGAACAAATTTTATACTATTATATCAAATTGTTTGATATCAGTCAAATATGCAACCATGTGAATTAGGTAGGATGGGGACTTGTAATTTCATTGTTATAGGGGACTTCAGATAAAGAAACTTCATATATCAATGCAGGTTAGCACTTTCTCTGTAATGTATTGTTTTAGAGTTGTTAACAGCACCCTGGGGCCACAGAACTAGTGCTCAGCATATCTCAAAAGTTTTAGTAAAGTTAGAAATTTTAGTATCTTCAAATGCACATCAGAAATAAATTTGATCCCATGTTTTTTTGTCTTTGAGATCAAGTATCTATCCATTAAGCTATTATGCTTCTTATGAGTTTATCACTACAAGTAGAACTAACACAGGGTTTACATAATATCTAGAACATGGTAGACTCAATAAATTTTTATTGACTGACTAACTCTTCTTAGTAGGGAAAAATTAGTCTCACTGAAGTAAAATGATGATAATTAAATGCTGATGCTTGGGGATCAAGTTCAGTACTGAACACTGTGAGAAAAGTAGCATAGATATTATAAACTTTTATATTATGGATGAGGAACTAAGGGTCATAGAACTGGTGACTTGTTCATATTAAAGTTTTCTAGAACACTTTGCAGCCAAGACCAAAATGTGAGACTACTGAATCCCAATTCAGCATGATTTCATTGTGCTGTATAGGCTTTCTAAATGAGAAAGAACACAGCAGAGCAAAATCAAAAAGCTAAATGGCTAAAAATAATGATCACACCACCAACCCCTGTAACCTACTGTGCTGTCTAATGTGGCACTCTATTGCAAGAAGTACACAAATCACCCATTAAGGTCATTTTTATTAGTAGCTTCTGCTTACTTAGGGGGTGGATCATCAATCAACCACTACAAGCTAGAGGCAGTTTCTGGCCCACTCTTATAGCTGACTTATATTACTAGCAGACATGGAGCTTATTCTCACAAATGCAAAACAGAAAATTGAGCTGGAAGAGGAGAAAAAGGGAGCAGTACTAAGAACAAGGATAGGGAATGAAACTGATTTCATTGGTATACGTGACTTTCAGATAGGAGAATCTCTTTCTACCAATGAAATTGTAGACCAGTGGTTCTCAAACTTGTTTTCAGTATCTTTATCCTATTAAAAATTATTGAGGATTTCTCCAAAGCATTTTTGTTATCTGGATTATATTTATAGACATTTGCCATATTGGTAATAAAAACTATTTTTGAATTTGTAGACTCTCTAAAAGGGTTTCAGAGATCCCCAGGATTCTCTAGACCATACTTTGAGAGCCAATGGTCTACAATGTAAACCTATCAACAATTGAGATTTTTAACTTTAACACTCAGAGATAAAAAGACTTGATGAAGAGCAAATAGTTCACATCTTTAGAGGCATGATTCTAATCCATGCTCTTTATTTAAAGCTTTGAATCCTGTTCTCTCTATACCATACAATGCAGTTTGCCAATATTAGTAATACTAAATTTAAAATTTTCAAAAAATGTACAGATTCAATTCTTGGTTAACATCATGATTTTGGACACTTCTCTACTCCTTTATCTTCTATAGATTAAGCTGCTTTTATTTCATAGATAATGGAGTTCAAATTTGACTTCAGATACTTCCTAGTTGTGTGACCCTAGGCAAGTCACTCAACACTATTTGCCTCAGTTTCCTCATCAGTAAAATGAGCTAAAGAATGAAATGGTAAACCACTCCAGTATCTTTGTCAAGAAA
Organism: Sarcophilus harrisii; assembly: GCF_902635505.1. Taxonomy (NCBI): domain Eukaryota; kingdom Metazoa; phylum Chordata; class Mammalia; order Dasyuromorphia; family Dasyuridae; genus Sarcophilus; species Sarcophilus harrisii. The sequence goes on along the minus strand of NC_045427.1, from coordinate 61,882,634 downwards.
ATCCTAAATGGGTTCCTATAGAACCCGAGGTAACTAAAATGACTGAACAACAAATAGCAGTCACATATTCAATTATCAGCAAAATGGAATGAAACATTGAAAGGACCAACTCAAATATTTCCTGATTTGAATCATGATGGCCACGTGGCCAAAGGTAATTCCTCACACCTTCTGCCTCCCAAAAATAGTTTTGTCCTGGAACATTCCATATTAAAGTAATTTCCAGAGCTAACTCTTTTTGTTTGTTTGTTTGTTTGTTTGTTTTTTAATAAACTAATAGCTTTGGAGTGAGGAAGAACTAAGTTCACATCCTACCTCAGATACTTCCTCAGGCATATATGATACTGAGCAAGTCACCTTAACCTCGGTTTTCCTATCATAAAATGGGGATCAAAATAGCTCTTACTTCAGGCTTGTTGTGGAGAATAAAATAAAATAATGTATATAAAGTATTTTGCAAATCTTAAAGTGGTATATTAATGTTATTATTACTATTAAGGATCATTGTTGCTGTTATTTTTAACAGTATCATCATCGCTATGGTAGTACCGTGAGTTAAAATAGAATCATTAGGAAAATTAATTGCTTCAGTCTTTTACTCAAAGTTGATTCAGGAATAATTATTATTATCTTACCTTTACATAGTCCTTTACATTTCATAAAAATTTACATATGTGACCGCTTTTAATTTTCATATAAAATCACAGGTTTATACTTAGAAGATATATACTTAGAAAATAGACATTTACCTATCCTATTCTAGAGGAAACTAAGGTTCAAGGACTTTACACTCTTTGCCAAAGGTCACTCAGGTAGTGTTGTAGGCAGGACTTGAATCTGGTTTGTTGTACCACAGAGTTAGTGTGTTTTCCACTGTAATGTATGGTATCTCAAATATTAGTCCTTTTTTGTAATAAGGAAATTGAAGATCAGATGAATTCACTTATCCATTATACACAATTTTACTGAGTGATCAATCAATAGATAGATCTTCTGATGTAAAGAACACTCAACCCCAAGATCTAAGATTCTATTCACATTCTTCTGAATGGAAATGCTGACAAGGTAAATTAAGATCAACTAGTAATTGAGAAAAAGAATCTCCTATTTCACCTGATCAAAAACATCTTAAAAATAAATCTGGGAGGAGAAGACCCTCAAGGTTACTGATCAAAGCAGAAACAATTGCTATTTACACCCAGTCTAAGTCAATCAGGATCCAAACAGTAAACTGCTTGGTCTGGTCAGTAAAAAAGAGGCTTGGTCTGGGACTTATCGGTGGCCAATCAATGACAATCATAATGGTTTTTGTTAAAGGAATGGTTCTTAAGAAATAAAATCTAGACAGCAAATCCCAAAATATCTTGGAAGGGTTCAAAGATCCAAAAGAACAAAAAAAAAAAAAAACATCTTTTAATAGCATCTGTACATAAAAGTATGATACACTATATTGAGAGAGGAAGGGAAGAGAAGGTAGAGAGAGGTAACAAGAAAAGGAAGCAGGAAAGAAGGGAAGAGAGGCAGGTGACCTTGCACAACCCCCCCCTTATTTAAATCAAATTCTCTTGAATGCCATGACATCAGCTCTCTGGCATCATGATCATCTTCAAGAATAAAGGACAAATAACAACAGGTAAATTACACATTTGTTATACAATCTCAACTGGATTCTCTTTGTATAATGGAAATTATGTTTTTCCTTCTTAATATAATTGAACGATAAAATTCCCCAAGAAAACTGTTATAAACCTTGTCCATATTTGTTTTTCTCACCAAATATCCCAAACTTTCTTTTCCCTCACTCTTTGGGAAAAGAATGGGGGGCTTTTGCCATGACTCTCCTTCTCTTCATTTCAAAATCTCTATTCCTCCAGTCTTTTGTTTCCCAAGATCAATCCCCCTAAATGCATCATTGACCCAGAAGTGTGCTGAATCCAACTTGAACCAGCCCATGACAAATGATTATTAAATCAGGGCTGCATTTATTGTTTGGTTGATTGTCCAGCCTTGAGAAAGCATAGAGAAAATTTTAACTATGCTAGTTAAACTTAAGAGAATGTCAATAATCATTTTCCTTCTCCCTCCCTCCCCCACCCAAAAAGTAGTTCTTAATCATTTACTAGAACACTCTTGTGATTTCATCTACCTTTGTCATTTCCCATATATCACAAGCTCTCAATAATTTCCTGACGCTTTATAATCTTAGGGCTTTCCCAAACTATTTCATTTGGTCTATCTCTATTCTCTTTAGAAATTCATATACTTCTATTTTTATAATCATCCCCATTCTCATCCCTAGACCTTTACATCCCCTCTTCTTCTTTCTCAGTCTATTTAGTGGGGTGGGGAGGATTTACTCATATTGATTTCATTTCCTCACCTCTCACTCTTCAGTTCTTTTCAATCTGTTTTCTGAACTTATTAACACAACCAAAACTGCTCTGTCCCAAGTAACTAGTGACTTGTTAATCTCCAAATTAATCTCCAAATCTAATGATCTTTTCTCAGGCCCCATTCTCCTTAATCTTTCTACTGCATTTGTCAGTATTGATCACACTTTCCTTTCCTCACAACTACTCTTTATCTGAATATTTGTATCATTTCTTCTTTTCTGTGCTGCTTCTAATAGGTCTTTGTCTGAGCCATGATATCTAACTGTTAATAAAGCCACAGTGCTTTGCTCAGCCAATCATCAGTCTCTTTATTCTCTCTTTATGACTTTATCCCCTTCCATAACCTTTAAGCAGATGATCCAGAGAAAAAACTCTAGGGACTGAATGTGGATCACTGCATAGTATTTTCATCATTTTTATTCTGGTCTGCTTGCTTTTTTTCTTCTTTTTACATTTTTTTCTCTTTTTGATCTGATTTTTCTTGTGTATATTTCTTGTGGAAATATATGTAAATGAACTGCATGTGTTTAACTAATATTGGATTATTTACTGTCTAGGGGAGGGGGAGGGAAAAGAAAGGGAGAAAAATTTGGAAACTTTCTTTGCATGTATTTAAAAATAAAATGATATTATTAATCTTTTTAAAAAGAAAAAAAATCTTTAAGCAGGTGAATCACAGATATTTATAGTCAGTTCCAATCTCTCTCATAATCTTTGGTCTTAAGATATCCTAGAAATATTTCTAATTCAACATATCCATAAAATTACTTATATATTTTCCTATAAATCTGTCCCTCTATAAAGCCTCCATTATTCTTTTGAGGACTCATCATTTCTGTAGGTTCTCAGATTCTTAAACTTTATTTTACCCTTATTTTCCCACTCTCCCCTATGAGTTTTATGACCCTCAATTCCTTCTTCAATTTCCATAGTCTTCTCTCTGGATGTAAATGTCTCTTTCCATCACAAGTCTATTGGAACCAGCCTCAACAGTATTAAGTCTTCCTTCTGACAGATAAGTTTCCCACCTGCAGGTGCTGTTTTCTTCACTCTGAAAGTAATTAAACTTCTGTGAGCATCTTGGCTCTCCTTTAAGTAGCCTACTTTGTCTGACTCCGGACATCCACAAATCCACAAATTAGAGGCTAGTTCTAGTCCAGCTGTCACCTCTTGAAATTATGGATTATACCTAGGGACTAGTTCAGAATCATTGCTTCTTTCTATTGTGTATCTAACATTCTGTATCATCAATGCCTGTGCTTAGGCACATTATTGTAAATGTTAAAATAAGCAACAAATTAGTAACCAACTTGGTTGTGCATTTGTGTAAATTTTGAATTCTCACAAGAGACTATATAATTGGGGAAGGAATTCAAATTGGCTACATTCAGTATTTTGCACATTGCTATGGACTATTCTTGGAACACTTTCCAGAGAAGAGAATGATGTATCTTGGGCAATATATCTATATACTCAGAATTTTGGCTACATGCTGATGGGAATAAAGCACCCTAGTTTAATTTTCAGGAATAATTACATTTTAACTTGAGGATAGTGGTGAAATTTACATATTTCATAGATAGGGTATACATAGGGTATACATAGAATTGGCCTGATCACATCAGTTCTAAGTTAAAATATGCCTTCCTATCAGGATAATACACTCTTTGTTGCTATTAATGATGACTAATTTCTGGCATTAATGGCATATTCAAGTAATGGTATGAAGTTCTTGTTTTATCTTGTTTCTCCTCGTGGATCTTTTCAATCAATTGCTAAATTCCATCATTTCAACCTTTCTCACATTCCTATCTCCATTCTCTTTTTCCCTCTATTTCACTTAGTCACTGTCTTAGTTCAGGTTCTCAGCACTTCTCTCCTGGTCTATTGTAATAATTTCTTAATTGAATTATATTTGTAGTTTCTCTCCATTCCAATCCATTATCCATATATTTTTGAAGTGATTTCTCTTAAAATATCTCTGATCATGTTACTCCCCTAATCAATTAACTTCTGTGGCTCCCTATTATCTCTAAGATAAAATACTTCATTACATTATTCTTCATACCACACTCTGTAATCTAGCCAAAATGAATTTTTCTGTTAGACACATGCAACATTTCATTTCCCATTTTCATGACTTTGCATTTGTTATCCTCCATGATTAGAAGGCACTCTATTCTTATTCCCACCTAACAGAAGCCTTAAACTCATTTAAGACTCATCTTAAACTTCATTTTCTACAGCATCCCCTAATTCCTAGTTCCTTCTTTTAGACACTAATTTGCATAGAAGAAACTTGCTTTAATTTTATTTTCATTTTTTATATTATGGATATATATATATGTATATTCTCCTTCAAAAGAATGTAAGTTTTTGAAAACTAATGCTTTATTTTTTGTCTTTCTATTCCCAATACATATTAAGCACTTAATTATTATTTATTACTTGATTGAATAGAGGAGAGAACTCTGCTCTTTTAGACTTAAACAGTCCACATAACCCACATAAAAGACCGGGTTTGGGTTTACTTCCTGCTTTACATTTTGATTATGCTCTTGACAATCTTCAAATATAATGCCTACTTAGTCCAGAAACTGTTTTGTTTCATTCCTTTACTGATTCTAAAATATATTGCCTGGTTCTTGAATGCTTAGTAGTATTAGGGAAATCTTCCCCTATTCATGATTCCCTGGAATCCATGCTTCCATTAGGCTGTACCAATAGACTCCTTCAGAGCAGAATGATTTTGTGCCTCTTTAAAAATTATTATTATTATTATTTTTATCACTAGAACTTTGTTAGATACCTGGCATATCATAGGAACTTAATAAATGTTTATTGATTGATTTCGTGGAGAGATATTTTATCTGCTATACTTTTTTTAAAGGTAGGTGAATGTGTCTGTGTCTGTGTGATGCTGTATATGTATGTATGTTTAGTTGGCTTTCTTTTGTCTAATATCCTAGTTCTGCTTCTCATTCTTTATGGTCTTAAATATCTGCTTTTCCTTTTAACAGCCAAGTCTATGACTTCTTATTTGATTGTAAATGAGACATTTTCAATGTAAGATACATGAGGAAAAACAAGATAAAAAAAGAACTTCATACCATTACTTGACTATACAATTAATGCCATTAATAGCAAAAAAAAAGAGTGCAATATCCTCATAAGATGGCATATTTTATTTTAGGACCAATATGATCAGGCCAGTTCTATGTATACCCATGAAATTTCACCATTATCTTCAAGTTAAAAATGTTATTATTCCTGAAAATTAAATTAGGATGCTTTATTCCCCATGGCATGTAGCCAAAATTCTGAGTATCTAGATATACTACCTAAGATTAAGGATTTCATTTTATATAAATGACATCAATCTATTCTCTTGATATTGTTCCAAGAATACTCCATAGCTGTGTGCAAAATTCTGAATGTAGCCAATTTGCATTTCCTCTTCAACTATAGTCTCCTGTGAGCATTCAAAATTTACATATATGTGCAACCAAGGTAGTCTCAAGTGAAAAACTGTATCATGATTTTCTAAATTTGTTGTTTGTTTTAACATTTACAATAATGTGCCTAAACTCAAGCATTGATAATGCAGAATGTTAGGTCCACAAAAGAAAGATCCACAAGAGACAAGTCCCCAGGTATAATCCACATGTTATAATTTCAAGGGGTGTCAGCTGGACTAGAACTGGCCTCTAATTTGTAGATTTGTGGATGTCCGGAGCCACACAAAGTAGATTACTTAAAGGAGTAGCCAAGATGCACACAGAAGTTTAATTAATTTCAGAGTGAAGAAAACAACACCTGCAGGTGGGAGATTATCTTTCAGAAGGAGGACTTAACACCTGATGCTGATTCCAATAGACTTGTGAGGGAGAGACACATTTGCTTTCAGAGAGAAGATTGTGGTAATTGAATGTGGATCATAGCATAGTATTTTCGCCTTTTTGTTGTTGTTTGCTTGCTTATTTTTTTCTTTTTCATTTCCTCCCTTTTGAGCTGATTTTTCTTGCACAGCATGATAAATGTGGAAATATGTTTAGAAGAATTGCACATGTTTCAATATATTGGACTACTTGCTGTCGAGAGGAGGAAGGAGGGGGAAAGGAGGGAGAAAGATTTGGAACAAAAAGTTTTGCAAGAGTGAATGTTGAAAATTATCTTTGCATGTATTTTGAAAAATAAATAGCTATTATTTTTAAAGGGGAGGGAAAAAAAAGAAAAAAAAACATTTCTAATGCTGAGACCACTTAAATACATGAAAGGGGTTGGCCAACAACAGAATCATTCCTTAAATAACTTCAATAGCTATCCCAATGGAGAGACAGAAATATTTTCAATATCTTCCCATTACTATGGGGGGAAATCAAGTAGGCATGTTATGGCTTTTTAGCAATTTTGAAAAACAAGAAACAATGATACCAGAAAGAGGTACTGTATTTATCCAAGCATAAGGTTGAATGTTAGAATTAAAAGCTGGGAAGAATCACAGAGATAATTCATTCAAAAGGCTTCTTATTTATTTGCAATTTATTAATATTGCAAATTTATAAATAAGAAAATTAAACATTAGAAAGATAAATGACATTCTCAAAGTCACAACAGGTCATGAAGGTAAGACAAAAATTTAATGCTCATTCAATAATACTACATATCCTGTTAATGCTAATAATGATAACAGTTCTGAAAAAAGAAAAGAAAATAACTGAATAGCTATAAGGAAATTCAGTTGAAGAAAAATCATTTTAAAATTCTTGTTGTAGTTTTGCTAATTTTTTTTAATGAAACCAAGACTTTCTGATTCCATTTTTGGCCCTTTTGTTCTTTTTAAAATTTTTATTGACATTATCATTTATAACCATCATTTCATAGTAACTCTCATAATATACCTAATCCAAATCCTTCTTGTAGATCTCTCCATTATATTATTATAAATATGGTCAAACAAAAGAAATCATTACATTAATCATGTTAGAAAATGTGTTACTAATTCCACAATGATAACACAATTAGGTGTAGGTATATTTTTTGTAAGTTCTCTAAAGTTGTGAATTATTAATAAATAAGAATTTTGAACTTGCTCAAAATTTTTCTCCTTTTCTTCCTTTACATTTTAATAGTTGTCATGTGTTTTATTTTTATACTGTTTATTTCATACTGCATATGTTTATATGACTCACCAAATTTCCCTAATTTCCTCATATTTATCATTTCTCTCAACACGTATCTCTCCCCCTTATAATCACATTTATAATGAGTTTTCAATAGGATTACTGTCTTGGGCATAAAATCTATTGCTCATGAACTCTGACCAAAGAAATTTAATTTGAATAGTATGCTCCAAGATGCAATTAACTAAAAGCAAAGACATTTATTGAAAAAGCCTAGTACATATGCCAAAAGGTCTATCAATCTGTGTATACCCTTTGATCTAGTAGTGCCTCTACTGGGTCTGTATCACAAAAAAGATCATAAAAAATGGAAAAGTACCCATATGTGTAAAAAATGTGCGTAGCAGTTCTTTTTCTATTGGCAAAGAACTGGAAGTTGAGAGCATTCCCATCAGTTGGAGAATGACTGAATAATTTATGGTACGTGAATGTTATGGAATTTAATTGTTGTATAAAAAACAATCAGCAGGGGCTAGAGCCAAGATAGCAGAGAGAAGACACATCTATCTGAGCTCTTCCAGATGTTACTTAGATCAATACCAAATCAAGTTTGGGAATGACAGAGCCCACAAATATTTGGCGTGTAACAACTTTCCTGCAGAAGATATTTTAGAAGAACTTAAGAAAAGGAATATTTCAATTGGGCATGGAGGGAGGGGCTGAGCGTAGGCACAGTGCAGAGATCTAGGGCAATGTGGGTCCCTATTGGGGAAAATAATCAAAGGAATCTACAGTGATTCCTACATACAGTGTGGGCTACTCTGTCCAGATTGCAAGCCAGTAGATCAGCAGATTAGCTATAAGACATCAAACACAAACACAAAAGGCAATATTGAGCCACTGAATCCCAGAATTACATGGTAAATGGCCAAGCACACCCAGCATTGGAAGTTAGCACCAACTCAACACAGCCATCTCTAAAGAAAGTTTGGACAATCTTTTGTTTACAATAAAAGTAGATTTCAACTTTTTTTAAAAAATGAGCAAAAAAGCAAAGAGGAATCTGACCATATATAGTTTTTTTTTTTTTTTTTTTTTAATGGAGAAAGAGAAGAACAGAGTTTAAAACCTGAGGACATTAAAAGCAAAACATCTCCAGATAAAGCCCCAAAAGATGATAGGAATTGTTTGCAATCTGACAAGGCTTTCATGGAAGAATTCAAAAAAGATCTTAAAAGATAGTTAGAAGAAAAATAGGCAAAGGAAATGAGAGCTTTGCAAGAGGGTTTGAAAAATGAAGCACAGAAATTATCTGAAGAAAATACCTTTGTTTCTTCTCAATGGCTCAGTGATCAAAAGCTATCCCAATAAAGTCTAGACAGAAAATACCATCTTCATCCAGAAAAAGAACCAAGGAGAATTAATATAAATCAACACATGTTATGGTCACTTCTTTTTTTCTGCTTTTTAATCTCTCCTCTGTTTAAAAATAAATAAAATTTAAAAATACATGATGGATCACTTGATGTATGAAGGAAAGATTAGGGGGAAGGAAGGGAGAAAAAACTTCGTAACACAAGGTTTTGCAAGGGTGAATGTTAAAAACTATCAAAAAAATCAAAAGCTTAAAAATAATATTAAAAAATAACCTAATACAAAACCTAATGTTTCCACCACAAATTCATGATTTACTTTCCCACAAAAGCATGTAGAATGAGTGGGGTAACTGAGTACATAGATTCCACAAGTAGAAAGTCACCAAAAAGGGAACACACTTAAATGAGGAACATGCAGCAAGAGATGAACCTGCTCCACCATGAGCTTAAGGCACATAGTTATTAGGTAGAACATATACCATATGTTTCAATACAACAGATATAATGGTGTCCTTTTACAATTTCCCATAATGCCCCTAATTAGATTCTGTGAAGGCATCTTTATTGAGTGTATTGTTTATTCTTTGGTTCTTTTGTTTGGTTTGACTTGTTTTTCTTTGTGACTGGCTGCCTGTGTATGTGTGGAGGGTGGTCTCCACTCCTTTTTCTAAAAGAACTAGAATTCTTACACTAGGATCACTTGGAAGACTCTCCATTAGTTTTCCCCCCCTAAGAGGCCTGGCAGCACCCCCACTTTAGGAGTCAAATTCTTCCAATCACAGAAGTTTTGGGATCAATAAGCCATTTTCTTAGATAACTACATGTATCTTATTCCCATATATTTCAACACCAAGTTTGCAGAAAAGGAATCTAGGTTGAAGAAGCATAATATTTTTCTTCGTTTTGCTGCTTTGCCAAGAGGCTAAAGATAATTCTAAGAAAATAAAGTTATTCTCAAAATCTTGATTCTTTTTTTCTCCCATACTTTTTGAATGAATATTTAGGGCCAGCAACCTCTCTTTTAATCCAAGCCTTATACTAGGGAGATTCATTATACAAAAATGGACAGATTGGTTATCTTTCAAATACCTTAATCATTCAGTTCTTTAATCTATTCACTTCCAATTAGCTAATCCTTTTCTGAATTTGAGCTAAACACAAAAATGATAATACTCTTGATCTTGCCTTCAGTAATAGATGTACAATTTCTATGTTCAATAATTCTGAAATTCCCTTATCCTACCATAATCTATTGCTTTCTCACTTATTTGTCTGTCTTTATTAACATACTCTATTCTTTACTGCACTATGACTTCCAATCTCTTTACCTTCAGTTTTCTCCAAGATCATCTTTGCACTCTCTCTTCTCCTCTCCTCTCCTTATCTTAACTCCATGATGGGCCAATTCAACTCTACATTTTCCTTCTCTCTTAAATCCCTAGCCCTTCTCATCTGTTGTTGATTGTTCCCAGCCAAATCTCAACCATGAATTGCTTCTACTTTTATGAGCCTTTGCTCTTATACACTAAACTTTGATGAACAAAGCCAGAAAACAACATGCAACCATTCTGAATGGGTTTATTACAAATTCATGTTAGTATGTTCAACTGGGACCTCACTATTGCTGGACATCCTACTGTACTTCCATTATTCCACTCTCCACAGTAGCTCTTCCAAGCCTTTTTTATGCCTCTTCAATCTTTCCATGGTTTTCTTTCTCCCCATTCTCTCAGCTGAGAATCTTGTCTTATATTTTATAGAAAAGATTATGGCCATTTTTCTATGTTCTTGTTCTTTCATCTCTCATCTCTTGTTAATTTTCTCCTCCTTTTTTTCTTTTTCATTCCTATTTCACATGATAAAGTGATTTTATTTCCTATCAATGCTAACTACTTATTCAAGAGACTCCATTCCATCCAGCCTCCTTAAATGGATATATCTCTTTATCATACATATCTTTTCACTTATTTTCAATCTATTCCTATCTACTGGCTCATATGCCAATGAACATGCATATGTCCTATCTTCTGAAAAAAAAAATAACACCTCATTTGATCCTTCCATTCCCATCATCAGTCCATATGACTTCTGCTCTTTGTGGCTAAATACCTCAAAAAAACAATCTACAATAGTTGATTCCCTTCTTTACTTTAAGACTATTACCACCCTAATGTAGGCTTTCTTGCAAATTACCTCTTGGTAGGTTTGCCTGTCTCAAGGTTCACCCCATTCCAATCTAGCCTTCCAGACCAGTCCTCAACATTATTTATTATTATTATTATGTCTGATCATCTCACATATATCTAGACTCCACTCACTAAATTCTGTGAGTTTCCTTTTGCCTTCAGGATCTAATACAAATCATCTGTAATTCAAAATCTTTCATAACTTAGGCCCCTTCTACCTTTCTAATATCCACACACTTTACTTCCCACCCTGTGCTCTTCAATTCAATGATGTGGATCTCCTGACTGTTTTATGAAGAAGATATTCCATATCTAGGTTCAGGCATTTTTTTTCAAACTGTTCTCCATGTCTAGAATGTTCTCCCTCCTCTTCTTTAAATATTGTCTTTGTTGGCTTCCTTTAACGTCATCTGAAATCCCACCTTTTATAGAAACCTTCCCTCAGCCTCTTAATTCCAATACCTTTCTTTTCATGAATATGTCCTATTTATTAATTTTAGTGATGATAAGGATGGTATTATTACTTATAATATTATTCATGTTGTGATTTGTGGCTTACAAAACACTTTGTGTAGTATTTAATCCTCATAACAATCTATATCACACTGATGAGATTTTGGATGTCCTGATTTGAAATAATAATATAATATCTGAAGAGAATCTCAGAAGTTTTTTATTCCAGCCCATCTACAAAAATTGCCCCAACAATCTATGTGATTGGTACTCTTCTTTTACTTGAAAACCTCAAGGGAACTCAATACCTCCCAAATCATTCCTCCAATTTTTTGATAGCTTACTTAATGAAATGAAAAAAAAAAAAAGATCAGCTAATACTACCCAAAATGACTCTTTCTTTCCATGTATAAATTCCTTCAGAGCTGTCTAGAGTGGTAGCACATTTATTATTAATTATTATTATTTTATTATTTAGCACAATTTGTTTTGTTTGTTCAATCAGTCATGTATGACTTTTCATGATCCCATGAACTATAGAACATCTGGTTCTTCTATTATCCACTACTTTCTGAGTTCTATCTAATCCCATATTCATAATTTCCATGATATTATACATTTACCTCACCCTTTTCTATCCCCTTCTTCTTTTGCCTTCAATTTTTCCTATCACCAGGGTCTTTTCCAATGAATTCTATCCTCATTATATGATCAATATATTTAAGCTTCAGTTCTAGTATCTTATCTTCCAGTCAATAATCTGATAATTTTCATATAATAAATAATTTGTTCTCCTTGATGTTCAAGGGATTCTCGAAAGTATTTCCTTGGCAAATATACTGTAGTGGTGCCTTTTCTGACTCAGAATTGAGCTGGAAACTCAATGAGTTTCTGAGATGAGAAACTGAGACAAACAGGATTAATTGGCTTGCTCAGGGTTACATAGTTTGTAAGTGTCTGAGGTGGGATTTAGGACATAGTAAGTGTTTAAAAAATGCTTGTCAACTTGATTGTGCTTTTATTGAATGGTAGGATAATTCAACATTCTTGATGGTACCATTTTGGGATAGTATCGAAAAGATCTGATTGGCAATCTTTCTTGTATCTCTCTTCATTGGTCTTTATCAAAGATTTTTTTAGCAGATTAACAATGGTATAATGTTGAAATTATAACAAAGGAAAATAGCAAGCGAAGTTTTTACTTTTTGGTATATTTATTTTTTTCTAAGTAGAATTCTTATAGAATTAGCAAATAAATCCCATACTTGCAGTGCAAATAAGACAAAATTAATGGCTCTCTCTCCCTTAAGACTAATAAGAAGGAACTTTTTAGTTTCATGTAAAATCATTTCTTTTTACAAAAGCTAAAAATTGTCAGCCTTGACAATTTTAGTTCAAAATAAATGTTTACTTTTAAACACATCTTATATTTCCTCACAATAGTCCACCAAAATTTCCTGTGTTCCCTTCCTTTTCCCTATTTATAGTCTTCCCACTGAGATTACATCCATTTTTGTTGTAGATTATACATACTTTCTTGCACATTGTCTTTCCTATTATAATGTGAGTGCTTTCAGAGAAAGGACTGTGTATTTGCCTTTCATTGTATCCCCAGTGCTTAGTATAATATTTTATATATGTTGTTCAGTCATTTAGTTATGTCTGATTTTTCATTAATTGTAGATCATGCTATCCATGCGATTTTTCTTGACAAAGATTTGGAATGATTTGCCATTTACCTCTCTGATGGACTAAGACAAAGAAAGGTTAAATGATTTGCCAGGGTTTTTACAGATAGTAAGGATCCAAAACTGTTTTTGAACTCAGGTCTTCCTGATTTCAGGTTCAAAATTCTATCTACTGAGCCATCTAACTTCCCCGTGTTATATATAGTAGCCATTTTAAAAATTATTGATTTGTAACCTCTCTCTCTGAAGCTACTGATTGCCAAGGCCATACATACCAATCTTCCCTGGAAAGATACAGAGACTAGACTGATGTTAAAGTACCAAACAACCTTTCTTTATTGGTAATCTCAGCAGGGGTTAGCAGGAAGCAAGAGCAAGTGTATGTATGTCACTGCATTTCTCTTTCTGTTTCCCTGAATCTCCCTACATCTCTGCCTCTCTCTACTTCTCTCTGCATCCTCCTTTTTTGCCTTGCCAAAGCTGGCCATTTATATTTACTCTCCTCTGTGATTACCCCATGTCTAGCCCACTCAGCACTGCGTAGGTGGATCCGCAAAAGGGAGACACCTGAATTTAGTGCTGTGCCCTAAGAAAAGATCTAACACCTGTAAGACACAACCTCCTGCCTCAGAGGCCAAGTCCCTTTTTACCTCCTGGGTCCACCCTAATAGCTGACATTGCATACATTACATAGAAGAAAAATAATAAAAAAATTTTGGTATGAAGGACGTATTTAAATCTCAATTTTCTTATTATCTATGTGACTTGCACAAGTCAATAATTTTCTGTAACTTTGTTCAATTATATTGATTCAATAAGAATCTATTAAATATCTACTATATACCAGAGATAAGTTTAAGTGATCTGCTCTCTTGATGCTTACATTCTATTTTTTATTTTATTTTTTCATCTGTAAAGAGGAATGAGGATATGTGGCCTAAATGAGCTCAGAGATGCTTGAAGTTCTGTAAATCATGATTCAAATTCATGCTCCAGTCAAAGCCCTTGGTAGCTTCTTCATTTGGCACAAGCTCCTGAATCTCCCAGTGGTTCTTCTAATCTATAAAATGGGGACAATAATAGAGATAACTTCTAATGTCACAATCTGCTTTAAATCTATTATTCTGTAATCTTAATAATAGCTTACATAACAACAAACAGATCCATGCTTATTCTAGCTGTAGTTCTCACCCTCTCACTATAGGCTTTTAAATCCATGCATAGAGACTGAATTCAAGGCTAAAATAGCTTGACTTTTAAGAAAGGAATCAGACTTTTTTTATCTAGAACTCTGGTTCTTATATGAGCTGTCTTATTTTAGGGAAGGTATTTGACAACTATTTACTTTCTTTACTCAAAAGAAACAATGAGTACACAAAAGAACAATAACAAACACACCCTGACAGATTTATACAAACAGTAGTAACTTAAAATTATTATTATAGCTTGATAAATACAAAATAATATATATAGAATTTATGTAAGAGCATTCACTTTAGCTACAGAGAAGAATAAAATAAAAGAGTGAAGAAATCTATTATGTGTCAGACAGTATATCAAATGTCATAGATATTGATTCATTTATTCTCACACCACCACCAATAATAATAATAATAGTAATAAATATTTATATAAATATTTGTTCCTCACAACAGTAATGAGACATAGGTGCTGTTATAATTTCCTTTTTACAGATGAGGAAACTAAAGCAAAGAGAACTTAAATACTTACCCAGGGCCACATATCTTTTAAGTGTCTGAGGCTATATTTGCACTTGGGTCTCTTTAGGCTCAACACTCTCTCTACTGAACCAGCAATTTCTCCTGTAAAGTCTACATCTTCTCTCATGCTAGACTGGGGCTAAGATGTCCCCCTGCTAACTATAATCTTCCCTACCAAGAAGGGTGATTGAAGTTGTAGGAAATCTCTCTCATAACATAGCTAACTCTTATTGAGGGACTCAAAAGTTTACAATACTCAAATTTCAATGTTGCCTTTAAAGCTGAAAATTTTTGGCTTGGAATAACCAATTGGCAATTTATACTCAGGAAAAGAATGACAAGTACAATTGGCAACTAGAATTTTGAGATTTATTTTCCAGTTCTAATATATTAATTGTGATTTTCAAGTTCATTATTATTTCATCAAAAACCTGAAAAATCCCTAATATGCTCATGTAAATGACAACCCCATTTATCCAGTTAGTGGCTAAACATATTATCTGTTTTTCAGTGTGGACTTACATCTTCTTATTTCTGTGTAATTTTATCAGCTGTCTGTTTGTATGGAGGATTATTAACAAATTTTAGTAGAACCTCCTGAAAGTGAGTTACTACCCAAGGTCACACACACAGAGTATAGGAAGAAGTTGGGCCAAGTCTCAAACCCAGATGTTGTGATTGCAAAGCTAACTATTCTTCTTCTCTTCTTAGGAATGTGATTTGGAAACTTTAAAGAAAACAATTACAAAATGGAAAGGTAGGAACAAAAACAGAGTTTTGAGATCACTTCACTTTCTACTGATGAGATTATAAAGATAAAAGAAAGTCTATAGCTAAAAAAGGCCTTAGAAATCCTCAATAATACTAGATTATCATTTAACAGATTAGGAAACTGAGGTTTAGAGATAAGACATATCCAAGTTCACAAAATAATTTTTTATTTGTTTGTTTTAACACAGCTAAATTTTGATTTTCTGGTCCCTAATTTCAAATCTATGTATTTTTTTCTATACTTATTTTTCACAACCTATCCTCTGGAATATAGTACTGAATACATATTTTTAAATGGATGTTCTCTAAGAGAGTATTGGAACTAAATTTCACAATGGGCTATTTAAATCCCATCAGTACTCCCACCCACCCCCCAATTACATGATTAAAAAACAAAAGACAACAGAACAAAATAAAACAAAATCAATTATGTTTAAATGTATTTTTATATGCTCAGAATACAAGGAAAAAAATAAAGGAAAACCTGTGGTGGAAGCTAACCAAATTTGAAGCCAAGTACTTAGGAAGAATGGCACAGCATTTGTAAGTAATAGCAAACGTCATTCTCTCTCTGATGCTGTGATGCTTTAGCAGCCACATTGCCTGTGTTCTTGTTGAGATAAGCATTATTGATGGATTTTATTAGGCATTTACATTTTTCTCCCAAATACCTCAAGGTGTTTAAAAACCTTCCAGGTTTTGAACCATAGCATTTCTTCAGTGTTGTTTACTGTTGCCATGATTGCACATTTTCCTTGGGGCTTATTCCCAGCTCTGTAACTTACTGGCCATGTCATTTTTTGGCAAATCATGTAAACACCTTGAACTATAGTTTCTTTCTCTGTAAAACTGGGTCAATCAAACTTGCCTTCCCTCTATCATGATGTATTTTTATTCTTTTTTTTTAATCCATCTATTTTCTATCAAATTTCCCACAATGACTGTTCCAAATATTTTATTCTCTACTCAAGCCTATCAAGACACTCTCCTTCATTTATTTTCTATATTGTGGATGATTTTATCTTATAAAGAGAAAATAGAAACCATCTGAAAATCCCTAGTCTATACTCCCTAATCATTCCTCTGTCACTACAATCTCACAATCTTAAAAGGAAATATTGACCCTTATTCTCAATAAATATTGATCCCTTTTATTTCATCTTTAATCCTATGTTTTCCTTTCTCCTCACTCAGATGGTCTCTGCAGTCATCCCTCTCTGTCTCCATAATTTTCAGTCTCTTCTTATCTTTTCTGGTTATTTTTTGGTGATCCACATATATGCCCAAGTGACTCCTATTTTAAAAATTTCACAAAATGAACAACAAATAATTAAAGGAGACACTTAACCCTACAATCTCTTGGAACTATCATTCTCCTTGCAAGTATTAATCTAAATTCATTTCTTTGCTCCATTTTTGCTTTTCATTCACTTTAATCTTATTCCAAATAAATGCTTAACTGAACTTGTTCTCTCTAAATTGCCAATGTTGCCTCAGATGGCAAGTTCAGTGACTTTTTGGGATCATTTACTTCGATTTCTCTCCTCTTGAGTATGTCCCTTTTCTATTTTTTGGGGGGGGGGCAATTACTTGCTTTGGGTTTCTCTCCTCTTGAGTATGTCCCTTTTCTATTTTTTTTTTTGGGGGGGGCAATTACTTGCTTTGGGTTCTCTTTCTAACATCCTGGCCAGTGTTTGGTCGACTTCATGGAATAACCTCAAACATTCTATCCCCAAATCAAGTATTTACCACAAGATGATTTGTCTCTTTTCCTTTAATTTGACTTATCTTCTATTTGAACATTTGAGGAATTTTGAAATTTATTTTTCAAGAGATTTACATATAGCAAAATAATTTGCTCACAACTTCTCCCTTCCCCTTCCCTTTGCCTTCTCCTTTCATAGCCACTTTCCCTTCCCTTCCCCCTTTTCTTCCCCTCCTCCTCCTCTCTTTCCCCTTATGTCCCTCTCCCCTTCCCTTCCCTCTCTCCTTCCCTTCCTTTGCCTTTCTCATATCCCTTCCCTTCCATTCCCTTTCTTTTTTTCTCCCCTTCTCTTCTCTTCCTTTGCCTTCCTTTCCCTTCCCTCCCCTTCTCTTTTCTTCCTTCTTTTTCCTTCCCTTCCTTTCCCTTTCCTTCTTTTATCTTCTCTTCTATACCTCATCAGCTCTCATGGATTCATTTAATATCTCTATGTAGATTTATCCTGAATCAATATTTCAAACTCTAATGTAGTCCTTCATGACCAACTGATTATTAGACATTTCTCATCCACTTTTTTATAGGTCCTAAAATTCAATATATAAAAATGGAATATATTAATTTTTCCCTCCAAACTTACCACTTTGCCTTTAACCTATCATCTTTATTTTTTTTCTTCAAAGGCAACACAATTATTTTAGTTTTCCAAATTAGCATCCCTCATTATATTCAGCTCTCCACTTTTTAACCCATTTCATTTTCATGTCTCACTGACTACTTACCATTGTTTGCCTCAGTTTCCTCATATTTAAAAGGATCTGGAGAAAAAATAGCAAAACATTAGAGTATCTTTGACAAGAAAAACTCTAAATGTTTTTTTTTTTTTGGGGGGGATCTTACATGATTGAAACAACTAAACAAGAATTACACTTATTATCTATATGCCCTTATACATATTCTCCCTCATGCTTAGAATATATTCTTTTCTCATTTCTATTTCCTAGAATTTCTAACTCCTTTCAAAATTTAACTCAAATGGTCCTTTCTCTTTGTGATCTTTCTTGGATCTCTCATCTTCTGGCTTCATACACACAGAAGTATAAGAAACAGCAATAATTGAAATTACTCGGTCCTTATTTTGTATATACTACTTGAGTGTATTTTTTGACATATATGTTTTCCCAATTTAAAAGAAATGTTTCTTGGAGCAACTTTTAATTTTTCTACTCTAAGCATTCAGCACAATGCCTCAAATAATAAGTAAAATGCTGAATATAAAATGAAATAAGTAAATGCTAAATAAATATTGATTGATAGTTTGATGAATCAAAAGACCTACTGTCACAATGAAAGATTTTTGGTGTTAATAATTACTTTATAAAAATAAAGTACTATATACACATAGATGTCAATGCCAATTCCTGATAACATCAATATTATTAATAATAATAATAATAGTTGAAATTATTACATTAATTTCATGCATGTGTCATAGAGGACTGAAGATCAGTCTTGGAGACAGGAAGACTTGAAATCAAGTCATGTACATATGATTATATTGGAGGATAGAGTTTTGAACTTGGAGTCAGAAAGAATTGAGTACAGATCCTGCTTCAGATATTTATGACCAATGTAGTGATGGAAAAGGCATTTAATCTTTGTGAGATTCTCAGATTATAAACTGTACTCAGTTTGAATTTTATCATGGTGTAGAGACAATCCTCACATTGAAAAAGTAAGAGAAAACACAGGGTAAAATAGAGAGATAGGCAGATTGATAGATGATTGATAATCAGATCCTTCTTTAAATCTGTTTCTGCAATTAAATGAACTATATCAGTTCAGGGAGTATTTCAGCTCTCATAGCTGATATTCTAAATTCCTTGTATTTCCATAAGTAGAGGCAAGATTTTTGTTCATTTTTTTTCATGGAAAGATGATTTCTCTGGAATCAGATGACATGGGTTTGAGACACAAATGAAATCGCTGTTTATGTTATTTTAGACAAGAGATAATTACTTTCCTGGGCCTTAATCCATATTTACTATTAGAGGAGGAGAAGGAGATAGAGGAAAAGGATGATGATGAAGAGGAGAAGGAGGAAGAGGAGGAGGAAGAGGAAAAAGAGGAAAAGTGGTGTAGTGGTGGTGGTGTAGTTGGAAGTGATGGTGGTGGTGGTGGTGGGAATTTATGAAGTGTTTTATGGTTTTAAAATAAATTTATATTGAAGTACTTCTGGGGGTGGAGCAAAAATAGGAAAGTAAATCCAGAAAGCTGTGCAAGCTCTCCCACTTTCCCTCAGAAAAATCAAGGTTCCCTCATGAAATCAAGATTTTGAACGAAGTATGATGGAATGGATCCACTCTCCAGTTGAAAATAAACTGCACAAACTTCAAGAAAAGTTATTCTCACTAGGGTCAAAAGGGTGCTTAGCAAGAGTAAGATATATCTTGGGCAAGCCAGTGAGAGTGTCTTAATCACAGCAAATAGGCAACTAAGAACTTCCATCCCAGATCCTAAAGGAGCACAGTAGGACAGCAGCTTTCAGTCTCAGCTCAGAAGGCAAACTCTGGGACACTAGGATGTTTCCTGAAAAGAAGAAGAAAAGCTACCCCCTATAAACACAAGGGGCCTCTGTGTTCAAAGTCAAGGCTATGAACTGTACAGGAAGATTGGGACAGTGCTCTCTTTACTGTAGGAGTAGAGCTCAATGATAAAAGTAAAAAAAGGGGAAATACTAAAAGACAAGGAAGGAAAATGATCAAGAAACAAAAAGAAACATGACCATAGAAAGCTACTATGGTGATGACAAAGACCAAAATACAAATTCAGAAAAGGATGAAATGTGCACAGAAGAAAGAGTGAAATGAATTGGTTCCAAGTCCAAAGAGGGTTTTTGGATGAGCTCAAAAAAAAATTAAAAATCAAATAAGAGAGGTAGAAGAAACAGGAAGAAAGCAAATAGGATGTATGGTATGCTTAAGAGAGTCAACAACTTGGAAAAGGAAGAAAAAAATTGAAGAAAACTTGGTAAAACGAATTAACAAAATGGACAAAGAGATACAAAAACTTATGAAGAAAATCACACATTAAAAACTAGAACAGGGCAAATGGAAACTAATGATTCTGTAAGACAACAAAAGTCAGTCAAATAAACTAAAAAAAAATGAAAAAAAAGGGAAAAATTGGGAAATAACTCATTGGAAAAACAGGTGACCTGGAAAATGGATCTAGAAGAAGGGATTTAAAAGTTACTGACCTTCCTGAAGGCCGATAAAGAGCTTAATGGAGTTCTCCAAGAGATCATCAAGGAAAACTGTCTGATATTCTAGAAAAAGAGGGGAAAATCCATCACATTCAGGAAACTGATCCCACAAGAAAACTCCAGGGAGCATTGCTGAGAAACTCCAGAACTACAATCTCAAGGAAATAACACTGCAAGCTGCCAGCAAAAACAATTCAATTATCAAGAAGCAATAGTCAGGATTGCCCAGAATCTGGCAGCTTCTACAATAAAGAATTGGAGGGCCAGGAATATCATATTCTGGATGGCAAAGGAACTAGGGTCACAACAAAGAATTAATTATTGAGTGAGATTCAGCATCATCTTTCAGGTAAGGAGATGGAGCTTCAATGAAGTAAGAGACTTTTAATCATTTATATTAAAAAAAATAACTAAACAGAAAATTTATACAAACACAGGATTATAGAGAAGCATAAAAAGGTTAAAATCTTTACATCCCTAGATGGAAAAATGATATGTGTAACTCTTGAGAACAGTATCTATGACTGGGAGAGTCAGAGGGGAGCATCACATGAGCTGAGCATATGGTTCTAAATGGACTCTAATGTCATAACATCAAAGGAAAAAAAAACTTTAAGGATTGGAAAAAGATCTGTATTTGAAAAAGAGTAAAGGGGAGGTTTAATGGACAATTTGTTCACATGAAGAGGTGAAAAAGACCTATTACAATTGAGGGAAAGATGAGAGGAGGATAAGCATTTTCTGAAGCTTGATCTTACCAGTTTTGGTTCCAAGAGGGAATAACTTAATCATTAATTCTGCTATAGAAATTTATCTGAGAGTGTGAAGAAGTAGGAGAAAGAGGAAAGAAAAGGGAGGAGCATGATAGAAGGAAGCACAGAAACTCTAGGAAAAAAGTTGAGAAAGGGGATCAGGTGATAGAAGATAATGTAGTGGGTAGAATGGGTTAAAAACATTACTAAGTTAAGGGGGAGGGTGATAAGAGATGAGATAGTTGGTGGGGTAGGTAAAAATTTACTAAGAGAAGGGGGAGAGGTGATAGGAGATAAGATAGTTGGTGGGATAGGTAAAAAAACACAACTAAGTAATGAGCGGAAAGAAAGAACAAAAGTATACATGGGAGAAAATAGATAAAGGGAAATACAAAGCTGGTAATCATAACTATGAATGTGAATGAGATGAACTTTCCCATAAAACAAAAGCAAATAGCACAGTGGATTAAAAAACAGAATCCTGTGATATATTATTTACAAGAAACACATTTTTTTACTAAGAGACACATACAGAGTAAAGGTTGGAAAATAATTTATTATGCTTCAGCTTAAGTGAAAAGCAAGGATTGCATGTAAAGCAAAAATAAAAATAGATCTTATTTTGGCAGTTTGATTGGTATGGCACTCAACAAAGACAAATTTAGGCAGAATTGTTGTTTTTATTTTACATCTTGATAGATGTATATCTATCAAGAAAGCAAATCTTGATAAAGGGTATCTAAAGTAATAATGATACTAAATTGTGTTTGCACCAAGTAGTAGAGCAGCTAAATTCCTAGAGAAGTTTTAAAGCCAAT
This sequence comes from Sarcophilus harrisii, assembly GCF_902635505.1. Lineage (NCBI taxonomy): Eukaryota > Metazoa > Chordata > Mammalia > Dasyuromorphia > Dasyuridae > Sarcophilus > Sarcophilus harrisii. Next base: position 61,860,389 of record NC_045427.1, on the reverse strand, counting down.
TATAGGAAGAAATTCACAGCAAGACTACACTACTGGGAATCTCAACTTACCCCTCTCATAATACTATAAATCTACAACAAAATAAACAAGAAAGAAACTAGGGAGGTTAATAGAATCCTAGAAAACCTAGATATGATAGACATCTGGAGAAAATGAAATAGGGACAGAAAAGACTATATACCTTTTTTTCAGCAATACATGGGACCTTTACAATAATTTGACATTAAAAACCTCAAAATCAAATGCAGAATGGCAGAAATAGCAAATATTTTTGTTTCATACCACAATGCAATAAAAATTATATTAAATAAAGGGACAGGGAAAAATAGACTAAAAACCAATTGGAAATTTAAAAATCTAATTCTAAAAAAAAGCTGAGTCAAACAACAAATCACAGAAACAATCCACAATTTCATTCAAGAGAATGACAAAATAGAGACAACATAACTAATCCTATGGGATACAGGTAAAGCATATATTAGTAGACATTTTAGATCTAACTAGCGACATAAATATAATAGAGAAAGAGATCAATGAATTGGGCACTCAAAAAAAAAAAAAAAAAGCTAGAAAATAACAAATTAAAAACCTCCATTTTATTTCCAAATTGAAAATTCTGAAATCCAAAAGAAGGATTAATAAAATTGAAACAAACAAACAAAACTATTGAACTAATAAATAAAACTAAGATTTGGTTTTATGAGAAAAACAAGGAAATAGATAAACATTTAGTTAATTTGATCAGAAAAAGGAAAGAAATATACAAATCACAGCATCTAAAATAAAAAGGGTGAACTTACCACTAAAGAAATAGAAATTAAAGCAATAATTTGGAGCTATATTGTTCAACTGTATGGCAGCATGTCTGATAATCTAAACTAAAAGAATGACTATAAACAAAAATATAAACTGCCTACATTCATAGAAGAGGAACTACATTGCTTACACAATCCCATTTTCGAAAAATAAATTGAACAAGCCATTAATGATCTCCCTATGGAAAAAACCATCAGGACCAGATGGATTCACAAGTGAATTCCACCATGTAACATGTTCTCATAGCAGTTACTATTACCAGTCTCTCCTGATTCCTAGGCGCTCAGAGTACCTCTGGCCACTGACCTTTGCAGTGTCAACCAATTCTGTCAACTCGCCTCCTCTGAGGCCTTCAGAGGTCTCTGGCCATGATTTCTTGAATTGTAGTTTAATAACCAATAGTGCACTCAACAACAGCCAGCCATGTGCAGACTTAACGCCTTTATTATACCTACTCACATAATGCCCTGACTTGTTAACTCCCTAGTGAACACCTGGTCCAAAGACCCATGTGTTCACTATCAAGCTCCTTACCTCTCTTGGTTATCCATCCACTCTGTTTGGGCTACCCCAGGATAAAGAGAACAACTTGCTGCCCACAATGGGCTTATAGAGGGTCTGTGAGGTCACACACAGCCAATCAGAGAGAGAGAGCTTTCTCCCATTAAGAAGCTATCTCGATATGGACAGGATCCCACCCAAGGGGCAGTCCTTGCCCACAGAGATTACTTCCAGGCCACTCAAATCTCCTGTTGCACTGTGGCTGCCCATTTAAAGTACCCTTACACTATCAAACTTTTAAAGAACAATTAATTCCTACACTATATAAACTGTTTGAAAAAATAGGGAAAGAAGGAGTACTGCCAAATTCCTTCTACAGCATATATATGATATTGTTATCTAAACCAGAAAGAGCCAAAACAGAGAAAGAAAAGTACAGATCAATCTCTCTAATGAATATCGATATGAAAATTTTAAATAAAATATTAATTAAAAGATTACAGCAACTTTTCAGCAGTATAATATATTAGGACCAAATGGGATTTATACTAAGAATGCAGAGCTGGTTCAATATCAAGAAAACTATTATCTACTTGACCATATAAATAACAAATCCAACAGAATCATGATAATCTCAATAGATGCAGAAAAAACTTTTGACAAAATACAGTATCTAATCCTATTAAAAACACGAGAAAGCATAGGGATAAAATGAATTTAAAAAATAATAAGCAGCATTTATCTAAAGTTAACAGCAAGTATGATTTCTCATAGTAGCTGGATACATTTCCCATAAGATCCAGGGTGAAACAAGGATGCTGATGCTGATTATCTCCATTATACAACATTATATTAGAAATGTTGGCTTTAGCAATAAGAAGAAAAAAAAAAGAAATTAAAGGAATTAAACTAGGCAATAAGTAAATAAAACTATCACTCTTTGCAGGTAATATGATGATATATTAAGGGAATATTAGAAAATAATCCAACAACAAACTAGAAATAATTAGCAGCTTTAGAAAAGTTGCAAGATATAAAATAAACCCACACAAATCATCAGCATTTCTATATATTATTGACAAAGTCCATCAGCAAAAGCTATCTTTTGGAAAGAGAAATTCCATTTAAAATAACTGTAGACAAAATAAAATACTTGTGGTTCTAAGCCAAGAGAAACCTATGAACTATACGAATATAATGACAAAACACTATACACACAAATGAAAAAAGATCTAAACAATTGGAAAAATATTGCTCATGGGTAGGCCAAGCAAATATAATAAAAACAACAATTCTGGCTAAATTTGTCTATTTATTCAGTGCCATACCAATCAAACTGCCAAAAAACTAAAAAAAAAAAAAAAAAAAAAAAAAAAAAAAAGATAAGCATATTAGGAGAGCAAGGGGTTATTTAACTATCAGATCTTTGGAGAAAGGAGAAATTTATGACCAAAGAAGAACTTGATGGCATTTTGAGAGACAAAATAGATAACTTTTATTACGTTAAATTAAAAGGGTTTTGCACACACACACACACACACACACACACACAAAATAGAAGCAAGATTAAAAGAGAAATACAAAGCTGGGAAAAAAAAAATTATAGCCAGTGTTTCTCACACAGGTTTCATTTCTAAAATACATAAAATATATATAAAAGAAAAATTGTTAAATTTATAAAAATACAAGTCATTACCTAATTGATAAATGGTCAAAAGATATAAACAGACAATTTTCATATGATGAAATTAAAGCCATTTATAGTCATATGAAAAAAATGCTCTCAATCACTATTGATTAGAGAAATGCAAATTAATGCAACTCTGAGGTACCACCTCACACATCTCAGATTGGCTAAGATAACAGGAAAGGATAATAAGCATTAGAGAGAATGTGGGAAAATTGGAACATTAAGGCATTGTTGATGGAATTGTGAAATGATCCAAGTATACTGGAGAGCAATGTGAGCTATGCCCAAAGGGATAAAAAATTGTGCATATTGTGCCATTACTGGGTCTATATTCCACAGGCCTTTTAAAGGAAGGAAAAAGACCTACGTGTGCATAAATATTTGTAGCAGTTCATTTTGTGATAGCAAAAAATTAGAAAATGAGTTCATGCCCATCAATTAGTGAGTGAATGGCTGAACAAGTATTGGTATATGAAGATAATGGAATTATTCCATAAAATGTATAAATGGAATTGTTCTATAAAAAGTGAAGAGCAACTTGGTGTTAGAAAGGTCTGAAAAGATTTACATGAACTGTTACTAAGCAAAACAAGCAGAACCAGGAATACACTGTACACAATACAGTAAGAATGTGTGATGATCACCTTTTCAGTGGCTCAGTGATCTAAAGCAGTCCCAAAAAAGTTTGGACAGAAAATGTCATATGTATCTAAAAATAGAACTAAGGAAATTGGATGTGCAGCAACATATCCTCTGTTCACTTCTTTTTATTATTATTATTTTTAATCTCTCCCATGTTTTTTTTTCTTTTTCTCTTTTTTTTCTCCCAACATGATTCTTAAAGTAGTGTATATTAAAAATAAATAAATTTTCTAGAAAAAAGAAAATAAATGTACGTGTTATTTCATTTGATTACCAAATTAACCAAGGTACTTTTATTATCCCCATGTTATAGAGGGGGAAAATTGGAATGTTGTTTTAGTGTTTGCTGAAATGGAAGCATCTAAGTGACTCAGTGGAGGACAAGTTCTTGGGCTAGAATCAGAAAACGTTAGTTCAAATCTACTTCACTAGCTGTGTGATCCTGCACAATTTGCTTATCTTGTATTTTCTTTAATCTATCAGAGAAGGAAATGAAAAACCACTTCTATGTCTTTGCTAAGAAAATCACATATGGGGTCATAATTGGACACAACTAAACAACGGTCTTTATTAAGGGTAGTATCTCTGTAACTTCTTCATTTATCATCCACCAAGGGAATGGGTAAATATTCCTATAAGCTTCTCCCATTATCTTTTATTGCACATTCTGTTTTCTTCTTCAAGTTCTATTCCTGGTACTAGTCACCAAATGATTTAAAGAATTCAAAGAATTCACAGCACGTATTAAGTACTTAATAAATTCTTGTTTAATGAATGCATGAATCTATTTGGAGCCTTTCAATAAGTCCCCAAGCAGTCTTCTGATCATATATGAATAGCTGAGCCTGTGGCTGAGTTGAGGAGCCCATTAGTAATTTAAATGTTCACATTTGATGTTTTTGAAATTTCCCCTTCAACAGAGATTACAGATAACAAAAATCTTTTCTTCTATTGCTGTGAAATCATTGATATAAACATGCATCTCTCCATTTTATAGTTGAGAAAACTGAGGTACAGGTGATTATTTTGTTTTCATTGAAACCCCTCATTTGCTGTTGCTCTTGTTGTTTAATTTGAGTACTCTTTCTCTCCTTTTCTCTCTTTCTTTCTCTCTGTATTTTTTTTCTCCCTCTCTCTATGTGTTTCTGCCTCTTTTTGTATGTTACTCTTTCCTCTCCTATGACAATATACCTTTATTTTTGGACTCCCACACACAAGTAAGTTCATTGTTCATCCCTCATGCCAAACCAATACTGCAAGGTGCAATCACAGTCTCCAAAAGATCCATCTTCCTCGTTACCAAAAACTAGTGTTGCCGACTTGGGGGAGATCTCAAAACTACCAAAGTTCTTGAAATTATCAAATGTTTGAATATCAGAAATGAGCATATTCAAAATAAAATTTAAGGAGAAAAAACAATTGCTTTCCTACTATACTTTAAGGACCATGGGATTTTTCATGTCACTTGTTGCTGAAACTGAGTCCTCTATGTGCTAGCTCTCAATTAAAATGCAATCTCATTAAGAACAAAGATTGTCTTACAATTCTTGTGTATCTTCAGCATTGAGTACAATACTCTGTGTATAATAAATGTTTAATAAATGCCTTTTTTAAATTCATTAATTCTTCTAGAGAAAATGCAAACATGGAGCCTGATGCATGATACATAAAAGGAGCAAGGTCTAGGTCACCCTTGACTTCTGGCTTTGTTTCTTTCATAAATAGCAGTAAATGGAGATGGCATATTCTATTTTTTTATTGATATATTTTCTTTTTCTTTTTTTATTTTATTTGGCATCAGAAATTGTCCCATCCAGGAGATCATTATATACTTCAACAACAATACTATATGATGACCAGTTCTAATGGATCTGGCCATCCTCAGCAACGAGATCAACCAAATCATTTCCAATGGAGCAGTAATGAACTGAACCAACTATGCCCAGAGGAAGAAATTTGGGAGATAACTAAAAACCATTACATTGAATTCCCAATCCCTATATTTATGCCCACCTGCATTTTTGATTTCCTTCACAAGCTAATTGTACAATATTTCAGAGTCTGATTCTTTTTATACAGCAAAATAATGTTTTGGTCATGTATACTTATTATGTATCTAATTTATATTTTAATGTATTTAACATCTACTGGTCATCCTACCCTCTAGGGGAGGGGGTGGGGGGTAAGAGGTGAAAAATTGGAACAAGAGGTTTGGCAATTGTTAACGCTGTAAAGTTATCCATGCATATAACCTGTAAATAAAAGGCTATTAAATTTAAAAAAAAAAAGAAAAAGAAAAAGAAATTGTCCCATATGAGATATCTTGGTCTCTGACTTGATTGTTCTTATAAAGAATTAATCGTTTTCTGCAAGGTTTCTCTTCTCTACCCTCATCTGTGTCCTAAGCTAAGCTTGCATTCCATAGATCCAGTTTTGCCCCCTCTTTTCTATTGCCAGGGCCACTGTTCTTTCCAAATCTTTAGTTTTGACCTTTAATTTCTCATGCTGTTCACCACTTTTCTCTGTATGATGCTGGTTCTGATATCAAGTATCCTCTGCCAGCTGGTCAATCTTCCCTGTCAGATGTGCCAAAAATATGGACATAACAAATTTGGTTTTATCAGAAGAAAAAGGATAGGGTAGAATTGATATTTTCCCCCCTTTCCTAACTCTTTAAGTTTTCATTCCTGGCAAATATGAACTCAAACCCCAGGCATCCAAGCAGGTGTCTCATTGAAGATAATGATTGATTGCCACACACTAATTATCCAGTAGGCTGGGGAGTGGGTGCATGGAGAAGGGAGCAATCACAGAGCAGTTAAAAAGATATTTGTTTCTCTCTTGCCGGCTCTCCTGTCACTTTGAAATTTCACTGTGTCTCTTCTCCTTTTGCTTGTGATTAAGAATCAGAGATTTATAGGATTTAGATAGGAAAAACATTAATCCAACCCTCTCATGTTATAGAAAAGAATGATGAGTTCTCAGAGAGGAAATGAGTTGACCAAGATCGCTAAATGGTAGGTGTTTGAATCAGCATTTGAACTTACTTGACCTTTAGTAATATTCTTCATAGATCACTAAATTAAACCCTTGATAAATTTTTCTGCTAACGCCATGATTTTAATTATTGAACTAGCAATTAATTTTAACCGGCCGTGCATTTTCATGAGTCTCACTTGCAACTGTAAGATTTGGCTGTCAGTCAAACAATAATTAGTTATTAAACCCTTACAATGAACCAGAGGATGCACAATGGTTAGAGAATCAGGCATGGAGTTAAGAAAATCTGAATTCAAATCTGATCTCAGACATTTACTATGTGATCCTGAACCTTAATATTGCTTTCCTTAGTTTCCTAAACTGTAAAATGAACTTGAGAAGGAAATGGAAAACTACTCTAGTGTCTTTGCCAAGAAAACCCTAAAAAGGGTGACAAGGAGTTACTGGAATAAATGAACAACAACAAATTAACCAGATAGTGAGATAAGTAGTTTCCATTTAAAATCTTCTGAACAACAAAAAAATCTATGAAAAGCTATTTTAAAAAATTAAAAAGATCATGGTGGTATGTTTTAGAGTAGAGAACAACTGATTGATTTTACTTTGAATTCTAGTTCTACTTAACCTATATGACCTTGACTTCAGTTCTTTCACTTGAAAAGTAAACTTATTGTACTGGCTTGAAGAATTATATGCTATAGAATTCAGAGATATATCTATCTCTAATTAATTTTGATATAGAGAAATGAATTTAATCTCATTGTGCATGGATCAATGAGCTGTGCTAGAAATTTCCTCTGTTATTGCTGCCTTCTACTCCATTGAAAGCCTTGTGTTAAGTCACATAACTTTTCTTTTTGGTTCTTCCTATAAACACACCGAATTAAAGACTTATTTCTTTGAGTGTTGACTGGCTGATTTTATTCTTTTGTGGAGTTCTTGGTAGTTTCAGCAACAGACCTTGAAACTCATGAAATGAACTCCCATTTCTTCGTTAAAGTTTCTGTTGGCTTCATTTGGGCTTAGGTACTCCCTTTATTAGTGAGTATTGTAACTCCACAGCACATTAGTAGATTGCCTTCATGAGTTGCCATAATCAAAATGTGTCATGCCGGGTTAGTTAGTCTTCTGATAATGAAACTCTCTGCACTTAAATAAGCTATAGGTAAGATGACAGAAAACACAGCATATTGCAGGGCTTATATTCCATCAAGCTCATCATCAATGTTTACATCCCTAGAATGTACAGTGCCAAATTAAGTGAACTTATCCACAGTATTCAAAATTTCTCTATTTATTGTAACCAATAGTTCCATATATGGAATGTGAGGTACTGGTTGATAGAGAAATTGTGTTTTCTTGATATTAATTGTTAGGCCAAATAGCACAAATAGTAGACAATCACTCTATATTTTGTTGTACCTCAGCTTTAAAGATTTCATTGAGTGTACAATCATCAGTGAACACAAAGTCATACATTCATTCTCTCTCTACTTTAATCTTGGCTTCAAGTTAAAGAATTTACCAATAATTTGGTAGTTGACCTTGATTTGTTTTCATCCTTGTTAAAGGCAACTGACAACACTGCTAAAAACATCATTCTAAAAAGCAAGGTAGCAACCAAACTCCTGCTTCACTCCATTAGCATTTGAGAAATGTAAGAACATGGTCTTTTAGTCAGAAATCATGCAAATTACTATTGTGAAACTATAGTCCAATGGTAGTAAACCTTTGTAGGTAACTGAATATTGCTATGATCTTCAACAGACCCTGACAATGGATAGTATTTAAGGCTTTGGCTAGGTCAATTAATGTTGAGAGAGACAGACAGACAGACAGACAGAGATTCCTGTGATTATCACAAGGACAATCTGTTTCCTTTTATCCCCCTTTTAATAAAAGTAGAAAATGAAGGCATACTTAATCTCTTGGAGAAAACCTTTTGCCATAAGATTTCAGTCATCTTTTGTACAAACTGAGAACTTCTGCCTTGTAGATTTCTACTGGAATATAATCAGTGCCAGACACTTTGATTCACAAGAGGAGCTTAATGGTAAATAAGACCTCTTCTTCAGTTGAAAGTTTGTCTAGAAAGAGATTGATTGACTTCAACTTAACCTATATCATTGATGGTTTTTAGCACTGGTTGATAAGAATCCCCTGAGAACTCTGTGAGTTAGCTAGCTGTTCAGTTCATCTCACAAAATATCAAGCCTTTATCATGGCTCAATGTGGCTACTTCAGTGCTGAGTAGTTCATATACCACAGACATCTTTGGCTCATAAATCATTTTCAGGGTATCATAGAAGTGTTTTGGATTGTTACCTTCTGTATAAAACTAAATCTCACCTGCTTTCTTAAAAAAAAACTAAGAATCCTAAATCTCTCTAAGTTTCTTTTGCACCCTATTTTTGATGGAATTAAATACTTGTTAGAGACAGATGTTCTGTTGGTTATTTTGTGTTCAGTAGTTTCTGAATTGCTCCATGATTTTTGCCAAATCTCTTCTGATGTTGCAAGGGTTAGGTACTAGATGAGAAAACACAGCACTGTGTACCAAGTCTCTAAAAGCTACTCATTTTCTTCTCTACTCTTGCTAGCTTTGTGATGTGAGCTTTTTTTTTTTTTTTTTTTTTTTTTTTTTTAGCAATGAATTGTTGATGCAAGCAGAAAGACTCTTATCTGTTGTATTTGGGTCTCCTGATAGTCATCTTGCCCGGGGGCCATTGCTTTTGTTGAATGTGAATTTTTAATTGGAGAGGATAAGTCTATTATTGATCCAGCACTTTGTACCACACATCACTTTTTTCACTTTCACATTCTGTTTCTTCTCCTTATAATGACATAGTCTATTAAATGTCAGTGCTTGCCACAAAGATGGATCAATGACATTTAGGTAAATGGAAGGCAAAGAAGGTGATGAAAAATGTCATGAAAAGCAAACTCTTCAGTAGTAAGTGACTGTGTCTGTTACTTTTTCAAACTTTATTGATGCTCAGGACTCCCTGTCATGTGCCTGTTTTGCTGTTAAGACCATTCAGAATTATAAGTTTTTGACATTTTGATACTAAGGACTTCCAGGTCTTTTTTTTTTTTTTTTCCTACTTTGACCTTGTAAGTTTCAGGATGGCAGGCAGGATGGTATAAGGACACTTTCCTTTCCTGCAAGTGGAGGTTGCATTGCCATGAGCTATTAATCACTCTTTTAAAGAGACATATAAGCTTTTTGACTAGATTAAATCTAATTGTAAAACCTGTACCAGCTTCAAGGGACTCCTTATCACAGTAGTCATTTCAGGGAAAAAAAAATGTATCTAACTCCTGCTTCAGTTAGCTGGTCATCACTGACCAATCTTGTTTCACTGGGAGCAGCTATTTGTATGCAGTGCTTCCTGAATTCACGTTTACCAAGAGCTGTTCATCTTTCAAATCCTGTTGTTCATGAATATACACACATTTCATGTACCAGTAGTAAGTGGAATCATCTTTGCAAAACTTTTGTACATTTAGAAAAAATATTTAAGCTATGGGATAAGATCCCCCACCCTTTATGTATTAAGCAGGGCAGAGATGAGAGAAAGAAATAATGATCTTTCAAATGCTGCTTAGGCACCCAGGGGAATGCAGAATCCCACCGCTTATTCAGTCCAGTGAGAAGGCAATTCTATTGTCTGTACCACTGTGTGGAGCTGAGTGACTATGTGCCCTAGTTACTTCACTTTTAACCTGTCATGTCAGGACTTCAAGATGGGTAAAATAGTAAATAAAAAAAAAGTAGAATAATAGATATATGATGACATCTCAACTTGTGTATGAACTGGATTTAAGCGAGGGAAAATTGTGCAGTCATCAACTTCATTTCTTTCAGAGTTATTGAAGTCCAGTGGCAAGGCAAAAGTCAACAAGTTTGGCAGTGATTTAGGTTCCAGTGTATAATCTTGGTATTTTCAAGGTCTGACCAGTCTCTTTATTCCATCTTCACAGCCTGTTTTGAAACAAATTGTTCTCATCTGCCTAATCTACTGGAGGAATTCTTCATATTCTTAGAGTAGACATACTCCTAGTTCACTGATGGGTCTGTGTCCTGTTTATTATCCTCAACACGGTTTTTTCCATCTGTCTATACAACACCATGGCTGCTTGTGCATACTAGAGCTGAATGGAGCCACAAGTGAAAGTTGATTGACAGAAGGACACCAAAGTGAATGACCAGTTCTGAAAAAGGCATGGCTGCACTTAACACCAGAGGTTCTAGTCCTTCCTGAAAATCCCAGAGACCCCAGACAGACATAGATATAGGGAGATAAAGATTTTATATATATATATATATATATATATATATATATATATATACATAGTATATATGTATGTGTATATATAAATAAACATAGTATATATATCTATACACATAGTATATATGTATGTGTATATATATATATAAACAATATATATGTATGTATACTTGCATACACACATAATTTATTTAGACATAGATATCTATCTAAATATATTTAATCATGAAGGACACATGTGAATCACAAATAAATTGCAAACACATATGTGACTCACTAGCCAGCTAAATATTTCTACTACTTAATTCATACAGATTTCATGTATTAGGAACTAAACCCACTATGGTATGGATTACTCAGAAACACCCAGAATTTTTCTCACAGCAGCATTAGTATGTTTCACCAAAGATTTATTTGAAATTGAATCACATTAAGGAAAATAACAAAAGCAGAGATGAAAGATACAAAATTGTAAGAGTGACCTCTAGTGTCTACAGAACTGATTAAATCTTCTGGATCTAAATTCATTGTCATCAGAAATATGAATATGATGAGAGAGAGAAAGAGAGATAAAGAGAGAGACTGCATATAGTCCCTATAACTTTAGTTACCCCTACATTTCAAGATCCTTTTATGAAAGGGAGAAATCACTGTAACTATGATAAATCATGCATTTAAGGCATTCATTTCTGGCCTCTTGATGAATCCTAGATATATTATATTGAATTTCCAGATCAGAATACATTTCTAAAGAAGTGTTATATTCTAAATGTTAAGAAATATTTGCTATTCAAAAGGATTTAGTACAATCAAGTCATCTTAACATAAGCTGCAATCTTATCTAACTTTGGTTTAGAGTCTAATGAATGTATCACCCTTCTTCTCAGTGAACTCAACCCATTATTGATTATTATTTTCCTCCTACAGATTTTCCTTTGCTTATTCCACTTTTCTTCCTCATTCTCAACTTTTTATGTTTTGGTTCTTTATCTAATAGTTTCAAACATTCTGATATTTCTATCTTTAAAAACAAAAGAAAAAATAAATTTCACTTGATGTAATAAAAACAATCATAACATTAAAATCTGCCATTTAGATATCACTTTACAATTTGCAAAACACTTTGCATATTTTAATTCAATTGAAACTCAACAACACTCAACCTTAGTTTTTTCATCTCCTATTTCTCATAGACAAACTTCCAGAGAAAACATTTTCATCCACTTTTTTATATCCCATTCACTTCTCACCTATTGATATAATTGCTTTTTGTCTCTTTCCTAAAGTGCTTTTTTCAAATTCACTAATGATCTCTTTTTTGTCTTTTTTCAGTCTTGATCCCTCTTGAGTTCTCTGTAGTTACACTTTCCATTTGAATACTCTTTCCTCCTAAGTAAGAGTTAATGATAGTTAGATGTCTTAAGTACTTATCCTTCCTCTCTGACCAGTCCTTCCTGGTCTCCTTTGAAGGTTCACAATTCATGTATCCATGCATTGTAACACTATGAAAAAGACTATACATCATATTCCAGTCTGTATTCTTTATTTTTTCTCATTATACTCTTAATTGATGACCTTATTGTCTCCCTTAAATTTAGCCATTATCTTTAGGGAGAAAATTATCAGATCAGTATGGTTGGTTGGTTGTTCTTCATTCTTGAAGAAAACCAAAATGACATCACTTTGTTAGAATCAAGTTAATGTGTCTGAATGTGACAGATAAGATCTCAGTATTCTCTGTCACAGGTCAGACACAAGCTATGTGAACATTTGGGGTAGATTCTCTGACTTTGTGCATTTTGTATTTCTTCCAAGCTAGTTCCATTATGCTTTGTTCATGGAGAATAGCACCTTCTCTGATGGGGGCTTGCCATATTGGTCAATACTTTGCCAGTGCCTCCTTTGACATACAATCTATTTTAAAGTTGTTAAGAGAAACCTTGAGAGTGTCCTTGTATTGCTTTTATGACCCACCTTTTGAGCACTTGCCCTGTGTGAGTTCTCCATAAAATAACCTCTTTGGCAAATGTACATTTGCCATTTGAACAATGTGGTCAGCCCAATGGAACTGCATAATGCTCCAGATCAGTATATGTGGCTCTTATCTTCCTTTGAACTCTAGTCACATATCATGAACTGTCTTCCAAAAATTCCTTTCTGAATGAACAATAGATATCTCAATGTGAACACGTAAAAAGAATACCCTTTAAGCACAACTATATTTTAATTTATTTATTTCTGTTAAGGGTACATCCATTCTTTCATTCATTTGTATTTACATTATAATCTAGGAGCCATTCTCCTCACTTCACTCTCACTTATATTTCATCTTCTGTCAATTGACAAATCTTGTAAAAATATATCACATCATCTGTTTGTCATAGTTTCTTTTTCAATATTACTGACATAACAACTGATTTGGCATCTCATTTTTTTAAGTTTCCTCATGCAAAAGATAAAATAACATGGCAGTACTATCTCTAAGTGAAATATTTCTTACTTTTTAGGAGAAATATTCTGTGTGGGTGGAGGTTTTTTGTAATATAGGTAAACCAACTATTCCACCAAGAGATAGTTCCCATTTTGAGAATATAGAGAATAATCCTTATTTATCAACATTGCCCTTGGGCTGTTCTTCCACATGACTTAACCTTTTGTCAGCACCTCTATTGCTCTTCACCAGAAACAGATTGGCTTCCAAAAGAGAAGAGTGGAGAAATTAACTTGTCTGTAGTACTTGTCTCTTAATCATTCAACCTCTTTCTTGCCAATGATGCTTATTTGGCTGCTTTTACCATCTGATTTTGAACTGACCTCATTAATCAAAAAAACAAAACAAAACAAAACAAAACAAAACTGTTCATGTTTTTGGCCAGAGGATTTAATCACTTCACTTTCAGGTCAGAAATTTCCTTTATGGCAGGGTCCTTTGCTATGGTCATTGATGAGTCATTGGCTTGGACTACCATATAATATTGCTTCACAACTATATGCTTCTTTAAGTCCTACTTTACTTCATTCTTCAAGTGCTGCTGCCTTTTTGGCAACATCTTTATGCTCTAAACTGTGTCCCCTTCCCTCAATTTTTTCTTCCTGACTTTTCGTCTCTCCTGTGGTCTTTTTCAATAAAATGAGAGTAGGAACTTTATTGTTTGCCTAAGAATAATGTGGGGATAGGCAGAGGAATCATTTTAAAATTATAAAGACAGCTTATAAAAGATGGGATTCCAGAAATTGAAGTATATGGCTTTGTGACAACTTGCTGAAGTGAATTTCCTGTGGTGGAAGAATGAATTAAAGTTAGGAGATACTAAAAAGAGGCAGATTCACCAGTAAATCATTGTACCAGTCCAGGTATAAGTAGATGAGGACCTGTACTAGGAGGGTGGCAGGGTCAGAGGAAAGATGGGGGTGTATTTGACAGAAGTTGTAAGGGCAAAATCAACACGCTTGGTAACAAGATTGTATATGAGGGGGAGGATATAAGACAAAGATAAAGAAGCATCAAGATAAAAAAAGATGATACATAATTTTGAGCCCAAGGGATTGGGAGAGTGGTTTTAAGTTCATTAATAAAAGGGAATGTGTGTGGGAAGGAAGGTTTAGGAAGATAGATAATGAATCATGTTTTGGATTTGTTTGAAATGTCTAAAAGATAGGTAAAATTTTGACATTGGAAGAGCAAGTCAAGTCAAGTCAATGAACTTCTAAAAAGCACCTACTATATGCCAGAAGTGATGTAGAAGGAGACGGAGTTCCAGACCTGGAGTCAAGAGCATATGAATTCAAATCCAGCCTCAGATATTTACTAGCTGTATAACTCAGGGGAAATCACCTAACCTGTTTTTCCTCACTTTCCTTATCCTCCATCTATTGGAGGACTAAATGGTAAGCCTCTCCAGTGTCTTTGTCAAGAAAACCTCAAAATGTCTTCACAAAGAATCAGATCCAGTTGAAATGACTAACAACAAAACAATAATTGACAAGCACTGTGGTAAGGACTGAGGAAGCAAATAAGAAAAGAAGATAGATATTTCCCACAAGGAGCTTATAATCCAATGGGGAACGAAAAGAAAGCTGAATACAGATGAATTATCTGTGGAAGGGAATGAGACCAGGAGATACAGTAAACTATTTTGTTTGGTGGATTTCAAATCAAGCAAATATGCAGATAGAAAGTGGAGTGAGCTGTAGGTCCACAAAGAAGAATGTGAACATTGGGATTGCAGGAGACCAAGAAGGGACATAGTCACAGTAGAAAGGTCAAGAGAAACACCAATACTTATAACAATAAGGGAGCAAGGTAAAAATAAAAATAAATGAGACCAGGTAAGTAGGGATCCTACCTCTCCCTAGAGCTGTGACTTTGGAAGCACCAAATGTTTGCAGATTCCTCAGAACTAGCTCTGAAAAAAGGACCATCTGAAGCTTGGGACAATACCTCTTCATTTTTAGATGAGCAAAGTCCATCTCATCATGTGACACAGAGGTGAAGAAGAAGATTTTGGAGAAAGTTATCTGCATGAATGGGATTAGAAAGAGAGAATTCACAGTGAATGGCCTCAATTTTTTTGTAGCATTAAAAAATAAGATTAAGATAAAGCCATATGAGGTTCAAAGAAGAAAGTAGATTTAGGAACTTACTGATAAGAAAGATAAAGGTAATAGCAAACACCTTTATCATGTAAAATTACCTTAAATCATGTAAAAAAGAGTGCTTGGGGCAGCAAGGTAGAACAATGGATAGAGCATCAGCTCTGTAGTCAGGAGGCACTGAGTTCAAATTCAAGCACAAACCACTGACATTTACTCACTATATGATGCTGGACAAGTCAATTAATTCCTAATGCCTCTCCTAAACGAAAATAAAATGCTATAAATGTCTTGATATATAATTGGGAAAAATACTTTAAAAAAAGAAATCCCAGTCAAAAGGGAGGATAAAGTTTGGTTAAAATTTTGGGTTGGGAAGGCTAAGCTGAAATAAATTCTTAGAGAACTTAGATCTGAAAGATTCAGGGAACCTTCTGAATGTGAATATAAAATTATAATATCTATGCATGCATAAGGATGTACATGTGCCTATAATATATAAGTATGTGCTCATATATTTGTATGTGAATATATATATATATATATATATATATATACACACATTTATTATGACCAACTTGAGTTTAAATGGGCCATTAAAGATGGTTCAACATCAGGAAGAAAATAAAATAATTTACTTAATATCTCTAGTAAGGTAGCAGAATTCAGAATAAGCCCACAAAATTATCTACACTTCAACATAGTAATAATAGAAAATAAGTGGAAATGATAGAAAGCAATACTCAGTTCAAAATATATACAATTTACCAGACACAATTGTGATAAATCTTACTAAAATAAGAGTAAGAGAGGATAAAAATTGTAACATTAACTCTAAATTAGTTGTACTCCTTTCTTTTTGAACAACAAGAAATGGGATGGTGGAGCATAAGAAGTAGTTTGGATTATGTGTTACAGGGTTTCAATATCACTGGGATATAAAGGGTATAACCAGGTGTGAATATGATTAACTCTGAGTGAAAGAGTCTCTTTTTCCTCCCCTTCTCATTTTCTTTTTTGAAACTTTTCAGCTTCAAAGTGCCAGGAGAATGTTTCTCATGATGTCTTACTATTGCAACTCTAGGGCCAGCAGTATCTCCTATCTTCTCATTTGAATCCTAAATACCACTCCATTTATGGTTTTGAAAATGACTACATAATTGGAAGTCAACAACAGGCTGGAATCAAAACTTTTAGTTATTGGCTGGAATGATATTGTGTATATGTGTATTTATATATGAGTCTGTATATGTATAGGTGTATACATATAAGCATAAATAGATGTTTGATATAAGTGACAGACAAATCAATAAATTTTACTGTTTGTCCTTCATTTTTTGGAGAGAACACATGACATCATGGTTTATATCTTGACTATTGAATTGGATTTACATGAGGCAGAGTTGAACAAATTGTTAACATTGTACTTTCTTCCTAAGTTACTGGATTTTAGTAGTCAAAAAAGTCAAGATGGCTGGCAATGGCCAAGGATGCAGTGGATGATCATGACATCTTTATATATGACCATATTCTAACACTCCATAACCCCTCTTTCAACTGGCTTCATTATTGATGGGGGTAAAATTGTTGTCCTCCACCCAATCTGTCAGGGAGAGATACTTCACATGCTTGAGATAGACACTCTCTTAAGGGTTTGAAGTCTGTCAGTTATTCTTAACTGGTTTAGCCCATCTGCTGAAATGATTTCTAGGATGTGGGACGCATCCTACAGCTTGTTGGAATCTTTGACAGCTAGATAGGTAGATATGCTAAGCAGAGTATGTATTTGCTTTATCATCTAAGCATTGGGGAACTATTGGAACATCTTGAACAGAGGGGTGCTATGATCAGATCTATGTTTTAGGAAAAATAAATCATGCAACACTGTGGGGGCTGGATTTCTAAGGAAAAACTAGAGATTAAGAAATGGAGTGCTCTAATATTGTTATAATTTATGCAAAGGGTCACAATAATATTGACATTCTGAGTGGACAGAATGGAGTAGATAAAAACAATATTTTAGAAGCAGAATCCATTTAAAACCAGTTAGAAATATGGAAGAGCAAGTAAGTCTATTGAATGTCTGATGCCATTGAAAATTTTGATGATTGGAAGGCTGGCAATAAACAGAAATTTGCATGATGGAAATAAAGGAGGAATTTGTGGGTGTTGAACAGCTGATTTTGAGATGATATTGTGACATTCAGTTACAAATATTCAAATAGATAGTTATTGATATGGATCTAGTTCTGAAAAGAGACAGTGGGCTTGGAAATAGAATTTTAGGATTCATGTACACAGGAATAATGTTTGAAACTTTCATCAAGAAAAAGTATGTGGATAAAAAAGAAAAATAAGTGAGAGTCCCCTCTGTCCATGACAAGGTTTTCTGGTACGGCTAATTAGAGGGAGTATGACATTGATAGTGCTCCATGTATTTTTATTTATTTATTTTTTTAAAATTTCTGTCTCAGTTTGCACAAATCCAAAATAAGCATAATAACATTTGTCTAAGAGATTATTTGTGTGTTGGACGTGTGTGGATATATGGGTGTGTATATACATACATACTTCCACAGTCCCACATATAAATATAATACATATATGCATATACATACATGCATGCATACTTTATTTTCTATGTTCTGTTGAAATTAGACTTATAAAAATACTTTTCCATATCTGTGTTTTTCTCTCTTTCCTAATATTAGTCTCTTTCCTTGCTTTCTGTCCGTTAAACTATAGCCTTTCCTTTAAAGTTAAATGTCAATGTTACCTTCTTCATAAAGTCTTCCTTTATTTTCCCTGAAGGTGATTTTCCTTCCCTCCTAGTATTTGTAAACATTTGTAATTTATAAATACTGAAAATTATTAATTAATTGAATCTTTCTAGTGTACCTACAAACAGATATATGTTTATATATGTACATTTTGTGCATAAACATACACATATACCTGTAATTATAATGCTTTTGGCTATATCATCCCTTCTCTATATTGAGCTGCATAAGGATAGGGCTCATATCTTATCAAAACTTTGTCATTTCTGCAAGCACTGAATCCAGAATTCAGTAGAAAGAATTACCTCTTGTTTCCCAGGATGATATTGGCAATAAGTAGAGAAGCCAGGCAACAAACTAGGTATCTGAAAGTCAACTCCATAACTCTTCCTCTATGTCTTTGCTTTCCTCTCTCTCTTCCTCTCTTCTTTCTTTGCTTTTCCTCTCCTGCATTCTCCTCTCTTCTCCTTTCCTTTCCTCCCTTTTTTCCTTCCCTCCCAACTCATATTAGAGATTTTTTCAAGTACAAAGCATATATAATTACATCTTACCAACACAGAGAGAGATCAATGGCAACATAGCCTGATAAATACATTAAAATAAAAGTAAGAAAAGATCAAAATTGTGGTATCAGCTCTAAATTTGTTGTGGCCTTTTCTAGCTAAAGTATTTTTTTTGTGTGATTTTTTTTGGACTGATTGGCGAAAACAATTCTTTTTTTTTTTTTTAAATAGCCTTTTATTTACAGGTTATATGCATGGGTAACTTTACAGCATTAACAATTGCCAAACCTCTTGTTCCAATTTTTCACCTCTTATCCCCCCCACCACCTCCCCCAGATGGCAGGATGACCAGTAGATCTTAAATATATTAAAATATAAATTAGATACACAATAAGTATACATGACCAAACCGTCATTTTGCTGTACAAAAAGAATCAGACTCTGAAATATTGTACAATTAGCTTGTGAAGGAAATCAAAAATGCAGGTGGGCATAAATATAGGGATTGGGAATTCAATGTAATGGTTTTTAGTCATCTCCCAGAGTTCTTTCTCTGGGCGTTCTAGCTAAAGTATTCATGGAAAACAAAGAATTTTGAATAGGTCCTTTAAAGATGGACAGAAATTGGATTGTAAGAGTTGAAACTGAGGGTGGAAGTTATTTAGAGGATCTGATTAGTCTATTTCAACCATTTCATTTTAAAGCTGAAAAAGTGGACTTCAGAATCTCTAAATACTTTCACCAATGTTGCATTGCTGGTGTTTAAAACAAAGTATGTTAACTCAAATTTCAATTATTTTAAACCACACTATGTCACTTAATTTCTGGAAGATGGGGCAGTGTAAATACAGATATGAAAGTGAGAAACAATGCAATCTAGTTGTAGAATACTGCTTGATTGCTATGTAGCATGTATGAAGGAAATCAGTGAAAGAACAATCTGGGGTTTTAAATATGGAACAGATTTTGTAAAATGTTGATAGTCAGGTAAAGAAGCTTGAATTCATTCAGTAAATAGTGAAGAAAAATAAGTTTTGTTCATGGTATTGCTTTGAGGAAAATATTTCTAGGATTTGTCCAATATCCACTAAATCCTGGACCATCCCAGTCAACCTAATTTTTGTCTTGCCAGTGCACTTCAGTGACTCTGAAGGAGAAAGTGAGGGTGACAACTTCATGCAACTTTCCCTGAATTACATTCAATTAAAGAGCAAGTCAAGAAATCCCCCTATAATATTTTTGGTCTTCTTCAAAAGCAAAAAATGAATAACAGCTATTTGTCATCTAGGTACACAATGGATTTGGGGACTCCACTTATATGGTTATTGTAAATTTCCAGTGGAACTTTAATGAAAACCTGGATCTGGTGATACCACAAAGAGGCAGGATGGTCCCACCTGGCAGTTAGAAAAATGGGGGAACTGCAATTTCTAGCTTTATGGAAAACCCACTAGTCAGGGCACACCTGTTTGATCTTAGTGATGTATGGCTTTGTTCCTACCATCCTGAGACATATGCCTATTGATTTTCTGTAGTGATTTTAATACTTTCTATTTTATAAAAAGGAAAGTGAAACAGGAATGGCATCTTATCATTCAATCTGACAGACAGAATAGTCAAACAAAGGTTTTTCTGTTAATAGCATGAAATATTACCCTTTGTAAAACTCCTTTTTCTCTCACTAGTCTGCTTAAAGTTCATTTGCCAGCAGCAGAAGAAATGAGCATTTGTTAGTTTTCAAAATGGTTCAGAATCTAGCTCTTCTAGAAAATGACATTGAGGAAAAAAGGAAATTGAATGAGAGAGGGTAAGCATGTTGATAATAAGGAGTAGTGAAGAAGAATTGCAAATAGGTAAGCCAATTAAACTCAATTCTACCACTCTTCAATAAAGCCCTGTTCTAAGTGAAGGAGTTAAGATCGCAGACACCAGTGGATTGTTAAGCTCTTTAAGGTTCAGGTGCCATGTCCTAGTTCACATCTATAATGTCAATGCTTTTAATATATTTTTAAAATTTTTCATTTATTTATTTATTTTATTTTTGTTGTAGAAACATTTTGGACTCATCACTGACAGTATCAAAGGATTTGGCCTGGTCTACAGTATTGTTCACAGATCTCTATTCTAATGCTGGAATTTTCCCTTGAGTTATCACTGAGTAAATACCATATCAAATTTTCCTTGAATCCCTTCTGAAACCACAATAGATCTCAGGTAGATGACCTTTTTCTAGGTGTAGGGTCAGCCTATTACACAAGACTCTTGCAAGAATCTTGTTAGCAAGGACTAAGAGAGATTGTCATTGGACAATCTATTGTCTTTATCTTTACAAAGATAGAAAATGGAGGCATCCTTGAACTCCTGGGGTGCAAGTACCTCTTGCCATATAAGCTGGAAAATTTCAGTCAGCTTTTGTATGAACAATGGATCCGCCACTTTATAAATTTCAGCTGCAATAGAAATTTTGCTTTACCTCGCAAATGTAGCCTAATGATATTCAAAACTTCTTCAGTGGGAACTTCAGCTAGAGCATGATTGATTTCAACTTGAGGTAAATGGTCAATAGCTTCAGCACTGACTGATAGTGGGCTGTTGCAAACACCATGGACATGTTCAGCCCATGCCTCTAGGACCATATCCTTATACTAATCAATGTGGTACCATCAGAACTGAGTAATAACAGAGGTCTTTGACTCATACAAAGCTTTCAATACCACCTAAAATGCTTTGGATTGTTGCTATCAGCATAAAACTGAATTTTATCTGCCTTTACTGAGCTAAGAATCTCTCTAAGTTTTTATTGTACTTTACTTTTGATGGAATTGAACTTTACTTTCTTATAAATGGATGAACTATGCTGCTGGTACACCCTGTGGAGTTCTTGTTTTTTCTTTTAACAGCTTCTGAATTTCACCTTAATTTTCATCAAACCAGTCTTCATGATTGTGAGTGTTCTGACATATATTAGCTAATGCAGGAATATACAGGAAATATCTGACAGCATCCCCCTCCCTTTTTGATCCATTGCTGCAATAGTGTATCCGCTCACCTTATCTTCCAAGTTGGCAACAAACTGTTCCCTCTCAGAGAAGCACTCTAATCTGTTAACAGTAATTCTTCTAGTAGTCTTTTTGCTTTGAGGTTACCACTTTTGTTAATTGTGAATATTCAGCTTGGAGAGGATGTATATGTGATTAGTCCATCACTCTGTACCACACATTGCCTTGTTGGTCTCTCTCACATCTTGTCTGTTATTTTTTCATACAACCACATAGTCTATTAAAATTCAATGTTTGCTACGAGGGTGCATCCATGAAGTTTTATTGTGTTTAGGTAAATGGAAAAAAGTGGTGGTGATGAGAAGGTCATGGCATGCACAAGTTTTCAGTAAGAGTGACCATTGCTGTTGCTGTTTCCCATTCCATTCCTGCCAAGGTCTCTGCCATGTCTGATAGTCTGAGCCTATTCTAGCTGCCAAATCCCACTGCTGCTTCCAGTGAGAAGATGGCCCTATGTCTTGGGCTGCATGTGTGCAAGGTTGTTGACTACATCTCCCATTTATCCACACCTGTTGCTTTGTTACTTATCTATTACCACAGGATTTTGAGATAGGTAGAAATGATAAAATTGTAACATTCATGTAAAAGTTCATTCAAAATCCCTAATAAGATATATCTAAATTCTGAGGTTTTCCTTTACACTCACTAAACTATCAAAGATAACATAAGATGAGAAATGTCTGCAGAAAGATATAATAAATAATATATGGCTGGTAGAGTTAAGATTCACCCAGCCATTCTGGAAAGAAAATATGAATTATACTTTTTGATAAAAGTTTCTAAAATGTCCAAATTTTATATTTCACTATTCAACAAAAACTCAAAGAAGATAAAAAAGGTATTTTCTTTTACCCTATATACTTAGGACTATGAGAATTTTGTTTTTAATCACAAATACAGAAGAAATGAAGTATTTGTCACCTAAACTAATTACCACAATAAATATGAAGACAAATTAACATTCTGGAACAAAAGGACCATAGTTTTCAGAGTCATGATCTAGAAGGAACAAAATTATATGAAAAACTCTGAAAAAAAAAGATATATTACATGAACTGAAGGAAAGAAAGTAATTTTAAAAATCCATATAGAGTGAATATAGAAATATAAACTATTAAGAAGAGAATAAATAAAACAAAATAATTTAACAAGAATGACAAAACTTTGGAGAAGAATTGAGAAAATGAACTTTTCTGTTTTCTTTGAAAAGAGGTGGAAATATGTAGTTATGGAATATATTATTTGATCTCAGACAGGGTGATTGTATACGCCTTTTAACTTAAAAATCTTTTTTACAAGATATATTTTGTGTAAAAGTGGGAGAGCAAGGCATGATAAAAATAGTTGTGATGTAAAAAAATGAAAACAAATTAAATGTATCACACAGACCGGTTTTTTCTTAAATACACCTTTTCTGAACATAATCTAGCTATTCTAGAAAATTTTACATCATTTTTGTGTACATCAATTAATATATAGTGTTATAATAAAACAGAAACTTCAAGGCAAATTGAAATAATTAACATCATTTGGCAATTATGAAAATTGTTTTCATTTACTCTGATTTTTGAATCTTCATTGTTATAACAATATCCTTTTCTTTCCTTTCCTGGCAGTCTCTCAGTTATCATTTCATTTTCTAGAGTAACTATGTTCCTGAGAATATTGTTATTCCACTTCATCATAGGTTTTACTTTTGCTTTTGTTTTATTTATTATTGTTTATTATTGTTTTGTTTATTATTGTTTTATTTATTATTGTAATGATGGTAATTGTGGTTGTTGTCATTGTTACATTAAACTTGTAATCTCTTATAAATTCAGAAAATATTAGAATTTTGTTCAAGAGTTAAGAAATTATGAGTAACAGTCCTTCTCTAAGTGAATTGCACCAATTTTAAGGGAAAGAAATTGTGTTTTTTCCAGATATCTAGGTATATCAGAGGACCATTTTTTCCCCCTTTTTGTAAGTTTTTGGCTGTCATCTGACTATGTGATTTCAGATATGACACCTAGAGATAAGTGAGGTGGTACTATTATTTCAAGTTGATATTGATTGTATCCAGTTTAAAAAGATAAGCAGAGGAAGTTAATCATGAAATGTGAATGAAAAGAAATAGAGTAACATAAGATTATATGTCTTGAGTAAGAAGCAATTATAAATAATGTCTTTATAATTCTACTTCTTCATTTTAACCAAGAGGAAACTGAAATCTAAGAAGAGAATATAAGTAATATCTTTAGCTAATTACTTGCTTTTCAGTTGTTTCAAAATCTATATCACCCCATTTAAAGTTTTCTTGGCAAAAATATTAGAGTGCTTTGCCATTTCCTTCTCCAATTCATTTCACAGATGAGGAAGCTGAGGAAAGGAAAGTTAAGTGGCTTGCCCAGGATCACATAGCTAATAAGTGTCTGAGATCAAATTTGAATCCAGGTCTTTCTGACTCCAGGTCCTGTGATCTAGCCACTGTGCTACCTAGTTGTTCTAACTTCTAGCTTTCAAATACATTCCTACTCTTATTTCTACTCATACTAAAATAATTGATATTGTATAGTCCTTTAGGGCCCAACTTCTTAAACTGTGGCATTTAGTAACTGAATGTGGGGGCTATGAAATTTTGATTTACTAACACTGAGATTTTGATTGATATCCCTCTTTTATACACCTATATAGGTAGGGTTCCAAAAGAAATGTTCCTGAAAAAAGATCGCTAGTGGAAAAAAGCATAAGAAGTTCAGCTTTAGGGGAAAGCTAGGTGACACCATAATGCATAGTGTGTTGGGTCTGAAGTCAGCAAGACTCATCTCCCTGATTTTAAATCTGGGCTCAGACACTTACTAGTTGTGAGACCCTTGGCAAGTCACTTCACTTTGTTTGCCTCAGTTTTCTTATCTGTCAAATGAGCTTGAGAAGGAAATGACAAATTACTCCATGATTTTTTTGCCAAGAAAACCCCAAATGGGGTCATCAAGAATCAGTTTGTTTGAAAATAATTGAACATCAAATAGTGCTTTAAAATTTGTAAAACACTTACATATATGTGTGCATACACATACCACAAACACTCATACATATAGGTTAATATTTATGTAAATTTGTTTTTATGTATATCTGTATATATGTGTGTATATATGTACAGTTCTACACTTTAATATTTTATATTTATCATAGTTTTAAGATCAATGTGATTTTGTAAGCCCTAAAATTATTTTTTCAATAAAGAATAGAATTTAAGAATATCTCAAAAGATTAAGTATCATTTCTGTTTCAATTGATCCTCTTGGTCCACATAGTGTTAATATTCTTTTCTAATTATAATAGACTTCAATTTAATATTCTATATTGTATTTCTCAAAACAGAGATGGAAAAGGAGAGAGATAACTGGGATCAGGAAAATTCAAACTTAATTCAACCTCATACATGTAATTAGCTGTGTAACCTTGGGCAAGTCCTTTAACAAGCCTGAGTACTCTCACTTTTAAATGGAGATAATAATAATCTACCTCCCAAACTGGTTGTTTGGATCAAATGACATAAAATTTGCAACACTCTTTACTAGTATTCTATAAATGCTAGCTACAGTTATTATGATTCCATCTCTAATATTTGATGATTTTATGGTTCTACCTTAGACATTCCACAATTTGGAGTGAATGTGACTTGTAGGCAAAATGACTAAAAAGAAATTTTTCCAATCTTTCACCCAATTTCTCTGCCTTCTTCAGCAAAGGAATTTGAGAAGCTGATTGGGCATTTGTAAAAATCAGGAAGTCAAACAATATTCATCTTTTTGATGAAACGAGAAATCTGGCAAAGGAATCAGGATAAGAAATGGCTTCATTTATGGCATATTTTAACATGTTTAGTAAACATGTCCATGTATTTATAGAGCACATTCCATTTATGTATGAGAAGTAATTAATAATTATTATTTTGCAAATGGCTACTTGAAACACTTTAAATGAACATTTCCTAACAATTCTGTGTCCTTTGGGCAGAGGGTTAGGGAGGGGGAGTGAAATACCAGTAAGTCTGAGTTTTAAATGCTCTTATTGAGATTCAGGGTATTTAGTAGTTTGTTTTTGACATTTTCATTGGGTATTTGTGGTTGCTACAACAGTCTAAAACATACTATTTCTGAAATTTCTCATATTTTGTCTGCAAAAAAGGAAGGTAGCAGAGTGTTGTGAACTAATCCCCGGAGTATGGGTCAAAGATCATAGATTTAAGTGTTAACTTTCCTACTTCCTAGCTTTGTGAATACAGACAAACCACAAAACATTTGCATGAATCAGTTTTTACCATTTGTCACATAGAGAAAGTCCAAACTGCATTTTTTTTTTTTACTGGACAGGGTTGTTAGAATTGTCATATGAGGTAATAATGGATTTGAAAACCATTTGTTACAGAAGAACATTATATAAATATGAGCTATTATGGCAAGTCAGTAGAAAGAACACTGAACTGAAAACAGCTTGAGTTCTATGTTCTTTTGATACCTCAGTTCTCTGATCTGTAAAGAGAAAGAAATAAGATGACCCATAAAATCCTTGTAGCTTTAGAATAGTACTGTTACAGAATCCTATAGTTGGAAAGTACCTCATATTTCACTTAATGCAAACCATACCTGAGGGATTAGCCCCTTTGAAACCCTCATTGTGTCAGAATACAGCTTCCATTAAAAGGAAGTCACAAATTCTTTAGCCTATTCTATGTTTGGACAATACTAAACATTAGAAAATTCTCCCCCCACCGTCAATTCTTTAACTGAACTGATTTTTTTTGTTATGATGAATGTGTACATCAGTGCATATTTTATATGTGATTCCATGTACACAAAATTGAATTAATGAAAAAAAAATAGTATTTACTAAGTACTTACTATGGGTCAAGCATTGTGTTAAGCAAAACCAAGATATTCTCTGTACTGAAGAAGCTAATAATCTAATGAGCGAAAGAACAAATGCAGGGGAATGATTTCCAGGAATCACAAGGGTGATTTTTGGTTTTGGAAATCACAAGGATGATGAATAGAACCTTAATGTTTTTTTCTTAGGAAATCACATGGGTGATGAATAGAACCTTAGGTGACCAAATGATTAATATATATCCTATCCAGTAGCAATGAAAATCTTGATTTGATTATGATAGCAGGATTGGAGGTTGGTGTCTATATATGTGACCTCTGCCAAGATAATAGCCATGAAGCATGGCAAGATAGAGTAGACCATGTAAGGCAGAGAGAGATAAGGATAGTGTAGAATACAAAGTAAAAGAAGGGAAGGGGGAAAAGAATAAAGAGAAATGGGGACAAGAAAGAAAGGAGCACACAGCAGAGTGAAATGTATAGAATTAATCATACCTTGTTGAATATGTTGTAATATGCATTCTCTTTCAAGCAGAAATTATAATTTGTGGCCTTTGAGGTAATAATAACTAATGCTTATGTAGTGTTTACTTTATTTTTCCCCTTTTAAAATTAATAATAGTTTTTTTTTTTCAAAACACAAAATATACTTTCAACATTCAGCCTTGACAACCTTGTGGTCCAAATTTTTCTCCCTCTCTTTCCCACATCTCCCTCTCCTAGACAGCAAGCAATTCAATATATGTTAAACATGTGCAGTTCTTTTATACATATTACCACATTTATCGTGGTGTACAAGAAAAATCAAATCAAAAGGAAAAAAAAATGAGAAAGAAATAAAAAAGCAAGCAAACAAGAAAAAGGTGAAAATACTATGTTTTGATTCACACTCAGTTCCCACAATCCTGTCTCTGGGTGCAGATGGCTCTGTCCTTCACAAGTCTATTGGGATTGCCCTGAATTACCCAACATTGTTGAAAGAGCCACATCCATCAGAATTGATGATCATATAATTTTGTTGTTGCTATATACAATGAGCTCTTGGTTCTATTCACTTCATAATGTATACTTTGTGTGAAAACATGCTAATTTCTTTAATAATACACATAACAACCTAGAGAAAATGGAACTAATGTCATCCCAATTTTATACAAAACTGAAGCAGACAGAATTAAAGTTGCTTGCCCAGGGTAAAACAGCTAATAAATATCCAAGAACAAATTTGCACAGACTTGCAGTACTATCCACTATACAATCTTGCTGCCTGGGATGCTTCCAACTTTAATATTCTGTGACTTGCTAATTCTGGTAATATTGGTATTGGAGTTTGAAACATTTGAATTCAAATCCTACTTCTGACCTTTTCAAGCAAGAAAAAATACCTTTATTTTCCTTTACTTACCTCCATGCAATCTACTTTTCTACCAAATTCAGCCAGTTTCTTGTTTTTTGGACAACCTATTTTGCACTAAAGATTTTTCTTAGACTTTTCCTCATGCCTCAGAAACCCATTCTTCACATCTCTTACTACTGAAGTCCTTTTTTTCCTTCTAAGTTTCAATGTTTTCCATGAAGTGTTCCCTGATCTTTCCAGGTGAAAGTGTTTTCTCCCTGATCAATTCTTTTTGTAAAGACCTCTGTATGTAGACTTTTCTTTTTATAGTATGCTTTGAATTATATTTATTCATGATCACTGCAGAAGATTTTAAACTTTTTTTTGAAGGTATAGACTGTCTATTTTCTTCTTTGCAAATGAAGGTTGCTTTTCTCATCTTCAAAATGAGAAGGTTATTCTCAGGACTTCTTAATCTGGGGTTCAGGAACCTGTGGATAGATAACGGGGAATCTGTACATTTGAATGGGAAAAACAGATAAACAGATAAAAATAGATTTTTTTCAATATAATTTTATGAAGTTATAGTCATGATTTTGAAAAGTCCAAAAACTAACTAAACTTCCAACTTTAA
The DNA here is from genome assembly GCF_902635505.1 of Sarcophilus harrisii. Lineage (NCBI taxonomy): Eukaryota > Metazoa > Chordata > Mammalia > Dasyuromorphia > Dasyuridae > Sarcophilus > Sarcophilus harrisii. The sequence goes on along the minus strand of NC_045427.1, from coordinate 61,831,675 downwards.
ATAAGTAAATAGGACTCAATATTTTCAAATATCATTTCTGCTCTAAAGAATTCCAACATTTTACAGATGAGCAAAGGCCAAAGGTGGACCAACATTACACAGGCACTGAATTAGCTTGGATTTCAACAATGTCTTAACTAGTGGCTTTCATCTAAAGCTCCTTGTTTCTCCTGTGGTGTGTGTGTGTGTGTGTGTGTGTGTGTGTGTGTGTATTTAGGAGTTATTCCCATGACATTTGTTCTAGAACATGTAGACATGATGTTTCATAGGAATAAACATCGCATCTGTGCTGGAAGAAAGAGACATATTCCTGAGAAAATCTGGTTTTATTTTAAATCCCTACTGAGCCAAGAGACAGTCCTATCTCTGCCAGAATGTAAGAATGATTAGTGTAAAAACCCATAGGAATATGGAAGGGAACTTTTATTTCTTATTACTAGGGGAAAGGGGACATTCTTATTTCCTGTTCTGACTCTTGATATTCATGGTGATTGTGTATATTAGAACCTTTTATAAGTAACTTTCCAGCCCACTGTAGGTTTGAAAGAACATGTGTAAACAGCTGGAGGGTGAGTACCTGGAATTCTGCCATCTGTTCCTATCTCGGCAGTTCCTGCTGATAAGATTAGCTTGTTACAAATTTAGAACCCTTTTTTTTTTTTAAGAAAAGGTACTGACACAAAGGAAAATAGAGAGACCAACCAGATGATTTAGGGATCAAGGATGTAAGACCTTAGAATCTTTTATTACTTGGTCATAAGAAATCATGGGCAAAGAGGGAAGCTAATTCTAAGTCTTAGGCTGAATAAACAGTGATGTGTTGTGAGAGAGGGCTAAATTGGGACTAAGAGATTCTGGGTTCAAATTCTATATTTGCTGGTCATATATAGACAGTGTGGTTTTTAATAGAATTTCATAGTTCTGAGCCTAAATTACTTCCTCTAAAATTAGGAAGTTAGACTAGATGATCTCCAAATTTCCCCCCTAACATTCCAGATTATGACAGGCTTTAATGAAATGATACAGTTACTCAAAGCAAATGGGTTTTTCCTAATAGGTGTAACTTTCTCCCTTCCTTTTTTGTGACTGAAAAGATCATAGGATAACTGGAAAAGTCGTTAGAGAACTATGATTTCAATGGCCTCATTTTTCTATTAAGGACAGTAAAACTGGTACAGACGGATGCATACATACTGAAGTCATACAGTCAGAAAGCCCATTTGAGATGTGTGCTCAGGTTGATTCCAAAATTTTGTCTCTCTCTGACCTATATAACAAGTGCTAGGAATTAGTGGTAGTATGGGAATAGTTCCAAGTTAAAAGCTCATGGTTTCCTGCATATAACTAAACTTGCAGAAGACTGCCAGGACCTGCCATTGGGCATTTAATTACCATGATTCATAAATAAATGACATACAGAATCATTACTGTGGTTGAGTCAGGGTAAAGGATTGAGGTTAAGTGACTTGCCCAGGATCACATAAGCTAGTAAGTGTCTATGAACAGATTTGAATTCAGGTTCTCCTGAGTCCAGAGCCACTGCTCTATCTACTGTGCGATGTAACTACTCACAGAAGCATATCTGCATTTGGTTCTAATTTCCCATAGAAAAAGGTCCAACAGAGGTGATCCATTTCCAAAATAGATCTAACTTCTAGATTGTTTTTCCAAATTTTCAAAGCTTCATCAAGAATGGCAACTATTCCCTTTTAATGATTTGAACCCTGGCAATTGTGTGTGTTTGTGTGGAGGGGTGTGCACTTAGAGGGAACAGTAGATTTGTTGTCTCATGAACATCCAGTTGAGTCAGAACTGGGGGAAGGGAATATACCAAACTTCAAATTGGGGCAAGAACAGGTATGATATTACAAATGAGTTAAATCGTTCCATATGCTTTAATTTCCCGAATAAGTCTGAATCACTGAAGCATGAAACTACCACAGACATCAAATTCTAGTTTGGCTTTCTTGCTAACATAGTCTAGAATGATTTTTCCTTTTCCCCATTGACCCCACAGGGATACCCTATGAGTTCTTGGTACTTTATATGTTACTAGAGGTAATGGGAAAAAAATCAAGACCAGTGTTTGTCCCCCCATCTTAGTCTCATGGAGTCTGGATTTAGTTTTCTTATCTCTATAAACTGGAGTCTCTTTCTGCTTCCTCTAAATCACTGAAGAAGCTATAAAATTCCCCAAGATAAATCTCTTGAACCTCACACTTCAAAAGAAACAATTAAAATTATTATATTTGGTCCCGGATGCCCTATCATCTACACTAATTAACTAATGACTGGTTAAGAATCCCCTACTTCCCTAGTTACTTTTCATCATTTAGTTTAGGACCTAGCTTATAATAAATGCTTAATAAATGCTCATTGGCTTGATTTATTGATTTGACAGTATCATTGGTAGCTGATACAAAGCCATACAGAGACAGATACTTTCATATTCTGGATCTCTTGGCCATTCCCCAAATTTTCTCTTTCCCATTGCAGTACACTGGGATTCATCATTATGGCAAACAGATACCCGCCTCTGTCAAAGCTTAATAATTGCAGTCCCTAACATGACCATGTTGCTCCACAGGGCTTGGAATAGGACTGAAAACCTACAGATTTTCCTTGTAGCTCCACAGTGAGGGGTCACTTAACTTGACTTATGTCTGCAATTCGTACTTCATGTTCCCAGCAAGAAAATGGATCTACATAAAAATGCTCTTTTGATTATTCAGCCTTGGAGAAAGGAATTGACACAGATTCAATAATCAGAGACTCTTCCCTTTATTTCTATCCTATTATCAAATAATTGCACACATCAAGCCACTCAGTAATACATATTCACTTTCTTTTGAAGCCATCCATTTCACTCATGCAATAACTACTCCGGGTTGTATCAAACCCCTAGGCAATGGTCCTATCTGTCTATCTCCTACATAAAATAATCACTATCAGAGAGGACTGAAAACATCTTTTATTTCCTAGAGTTGGTGGTGGGATTGAGAAGTATAGGAAGAGAGATATTTTAAAATTTCCCACACTTGGATAAATGCTATATTTTGTCCATATAGCTGAATGCTTGACCTAGAACTCTCAACTCTAACAATTAGCATTTTAGACCTGAAAGTGACTTCAAAGATAATTTAATCCTCCCTTTTTTATGTTTTTTAGGTAATAAAACTGAGTCCTAGAAAGAATAAGGACCCTAAATCAAAGAGTCAGTTGGTAGAAGAGCCAGGACTAGATGGCAGGTCTGTCTATTTCTAATATAATGTTTTGGTGTTTTAAAACAAATAAAAAATATCCTAATAGTGTACAATTACTGTTCACATTTTTATAGTTCTTAAAATTTATAATGTATTTTCTCTCAGAATAAGTAAGGGAAGGGAAAGAAAAGGAAGAAATATTTATTAAATACCTATCATATACAAGGTACTGTGCTAAGTTTTAAAGTATTATCTCATTTGATCATCATGACACTACTATAATATAAGTGCTATTATTATTCTCATTTTAAAGCTGAGAAAATGATGACAAAGGATAAGTGACTTTTCAAACATCACACAGTTAGTAATTATCTGAAATTAGATTTGAAGTCAAGGCTTCCTGACTCCTGTACCAGAACTCTATTTACTGAATAAATTAGTTATGAGGTAGGTATTCCAATTATTATTATTTTCCTTGTTTTATGTGAGTCATAGACCTGGAAGGAATCTAGATTCATAGAGACATGGAGATTCAGAATCAATAATCATTTCCTAAATTCTTGTCACACCAGACAATATTATGATCTCTGGAAATATAATGAAAAAAAGTAAAGATAAATCTTTCCCTCAAGTAGCTTATAATCTACTGATGCAATCTTATTGTTTAATTGTGTATAATAATCAGAATCCAAGATCTTCCATATTCTTTTTACTTGATATACCTGTTCCCCCTTTTCTTCTTTTTAATCTTTTAAATTTGTAAATCAAGACACCTTGCAAATGATATGTTTTGCCACCACATGGTAAAAAACAACAACAACAACAAATAACTAAATGGAAACACCAGTTTTAATTAACCAATAGTAATCTGCATATTAGTTACTCTAGCTCATTACAAACAAATTGAACTAAAAATCTGACCATGCGAGCATGAAATAAGCACTATTAAAATTCTATTTAGAAACAGACTGAACTTGACTACCAGTGTGAATCTCACAAAATACAATTAATGGTTCGAAAAAGTTGAAGTGAGATCAAGGATAAAAGCACCATGTAATACATGGTACTGAAATCAATTCAATCCAACATTTACAAATCACTTAGCTAGGTCTACCTATAGGGAATTCATAGACCAGTAGGACAAAAAAAAAATCAAGTGACCTCCAGATAAGAATGATCATGAGAAGGGCAAAAATCAATGGGCCATATAGCAAAAATACTTGACTTAGAAACAGAAGAGGGAGAATAACCTTAATAGCTCTGATATTTAAGCAACCATGCAGTCAGCTTCTTTTGAGAACTCAGAGGGATATTTGACTTCTTTTCCAATTCTCATCACAGTGAAAACCACTCAAAAGTGCATATTGAAGAAAACTAGTATCATTTACTGCATACTTATTCGTTGCTACAAATTTGAGGTGAACACTGTTTTTAGAGCATTATAAATTAGAACATAATCAATGATACTTTTCTAATCATGTGAATCCTGGATCTCAAAGACTTGAGAAGCTTCTATGTAACTAGAAATGCTTTCAATAATGTCTATGTGGTAGAAAGGGCCTCTGTTATCTGAGGATGAGATTAGATAAATTTAGATGGGTTCAATATCAGAATTTTGACCATTTCATCTTATAAATAACAGCCTTCTAAGATTCTGGGAGGATGTTTTAGTTAATGGAAATTATATCAGTGGACTAAATATTCACGTTATGAAACCAATTTAAGTAATAAATTGGAAAGAAATGTAAGAAAGATGCTCAATAACAGGTTCTTTGAAAAGTATGAACATTTCAATATGACCATTTTATAACTTATTTTAATAAAATTTGCCATACACAGTTTCTTCATCTATAAAATGGGAAATTTAATGCTGCATACATTATAGGTTTTTGTGAGGGAATGACAAAAAACTGGCTATGTGATTTCTTTGGGTTAGGAAGTCTCTAGGTGAAAATACTTTCTCTACCCATGTAGGGTAAAGGAGCAAAACTTCTTTGCAACTTTTAGCCTTAGCAAATTATCTAGCTCCCTTAAAGACTAAAAGAACTTGCCAAAGTTTTATACAACTGAAGAAAGTTAAAGGTACAACTGAAAGGCAATTCTTCATTACAAAGCCAACTCTTTCTACTATGCCATGCTATCCCTATTTTGAAGAAAGCACTACAAAGCTCAGCAAGCTCTTTAGAAATGTCTATTTTTATTAGGTTCAATCACATTATACTGAGATCTTGGAGAAAAAGAAGGGAATGAAACTTCTCGTATAACAAAGCTAGATTATTAGATAAATAAGACCAGATGGCTTCTCAGCTCCATATAAGGTCATAAGACTTTATCCAATAAATATGTTCTGTGAATCATGGGGTAATATATTTAGACTAGAGTAAAAATGGCATCTGGTTCAACTACTTTTAATATTACTGCAACTTCTGCTGCTGTTACTACAACCACCACTGCAACAACCACTACTACTATACTAGTACTGCTATTACTATCATAATTACTACTACCACCACCACCACCACTACTACTACTACTATCATAATTACTACTACCACCACCACTACTACTACTATCATAATTACTACTACCACCACTATTATTACTAGTACTACTACCATCATAATTACTACTATCACCACCAACACTACTACTACTAATAATAATATTACTAATAATACTATCATAATTACTACCACTACCACCACTACTACAACTACTACCACCACCACTACTAATACTATCATGATTATTACTACCACCACCACTATTATTACTAGTACTTCTGCTACCATAATTACTACCACCACCACTACCACCACCACCACTACTACTACTACTGCTACTACTACTAGTAGTAGCAGTAGTAGTACTACTACTACTATCATAATTATTACCATCACTATTACTACTACTATCATAATTATTACCACACTACTACTACTATTACTAACATAATTACTACTACCAACAATATTAATACTACTACTACTATCATAATTACTACCATCATTATTACTATTACTATCATAATTACTACCACTACACTACTACTACTCTTACTAACATAATTACTACAACCACTACTACTACCACCACTACTACTATTACTATCATAATTACTATTACCACCAATATTACTGCTATCATAATTACTGCTACTATCACTACTACCACTACTACTACCATAATTACCACCACCACCAATACTACTACTTCTACCACCACTACTACTATTATTACCATTATTATCACTACTAATACCACTCCTGCTGTGACTAATATAGCTACCATTACTATTACTATTGCTACTACTACTGCTATTGATGCTACTACTACTACTATTACTACATATTTTTAAATATCCTGAAAGTTAATTTGGAGAACAATACTTTGTAGTAGAAAGAACATCATGATTAGTGTCTCTGACTATTTAAATCCTCTCTTCTTATGAACCCTCTGAGCTCCCTTCTCATATTTCCCTAGTTAGTTATAAGGCTCTTGAGGGCAAAGCATTTTAAAAATTCTGTTTACAGCCCATGGATCTCTTATAGTGCTTTTCATGGAACAGGTACTGCCATATTTATTTGAACACCTATAGGTATACAGAGTCAAACAAAGCAGGCTTGAGACAGGAGAATGAGGAATCAAACAGAAGTTTAATTTCAAGATGAGGAAAATTACTTGTAAGCAAATACACATGTACTAGAGCTTTAGTGGGGGGAGGCAAGGTAATGTGGGGAGCTCTCAGTAAATATACCAATGGCTAGTTAGGGGACTATATCCCTGGCAAAGGGGGTAATAGTAACAATATGCTTTCTATTCATAGCAGGGCTTCATGACCAGAAACAGTTCTAGAGTTTTGCTGTGGCTGATATCTTCCAGAGGGTGAGTACAAAGGATTGTTGTTATGCCAGGCTCATAGTACATCCTTTTTATTGAGCTTTAGCTCTGGAAAACAGGATGTCTCCTGATATCTTGACATTGTTTAATAAATTTGTTGTGCAATAGAAAACTTTGTCAAGTTTTCTCCCTTGTCTCTCTTCTACATTTGATCATAATTATTTGTGTGCACATCTTATTCACTTTAGTGGATTTTAGCATTCTAAGTAGCCACCTTCATTTTTGTTTTCCCATAACTTAGCACAAAATGTTACATGCAGTGAATTAAAACAAATTTCATTAAACTTCCCTAGGTTTGAACTCTAAATCTCTATCATTTCCTACATATTGGTGTGTGACATTGGTCAAATTCTTTCCCTTCTTTGCTCCTGAGTTTTCTCAATTGACAAATATAGAGATTAAACTAAATAATTAATAGAATCCTATCTGAGAGCAATCTGGTGGCATAGTAGATAGATTACTAGGTATAGAATTAAGAGGACTTATTTTCATAAATTCAAATCTGGCCCCAGACATTAACTGTGTGACTCTGGACAGTCATTTTACCTTATTTGCCTCATTTCCTTATTTATAAAATTACCTGGCAAAGGAAATGACAAGTCATCCCCAAAAAGGGGTTACAAAGAGCCAGACACAATTAGAAATTCTAAGAAACACGAAATAAAATTTTAAAAAATGCTAAAGTTCTTGCCATGTTTTAATAGATGTGATTTAAAAATCCCAGAGTCAAACATATTTCAGACATAGATTAATATGATCTTGATTCAGTTTTCTCTTCTATTATAGAGATTATAATAATACCAATACCCCAGTGTGGTTAAGATCAAATGAGATATATTTTTTAAACCACTTAGCAACTAGGCAAATTACTAAGTACCTAAAGTACCTATCTAGTAGAAATTTTATAAAAGCCAACTCTTACTATGACTACAACTAGTAGTACTACTACCACTATCCCCAGTACCATCACCACCACCACCACCATAACTACAACAACTACTATTACACTACTCTTTCTAATACTATTACTATTATTACTACTACTACTATTACACTACTATTACTGTTACTACTACTATTACTACTAGTACACTACTATTACTACTACTACACACTACTATTACTATTACTACTACACTGTTACTACCATTACTACTATGATACTACTATTACTATTACTACTACTATTATTACTACCACTCTCAAGGTGTGTCAATTAACAAAAATCAAGTACATGCAAATATCTACTTATCTGATATAGATTGTTTGTAATGTCTAATATTCATATTTTTAAACACAAAGCTTTTATTTTTACTTCCAGATTAATAGAAGGAGCCATGGGCTTCTTGTAGAAATGGTTCATTCATAAAGTCACATGATGTTTTGCTATTCCTTGCACAGAGATAATTGCAGGTCTAACAGAGAAGAACTGAGTGAAGTTAATAAGAGGATACTCTTACCATGGCTTTTTTATACTATTCATAGATGTTATTCATTTTTCTAGTGCTTTGTTGTTCATTTTGTGTTTTGTGTATGGAAACTACAAAAAGTTTTATATATGAATTAGTGTAAAATAGTTAAGGCAACTGGTGGCATGGTGGACAAACCCCTTGACCTGGAGTCAGGAATACTTGTGTTCAGATCTTCCTCAAAAATTTACTGGTTTTGTGATTCTGAGCAAAATCACTTAATCCCTGTTTACCTTATTTCACTTAAATGTAGTTGAAAACAACACTAATAATACCTACCTCTCAAGGTTGTGGTGAGGTTCAAATCAAGAACCTCACCACAGGAGGGTAAATCACCACCAGGAGGTTCAAATCAAGAATTTATAAAATTCTTCCCACTATGTTTTGCTTCTTTACTCCTAGAAATAGTCGCTTTGCCTTTGTTGCTCAGTTTCTCTATTGGAAAATAAGAAAATAGGCTAGGTGATTTCCAAGATCCTTTCCAATTTTAGGTTCCATAAAGTTAAGAAATGGGACTTGAATTTAGGATTCCTATGCCTTCATTATATTTGTTTCATTTTTTAAATTTTATTTTGTTTTTATCAATCACTTTTAATTTTTATTGATGATCCTAAGGCCAGTAAGTAAATACATTAATAAGACTTTATTAAACACTGTTAGTACATAGAGTTTTAAAATTTGCATCCAGAAGACTCATTTCTGAGTTCAAGTATGGTCTAAGACACTTACTAGCTGTCTGCTACTGGACAAATCACTTTAATCTATTTACCTCAGTTTTCTCAAATGTAAAGTTAGCTTTAGAAGGAAATGACAAATACTCAAGTATCTTGGCCAAGAAAAATTCAAACAGAGTCACAAAGAATGACACAAATGAACATCAATATATGTTAGGGAGAGAGAGTGGCTAGGGGAAAACACAAATAAGCAAATGCATAAAATTTTTAAAAGTAAAAAAAATAATCCTACCTTTCAAAATATTGACATTATGTTGGTATCTACAGAACTTTAGCATGTGTAGAAAAAGTTAATGCTTGGATTTCCTTTTATGGAAGAGAATAATTTAATAGAGTCACTCATCCTTATTCCATGAATTATTCCTGAAAGATAAGATGTTCCTTTGGAATATGATGCAAGTCACACAGAATGATACTTTACACATGCTCATAGGGGCACACACACACACACACACACTTCCAAATGAATGCACAATGAAAGCCCAATTTCTCTACTAATATTACTTGAAATATTGTTCATTCTGCAGCATTTAAAAGTATCAAGCAATAAAACCTTCCACAGACTCATTAAAACGATTGAAGCTTATTCCAGAATTAGAAGAAAATCCTATGGGCAAAGGGGGAAAAAGAAATTAAAGAAAAACCTTTTTCTATAATTGTTGTAAATTTTATAGAGGTATAATTTATAAAACAAATGGAGGTAAGGGTCTGTATTTTCCAAACTTTAGAGAGGATTTCTAAACAACATATGTATGCAGCTTTGTGCTCAAGCGGAGAGGAGAAAATTATTTCCTCTAGTCAGATGGAAAGCTAAGGACATGTTAATTGCAGAAATGCATAGTGAAGGAAGGTTAGAGCCCTCTTTAGTATTTCTGGAAATTCTAAAACATACAGAGGGAGTTGTGCTATAGAAATAGGCCTTTACTGGAAGCTTAGTTATCCACTGCCTGACTGAAGTTGAAGTTGTCTGTGATTTTGGAGGAAAATATGTCCTCATATTTTTTCAAAGAGTTTTTTAACTTTCTGATTTTACTGCTGAAACTAGTAAGGTCCTTACTTGTCCAAGGTCATTTGTTGTTGTCATAGTTATTATAGTATCATTTCAGCTATGTTTATGATTTTCTTCTCAAGTATACTGAAGTGGTTTACCATGTCTTTGTCCAGCTCATTTTACAGATGAGAAAACTTAGGTAAACAGGGTGAAGTGATTTGGTCAGGAGCAGACAACTACTAAGTGTCTGAAGATATGTCTTCCTGTCTCCAGTTCTCACTCTCTATCCACTTTACGACTTAGTTGCTTGTCTAAACTTATACAGAGAATAAATAGCTGGATCTGGCCAGTTTGAAAAAAAAAATTTTGACTATAAATCCAATTGTATTTCTCATATAGATAATAAATAGAAGAAATGTGTCCCTATGATGGATTAAAATTATTCTATTGTATATACCAAATGATTAATCCTTTCCATGCATGGAGACTTGACAATTTAAAATTTAGGCTTCATCTTCAGCAACCTATGTTCAGATTATGTATTAATAGACAGAAAATGACTTTCCTAGGATGGATAGTAAGTCCTGAAGTATCTGATTAAACAGATCACTGAATAGTTAAATCCAAGATCAAAAGTTAGAAAAAGAGAACAAATAATAACAAGTGAAAAAATCACCATCATCATATATATATATATATATATATATATATATATATATATATATATATGGGTTTTAGGATTGTTTTTATTATTACTTAATGTGTCTTATATGATTACAGTTATAGGAAATATCACTGTTCATTCTCACCCCAGAGAACTGTCCTATAAAAGTAGTATGTAAATAATATGTATACATGTATTTTTTTCCCTATTTTATTAGAATTTGTATATAAAACTCCCTTCCATATATTTATATAAAAATTTATATATAACACACACACATATATGTGTATGTGTGTGTGTGTGTCTGTGTGTAGCAAGAGAAACAAAGAGAGAAATAGAGATAGAGACAGAGACAAAGACAGAAAGAAGTAGAACCAAAGGAAACATTTATAAAGTATTCCAAATATGAAATATGAAACATCTCAACTGAACACCTCAACTAAGAAGTAGATTAGAGGTGTTTACAAATATCAGTACTATCGGTATGTGCACAAATGTTTGTGGCAGTCCTCTTTGTAGTGGCCAGAAACTGGAAACTGAGTAGATGCCCATCAATTGGAGAATGGCTGAATAAATTGTGGTATAGAAATTATGGAAATTTATTGTTTGAAGAAATGACCAAGGATGATTTCGAAAGGCCTGGAGATTAGAACTGATGCTGAGGAAACAAGGGCCAGGAGATCATTAAATACTTAAACAATATATATGATGACCAATTCTGATGGACCTGGCCATCCTCAAAATGAGATGAATAAACTAGTTCCAATGGAGCAAAATGAATTGAACAGTGAGGAAGGAACTCTGGGAATGATAAGAACCATTACATTGAATTCTAATCCCTATTTTTTGCCCCCATTTTTTTGATTTTTCACAGGCTATTGTACAATATTTTGAGTCCCCTTTTTTAAGCAAAATAATGGTTTATCATTATATTTTTTGTGTATCTAATTTAACTTTAATATATTTAACATCTACTGGTCATCCTGCCATCTAGGGGTGGGGGGTGGGGGGAAGGAGGGGAAAAATTGGAAAAAGGTTTGGCAATTGTCAATGCTGTAAAATTACCTATATGTATAACTTGTAAATAAAAGGCTATAAAAAAAAAGAAATGGAATATACTGGGGAAAAAAAAAACAAATATCAGTACTACTTGGTCTTATAATATTATTTATTGTTTGTTTTCTGCATATTTTTTTTTACATTTAAAAATTTTACATTGTTGTTATTTTTGTAATTATTGTGTGTACTGCATTATTGGGTCCATGTGCTTAATGGCTCTTGTCTCTTTGAATGGAATATTAAACTATTGCTTTTCTAATATCTAATATCATGTGGTTGAAAGGAACCACCATCAATGTTTACTGCTATTTCTTGGATGATCAGTGAAAGTACATATTGCTATATATTTTTAACCCACTGCTAACAGTAACATCTCCTGACTGGGGCTGGTTCAATATTAGTAAAACTATCAATATAATTGGCCATGTTAATAACCAAATTAACAAAAACCATATGATCATCTCAATAGATGCAGAAAAAGCATTTGATAAAATCCAACATCCATTCCTATTAAAAAAACTTGAGAGTATAGGAATAAATGGACTTTTTCCTTAAAAATAACACAGCACTATTTAAAACCATCAGTAACATCATATTAAGGAGACAAACTGCAAATTCCCAATAAGATCTGGAGGAAAAAGGTTGCCCATTACGTTATATTTAATATTGTATTAGAAATGCTAGCAAGCAATAAGAGTGAGAAAGAATTAAAGGAATAAGAATAGGAATGAGGAAACAATTATCCTTTTGCGATGACATGATGGTATATTAGAGAACCCCAGAGATTCTGCCAAAAAGTTATTAGAAATAATCCAAACTTTAGCAAAGTTGTTTTATAAAAAACCCACATAAGTCATCAGTATTTTATATATCACTAAAAAATCCAACAGTGAGTTACAAAGAAAATTCCATTTAAAGTAATATGATAATATAAAAATATTTAGGAATCTATCTCCAAGGGAAAATCAGAAACTTTATGAAAAATTACAGACCACTTTTCATACAAATTAAGTCTGATCTAACTAATTGAAAAATATTAAATGCTCTTGGATAGGCGAGAAATATAATAAAGATGAAATATTACCAAACTAATTTTATTTATTTAGGTTCAACAGAGTCCCAAAAACGTTTTAATGACAGAAAAAAATAACAAAGTTCATTGGAAAAAAAAGGTCAAGAATTTCAGAATTAATGAAAAAACAAATGATGGTGGCTTAGCTGTACCAGATCTAAAATTATATTATAGAGCAGCAGTTAAAAACTATTTGATTGGCTAAGGAAAGGTTATTGATCAGTGAATAATTAGGTTCAAGGGATAAAACAGTCAAAAATATAAACCAGTCTTTGAAAACCCAAAGACCCCAGCTTTGGGATAAGAACTTACTGTTTGATAAAAATTGTAAAATTGAAACTAATATGGCAGAAACTAGGAGATACATTTAACGGCCCACACCAAGAAAATAAAATGGTTCATGACCTAGGAAAAGAATGAAATTATTAATAAATTGAGGAACAAGGATAGCCCTTCAGACCTGTAAGGGAAGGTCTTTAGACAAAGAGAACTAAGATCATTATGATCAAAATAGAAAATTTTGATTATAAAAACTGAAAAGTTTTTTGTAAAAAAACTAATGCAAAAGATTAGGGGAAGAAAAATTGGGAAAATATTTTACAGTCAAAGGTTTGATAAAAAGCCTCTTATTTAAAATATATAGAGAATTAACTTAATTTATAAAAATCGCCATTCTCCAATTGAAAATTCAGATATGAAAGACAACTCAGAAAGAAATTGAAACTATTTCAGTCGTATGAAAAGATGCTCCAATCTTATTAATCAGAGAAATGCAAATTAAAAACCCAAAGATACCAAAACACCTGCGATTGGCTAAGATGAAGGAAAAAATAATGATGATTGTTGGAGGGGATGGGAAAACTGGGACATTGATGCATTGTTGGTTGAGTTGTGGAACCAACCATTTTGAGAGTAGTTTGAACTATGCTAAAAAAGTTATCAAACGGATACCCTTTGATCCCAGTTACTTTTGGGATTATATCCCAAAGAATTTAAGGGAAAGGGACCATGTACGAATGTTTGTGGAGCCCTTTTTGTAGTGGGGAAAAAACTGAAATGAATGGAGTCCATAGTTGAGAATGGCTAAAAATTGTGGTATATGAATATTAGGAAATTATTTCTGAAGAAATCAACAGGATGATTTCAGAAAGGCCTGGAGACCTAAGAACTGATGCTGAGGAAAGAGAGGACCAGGAGATTTATATACTAACAAATAAAATTTAGATGAACCAGTTCTGATGGACCAGGCCATCCCTAGAACGGATCAAAAACTAAGAAGAATGAACTAGCTATGCCCGAAAAAACCTGGGAGATGACTAAAAATTACATTGAATTCTAATCCCTATATTTATGCCACCTGCATTTTTGATTTTTCCAAGTTAATTTAAATATTTGAGTCTGATTCTTTTTGTAAAAAAAGTTTTTATGTATACTTATTGTGTATCTAAGTTATATTTTAATATATTTAAATCTATTATTCCTGCCATCTAGGGAGGGGGGGGGTAAGAGGTGAAAAATTGAACAAGAGGTTTTAAAATTGTTAATGCAAAGTTCCATGTATATATTCCCTTAAATAAAATATTTAAAAAAAAAAAAAAAAAAAAAAAAAAAACATCTCCTGACTGAAGGAAATCTTCCATTCCCCACTCCAAAGCCTGGATCATTTCTTATTTTACTTACCTTTCCTTTCTGATCATTTGTTGGTATCTTTCTCCAAAAGAAAAGAAAAAAAAAACTATGCCTTTATAAATACAGCATTAAGGGGTAGATATGCCTATAATAATTCAGGTCAATTAAATCAATTTCCCATTCAAAAATTTATTTCAATAAAAAGGCAATAAGCAAATGAGTACAAGATGAAGCAATCTCAATATTCTTAATAAAGTGCCAATAGGAATCTCCATATCATCTCTAAGAAAATATAAACAAATTCCCAAACCATGATTCATATCCCTGTACCCAATCAAAGTAATTAGGCTCGGCTAATTAATTATATGTACTCTCTCTCTTTCCCAGTTTAAAAAAAATTCCTCTTTATCTATTGGTCTATTTCTCTAAATTTAGATAGTTATATAGAACAAAAAAAGCAACATTTTAAATAATAAACAGCTCTTTTTACCCAATGCTTGCACACTTCCCTGACTGGTTTTTCACATACTTTATGTCTCTCCAATGAATCTTTAGCAATATAAAAAAACATAATTCTTAGGTAGTTATCAAATCAACAATTATTTTGAGAGGGTACAGACAACATATAACTAGGTGGGCCTGATAATTATACTCACTAAAATATAATTGTACAAATTTCCTATATTCTTATAACTGTCTTGCTCATTTAATGTGTTTTGAGCCCTAAGGGCAAAAATGGGGGGGGGGTGGAGATAAATATATCTGCGCCAAAGGAATAAGAACCAAGGTAAATTGTGGTATAGAAAATAAAATATAAAAGTTGAAGCCAGAAAACTGGAGTTCCCATGCTACCTCAGATATATCTGTTCCCCCTGAATAGGTTGCTTAATCTTTATTTGACTGAGTTTCCTCAACTATAAAATGATGGAGTTCGATTTGATAGTCTCTAAATTCCCTTCCAGCTTTAAATCAAAATCACACAACTTCCTCTATTTCATAGTAATTTTGAGCAAGCCTTCACATATATGGCATATCACTCCCTAAGCCACAAATCTCTGATAAAGTTGTATATGAATTTGGGATTCAGAAAAGTAACCCAGCGACATTCTGGTGACTTCTGCTTTCTAGCCTGGCAGTCCATGCATCTCAGTCTTAAGACTATACTATGATGTCTTAAGTCATCATTAGAAGAGAAACAAACTCAGTTTTGCCATTAACAAAAAACAAACAAAAACAAAACAAAATGTCATTTTTCTTTAGGTTTGAACTGGGGATACCTTATGGCAATGTACACAAGGGAGAGAAACATGTTTTTAATTGTTGAATCTCTGTCATTTCCAAGTCTTGTTCTCTTTACTCTGGGGTCATTTTCTAGTTCTTCAATGTGCGAACTTTTGAATCTGCTTCAGAATCTTGGAATCTCTGGGTCATTCAACATGTAGAAATGGAAAGATAATGACTGCCTTTAAATGGAATTCATCCATTTACTTAACAGTGAGTTGGATGACAAAACTTCTGTGTTAGCATAAAACAAAAAATCCATGATTTTTATATGTCCATAAATTCATTAAACTGGGTGTGATTTGTAAGACTGATAAAGGCTCATAATTATTGTGGGGAGGGACTTTCAAAGATATCTAACACAATTTTCCTTTTTACAGAGAAGAAAATTGGAGCCCATAGATGCTAAATAAAGTTCAAATTCCTAGAGAGTAATTGTGGTCTCCCATGAATTGTGATTTCTAGACTGGATTTCCTTCTGCTACGTTCATATGCATGTTATTCTTAACTGTATCTACTATATCTTAACCTATATCATCTCTGTTCACAAGAACCTACAAAATTAAAGACAAAACAAAAATAAATAAAAACATTTCCTTCCCACCCTCATCCCCTTCAACAAGAAAATAAATCTGTATACATTACTCCAAGGATTTATAAGGGAAAAATGGAGGTGTCCCAAGTCTAATATCCTTATACCACCTTATGTTACCAAGGTAACTGAAATGGTGATGCTAGGAAACAGTTTCAAAAAAGTATTATTTTGTCGAAATGACTATAACAAATGAAAAAGAATGGAATTTTCATCCCCTACTTTCAAAAAAAAGGACAGGCGAAAAATAGCTATAGATCTCCAGTTATCCTCAAAAACCTTCAAAGTTGGAAAGAGGCAGGGGTATATATTATATGCAATAAATTCTAAAAGCATGTACTTAATAATGAAGAGTATAATATCAAATAAATATTTGAATTAGAAACAGTGAGAGATGACAGAAAGACATACTGTATTGGGATTACTGGGTAAATTATCCCCCCTATTCACATTTCTAAAGTGAAGGATTTGGACTAAATTGTCTTTAATATACTCTTCAATTTAAAAGTCTCCTTTTAAATGAAACCACTTAATATTTTAAGATCCTTCACAACCTTGACATTCTATTTTATAAGATCCTTTTAGCTCCAACATTCCATTTTCTTTGTTCTAAAATTCTTGTTCTAAAATCATGTCCAGCTCAAACATTTCACATTTTATGTTCTAATGACCTATGTTCCTAACCGTTGCTCAAACCCATAACATTTTGAGTCCAGTTATGAATATTTTGAATTTTAGTCTTCTCTTTTAGCACATCCTAATTTCTTGATAGTATAAGTTTTCCTTGGAGCCCAACTGTGAGACTACAAAAGTTCTAAAAATAAACTGGTATAATAAGCATTTCCCAAGAGAAATTATATTTATTATTATTATTATTTTAATTTTTAGATCTCAACCACAGAATTCCTATAAATTGCATGTGACAAGTTAATTACAACAAACCATAGCTTTAGTTAAGTATAGGCTTTTAATGAGAGAAACATAGTTATAAGTCTTAACTACAGTTGTTAAAGAAAAAAGAAAAGATAAAAATAATTTTAAAGAAAAATCTGCTTGTATTCAAAATCTTGGACACACATGCTATATAAGACTAAGGGAGGCATTGATCCCTAGTCAACATTTAGTTTTGTTTTTAGTGGGTATATGTCTACATATATATGGAAATAAAAATGCTGTAATCATTACAAGGTTGGCAATTACAATTTTAAAAAGTCAGATTGAAACACCAATATACAAATGTCCAGCAGAATAGATTCTTAAGGGAGTACTAAGTTCTGGACACCACAATTTAGGAGGAATAAAAATGAGTCTGAATACAGTAGATTGGATGATCAGGTTGAGTAAATGGCAAAAGATTAGACTCCATGAGCAGCAATTAAAGAGAGTGGAACAACTCAATAGCTGTTTTTAAACTGTGAAATTATGTCATATAGGAGAAAAATTAAAGTTTGCCTCCTTGCCCCTAAAAGAAAGAAGTAGAAGTAACATGCAAGAATCAAATTAAAATTCAACTTAAGTTAATAATTTCTAACAATTAAAAATATTTGAAAAAAATGTTGAAATGCCCCTGAAATTTATAGATTTCTATTATTGGATGTCTTCTGTAAAGTAGCAATAGTCATTTGTTATGGAATGTGCAGATAGAATTTTTGCTCAGGTAGAAGTTAGACTGAATGTTATCTGACATTTCTTTTGGTTATATCTAAGTTACACAGGGAATTGTTTACTATGCTATAAACTATGAATACTTGCTAAATTGTATGGCCAGTTGTGAAAAATACAACAGAAACTTTCACTCACAAAAACTCTATACAAATTTAAGTTCCCATTTTGAAATTTTGGCTTGTGATAAAGAAAAGTATGTTTCTATCACTACCTATTTTTTTTCTTAAATACAAACACTATGGTCAGTAACTATCCATCTATGCAAGTCTACCTGCAATTTCTTCTCTAAATCATCTTTCTCTCTCAAATATATGTATATATATATATATATATATATACATATATATTAAATGTGTGTATGTATATGTATATACATAAATACATACATACTTATATATGTATATTATATACAAGATATTCTCTGTGCATATGAATGTATATCTTTTTCTATGCATATGTGATTTCAAATCTTAAACCTTTCTCAATAGAAAGGAGAGTTTAAAGTATAAAATTTATTCACTTACTATATTTTGGTTAAAATGTTTAAAAAAATGAAGGCAGAAGAAAAGGAAGAAAGAATGGATAAAAGAAGGGAGACAGAGAGGTAGTAAAAAAGGAAGGAAGGCACACATGATACATTTTAAAATGATCTAAATTTTTAAAGGGAGAGAGGGAGGAAGAAGCTGACATGCAGAGGAGATAAAAGTTTTGATTACTCACACACAGTGGTTTCAATATCAATGCCAAAACTACCTCTTTGTCTTTTCTGAGGATTCTTGGCTTCTAGTACTGGATTCATCCCATATTCTCAAGTTGCTTTAAATTTGTTGTTGACAAAATTCTCCTTCCCTTATCCATCTGACTATATATATATATATATATATATATATATATATATGTAATTGCAGAGGTCCCAGTTCAAGGAGAAAATTTTACAACTATCTAGAAAGAAATTCAAATACAGAGGAATTTAAGTCAGGGTTACAAAGGATATAGCAGCTTATATCATAAAGGATAGAAGGACTTTGAATACAATATCCTATAGTTAAAAAAAAAGTACTATAACTAAGAACCATTTTTTCATTAAATCTTAACATAACAGAGAGAGAGAGAGAGAGAGAGAGTCCCTTTTCTAAAACATTAGTCTTTTTGATGGGAAGGAAAAACTGACAGTTGTCTCACAAGCTAATAGAGAAAAAGTGGAGGCTATCACTTAATCTCTAATACACAAATAGACAGGACTAGATGAATTCTGAAGCAACTTTAGCTCTGATGTTTTATAACTCTGAAATATCTGGAAGACCCCAAATCATATTGGCCCTTATAAAGGGTAAGGAAAAAAAAACAGAAGAAAGTTAGTTGGAGTCCTTCTTACACAAGAAAGAACAGCTTAAAGACTTGGAAGCCAAGTCTGGGATAGCTTAGTTGTCACTTCTAGAGAAGTACTTAGACTTGACTACAAAATCCTATGTTTTGTTAGTCAGAAATGGAAATGAAAAGTGTAGGACTGAATGGTTAAAAATATAAACAAATAAAAAAAATTCACACTGTTTACTTCTGTTGCAGTTAGTGCTAAGTGCCCTGCCTCTGTGGAGTAATGACAATAATAAACGATTTTCCTTGAGAAACCCTGAAGTGCTGAACAGTAAACTATGTAATGTAGTTCTGCCTACCACATGCCTCCTGCTGGTCTGTGGGAGCCAGTTTCTATTATAGCTGAGAAAAAAACAAGTAAAGGCCCCTTGAATGAAATACAGTCTAAGTACTCATATCAAGTTCACAAAAAACTGACTTCTAATGTATACCAAGCTGCTTTCTCTGGTTTGAGCCACAGCTTGTCCATCTATACATAAATAGTAGTATTCCCTCCCTTTCCTGTAGTATAAAGGTGCTATTAGAGGTGATTGCCTTGCCTTGGAAAAAAAGGAAAGAGAGAGAGAGAGAAGAAGAAGAAGAAGAAGAAGAAGAAGAAGAAGAAGAAGAAGAAGAAGAAGAAGAAGAAGAAGAAGAAGAAGAAGAAGAAGAAGAAGAAGAAGAAGAAGAAGAAGAAGAAGAAGAAGAAGAAGAAGAAGAAGAAGAAGAAGAAGAAGGAGGAGGGGAAGGGAGAGGAGAGGAGAGGAGAGGAGAGGAGAGGAGAGGAGAGGAGAGGAGAGGAGAGGAGAGGAGAGGAGAGGAGAGGAAAGGTGAAGAGAGAGAGAAGAGAGAAGAGAGAAGAGAGAAGAGAAGAGAGAAGAGAGGAGGGAGAGACAGAGTAGAGGAGAGAGGGAGGGAGAGACAGAGGGAGAGAGGAGAAGAGAGAAGGAGAGAGGGAAGGAAAGGAAGGGAAGGAAGAAGACAGAAAAAGAGGGAGGGAGTAGTATAAAAAGAAGAAGGGAGAGAGAGAGATTTAAAAAGTAAGAAAAAAATTGCAATTTCCTATACTTTTACATTGACTCTTTTTCTGCATGAACAGAGAAACTAGCAAAATCTAATTTAAAATTCACAGTAAGGTGGAACAGACTGAGACAAAAGGGAAGGCATTACATTAAGAACAAAGAAATACAGCACAACAGAATGTCAAAGGTAAAAGAGTCCCTGAAACATAGAATGTTAAAACATAGAATGTCAGAGCTAGATGAAACCTAAGGGCCTTATCGAATTTAGTCTCCATCATTTTACAGATTAGGACTGATCATATTGTCATGAAAGACAGATTGTTTTATTCTAGATTGGAATTCAAGAGGAAGCTGTCAGATTTATTTTTAATTTCTTTCTAGTTTCTGATGTTTATGAAGCAGTAAGGTAAATTGGTAAGAGCACTTAATCTGGGAACAGACCTGTCTTCAACTCCTAGCTCTGACACTGACCAACTATCATTCTGGGAAAGCCACATATCTTCTTTCATTCTCAATGAACTGATTTGTGAAAAGATGATCATATTCTTATTAACTCAGAGAGCTTTAAGAAGAAGTTAATGATCTAACATACATGATATTAAATATATTGGTATCTATATATGCGAATACACATATGTATTCGCATATATAGAGAAAGACATACATAAATGAATATATGCATGTGTATAAACATGTGTGTTTGGTTTAATTTTTAAGCATTTAGATACGTAAAATATTTTTTCTTATAAGAAATTAATAGGCATCACTAGAGTATCAAAAGGCACACTCACAGGCACAGACATGCAAAAAATATTGCCTCAAACAATCATAGAGTGGACAAGATCCAAGCTGGCAACAAGAACAACAAAAAAGCAAGAAATCTCCAAAGTCTCCCAAAGTACCCTCCAAATAATGTTAAAATAATACTTCAAAACAAATTCTGGAGAGACAGAATCCACAAAATGAAATTTTCAATAAAAGATAACTTAGGAAATGGACAGGAAAGGTTTGGCATTGCAATGGGAATGCAGCACAGTCTAGCATGGGCAAATCTACAGTCAAATCAGCGTAGACCTTGGGAGCAACTGGACCTGCAGCTATGGCTGGAACTCTCAGTTCACAGTTGGTCAGGAGATCAGACGATTGGTCAGAAGAAGAGTACAAGGGGTCATTTTGCTGGAATTGAATAGAAGACTCAGTTGAACTACTGAAACAAAAGTTCTGGGTTGCAGTCCTAGAAAGCAGAGCAAAAGTAAGGAGGAGTACTAGCACTCCCAAGATTGTGACCAAAGAGAATGAAGTGCCTGGTTTATAACCAGGCTTCAATTTATTTATTTATTTATTTTTATTATAGTAACTTTTTATTGACAGAACCCATGCCAGGGTAATTTTTTTTACAACATTATCCCTTGCACTCACTTCTGTTCCGATTTTTCCCTCCCACCCTCCACCCCCTCCCCTAGATGGCAAGCAGTCCTATATATGTTGAATATGTCCTAGTATATCCTAGATACAATGTATGTGTGCAGATCCAAACAGTTTTCTTGTTGCACGGGGAGAATTGGATTCAGAAGGTAGAAATAATCTGGGAAGAAAAACAAAAATGCAAACAGTTTACATTCATTTCCCAGTGTTTTTTTTTTTTTTTCCTTTGGGTGTAGTTGCTTCTGTCCATCATTGATCAATTGAAACTGAATTAGGTCTCTTTGTCAAAGAAATCCACTTCCATCAGATTACATCTTCATACAGTATCTTGACGTATATAATGATCTCTTGGTTCTGCTCATTTCACTTAGCATCAGTTCATGTAATTCTCTCCAAGCTTCTCTGTATTCATCTTGCTGGTCATTTCTTACAGAACAATAATATTCCATAACATTCATATACCACAATTTACCCAATCATTCTCCAATTGATGGGCATCCACTCAGTTTCCAGCTTCTACAGGCTTCAATTTATAGTCAAAGGCAAAAATAATTACTTTTGGTTCCTCACAGGCCAGAAAGCAGGTGAGAAGAACATTGATTATACCTTTCCTTAGATCATATTACCTTGAAAGAACTGAAACTTATAAGCCCCCCAAAATATCTATGAACATGAGTATGAAAAATTTTAAAGTTTGATACAGTGTCTCTTACACCATAGTAACACAGTCCAACTTTAAAATAAAGTTTAAAAAAATCAAGAAAAACTGGAAAGATAAGCAAACAGGAGGACAGCAAGAGGAAGAGGTGGAGAAAGAGGAGGAGGAGTAGAAGGAGGAGGAAGAGGAGGAGGAGAAACAGGAGGAGGAGGAACAGGAGGAGGAGGAAGAAGAACCTGACCATAGAAAGTTACTATGGTGACAGGAAAGGTCAACACACAAACTCAGAAGGAAACAATGATAAACGCAGCTACATACAAAGCTTCAAAGGAAAATGGGAATTGATCTTAGACTGAAAAAGTTCAAAAAGGATTTTGAAATTGAAACCAAATTGGCACAGATAAAAATGTGATGTAAGAAAAAGTCAATAGCTTGGAAAAGAAGGTACAAAAATAATGAAGGAAATGATACCTTATAAAGCAGGATGGACAAAATTGTTTTTAAAGCACACATATCTACCAAAGGGAAGAATTCCTTTAAAATCAGAATTGGTCAATTGAGGTAAAAGAGTTTTAAAATTCACTAAAAAGAAGAACTCCCTAAAAAGGTAGTAAGGGGTCAAGTGGAAAAGGACATACTAATGTTCAGTGAAGAAAATAATTTCTTAAAAACTAGATTTGGGCATGTAGAAGTTAGTAAATCCATGAATCATCAACTAAAAAAGAATAAAAGTATAAGGAAATTGAAATATCTTTTTTGAAAAACAATTGTCCTGAAAAAAACTGAGGAGAAATATTTTAAGCATTATTGGACTATTTGAAAGCCATGATTGTACGAAGAGCCTAAACATTGCCTTTCAAGACATTATTAAGGAAAATAGTCCTGATATTCTAGAACCAAAGTGTAAAAACATAAATTGATATAATCTACCAATCCTCTCCTGAAACAGAACCCAAAATGAAAACTCACTGGAATGTGTTAGCCAAATTGCAGAGGTCCCAGATCAAGGAGAAAATTTCACAACTATCTAGAAAGAAATAATTCAAATACTGAGGAACTGAAGTCAGGATTACACAGGATATAGCAGTTTATATCATAAAGGATAGAAGGACTTTGAATACAATATCCCATAGTTAAAAAAAACTAGTATTATAACTAAGAACCACTTTTTCATTAAATCTGAACATAATCCTTCAGGCTAGGAGGTGAGGGGTGGACATTTAATGGAAGGTTTCATGATGCATTCATGATTAAAATAAAAATAAATGAAGATGAATAGAAAGTTTGACTGTTAGATATGACTTAAGAGAAACACAAAAAGAGTAAAAGGAAAGAGAAAGCATAATGGATTCAATAAGATGAAATTATTTCCCTTCCTAAATGGGAAGATGATACTTGTAACTCTTCTGAACTTTAATATTAAAGATGGCAAAATAAAGGCAGGAATTCACTTTCCTTGCCTCCAAACGACTCCAATTCCTTTACATAATGGCACTAAATAAATTTTAGCATATCAGACCACACAAAAAGACAGAGTAGAACAATTTTTCAGTCAATGACAACTTAAAAGGTCAACAGTAAAGATGTGTGATACCAGACTAGGAGCCCAATATACAGTTCTTGTCCAGTCTTCACCAGCAGGGTCCTAAAACCTGTTTCAGCTCTGGCACCTGAGTAAACAAAAAAAGGAACTGGCCTAGGGACCTCTGAATGAGCGGCAGTACTGTTGGCTTACAGATCTCTTAACCAGAGATATTAAAGTGGACTTGGAAGGTTGGCAGGAAAGGTTTGTCAGTAGGGTGAGAGGGCCTTGGAAAACAAGCAAACCAGGAGTGGACATAGGCAGTGGTGGCAGTAGCAGCTTTCAAGGGCCTGTTGCTTTAAAAGCACACTAGATTTTACAATTTCAGTGAGGCAGGGGTACTCTTAACAATTTCAGGGCAGAAAACAGTATTTGTGGTCAGGTCCATAGAAGGATCTCTGAAAACAGTTTGGGACAGTGTCCTCTTCATCCTGAAAACAGAACTCTACTTTACCAAAAATTTAAAAGCTGAGGAATAGGCTAGAAAAACGAACAGACTGAAGAAAAAGATTCTGACCATAGAAAGTAACTGGTGTTAAGGAAGATCAAAACACACACTAAGAAGAAGATAACAAAGTCAAAGATCCCACATCCAAAACATCCAAGAAAAAAATAAACTTGGTTTTAGACTATGGAAGAGCTCAAAAGGGATTTTGAATACCAAGCAAAAGAAATAAAGGAAAATTTAGGAAGAAAATTAAGAGTGGTGCAACAGTAAATACAAAGAGTTAATGAGGAGAAGAATCCTCAAAAAGCAAAGTTGGCAAATGGGGAAGGAGTTTTAAAGGACACTGAGGAAAATAATTTCTTAAAAATTGGAATTGAGCAAATGGAAGCTAAATAGAAGCTAATGACTTCATGGGGAATCAAGATACAATAAAGCAAAACCAGAAAAAAAATATATATATAATATCTTATTGGAATACAATCAAGAAGAGATAATTTTAAAATATTGATCTACTGAAAATCCTGATTAAAAAAAGAGTCTGAATATCATCTTTCAATAAATTATCAAGGTAAATTTCCTGATAATCTAGAACCAGAGATTAAATAGAAATTTAAAAAATCCACACACCAACTCTGAAAGATATTCCAAAATGATAAATCCCAGAAGTATTATAGGTAAATCCAGAACTCAAAATATTACAAGCATCTACAAAGAAACAATTCAATTATAGTGGCATCTAGCAAAATAACACACGATTTTGCAGTTGTACATTGAAGACTGGAGAGCTTGGACTATGATATCCCAGAGGGGAATCACCTACCCAGCAAAACTTAGTATAACCCTATGACAGAAAGTGGGAAATTCAACAAAATAGAGAATTTTGAAGAATTTGTGTTAAAAAGACCAGAGATGAATGGAAAAATTTATTTTCAAATATAGGACTCAGAAGAAGCACAAAGAAGCAATCAGGAAAGTGCTATAATAAGGGACATGATGAGGTTTATGTGTCTACATTCCTACATGGCAGGATAATATCTCTACTTTATTAGAACTTTCTCATTATTATGGCTATTTGAAGGAGTTTCTATAGACAGAGGTCCCAATTGTCTTTTGAATATGAAAGGATAATATATAAAAATAAAATTAAGGGATGTGAGAGGAATGTACTGGAAAAAGGAGAGGGAGAAGTAGAATGGTATTAATTATCTGACATAAAAGAAGCACGAAATAACTTTTATAGTGAGGAAGAGAAAGGGCAGTGAGTAAACCTTACTCTCATTAGAATTGGTTCAAAGAGAAAATAACATACACTTAATATGGGTCTATTTGTCTTATTCTACAGGAAAGTAAAAGGGAATGAGATATGGGAAATGGAGAGGGGGATAAAAGAGAAGGCATATAGGGGGAGGGGAATGGTCAGTAGCAAAACACTTTTGAGGACAGATAGAGTGAAAGGAGAGAGAGAATAGAATAAATCTGAGGGAAATCCAATCAGCAATAGTAATAGTAAAATGAATTCTGAAGCAAGTTTCATTGTTAAGGCTTCATTTCTCAAATATATAAAAATTGAGTCAAATTTATAAAAGTAAGAACCATGCCCCAATTGATAAATGATCAAAATATATGAACTATGTCCAGAGGATTATAAAATCATGCATATCCTTTGACCTAATAATAACTCTTATAGTATAGCATGAATCTGAAAAGAAATTTAAAAAAGGAAAAGGATTTATGTCCATGAAAATATTTATGCTAGCTCTCCTCAGGGCAAAAAAAACAATTAAAAAATTGGAAACAAAAGGGATGCCCAACAATTGGGGAATGGCTGAATAAATTAATGGCATGTGATTATAATGGAATATTATTATTCTATGGGAAATATAAACGAGATGCTCTCAGAAAAACCTCCAGCCCCCTAAACAGAAAAGCAAAGTAATAGCAATGTTCTGAAATATTTAGCTATGAATAACTTTGTTATTCTTAGCAATACAATAATCCATGACTTTGAAGGACTTATGATGAAAAATGCTATATATACCTTTTCTCTGAATAGAGATTGAAGCATTTTCTCTTTCTCTCCTCTCTCTTTCTCTCTGTCTCTCCTTTATTTTTCTTGAGATTTTTATTTTTAGGGGTAAGATCTATATTTTCTTTCACAAAATGACTAATGTTTTATATAAATTCACATGTGCTTTCTTAAGGAGTGTATAGGTAGGGGTAAGGGAAACAATCTGTAACTCAAGGTTTTAAAACAAATGTAAAAAAGTAGAATATTGATATTTATTAATGGTAATAATAATAAAATGTCATTATTGTTAGGGCAGTTAGAGGGCATAGGTATAAGGTGAATATGCCAGAATGATCTGTGTGTGTATGCGTGTGTCCTTCTCTCTGTGTGTGTCTCTCTCTTGATCTTTCTGTGTTTGTCTCTGTGTCTGTCTCTCTATCTCTCTTGTCTCTGTCTTTGTTTCTTAATATATCTTTCTATATATTTGCTTTTCTTTAATCACTGAAATTAAGAGGTGAGAAAAAGCAATGTGCTGGGAGAAGGAAGAGGTAAATTAAATTATCACATATAAAATAGATGTGAAAGCTTTTTTAGAACAGGTAAGATGAAGCATATTGGAAGGAGAAAACCTTACTCTTATTGGAATTGGGTCAAGTAAGAAATACCATACACACTCATTTGGGTATATAAATCTACCTTGCCTTATAGGAAAGTATGACAGAAAAGGCAAAAGAGAAGGGGAAGCAAGAGCAGATTGGAAGAGGCGATAATCAGAAGCAAAACATTTTTGAGGATGTACACTTTACAGGAGAAAAAGAAAAGGATAAATATGGGGAACATAGAATGAAAACATAGTTTGTAATTATAACACTGAAAAATATTATAGTCAATTTCTTTGATAAAGATCTAATTTCTCAAATATATAGAAAAATGAATTAATTTATAAAGATGCATTCACCAACTGATAAATCATCAAAAGATATAGAGATTTCTAGATGAAAAAGGTTTATAGGTAAGTATTCTAAATCACTACTGATTAGAAAAAATACAAATTAAGACAATTTCAATTCCAAATTACACCCATATGTATCATATTGGTTAATAGGACAAAAAATAAAAAACTGCAAATATTGGAGGGGATGTAAAAATTGAGCCACTAGCATATTGTGGTCATTGACTTGTAAATTTATTCAACTATTGTCAAGAATAATTTTCAACTATAATAATATGCATGCCTTTTGACTCATCAATACCAGTACTATATCTACTTCCCTACAATATTGAAAAAGAAAATTATACGTATAAAAATATTTATAGTATTGTTATCATGATGGCAAAGAATTGGAAATTAATTAGATGCCTATCAATAGGGAAAAACTTGACAAGTTTTAGTATGTGATTGTGATGGAATACTATTGTGCTATAAGAAAAAAATGAGCAGAATGCTCTCAGAAAATCCTTGAAAGATTTGCATGAATGGATATAAATTAAGATGAGCAGAACCAGTGAACATTGTACATAATTATTAATATTAGATGATGATTAAGGATCAATGACTAAGCTATTCTAAAAAATACAGTGATCCACAAAAAAGCAGGAAAATGCTATCCACCTCCTGAGGAGGAATGGATGGAATCTCCATTTCAAATTGTATTTTTTCCTGTGTCTATGTGTCCTTTACTTCAAAATTAATATGGAAATGTTTTCCATGAGTGCACATGTGTAACCTCAATCAAAATTCTTGCCTTCTCAATGAGATGGGAGGCAAAGGAGGAAGAGAGAAAATTTAAAACTAAAAATCAAAGAAAAATAATATTAGAAGTATTTTGTTTTCATGTAATAGGAAAAATAAAATATTAAATAAGTAATGAAAATAATTAGAGAAAAATGAGTTGTTATTGATACTAACTTAATATTCTCATTTTATTTTTTCAATTAGTTAAGCAAAAAATTAAAAATAAAGAAGGTAAATCTTAGAAAAATGTATTTTATATTATTATTTTAAAATTAATTTTCTATTGATTATTATATTAATCTTTTTGGGGGTCTGGAGGGTAGATGTATAAAACTCTATGGGTTATAAACCCAGCCTATGTAGGCTCTTTGAACACATCATTGGTACAACTCAAGCAGTCAACTGAAAATAGGGATGATATATATTTCATTCTTATCTCCCATGATTTTGATCTCTCACTAGATTTCCATATTTAAAGATGTTATTTCATGTATCTTGGATGGCAGAAACTATTAATGAACTTTTTAAAAGTTTCTATAGATCAATTATGTCTAGGTATTTGGTAGATTTTAAAACTTTTAGTAAGGGGTTGAATTTCTACAGTTTCTTTGAATAATCTGAACTAGTTTTGGACCCCTCACAGATAAATCTGCAATGGTTTCTGGCAGCAGTCTTGTATTATCATCATAAACCTTTCCATTTATATAAACAAATCCATAGGACTTGCTTTTTTATGCTTGTCAACTTCTTTCCCTGACTTCTTGTGGATAAAGCTAGTTTACTGCCTTTCAATTCCTTTCCATTTCACCTTTACTCTTGTTTTGTGGCCTATTCATAGGTTTCAACTGGAGATAAACCATTTTGCATTATGTATAGCAAATCCATTGTCACTTACTCATTATTAGTTTTATTATTACTTGGGTTGAATAATAAGTGTTTCAAAATATTCACTATTGTGATGATGAAATTCTAATGATAGTGATGGTGGTAATGATGTGATGATGTCTTTTATTCTCCATTTATAAAGCAGAAAAGATTATAATGTATTCCAACCCCTCTCAATGCTATTATGATAATAAAATGACATAATGGTGATGATAATTAGAAGAAATTAATTCAAACTTTTACATAACTTTCAAATTTATAAAAATGTTTTAATTAATATATTGACATTGGATAGTTTAAGTATAAAACTAAAAATCAATTGAGTCAATACATCCCACTACTTCTAAATAAAAAAGATGCCATGTCCTGATCCCTAAAACAGGTTAAAATATACTTCAGTTTAATTAATTCAATCAATGTATTAGATAAAGCATGTAAAGGTCCTTGATTATGATTGTTATTTCTTTTTTTGATGTACTATGGGACACAATGGCCTATTGCATAGGAAGTACAGACAGATCAGTTGAGAAAAATTTATATATGTCCTCTAGGAAACCAACAAGAGCAATCCTATACCATGGAGATTTAATATTTGTAAGAGGGCCTTGAGACAGAATTAGATAGGTGTAGGTGGAAAGAAGGTCCCTGGTCTCAGCCTCATTCTGGGTTTCACTTTTGTCCTCTTCCTCATCTCCACCCCTCAAGACTGGGAGAAGATTTTGTGAAAGTCCGAAGATCTCAGAATAGCATATTAGCAATGTGCCTAGGAAAACTGTTGCTAATGGTCATATCTACATCAGCATCCAAGTATGAACTACTGCAGTAAGGAAGGAAAATAAGAGACTCTATCATAGATTCAGAAGAAAATTTAGACACCATATAATATCAAGACAGAATGAAAAGACTTGAACAAGATCTAAATCACCATTTTCCCAAATATAAGTTTGAACTCACTTTCCCCAATATTTTGTAAGTACGTGTAGAGAACAAAATGATTTTTTGGTCATTTTTTCTGAAGTAAGTGTGTGTGTGCATGTGTGTGTGCTTTAACGATTTAACAAAATCCCACATTCTCAAAGTTAAGTCTTACTGACTAATTGATATCATTAAAGATCATTGGAAGAGGTAGAGTCAGCTATAGAATACTAAAATGACTCCTGAATAACCTTGGGTCTATGCTAAGTCTCTGATGGAATAAATAACAGCTACTACTACATATTTTACATACACACACACAGACACAGAGACAGAGAGACAGAGAGAGAGACAGAGGCAGAGGCAGAGAGGGACACAGAGAGACAAAGAGACAGAAACAGACAGAGAGACAGAGACAAGAGACAGAAAGACAGAGACAGGGAGAGAAACAGAGACAGAGACAGAGAGATGGAGACAAGGAGATGTGTAGCTAGGCTCAAATATGCCACAAAACTTTAAAACATAGCTTCCTGGAACTAGGAGGAATTTTAGAAGTCACTTATTGTCTTCATTTGACAAATGAGAAAACTAAGAGTGAGAAAAGTGGCTTTCTCCAGATGAGATAGAAATACATTTTTGTCAAGTAAGAATAACCATATAATCCTTTGTTCCTTGGGCCACTGTCTTTTTTTTAAATACTATGTATGCAAAAACTTTGGAAATTATAACATGCCTTATAGATATTAGGGATTATAATTATCGCTACCTAACCTAAATGTGTGTTTTATTTACACTGAAGCTCAAAGAAGGCAAGAACCAGAAGCTTGAAGTTTAAAACGTTTTAACAGAACAGGTGCTTTTTTTTAACCATACAAACTTTTTATATAATCGAATAAAATTTTAGTTATGAGCTAATAGTAATAGAGCTAACAAGGCAAAGCATGGATTAGAACATTTGTTTCTTCTCATCCAGGATGATTTTAAATGGCTCAAAAGAACTCTTAATTGTACTTATTTGCATTTTGCTATACAGCCTTCATGGTCACAAAGTGACCTGGTGTTTACCAATGTTCTGTATAATAAACTTCAGTCACTGAGTATATATCCAGGAAGTCAGGATGTTTCAAGCCTCTGGTTCATACTCAGTTGGACCCATTTCCTTGAAGGTGTTTTAGAAAATAGTAATAAGACACATTCCTTGAACAATCTATAAAGGGTTTCCCTCACCATTTTTTAAAGTTGATAATTCAAGATTATTTTTTCTTTAGATTGGGAGATGTGAGGAGAGGATCAGTTATGACATTTTTGGGGAGGAGCAGGAAACTCTTCTGTAAAAACTTTTTTCTCTAGTGCAAATGAAGTTCGTCTTCCAATTAGCCATGTTAGAGAGTTACCTGCAGAACTATTTTTTTTTTGCTATACTCAAAGGGTTATTATATATCAGAGGCAATAGAACTATTATTCCAATAATATTACAGTTATTGAAACTCAGAAGGGTAAGTATTTTGCCAGGAGTAACACTGCTTGTTGCTAATAACATAAGAACTTTAAAAGGAACTCCCTCCCTTCCTTTCATAAGCTATAATATCTTAAAATAAATTTGTAATATAAATCAAGCTTATCAGAAATTATATTTATTTAAGGATCTAAGTTCATTAGAACAAAGAATACTAGAATCATGAGATACCAAGTTTTGGGTATCAGAACTTTAAAGTAGGAAATTAAAATATTGCAAATATTTTTCTAACAAGGAAAAAAAAAAAACAGAAGCAGAGTTGATCAAAATCTTTTTTACAACTTTTCCAGTACATGTAAGTGCATACATATCCCATTACACAAGCACATGTGTGCACAGCAAGAATCCATTTTCCTCTGTATTCAAAAGAATTGAAAAGGTTCAAGGAAATCATTTTTCAGGCATAGATTTGATGACAATATCTGGCTGCCATTTCACAAAGGAAACTTAAGGGGAAAAAAATACTATGAGACAATTAAAACATGCATTGACTTTTTGCATGGAAAGACCTAAAGGAGATGTCATTTTGGAGATTATAATAGTGTCTCCTGGCAGAGATTTCCTTTGGAGAAAAAAAAAAAGGAAGTTTAACTTCAAGCCATACTTTGCTTAATCAATTATAAATAAAACCTGGCAAAGGGTTTTCTTTTCATATAGGTTATGTAATGTGCTTTGACTTCCTCAAAGCCAGTCAGGAGATCTGAGGTCAAGTTCCATATACCTTGCTTTATAGCTGTGTGAACTCATGTAAGTCATTTCTCTTGAAAAATCATTTTCTCACTTGTGAAACTGGAAAGTTGGAAGATATTTCTAAGTTCCTTTCAAACATCAGATTTCTAGGTTATAAGATTCCTTCTCTGCCTAACAATTTATACTATCTAGTGTCTGTGGGATCTCATGCTTTATATTCTAAGGCAGGGGTGCTTATACTCTATTACTATTATTGCTATTAACCCATTGCCATTAAATAGACCATGGCACTAGTCTCTTTCCTGTTGCTTGCACAAGACTGCTCATTTCATGATTTCTAGATGTCCACCATATATGGAATGTTCTCTATTCTCAACGTTGTCTCTGGATTTCTCTGGTTTCCTTCAAGTATGAACTAAAATACCCTAGTCCTCAAGAAATAGTCTCCTTTTAATATTGACATCTTTTCTGTAAGATTTCCTCTGAAGTTATATACTATATAACTTGTGTATATAGTTGTTTGTATGTTGTCTTCCTTATTAGATTGTGAACTCGAGGGCAAGGCCTGTGTGTGTGTGTATGTGTGTATGTGTGTGTTGATGTTTGTTTTTCCTTTTTCTTTCCTTGACACAGAAGTTGGTACATAAAATGATTGTTTACTGAACTTGACTTAATACATGAACTAAGATTTATTGGTAGAATTATACAGAATTTAGATAGTTATCAAGTTTTAGCTAGATTTTAAATAGTTATTGAATTTAGATAATTACAGATAACATAGATGGATAGGTAACATGGATAGATAATTATTTCAATATAATTGGTTTTCTTGCGTTAAATTTCTCTGCATCAAAAACACAGATTGCACTAGACTGCCAAAGAAATTCACCAAATACATAAAAATGATAAAAAAACAAAACATACAAAATAAACATAAAAAATCCTAAAATCTATTCCATCTCTAATATGCTCTATTGCAGTTCTAACATTTTATTTTCTCATACTAATTCCAGAACTAATAATCTTTTCTTCTTTTTCTCCAATCTAACCGAGCTGGTTTTTGTACTTTGGATTTGAGTAACCTTTAAATGTGTCTCCTTCTATTTATTAGGAGTGCTTGGATACAGGCACTTGCATCTGGTGTATTTGCTCTTCAAATGATGGTTGCTGCATCTGTTCCTGGGTAACATGATCGTTGGAGACCGATGGTTTCTATTAAACAAAACTTCAGTTTAAAACAAATTTGAAGCATCATGGAAAAATTCCTTTCTTACTTTGGTCTTCTCCCCAACTGGCCCTATACAGATCTCTCTTCCATATGTTTTAGAATCATTTTTATAGGTCTGCTCTTTATTCTTTAGCCATTGAGCCAATAGTCAAAAAAGGGAACATAAACTTAATCTGTCAAAGAATAAAATTTAAGATGAACTAAGAAACCTGAACTAAGTTCTATCTGGCTAATCATAACCCAATGCATTCCTTCTCTCCTTTCTTCCTCTCTCCCTCCCTTCCTCTCTTCCTTCCTTTCCTTTCTCTCCTTCCTGCCTTCCTTCCTTCCTTCCTTCTTTCCCTCCTTTCCTCCTTCTCTCCTTCCCTTTTTCCTTCCCTTCCCTTTTTCCTTCCCTTCCCTTTTTCCTTCCCTTCCCTTTTTCCTTCCCTTCCCTTTTTCCTTCCCTTCCCTTCCCTTCCCTTCCCTTCCCTTCCCTTCCCTTCCCTTCCCTTCCCTTCCCTTCCCTTCCCTTCCCTTCCCTTTTCCCCTCTCCCTTTCTTTCTCATCCTATCTGGTTAACAAAGTATGCCACTTCTAGAGTAATTCCTTTCACAAGATTTCATAGGTGAGTGGAAACTGAGCAGTAGCCCAAATCATTCATGTAAAAGATGGAGGAGAAGAGTGGGAGGAAGTTGAAGTTTCCAAGGTAAATAGCTAAGCACAAGTCTGCAATGTGCCTTAGAGGCCAGAAAAGCTAATATGTTTATTGATTCTATTAGAGGCAGACTTCACCTTGGGTGTTAGGTTTAGTTCTGAACACTTCATTAAAAGGCCTTGGTCATCTGGAACTTACACAAAAAAAGGCAACCATTATGAGAAAGTCTGGAAGCTCTGATATAAAAAGGTCAATTGAAGGAA
Source organism: Sarcophilus harrisii (assembly GCF_902635505.1). Lineage (NCBI taxonomy): Eukaryota > Metazoa > Chordata > Mammalia > Dasyuromorphia > Dasyuridae > Sarcophilus > Sarcophilus harrisii. Next base: position 61,797,051 of record NC_045427.1, on the reverse strand, counting down.
CCAAAGAATTTCACAATGAAAAAGGAAGACTTAAGGAGAAAATATATATATATATATATATATATTTCTGTTCTAATATCTTAATGGAGGCAGCTAGGTAGCACAGTGGATAACATGCTGGACCTGTTGTTAGGAAGATTCAACCTCCTTCTCCTCTGCCCTCAGACACTTACTACTGTGTGACTCCGGGCAAGTCACTCAATCCTGTTGGCCTCAATTTTCTCATATGTTAATGATATGGAGATGGAAGTGGCAAAGCAGTCAAGTATTTGGAGAAAACCCCAAAGAAGTCACAACTGAAAATGACAATAACTCCTATATTGTAATCTCTATCATGTAGAAGAAGATGATTTATTCTCCCATAGGAAAGAAGTAGGAGTCAAAGCTGGAAATCACAATAAGGCAAATCCAGTTCAATGGGCAAACCTGGTTCAATGGAAACTAGGATTACTAATATTAATTGCTCCCAAACTGAAGTGTCTTCTTTAGTGGAGAGTAAGTCCCCACTGTTTACTGCTAGGACATATTAAGTAATGTTTTTTGTTTTGTTTTATTTTGTTGTGTTTTTTCTTTGTTTTTATTTGGGGGGGTTGTGTGTTTTTTTTTTTTAGACTATGACTATGTTCCCCATATTAAATGCAATGGACACTCCAAACTTGACTTCATTACTCATTTTCTTTAAATTATCACCTGCTTTGCTTCTGACCTGAAATGGTTTGCCCCTTTTAAACTTGCCTCCTTAGTACTACTATCAGTAACGGATTTATTAATGATGGACCTAGCAAATACACTCAATCACAATTTATCATTACTGAATCTTAAATCTGTTGAATACAAATAATCTACTTCTCCTTAGTAGTAGGAATTACACAAATGTAACACTATGCCCTGATGTATGACTCTTAATGCAGATTCTGTATATATTAATTATGTATCATTTAAGGGTCAAAACAGGCTGGGATTTCAGGGGTTATGTTATTATACTATTCAAGGGTATGCTATTATACTATTCCTGTTAGATACAGTGTCAAATATAGATAAAGTTATTAATTGTTGAGAGTTTCCTTTTCTTAATTTATCTATACCCAGTAGCTAATATAATATGCTATATACTTTACTTATATTGTTTATTTATATTTTCTCTCTTTACATTCATTCATATATTTATTCATATATATTTATTTATTCATTAACTTTGCCTATTAATATGTTTGTTTATTTACCTATTTAACTATTCATTAATTTGGTACTTCTTTATTTACCAGTCATCCATTCATTGATATATTTATTCATCTACAAATCTATATCTCTTAATGCATGTATGCATATATGAATATAAATATATATATATATATATATATACACACGTGTGCGTGTGTGTGTATGTGTGTTTGTGTGTGTGTGTTTGTGTGTGTGTGTTATACTAGAAAAGTTGGTTGGGTCATTGAGAGTTTAAGTAACTACACCATAGTCACATATAATATGTCACAGAGAGAATTTGAACTGATTTTTTTTTTCCTCTTCAAGGTGAACATTCCACATGATTTTATTCTCATTCTGTGCACCTAATTGGTGCTTGGTAAATCCATTATTAGGGCAGCTAGGTAATACAATGCATTGACTGCATGAGCTTAGGAAAGCTCATCTTTCTGAATTTAAATCAGGCTTCAGAGACTTATTAGCTGTGTGATCCTGGGCATGTCACTTAACCATATTTGCCTCAGTTTCCTCACCCATAAAATGAAATGGAAAAGAAAATGAAAAACCACTCCAGAAAACCCCAAATGCGGGTCAAAAAAATTCAAACACAATTGAAATGATTGAACAATGACAAATGGTTATTGAATTGAATTAATCCATATAAAAGAAATTTGAAATAGATAACATATTACATATCTTCCAATTACTGGATCTACAATGAACTAATATGGAAAAAATGAAACCAAACATATTTGAATTAGAGTGAAGAGTATTGCTGTGCCATTTATCATGTGTTGAATCTTCAATTACCATATACATAGAAATAAATAGCCAGATTGCATGATTGCCTGGGTTTTTTGAGTTCTAAATTTTATAATTCCATGAATACAATAGGAAAACAAGGAAAGGAAGAAGGAAATAGAATAAAAAGGGAAAAAGGAAACTTAAAACAAAGAAAAAAAGATTGAAGGAAGATGAAGGAAGAAAGGAAAGAATGGAAGAATGAAAAAGAAGGAAGAAAAGAAAGGAATGAAGAAAGACAGAAAGAAAGAAGAAAAGGATGAAAGGAAGGAAGAAATGAGAATAATGGAGGAAGGAAGAAAGGAAAAAGAAAGAAAAAGGAAAGAAGGAAGAATAAAAGAAAGAATGAAAAAGAAAATAAAGGAGGGAAAAAGAAAGAAAAAGGAAAAATGTAGAAAGGACAAAGAGAGAGAAAGAAAGAACAAAAGAGGGAAAGAAAGTAAGAAAGAAAGAAAGAAAGAAAGAGAAAGAAAGAGAGAGAAAAAGAAAGAAAGAAAGAGAGAAAGAAAAAGAAAGGAAGGAAGGAAGGAAGGAAGGAAGGAAGGAAGGAAGGAAGGGCAAAAGAACAAAAGGAAGGAAGGAGGGGCTGAGGAAGGAGAGAGGTAAGTTAGTTTTCTTTTTTGGGGGGAGGGATTGTGTGTGGGGGTTATAATATTAAAAAACCCTGAAGATGAAAACATCTTTGTCCAGTGATCTTACCCAAGTCTAGATTCCTGAACTCTAATTTTACTTTTCACTTGCTATCTTATTCTGTGTTCTCAAACTATTTTTCCCTCTTGATTCTTGAGCCGCCTGCCACTGTTAACCTTGAAGTATTTTGGCAATGTCCCCTATTTAAAAAAAAAAAAAAAGACATACTTTCCCATCACTACCTGGTAACCTGCTGTTCCAAAGGCAGCTGGTAACTGTCCAGGGAGAAGAAGAATGAAAACGTGCATGTCAGGAAGCTTTTGCAAGGGGTATGACACATTTCCCAGAGACACTGGAATTGTGCTAATCAGGGCAATATACACAGCTCATTCATTAGGCATTTTCTGCAAAAAAGCCATGTCTTGAATTCCATTTCTGTCTGCTTGGACAGGAGAAATGTATTTGAATGCCTGGATCCTACAATAACAAACTTGGATAATGAAAGTCCCTAAATCTATGGAGTTATTATTTAGAAATTATGTCTAGCATGTGGAAAAATTTCCTTTCTTAATGCAAAAAATGAAGCTAATTAAAGTGACTAAATAGATTATGGTGGGACCCAGAATAACACTGATATTAGGAAACAATCTTTTCATCCCCAAAATACTACAAAATAATCTCAGTAAAATTAAAATAGTATTTAAAATAGAACACATCGTTAAAATTTTAAAAAATATGATACCTAACAAAATTAAATGATTTTATGGTTTCATCATCCATCTGTTTGTCATAATCAGAACCAAAAACATTTTTCTTCCACTTTATATTTCTTTTTAATCTAGCACCAAAAGATCAGTAGCCTCGGAGATGTGAATTGGGTTCTAGTTCTGGCTTTCAACATTAATAAGTAACCAAAGACATCTTTCTAAGTAAAAAAAAAAATTAATCAGTAAAATGGGTATAATATTCATATCATGACTTTATGATAAAAGTATTTTGAACACATTAAACTCTGTTAGGCTATAAATCATGTGAAATATATATATATATATATATATATATATATATATATAGCTATTATTTCCTTCAAAATATTTTGCAAAATTCTAAGGCAGAAAAACCTGTATTCCAAAATCATGATCATGTTGGATAACCTTTAATCTTATCTATCTACAGTCAATAACAAGTTTCTTCATATTTTATATAATTATATTTTTATGCTGTTTGTGTCAAAGACATCATTTGGATAACATTGGTGTTATACCCACCAACTTTTGTGTTAATAAGGAGCTTATGGATGCATGTGTACTTCTCTGGATCTAGCTGTTTTTACATCTTTATCTGTTTTGCATCTTTATTGTCTCAGAAAGGAATAGATGTAATCTTGATTTTTTATTTTAATTTTTAGGTTATACAGGTAGATACATTTTTCTACATATTTTCACATGAATCATGTGGAAGAAAGAAAAATCCAAATAAAAGGGGGAACCACAAGAAAAAAAGGGAAAATTATATACTTTGGTCTGCATTCAGTGTCCATTTTTTCTCCCTGGATGTGGTTGGCATTCTCCATCCAAATTTTATTGTAATTTTTTTGTATCACTGAAATGCTGGGAAGAATCAAGTCGATCATAGTTGATCATCATACAATTTTGCTGTTGTTATATACAGTGTTTCCTGGTTCTGCTTACTTCAAAAAGCTTCAGTTTGTAGAAATCTGTTCTGGCTTTTCTAAAAACAGCCTATTCATCATTTCTTATGGAAAATAACTTTCCATTGCTTTCATATACCATAAATTAATCAGCATTTCCCAATTGATGGGCAGCCACTTATTTTCTGGTTCTTTGCCACTAGAAGAGAGCTGCTATAAACATTTTTGCACATTTTCTTGGGTATACAGATCAAGTAATGGCATTGTTAAATCATAGGATATACACAGTTTAATACCTTTTTGAGCATAGTTCAAAATTGCTCTCCAGAATGGTTAAAACTTCAAATCTCCATCAATAATGCAGTAATCTTGAATTCTTTAAGACTGGGTTAATAGTGCTCAGCTCCAAATAAGCTGAAAACATGTTGACTTAGAAAATGACATATCAACATTAGCTATGACCTGTTTTTTAAATTTATTTTGTTGAATATTCACCTGTTACATTTTAATTTGGTATTCCTACATGGATGTTTGTGGGTAACATGTCATATATATGCTCTTGACCCTTCTATTGTAAATTTTGTAAAGGAGTTTCAGTCATTTTTTTGGTAAAGACATTAACTCAAACTTATCAAATACTAGATCTTTGAAGTTCTGTATGCTCACCATGAAGGCAGAGGTTATTTCATTTTCACCCATTCACATCCTTAACACCCATTCACATCCTTAACATAAAGCATAAAGAAATTGTACTAGAAATAGAATAAGGAAATTCTAGGTTAAACCTTTCCTCTAAAATCTGTGAAGCTTGGAGCAAATACTTTACTTATCCACTGGTGTTTGATATGAGACTTCCCCATACTTATGAAATCATAGATATAGTGTGGTACTCTCATTACTTTACCCATACTATAATTGAGTAAATGTTAGTTGAATAGAATTTGTATAAGTCATAAGAGAATATAAAATTGGTTTACATTTGGGAAACTGCTTGATTTTCAATGATCTTAAGGTGCTTACTAAAACAAAACCTTTCTCCCAAGGACATTTTTATATTATTATTTATTTACTTGTTTTTATTTTAGGTGAAGTAATTAGGGTGAAGTGATTTGCCTTGGGTCACAGAACTGGTATTAAGTGTATGAGGTCAGATTTGAACTCAGGTTCTCCTGACTTTGGGGGTAGTACTCCTTCCACTGTGCCATCTAAATATTCTTCCAACTCTGGAAGTTTTTGTCTATAATTCACATAATACCATAGTTTTTAAACTTTAATGACAACTAACCCAAAAGGCAATTGAAAATGAATAATGGATAAGAGGAAGCATTTCATCAATGGTGATTTAAATGTACAATTTAAAAGCTGTAACTTAACATGTTGGTGGCCAAAGTAGGTTATGGATGGAGTTATCAAGTAATGAGAACATAAGACAATAGCTCATGTGATCTTCAGTGTTTCAGTTCTAAGGTATAAGAAGTTCCTATAAAAGGCACAACTGTTACATGTTTTGGCACCTACACATATGGAGGAACAACTATACCGAGCATCACAGATTTTTTTTTTCCCCCCAAGTATGTTGGAGGATAGGATTTCCCTTCCTTCCATTAAAGAGCACAGTGTTTCTTCTTTCTTTGTAACATTGCAGCATAGAACCACTTTGATATGAACTACTACTGACTTACAGAAAACTTAAATAATTAAAGGTCAAAAATGTATAAAACAAGGCTTGTATGATCTTGAGTAAGTCACTCCATATCTATGTTCTAGTTTCCTAATCATTAAAGTAGGGGGCTGGGCTTAATGATTTGTAAGTTTCTTCCATGCTATTTCTATTATTTGAGAACAAGTCATCACACAAATTTTTAGAAAGAACAATTTTTGTATGTCACGTCTTCTTATGTGTTTGTTATCTCTTTGTTACAATCTTGTTAATTGCTTTGGACTATAATACATCTTTGACTCAGGTTTATACCTTATGACCAAGTAATGGGATAAGATGGCGATCACACTAGTCATATACTAAGAAAAAGTATATTTACATTCAGGTTCAACCTTTTTCTAGGTGCATTATTTTAGAAAAGTCATTTAAACTAACCAGGCTTCAGGGTTCTACTCTGAAAAATGAAGTGATTGGGCCAGATGATCACTTAAAAGACCTTTCCCATTCTAAGATGCTAGCATTCTTGAAATCAAAAGCATGAATCAGGACAGATTCTTGATTCTGGCCAATTAGGAACAGGGCTAGTACCCAAACTCATCCATTCTGATTTAATAAGATTTGAACCAATAAAATCAATTAATTGCTTACTATGTATAGAACTCAGTAAAGAACATCCACCACTTTGATAAGAATTGATAGTTGTTTTCATAAATCTCACTGTCTAGTAGGGAAACACATAAAATAGAAACTATTCAATTATAAATGCATTTAATTCATGATAAAGTCCTATAGCAGAATGGATTGTAGAAGGGAATACAATTGTTACTGACTCCATAGTACAATTTTCTTTTTCCATTAATATATGTTCCAAGGTCTTTCTTTCTCTCTTCTTCCCTCCCCACCTCTTTCCCTCCCTCTGTCTCTCTCTTTCTCTCTCCTTTTCACACTCTCTCTTTCTTTCTCTCTTTTCTTCTCTCTCTCTCTCTCTCTCTCTCTCTCTCTCTCTCTCTCTCTGTCAAAAAAGGATTGAAACACAGTGTTACAAGCATGAAGAAAACAGCAAAGAACAGAGAGAAACAGAACACACAGAGAGTGAACAGTTGAGGCAGAGAGAGATAGTCACAGAAAGAAAAATGAAAGCGAGACTAGAAAAAAAATAAATTCTGAAATGATGTTGAATAGGAATGGAAGAAAACTGTGAAATACCTTTACTTTTTGGTTTCATATATTCTTGTTTTTTTTTCTTTCTTTTTAATCTGCTTTGTGTTTCTTAGTATATTTTTCTACCTATAGAACATTCAATAAAAAGAATAAACTTGAATTCTATCTCACCCCACACCCTTTAGATTAAAAAGTTGAAAATTAATGAAGGCTTTTCCTTACTGTGAAATTCGTCCTAACATCACTAGGGCACCTCACCCCATCCAACCCTCTAGAATTCGAATTCATGGAGGAGAAATCCATTATCAGTCAGTTCTGTGTCTGTCTCCTTGTTATTTCAAGTGAGGATGTCCATGTAGGATGGAAAGCAAGTGGGCTTCTCTGAAGGTGTATCTCCTAGAATATACTAGATTTCAACTCAATATAAGGAAGGCCTTCCCAACAACAATTTACAATCCTCAAGTGTACTTCATTATGCAGTAGTGAGATCCCTCTTACTGAAGCTATTCAAGCAAATGCTGGGCAAATAAGGTTATGTTAGGTGACCTTTGAGGTTCCTTTCAACTCTGAAATTTTATATTACTTTTTTTCAATTAAAAATAGCCTATATTTTTAGATTCAATATAGCAAGGAATATTAGTCTTTTAGAATTTCTCATATCTTAAGAGATATCAAATAACTTGATTTAAAGTGATATTATCTTCTTCATCTTTCTAAACCTTTGATTCTCTTCCTTTTGGTTTTCCTAAACATTGTTATCGTAACTTGGAAAAATGCTTCATATCACTGTTGTTTATCTCAGCCACTGCTTCACATGATAAACACATCTGTTAAGGAGTATGTTGAGCTATTCGGAGACTAAGTCAGCAATGAATATATTTAGAGCAGAAGCACAATTATCTCAAACCCAAGGCCCAAGAAGGATTACAAACTTATTTATTTATCATTATTTAGTTTACAAGCTACTTTCTTTCCAAGACTGATCTGAGGTTACAACAAATAATTGATGGATTAAGAAAAAAATATGGTCTGAATCTATAGTCTGGAGAAGAAATTCTGCAAGAAAAAATAAGGCTCCAACTATTTAGATTTCTACTCTATCTTCTTTTCTCACCAGTTCTATTGTCTCCTTGATGACTACCTTTTTTCTCTTTCAGGTTACAAAACCAAGAACCATAATCATGTCGAGTTATGATCTCGGTAAGAAGTTCATTGGTAAATAAGTTGGACTTAATGAAATGGTTGGACTAGTTTAAGAGGCAACTGCTAGTAGGTACCAGTGTGGTATGAATAAAAGAAATGCTGGAAGATGAGGTTATTGCAACTCAGTAGATATAAAATTGGATGAAGGGCTTATTGTTGGAGGCCCTCCAATTATTGCGATAATCCAAACATTCAAGAATCTTTCAGTGCAATGACAGCCTATCATGTTTTTTCTGAAAGAGTTGGGAGGTTGACCTGACTATGAATCATCATGCCACCTAGGAAACATTACAAACCCTTCTCAATTCCAGTTACTAAAATGGGTGGTCTCCCCTTCCATTCTAACCCACATTTTGTACCTTAAGAAGGTTTTTCAAATGATATAGTAAAATAGAGGTAAGCCAGAAACCAGGAAGACTTGAATTCAACACCAACCTCAGATTTTTACTAGTTGTGTGATGATCTTGGACTTAAGTTACTTAACCTTAATTTCCTCATCTGTAAAATGGAGATAATAATAGTCCCCATCTCCCAGATTTGTTATGAGAATCAAATGAGATAATCATTGTAAAATACTTAGCACAGTGCAGGGTATATAGTAAGAGATATAAATGCTAGATATTATTATTATTATTATCATTATCATAATTAATTTCCCATTAGTATTTCTTATCCTTATTGGTCTTAATCTTCTGTGTCTTAAAAAAGAAAACTTCATATGTACTCTTCCAATAATACACTGAGATAATTGTTTAAATATAGTCATCAGGAAAATAATTTATGCATTCATTACAATAATTAGGACCATTTCTATGTTGCCAGAAGAATTAGCCTTCCAACAGAAATGGATAAGGTAATCATGAGTTAATTGAACATATATTATTTTTCAGATATCTAGTGTAAAAGCCATTCTTTCCAGTCATTTATTTATTTTTTGCCCCAAACTCTACCAACTATTTGTTGGAATATGCAATCAAAGTTGGAAACAACCATTCTTGGGACAAAAATTCTATGAAAAAGTACATGAATCACTAACTAGAGCTCACTTTTCTTCTTCATTCAGTACTTCTAGAGTTCATCTTGTATCCAATTCTGCTCCTCCCTCTGCTTCACTGATGCTAACAATATCATTTATGGTATTTAAGTATGTTTTGACAATGAGGATTTAAATTTGTGACATGCATGTGTTGGTTCATATTGCTAAGTCATCTCTTTTCTTTGGCAAATATTAAAGCATTCTAGAGAGTTTCTATGAGCATCTAAGTGACATAGTAGTTTGGTCTTTGGAACTAGAGTGAGGGACACCTTAGTTCAAATCCTGCCTCAAACACTAGCTAGGAAAGTCAACCTGTTTTTCTCATTTCCTTATTTATAAAATAGAAATAACAATAGAACTTACCACCAGCGATGTTGTGAAACTAAAATGAGATAAACTGTTAAAACATTTTATGAATATAGCACTAAAATAGTCTTGGGCTATTGTAGTTCAGTGAATAAAGTGCCAGACTTTGACTCAGGAAGACTCATCTTTCTAAGTTTAATTTTGTCCTCAGACATTTACTAGTTATATGATTCTAAGCAGTTCCCTTAACTTAATTTACCTCAGTTTCCATATCTGTAAAATGAGTTGGAGAAGGAAATGTCAAATCATTCTACTATATCAGGAAAACCCCCTATAAAGTTATGAAGAGTTATACCACTGAAATGACTAAAGAACAATGAAGAAAATTCCAGTTATCAGTATTTCAAAGTATGATTTAGATTGAATAACATGTGGAATTCCTTTGAATCCTATAATTTTCTCAATTCTTCTTTATCAGGTTGCTTATTCTACAACCTATTTACATCAGAGTCCATGCCTTAAAGCAATTGTCATCCTAGGGCCCTACTCTCTCAAATCCTTATTACTGTTATTGTTTTCTAGAAACCTCAGGAATCCTCCCATTACTCTAGCCTCTCTCATCCACCACTTCAAATGTCTTCTTGAACACTATCTTATTCTCTCTCCAGTTATCAAACCAAGAACCACAATATTAACTCTGTCATCATTAATAGATAGGTATATCAATCTCTTCAATAAAGTTTTTGAAAAATGAATATTGATTGGGGTATTTATACAAATACCCTGGATAAAAGAAATCTCCTAAGATGTTAAAAGCAAATCCAGGAGAGTAAAAACAAGTAAAAGCCCACCTGCAAGGAAATTAAAAGCAACTGAGAAGCAAGTCCCCAGGGTCTCAGAAGTTCACCAAATTACTAAAACTGCAAATTGTTTTTATAGTCTCCTTTCCCAAAGGGCTGCACCTGAGAGAAAATTTAAGTCAAAGTCTTTAGCACTCTCTCTCCCTCTCTATCTTCTTCTATCACCCTGCCTCCTCCCCTCTCTGTCTCTCTTTCTGTCTTTCTCTCTCTTTCTCTCTCTCTCTCTTTGCCTCTTTCTCTTGCTTTATCTTTGCCCCCTTCTTCCCTCCTTCCCTTCCTCCCTGCTCCTCCCTTCTTCTCTTCCTTCCTTCCTTCCTTCCTTCCTTCCTTCCTTCCTTCCTTCCTTCCTTCCTTTCTTTCTTTTTTCCACACTACTGAAAGATTCAGGTGGTGTTATGGGAGTGGAGAAGTTTAATACCAAAGTCTCCACTACCACCAAATGTTGCCACATAGTATCATACCAGAGCATTGTCTATATCCTTTTGAAATTGATTGCAGTTTTTGGACCAGTTTGAAGCCCTTTTACATTATGGAACAAAAGTTTCCCTGTATCAAGGCTCTTGAAGTCAAAGTCAGGTTCTGAGTTTTATCACAGTTGGCTGTTGTCAAAACAGTATAATTCAAATGAGAATAAATTCCTCATCCAAATTATAGTCTTAATGAGCTAATGCCAATTTGCAGGAAAGAATCTAGTGTATTGCCCAAGGGTACCATCTTTGGTACTACAGTATAAACATTTGTTGTTGTTTTATTTCTTAATTGATGACTTAGATGCAAGTAGAAATTTCATGTTCATCAAAGTTGCATTCACTATTTTCCATAAGTTGCACATTAGATGACTGAATCAAATTCCTTAAAGTATCATGATAAAAAAGAACATTGAACTAAACCTTAGTATTGTTTTGTCCTTCATTTTTAAAGATGTCCATTGCCTTCACAGATGATGACTCTCTTTTAAAACTGATATCATTTAATCAGGACAAATGTAGATTCCTTCAGTTGGATTAAAATAAAATGAACTTCAAATTGCACAAACATAGGTGAATGACAAAACAGTTATTTGAAAAAACCTCTAAAGAATTTCTTTTTTTTTTACTGTAAAATTAAAGTGTTTTCAGTGTGAAATAACTAAGTTATCTGAGGAGGCTTCAGTGTCTAGAAAATTAATAGTACTGAGGCCTGGATTGTAGTCAGCACATATCTTGAGTATCAGGTTCAGTTCTTCGTAAGACATTAGATGAAGAGTGCTAATAAACTGGAAAGCATCTAGAGCAGAGTGATCAGGATTTGAATGCCTTGAAAGATAAAAGGCTATGCTGAAGAAATTAATGCAATATAAGGCACAAAAGGAAATGATGGAGAAGTGGAGGGGTTAGATAATTGATAGTTCCCTTGAAGTATTTTAATAACTAATATGGGGAATATGGGTTAGCTTTATTCTTCACTGAAGCAAATATTGTAGTCCATTGGAACTTTTGGAGAGGAAGATTTTAACTAGAAAGTATGGAAAAACAACTAATAATCAGCATAATTCAAATATAGAATAGACGACCTCTGAAAAATAGTGTCATTATTCTAATCCTAAAGTCTTGGGTAAAATGGTGAAATTGTGAGAGAGATTTTCTTTTTTTTATTATTTTTTATTTTTTAATATATATTTTTTATTTATTATAGTAACTTTTTATTGACAGAACCCATGCCAGGGTAATTTTTTTACATTATCCCTTGCACTCACTTCTATTCCCATTTTTCCCCTCTATCCCTCCACCCCCTTCCTTAGATGGCAAGCTGTCCTATATATGTTAAATATTTCTCAGTATATCCTAGATACAATATATGTGTGCAGAATGTTGTTTGCATTCCTCAGTGGACCATGCTAGGAGGGGAAAATAATAGCAAAACAACAACAACAACAACAACAACAACAACAACAAAACAGGGAATTGTTAAGGGACAGGTCAATTCCCTGAGAGCATCCACAGCTGTGGATCATAACATCTGAAGAAGTTACAAGGCAGCCTTAACTGACATAGGTATTGTAAACTGAGAATAAGATAAATTGGAGGCAGAGGGAAGAGGAGAGAGGTCAGACAAAGCCATGGCCTCTCAGTCAGAGAGGTCAGAGAACAGAAACTGCCTCTCAGTCTCCTTATATCATCCTCTCACAAGAGGAGATCCATTCTGCAAGTCTGGGTTGAATCTCCAGCAGCCACCATAAGGTGGCTCTTGTGTATTTCAACAGTTACTGTGAATTCCAACAGTTATAGATAGACCTCTAACAACCTTATGTTAATTTTTAGAAAAAGTACCTTAGCTTAAAATTGAAGTTTATGTTTCAGAATAAAGATTAAACAGATGCCAAATATACTCATATTATTAATAGGAAAAATAGAATATTTAAGAAACTCAAGTTAGCATTTTGGTTAAATATCATTTTTTTAATATAATTTAACCCTTGATATAGAAAATCGAGGCTTCTTGGTTAGCTGGCATTGACCTTAGGCTAAACATTCAAATTCCTTGATTTCAACATAGCCAGACATACAATGAAGGGATTATGCTAAATGACCTCTCTTGTCTGCTCTGAAGAAGCATTATAACTATTTAATTTTATTTCCATTAATGCATTTCCTAGATCAGCACTATCTATTTTGCTACAGTTAACATCTAACAAAACTCCAGATGTTTCACACCTGTTGCAGTGAATTATTAGCTTATTAAAACCGTTCAATTGATGACAGCTTTTAAAAATAGTGCTGTTTGCTGTTCCCAAATCACACAAGTGGAGAACCAGGCTCTGTTCCATAAATGTTAAGTGTCAACTTTCCCGAAAAGACCCTTGAGTAAAGAATTTTTTTGGTTACTTTAACACAGCTCTTCAATAAGAAAAATGTGATTTTCCTGTAAGCATTCTATCACACCCCTCTACTTGTCTAAATAATCTGCCTATAGCAAAAGAGAAATACGGTTTTTTTTGGAGGGTATACTTATCTAGAAATCAACTTCTTGAGGCACCATTTTATAGCCACGTTGTTGCATTGCTGTCTTGTTTCAGGAGAAGGAAAGGACTGGAGACTGACAGTAAAAGCATAATTGTCAGTCAATTCAAATCATGTTGGCATGGATTTGAAATCACTGTACTCTGCTGATAACAGCTATTCCTAAAGTTCAACAAAATTTTAAAAAGTGCTGTAGTGATTCCAAACCTATTATAGAAATAATGCATCTAAAGTGACTGGAATAACATTTATTTCATATGCACAAGGATAAGGACTATATTCTCATTCATAAAGGACCTCTAGGATGAGAATACTCCTTCTGCTTCCACAAGTGCTTAGTCCGCTGAGAGGTAAAGTGACTTTACTGCAACTTGCCCCAAAATGAAACAACTAAAAAGTACTTAACAAAGGCAGGACATGAAAACAGCCAAGAGTGGTTTTCTAGGCTAGATACTATGATATTTAGGAAGGCATAAGTAGAAGCATAAAATAATACAATCATTGAATAAAAGTGGAAGAAATTAGCATATTCAACAATTCATTAGGAAAAATCTGGAGAGACTATTGAAAACATTAACTATTAAGTATAGAATCTCCTCTAAAGTTATCTAATACAACACCTTAGTGTGGAAGTGGCCATTGGTTCTTGAATGCCAATAAAGGACAAATTAAAATGACTACTTCAATATCGAACAGTTTCGAGTCTAAACTGAATGAGGAAGTCAACCTAACACAGGATATTGCCAAAAGGTTAGTCATTGATAATCAATCAATTAATAAATAAACATTTATTAAACATTTATTTTGTTCCAGACACTGTATTTACCACTGCATATATAAAAAGTATTAAAAAAATCCTTCTCTTTATAATCTAGGGGGCAGGATCAATAGCAAATAATTGACTGGGGAAAAGCAGTAGAACTATGAAATTGTCAAAAACTTCAACTGAATTTTTATTAGGACTTAAAGGAATAGAAGAGCACACAAAGGATAAAATTCCAGGCCTAAATTCAATAAGATTTATTTTATGGGTTCAAATCTTGACTCCAACACCTACAAGATTATCCTGTTTGCTTAAATTCCTAATCTACAAAATAATGTTGAAGAAGGGAATAGCAAATCACTCCAGTATCTTTGCCATGAAAACCACAAATTGGACTACAAAGAGTTTGATATGAATGAAACAAGAGAACAAGAAGAAAGGAATATAGGGAGGTTACTATTCAAAGCAGAGAAGAGAGAGAATTCCAGAATTGGAGGACAGTCAGATGAAATATCTAGAGCCAAGAGATTTAATATTTTATACATGGAACAACCAGAAGCTCACTGTTTCTAAATTCAAGAGTATGTGGTAGAGAGTAATGTGTAAGAAAACTGGAAATGTAGGAGGGAGCTATATTATGAAAGGTATGTAAATCATAAAAATAATATTTAAAGATATGGATGGATTATAGTCCATGATGATAGAGGAAAGATTCACACTAAAAATGATAGCGCTGTTAAAATACTGAAAGAGATAGGTAGCATGATGAATTAAAAATGCACTAAGGTTAGTGAGATATAAGTTAAAGTCTTATAAATCAATATTTTAATGGCTCTGTGATATCAATGACCAATCAATCATAAGGACTTATTTTACAATCAGGTAGTAGACAAAACAAACAGTTTCAAATTTGACTTAGAAGCATGTAGCATGTGGTCTGTCTATAAGTTATCCTTGACTTTGCTGCATGACCTGCCCATCTTCCTTTTCAAGCACAAATTTCTTGGATGGGCTATTTTATGGGGCATTTTTGCTGATTCATTGTCAGTAATATGCTGAAGCTTAATTATTCCTGCTGTTTATCTTTCCTCTTAGTGATTCACTATTATGATTCCTCATAAATTGTGGAGATTTACGGTTCACAACCATATATCATAGGTAAAATGATAGTCATATTTAAAAGATACTTATATGTTTGTTTCTGATTTCAATGTACAGTTAGTTGAAAGTATTGTCCCATTTTCCTAATGCAAGTCGTTCTCTTCCTCCTTTTTAGATCTGTTTTTGTTTCATTATCCATTCATAATCAGTGTCTCTCCAAAATGTCTACAAACTTTCTACTCTAGTTCTAAGAAGTTATAGCATGCAGGTGAGTTAGGGAGATGTCTACTTCAAGGATGTGAAGACTTTCCTTGTTGGAATGGATGAATAAGAATAATTTGTTCCAATGGTCATGAAGGCAATTGAAACAAGCCAGGAGAAGTGCTAAAAACTTGTTCAGATAGAAGATGCCAACTTCATTGAATGTATCCCCAGCCATTAATATTATCATTACTTTTGTCTTGCTTCTGGACTTTGATAAGCCTGAAAGAGAGAGTGAATGATGACTTTGCAAAACTTTGCCTCAATTAAATCCAATTCATATGTTAGTCAAGACATTACCTCTCATTCACTGTTTTATCCCAACATCATGATATCATTTTTATCCCCTTTGAAAATGAAAAACAAACAGCTGTAACATTGGTACACCCTTTCTTGGTCCTGCCAATCCAAATTCACAGTAGTATTATGAGGCAACGAGATGTAGCAATGGATAGAGCACTAATATTAGTTAAGACAGACCTGAGTTCAAATCCAGCTTTAAACACTGAATAGTAGTGTGATTCTAGGCAAGCCACTTAACCTTTGTCTCAAATCTTAATCTATAAAGTATATATAATAGTATCTCCCAAGTTACTGAAAGAATAGAGATAATATTGTAAGACAGCTTGCAAACATCAGAGTGTCATATAAATGTTATTTATTGTTTTGTTATGATTGCTTTTATCTTCTTATAAGGAGACAGCAGTAATAAAGGAAATGTGGAAACAAAAATAATAACAATAGCTGGGTCAGCAACTCTCATTTGCAAAAGCTGATCAACATTCTAGCAGATGAGAAATCCATACTAGAGAATGCTGTTGATTCCCCACTGTAGGGCTAGAGTTGAAACCTGCAAAGCTGCACAGGGAAAAAAAATAATGAAGGAATAAAATCACTAGGGAAACAATTTTGACATGGTAATGATCAGGCAATAGCAAGAAGAGAAAGTCTATACTCTTCTTGACAGAAGCTACTCCTGAGAATTAGTGTATCTTTATACTGTATTTTTTTCTGGGTCTTTCAGATTTATTATCATTTTCCATATTTATTGCAAGAGAGTCAATCAGACAGATAGCCTCAGACACATCCCATGAAGAAAGAATAAGACAAAAACCAGATAAACAACAAAACCCTTCTTAGGCACATTGTAGCAGATGGAAAATTGACTAAATTCAGATAATCTTCATTTTGACAGTAGTTTTATGTTATTAAGTCACTGCAAAGAAGGAAAATTTCACTTTACCCTATAAAAACAGCTACTTTTATATGTCAGAATCATAGCACCTATAAAAACATTAAATCAGGTACAGTAAATAGAGCATTAGCCCTAAAGTCAGGAGGAACTGAGTTCAAATCTGGCCTCAGAACACTTTCTAACTGTGTGACCCTGGGCAAGTCACTTAACCCCAATTGCCTCAGAAAAAAAAAAAATAAAATTATTATTAAAAAATCAGACGAAACTTTAAAATTTTGGATGTTACATCTGATGAACCTTATAAAGCAAATGTTAGAAATGAAAGACACTTTATAACCTATTAGAATATGAGAACTTAGGGACATACTAATGTATGAGATTTGGGCTAATAACATGCCTTCTCTGAATCTCAATATGTTGATCTATAGATATAGGGGGGGGGAAGAAGCATTATGAGAAATACTGGAACTTAGATATAAGTACACATCTAATTTCAAATCCAATGGTGTTTCTTTATTTCATATATATATATATATATATATATATATATATATATATAATGTTAGGATTCTTTTTTAGTTGCATAGTAGGTATGTATTGACTGAATTAAAAACAAGAGAATAGAACAGAAATGTCTGGGGATCAAAACCTGATTTCTCATTCCATTGTTCTTTCTTCTTCAAAATTTCAAAGAGATTATTGTAATAAGATAGCATCAACTTCATTTAAAACATTTTCTTAAATTCTGGAAATGCACTATCAGTCAAAGAATGCCTCAGTTTCTCAAAAATCACAGTTGAGAGTTACTCAAATGGTAATGGAGGGTCATACAATGGATACGAATAGGAAAAATATCATCACCACCACCACCCTCAATAACATCAATGAAAGAAATGACATAACAGATATTGAGAAGATGGATTACCAAAGAAAAACATTGGATCATTCTTATGGTGAGAATAAAGAATTCTTGTGTTCTATTCAATGGTCAACTAGTATGTTCTATTATTTTCATCTTTTAGTAGTTTATTTTTCCAGTTACATATAAAAACACATTTTAAGATAGTGTAACATAGACAAAAATAACAGTCAAGAAAAATAACTCAAGCTTTTTAAATGTGCTTCACTCTATATTCAGATGCCATCAGTTCTTTCTCTAGATATGGATGGTATTTTTCATCATAAGTCCTTCAGAATTTTCTTGGATCATTATATTACTTAGAACAGCCAACTATTCACAGCTGGTCATCTTATGATATTGCTGCTATCTATACACAGTCATTTTCACTTTGTATCACTAATGGAAGTCTTTCCAGGTTTTTTTTTACTTTTCTGAGAGCATCCTGCTCATTATTTCTTATGACAAATCAGTATTTTATTACAATCATAATTTGTTCAACATTTCCCTCTTTTGGGATGGATGATATTCCCTCTATTTCAATTTTTTGCCCCAGAAAAAAATTGCTAATTTTTTCCCCTGTTTCCTGCTATTTCTTGTAAGGTAAGATAGATTTCTATACCCAACGTGTATTTTATTCCCTCTTTGAGCTGATTCTGATGAGAATAAGATTCATTCATTCCCCCTAATTCCCTTCCCTTCGCCTCTGTTAGAAAATCTTATTCCAGCCTTTTTTAATATAAGATAATTTAGTCCATTCTGTATCTTCTTTTCTCTTCCACTATATTCTTCTCTCACCTCTTAATTTTATTTTTAGATGTTATCCCTTTACATATAACTCACAATTGTGAGTTTTATATATATATATATATATATATATATATATATATATACATATATATTTATATATAATTGTCTACATATACTTCTAACTGATTTAATAACGAGAAACTTTTTATGGCTTGTAAAGGGCCAGAAATCTGGAGAAGTATACTTGAAACAAAGATACTTCCAACGAGGTGTTAACTCAGTGGACGATGAGTTCTCTAGTTTACATATACTTAGTATTTAGCATGATGATGTAATGGTTCTCTAGTTCACATATATTTAATATGCTGTAATGATGTAATTGTAATAGGGTATTTAAGGGCTGAGAGAAGTTGGGACACAGTCAGTCAATCAGAGTGAACAGACTTGAAGGAAACAGACTGTGAAAGAGACAATGAAGTCTTTAGACTCAATTCCTGTCCATTCTCATGGTGATTATCTGAGACCAAAGGGCCGTGTGGACATTACAATGTCAGAAAGCTAGCCCGGACATTACAATAGTTTATGTATTTCATCTTTCCATGAAGGAATATACAGTTTACTATTATTAAATCCCTTATGATTTCCCTTTTCTGTTCACCTATTTATTCTTCTCTTGACTCTTGTATTTGAAAGTTAAATTTTCTGTTCAATGCTGGTCATTTCTTCAAAGTCCTCTATTTCATTAAATATCTATTTTTTTCCACTGGAGGATAATACTCAGCTTTTCTGGGAGATTATTTTTTTTTTGTGGTAATCATATTACCCAGGATATCATATGACAAATCCTTTGTTCCTTTAATATAGAAACTGCTAAATTTGTATTATCCTGACTGTTTCTCCATAATCTTTCAATTGTTTCTTTCTGGCTGTTTAGAATATTTTCTTCTTGACTTCAGAGATCTGGAATTTAGCTATAATATTTCTGGGAGTTTTTATTTTGGGAATTCTTTCAGGAGGCTATTTCTGGATTCTTTCAATTTCTATTTTATACACTGGTTCTAGACTTTCAGGCTAGGTTTCTTGATATTTGTTTTTCTTTTGGGGGGATAATTCCTTTACAACTATATTTATTTCTAATTATTTTTATTAAAGCTTATTATTTTCAAAATGTATGCATGAATAATTGTTCAACCTTGTGTTCCAATTTTCCCTCATTTCTCCCCCACCCTCCCCTAGATGGCAAGTAATACAATATATATTAAATATAGTAAAATATATGTTAAATGCAATATATGCATCATACAATTATCTTACTGTATAAGAAAAATCTAATTAAAAAGGAAAAAAGAAAAAAATGCAGGCAAGCAACAACAAAAAAAAAATAAAAATTCTATGTTGTGGTTCGCACTCAGTTGCTGCAGTCCTCTCTCCGAGTGTAGATGGCTCTTTTCTTTATAAGATCATTGGAACTGGCCTGAATAATGTCATTGCTGAAAAGAGATATGTCCATCAGAATTGATCATCATATTATCTTGTAATAATACCATGTACAATGATTTCCCAGTTCTTATTTCACTTAGAATCAGTTCATGCAAGTCTCTCCAGACCTCTCTGAAATTATCCTGCTGATCGTTTCTTACAGAACAATAATATTCCATAACATCCATATACTATAAAATATTCAACCATTCTCCAACTGATGGGAATCCACTGAATTTCCAGTTTCTTGACACTACAAAAAGGACTTCTACAAATATGTTTGCCCATGTGGGTCCTTTTCCCTCCTTTAAACTCTCCTTGGGATATATGTTCAATAGAAACACTGCTGGATCAAAGGGTATGCACATTTTGATAACTCTTTGGGCATAGTTTCAAATTGCTCTTCAGAATGTTTGGATCACTTCACAACTGCACCACCAATGTATGAGTGTCCCAGTTTTCCCATATACCCTCCAACATTCATCATTATCTCTTCCTGTCATCTTAGCCAAACTGAAAGGTATGTAGTGGTACCTCAGAGTTGTCTTAATTTGCACTTCTCTGACCAATAGTGATTTAAAGCACCTTTCCTCTCATTTTTCCTCTTTTCTCACCCTTTTCACCCTTTTTCTTATTGAAAACATTTTGCCTATATTCTACCTCCCCTAGTCTGTCCTCTTTTCTGTCAGTTCCCCTCCCTTTTGATCTCTCTTTCCTATTTTTCAGTCAGGTAAAATAGATTTCTATATTCAACAGACTGTGTATATTGTTTCCTCTTTGATCCAATACTGATAAAAATATGATTTCAACAACACCCATTGTCCAATATCCCATCTTTCTATCCACTATAATAGATTTTTCATACCTCTTCGTATGAAATAATTTATTCCATTATACCTCAGCCTTTCTTTGCACCCAGTATACTCCTCTTTCTTATCTCTTCATTTATTTTTATGTCATTCCCTTAAATTCACCTTATACCTTATACCCATATTCTCTGCTATGTATATCCTTCCTGTATGTATGCACTATTAGTAATTTGTTTGCATGTGTGCAGCATTTTAATTCTTGCCCAGGGTCATAGAGCTAATAACTGTCAAGTGTCAGAAGCTGGATTTGAACTGAAGTCCTCTTGACTCAATGACCAGTGCTATACTATGTGATTTAGCAGCCTCAGGTACTTTAAAAATATAATTACAATTATCATCTTACCATGTATGGAGTAAACAGTAGAGTCCCATTAAATTACTTATACTTTCTTTTCCCTTTTTTACTATTGTAGGCTTCTCAAAATATAAAATTACATTTTTGGTTCAATTCTGGTATTATTATGAAAGCTTAAAATCCATCTATTTTATTAAATGAACATTTTCCCCCCTTGAAGTATTATACTTAATTTTGCTGGCTAGGTGATTCTTGGTTGTAGTTCTACTTCCTTTATCTTGTGTAATATCATGTTCTATGGTCTCTGATTCTTTAATGTTGAAGCTGTGTGATTCTGATTGTGACTCCCTGACATTTGAATTGTCTTTTCTTGTTTTGCTTTGTTTTGTTATTTTGTCCATTTGCAGGATTTTTTCCTTGATCTGATTACTATGAAATTTTCCTCTAATGTTCCTTGAAATTTTTATTTTGTAATCTATTTCCTTAGGTGACTGATAGATTGTTCCAATGCCTATTATGTTCTGCAGGCTATCAGAGCAGTTTTCCTTGACAATTTTTTGAAAGATCCTCCCCTTGGATACCCATCAGTTGGAAAATGGCTGAATAAATTGTGGTATATGAATATCATGGAATATTATTGTTCTGTTAGAAATGACCAACAGGATGATTTCAGAAAGGCCTGGAGAGACTTACACAAACTGATGCTGAGTGAAACAGGCAGGGCCAAGAGATCATTATATACTTCAACAATAATACTAGATGATGACCAGTTCTGATGGACCTGGCCATCCTCAGCAATGAGATCAACCAAATCATTTCCAATGGAGCAGTAATGAACTGAACCAGCTACGCCCAGCGAAAGAACTCTGGTAGATGACTAAAAACCATTACATTGAATTCCCAATCCCTATATTTATGCCCACCTGCATTTTTGATTTCCTTCACAAGCTAATTGTACAATATTTCAGAGTTGGATTCTATTTGTACAGCAAAATAACAGTTTGGTCATGAATGCTTGTGTATCTAATTTATAGTTTAATATATTTAACATCTACTGGTCATCCTGCCATCTGGGGGAGGGGGTGGGCGGTAAGAGGGGAAAAATTGGAACAAGAGGTTTGGCAATTGTCAATGCTGTAAAGTTACCCATACATATAACCTGTAAATAAAAGGCTATTTAAAAAAAAATAGATCTTCCCCAGATCCTTCTTTTGATTATGAAATTTAGGTAGACTAGTGGTTCTGATATTGTCTTTCCTGGATCTATTTTCCAGGTCATTTGTTTTTTCCCATGTGTAATTTTACAATTTTTTTCTATTGTTTTCTTTCTTTCAAATTTGTTTTGTTTGATTCTTAATTTCTTATATAGTTATTAGCTCCCATTTGCCCAATTCTAAATTTTAAACTGTTATTTTCTTCAGCTTTTGCATTTCACTTTCTATTTAGCCATTTAAAAAATATATTTTTTTTTCTCAGTGGATTTTTGTATAACCTTTTTCCATATGGTCAATTCAGCTTTTCAAGCAGTTGTTTTCTTTTTTCCAAATTGTTGATTCCCCCCCCATAATTCTCAAGCATCATTCTCATTTCCAACCCCATTTTTTATTCTACCTCTCTAATGTTTGATTTAATTTCCTTTTTTTTTTAGCTTTCCCAATGGAATCATTTTGGGTTTGAAATCACTTCCAATTTTTCAATTTTGCCCATAGGTAAATAACTATAGTGTTAAATTGTTCTTTTTTGAGTTTGGGTTTTAATTTTTCTTGTCACCATAATCACGTTTTATTATGGTCAAAATATTTGTTGTTATTTGCTCATCTTTTTTGGCTTTTTTCTTTGTTTTAAATTTGAGCTCTTTTCCCAAAGTAGAAGGGGCACTGTCTCAGATATGTTGTACTAGGGGCTACAGGTACTAACTGCTTTTCTGATAAGTGATGTTGCCCTAAAACCCAATAAGAGACCTCTTATCTGGTACTGTGATCACAGAATGGGATGGGGGATAGCTGGTGCTTCTGCATGCCATAAGAGTCTAGAACTTTACTTGGTTCTGAGTCAGAGTCCCAGTTCTATTATTTGTCTTGTGCTAAATCCAGGGGGGTGTTTTTGCATTTCCCTGGGACTAAACTGAAGCATGAGGTGATCTGGACTCTGGAGGAGGGCATTGCTAAAGCACATGAAAGTCTGAACCGTGGAGTCTTCCTGTTTGCTTGGGGCTATGCTGAAACATAGTCATTCTCAGAGCTGGAGTCTGCCAGTTACCTAGCTATACTAAAGCCCATGGAGAATCCTGGTATTGACGTCTGCCTGCTCCATCACAATAGGGCTCAGGAACTCATCTTTGTTTGCTGTGGTGGGGATTCCTGCTAGTTTCCAGTCTTGGACTGAGCTTCTTAGTGAGATAGACATTGCTTTCTCATCTGTGAGGTTTTTTTTAGTCTAATAATGGACTGTTTAAGTCGCTCTTTTTCTTGGTCCTGATGTTCCAAGATTTGTTCTGAGCTGCTACTTTAATGATTGTTTCAAGATGAGTATGGTAGAGTTAGGGCATTTTATTATTTCCCATCTTGGGTCTAAAAACCCAAAGGGTTAGCTTCACAAACATATTCTGAGCAACAACAAGAACAAAGGTACTCAAGTTTGTAGGCATACTATATTTCATTGTCTGTTCAACTCATAGCTCATGAGCTCTTATTAACATGGTCATTTTTCTAATCATATTCATGACACAGATGAAAATAAAATATATTTCTTCCAGTAATATCACAAATAAAATTACAAGAAAAGATCAACCTATGAACATATGGGATAATCTTCCCATGGGTTACAGAAATGAGGAAAGTGAAATATTCAGAGAATATATATAGTCAGGGAAAATATGTGAAAAATACATGTCAAGGAGCACTTTTAGAAGTCAAGCAAGTCAGTAATTCACATAGCCAAAGATACATATGAACAGAGCATATGTAAGGACCCCATGTGTCTTTGTTAAACATGGTATCTCTTTTGGTGCCAAGTTTGTCGATTTGTTTTCTCTTAGCATTTTCTAAGTTTTATTAACATCTTAAAGCAATTCCCTAAGATTTCTGTTCCAAACAATAAGGTGCTGTGTTTAGAAAGCCTCTTCCTGAAAATGACAGGCTGAAGCTCTCAAAGGGATTAAGAATGAGCTACTATATATCCTTAGAAAATAAACAAACATAAGAAAAAACTGTGCTCAGGTGAAGGCTTTTCTATTAATTATACTTCAATTTATTTAGTCTTCATTGAAAATCACATTACAAGGCAATTGCTGGAGCACAGATAGAATTTTTTTTATAATTCATATTTAACCCCAGTTTGAGAATTTGTATCCCCAAAAGCTATCTTGGGAACTCTCTCCACTGAGCAAATGGCCATAGTAAGAACATCAACAACAGGAAACATATGGATATTGGAATGACAACACCTACACATCTACCAAATTTTTCTTTGATTGGCATCAAACTGACATAATTTATGCAAAACACTTCTCAAACCTTAAAGTGTTATAAATGTGAGCTATTCTTGGAATGCAGATGAATTTTGGGCAAAACAAAGGCCCAGGTGAAGCACCTTATTTTTTTTCTTTATTATGCATATCTGCCAACAAAACTTCTAATTATCTTTCATTTTTTTCCCTACCACAAAACTGGTATCTTGTTGGCAACTGCAGGGTTATCAAAGGGTAGATGAGGGCAAAGAGAGACAGAGACAGAGAGAGAGAGAGACAGAAAGACAGAGAGAGACAGAGAAAGAGAGAGAGACAGGGAGACAGAGAGAGAGAAAGAGAGAGAGACAGGGAGACAGAGAGAGAGAGAGAGAGAGAGAGAGAGAGAGAGAGAGAGAGAGAGACAGTGAGACAGAGAGGGACAGAGACAGAAAGAGAAAGAAACAGAGACAGAGAGAGAGAAAAGAGACAAAGAGACAGAAAAAGATACAGAGAGACAGACAAAGAGACAGAGAGAAAAAGAAAGAGAGAGAGTGAGAGAGAGAAAGACAGAGAGAGAGAGAGAGAGAGAGAGAGAGAGAGATTGAGAAAGAGAGAGCGCACTAACAACCCCATGGAATCTGTAAAGGTTTTAGACAAAACTGGCATTTTATTTGACACTTGAAAGGAGTTTAATATTATTACAAGAAGAAAGAAGGAAATGAATTCATTCCAGCTATGAAGGAATGACCACACAGTAATGGGAAATGGAATGCCAAGAGAGGGAAAATGCTAGAAGATGAAATTGCCTGGATTATGGATGATATTGAATGGAATAAAGTAAAATGTCTAAAAAGTAAAGTTGGAATCAAAGTTAGGGAGCTTTAAATGACAGGGTAAGGAATGTGTGTTTAATCTTCAAGATAATAGGGAGACATTTTATATTTTTGAGAGGGAGAATGATACTGTCAGATGTGCTTTAGGAAGAACAATTTGGAAACTGTGTGAGGGATTGTTTATTGAGCAAACAACTAGTTATACAAAAAGCAATAAAGAGATTATTGCAATTTGTCAGAAAAAGGTGATGGGTTACTACAAAAGAGAGGATAAAGTGATTTTAAGTCCTACCAAAGATAAAAAGCAGATAGAAGGAGAAATGAAAAAATTGAAAGACATAATCTGAGACAGATTACATCAATTCAAAATCATGGAAGATCATTCATGAGATCAAAAGTTAAAAGTCCATTGTGGTTGGAGCAAAGGTTTAGATAAGTAGAATTGAGAAGAGTAATGAACTTGAAAGCTAGCAAGTTTTAGAAGTCATTAAGGTATATACTGAAGTTCACACATTTGAGATCAGAGGTTCCTGGGGGCAAAGATTATCTGTCAAGTACTTGATTCTATGGAAGGAATGATATTAACCTGATGTTTGGTAGATGACCACAACAAGAATATGAGGTAGATGATATAGAATGATGAATTCAACCTAAACACAGAGGTTACTGAGTAATGGCAGCAAAAGGAGGATCTGGAATTAGCAGTGATGAGAAGAACATGCCTGATCCTCTTGACCCAGAATGTTGAGGAGAGTGGGAGGAGAGCAAGATCAGGAGAGGATAGCAAGGAATATGATGTCTTCCAGTGTGAACTACATTTTGGGGATAACAAAAGAGTTGAAAGATTGAAAATTTTTCCAGAATGAAAGGGAAATTGGTGCTGGGTATGAATTGTAAAATTAAATTATACTCCTTGTTTCTCCAAAAACAATATTTTGCAATTTTTTATCTTTATGTCACCCTCATTTCTCCACTTCTCTGAAACACACATTCTTTATAACAACGAAAATCCCTTCAAAAGAGAAGGGAGGAGGAGAAATGATTTCTGCAAGACTAATCAACACGAGTCAATTCTGACACTACATGCGGTGTTCTACATCCACAATTCTCAAGTCTACAAAGAAAGGAGTAAATAAATTCCCATAAATTCAAAGGGAGTTTGTTAAAATACAATGTAGATTACTCCTCTGATAATGGAATAACAAGGCAAAGGAGCATAAGGAAAGAGTGTGATAGAGCTAAGTTAATATATTTTTTTTTTGAAAAGAGATTTTCAGATCAGATTTTGGCAGCTCTGATTTTCAGGTATGAGGAGAAATGATATTTTGCAAGTGCAAGAACAGATGGAGAAGCAATTGACTATCACTGCCTTTGCCCCCCGTTTCCCTAAGGTCCTTTGTTATCAGAAGGAGATGCCAACCTGTCTGTTTCCAAACATCTGGGAATAATGGCTGGAAGAAGGAAAGAGACTGGGTGATGAAAATATAAAATACACAGAGATTGTCTCCAGAGGTATACTACTGAATTTATACTCTTAAGTCATTTCCTTTAACTTATCTTGCATATCCATAATTAATACCAGAGTCTGAAATTATGGAAAAAATCAGAGTTAGAGATTTGATAGTGATTATTTTGACCTTGGGAGTTTGTTCTAGCAGAGGAGCACAGCTACTTGTATACCTTTGACTAAAAAACGGTATGTCTCTATCAAGGAAGGTTGTCCTCTTCAACTAAACATTCAGTTTCAGGAGGAATGCACATGGAGTAGTGAGGGAGGAAGCGGACAAGAGACAAATCAACTTTGGTGATCAGTGGGGTGACAGATGTCACAGCCAGATCACCCTCACATCCAATTATTGATTATTTTGGATGATATATTCTCATAATGTTGATTTAGGGAAGAGTAGCTTTCCTGTATCAATAAATAAACAAATATTTCTCATTTACCTGCTATGTCTCAGGCATTGTCCTAGATGCTTTACAATATTATCTTCTTTCAGAGTCACAATAACCCTAGAAAGTAAGTGTTATCATTATACATATGATATAATTGATAAAAATTGGGTTAAATAATTTGTCTGTGGTTAGATAGATTTTTAGGTGTCTGGAGCTATATAGTTTCTTTTTTTTTATTGAATGTCCAACTCTTTTCCAAAGCTTTAATTTTCTGACTTTGTAATATTTCAGAGTAGGTACAACTTCCAGAAAAAGGTAAAATGATTTGGGGCAAAGAGGGCTCCAACTATGAGAGGGCTAACATACTTATTTCTACCAGTGGAATGATGGAGCTAATGTCATAAAGCATAAAGAATCAGACCTGTGATGACTAGTTTGATGTTATATATAGAATTATTTCTAGTTCTAAATGTCTTTGAGTCTATTCTTTTAAATGACTCTGAGACTATATGACATTAATCACAAAACTTACTGACCTTGGCTAAAACAACATATATCCACCTCTAATCTGCTGTTGCTTTGGCTCAATGCCTTGTTGGCAAGACACAAAAACAAATTGTCCTTTTTAGCTGTTAAGTGTCCTCTCTTGAGAGCCCCCTTATTTCTTCCTATTAAAACAAATATATAAACACAAAAATAAATGACCCTACCAACTCACAATTGCCCTCTCCTGGGATTCTTTCATTGTATCATCTGTTTAGTTGCCTTTTTTAAGTTCTAAGAAAGGACACAAATTGGTCCCATTGTCTAGCAAATGCCACACAGAAGATTAAGTATAAAGCTTTAGGATGATTAAAAGAATAGTATCCATATGTAAAAATGAAATGACTGACAAATTTATAGTATAATTTTTATTGTTTGTTTTCTCCTGAAAGATGTTTCACCTATGTGTTCTTGATTATGATGTCCATGAAGGAATTTGCTGCCCTTCAGAAATTCAGTAGCAAACTTTGAAAGAGAAAGCTTTTAAAAATCCAATGCACTGTGAAATATATCTAAAATAGAAAGAGGGTGCTTAATTACTATTAATCTCATATATTTGGCAAAAATAGGGATCAAACTTGAATATATGGGGGCATTGTGCTTTTAAGACACAATAACCCATGGGAACCCTAGCAATGTAAAATTTGCCTCAGTTACCTTTTAGGGTGTTAAATATATTAAAATATAAATTAGATACACAATAATAAGAATCATTTCACTCAGCATCAGTTCGTGTAAGTCTCTCCAGGCCTTTCTGAAATCATCCTGTTGGTCATTTCTTACAGAACAATAATATTCCATAATATTCATATACCACAATTTATTCAGTCATTCTCAAACTGATGGACATCCACTCAGTTTTCAGTTTCTAGCCACTACAAAGAGGGCTGGCACAAACATTCGTGCACATACAGGTCCCTTTCCCTTCTTTATGGTCTCTTTGGGATATAAGCCCAGTAGTAACACTGCTGGATCAAAGGGTATGCACAGTTTGATAACTTTTTGAGCACAGTTCCAAACTACTCTCCAGAATGGTTGGATTTGTTCACAACTCCACCAACAATGCATCAATGTCCCAGTTTTCCCGCATCCCTTCCAACAAACATCATTATTTTTTCCTGTCATCTTAGCCAATCTGACAGGTGTGTAGTGGTATCTTAGAGTTGTCTTAATTTGCATTTCTCTGATTAATAATGACTTGGAGCATCTTTTCATATGACTAGAAATAGTTTCAATTTCTTCATCTGAGAACTGTCTGTTCATAGCATGGATAATTTTTCAACACTGACCCTTGCAAAACCTTCTGTTCCAAATTTTCTCCTCCTTCACCCTATCCTCTCCCCTAAATGGCAGGTAGTCCAATACATGTTAAATATGTTAAAGTATATGTTAAATCCAAAATATATACACATATTTATACAGTTATCTTACAGCCCAAGAAAAATCAGATCTAGAAAGAAGGTAAAACAACCTGAGAAGGAAAAGAAAAATGCAAGCAAAGAATAGAAATGCTATTTTGTGGCACACACTCATTTCCCATAGTTCTCTCTCTGGGTGTAGTTGATTCTCTTCTTAACTGAACAATTGAAATTAGAATCATCTTACTGTTGAAGAGAGGCACATCTTTCAGAATTGATCTTCATGTAGTCTTGTTGTTGCCAAGTATAATGATCTCCTTGTTCTGCTCATTTCATTTAGGATCAATTCATGTAAGTTTCTCCAAGCCTCTCTGAAATCACCCTCTTGGTCATGTTTTACAGAACAATAATATTCCATAACATTAATATACCTAAATATATGAATATTCTTATTCAGCCATTCTCAAATTTATGACTATCCATTCATTTTCCACTTTCTAGGCACTACAAAAAAGGGATGCCACAAACATTTTTGCACATGTGGGTCCCTTTCCCTTCTTTAAGATCTCTTTGGGATATAAGCCTAGTAGTAACACTGCTGAATCAAATAACTTTTTGTGCATAGTTCCAAATTGCTCTCTAAAATGGTCGGATTTGTTCACAATTCCACCAACAATGTATCGGTATCTCACTTTTCCCATATCCCTTCCAACATTCATCATTATCTTTCTTGTCATCTTAGCCAATCTTAGAGGTGTGTAGTGGTATCTCAGAGTTATCTTAATTTGCATTTCTCTGATCAATAGTGATTTGGAGCACCTTTTCATGTGGTTACAAATAGTTTCAATTTCTTTATCTAAAAATTGTCTGTTCATATCCTTTGACCATTTATCATTTGGAGAATGACTAGAATTTTTATAAATTTGAGTCAATTCTCTATTTATTTTTGGAAATGAGGCCTTTATCAGAACCTTTGAATGTAAAAAAAATTTCTCTTTCTATCTCTTGCTATTGGATTTTGATAGCAATGTATAAAAATGCTGATCATTTATGTGGATTTATTTTGTATCCTGCAACTTTGCTAAAGTTGTGGATTATTTCTTATAGCTTTTTAGTTTATTCTCTGGGCTTTTCTAAGTATACCATCATATCATCTGCAAAGAGTGGTAATTTGGTTTCCTTATTACCTACTGTAATTCCTTTAATCTCTTTTTCCTTTATTAATGTCAAAGCTAGTATTTCTAATACAATATTGAATAATAATGGTGAGAGTGGGCAACCTTGTTTCACTCCTGATCTTATTGGAAATAGTTCCAGTTTAGCCTCATTATATATGATGTTTACTGATGATTTTAAATAGATGCTGCTGAATATTTTCAGAAGATTCCATTTATTCCTATACTCTCTAGTGTTTTTAATAGCAATGGGTGTTAGATGATATCAAATACTTTTTCTGCATCTCTTGAGATTATTATGTGTTTTTTGTTAATTTGGTTATATATAAATAACCAAATGCTAATAGTTTTTCTAATAATGAACCAGCCCTGAATTTCTGGTATAAATTCTACTTGGTCATGGTATATTATCCAGGGGATAAGTTTCTGTAATCCCTTTACTAATATGTATTTAAGATTTTTGCACCAATATCATTGAACAGATGGGTCTATAATTTTCTTTCTCTGTTTTCGTCCTACTTGGTTTAGGTATCAGTACCACGTCTGTGTCATAAAAGAAATTTCGTAGGAGTACTTCATACCCTATTTTTTCAAATAGTTTATATAGTATTAGAGTTAATTGTTCTTTAAATGTTTGGTAAAATTCATATGTAAATCCTTTGGTCCTGGGGATTTTTTCTTAGGGAGTTGATTAATAGCTTGTTCTATTTATTTTTTTTTCTAAAATGAAAGTATTTAAGCAATTTATTTCCTCCTCTGTTAATCTGGGCAATTTATATTTTGTAGTTATTCTTACATTTCACTTAGGTTATCAAATTGATTGGCATAAAGTTGGACAAAGTAATTCCTAATTATTGCTCTAATTTCCTCTTCAATAGTGGAAACCTCTCCCTTTTCATTTTTGATACTAACAATTTGATTTTCTTCTTTCCTTTTTTCTAATCAAATTTAGCAAATGTTTTTCTATTTTGTTGTTTTTCCCCATAAAAACAACTCTTAGTTTTATTTATTAATTCATAGTTTTTTTTTTTTTTACTTTCAATTTTATTAATCTCTTCTTTTATTTTAAGTATTTCAAGTTGAGTATTTGATTGTGGGGTTTAATTTGCTCTTTTTCTAGTTTTTTTTAGTTGCAAGCAAAATTCATTGATCTTCTCTTTCTCTATTTTATGCAAGAATATATATATATATATATATATATATATATATATATATATATATATATATAATTTCCCCTTATTACCGCATTGGCTGCATCCCACAAATTTTGCTTTGCTGTCTCATTATTGTCATTCTCTTGGATGAAATTATTAATTGTGTGTACAATTTGCTGTTTCACCCATTCATTCTTTAGGATGAGATTATTTAGTTTCCAAATAATTTTTGGTCTCTTTTCCCCTGACTTTTATTGAATGTAATTTTTATTTCATTGTGATCTGAAAGAATGCATTTATTATTACTAACTTTATGCATTTGATTTTGAGCTCTTTATGTCCTAATGTAGGATCAATTTTTGTATAGGTTCCATGAATTTCTGAGAATAACTTGTACTCCTTTTTGCCTCCATTCAATTTTCTTCGAAGATCTATCATACCTAACTTTTCCAGTATTCTGTTTATCTCTTTAACTTTTTTAAATTTATTTTTTATTATGATTTATCTAGTTCTGAGAGTGCAAGATTGAAATCTCCCACTATTATATTTTTGCTGTCTATTTCTTCTTAAAGCTCTCTTAACTTTTCCTTTAGGAATTTAGATGCTATACTACTTGGTACATATATGTTTAGTATTGATATTGCTTCATTATCTATAGTACCCTTTAGCAAGATATAATTTTCTTCCTTATCTCTTTTAATTAGATCAATTTTTGCTTTTGCTTGGTCTGAGATCAGGATGGCTACCTCTGTTTTTTTTTTTCCTTCACCTGAAGCATAATAGATTATGCTCCAGCCTTTTATCTTTACTCTGTATGTATTGCTCTGCTTTAAATGTGTGTCTTGTAAATAACATATTGTGCAATCCTGCCTTTTAATCCAGTCTTCCATCTGCTTCCACTGTATGGGAGAGTTCACCCCATTCACATTTATGGTTAAAACTACTGTATTTCCTGCCATTTTATTATTCTGGATTATACTTTTCTCTTTCCTTTTCATCTTACTCCCATCCCCATTATTTAACTTATAGGCACCACTTGCCTCAAGCA
Organism: Sarcophilus harrisii; assembly: GCF_902635505.1. NCBI lineage: Eukaryota > Metazoa > Chordata > Mammalia > Dasyuromorphia > Dasyuridae > Sarcophilus > Sarcophilus harrisii. The sequence continues at coordinate 61,764,478 of NC_045427.1, read as the reverse complement.
GTTGTCCCCTGTTAGAATCCCTCTCCCTTTCTTGAGTCCCTCCTCCTTTCCTTTCCCCTACTATTTCTATATTCCTTTCTATTCTGCCTATCCCTTGCCTTTTTGCCTTTCCCCTCCCACTTTTCAATAAGGTGAGAGAAATTTCTCTGTAAACCAAATATGTCTAATATTTTCTCTTTTAGTCAAATCTGATGAGAGTAGAATTCACACAGTGTTCATCCCCCTTTCTTCTTTCCCTCAAATATTTAATAGGTTTCCTTTGCCTCTTCATGAAATATAATTTCCTTTTTTTATCTCCACTTTTCCTTTTTTCTGCTACAACCCCTTTCCATCTCTAGTTCCTTTTTTATATTATAACAGTAAAATATAATTATACATGTACTCTCTATGTATATCCATAACAGAAATATAGTTTTTTTTTTTATTTAATAGCCTTTTATTTACAGGATATATACATGGGTAACTTTACAGCATTAACAATTGCCAAACCTCTTGTTCCAATTTTTTACCTCTTACCCCCACCCCTCCCTAGATGGCAGGATGACCAGTAGATGTTAAATATATTAAAATATAAATTAGATACACAATAAGTATACCTGACCAAAACGTTATTTTATTGTAGAAAAAGAATCACACTCTGAAATGTTGTACAATTAGCTTGTGAAGGAAATCAAAAATGCCTGTGTGCATAAAAATAGGGATTGGGAATTCAATGTAATGGTTTTTAGTCATCTCCCAGAGTTCTTTTCTGGGCATAGCTAGTTCAGTTCATTACTGCTCCATTAGAAATGATTTGGTTGATCTCGTTGCTGAGGATGGCCTGATCCATCAGAACTGGTCATCATATAGTATTGTTGTTGAAGTATATAATGATCTCCTAGTCCTGCTCATTTCACTCAGCATCAGTTCATGTAAGTCTCTCCAGGCCTTTCTGAAATCATCCTGTTGGTCATTTCTTACAGAACAATAATATTCCATAATATTCATATACCACAATTTATTCAGTTATTCTCAAACTGATGGACATCCACTCAGTTTCCAGTTTCTAGCCACTACAAAGAGGGCTGGCACAAACATTCGTGCACATACAGGTCCCTTTCCCTTCTTTATGGTCTCTTTGGGATATAAGCCCAGTAGTAACACTGCTGGATCAAAGGGTATGCGACAGTTTGATAACTTTTTGAGCACAGTTCAAACTATCTCCAGAATGGTTGGATTTGTTCACAACTCCACCAACAATGCATCAATGTCCCAGTTTTCCCGCATCCCTTCCAACAAACATCATTATTTTTTCCTGTCATCTTAGCCAATCTGACAGGTGTGTAGTGGTATCTTAGAGTTGTCTTAATTTGCATTTCTCTGATTAATAATGACTTGGAGCATCTTTTCATATGACTAGAAATAGTTTCAATTTCTTCATCTGAGAATTGTCTGTTCATATCCTTTGACCATTTTCAATTGGAGAATGGCTTGATTTTTATAGAATTAGAGTTAATTCTCTATATATTTTGGAAATGAGGCCTTTATCAGAACCTTTGACTGTAAAAATATTTTCCCAGTTTATTGCTTCCCTTCAATCTTGTCTCCATTAGTTTTGTTTGTACAAAACTTTTCAGTTAGTATAATCGAAATTTTCTATTTTGTGATCAGTAATGATCTCTAGTTCTCTTTGGTCATAAAGACCTTCCCTTCCACAGGTCTGAGAGGTAAACTATCCTATGTTCCTCTAATTTATTAATAATTTCATTCTTTATGCCTAGGTCATGAACCCATTTTAACCTTATCTTGGTGTACGGCGTTAAGTATGGATCAATGCCTAGTTTCTGCCATATTAGTTTCCAATTTTCCTAGCAATTTTTATCAAACAGTAAGTTCTTATCTCAAAAGCTGGGATCTTTGGGTTTGTCAAAGACTAGGTTGCTATATTTGTTGACTGTTTTATCCCTTGAACCTAATCTATTCCACTGATCGACTAATCTATTCCTTAGCCAATACCAAATAGTTTTGGTAACTGCTGCTCTATAATATAATTTTAGATCTGGTACAGCTAAGCCACCTTCATTTGATTTTTTTCATTAATTCCCTTGAAATTCTTGACCTTTTGTTTTTCCATATGAATTTTGTTGTTATTTTTTCTAGGTCATTAAAATAGTTTTTTGGGAGTCTGATTGGTATAGCGCTAAATAAATATATTAGTTTAGGTAATATTGTCATCTTTATTATATTTGCTCGCTCTGATCAAGAGCATTTAATATTTTTCCAATTGGTTAGATCAGACTTAATTTGTGTGAAAAGTGGTCTGTAATTTTGCTCATAAAGTTTCTGATTTTCCCTTGACGGATAGATTCCTAAATATTTTATATTATAAGTAGTTACTTTAAATGGAATTTCTCTTTGTAACTCTGACTGTTGGATTTTGTTAGTGATATATAAGAATGCTGATGACTTATGTGGGTTTATTTTATAACCAGCAACTTTGCTAAAGTTGTGGATTATTTCTAATAACTTTTTGGCAGAATCTCTGGGGTTCTCTAAGTATACCATCATGTCATCGGCAAAAAGTGATAATTTGGTTTCCTCATTGCCTATTCTTATTCCTTTAATCTCTTTCTCAGCTCTTATTGCTATAGCTAGCGTTTCTAATACAATATTAAATAGTAATGGTGATAGTGGGCAACCTTGTTTCACTCCAGATCTTATTGGGAATGGTTGCAGTTTGTCTCCATTACATATGATGCTTACTGATGGTTTTAAATAGATGCTGCTGATTATTTTAAGGAAAAGTCCATTTATTCCTATACTCTCAAGTGTTTTAATAGGAATGGATGTTGGATTTTATCAAATGCTTTTTCTGCATCTATTGAGATGATCATATGGTTTTTGTTAATTTGGTTATTAACATGGCCAATTATATTGATAGTTTTCCTAATATTGAACCAGCCCTGCATTCCTGGTATAAATCCTACTTGATCATAGTGTATTATCTTGGAGATGATTTTCTGTAGTCTTTTTGCTAATATCTTATTTAAGATTTTAGCATCAATATTCATTAGGGAGATTGGTCTATAATTTTCTTTCTCTGTTTTCAGCCTACCTGGTTTAGGTATCAGTACCATGTCTGTGTCATAGAAGGAATTTGGTAGGACTCCTTCATTCCCTATTTTATCAAATAATTTATATAGCATTGGGGCCAATTGTTCTTTAAATGTTTGGTAAAATTCACATGTAAATCCATCTGGTCCTGGGGATTTTTTCTTAGGGAGTTGTTTAATTGCCTGTTCTATTTCTTTTTCTGAAATGGGACTATTCAAGCAATTTACTTCCTCCTCTGTTAGTCTGGGAAGTCTGTATTTTTGGAGGTAGTCATCCATTTCACTTAGGTTATCAAATTTATTGGCATAAAGTTGAGCAAAATAACTCCTTATTATTTCTCTAATTTCCTCTTCATTGGTGGAAAGTTCTCCCTTTTCATTTTTAAGACTACTAATTTCATTTTCCTCCCTCCTTTTTCTAATCAGATTTACCAAAGGCTTATCTATTTTATTGGCTTTTTCATAGAACCAACTCTTAGTTTTATTAATTAGTTCAATAGTTTTTTTACTTTCAATATTTTTAATTTCTCCTTTTAATTTTAGAATTTCCAATTTAGTATTTGATTGGGGGTTTTTAATTTGGTCTTTTTTTAGTTTTTTTAGTTGCAAGCCCAATTCATTAATCTTTTCTTTCTCTGTTTTATTCAAGTAAGCCTCTAAGGATATAAAATTCCCTCTTATTACCGCTTTGGCTGCATCCCACAAATTTTGGTATGATGTCTCATCATTGTCATTATCTTGAGTGAAATTATTAATTGTATCTATAATTTGCTGCTTCACCCAATCATTCTTTAAGATGAGATTGTTTAGTTTCCAATTACTTTTTGGTCTATTTCCCCCTAACTTTTTGTTGAATGTAGTTTTTATTGCATCATGATCTGAAAAGAAAGCATTTACTATTTCTGCTTTCTTGCATTTAATTTTGAGGTCTTTATGTCCTAATATATGGTCAATTTTTGAATAGGTTCCATGAACTGCTGAGAAGAAAGTATATTCCCTTCTATCTCCATTCAATTTTCTCCAAAGATCCAACATACCTAATTTTTCTAATATTCTATTTACTTCTTTAATTTCTTTCTTATTTGTTTTGTGGTTTGATTTGTCTAATTCTGAGAGTGCAAGGTTGAGATCTCCTACTATTACAGTTTTGTTGTCTATTTCTTCTTGCAACTCTCTTAACTTCTCCTTTAGGAAGTTGAGTGCCATACCACTTGGTGCATATATGTTTAATATTGATATTGCTTCGTTGTTTATGCTACCCTTTAGCAGGATGTAGTTTCCTTCCTTATCTCTTTTAATTAGATCAATTTTTACTTTTGCTTGATCTGAGATAAGGATGGCTACCCCTGCTTTTTTGACTTCACCTGAAGCATAATAGATTTTGCTCCAGCCTTTTACCTTTACTCTATATGTATCCCCTGCTTTAAATGTGTTTCTTGTAAACAACATATTGTAGGGTTCTGACTTTTGATCCAGTCTGCTATCTGCCTCCTCTTTATGGGGGAGTTCATCCCATTCACATTTACGGTTAGAATTACTAAATCTGTATTTCCTGCCATCCTAATAACCCCAGATTGTGCTTTACTTATTCTTGCCTCCCCCAACCCTCTTTCCCCCTTTTAAACTTATGTACCCCTCTTGTATCACGATACTTATCCTCTTTATAATCCCTCCCTCCCCCCCTTTGAGTCTTTCCCCCTTCCTTCCCTTATTACTCTTTTTCTTTTCCCTTTTCCTCTCCCCCGTTTTTAATGAGGCGAGAGAGAATTTTCTCTAAAACAAATGTCAATTATTTTTTCTTTGAGCCAACTCTGATGAGAGTAAGATTCACACAATGTTCCTCCCCCTCTCTAAATTCCCTCAGATATGATAAGTTTCCTTAGCCTCTTTGTGGGATGTGGTTTCCCTCTTTTTATCCCTCCTTCCCACCTTATTCTGCCATCATCCCTTTTCCATATCTACTTCCCTTTTTTATGTTATATCAGTACAATCAAATTATACATGTATTCTTTTTGTATATCCACAACAGAAATACAATTCTCAAGAGTTATTTTTACCTTTTCTGCATCTCTTGAGTTCTATTCTTGGAGATCAAATTTTTTGTTTAGTTCTGGTTTTTTCTTCAGAAACAAATGGAATTCATTTGTTTCATTAAATGTCCATCTTCTTCCCTGGAAGAAAATGCTCAGCTTAGCTGGGTAGTTTATTCTTGGCTGCATCCCAAGTTCTTGTGCCTTTCGGAATATCATATTCCAGGCCCTTCTTTCCTTTAATGTAGAGGCAGCCAGATCTTGGGTGATCCTTATTGTGGCACCTCGGTATTTAAATGGTTTTTTTTTGGCTGCTTGTAAAATTTTTTCCTTAATCTGATAGTTCTGAAATTTTGCCACAATATTCCTTGGGGTTTTTATTTTAGGGTTTCTTTCAGAAGGTGTTCGATGAATTCTTTCAATGCCTATTTTACCTTCTGATTCTATTACATCTGGGCAGTTCTCTTTGATGATTTCTTGTAAAATAGTATCTAGGCTCTTTTTTTCATCATAGTTTTCAGAAAGTCCAATAATCCTCAGATTATCTCTCCTAGATCTATTTTCCAAGTCTGTCGTTTTTGCAAGTAGATAATTCATGGTTTTTTCCAGTTTGTCATTTTTTGTTTTTGCTTGACTGATTCTTGCTGTCTCAATGAATCATTAGTTTCTATTTGTTCAGTTCTAATTTTTAAAGAATTATTTTCTTCATTAGCTTTTTTTACTTCTTTCTGTATATGTCCAATTGAGTTTTTGAATGTATTGTTTTGGTCTGTGGAATTTTTTTCCATTTCACTAATTTTTTTTTTAGTGAATTATTTTCTTTTTCCAATTCACAGATCCTACTTTCTTGCGTGTTCTTTGTCTTTTCCAATTCACGGATCCTACTTTCTTGCGAGTTCTTTGTCTTTTCCAATTCACAAATCCTACTTTCTAGTGAATTCTTTATTTTTTCCAATTCACAATTCTTACTTTCCTGAGATTTTTTACTTTTTCCAATTCGTATTTCAGGAAGTTGTTGCTCTCTTGTAAGGCTTCTCTTTCCTTTCCCCATTTATCTTCTAACTCTCTTTTGAGACTTTTAATGGTCTCTTCTATGAGAGCATCATGTAAAGGAGGACAGTCTGATGCATTTTTGCTGTTTGAGGTCTCTTCAGGTTTGCTGACCTGCTCTTTTTCTGCATAGAAGCTGTCGATCGTTCTTTTCATCTTTTTATTCATGTTTTAAAGCCTTTAGGGTAGGTCTCCTAGGCAAGGGGTTACCAGCTTCCTCTGCAGAGCAGGGAGAGATGTAAACCGATTTCCGGCTCCGAGGTATGGGAGTGCTCTGAGTGAGAGTTTTCCCTTCCCCCAACAGGAAGTGGATTCAGCACTGGCCGAGCTATCAAACTGCTTAGTAGGGCTGAGTGGGTTAGCGATTGCCCTCGGCTAGAGACTAAGGGGTGAAAGTGTCACTGCCCCAGGCCGGAGCCTCTTGTGGGACTGTGAGTATTAGCAGCTGACCGCAGAGGGCAGACTGCAGACTGCAGACCGCCCCGAACTCTGCCCCAGTGTCTCTGCCCAATGCAAATCGGCCCTGGAAAAGCTCTATGGCCCCAAGCCGAGCTCCCCACTGCGCAGATTGGAGGCTAACCGGGCTGCGTCCTCCTGCTGTGCAGGATCACAACTGCCCCAAGGAAAAGCCCGTACTGCGGGTTGGGGCTGCGCGCTTGTGCTGAGATCTGTGCCTTCACCCTCGGTTTGAGACTCTCCTCGGAACCTAATTTCTCTCCCTGTCTGAGCTGATCTCCCCCCTGGCCCCGGAACCAACCTTTTTTGGCGAGACTGCAGATTTTCTTCGGCCGGTGAGTTGTTCTACTTCTTATCTTTACGAATTGTAGCAGTCAAGACTATTTTTGAGGCTCGATATAATATTGATAAAGAGGGTAAGAGAAGAGCTTAGAAAGTCGCGTGTGTCTTCTCTGCCATCTTTGCTCCGCCCCCCAGAAATATAGTTTCAAGAGTTCTTTTTAATTTTTTATGCTTCTCTTCAGTCCTATATTTGGAGGTCAAATTTTTGGTTTAGCTCTGGTCTTTTCATAAGAAATCATAAAATCCACCTGTTTTATTCAATGCCCATCTTCTTCCCTGGAAGAAAATGCTCAGTTCAGTAGGGTAGTTTATTCTTGACAGCATTCCAAGTTCCTTTGCCTTTTGGAATATCAGATACCTACCATGCCCTTCAATCCTTTAAGGTGGAAGCTGCTAGTTTCTGAGTAATCCTTATTTTGGCTTCTTGGTATTTGAATTGTCCCCCTCCCCCTGGGTGCTTGTATTATTTTTTTTCTTTGCTGTGATTATTCTGAACTTTAGCCATGATATTCCTTGGAGTTTTAATTTTGGGGTCTCTTTCAGGGAGTATTTGGTCAATTGTTTCAATGGCTATTTTTTGTTAGGATTCTTACAAGGTGCTATGTCACTGGAATTGATAGAGACAATAATTATCTAATTTAGCATGGTAGAGTATGATTGATCTGATCCTATAAGGAGATGTTATGGGCCAGAACTTGAAACAAGGTACTAAGTGGAATTGAGGAGACAATGGTTAAATCTAGTTTAGCACTGATTTAATTCTATAACAAATAATGGTTTCCTAGTGATATTATGATAGTGTGGGATATATATATATATATATATGGAGGAGGTCTCAGGGCCAGCGAGGACAAGCCCACTAGAGGACAAGTCCACAAGAATAGAAGCACAATAGAAGCTCTGAGCCTCAGCCAAGATTCAGTTGAGAAGATTCACAAGCCAGAAAAGGCAGCTTAAGCTCTTGAAACCAAGGAGAGAGATGGACCTCTATTAAAGCTTATCAGGCCCTAGGAAAAGAGACAAGATTTTGAAGAAGAAAATAAAGGATTTAGACTTTAATCCCTGGCTGCACTTGTGTTGATTACTGGCTGCCCCTAGAAGCCCCCCAAGAAAACTGCTTCCAAACATTATATTTTAGAGAAGAATATTATAACTTTTCCTTCTGATTCTAGAACATCAGGATAGTTCTCTTTGATGATTTCCTGAAAAATAGTGTCTAGGCTCTTTTTTTCATTGTGGTTTTCAGGAGTACAATAAACATTAGATTATCTCCCCTAGATCTATTTTGCAGGTCATTTGTTTTCCCAAGCAGATATTTAACAATTTTTTTGTTTTTTGTTTTGCTTGACTGATTCTTGATGCCTCATTGAGTCATTCATTTCCATGTTCAGTTCAGATTTTTAGTGAATTATTTTCTTCACTTTTTTTTAAATTTCTTTTTGTATTTGTCCAATTGAGTTTTTGAATGAGTAGTTTTGTTCTATGGAATTTTTTTTCCATTTCACAATTTTTTAAAGAGTTATTTTCTTTTTTCATTTCACAAATTCTATTTTCCTGAGAATTATCTTTTTCAGTTCACAAATTCTATTTTCCTGGGAGTTCTTTACCTTTTCCAGTTCACATTTTCTATTTTTCAGGTAGTTGTTTTCATTTTCCAGTTTATTACACTTATTTTTTAATGAGTTATATGCCTTTTCCAAACCCTCTTGCAAAGTTTTTCTTTCCTTTCTCCATTTTTCTTCTAGCTCTCTTTTAAGATCCTTTTTAATTTCTTCTAGGAGTGCTTTGTATAGGGAGCAAGTTATATCACCCTTTCGGGCTTCATCTGGAAACAATTTTTAGTCTCCTTAGGTTATGAAATTTATTCTTCTCTTTCACCTTGGAAATTATCTATAGCTAGAGGTTGCTTTGCTTTTTTACTCATTTAAAAAAAAAAATGTTGGGATCTGATTTTAGGGCAAGGAATGCTTTCCAAGTTTCCTCTATAGGTACCAGGAAGCAGCAGCAGCTTTGCTGGGATTATGCTGATTCACTCCTGGTTCTAGGTGGGTGTAGCCGGGTGCCATTGACTCCTGTGCTTTGGGGTTCACTCGTTACCTTTTGTGTTTGTGTTGGGTGTTTCATAACTTCTCTGCTGATCTATTGACTTGCAATCAGGCCAGAGTAGCCAACACTGTGGTAGAGTCCTCCATGTAGATTCTCTGCAGGACAAAGTCTGTACCACTCTGCAGAGATTGCACCCTGCCTCAGTATATGCTGATCTCTGTGCTCTGTCTACCTACCTGCACCTGACCACCTTCTGTGCCCAACTAAAACAGATCTTTTCTAGTTATCTTCAAAATTATCTTCTGTTAGTAATTTGCTACACTCCCAATGTTCATGGATTCTGCCAGTCTAGCATTATTTCAGAGGCTGAATTTCATAGTTAGTGTGAGGGTAGTAGGAGAGCTCAGAAATAAACATATATCCTCTCTACCATCTTGGCTCCATCCCCTAGGACCAGATATTTTCTGAGATTCCTTTCCTGTTGTTAGGTTCTATAACAAAAAAAGTTTTATTTTTCTTTTGTTTGTGTCCTCTTTTAATCATTCCGTTCATAGACAGAAAGAGAATGAAACAATTGAAAAGAACCTGCACTTGTCAGAAGATTACAAGTCTGAGTTTCAATGCATAGTAATTGGATAGTTTGGGACAAGCTATTCAGAATCCAGAGCCATCTTTTTACTCAACAGGCAATTGGGGATAAAACATTCTGCCCTATTTACTGCCACTCTTTTGGGGACGAGGTCATAATTAAGTGAAATGATGTTTTAAAATAGCAAAAGAGTGTGAAATTAACTTTTTTTTCTTATACTCTTCCTTTTAAATAGTAGAAAAGGAAGAAAGGAAAGATGGAGGAGGAATATGGGCTAAATATAGGATCTTAAATCATTCTCTTCTGCTTCACAATACAAGATTTCAGCAAAATAAGATTATTTGTTTCAACCTGAAATTTTCAGTCTCCATGTCACAGAGCAGATTAGGTCTTTGAAAAGGATTCTGCTCCATCTGTTAAATTCTTTCATTCAATTTCCAGTTCAGATGGAAAGCTCCATGGCTCCATGAATCACAATTGAAAGTGATATTTTTGTGTCTTAATTTTCTTTAAACACTCCTCTGAATACTCCTCACCCCAAATAGAATATACAGAAGTTCCAAGAGATTAAAAACTCTATTTTTTATGAGGTAGATTTCACCCCCCTTTTTAAATTATAACTTTTTATTGACAAAACATATGCAGCATGGATAATTTTTCAACATTGTCCCTTGCAATCACTTCTGTTCCAATTTTTCCCTTCCCTCCTTCTACCCCTTCACTTAGATGGCAGGCAGTTTCATACATGTTAAACATGTTAAAGTATATCTTAAATACAATATATGTGTACACATCCATACAGTTCTCTTGTTGCATGAGAAAAATTGGATTCAGAAAAGTAAAAATAACCTGGGAAGAAAAACAAAAATGCAAATAGTCCACATTCATTTCCCAGTGTTCTTGTTCTGGATGTAGCTGGTTCTATCCATCATTGATCAATTGGAACTGAATTGGTTCATTGTTGAAGATATCCACTTCTATCAGAATATATTGTCATATAGTATTGTTGTTTAAGTATATAATGACTTCCTGGTTCTGTTTATTTCAGTTAGCATCATTTCATATACGTCCCTCCAAGACTCTCTGTATTCATCTTGCTGGTCATTTCTTACAGAAAAATAATATTCTATAATATTCATATACCACAGTTACCCAATCATTCTTCAATTGATAGGCATCCATTTAATTTCCAGTTTTTAGCCACTACAAAAAGGGCTGCCAGGTAGGCTGAAAACAGAGAAAGAAAATTATAGACCAATCTCCCTAATGAATATTGATGCTAAAATCTTAAATAAGATATTAGCAAAAAGACTACAGAAAATCATCTCCAAGATAATACACTATGATCAAGTAGGATTTATACCAGGAATGCAGGGCTGGTTCAATATTAGGAAAACTATCAATATAATTGGCCATGATTAATAACCAAATTAACAAAACCATATGATCATCTCAATAGATGCAGAAAAAGCATTTGATAAAATCCAACATCCACTCCTATTAAAAACACTTGAGAGTATAGGAATAAATGGACTTTTCCTTAAAATAATCAGCAGCATCTATTTAAAACCATCAGTAAGCATCATATGTAATGGAGACAAACTGCAACCATTCCCAATAAGATCCAGAGTGAAACAAGGTTGCCCACTATCACCGTTACTATTTAATATTGTATTAGAAACGCTAGCTATAGCAATAAGAGCTGAGAAAGAGATTAAAGGAATAAGAATAGGCAATGAGGAAACCAAATTATCACTCTTTGCCGATGACATGATGGTATACTTAGAGAACCCCAGAGATTCTGCCAAAAGTTATTAGAAATAATCCACAACTTTAGCAAAGTTGCTGGTTATAAAATAAACCCACATAAGTCATCAGCATTCTTATATATCACTAACAAAATCCAACAGTCAGAGTTACAAAGAGAAATTCCATTTAAAGTAACTACTGATAATATAAAATATTTAGGAATCTATCTGCCAAGGGAAAATCAGAAACTTTATGAGCAAAATTACAGACCACTTTTCACACAAATTAAGTCTGATCTAACCAATTGGAAAAATATTAAATGCTCTTGGATAGGGCGAGCAAATATAATAAAGATGACAATATTACCTAAACTAATCTATTTATTTAGCGCTATACCAATCAGACTCCCAAAAAACTATTTTAATGACCTAGAAAAAATAACACAAAGTTCATATGGAAAAACAAAAGGTCAAGAATTTCAAGGGAATTAATGAAAAAAGAATCAAATGAAGGTGGCTTAGCTGTACCAGATCTAAAATTATATTATAGAGCAGCAGTTACCAAAACTATTTGGTATTGGCTAAGGAATAGATTAGTTGATCAGTGGAATAGATTAGGTTCAAGGGATAAAACAGTCAGCAAATATAGCAACCTAGTCTTTGACAAACACAAAGATCCCAGCTTTTGGGATAAGAACTTACTGTTTGATAAAAATTGCTGGGAAAATTGGAAACTAATATGGCAGAAACTAGGAATTGATCCATACTTAACACCATACACCAAGATAAGGTCAAAATGGGTTCATGACCTAGGCATAAAGAATGAAATTATTAATAAATTAGAGGAACACAGGATAGTTTACCTCTCAGACCTGTGGAAGGGGAAGGTCTTTATGACCAAAGCAGAACTAGAGATCATTACAGATCACAAAATAGAAAATTTCGATTATACCAAACTGAAAAGTTTTTGTACAAACAAAACTAATGCAGACAAGATTAGAAGGAAGCAATAAACTGGGAAAATATTTTTATAGTCAAAGGTTCTGATAAAGGCCTCATTTCCAAAATATATAGAGAATTAACTCTAATTTATAAAAAATCAAGCCATTCTCAATTGAAAAATGGTCAAAGGATATGAACAGACAATTCTCAGATGAGAAATTGAAACTATTTCTAGTCATATGAAAAAGATGCTCCAAGTCATTATTAATCAGAGAAATGCAAATTAAGACAACTCTAAGATACCACTAGACACCTGTCAGATTGGCTAAGATGACAGGAAAAATAATGATGATTGTTGGAGGGATGCGGAAAACTGGGACATTGATGCATTGTTGGTGGAGTTGTGAACGAATCCAACCATTTTGGAGAGTAGTTTGGAACTATGCTCAAAAGTTATCAAACTGTGCATACCCTTTGATCCAGCAGTGTTACTACTGGGATTATATCCCAAAGAGATTATAAAGAAGGGAAAGGAACTTGTATGTGCACGAATGTTTGTGGCAGCCCTTTTCGTAGTGGCTAAAACCTGGAAACTGAATGGATGTCCATCAGTTGGAGAATGGCTGAATAAATTGTGGTATATGAATATTATGGAATATTACTGTTCTGTAAGAAATGACCAACAGGATAATTTCAGAAAGGCCTGGAGAGACTTACACGAGCTGATGCTGAGTGAAATGAGCAGGACCAGGAGATCATTATATACTTCAACAACAATACTATATGATGACCAGTTCTGATGGACCAGGCCATCCTCAGCAACGAGATCAACCAAATCATTTCTAATGGAGCAGTAATGAACTGAACTAGCTATGCCCAGAAAAAGAACTCTGGGAGATGACCAAAAACCATTACATTGAATTCCCAATCCCTATTTTTATGCACACATGCATTTTTGATTTCCTTCACAAGCTAATTGTACAATAATTCAGAGTCTGATTCTTTTTGTACAGCAAAATAACGTTTTGGTCATGTATACTTATTGTGTATCTAAGTTATATTTTAATATATTTAACATCTACTGGTCATCCTGCCATGTAGGGGAGGGGGTGAGGGGGTAAGAGGTGAAAAATTGGAACAAGAGGTTTGGCAATTGTTAATGCTGTAAAGTTACCCATGTATATTTCCTGTAAATAAAAGGCTATTAAATTTTAAAAAAATGTAAAAAAAAAATGGGACTATTTTTATTTTTTCCTCTGTTAATCTGGGCAACCTATATTTTTTAAGGTAGTCATCCATTTCACATAGGTTATCAAATTTATTGGCATGAAGTTGAGCAAAGTTACTCCTAATTATTTCTCTAATTTCCTCTTCATTAGTCGAAAGCTCTCCCTTTTCATTTTTGAGACTAATAATTTGATTTTCTGCTTTCTTTTTTCTAATCAAATTTACCAAAGGTTTATCTATTTTGTTGTCTTTTTTCATAAAACCAACTCTTAGATTTTTAAAATTAATTCAATAATTTTTTTACTTTCAATTTTATTAATTTCTCCTATGAATTTTAGAATTTCTAGTTTAACATTTTATTGGGAGTTTTAATTTGCTCTTTTTCTAGATGTTTAAGTTGAAATCCCAATTCATTTATCTTCTCTTTCTCTATGTTATTCAAGTAAGCCTCTAAAGACACAAAATTCCCCCTTATTGCCACTTTGGGTGCATCCCACAAATTTTGTTATGTTGTCTCATTGTTGTAATTCTCTTGGGTGAAATTAATTGTGTGATGTTTCACCCATTCATTCTTTAGGATGAGATTATTTTATTTCCAATTACATTTTGGTCTGTTTACCCTTAGCTTTTTGTTGAATGTAGTTTTTGTTATATTGTGATCTGAAAAGAATGCATTTACTCTTTCTGCTTTTCTGCATTTAATTTTTAGGTCTTTATGTCCTAATATATGGTCAATTTTTGTATAGGTTCCATAAATTGTTGAGAAGAAAGTGTACTCCTTTCTGTCTCCATTCAGTTTTCTCCAAAGCTATTATATGCAACTTTTCTAATATTCTATTTACCTCTTTAATTTCTTTCTTATTTCTTTTGTGGTTTGATATATTTAATTTTGAGAGTGCAAGGTTGAGACATCTCACTATTATAGTTTTGCTCTTTCTTCTTGCAACTCCCTTAACTTCTCCTTTAGAAATTTAGATGCTATACCACTTTGTGCATATATGTTTAGTATTGATATTGCTTCATTCTCTATGCTACCCTTTAGCAATTTATAGTTTGCTTGCTTATCTTATCTCTTTTTATTAGATCAATTTTTGCTTTTGCTTGATCTGAGATAAGGATGGCTATCCCTGCTTTTTTTTTACTTCACCTGTAGCATAATAGATTCTATTCCAGCCTTTTACCTTTACTCTGTATGTATCACTCTGCTTTACATTTGTTTCCTGTGAACAACATATTGTAGGATTCTGGCTTTTGGTCCAGTCTGCTATCTGCCTCCTCTTTATGGGAGATTTTGCCCCATTCACATTTACATTTAAAACTAATTCTGAATTTTCTTCCATTTTATTGTCTCCAGATTATGCTTTTCTTTTTCTTTCCATCTTTAACCTTCTCCCCAGTATTAAACTTATGGGCACCACTTGGCTCACGCAGCACTCTCTCTTTATAATCCCTCCCATCCCCTTTGAGTTACTTTCCCTTATTTTTTCTGTATTCCCTTCTATTTAACCCATTCTTTTCCTTTTCCCTTTTTCTCCCTCACTTTTTAATGAAGTGAGAGAAGCTTCTCTGTAAAGCAAATATGTCTAATATTTTCTTTTTGACCCAAATCTGATAAGAGTAAGGTTTATACAATGTTCCTCCCTTTTTCTTTATTCTCTCAGATATGATAGGTTCTTTTTGTCTCTTTGTGGGATGTAATGTCCCTCTTTTTATCTCCCCTTTTCCCTTTTTCTGATATAATCCCCTTTCTACTTCTAATTTCTCTTTTTTGTATTATAACAGTAAAATCAAATTATACATGTGCTTTTTATGTATTCCCGTAATAGAAATACAGTTCTCAAGAGTTCTTTTTATCTTTTGTGCTTTTCTTGAGTCCTATACTTGGAGGTCAAATGTTTTGTTTAGCTCTGTTTTTTGTTGTTTTTTTTCATTAAGAATAAATGGAATTCACCTGTTTCATTGAATGTCCATCTTCTACCCTGGAAGAAAATGCTCAGCTTAGCTGGGTAGTTTATTTTTGGTTGCACTCCAAGTTCTTTTGCCTTTTGCAATGTCAGATTCCAGGCCCTATGATTCTTTAATGTGGAAGCAGCTAGGTCCTGAGTGATCCTTATTGTAGTTCCTTGGTATTTGAATTGTTGTTTTTTTTTGGCTACTTGTAATAGCTTTTCCTTAGTCTGATAGTTCTGAAATTTGGCCACAATATTCCTTGGAGTTTTTATTTTGGGGTCTCTTTCAGAAGGTGTTTGATGAATTCTTTCAATGCCTATTTTATCTTCTGATTCTATTACATCTGGGCAGTTCTCTTTGATGATTTCCTGTAAAATAGTGTCTAAGCTCCTTTTTTTTTTCATTGTAATTTTCAGGAAGTTGAGTAATCCTCAGATTATCTCTCTTAGACCTATTTTCTAAGTCTGTTGTTTTTCCAAGTAGATATTTAACTTTTTTTTTTAATTTTTAAAATTTTTTTTTTTACTTTTGCTTGACTGATTTCTTCATGTCCCAATAAATCATTCATTTCTATTTGTTCAGTTTTGATTTTTAATCAGTTATTTTTTCATTAGCTTTTTTGCTTCTTTTTGCATATTTCCAATTGTGTTTTTAAATGAGTTGTTTTTCTCTACGAATTTTTTTTTCCATTTCACTATTTTTTTTTTTCTTTTTTTTTTTTTTTTTTTTTTTTTTTTTTTTTTTTTTTTTTTTTTTTTTTTTTTTTTTTTTACCGAGTTACTTTCTTTGTCAAATTCACAAATCCTACTTTTCTGGGAGTTCTTTATGTTTTCCAATTCACATTTCAGGAAGTTGTTTTCTTTTTCAACTTTATCAATTTTTTTCTTTTAATGACTTATATTCCTTTTCCATACTCTCTTGCAGATCTTCTCTTTCCTTTCCCCATTTTTCTTCTGGCTTTCTTTTAAGATCCCTTATAAGTTTTTCTATGAGAGTCTTGTGTGATGCACATTAGGCTATATCCCACTTTGGATTTTGACTAGAGACTGTCTGCTATTAGTTTCCTCAGGGTTGGAAATCTGCTCTCTTTCTGTATAGAAGCTATCTATAGTTAGAGCTCACTTTGCCTTTTTACTCATTTTTTAAAAAACTCTTAGGGTCTGCCTTCAGGGCAAGGAGATTATCAGCTTCCTCTACAGAACAGGAATAGATGGATAGTAGCTGTCTTGTAAATGGGCTGCCAAGAGCAGTGGAGCTTTGGAAGTGCCATTGCCCTGGGAAGATTCCCTCCACACTGCCCCCTGTGCAGAAGTGTGACTGCCCTATGCAGAGACGTGCACTGCCAGACTCTGGCTTTGCAGCGGTGCTATGGTCCATGCTGAGTCACTCCCGGTACTGGGTGGGTGTGGCCAAGTTCTGTTACATTCTGGCATTTTGGGTACACTCTACCTTTGGCATTTATTTAACTTCTTTGCTGATCTACTGCTTTGCAACCAAAACAGAGTAGCCAACCTGTGATAGAGCCCTCCCTGCAAATTCTCCATCCATGGAGACCACCCTTGCCCCTGATTCTCTCAGAGGTGCTAGCCTTGGTCTTCTTCCTCCCTGCCTGCACTGGCCTCCTCCCACCTGATCAAGATAAACCTTTTCTGGCAATCTTCCAGATTATCTTCAACTGGCAATTTGTTGTACTCCCAATATTTATGGTTTCTACTAGTTGAGCACTATTTCAGAGGCTGAATTTGGTAATCAGTAGTGAGGGTAGAAGGGGTGCTCAGAATGAAGCATGTGTCCTCCCCACCATCTTGACTCAGTGGTTTGAATTATTATAAATTAGAGTCAATTATCTACATATTTTTGAAATGAGGCCTTTATCAGAACCTTTAACTGTAAAAATGGTTCCCTAGTTTATTGTTTCCCTTCTAATCTTCTTTGCATTAATTTTGTTTGTACAAAAGCTTTTTAACGATATAATCAAAATTTCTATTTTGTAATCTATAATGATTTCTAGTTCTTTTTTGGTCACAAATTCCCTCCTCCTCCACAAGTCTGAGAGGTAAACTATCCTATGTTCTCCTAATTTATTTATAATCTCATTCTTTATGTGTAAACCATGAACCCATTTTGATCTTATCTTGGTGTACAGTGTTAAGTGTGGGTCCATGCAGAAATTCTGTTATTTATGCCTTTATAATATTTTCGATGAGCATAGTGGCTTGAAACAGTATCTTTTTAAATGAATTATTTTTCAGTGTATCTAAGTGTTGTCCCATCACACTCTGAGTTATTATATTTAGCTGTCTTTCTATACAATCACTGGACCCTATCTCAAACACACACACACACACACACACACACACACACACACACACAATTACAAAATGTTTCAGAGCTTAGACTTTTCATCATTTGTGTGCAGATGTGTATTAAACATTTAAGATACAATGAGAAATATAGTGATTAATCAGCACTGAATTGAATGGAAGTTTTAATTTTAATATTGGACCAGGCTTGTGATTTTATAGGTAATATTGGATTTTTATAGAAGTACAAATGGAGGTGTCTTCTGTAGCAGAACAGAACAATACTTTCACCACAACATAGTCCTAGCATGCTGTATGGAGTGATGAGTAACATTTCTGAAGTACACTGGCCAGCAATAATAAGAAATTGTATTTGAACTTACTGCCTACAGACTCCTACATCAGGTGTCTTTCCATTATGCCATATATTCTCTTTAAAATTATGGGCAGACAAATTTCTTTCAGCACACTAACAAATTATAAACAAGCAAGTAAAATAAAGGATTCCGAAGATATTATTTCCCCCATACAAATAAAAGATTAAAAACATAAAAACTCTTAGTTTATGTCTGGCAACTTGGACTTTGATTGAATTTCCCTTCTTTGCTTAAGCTCATTAAATAAGATACTTTGTGCTCACAAAAAGCCTCATTGCTTCTCATTTCTAATCTATGTGCCATAAGCATTTGTATTCTGTGAGTGTTCAGTCCAATCCATTCTGCTCCTTAAGTAAGACACATGTGATCACAATTTCTTTTTAGACAGGCACTATTGACTTTCCCCTTTGTAAAAAAACAAAAACAAAAACAAAAAACAAATCAACAAACAAAAAAGCACATTTATAAATGATTCCTTCTCTGTATCTGAATGATTATGGATAGACGATTCTGTTCTTCTTTCTTTGAAGAATTCATATGTTTTCAGTAAATATTTAATTATTTTATAGATTCTATTCCTCCAGTAATTGACCTTCTGATTCATAATATTTTGGGATGGGTGGTATTGTCGCCAAAATGAGTGAGTCAATTGAATTTTAGTCTTGCCTCTTCCACTTGACTTTGGCCAAATCATTTCCCTTCTATAAAACTAGATTCCCTTAAGTGATTCTACACCTGTTTTGAGTCATAAACCTCTTGAGCAATAATCTGGTGAAACCTATAACTCCTTTCTCAGAATCATATTTTAAATGTATAAAATATATTGTATTACCAAAACCCAAAATATTCAAATAGAGTAATCAAAATTAGAAGAGAGAAAAAGTTTATGAATCCCAAGTTAGAAGCTATTAGACTTATATGATCTCAAAGTATCTTCCAATTTAAGTATTCTGGTTTGCTTGTTTTCTACCTTGTTTTCATAAAATGTTGGGTTTTTGTTGTAGTTATGTTAGCTGCCCTTTGTTTTAGCATTCTATATTACATGCCCTCTCAGGCATCATTTTCTCGATTCTATGGTACTCAATTGGAAATTGCTCTCTCCTTTGCTCACTTTCCTCACATAAAAATAAATGGGTTGATAACATGTTATATCTTGCCTGCCTCCAAATCTATTGTTTTAAGATCAATGATCTTTGGGGCGGAGTCAAGATGGTGAAGAGAACACATGTTTCTTTCCTCTTCCCACAACCCTCAGACTAACTAGCTAATCTAGACTCTGAAGCCTTTCTGAACTAGCAGAATGCACAAATATTGGGAGTATAACAAATTACCAGCAGAAGATAATTTTGAAGATCTCCAGAAAGTGTTTCTTTCAATCGGGCATGGAGGGAAAGAGGCCAAGCCCAAACAGGCTGAGCACAGATGCCAATGCAGGCAATGCACAATCTGGAGGTGGTGTGGGCTCCATGCTCCAGAGAATCTACAGGAAGGAATTTACAGTAGTGTTGGCTACTCTGCCCTGGTTGCAAGCCAGAGAAGTTATAAAACATCTAACAAAAACATAAAAGGTAAATAGTGAACCCCAAAAGGCCAAGACCTGGCCATGCCCACCCAGCAGCAGAAGTCAGTCAGTTCAATGCAGCCATTGCCTGCTTTTACAAGAAGTTTGGACAATGTCCCTTGCCCTAAAAACAGATTGCAACTTTTAAAAAATGAGTAAAAGAATAAAAAGAACTCTGGTTATAGATAGTTTTTATGGAGAAGGAAAAGAACAGATTTCAAACCCTGAGGTCACTAAAAGCAGATCATCTATAGATGAAGCCCCCAAAAGTGATATAAATTGGTCCCTATCACACAAGGCTTTCCTAGAAGAAATTAAAAAGTATCTTAAAAGAAAGCTAGTAGAAAAAATGGGGAAAGAAAATGAAAACTTTGCAAGAGGGTTTAGAAAAGAAAACAAATTATCTGAAGAAATTCATTACAACATAGACATAGTAAAATGGGAAAAGCAAATAACACCTTAAAATTGATTTGACAAAATGGAAAAAGAAAACAACTCCTTGAAAAAACAGAATTTGTGAAACAGAAAAAGAAAATAACTCCTTAAAAATAAAATTTGTGAAATCAAAAAAAAAATCTATAAAACAAAATAACTCATTTAAAAATTAAATTGGGTGAATACAAAAACAACTTAAAAGAGAAAAGGAAGAAAAATCAGAACTGAACAAGTCAAAATTAATAACTCAAAAAGAAATCAAGAATCAGTCAAGCAAAACCCAAACAATGTAAAAAAACAGAAAAAATTGTGAAATAACTTCTAGGGAAAAAAATTGACTTGGGAAATACATCTAGGAGAGATAATCTAGGGATTGTTGGACTTCCTGAAAAAGCATGATAAAAAAAAAGCTTACTGAAGAGATTTACATGAACTGATGCTTAAGTGAAATGAGTAGAATCAGAATATCACTTTAGATGGCAACATCAATATTATATGGCAATCAATTCTGATGAATGTGACTCTTTCCAACAATGATATGACTGATGGCATTTCCAATGATTTTGGGATGAAGAGAGTCATTTACACACAGAGAGAGGACTGTGGGAGCTGCATATGGATCATAATATTCTTACTTTTTTGTTGTTGTTTCCTTGAATTTTGTTTTCTTACTCATTTACTTTAATTTTGATCTGATTTTTCTTGTATTGCAAGAGAATTTTATAGATATGTTTATACATATTGGATTTAATGTATATTTTAACATGTTTACTATATATATATATATATTGCATTGTTTGTCATCTAGGGGAGGAGGTAGGAGTAAGGCAGAGAAAATCTGAAACACGAAATTATGAAAGGGTGAATGTTGTCAAATTATCTGTGCATATGTTTTGAAAATAAAAACCTTTAAAAAGAAAAAAAAAAAAAAAAAGAAAATTACTCCCTCTATAGTTATCAGAGGGATTTTATGATCAAATCTGGGAAATAAGCATTTTGTAAAGCAGTTTTTAAATTTTAAAGTACTACAGAAATACCAGCTATATCAAAAATGGTTTGCATAGTTATTGCTTCCACGTGATAACCATTAGAATTGTGGTGTCTCTGATACCTAGAAAATCTTAATTTAATTTGTTGGCCCTCTCTTTGTATCAATAAAGAAGTCTGATTTTTTTCTTAAATAAAAAAGAGCCCAGACTTTTTTTTTTTTAGGAAATCATCAAAGAGAACTTCCCTGATGTACTAGAATCAAAAGGTAAAATTGCCTTTGAAAGAATTCATGAAACATCTCCTGAAAGTGAGCTCAAAATTAAAACTCCAGGGAAAATTTTGGCTAAGTTTCAGAACTATCAGATCAAGGAAAAAAATATTGCAAGCAGTCAGAAAGACCAGATACTATAAACCAAACTAACAAAAAGTATATGATTATTTATAGATGCTGAAAAATCATTTGATAAAATTCAACATCCATTCCTATTAAAAATACTAGAGAGTATGGGAATAAATGGATTTTTCCTTAAAATAGTCAGTACCATCTATTTGCAACCATCAGCAAGCATCAAATGAAACAGGTTACACTGGAACCCTTGCGAATAAGATCACGAGTGAAACAAGGTTGTCCACTATTGCCATTGCTATTCAATATTATAGTAGAAATGTTAGCTTTGGCAATAAGAGAAGAAAAAGTGATTAAAGGAATTAGCGTAGGTAATGGAGAAACCAAATTATCATTCTTTGCTGATGATATGATGGCATACTTTGAGAACCCTAGAGAATAAACTAAAAAATCTATTATATATAATCCATAACTTTAGCAAAGTTTCAGGATACAAAATAAATCCACATAAACCATCAGCATTTTTATACATCACTATCAAAATCCAACAGCAAGAGACAAATGGAGAAATTCAATTTAAGTAACTGTTCATAGTACAAAATATTTGGGAATCTATCTGCCAAGGGTAAGTAAGGAACTACATGATGAAAACTACAAAACACTTTCAATACAAATAATGTCAGATCAAAACAATTGGAAAAATATCCAATATATCCAAATTATCCAAATATCTTGGATAAGTCAAGAGAATATAATAAAGATATCAAGACAACCTAAACTAATCTTTTTATTTAGTGCTATACCAATCAAACTCCTAAAAAATATATTTTACTGGCCTAGAATTCTGGGCCATTCATCTGGAAAAACAAAAGGTCAAAAATTTCAAGGGCGTTAATGAAAAAATTCAAATGAAGATGGACTAGGTGTACCAAATTTATCTATCTATCTATATCTTTTGCTGAGGCAATTGGGGTTGTGACTCTCCCGGGGTCACACAGCTAAAGTATAAAGTATTTGAGGCCAGATTTGAACTTCAGTCCTCCTGACTTCAGGGCTGGTGCTCTATCCACTGTGCCACTTAGCTGCCCCAATCTAAAACTATATTATGAACCTGCAGTCATCAAAAGTGTTTGGCACTGGCTAAGAAATAGAGTCATTGATCACTGGAATAGGTTAAGTTCACAGGACAAAGTAGTCAATGACTACAGCAATCTAGGGTTTGACAAACCCAAACACCCCAATTTTTGGGATAAGAATTTACTATTTGACAAAAACTGCTGGGAAAATTGGAAACTAGTTTGGCAGAAATTAGTCATTGACCCACACTTAACACCGTATACTAAGACAAGATTGAAATAAGTTCATGATCTAGACATAAAGGATGATATTATGAACAAATTAGAAGAACATAGGGTATTTGCCTCTCAAATATGTGTAATTTGTGACCAAAGAAGAACTGTAGATCATTATTGATCACAAAATAGATAATTTTGGTTATATTAAATTAAAAAGTTCTTGTACAAACAAAACTAATGCAGAAAAGAATAGAGGGGAAACAATAAACTGGGAAAACATTTTTACATTTCAAAGGTTCTGATAAAGGCCTAATTTCTAAAATATATAGAGAATTGACTCAAATTTATAAAAATTCTAGCCATTTTCCAATAGATAAATGGTCAAAGGATATAAAAAATTTTCAGATGAAGAAATTGATATGATTTCTACTCATATGAAAAGATTATCTAAATCACTATTGATTAGAGAAAGACAAATTATGACAACTCTGAGACACCACTACATACCTGTCAGATTGGCTGAGATGACAGGAAAAGATAATGATGAATGTTGGAGGAAATGTGGCAAAACTAGGACACTGATACATTGTTAGTGGAACTGTGAACAGATCCAATCATTCTGAAGAGCAATTTGGTACTATGCTGATAATTTTATTAAAATGTGCATATCCTTTAATCCAGCAGTGTTTCTATTGGGTCCATATCCAAAAGAGATGTTAAAGGAGGGAAAGGGACCCACACGTGCAAAAATGTTTGTGTCAGCCTTCTTTGTAGTGGCAAGAAACTGGAAAATGAATGGATGCCCATCAGTTGGAGAATGGCTGAATAGATGATGGCATATGAATATTATGGAATATTATTGTTCTGTAAGAAACGACCAGCAAGATGAATACAGAGAGGCAAGGAGAGAACTACATGAACTGATGCTAAATGAAATGAACAGAACCAGGAGATTATTATACAACAGCAACAACAAGATTATACAATGATCAATTCTGATGGACATGGCTCTCTTCATCAATGAAATGATTCAAACCACTTCCAGTTGTTCAGTGATGAAGACAGCCATCTACACTCAGAGAGAGCACTGTGGGAACTGAGAGTCATTCACAACATAGCATTTTCACTCTTTTTTGTTGTTGTGTGCTTGCATTTTATTTTGTTTCTCTTTTCTATTGGTTTCATTTCATTTTTCTTGTGCAGCAAGGTAATTGCATAAATATGTATGCATATGTTGCATTTTACATATATTTCTACCATGTTTAACATGTATTGTACCACTTGTCATATAGGTGAGGGCATGTGGGAAGGGAGGGAAAAGTGGAACACAGGTTTTACAAGGGCTAATGTTGAAGGATTGTCCACACACATATGTTTTGAAAAATAAAAAAGCTTCAATAAAGAAAATAGATAAATTTACTAGAAAAAAATCAATGATTTTATGATCTATTCCTCCCAATTTAAAAGTTTTAATAATAATATTTCACATTAACATAACATTTTAAAATATTGTTGGTAGTGAATGGTGTCAGTTGTGTTCAATTCTTTGTGATTCCACTTGGGGTTTTCTTGGCAAAGATACTGGGGAAGTTTTATATTTTCTTCTCCAGCTAATTTTATAGATAAGGAAACTGAAGGAAACAAAGTTAAGTGACTTACCCATGGTTACACAATTAAGAAGTGTCAGAGGTGGGATTTTAACTCATGAAGATGAATCTTTCTGATTCCAAGGCCAATGCTCAATCCTCAGCACCACCTAGCTGCCCTAGTACAAATAACCACTCCCATTTTATACATCAGTCAACAGAGGACCATGGAGAAGATATATCTTGTTGAAGGATACAAGACTAAGGAAGTCTAAAGGTGTAATCTAACTCAAGATCCTGATGCATAAATTTGGGAAATTTTCCATTATGCTAAATTGAGTTTCAATCTGACAGACATTCTTTGTATTAGAAACCTTCTAAGTTCTGCTACCTCGTGACTCCCTATTAACAATAAAATTCTTGAATTCTAGAATTTTTTTTCCAATTTTTACCAATATTTTCTCACTATGTAGAATATTTAGCGACTGATTACATGGTCTAACTATTGCTTCCTAGTGAAATTCTAAACTTGGGTTAGATAAAATCAGATAGTTAGACTAGGGTTTCTTTATTGGGGAATGATTCTGTCTATTGTTTTGTCCAGGATTGGACACATGGCTCTGTATAGAGATGGCTCTCAAAGAAACAAGATTACATAATACACAAACATGCCTGCACATTTACTTAATACACATGCACATGTACATATACTATTCATAAATGCATATAATATGTACATATACACATATATACATGTTCTCCTCCCGTCTTCTTTTTCTAGGGGATTTTGATTCCTTCTGAGAAAGGAAACAAGACTTGAGGGCCAAATACTTATTGTTCTGTTCTCTATAGAGAGAAGATGCACAGAGCTAGACTTATATTGACATACTCACTTAAATATTATTGTTTGGGAGAATAATCTTTTGTTTCAAGCTATAATCCTTATTTCTATCCCCAGTCTGTGAACCAATCTAAGGTGCAACTTTTTTCCCCAACAAATTCCAGTTCCACAAGGAACATATATAGTAAATAGAAAATAAACCCATTTATCTAAAGAAAAAAAAAAAAACAATAACAACCATTATTGTTTGCTTTCTTTTGTTCTTTCCCATTTTTTTTTTCTTTTAGATCTGACTGTTCTTGTGCATCATGATAAATGTGGAAATGTATATAGAAAAATTGCACATGTTCAATATATATTTGATTATTTGCTGTTTAAGGGAAGGGAATGCAAAGAAAGGAGATAAAAGTTTAAAACACAAAGTTTTGCAAGGGTAAATGTTGAAAACTACCTTTGCATATATTTTGAAAATAAAGAAAAAACTGCAACCAAGACCAAAACATAAATAAGAGAAACCATACACTGGAGAATGTATACAAGATAACACAGAGCATGCATAATGTCTCTTATTTTAAGGGAAATAACTTAGCTCAACAATGAATAAAGGCCTCAGATCTCAAATAAAAGGAAAGTCTTCAAAATCTTGTGTAGTTAAATAGAATCATGATTGCAAGACTAGCTCCTCTACATGTTTTTAGGTTCTTTTAAGAGTTTTCAGTCAAAGAGAGGTTGTAGGTGAAAGCTAAAGCACATCTATAGCCCTATAAAATAATAATAATAATAATAACAATAATAATAATAAAATATTTATGCAGCACTTACAAATAATATCTTACTTGATGCTAACAAGAAGTCTGAATGCTGATATTATGATTATGTCCGTTCAACCGATTAATAAACTAAAGTAGACAAAGGTTACATGACTTGGCCAGGGACTCATCGAAAGTGAATAGATTTGAATATAATTACTGGATTTGAAGTCAGGTCTTTCTGATTCCAGATCCATGGTTCTACCTAGAGGCTCTGATATAATGATAATGATGACAATAGAGATAAGGAAAATGATGAGAATAATAATGATGATATTAATATGAGGAAGAGAATAAACGGCAAAAAATAATCATTTATATGATGCAAGCCTTTCATTTTATTCCCACAACAAACCTATTAAATAAGAATAATTATAGGCTCCAAGAGCAGGTGGAGAGCATCAAGTTCATCACTTTCATTTTAAAGATTATGAAATTGATAGGCTAAGTGACACGTCTAGGATCAAAAAGTTATTAAATGTCTGAGGTGAGATTTGAAATTAGATTTTTCCTGACTTCAAAGCTAGCATTCCCTTCACTACATTCTGTATTCTCTATATCGCACCATGTAGCTCCATAGCATCCCTTGCTGCATTATTATCACTACTAAACCAATTTTGAAACTGAATATAACTGCTAAGATAAATATACCTTCATGGAACAATGAATTTAGCAAATTTGCCCATGAAACATCTGAATAAAATGAATTTTTTTTGCCGAGTTCTGTGTTGAATATATTTCAGGTGTTAGTGTGGATAACATTTGATGACCTCAAAGGTATTTTACAATATTGAGACACTTCTTTGTTCTTGGAAACTGTTTTTCTGATTCATGATGCAAATTTCTGTCTTCATTCACTATTATCTTTTACATAAAAAAAAATCCTTATCATTGATAACCTCATTGACAGATTCACTGAAAATCTTAAAAAAGAATCTCTACATGAAATATTTTCCCCTCCTTACCAAAAAGACCTTGAGAGAAATTATAAGAGGTGATTACATTATTAATAATTGAACCTTATGTTTTTTTTACCAATCTAGAAATGT
The DNA here is from genome assembly GCF_902635505.1 of Sarcophilus harrisii. Classification (NCBI taxonomy): domain Eukaryota; kingdom Metazoa; phylum Chordata; class Mammalia; order Dasyuromorphia; family Dasyuridae; genus Sarcophilus; species Sarcophilus harrisii. The sequence continues at coordinate 61,737,414 of NC_045427.1, read as the reverse complement.
CATCACTCAATTCAGCATGGCAAAAGTAACGACTGATCAACTATGTTCTCATATTCTCGATAGGACACTTGAAAAGCTGAATGTCACAGCAAATAATTGTTAATTCTGAAGTTAATCCATAAGGATATCACATATCAGTCATACTGGTTCTACCCAAAGTCTTATTTGGATGTCTCATCATGATATGGACAGACTTGGGGACTGTTAAAGTATATTTCAACAAAGAACAAGCTCTGAAAATTTCTTTCCTTCAAGAAATAATTCGTGTACAGCTCTAGTAAAGACCCACATATCTGTTTCCTGGGATTTCAAGCATTAGTATTCCACATTTATTACCACTAAAGTTGGCATTTCAGGATAAGTCCTCTGATGATGGCAACCCATGAAATAATGAAAATTATAACATATTCTCCTTATCCTCTACAGATCTCTTCCAATTCTGCAAAGAATTAGGGGGAAAAAAGTAGTTAAAATGGTTTCAGGCTATGTTTTGTTACCTTGAAATAAAATTCCTGTCCACAGAAACCCTATAGAATATATATTTATTGTTATTATTTTCCAGTTATTCAGTTATGTCTGAATCTTCATGATACTCACAGGATACAAATACTATCTGAGAGATTATCTTTGCAAAGATGCTTTGGTCCTCCTGACTAAGGCCATTATCCATTTGAGTCATCTCTCTGCTCTTCTTTTCTTCCTCCTTCTTTCATTCCCTCCCTCTTCCCCTCCTTTCCTTCCTCTCTTCCTCTCTCCCTCCCTCCCTTCCTTCTTTTCTTTCTTTCTTTCTCTGCCTTTCTTTCTTTGTCTTTCTTTTCTTCTCACTTCCCTCACATTTGTTTAATTTATTTTTCTTTTTCTAAGCTAAAGGCACCAGTTATACTATTGTTTTTTTCAACAGATGAATATTATTAGAATAATACGCAATTCCTGTCTGGAATCAAACTTATTCTTGGGGAAAAAATGTGTTCTCTAATAGGAAGATTGCCAAAGTCTGATTTAGAGAGGATCTCATTAAAAAAAAAATCAGAGATTTACATTTGATTCACACCAATGAGTAGTTTTAAGATAATAATCTTCCTAGATACTCAAAATATAGTCTTCTTCAGTATGCTGTCACTCAGAATAATGTATTTAGGAATCTGTCACAAGACTCCAAACTCTAATTTGATGATATGTATTTGTGTCTGAAGTCTTCATTCTATTGGCTATTATAAGTGAAAATATTGATTTGCTTTTTCAATAGTCATCATTCTGTCCCTCTACCCATAGCCATTGAGCATTTGGAATATTGAATGGGCTCTTAATGGAGAGTGATGGTGGCCCTATTTCTTATTACTATTCCCTGGTAAAAAAAAAAAAAATATATATATATATATAGGAAATAGTGCAGAGCTCTATTCTTGAAGAAAAAACCCTTGATTTATATTTAATTTTGCCACAAAAGAGTTGTTTGAACTAGGGCACGTCACCTTGCCGTAGAAAGAATGCTAGGGGTAGAAAAAGTGATTAGAAAACTGGGTGAGTTGTTTCATAATTCCTGATGACCTGGCATAGAAATAGCAATGAGTACGGAGGAGATCATTTAGATAATGGGGAGGGATGTTAAGTCTGGGACACTGGTCAAAAGGGATAATACAGAAAGTCAGGATGGATGTAGATGAAAAAGGCCACTAAATTGTTTTGGGCTTTACTAGGTTCCTTCTACCTCTGAGTGCTATCATACAATCATTTCTCTGAGACATAATTTCCTTATCTATGAAAATGAGATCAGAATACTTACATATTCAAATTCAAAGAAATCATTTCTTAAATGACAGCATGTATATAAAGATATATTAACTGTTAAATACAACATAAATTACTTAATATCATCATCAATCAGTAATGTCTTTAACCATTAGAGCAATTCCCCCTAAATCTTTCCTTAGCACATATATTTGTTGTTCAGAATTGAATTATCATTAAAATTTTATGATCACTGATTACTAAGGATTGAGTATATACCTGTAAAGTAACTTCACCTTTCCATTGATTACATTGAAATAAGTTTATGGAATGAATGCTTATTAAAACTCATGTTTCTTTCTAGATTGATTTCTTGGCATTTCCCCCAAATAATTGGCATTTCAGAGGTGTCTAAAGTAGTAGTGATAGTCGTAACAGTAGAACTATAGTAACAATATCAAGAGTTGTAGTAATAAAAGAGCAAGTAATAATAGCAATAACAATAATATTAATAGTACTCATAATCACTAGTAGTTAATAGTACTAATAGGAATAATATCAACTACTTTTAGTAATAATAACAGTAACAGTAGCAATAATAATAATAGATGTATTGATCACAATAATAGCAGTAGAAGCAGTAATAATAGTGGTAGTCACAGTAGTAATAAAAACAAAGATAAAAATTTTAGTAATTTAGTAGTAATAGTAATAGAAGTAGTAATAGGAGTAATAGTAGTAGAAAAATAACTATAGTCATAATAATAATAATGGTAATGACAATAGCAATAGTAGTAATGATAGTAGTGATAATAAAAACAGTTATAGTAATGGTTATAATAACAAGAATTATGAGGATAATTGTAACATTAGTGGTACTACTAGTAATAAAATAATAATTAATAATAATGGAAAAATGACTGGTAGTTATAATGATATTAATGGTAATAGCAGAAGTGATGGTGGTGATAGTAATTTTAGCTGCAATTATAACACTACTACAAATAATAATGAAAGTAGTAATAGTAATCAGTATAATAATAATGATAGCAGTATTTACAATAGTAGTACTACTAATTGTGAAGCCGGGCTAGCTCCCTAGAGGCCTCAGGGTCAGCCAGAGTCAGGATAAGCAAAAGTCCTTGGTTTTTAGGGGGAGGAGGAAAGGAGATGGAAAAAAAACTGCCAGGAGTTTTGCCAAAGATCCCTCCTTGATTCTAGAGACCACAATCGCCACACTTTTCTGCTCCTTGTCCTGAGGCCAAGTGACGTTCTCTGCTCTCTCTCACTCCACCCTCTAATCCTTACCTACAATTCTCTTAACCCCAAGCTATAAACCAGCATTAACTGAGAGAAGAGAAATTCCAAACATATGCTAATAGAATTATTGTCCAATAGGTAATTAGCCTAAAGTGCTCAGTTGTCTGATTCAAGCGCATCTTTTGAGAGTTTCAGGCCTTTACAACTAATATTGTAGGAATGATAATAACAGAGTAAATGATAGTCATAGTTGTCAGTAGTAGGGACTACTACATAGTAGGGACAGTGTTAAAGGAGGACTAACAACTCTTGTGTTCAAGCTTGTCCAAATCATTTTAAGGATGCGTATCAAGCTTTTGTGTCTAAGTAGTCACCAATCACTCATTTTTGACTCCAAGAAACTGTAGCATTCACAGTGGCCAAACTTAAATAAAACCAACTTGGCAGACATACTAACCAGACTGAGGGCAATTGACAGATGTCACACTAATCAGTGAATTAATATGTTTATCCCAAGCCCTGCCCCTGATGCAATAAGGAAAATTTGCTCCAATGACCATGATGACTAGTGAAGCAGGTGCTCTGAAGTACTTAGAGGTTGGTTAGACATCAAAGATGCCAAGGTCATTCAATCAATACATCCTGGGCCATTGCCTGTCATTTTGACTGTTGTCCTGTCACTAGAGTTTGATAACTCTGGAAGAAAGAGTGAAAAGGAAAGATAAACAACAACAGTAGGATAAAAGTAACAGTAATATTAGTAATAATGTCAATAGTGACAGAGTAATAGTATTAATGACAGTACTCATAATAAATAATAAATAACAGCAACAATATTAGACTAATAATAATAGAAGTAATGATAATAGTAGCAAAATCTTTATTATAACAATAGAAGTTATTGTAGTAATTATTAAATAGTAAAAATAGTAATAGCAATACAGGTGAGAACAATTGTAGTCATTGGAATAGCAGTAGTGATAAAAGAGGTAGTAGAAATAATAATAATAGTAGTTGAAATAATTGTAATGGCAATGGTAATAACAATATTAATGACAATATTAATAGTAGTAGTATTGGTGGTAGTGGCAGTGATGGTAGTAGGTGGTAATAATGGCAGTAATTATAATAATAGTAATAATGATAAAAGCAGCAACAGTAGTAGTGATAATAGTAATTACAACATTAATGATATTAATAAGTAATAGTCATATTTGTATGGTAGTAGGATATTAGTGTAAGACTTCTAATAATAAAAATGGTAATGATGGCAGTAATAGAAGAGGAGAAGATGTAGAAGCAACAGCAGTTGTAGTAGTAGTGTTAGTGATAATAGTAGTAGTAGGAATAGACATGATTCACATTTAAATAACTATTAGCTATTATTATAGAATATTGATGATTTTTTAGGTTGAAGTGCTGTAAGGGATCATTTGGCTCACCTAATGAAACACTAATTTTTCAGATGAAGGCAGGAAAGGATCAAGCATTTATTAGGCACCTACCACATGACAGATATTATGCTTTATAAATACTATCTCATTTGATGTTCACAATAGCCATAGCAGATGTTATTATTATCCCCATTTTTCAAGTGAAAAAACAGAGGCAGATAGGTTTGAAATAATTTGACTTGAATCAAACAGTTGATAATGTCTGAGATTTGTAGTCAAATATTCATGGTTCTAGGCATTGCTCTTAATTGTACTTCACTAAGTCCTACAAATGGAAAATAATTTATAAAAAATTACATAATCAGAAAATGGAACAGTTAGAATTTTATTTCTATTTTTTATTCTAAACCTGATGTTTTTATCACCTCAATCCATTATAGTTTCTACAATGCTTTCCTTACCACATCTCACTAAGAAATATTTATCTTGTGTGATTTTCCTCATTTATGGAGGAAAGACGCTTTAAAGGTAAAATTACTTTGGATAACAGAGCTAGTCTAAAAAAGGAACTTTTAGTTCATCTAGTCCAATGTTTTCTTTTGACATATGTAGACACCAAAGTCTTGGATAGTTAACAGATTTGATTGAAGTCACCCATCTGCTCAGTGACAGAGTAGAAAGTCTCCCAGTTCAACCCTCTTTTCACTCTAATACACTGACTGTAGACTGTGTAAGAACATGTTACTTCTACCACAAAAACAAAACAAGACATTTGACCTGGATTTTAAAGAAGACATCACACACACACACACACACACACACACACACACATACACACATATACACACACATGCACAAGCACACACACACATTAAGTTGCAGCTCTGGATTTCAAGCCAATGTTTGGTCTTCTAACTTCAGGTTTCTTTCAATCCCTTTGATGCCATCATTTTAGCTGGCTTTCACCATGTACATGAGCCTCAAGACTTTTCAAACCAAGTTAGGAGAAAGTTCAAAAGGAAAATGCTCCCTTAAGAAGATGAATGAGTTTAAATATTGGAGGAATGAGATTTTACTGCTCTAGGGACACCATTTCTTGCCAGTCAGGTTGCGTGTGAGCTAAATATTCTTAGAGGAAAAGAAAGTAATTGTTCTTCCTCACCACGGGATGGAATTTCTGACCCTTAATTTGTAAACCAGGTTGGAACACTGATTAGTTTTACTAAGTGACTCAGAAGAGACCCATTTGTTTAGTTGTATGTGAGATCTTGAAAGAAAGGACATATCAGAATCAGAGGAAAAGGGAGTCAGATGAGGTCATGCATGAAATAGGGGGAGAAACTCAACACCGCCACTGCAGAGTTTTATTCTTCTCCATTTTTAATGGCCTATGTACCTTAAAAATGACTAACCAGCTAAATGAAATTGTAGTTTTCCAGGCCTTATAAGACAACAGTCCTACTTTTAATCTTTTTTTTTCTTGTATAATTCTTAATTCATATTATAGATCATTATTTTTAAAAATAATTTAGAAATATTATTCTTGAATTCTCTGCAGATCTGAGTGATCAGGGATAGTATATTAGACAGTAAAATGTTGCTTTATTGCATAGGATGAGAATAGCTGCAGTTTAGAATTCTCATGATTTTTTCTTATTGTTAAGATTCAATTTGGAGCTTGCCTAAACCACAAGGACCAGGCTAGTTGATGTATTATACCCCTCAAAAAACAAACAAAAAACAAAAACAAAAGCTAAGCCACATTTCAAATCAAACCAAGTTGTCAAGTGAAAGAAAGTCAATAAGTATTATTAAGGAGTGATTATAGACAATATACTAGACACTGGGAAATACAAGGAAAGGCAAAAGTAATTCTTAACTTCAAAGAGCAAACTTTCTAATGGTAGAGACAGTATATAGGTAACTATGTACAAACAAAATATATACAATATTGTGGAGATAATCTTTGAAATTAAGGATTAATATTGAAAGACAATGGTAAACTATTTTTTCAGAAGGATCAAATTTACATTAAATTTGAAGAATATCAATAGCAGAGAAAAAGAAGTAAAAGATCCTATTGATAAAGGGCAACCACTTAAAATCCATAACTAGAGAGATGTAGGATAATGTGCATTGAACAGCATCACAGATGATGCAAAAAAAAATTAGTTGTGACCCATAGAGAAGGATGATAATAATTATAATTAGTGTATATAAGATTGATCACAGAGAAAAATTGCCCCAAGCAAGCCTTCAGAAAAGAGTGACAGTAAATCTATACTATATAGTTACCTCATGCTACATGGGCTCACTTACTTGCTAAAATGGCATTTGATGGGTGGCAAGAAAAAAAATGATGCCTTAGGTTTCTCTTAATTGACCTCAAGCATCCTATGAATTAGGACTGTACTTATTACCTTTTCCAGAATAGTAAGTATATTTACTAATAAAGGTCAGTAGGTTTAAAAACATTTCAAACACGTACTAAGATATATTCCAAAACTATGACTTGTCTGAAACTCCATGTAGTGACTCATTTAATTAAGGTAGGCACTTTACTTGAAACAACAAATTTAGATTTTTATCCATTACTTGGGATCATACAAACATGTCTGTAATATAAAATAAAGTGTGAATTCTATGTTCCCATCTCTAAGCATTTCTAGCACTTTCATTATGTTGTATTCTGGGATCCAATCCTCTAAATTGAAATTATGTGAATTACATGTTTTTCCCCAAAATAATGTTCTAAGGAAGGCTATAATTTATAATCAATAACTATATATCTAACTTTGAAAAAAATGAGAATCAATCTACAAGCATTTATGTAGGAACTTCTATGGAGTAGTTCTGTGTTAAGTATAGTGACATAGAAATATTGTCATTATCTATGCTTTATTACATTTCTGTTTCTTAAATATTTACCAATTACATTTTGATCTGGTTCTGGTTGCATTCTTGAGTGCAGTCTTAGGTTTAGAGTGTGACTCCTCTGACTTAAAGCAGTTACTCCTAAAATTGACAGAGCCTGGAGCTGTACCCAAATCTGGGGCACTTTATATTTTTCCATGCTGTTTATAGGCAGTGTGGTATAAAATGTTACAGAAAACATATTAATACCTATGGTATCAGAGAGGGATAGAAGCTTAAAATGGAGGGGGGCTTTCAGAGAACATATATTCTAGCTACTATAGGAATAATTAAGGATAATACAGCATTGATGTTAATTTAAAAAAATGCATGGGACCAATACCTAAGAATTCCTGTGGGCTGTATATTGACAGTTTTAAAGTGTCATATTCCTATGTATACTATTTTTGTATTCCATTCCTATTGTATACTATATTTTGTATAATTCCCAATTATATTTTAATCTGGAAATATTGTAGATCATATATGGGCTGGTGGGCAGTATGTTTGACCCTTCTTGTTAAGACTTTTCATGATGAAAATTTGCAATGGACAAAGATCACTTTTCCTAATTACAGCTAATATCCCATTATATGACACAGAGTTGGTTTCACTCCTAATTTTTTTAAAGCAACATCTCAGAAACAAGACAAAATTGATCATGGAATTCTAAGGACATATTTGAAAAGATCTTAGGAAGTATTAAATTATTAAATCTAATAACAGGTTATATTAAAAACAATCTACCACTATCAAAAACAAAGAAACAAACAAACAGCAAAACAGCACTCTAATCATGCACATTTTAATTGCTTCTTTTTTTAGTGTAATCCCTATGCAAAGCAATGAGTTAAGTGGATGCTACTTCAATACTTCAGGGATATATAATAATTTGATATAATTCCTCACATGCAGATCCTAATTTCTCTACTCATGGTATTAGATACAAATAGAAGCACCCCTAGAGGCTCATATTGACTTAGAAAACCACAAATTTGCATTATTTATGTTATATTATATCTTTATTTGTGCTATTAAACATTTCTCAATTACATTTAATCTAGTTTGGATGGTATTTTGGAGTTTTGCCAGGGCCCTACAGCAGCAAGTTTGACATTTGTGCATGTATCAGCAGATGGTTATCTGTGATTGAAAAGCATCATCACCTATTGGACAACTTTCTAAGATTCAATTTTTTTTGCTCTTTGGTTGATGATATGGATACCCAGTCATTTACCTGATACACACTGAAATCCCTTCCAATTTCTTAATAATGGACTAAATTATTGTCCTATTTTTTAGAAAAGCCTTCTAGAACTCTAAATCATCAAAAGCCAAACTTTTGGGAAAAAAGTCATTATTAGACAAAATGCTTCTGGGAAAACTGGAAAACAGTATAGAAAAAAACTAGGTTTAGCACAACTTCTCATACCATATACCACAATGAAGTCAAAATGGGTATCTAGTTTACAGATAAAAGATTATATTTAAGCAAATAAGGATAATATTGAATATTCTATCTGTCATATCTAAGGATGATAAAAGAATGGAATCCCAAAGAAAATATAGAAAGTATTACAAAATATAAAACAGAACATTTTGATTATATTGAATTAAAAAAAAAAACTTTTTGTTTTGTGGAAAAAACAGTGCAACCAAAATTAAAATAAAGAAGAAAACTGGGGAAAATTTGCAGCAGGTATCAGTAATAAAGGCCTCAATTCTCAAATAAATTGAGAATTGAATCACATTTATAAAACTACAAATCATTTACCAATTGATACATGGCCAAAAATATGAGCAGGCAATTTCAGACAGAAATCAAAGCTATCTTATATGAAAAAGTGTTCTAAATTGCTATTAAAGAAATGCAAATTAAAACATCTTGGAAGTGATGACTCATACTTGTCAGATTAATTAATAAGACCACATAATGAGAGAATTATAATGGATTTGAGAAGGGTTAAGAGGAAATTGGAATGCTAGTGCTCTGTTGGCGGAATTGTGAACTTATCCAACTATTTTGAAGAACAAATTGAAACTATGTCCAAAGAGCTATAAAAATGATGTATATTCTTTGATCTAGCAATACCACTGCCAGATCTATATTCCAAAGACATAAAAAAAACCTATTTGTAAATATATATATATATATATATATATATATATACACATATGTGTATGTGAATATATATTTATGATGAAATGAAGAATTATGAATGACTCAGCTATTTTCAGAAATCCAAGATAATCCCATACTACCTGCTTCTAGAGAAATGATTGATATTGATTGAATACAAACTGAAGTATGTTATTATTCACTTTCTTTCCTCTTTTTTCTTTTATTTCAAATCTTCTTGTACAAAATGATTAATGCTCATTTGTAACCGATATCTAACTATTCTCCATTTCAGGGAGAGGAGACAAGAGGAGGGAGAGAGGGATTGATTTTGGACACAAAACTAAAACAACAACAACAATATTTTTGTTTAAACATTAAAAAATTGTTTTAACATGTAATTGGGGACATAAGATATATTTTAATAAAGAATCCTGGATCATTTCCATATTTTGATGAGACATCATAAATGGGCTTTAATGAGGGATTATAGAACAAATAAATTATTTTCCTATCACATCCCTATATGAGTTCTATTACTGAAATCTATATATCACAGGGTTTCACTTGTATACCACCTGGAACATGATGTTTGGGGAAAAATATATTTAAGAGGTAGAATTTTAATGTGAATTAATTCTTCTCAGCCTATGTGTTTTGTTTTTGTTTTTGTGTATATTTGTGTATCTGTGTGCATATGCTTGGTTTTCATGAAATTCTGATCAGAAATACTGATCGCTTAAAATGGTAGGAAAGAGGTGATTATTGAGATTTAACATGGATTCCTCATAAACTAGCCATAGCATCCTAGTTTTACTTCCCTTATTGGCAAAATTAGCATTCCAGCAGACTAGCTAAATACTATACACATAATTAATTGCATTTCAAGAAGGCAGATGATAAAAAAAAAACTCAACATTTCCTGGGGGGGGGGTGAAATGAAGAAATATGAGTTGTATGATAATGATGATAATGTATATAAGGATTCAGGAAGATTTGAATTATTAGAGTGGAGCTAGTGGATTGATATCACCCTGGAAAAAATTCTCTAATGAAGTATTTGAGGAATGAAACATCTTTAGTTATTTACGACCAAGTGCCTATGAAACTTTCAAACTAGAAGTTCCAGAGAATTTCATACTCAACACATCTAAAACCAAAGTTCATTATCCTCTACTATATTTCCATATTTTTTTTAAATGCAGGACAATCCATCTAGTATCCAAAATGTGAATTCTTAGCATTATCCTCTATTCTTTAATCATATACAACCAGCTGACAAACTGTGCCTTTTTAATGCTTAAAATATAGTACATATCCTATCCCTTTTATTCACTTGTTCATCAATACAGTCATCAACGCTGCCCTAGTATTAGACTAATATTTATAAAATTGTATGTTGGATTATACAACAAACAATGCTCACCCCTATCCCTTTTTTCCCTGGATTGTCGAATCTTCTGCCTCTTCATATGATCTAACTTGTCTCATGATACTCCCTCACAACTCAATGTCTTTTTCTGTGATGTCATCATACCAAAGTCCATTCACAACCACACCTTCTGTCCATGTGATAATCCCCTCTGTCAACCCCTGTAACAGATACAGATCTCAAGAGTTACAGATATCATTTTCTTATCTAGTACATAAACATTTTAACAAATAATATATATTTTCCTCTGTTTATCTTTCTATGCTTCTCTTGAGTCCTGTGTTTGAAGATTAAATATTATGTTTAGTTCTGTGTTTTTTTTTTCAGTAGGAAGTATGAAAGTTTCTTACTTCACTGAAGATCCATCACAAACCATGAAAAGCTGTTGCCAAGTCTCACTGAGTAGGTTATTCTTGGATGTAATCCTAGGTCTTTTGCCTTTTGGAATATAGAATTCTTGGCTCTTTGATCCTTTATTGTAGAAGCTTCCAGATTCTAGATAATCCTGATTGTTATTCCTTGATATTTGAATTGCTTTTGTCTGGAAGGTTGCAGTATTTTTCCTTGAGACTGTAGTTCTGGAGTTTTGCAACAATATTCACTGGTGTATTTCTTGTAAGATCTCTTTTGATTTTTTTGTTTTGTTTTATTATTATTATTATAACTTTTTATTAACAAAACATATGCATGGGCAATTTTTCACCACTGACTCTTGGGAAACCTTCAGTTCCAAATTTTCCCCTCCCTCCCACTCACTCCCTTAGATAGCAGGTAGTCCAATATATGTTAAATATGTTAAAATATATGCTAAATCTAATATATGTGTACATATTTATACAGTTATCTTGATGCACAAAAAAAAAATCAGATCTAAAAAGAAAGAAAAACACCTGAGAAGGAAAACAAAAATGGAAGCAAACAATAACAGAAAGAGTAAAAATGCTATGTTGTGGTCCACACTCATTTCCCATAGTCCTCTCTCTCAGTGTAGATGATTCTCTTCATTACTGAACAATTGGAACTGATAACATCATTTCATTGTTGAAAAGAGACACATCCTTCAGAATTGATCTTCAACAACACTATATGAAGATCAATTCTGAAGGATGTGTCTCTTTTCAACAATGAAATGATGTTATCAGTTCCAATTGTTCAGCATCAGTTGATGTAAGTCTGTCCAGGCTTCTCTGAAACCATCCTGCTGATCATTTCTTATAGAACAATAACACTCCATAACATTCATGTAACATAACTTCTTCAACTAGTCTCCAACTACTGAGCACCCATTCAATTTCTAGTTTCTTGCCACTACAAAAAAGGCTGACACAAATATTTTTATGTATGTGTGTCCCTTTCCCACCTTTATGATCTCTTTGGAATACAAACTCAAAAGAAATATTGCTGAATCAAAAGAAATGCACATTTGGATAGCCCTTTAGGAATAGTTCCAAACTGTTCTCCAGAATGCTTGAAGCATTTCACAACTCCACCAAAAATGTATTAGCATCCCAGATTTCCCAAATCTTCTTCAATATTCATCATTTTAATTTTTTTTGTCATTTTAGACAATCTGAGAGTTCTGTAGTGGTGACTCAAAGTTTCCTTATTTGCATTTCTCTGATCTGTAATGATTTAGAAAGTCTTTTCATATGACTAGAAATGGTTTTTCTTTCATCTGAAAATTGCCTGTTCATTTCCTTTGACTATTTATGAATTGGAGAATGGCTTGTATTCTTATAAATTTGAGTCAATTTTCTATATATTTTAGAAATGAGGTCTTTAGGGGGTGGAACCAAGATGGCAGAGAAGGCACACTCGACTTTCTAATCTCCTCTCATACCCTCATGACCAATTATTAAATTAAGCCTCAAAAATAGCACTTGAATGATAAAACCCACAAAGATTAGAAATACAACAATTTACTAGTCGAAGATAATCTGGAAGTTCATCAGAAAAGATTTGTCCTGAGGGGCCAGAGCAGATCAGGGCAAACAGGGAAATAGGAGAGGCTAGCAAATGGAGAGAACTGGGGCGGGGGGTGGCCTCTGTGGTTAGAAAAATTGAAGAGACGGCATAGGCTGATTGCTCTGTCTTGGTTGCAAAACAGTGGGCCAGCAGAGAAATTAAAGCCAAAGGAGATAGTATTCTAAAAAACACCAGAACCTATCTACCCAAACCAGAAGTGACTCAGCACAGATCATAGCACAGCTATGCAGCCCCATTCTGCAATACAGGGCTTTTTCTTGGAGCAGTTACAAATCTGCATGGCAGGTGGGGACAGCCTGGGGCAGCCTCTAATCTGCACATTTGGGGGCTCAGCCTAAGGCAGTAGAATTTCCCCAGTGGGACTGTGCTTCCCTGGGTAGAGACACTTCCAGTCCATGCAGGACTATTCTCTGGTCAGCTGCTAGTTTCCAGAGCCCCATGTTGGGCTTTAGCCTGGCATAGTGACACATTCACTGCTCAGCCTCTAGCCTCAGAGAAGTAGCTAATCTACTCAGCAGAGTTCATCACTGGGTAATTCCATAGCTCAGTTTGAGCTGGGGCACTTCCATAGTTCGGCTCGAGCTGAATCATTTCCGGTTGAGGGGGGTAAGTTTTTCCCAGAGCACTCCCATACCTCTGCAGCCCATTTACAAGACAGCTACTATCCATATGCCTATCCTTGCTTTGCAGAGGAAGCTGGTAACCTCCTTGTCCTGAAGGTAGACCCTAAAGGCTTTAAAAAATGAGTAAAAAGATTAAAAGGATGATCAATAGCTTCTATACAGAAAGAGAGCAGGTATGCAACACTGAGGAGACTAATAGCAAACAGTTTCCAGACAATACCCTAAAGGGGAATGTCACCTGGTCGCCATCACATAACTTTCTCTTAGAAGAGACTATTAAAAATCCTAAAAGAGAGTTAGAAGAAAAATGGGGAAAGGAAAGAGAAGCTATGCAAGAGAGTAACAACTTCCTGAAATGTGAATTGGAAAAGGTAAAGAATTCCCAGGAAATGCAGGAAAACAGAATTTATGAATTGGAAAAGGTAAAAAAATCCCAGGAAAGTAGGATTTGTGAATTGGAAAAAAAAATAACTCACTAAAAAAAATAGTGAAATGGAAAAAAATTCCATAGAGCAAAACAACTCATTTAAAAACTCAATTGGACATATACAAAAAGAAATTAAAAGGCTAATGAAGAAAATAACTCATTAAAAATCAGAACTGAATAAATAGAAATGAATGATTCATTGAGACATCAAGAACCAGTCAAGCAAAACCAAAAAAAACAAAGCAAAAAAAAAAAAAAGAAAAAGAAAAATTAAAAAAAAACAATTAAATATCTACTTGGAAAAATAACAAACCTGGAAAATAGATCTAGGAGAGAGAATCTGAGGATTACTGGACATTCTGAAAATTATAATGAAAAAAAAAAAGCCTAGATACGAGTTTACAGGAAATCATCAAAGAGAACTGCCCAGATGTAATAGAATCAGAAGGCAAAATAGGCATTGAAAGAATTCATGGAGCACCTTCTGAAAAAGACCCTAAAAAAAAAAAAAAAAAACAAGGAGAAAAGTACAACTTAATGAAGTGACTGCCTTAGGCCTATAGTTTTAAATTGTTTTTACTGAATTTACTGAAATTGAAATTTGTATTTACAAATCCCATTTAGATGTAAATTTCTTAATTTCATCATTATCTTGGTGGAAATAAAAAAAAAAAATCATTTGATTCATTAAAGGATTGAAGAGCCTGGAATCTTATATTCCAAAAGGAAAAAGAACTTGGAATGCAGCCAAGAATAAACTACCCAGCTAAGCTGAACATTTTCTTCTATGGAAGAAGATGGACATTTAATGAAACAGATGAATTCCTTATGATTCCTTACAAGAAACAATTGTTTCTAAGGAAAAAACCAGATCTAAACAAAAAAAAAAAAAAAATAATGTGATCTCTAGCCATAGGACTCAAGAGAAGCAGAAAAAGGTAAAAGGAACTCTTGAGAACTGTATTTCTGTTGTGGATATACACAAAGACTATATGTATAATTTGATTTTACTGATATAACATAAAAAGGGAAGTAGAAATAGAAAGAGGATAGTGTCAGAAAAAAGGGAAAGAGGGGATAAAAAGAGGGAAACTACATTCCACGAAGAGGCGAAGAGGCAAAGAGGTAGAGGAAAAGGGAAAAGGAAAAGAGTAATAAGGGAAGGGTACAAGAAAGGAGAAGAGATTCAAAGGGGTATGGGAAGGATTCTGAAGAGGGTGAGCCATGTCACACAAGTGGGGCCCATAAGTGTAATACTGGGAAAGAGGATGGGGGGGGAGCAAGAAAAAGAAAAGTATAATCTGGGGACAATAAGATGGCATAAAATACAGAATTAGTAATTTTAACTGTAAATGTAAATGGGATAAACTCTCCCATTAAGCAGAAGGTTTTCAAGGGTAAGTGTTGAAAAATTACCCATGCACGTGTTGTAAATAAAAAAGCTATAATAAAAAAGATCCTTTTTGAATTCTTCCAGGAGAGCCTTGTAAGATGGAGAACAATTCACATCACTCATTGGGGCTTCATCTGGATATGATCTGAATTTTTTTTGTTCTCAGGGGTTTGAGATCTGTTTTCTCTCTCCATTAAAAAAAAAAAAAAAAAAAAAAAAAAAAAAAAAACTATCTAGTGCTAGAGTCTTTTTGCTTTTTTTGCTCAATTTTTTATAAAAGCTTGAGATCTTCTTTTAGAGTTAAGGGGAGATTGTCCAAACTTCCTCTACATGCAACAATTTCTGTTCTTTATTGGTTCTGAGTAACTTCCAGTGTGGTTGTGGATGTGGCGAGATCCCAAGTTATTTTTTGATTCAGAGGCTATTTGCCTTTTGTATTTGTGTTGGATGTCTTTCAGCTAATCTGTTGGCCTACCGGCTTTCAAACTGCTGCCTCCCTCCATCCCCAACTGAAACAGATATTTTCTGAAGTTCTTCCAAAATATCTTCTGCTGGAAGTTTGTTACATTCCAAATATTTTTTGGTTCTGTTGCTCCAAAACCAGTTCAGAGGTTTGATTTGATGTTAATCTGAGAGAGATTAGAGAGAACTTAAATAAAGATATGTCTCCTCTCTGCAATCTTGACTCTACCCCTGTTGTGTTTTTCTAATGAAATTTTTCACATTTTCCTCCATTTTTTTCGTGATTTTGACTTTGAGTGATCTTGTTGTTTCATAGAAGCATTATCTTTCATTTGCCATGTTCTAGTTTTTAATGTGTGATTTTCTTCAGTTAGCTTTTGCATCTCTTTTTTCCATTAGGTTAATTCTACCTTTGAAGGTATTGTTTTCTTCACTGGATTTTTTTTTTTTGCATTTGGCCAGTTGTATTTTTTAAGGTATTTTTTTCTTCAGTACATTTTTTTCCTTTCCTTTTTCAAGTTATTGACTCTGTCTTGAATACCTGTCATTTCTTTTCTCATTTTTTCTACTTTTCTAATTTTCCTTTTAAAGTCTTTTAGTCTTTTATGAGCACTCCTAAGAAGAGGCTTTAGGCTTGTGAACAATTCATATCACTTTTTAAGATTTCCTTTGTAGACATTTTGTCCTCATCTGAGTTGTTGTTTTGGTTTTCCTTGTCACCATATTAGCTTTCTATCCTCAAGGTTTCTCTTCTTTTCTTTTGATGTTTCCTCTTTTTTTTTACTTTTATCTTCAAACTTTGCTCCCCAGATAAAGGGGTCTCCCTCCCCAAGCTTCCTGTGCAGCTCTGAGTTTGGTTTTGAGCACAGGGGTCACTTGTGTTTGCAAGGGGTAGCTTTGACTCCTCTTATCAGGAAACAGCTTGTTTTCCCAGAATTTGTCTTTTGAGCTGGGACTGGAGGCTGCCTCACTGGAGGTTAAAATCTGTGTGTCTGGGACTTGGACTACCTCCCAACCCAGCTTGTTCCAAACCTCACTCCTAGCTATTTCTGTGGAACTAGCCTATAGTTGCTTACACTTCTGAATGGACTAATCTCCATTATGATATATTCCTTCAGATTTTCTCTGGTTGTTCCAAGAGGACCGCTATTCTATTACAATTCTTGTTTGGTTATATAGCTCTACATTCTATCTAAGGCGTTATTTTGTCTTTTTGGTGAGAGAGATCTGGAGAGTTTGGAATTTTCTTAGACAACCATCTTTTCAGAATTCTCTAAAAGGCTAATAAAATATTGACCTGTATTAAGAGAAGCACAATATTCACAGTACTGATTTTCATTTTTAATTCTTCTATATGGATTTTCTGGGTAGAGTAATGATTCAGGTAAGTACAAAAAGACCCATGACTAGCTGGTTTGAAGCTTCATATGAAATTCAAATATAAAAATTTACTCTTGCGTTTATTAGTGTTTACAAATCACTTAGGAAAACCTGCTTCCTATGCTACTGCATGACATATCCATATAGTATATTAAATAAAATTAACTGAAGGAGAATTATCTAATTAATTTTTTACTAAAAATTCCTTGAGCTAGAAGACATTCTGGTTTTTCATCTATTATGCTGTTGTTGTTTTTTTATTATTCTCTTCTAGATATATGAAAATTCTTACTATTTTTGTAGAACTTTTATGAAGGATTTCACAATTTTTTTCATTGAACTCTGCAATATCCCATGGATTTCACTATCAAGGTACTTCTTCTAAAGCTTGGGTGCAAGTGTATTTTGAATTAGACTACTGTGAATGATTTGTAAAAACAAAAATATATATTGTGATCATGGGATGTATTAATTATGTCACAAAATAATGGCACTGGAAGTTAAAGAGTAATGAGTACAATAAGTACAAGAATTGTACTCATTGAGTACAATGAGTTATTGTAATGTTTTAAATTTTATAGATGAAAATCTTGGTACATTGTTAATTAGACTAGAAGGTTTCTAAGCTCTCTTCCTTGCTCTAAGTGCAGGGTTCTATCACCTTAGCTTATATCACCTACTTGCCAATAGGGAATTAGTAATGACAGTGAGTAATGAACAATGAGTAATGAAGGTGGATTACATTTACTGTTTTCACCACTGAGGGAATAGCTCAGGATGTTCTTAAATGAGGGAAAACTTTTGCCAAGTTTCAAGGCCTGGCTTTGGAAATGTGAACATTCAAGTTGAAATCTTGACTCTAACTTAATGGAACTGTGTGTGACTGTAACCAAATCATATGACATTTTAAGCAGTTTTTTTTTAAATCTACAAAATGAAAGGACTATATTATATGTTTCCTATTATCTTTTCTATCTATAAGACCTATGAGCCTGTGAATCTATCATTATGAAACCTGCAATTATTCATTATTATGTGTGGTTGGGTTATTTAGATATGTAGAACTGATTGTCTTTTCATTGAACAATCCTGTCCATTTGGTAAGGTACAAGAGAAATAATTTTAAATACAAATTCAACATATCATCTTTATTTTTTGGCTATATATGTTCCCTTGAAGAAAATACAATAAAATATATTTGATTAGGTATTATTGTAAAGGCTTACATAAGAAAAGAATACCTTCACAAAACCAAAATGGAGATTTGAAACTTGACAGAGTTCTACAGCATGTTAATGCTATCAAAAAATCAAAACACCATGTTCCCGGTTGAATTAAAAGAACTGTAACATACAAATGAATATATATTGAAGACAGTTGGAACTCAGGAAATGTATACTTGAATCAAGGACAGCAGGGTGCTTATAGTTAAGCACCTACTCAGTGAGATTGATAGGATAATGGTTCTCTAATTAAACATATACTTAAGGTGATATAATGATGTAATCACTCTAGTTGGCATAAACTTAATGTGATATGGTGATGTAATGCTCTACAGTTGGCACATGCTCAGTTGCTGTAGTGATGTATTCATCCTGAGGTATTTAATGGCTTAGAGGACTGGGAACTGAGAGTCTTAGCCACAGACACAGAGAAGACTACATCTTTGACCAACCTCCTCATGAGTTTCCTGCCTTTATCACTACTCCACTAAGACCAAGGACTTGGGCTGGTCCCAAGGTCCTCTAGAAAGCTAGTCTGGACATTACAATAGATAATGTTCTTGTAGGACTTTGTTCTCTTTAGTGTCCATCTGAGGCATTATTTTCAATTCTGGAGGCTGTATAGTAACAAAATGTATGGTATTCAAAGCAAGACATCCAGCTTGGTAAAATTCTCAACATCAAGTCTGTATGAAGATGTGAAAAACAAGGTGGAGAGATAATAATTGACTTTAGCTTAATATAAGCTTTGTGTACAAAACTTGATGCAGAACTGTTATATTGAAAAGAGATTAGTTGTGTTTTCCCTTGACTTAGAAGGAAGAACTAGAGAAAATAAATAAGAGATTCCAAGACACATTTAGACTTCATTTATGAAAAAAAAACTTAAATACAATTAGAGCTAATTTAAAAAATATATGATGTTCTGCCTTAGGAGACAGTGAGTTCCCTTTCACGGAGATAGATAAGTAATAACAATTTATAGAGTATATTGTCTATATAAGGATTTATTATATAAGAACTCATTAAGATCTTCTATCTCTGGAGCAAATAAAACTACATGATAACTGAGGTTCTTTCTTATTTTGAAGTTTTGTAACAATGGGCACCATTAAGTGATTCCCTTTGGCAACTAGGTGATATAAGCTAAGGTGATAGAACCCTGCACCTAGAGCAAGGAAGAGAGCTTAGGAATCTTCTAGTCTAATTAACAACGTACCAAGATTTTCATCTATAAAATTTAAAACATTAGTCATCTATCTTTGATTGAATAACCCAAATGTGTAGGACCCTGGTACCTTCTAGGCCATCCCCTTTTAAAAAGCTGGCTTTTGTTTGTTTTCTTTGCATCAATGGTATATTTTTCTCTTTGATCCTCCTGCCTTTTGTTCCAATTGCTGTCATCTCAGATCAGGAGAAAGAAAAACTAAATCTTCCTTCATGTGAAAGCCACCAAATGATTAAAGACAGTGGTCTAATTTACTATAAGTTTTCTCTTCTCTAGGATAAACAATCCTGTTTTCCTTTTATCTTTCTTTCTATTGTCTGATTTCGAGATCCTTTACAATTCCAGTTGTCCTCTAAGAGTTTACAATTATCCCTCCTTATACTAAAACTGAGCTCAAAACTAAATACTTTACTGTAGTTGTAATCCATACAGTGAACTTCTCCCTTTTCTAGTCCAAGGAACTAGGCTTCTTTTGAGAGTCCTTTTCTGTCTTACTCTCCCTCCCACCATTCTATTGTGATTTTCCTGATAAGCCTAAAGTATAGATTCCCAAGTCCATAATGGCATCCCCAGACACAGCTCTGTAACACACACTGCATAAGAACAGACACATTACACAACCCTGATTCACTCCCCTAGTGATTGAGACTGGATCCAAACTGTTGCAGCAACACTATCCATTCCATCCTGAACTTGTCTCTGGACAGTCATAAACTTCTTCAAGCATCCAAATTTATAGAGCAATCATGAAAGCACAGCTCTCCCTGTGGTACCAATGGAATGGAACATGTCAATAAATGTGGTCTGAAGGTCTTAATGTTGACCATAACAAGTCTGATGTGAATGCTCACAGTCACCATCATTAATGAGATGGTGGGCGCAATGTGGGAGAAAGGGAAAATAAGTAAGGCTATAGTTTGAGAAGCAGCTATGGTTCTGATGACAAGTGAGAGATAAAGTAATTATTACTTGTGTAGCTAGTCAGTCTCAGTGCTTTAGGCAGGCTCAATTGATGCACTTTGTTTATAGAAGTCATGGATGAAAGTCCCAGAAAAGATGCTTATTATCCTTCTCCCATTTTCCTTTTTAGGTAAGTTACATAAAATTTCTGACCCTCAATTTATTCATTAGTAAAATAAGGATAGTAATGCTAAATTTGCTACCTAAAAAGGTTCAGGAAAAGCTTTCATTTCTCTGAATGTATGCCTCTTTTATCTAGCTAGAGCATAAATGAATGGATGAGTGGCAAAACCAAATGGATTTAAAACAATATTTAGGGTCTAGAACTATTTCATATGTACTACTTCATATGAAAAAGCAGTATGTCAAAAAGGATAAAGAACTTGCCTCACAGCCAGGAAGACTCAGAGCCAAGAACTATCTTTTTTATAGGAATAAGACATTACATAGCCTTGCTCCTTTTCTTCATTATTTTTTCTTTGAAAGATACTTAAACGTTTTTAATCATGAATTTTGTAACATACGTTTTAGAGAAGATGGTGACCTACATTTTTGAAGGAATTTTCCTACTGAGGGAGCTCTATTTAAAATCGAAATTCCAGGTTCAGTCCCTAGGACTCTTATATATGGTTTTCAAAAACTCCATTTGGTAGAACTATAAGTTTTGTTAATTCCATTTTAGAAATGAGGAAACCATGCCAATGAGTGTCTCTGAATACACTTTCCTTTATTCCTTAGCCCTACATTGGTTGGTAAATCAATTGAACACTGATCTCTACTTTTGAATTCCTCCTCTCCCAGTTCTGTTACTATGCCTTCTTTGTCAAACCTCAACCCTGGAATATTCCTTCCATATATCTCCTTTTCTACTATCCAGAGTTACTGAACAGATGTTAAAAAAAAGGGGGGGTTGTAACTATACTGATTAGGGACATTAAGTATAAGAAAAAATAAATCAATCTCAAATGGTTCTTTATCACAGTCAGATAATCCCTTTACCTGTCTCTTATGAATTTTCTATTCCTACTTAGTGACTACTTATTTATTTTTCTTTTCTATTCAAACCTTTTATATAGTACCCTCCTCCAATACAAAGTTGAGCACATTGCCAAAAATTTGCCATGAAAAATATTAATTTTTATGCATAATATCTACTTTTATTTTCATCTTCCATCTCCCATGATATAATTGCCATCTACTCTTTGACATTAGACTTGATAGAAGAGCTGTACCCCTCACAAACGTCATCACCTCTGCATTGATCATTCTTGGAATTTCTAGTTTCCTTAGAATTCCTAGCATCACCCTAGGAGAACCTTTCCCAGTAATTCTGGATTCCATTGCTTTTCCTTTTCATGTTTAACTACAATAATTTTGATTTATCTTATACATACTTGTACATAGAAATGTTCTCTCCTCTCAGTCTACACTACTTGAAGCAGGGACTATTTATGTTTTTCTTTGAATTTCCAGGATTTTGAGCAATATAAATTATACACACATACATACAGATATATGTATATATATATATATATATATATATATATATATATATACATATATATATATAGTAGTGATGTATATATATATATATATATATATGTATGTGTCTCTGTGTGTATACACACACAACTGTAGATTTATGCATGTTTATAGAAGTGGATGGAGAGAAGCCCCTGGAATTAGGAGGACCTGGCTCATATCTGGCTCATATACTTGTTACCTGTGTGATCCTTGGCAAATCACTTAACCTAGTTTGCTTCAGGTTCTTATTGATAAAATGATTTGGAAAAGAAAAAAGAAAACTATTCCAATAGTTTTGCAAATGAACTTCAAATGGCAGTAACAGAGATTCTAACATGACTGAAATGACTCAATAACAAAACACGCACACAGATATGTATATATGTATACACACAGATGGATATACATACACATATATAGGAGGTGAATGTGAAGAAAGTGTATGTATTTGTGTGTGTATATATATACATACACATGTATACATATGAATACAAAAACATTTATATACATATATGCATATGCCTGTGTAGGTATATATATATATATATATATATATATATATATATGTATGTATGTGTATATATATGAAATAATATGTATATGTGTAAGAATAGTAGATTTATGCACATATATCCATATATGCATATACACACACATATATAAATGGATCCTTTTCCATTTGTTTATGTCTTTGGGATATAGCTTAATAGTGGTATTACTAGATGAAAGTATATGCACAATTTTACTGTATTTTGACTATAATTCAAAATTACTCTTCAAAATGGTTAAATCAGTTCATAATTATATTCCAAAACTAGTGTTCTAGTTTTCCCACATTTCCCTACCCTCACTCCATCATCCAACATTTTCCTTTCCTTTTTTTGTCATATTAGTATTTTTGATAGGTGGGAATGGTATCTCTTGATTATTTTTTAATTTCTCAGTTGCCTAAATGTGCACTGGTTTTCAGAGGTCTTTGACGTTGCTGGTATATTGCCTAAGGCTTAGAGCCTTTATAGTCTACCTGCCATGATACTGACTGCTGCTGCTTTTCTTGCATCTTGAGATAGAATTTTCTTGACAAGACTTGTTTTCTGTTTCCCCTCTTCATAGATCAAGTATGATGCAGTTTTCTAGCTCTTTGGGGGATAATTTGGGAGGGAATCAGATGATTTCTTCTTTACTCTGCCATCTTGGTTCTTGAAGTTCAAAAGGAATTCTTGTAACCTGAACTGATAACATATCAACTAATCCAAAATATGTTAAGTAACATTTCCATATATAGTTAATTTTTCAAAATATCTTTTATAATAAATGGGGATGGAGATTTTAAAAATGTTTATGGTTTTGTTCCAGACCTTAGATTTCAGCAACTTGAGGAACTCTCTTTTTAAAATTTCCTTGGGCTCGGAGAGACATTAATTTCAAGATAGTTCATGTGTGTCAGAAGTGAAATCATCTGACTCCAAGTTTCTGCCTTCACTTATTATGCACCATGCTACTTCCATCTAAAAGTGGTTGCTCACACAAAGTATAAGATTTAATATTAATAATAAAAGTAGGAATGGAATATTTATAAAGCATAGAGTATACACTTGTGTTTTGGTCATCATTGGTGTAGAACCTACATTCTACTTCCTCTTCATGTCCCAGAAGTTTCTTTGATATCTCACCCACATCCCAATTTTAAGTTTTGGTTTTGGGTATTATATGCCCACATAAAATGTAAGGTTGTTGAGGGCAAGGATCATTCTTCTCTTTGTATGTGTTTTGTATTATTTCAGACCTTAGCAAAGTGCCTGGAAACTAGTAAGAACTTAATGTTTGTTGTCCTTTGTGCTTGAAAAAGACACAAATGACATCAACATGCTCAGATCAAGATCAAGATATTGTGTGTCTAACTGTGCCTCATGAGACAACATGAAGTTGAAAGATTCTACTATAGATTAGGAAAAAAGTACATTTAAACATTTGGAGTGGAGATGTTTCTAGGAATGTGTGCATCCTAATGTTTATTTTGAAGTCCTTCAATTCTGATTTGTTTATAGAACATTGCAACTTTTTTGACATTAGCATACCATGCTAGGTGGTCCTGAAGCAGTTATGTTCATCTCTCTCAATAAATTACAAATTCTTCAGACTGACCTTGAGGATGTCTTTGTATTTGAGGTCATTCTGAAGTCCAAATGAAGACTTGCTTTTTGTGAGTTTTCTGCAAAATACTCTTTTAGGCAAACCCATGTGGAAACAATATGTCTAGATTATTGTAGTTGCATTCTCTACATTACAGCTTAAAAACTTGGTAATTCTGTTTTAGAAAGAACCCCACTGAGTGGTACCATATCTTGGAGGTCATCTTCAGAATCTTTTGAAGAGAATTTAAATGGAAGTTATTCAGTTTCCTGAAATTGTGCTGGTATGTTAATCAGGTTTCACAGACCTGTAAAAATGAATTCACCACAAAGGCTCTTTATTCCTCAATTTGGTAGGCAGCTTAATGATCTCTCTTCTCTTACATATTTTCCTTCAGATCGTCTTATTCTGCTAGCTCTGAGAACATATGTGTTAACCTCATCCTCTACCAGGACATCTCTGGTTAGTATGCTGTCAAGATAAGTGAATTTGTCCACAGATTCTGACAGATACCTCCAAATATGGATGATGTGATGCTGGATGGTGGAGAACCTCTGTTTTCTTGGTTTTAATGATTAGGTCAAAATTAGGGCAAGCAGTGAAGAACCTATCTATGCTTTTTGCCCCTCAGAGATTGCATTGAGTGCACAATCATCTGTAAACAAAAAGTCACAACCAAATTTCACTCCACTTTAGTCTTGGCTAGTAGCTTTTTCAAGTGAAATAATTTTGCTGTGAGTAAAATACATGACCTTGATGCCATTTTCATCACCATTGAAATTCATCCTCATAATTTCTTACATTACTGAAAACATGCTAAAAAAGCATGGAAGCAAGCATATAGCCTTGCTTCACCTCATTAATGACTAGGAAAGGGTTAGATCATCATCCATTAACCAAAACACATGCAAGTACATCATCATGAAACAGACATCCAATACTAATTAACTTCTCCAGATAATCAAATTTTGTCATGATATTCTACAGGAACTC
Organism: Sarcophilus harrisii; assembly: GCF_902635505.1. Classification (NCBI taxonomy): domain Eukaryota; kingdom Metazoa; phylum Chordata; class Mammalia; order Dasyuromorphia; family Dasyuridae; genus Sarcophilus; species Sarcophilus harrisii. The sequence goes on along the minus strand of NC_045427.1, from coordinate 61,712,236 downwards.
AAAACTTAAAAGCCTCGGTCAGATCAATGAATGTTGTATACATACCTCTGTTCTGCTATTGGAATTTCTCCTGCAGTTGTCAATCTACAAACATCTTGCTGACCATTCTTCATCCCTTTCTGAAGCCACACTGCCTCATAATTAAACACGCACCTTCCAGATGAAGAATCAATCTATTAAAGAAGAGTTTGGAAAAAAATTTGCCATCAATAACTAAGAGAAAGTCTGGCATATAATCTAAAAGATTTCAGTCAACTTTTGTATGAGTAGGGGACCTTTTGCTTTGTAAATCTCAGCTGGGATAGAATCAGTGCTAGTCACTTTGCCACATGAGAAGAGCCTTAAGATCTTCTTAAGTTGGAATTAAGTTTTGGAGGTAAAAGTTTAATGTTTTCTGTACTGGTTGATGCTAAGAACATCATGTATTAAATCCATTTTGTTAACACATCATGTTCTCATCATTCATTAATGTTACTCCCAACAATACTGAGTAGTACTATGGACTATATACTAGTATCTATGTACAACAATGTTCCATTGGTCTTTGGCACATAATTAGGTTTCAGGACATCATAAAAGGATTTTTTGGCTTCTTACTTTTAGCATAAGCCTAAATTTCAACTGTCTTCTTACTAAGTCAAGAATTCTCTCTCTTTATACTTTGTTTGTTACTATAGATGGAGTTAAACACCGTCTTCTTAGAGATGAATGAACTATACTATGGGCAAACTTAGAGTTCTCTGAATTTCCACATCATTTTCATCAAACCAGTTTATATATTTGAGAGTTTTCTGGCCCAGATAAGTAAACACTATACTGTACAGCAAATCCTCAAAGTTTTACACTCTTTTTCTGCATCTTCATCAAAGTTGTTTCAGTTTTTCCTTCAGATTAGCAACAAACTGTTCAAAGTCTTCTAATCTGTTGACATTAACTTTTCTAGTAATCATCTAGCCTTAAGGCTACCTCTTTTTGGAACAGTTTAGCTTCAAAAAGATAGGTCTGTAATCTGTCCAGCACTCTACATTGCACATGAACTATTTTCATACCCTGTCTCTTAGAATGCCATACTTTATTAAATGTCAATATTTATTATGACAGTGTATCCAGGAAGTTTTACTGCATTTAGGTAAACAGAAGACAGTGTTGGTGATGACATATACAAGTCTTCAACAGCAAGTGATACTTATTCCTGTTTCTGAGTTCATTCCTCCCAAAGATTCCTTGCTATGTGGATAGTATGTGCTTATTTTGGCTTTAAAGTCATACAGAATTAATCACAAACTAACTTACTTCCTTCCTTCCTTCCCTTTTTTCCTCCTTCCTTTTTTCCTTCCTTTCTTCCTTCCTTCCTCCCTTCCTTTTTTCTTTCTTTCTTCCTTCCTTCCTTCCTTCCTTCCTTCCTTCCTTCCTCCCTTTCTTTTTTCTTTCTTCCTCCCTTTCTTTCTTCCTTCCTTCCTTCCTCCCTCCCTCTCTCCCTTTCTTTCTTCCTTCCTTTCTTCCTTCCCTCCTTCCTTCTTTCCTTCCTTCCTTCCTTCCCTCCTTCCTTCCTTCTTTCCCTCCTTCCTTCCTTCCTTCCTTCCTTCCTTCCTTCCTTCCTTTTTGACTTGATTAATTTTGATTGCAGAAATCATGATAGCCTCATAGCACTCCCCATCATTGCAGTCACTCCAGAAAAACCATGTATTCTGGTCTGAATTCTCTAATCCTGCCATCATATATCAGTCTTACTTTATTCAGGGCTGTTATCTGGGTGGGAGAATTACTGATTTTTTTTTTCTCAATAAGGGCTGTCCATGTATTAGGTGCACTAAATTTCTTGTTGTCATTAGGCATGTGCAAATTCCATGTGTCAAGGTGCATGTGGTGCAATGCTGAGTGGAATAATCTTTGCAAAATATTTTGCATGATTTTTTTTCTTTTTTCTTTCTTTTTTTTTTTTTTTTTGATAAAGTGTTCAATGCCTGCTTATAATAGTATGCAGGATAGGATTAGTTTTGGTGAAACAATTTTAGGGCATCTTTTTAGTGCTTTCTTCATACAAGAAGGTAAGTAGTATAATCCTTTAAAAGGTTGTTTAGATATCCAAAGGGCTGCTGCTTCAGTCCAGTGAAAAGATAACCATATGAGTTATGATGCCCATGGGCAGGGTCGTGACTACAATTCCAGTGTTACCACATCTGTTGCTTTTTCACTTGCTTTTCACCACAAAACTCTGAGCTAAATAAAAATGATGAAATGATATGAATGCTGTCTTTGAGTTATAGATAAATTGGACTTAAGTGAGGTATAATTTCATGACGTTGTCAATGTCACTTTCTCTTCCGATTGGAGAGCACTGGTAAGATAAAATTCATGATGACTGGTGATGGCTCAGTGTGTTTGATGTCTAACCAAGATGTACTTATTCTACAGTGCCTATTTCCATGACTTTTATTCATAGCTGGATCAAATTGTTCATATCTACTAATTTTTCAAGGGAAAGTCGTCACATGTTTTGTGTAGACATCCTCCTAACTCACCTTCAGATCTGAATTCTATTTGGAACTCTCAATCTAGTTTAGCCCATCTGCTAAATAGTTTAATGAAATGTGGTCACTGTGCAAGATACAGCTTCCTGAAACGGCAGGTGAAAGTTACATGGCAGGTAGAAACCAAAGTCTCAATTCTCAAATACCTAAGTATCCCTCATCATAAAGTTCTTGTCTTTCCTGGAAAACTGCACCCCAGGAAGCACTTGCTACATGATTTTTGATTGTCTTATGGTGATGGTTTCTTAGCACATAGAAATGGATGGTAGATCCTCCTGGTTTGATTAGATGACCACAAAAAGCAGAAAGGAAGTGTGTAGTTTAGCCTAGCAAAAGATAATCCTTGGAGGGGGGAATCATCTATTTGGAAAAAAAAAAGAACTAGATCTAAAGACATTAAACTTCTTTTTATTACTTGCTACACTGACCTAGTTGTTTCTTCTTTCTGTGTTTCAGTGTCTGATTGAATTTGATGACAACAAAATTTATATTTCAGTTACAAATCCTATGTTCCTTTTCTATATTCTTTTAATGTGATTTTTTTCTTTCTAGAATTTCTACTTTCTGTGACAACCAATATTTTTCATTCAAACCCTGAAAAAATATAAATGTTTATACTCAAATGTCCAATATGCCTACAGATGTGCTGGTTTATCTTTTTGGATGCTCTAGGGCAAATATCTGTGAGAGGAATTTTCAAGTTCTTAGAATAACTCCAAGGATATATACCACTTATTAATAATAGAAAGTATTTTTTGAGCATCTTTAAGATCTAAATGTTTGGGGATTTTTGTTGGTATTACTATATTTCTGTAATCTAATCCTGTTTTTAGCTATAAAGAGAATTACCAGTATGGACTCATCTGCTGCCAGTAAGGATAAACAACATATCTAAAATAGAAACCTAGAAAATTGGTGAGGTTTCCATGTGTGTTTTACTGGTCTTAACGCAGGCTTTCCATTATACCCAGGTAGTCTTTCTTGCTTCTTCTCACACCTCAAGTAATCAGTAACACATGAATATATTAGTATACAACATTCATATTATAAGAAAAAAAGATGTGTCCTTGAGAAATGAAATGCTTATTTGTGTTATATATACATATATATGTATATGATATCATTAGTTACAAGTTAACAGTAGCTAGGTATTAGGTAAAAACCTAGAAATTCACAGAACACAATGTTGAATAAAAGCCAAACTCAATAAAGTGCAACTGGCTGGCTTTCAGAAGAAACTGCAGAAATTGATTTCCCTCCTCCTGCAAACTAGACCAAATTTTTATTGATTCCCTTTTTATAAGAATGTTAGCATTGACAATATACAGCTTTTACTTAGACAGTTGTTTTTGGCAACTTATTTGGTAGAAATATAGAAAAAGATCAAGTTCTTCCTAAAAGTGTCCCAAGTGTAAAAGAAAGATTACTGGCCTGGGAATTAAAAGGCATGGGCTCAAGTTAGAGCTCTGCTACTAATTGATTGCGGTAAATTGCTTGCTCTCTGTGATTTCAGAAATAAGCTATCTAAATTAGATGCTTTCTGAGTTCCCTTACAGATTCTATATTCTGTTTTTCTAAAGTCTATTCCAAATATCTTTGCCATGCAGACTTCTTAGTTGACACCAGGGAAATAGTTATTTTTCTACTCTCAGTTACTATGATTTGTCTGCCATTAGCTTATAGCAATCAATTTTTCCTTATTACTTCATCAGCAGCTAGGTGGAACAGTGGATAACACCTGGAATGGAAGACCCAAGTTTAAGTATGACTTTAGACCAAATGAATTTACAGTCATAACTAAATGAAATAACTCAACAATAACAACAAAATTCTGTGTGATCCTGAGCAAATCACTTTTCCTAACTATAAAAAAAATCAGTAATAACACTTAACTCAGCGTTATGAGGACCAAGTAAGATAATATCTATCAAGTGCTTAGCACAACTGGCACAGAAGAGATATTTAATAAATACTTGCTCCCTCTGTCCCTATGCCCCATCATCACTCTGGTTCCAGATAAGTTTGAAAATCAAGGCACCCCTTTGGATTTAGGATGCCAATGTCTATTCAACCTTCTACCACTATATGACTCAGAAGAATGGGAGCCTCAGCCTCCATCCTTCTTAGTAATTGGGACCAGAAGTCTCCTCCCCACAAAGCCTTCCTGATAATTTTCTGTGGAAATGACAACTATTCTATTCCTTCACTAGAGTGGAACTATTACCATAGACCAATCAGCTAATACTCAGTGCTTTTTAATAATTACAGTGGACATTACATTACAATTCATATACTTCAAAATGTAGTGATGCAGTGATCTCTTCTACAAACACCAGGGTCCTAGAAATGAATAGTGGACTAAATGTCAAATACATGCAAAAAGCAGAAACTTTTTTTCCACTAGATAACCTGACCAAATATCATTTTCAATCCAGCCCATCTGGGCCCCCACCCACCACAACATTGTGCTATAGCAGAATAGTAAAGAAATTATTTCGGGGGCGGAGCCAAGATGGCGGAGAAGACACACGCGTCTTTCTAAGCTCTTCTCTTACCCTCTTTATCAATAATATATCAAGCCTCAAAAATAGTCTTGACTGCTACAATTCGTAAAGATAAGAAGTAGAACAACTCACCGGCCAAAGAAAATCTGCAGTCTCGCCAAAAAGGTTGGTTCCGGGGCCAGGGGAGATCGCGCAGAGCGGGAGAGAAATGTAGGTTCCGAGGAGAGTCTCAAACCCAGGGTGAAGGCACAGATCTCAGCACAAGCGCGCAGCCCCAACCCGCAGATAAGGGGCTTTTCCTTGGGCAGTTGTGATCCTGCACGGCAGGAGGGCGCAGCCGGGTTAGCCTCCAATCTGCGCAGGGGAGAGCTCGGCTTGGGAGCCATAGAACTTTCCAGGGCCGATTTGCATCAGGCAGAGACCCTGGGCAGAGTTTGTGGCTGTCTGCGTTCTGCAGTCTGCGCTCAGCTGCTAATACTCACAGTCCCACAAGAGGCTCCGGCCTGGGCGGTGACACTTTCACCACTTAGTCTCTAGCCTAGGGCAATCGATAATCCACTCAGCCCTACTAAGCAGTTTGATAGCTCGGCCAGTGCTGAATCCACCTCCTGTTGGGGGAAGGGAAAACTCTCACACAGAGCACTCCCAAACCTCAGAGCCAGAAATCGGTTTACATCTCTCCCTATTCTGCAGAGGAAGCTGGTAACCCCCTTGCCTAGGAGACCTACCCTAAAGGCTTTAAAACATGAATAAAAAGATGAAAAGAACAATCGACAGCTTCTATGCAGAAAAAGAGCAGGTCAACAAACCTGAAGAGACCTCAAACAACAAAAATGCATCAGACTGTCCTCCTTACATAATGCTCTCATAGAAGAGGCCATTAAAAGTCTCAAAGAGAGTTAGAAGATAAATGGGGAAAGGAAAGAGAAGCCTTACAAAGAGACAACAACTTCCTGAAATACGAATTGGAAAAATAAAAGAATTCACTACAATGTAGATTTGTGATTTGGAAAAGACAAAAAACTCGCAAGAAATAGGATCCATGAATTGGAAAAGACAAAGAACACGCAAGAAAGTAGGATCTGTGAATTGGAAAAGAAAATAATTCACTAAAAAAAAATTAGTGAAATGGAAAAAATTCCACAGACCAAAACAATACATTCAAAACTCAATTGGACATATACAGAAAGAAGTAAAAAGCTATTGAAGAAAATAATTCTTTAAAAATTAGAACTGAACAAATTGAAACTAATGATTCATTGAGACAGCAAGAATCAGTCAAGCAAAAACAAAAAAATGACAAACTGGAAAAAACCACGAATTATCTACTTGCAAAACGACAGACTTGGAAAATAGATCTAGGAGAGATAATCTGAGGATTATTGGACTTTCTGAAAACTATGATGAAAAAAAGAGCCTAGATACTATTTTACAAGAAATCATCAAAGAGAACTGCCCAGATGTAATAGAATCAGAAGGTAAAATAGGCATTGAAAGAATTCATCGAACACCTTCTGAAAGAAACCTAAAATAAAAACCCCAAGAATACTTGGCAAAATTTCAGAACTATAAGATTAAGGAAAAAATTTTACAAGCAGCCAAAAAACCATTTAAATACCGAGTGCCACAATAGATCACCAAGATCTGGCTGCCTCTACATTAAAGGAAAGAAGGGCCTGGAATATGATATTCGAAGCACAAGAACTTGAGATGCAGCCAAGAATAAACTACCCAGTAAGCTGAGCATTTTCTTCAGGAAGAAGATGGACATTTAATGAAACAAATGAATTCCATGTTTCTGAAGAAAAACCAGAACTAAAACAAATTTGATCTCCAAGAATAGAACTCAAGAGATGCAGAAAAGGTAAAATAACTCTTGAGGATTGTATTTCTTTGTGGATATACAAAAGAATACATGTATAATTTGATGTACTGATATAACATAAAAAGGAATAGATATGGAAAAGGGATGATGGCAGAATAAGGTGGGAAGGAGGGATAAAGGGAACCACATCCACAAAGAGGCAAGGAAGCTTATCATATCTGAGAATTTAGAGAGGGGAGGAACATTGTGTGAATCTTACTCTCATCAGATTAACCAAAGAAAAATAATTGACATTTGTTTTAGAGAAATCTCACTCATTGAAAACAGGGGAGAGGAAAAGGAACCAAGAAAGAAAAAGTCAATAAGAAGGAAGGGGAAAGACTCAAAGGGGAGAGGGATTATAAAGAGGATAAGCATCGTATTGATACAAGAGGGAACATAAGTTTAAAAGGGGAAAAGAGGTTAGAGAGGAAGAACTAAGTAAAGACAATCTAGGTTATTAGGATGGCAGAAATACAGATTTAAGTAATTCTAACCGTAAATGTAAATGGGATGAACTCCCCATAAAGAAGAGACAGAATAGCTAGACTGGATCAAAAAGTCAGAACTCCTACAATATGTTGTTTACAAGAAACACATTTAAAGCAGGGATGCATATAGAGAAAAAGTAAAAGGCTGGAGCAAAATCTATTATGCTTCAGGTGAAGTCAAAAAGCAGGGGTAGCCATCCTTATCTCAAGATCAAGCAAAAGTAAAATATCTAATTAAAAGAATAAGAAGTACTACATCCTGCTAAAGGGTAACTATAAACAACGAAGCAAAATCAATATTAAACATATATGCACCAGTGGTATGGCACTCAACTCCTAAAGGAGAAGTTAAGAGAGTTGCAAGAAGAAAACAACAAAACTGTAATAGTAAGGAGATCTCAACCTTGCACTCTCAGAATTAGACAAATCAAACCACAAAACAAATAAGAAAAAGTAAAAAGCAAAATAGAATATTAGAAAATTAGGTATGTTGGATCTTTGAGAAAATTGAATGGAGATAGAAGGAATATACTTTCTTCTCAGCAGATTCATGAGAACTATTCAAAAAGTTGACCATATATTAGGACATAAGACCTCAAAATTAAATGCAAGAAAGCGAAATAGTAAATGCTTTCTTTTCAGATCATGATGCACATAAAACTACATTCAACAAAAAGTTAGGAGAAATAGACCAAAAAGTAATTGGAAACTAAACAATCTCATCTTAAAGAATGATTAGGTGAAGCAAGCAAATTATAGATACAGTTAATAATTCACTCAAGATAATGACAATGATGAGACATCATACAAAATATGGGATGCAGCCAAAGCAGTAACAAGAATTTATACCTTAGAGGCTTACTTGAATAAAACAGAGAAAGAAAAGATTAATGAATTGAACTATGCAACTAAAAAACTAAAAAAAGCCAAATTAAAACCCCAATCAAATACTAAATTGGAAATTCTAAAATTAAAGGAGAAATTAAAAATATTGAAAGTAAAAAACTATTGAACTAATTAATAAAACTAAGAGTTGGTTCTATGAAAAAGCCAATAAAATAGATAAGCCTTTAGTAAATCTGATTAGAAAAAAAGGAGGGAGAAAATGAAATTAGTAGTCTTAAAATGAAAAGGAGAACTTTCCACCAATGAAGAGGAAATTAGAGAAATAATAAGGAGTTATTTTGCTCAACTTTATGCCAATAATTTGATAACCTAAGTGAAATGGATGACTACCTCCAAAAATACAGACTTCCCAGACTAACAAGGGAAGAAGTAAATTGCTTGAATAGTCCCATTTCAGAAAAGAAATAGAACAGGCAATTAAACAACTCCCTAAGAAAAAATCCCCAGGACCAGATGGATTTACATGTGAATTTTACCAAACATTTAAGAACAATTGGCCCCAATACATACTCAAATTATTTGATAAAATAGGGAATGAAGGAGTCCACCAAATTCCTTCTATACACAGACATGGTACTGATACCTAAACCAGGTAAGCTGAAAACAGAAAAGAAAATTATAGACCAATCTCCCTAATGAATATTGATGCTAAAATCTTAAATAAGATATTAGCAAAAAGATCTAAGAAAATCATCTCCAAGATAATACACTATGATCAAGTAGGATTTATACCAGGAATGCAGGCTGGTTCAATATTAAGAAAACTATGAATATAATTGGCCATGTCAATAACCAAATTAACAAAACATATGATCATCTCAATAGATGCAGAAAAAGCATTTGATAAAATCCAACATCCATTCCTATTAAAACACTTGAGAGTATAGGAATAAATGGACTTTTCCTTAAAATAATCAGCAGCATCTATTTAAAACCATCAGTAAGCATCATATGTAATGGAGACAAACTGCAACCATTCCCAATAAGAGCTGGAGTGAAACAAGGTTGCCCACTATCACCGTTACTATTTAATATTGTATTAGAAACGCTAGCTATAGCAATAAGAGCTGAGAAAAGATTAAAGGAATAAGAATAGGCAATGAGAAGCCAAATTATCACTCTTTGCCGATGACATGATGGTATACTTAGAGAACCCCAGAGATTCTGCTAAAAGTTATTAGAAATAATCCACAACTTTAGCAAAATTGCTGGTTATAAAATAAACCCACATAAGTCATCAGCATTCTTATATATCACTAACAAAATCCAACAGTCAGAGTTACAAGAGAAATTCCATTTAAAGTAACTACTGATAATATAAAATATTTAGGAATCTATCTGCCAAGGGAAAATCAGAAACTTTATGGAGCAAAAGTTACATCCACTTTACACACAAATTAAGTCTGATCTAACCAATTGGAAAAATATTAAATGCTCTTGGATAGAGGCGAGCAAATATAATAAAGATGACAATATTACCTAAACTAATCTATTTATTTAGCGCTATACCAATCAGACTCCCAAAAAACTATTTTAATGACCTAGAAAAATAACAACAAAGTTCATATGGAAAACAAAGGTCAAAATTTCAAGGAATTAATGAAAAACAATCAAATGATGGTGACTAGCTGTACCAGATCTAAAACTATACTATAGTGCAGCAGTTACCAAAACTATTTGGTATTGGCTAAGGAATAGATTAGTTGATCAGTGGAATAGATTAGGTTCAAGGGATAAAACAGCAAATATAGCAACCTAGTCTTTGACAAACCCAAAAGATCCCAGCTTTTGGGATAAGAACTTACTGTTTGATAAAATTGCTGGGAAAATTGGAAACTAATATGGCAGAAACTAGGCATTGATCCATACTTAACGCCTCACCAAGATAAGGTCAAAATGGGTTCATGACCTAGGCATAAAGAATGAAATATTAATAAATTAGAGGAACATAGGATAGTTTACCTCAGACCTGTAGAAGGGGAAGGTTTTATGACCAAAGCAGAACTAGAGATCATTACTGATCACAAAATAGAAAATTTCAGATTATACCAAACTGAAAAGTTTTGTACAAACAAAACTAATGCAGACAAGATTAGAAGGGAAGCAATAAACTGGGAAAATATTTTTACAGTCAAAGGTTCTGATAAGGCCTCATTTCCAAAATATATAGAGAATTAACTCTAATTTATAAAAAATCAAGCTATTCTCCAATTGAAAAATGGTCAAAGGATATGAACAGAACAATTCTCAGATGAAGAAATTGAAACTATTTCTAGTCATATGAAAAGATGCTCCAAGTCATTATTAATCAGAGAAATGCAAATTAAGAACAACTCTAAGATACCACTACACACCTGTCAGATTGGCTAAGATGACAGGAAAAATAATGATGATTGTTGGAGGGATGTGGGAAAACTGGGACATTGATTCATTGTTGGTGGAGTTGTAACAGAATCCAAACTTTTTGAGCATAGTTTGGAACTATGCTCAAAAAGTTATCAAACTGTGCATACCCTTTGATCCAGCAGTGTTACTACTGGGATTATATCCCAAAGAGATTATAAAGAAGGGAAAGGGACCTGTATGTGCACGAATGTTTGTGGCAGCCCTTTTGTAGTGGCTAGAAACTGGAAACTAGAATGGATGTCCATCAGTTGGAGAATGGCTGAATAAATTGTGGTATATGAAAATTATGGAATATTACTGTTCTGTAAGAAATGACCAACAGGATGATTTCAGAAAGGCCTGGAGAGATTTACACGAGCTGATGCTGAGTGAAATGAGCAGGACCAGGAGATCATTATATACTTCAACAACAATACTAGATGATGACCAGTCCTGATGGATCAGGCCATCCTCAGCAACAAGATCAACCAAATCATTTCTAATGGAGCAGTAATGAACTGAACTAACTATAGCCAGAAAAGAACTCTGGGAGATGACTAAAACCATTACATTGAATTCCCAGTACCTATATTTATGCACACCTGCATCTTTGATTTCCTTCACAAGTAATTGTACAATAATTCAGAGTCTGATTCTTTTGTACAGCAAAATAATGTTTTGGTCATGTATACTTATTGTGTATCTAAGTTATATTTTAATATATTTAACATCTACTGGTCATCCTGCCATTTAGGGAAGGGGTGGGGGGTAAGAGGTGAAAATTGGAACAAGAGGTTTGGCAATTGTTAATGCTGTAAAGTTACCCATGTATATATCCTGTAAATTAAAGGCTATTAAATAAAAAAAAAAGAAAAAAAAAACAAAACAAAACAAAAAAAAAAATAAACTTAATGAGATAAAATTAAAAAAAAAAAAAAAAAGAAATTATTTCAATGCCATCCTGACTCATATTAGTGGTCTCTGTCACAGTGGGACATTTGCCACCAGAATAATGTCATCGTTAGGGCAATCAGAAGGAAAATTTCCTGTGACAAAATGTATATTCAAGTCAACTTTATAACCCATTATATGGAAAGAGAAAAATAAAGAAGTAACTAAAATTCACTTAAGTGGGATCAGATAAACTGAACCATTGTTCTGATGTTGGAAAAGATTCTAGAATATTTCTCTCACTGAGGAGATCTCAACAATAGGCTTGTGATGAAGAACTCAGAAAACTTCCATGAAATATGAGTTTAATACTAATGGGGATGTCACTGCCTAGTATGAAGCAGGACTACAGAAAGAAGGAGATTGACTATAACATAAGGAAAAAAAATGCCATCTAGTAACTTTCAATAGTAATCATTTATTCCAGCAAAGTAGGTGCTATGTTCAGTTCTTTGCACTGCTGAAGAAGTTCAAGATCTGGTGAAAATATAAACATAATGATATTTAAAATTGACCAATTATTTAAAGTCAGTATTTTAATTTTATTGTATTATGTTCTAATATCCTGGGGACAAATCTCTGAAATCTAGCTTTCTCTAGGTGACAAATATTTGCCCACTTTCTCTATCCCTAGTTATTTCTTCTATTAGGCCTTGACATATCAAAGTAGGTAGAGGCTACCCCTTGTTGCCAGGGGTCCTGAACTCCAAGCTGGTGCAATCTTGTTTTGTTAAGCATCCTATTTATTCTATATCACTATTCTTAGAGTCTTGCTACTATAATGAATACACTGAGATTTTTTTGTTGTTTTTTTTTAAAGGATTTTACTTGACTCACAATTTCCTTTTCAGATTAAGAGACTTGACCTTTCCTGTATCCTTTTTTTTTGGTTCCAAGCAGACAGAAGTCTCAGGTCATTTATAGTTCCACAGAAATTACCTTATCTCTACCTAGGCACTTTCCATGTCTTCTCCCTGATATCTATTTTTTGTCACATATGGCTGCCTGGTACCTTGAGACAGCTACAGCAGCGACATAGCACTATGAACCCCAATAATCTATATTTACTCATTGCTCCCTGATTAAAGTACTTCTACCTCATTGTACCCCATCCATCCTAGTGTTTATGAATCACTAAATGACATTATACAAACATTTTCTCTATCAGCTACCCTCTTTCCCCCGACTGACCATTCATTTATTCCCATTTCCCCTTAAATTAAAATCTGAAAACTTCTCTAAAACTACTTAACTCTCCCTTTGTCCTCTCTGGAATGGCTGTTAAATAGCTAAAATCTGAATTTCATCTCTTATACCTTTTTCTTTTTCCCTTCTCTCAAATTCTGACACTCACTGAATCCTGGCTTCCTCCTGAGGGGACAGATAATATGATTACTCGTTCCAAACCTGATTGCACTTCTACTCACATTCCATTAACTATTTATGGTAAGGCAGTTGGGTTATTCCTTGTTCCTCACTGCCACTTCCAGGCTCTCTCTAACATCATAACTCAGTAATCTCTTCTCCAACAGATTTCCTTTCAACTCTACTCTCTCACTAGCCTTTAATCAGTCTCTACTCACTAGCTGTTTCCCTACTACCTACAAGCATTTCTATGTATTTTCCATTGAGAAATAAATAAGAAAGAAGGAAGAAAAAGGAAAAAAAAAACATTCCATATCTCCCATCCCTTTGTTGGCTAAATTAATTGAGAAAACTATCTACAACAGGTACCACCCCTTTCTTTCCATTCATTCTTTTAATTATTTATATTTTTTATTCCAATCTCATCATTCAACTGATACTTTTCCTGCTAAAGTTACCAATGATCTCTCAAATGCCAAAATCAATGGCTTTTTTCAAAATCTTCATTCTATTTAACAGATCTTCAAACTTTGACACTATTGATCACAGATCACTCTCTTTTCCTTGATATTCATTTTGCCTTTGCTTTTTTCTAATAATGTTCTCACCTGTTTCTCCTCCCTTCTAAAGAGTTCTTCTTGGTTCTTTCCCTACCTGAACCTCAGTCTCCTTACTGGGCCTTTTTATGGGCCCTGTCCTCTAACTGAGGAGGTCCTCCAAAGCTTTGTCCTAGCTGCCTCTCTCTTTAACTAATCTATTATTTTATTCAGAGGTCTTATCAGCTCCTGTGAATTCCATTATGATTTTAATACTGATAATTCCTTTTTGTATTAAAGTGTTTTTTTTATTTTCAAAACATATATATGGGTAATTTTTAACATTCACCCTTGCAAAACCTTGTGTTCCAAATTTTTTCCCTCCCTTTCCTCCACCCTTTCTCTCCCTTAGAAGGCAATGAATACAATATATGTTAAACACATGCAATTCTTCTATACATATTTCCACAATTATCATTCTTCACAAGAAAAATCAGATTAAAAAGGAAAAAATGAGAAAAAAAATAAATACAAGCAAACAATAACAAAAGGGGTGAAAATACCATGTTATGATTCACACTCAGTTCACACAGCTTCTGCAGACGGCTCTCTTCAACACAAGACCATTGGAAATAGCCTAAATCATCTCATTATTGAAAAGAGCCACTTCCATCAGAATTGATCATCACATTATCTTGCTGTCGCCGTGTACATGTAACTCTCTCCAGGCCTCTCTAAATCATCCTGCTGATCACTTCTTACAGAACAATAATATTCCATAAAATTCCTATACCATAACTAGTTCAGCTGTTCCCCAACTGGTGGGATCCACTTAGTTTCCAATTTCTTGCCACTATAAAAAAGGCTGTCACAAACATTTTTGCATATATGGATCCCTTCCCCCCCTTTATGATCTCTTTGGAATACACGCTTAGTAGAAACACTGCTGGATAAAGGGTGTGCACATTTTGATAGCCCTTTGGACATAGGTCCAAATTGCTCTGCAGAATGGTTGATTCAGTTCACAATTCCACCAAGAATGTATTAGTGTCCCAGTTTTCCCCAATCCCCTTCAATGTACGTCATTATCTTTTCCTGTCATCTTAGCCAATCTGAGAGATGTGTAGTTTAGGAGTGTATAGTGAGTTGTCTCAGAGTTGTCTTAATTTGTATTTCTGTGATCAATAGTGATTTAGAGCACTTTTCATATGACTAGAAGTTTTTAAAATTTTTTATCTGAAAAGTATCTGTTCATATTATTTGACCATTTATCAACTAGAAAATGGTTTGAATTCCTGTAAATTTGAATCGATTCTTTATATATTTTAGAAATGAGATATTCTGATAATTCTTAAATATATTTATTCATCAATCACTTCTTTCTAAACTTCTAGTGTCTCACTTCCAATAGTTTATTTGACAGCTCAAACTAAATGTTTTTTAAACATTTTAACCTCAACATGACAAAAATGAAAACTTCCCCTAAGTCTTCTTCTCTTACCAAATTCTCTATCATTGTTGAGGATTCCACCTGGCTTTAAGTCACTCAGACTCTCAATTTGGATGCCATTCTTTTCTCTTTCTTTCATAACTTGTATCCTGTCAGCTGTTAAGTTATTTCTACCTTAATGACTCCTTTCATAAATATCCCCTTCACTCCTCTGACATTGCAAACAGCTTGATAAAAGTCATCATTACCTCATGCCTACAATGTTGCAATGCCTTGTTGATTGTTCTATTTACTTCCTCTCCACTCTAGCCACCAGTCATTTATTAAGTTGATTTTCTAAATCACATGCGTGATAATATTACTTTGCATCCCCCCTCCTTAATCCCCCATCTTGTATATTATAGCATTCCTTCATTACATCTAGAGTGAAATATAAATGTGTTTTTCTTTTTTTCTTATTTTGCTTATAAAACTCTTCATAGCCTGGCACTTTCCCATCTCTTGACTCTAAATCGTATGCCTTCCACATACTCTATTAGTGACAGTAACATTCTCTCTGTCTCTGAGAAATGATACTTCATCTCCAGAGTCCAGGAAATCTCATTCTATGCGCCTCATGTCCCAAATGCTCTCCTTCTCCCTCTCTGCCTCCCAAGTGTCTGACTTCCTTTAATTTTCAACTAATTTCCTATCTTCTTAAAGAAGCCTTTCCTGTTCCTTATTGCTAAAGTGTCATCTTTGGCGACTACAAATTTATAATGTGTATATCTCATATAATGTTTTAATGTTGTGTTTTCCATTAGAGTGTCAGTTCCTAGGTAGCTGGAGAAAGGAAGGAATGAAGGAAGGAAAAAAGGAAGGAAGGAAGCAAAGAAGAAAGGAAGGGAGGGAGGAAAAAAAGAGAAGGAGAGAGGAAGGGAAGAAAAGAAAAAAAGAAAAGGAAGTCTGCTCAAAAGGAGCTCACAGTTTAATAGGGGAGACTACATGAAAATAACAAGTACAAACCATATATGTACAATTAATTGAGGGTAATTTTGAAGAGAAGGCCTTAGCATTAAAGAGGATTAAAAGAATGTAATAATCCATTCTCAAATGGCAGCTTATTTTCTAAATGGTGAGATAATTAAACTATGAATACAAATAGGAAATAAATATAATCATGTAAAACACCTCTTTACCTCAATCTATCTATCTGTCTATCTATCTGTCATCTCTCTGTGAGAGTAGAGTGCGTGTGTGTGTATTAATCAATACAAGATTATTTTAGAAGGAAGGCATTAGTAGTAATTTTAAGAATTGAGAAAGGTATCATTCAGAAGATGGATCTTGAGCTGAAACTTAATGATAATGTGACCATCTCAGGTAGAGATAAGGAGGAAGAACATTCTAGTTATGGTGAATAGCCAATTGGATAAAGAAAATCATATTGAAGGTCATATGGAAGAACAGGGAAGATCAAAGGCCAGTTTGAATGAATCATAGAGTGTAAGAATAATGTCCAGTGAAACAGGACTGATTTGTTGAGGACAAATTGTAACATATAAATAAGTTACATAACAGGAAGCCATTGGAGTAGATCGAGTAGCAGTGTCACATAATCAGACCTTAATGAATATTACTTGAGGAGCAAGCAGTGTGTAACATGAACTAAATTGGTAAGAGAATTAGGAGACTGTAATATTCTAGGCAAGAGATAAATATGGAATTACCTAATTTGGTGGTTGCATAAGGGATGACAGGAAGTCAGATTTTTTAAAAAATTATAATAATCTAGAACATCAAAGTTTAGAAATTATTAAATAGTTGGGGATAATGAGGAATTGAGGAAAATGCTAAGGTTTAAAAATCTAAGAGAGTGGAAGATGGTGATACTATTTTTTTTTTAGAAAAAGGAAATCATGGAAGATGGAGGAATTTGGCAAGAAAGACAAAATTCACTTTTGGACATTCCTATTCCTGCTATCAAAACTGAGGACTTAGATCCCTTTACATATCCAGATCTCTAAATTACTACCTTCCTTGATTCTGTAAACTATGGTTTAAAGCCCCTTTGTATTTAGTTCTCCTCACTGATTAAAAAAGAAAAAAGAAAAAGAAAAATCTATGCAGGAGGGGTAAAGATGTCTTGAGGTTGAAAGAAGAGATATCTTGGAATTTTTGTTATACCTTTGACACCAAAGATACAGGATGCCAAATTTTCTTCAAAAAGTGGTTGTGAAGGGAAATGGTGATACCTAGAAGAATTTGATATGTAGCAGAACTAGCCCCCTGATCTTGTCCTTATCTCAAGTAGACTCAAGTGTAGACAGACTTCAAAGAATTTCCCCGTGGGGTGAGATCTGTTTCTCCTGTCAGTCTGTGTCTATCTGTCTGTCTGTCTCCCCCTGTCTTACCTCAACACCATCTCCTAATTTGAAATAGCTCATTCAGACTGTCTGGAAACATTTTTCACTGCTGGGGGACTTCTTGATTTGGAAGAATTACTCATGCATTCACTAACCTTGAAATTTTTTCTACATAAATATCCTCTTTTTCCCATTTGTGATTTTCTCCTGGAACCTCCTTTTTGAGAAAGGGCCCAAAATGGCTTACCTTCATTCTCTCTTAAGTCTGACTTTCTTAACTTTCCAGATGTCTAAAATAAGTCCTGTCCCTGACTTTCTGAATATATGTAAAAACTTCTCTATAACCACCACTTTTATATAATCATCATCTTTTTGACTATTGAGAATATAAGTTTCTTGAGGTCAGAAACTGTTTGTCTTTTTACTTGTACTTATATTCCAAATGCTTGGTACAATATATAAGCCATCATTAATATAAATGTTTATTGAGTTTTTCTTTTGTTCCTTCTTCCCTTCCTTTCTTTCTTCCTTTGTTCCTTCCTGTGGGAGATCTTATACACCCTCTTTGTTTTCTGGTAGATTCTCCTTTATATGCCTTTTTCTACAGATTTTTAAATTTGTAATTGGATTATTTTTTAAGTTTATTTGTGTGGCAATAGCTACAGAAAAAAGTTTATGTATATGTAAAATTTCTGTTAAAAGCTACAAAATATAGGCATGTCAGACATGTCAGATTATTTTGTTTTTTTTTTTGTTTATTTTTAATGCGATCACTTAAAACCAAAATCAAAGATTATATGCAATGTGAAAACACTAGAAGGTCACTCATTAAATATTGTAGTAAAACTAGGATTCTTTCTCCATTAAATTTTATATTCTAGAAATGTCATCAACAGCAAGGAAAAATGAAAGAAATTAAAGGCATAAAGATCAGTAAAAGCATTCAAAACTATTTTGAACTCTATTTTCAGACGACATCACAATTTACTTAGCAAATTATAGGGAAATAGCAAAGAAAATAAATGATATATTTAATAGCTTAAGGAAATTTGCAGACTACAAAACAAAAATCTATAGCCTTTCTATATAAAAATATTATTACCATTCATAATAACTACAAAATACAAAAAACATTTGGGAGTCAAAACACCAAAGCACACTCAATATCTACATGGAATCAATAACACAGTGTTCATTAACAAAGTAATAATTTAATAGTCACTGCTCATAGTTGGGCCATGTCATTGTAATAACCTGATTATCTTAGAAAAATGATATATAAATTTAGTTCTTTAGCAATCAAATTACTTAAGAAACATTTAATAGAGCTAAGTAACATAAATACAAAATTTATCTGGAAAAGCAACAGATCTAAGATATAAAGAAAAAAAACAGAAAGCATTTATAGTTACCAATATGAAGTGTAAAATATATATATAAATATACATATTTATGTAATGCTATATAATATTATGCTTATACATACCATATTTATAGAGAATCTCAAAAGAATTAATGAAAAAAAATCAAATGAAGGTGGCCTAGCTGTACCTGATCTAAAACTCATATTATAAAGCAGCAGTCACCAAAACCATTTGGTATTGCTAAGAAATAGATTAGTTGATCAGTGGAACAGGTTAGGTTCACAAGACAGAATAGTCAACTATAGCAATTTAGTGTTTGACAAACCCAAAGATCCTGACTTTTGGGATAAGAATTCATTATTTGACAAAAACTGCTGGGATAACTGGAAATTAGTATGGCAGAAATTAGGCATGGACCCACACTTAACACCGTATACCAAGATAAGATCAAAATGGGTCCATGAATTAGACATAAAGAGTGAGATTATAAACAAATTGGAGGAACATAGGATAGTTTATCTCTCAGACTTGTGGAGGAGGAAGAAATTTGTGACTAAAGACGAACTAGAGACCATTATTGATCACAAAATAGAAAATTTTGATTACATCAAATTAAAAAGCTTCTGTACAAACAAAACTAATGTAAACAAGATTAGAAGGGAAGCAACAAACTGGGAAAACATCTTCACAGTTAAAGGTTCTGATAAAGGCCTCATTTCCAAAATATATAGAGAATTGACTCTAATTTATAAGAAACCAAGCCATTCTCCAAATTGATAAATGGTCAAAGGATATGAACAGACAATTTTCAGACAATGAAAATGAAATTGAAACTATTACCACTTATATGAAAGAGTGTTCCAAATCATTATTAATCAAAGAAATGCAAATTAAGACAACTCTGAGATACCACTACACACCTGTCAGATTGGCTAAGATGACAGGAAAAAATAATGATGAGTGTTGGAGGGGATGCGGGAAAACTGGGACACTGATACATTGTTGGTGGAGTTGTGAACGAATCCAACCATTCTGGAGAGCAATCTGGAATTATGCCAAAAAGTTATCAAACTGTGCATACCCTTTGATCCAGCAGTGTTACTACTGGGCTTATACCCCAAGGAGATACTAAAGAAGTGAAAGGGACCAATATGTGCCAAAATGTTTGTGGCAGCCCTGTTTGTAGTGGCTAGAAGCTGGAAACTGAGTGGATTCCCATCAATTGGAGAATGGTTGGGTAAATTGTGGTATATGAATATTATGGAATATTATTATTCTGTAAGAAATGACCAGCAAGATGAATACAGAGAAGCTTGGAGAGACTTACATGAACTGATGCTAAGTGAAATGAGCAGAACCAAGAGATCATTATATACGTCAACAACGATACTGTATGAAGATGTATTCTGAGGGAAGTAATTTTTGGCAAAGAGACCTAATTCAGTTTCAATTGATCAATGATGGACAGAAGCAGCTACACCCAAAGAAAAAACACTGGGAAATGAATGTAAACTGTTTGCATTTTTGTTTTTCTTCCCGGGTTATTTTTACCTTCTGAATCCAATTCTCCCTGTGCAACAAGAAAACTGTTTGGATCTGCACACATACATTTTATCTAGGATATACTAGGACATATTCAACATATATAGGACTGCTTGCCATCTAGGGGAGGGGGTAGAGGGTGGGAGGGAAAAATTGGCACAGAAGTGAATGCAAGGGATAATGTTGTAAAAAAATTACCCTGGCATGGGTTCTGTCAATAAAAAGTTACTATAATAATAATAATAAAAAATTAGTACCCTTTGTAATTGTGTCATAGGGGGTGGACAAAACTGCTTCATAGGTGGTGCTGATGGTGTCACTGCCCCTCCCACTCCTTCTCCTCCCTCTGCCTAGGAAGACAAAATTGAGGGGAGGGGACAGAAGGGGAATCCCTAAGAGTGCCTGCTCAGGTATAGAAGGAAGTGAAACTGAGCTGTGAAAGTGAGAAGCACAACACTCTTTAAGCTCATAGGCTCTGTCCTTAAGGTACTTAACTCCTTTCTTTTCCAACTCTTCATGCTTTGTACCTGCTTTGTCAGTATTATTTGCCTTCTGTTCTTTCTCCTTACACTTCCTTGTCTGACTGTCCACATTAAAATTTTTCCTTTTTAAAAAAAAAAAACTTGTGGGCTCCTTTAAACCCAATTGTCTCATAATGTATATAAGGAATATTTCCTCAGGAATTGAATCAGGAACCATAGCTTCATAATATTCAATTAGTTGCTCTCCCACTATTTTCCACATATCTGGTTCTAATTTTTCTTTCTGAGAGAACCAAGGAGACGTTCACTCTAATATATTTAAGAGTCCAGTGATCTGCTTCCAAGTTACTAACAAACCTTGCTTCTCTATTAACCTAACTATGCATGATATGCATTCCCCTGTGGTGGGGAAGGCTCTTTTCTTAGCAATTGCCTCATTTCAGCTGAAAAAACGAAAGTGACTAGTTTAGCCTTTACCGAAGTTTCCTACTTGTCTATTTTCGTACTCACCCTATTTCTGGGTCACAGGTTCTTCTCTACTGAGTTTACCATCATGTCAGTCAAACTGTTGAGTGTAGATCCTTACCTCCAGAGCCTCACATCCAGGACCCTACATTTGGATGACAAAATGTAGTGTCTGGACTAGCTTTTTAGAGGATCTCTGAGTAGGTTTTAGTGGAGAAGTGATAAAGGCAGGAGTCTCCCCACGAGGATGATCAAGGATGGAGTCCATATTTTTATCTGTGTCCGAGTCTCTGAGTCTTAGATCAAGCTCAAGCCCACACACACTCCTCTCCAATCCTCTCAGCCCTTAAATACCTTAGATTACATCACTACAGCACACTGAGTAGAACCATTACATCATCTTATCACACTAAGTATATGTGAACTAGAGAACCATTATATCATCAATCACAGTGAGTAAACACCCAGTTGTAAGTATCCTTGTTTCAAGTAGAACACAGGTGGTCATGCCCTCCTTGACTTCTCAGAAAAAGGTGTGAACACCAAGGGAAATGGGGAGCCAAACTAAATATTGGTAGTAGGTTTCCTCTGGGCTAAAGGGCCTTATACCTTAGCTCTCTACCCCATTATCCGCAGCTCTCTACATTTACTGTTTGTGGTCATGTTATAATTCTGAAAATTTATTCAGTTAATAATCCATACACATTTATTAAATACTTATTATATGTCCCACATTGTGCTAACTAAATGCTAAGGCTATAAAAATAAAGACAACTCGAGCTTTCAAGGAGTTCAAAATCTAATGGGGACAAATAACATGTACATAGTTTTCTAATATCTATATTTATTTATGTGTGTGTACACATGTGTATATTTGTTTACATATTATATGCCTATACTTACAGGATATAGTACACATACATACACCCTTCCTATACATACGTGTGTGTATGGATACATGTAGAGCAATAAGAAAAAGCTTTTCTTTCAGCTAAAATTTGAAGGATGACAGAATTGAAGAGGAAGAAATGATCAGGGAGAAAATTTCAGGTATGAAATATATGTAGTTAAAATATTTGAAATTGGGAGGGAGTATTTTATTTAACAAGAAGGCCCCTGTCAGTAATTGCACAGATGTAGAAGAGAGCAATGCGCAAGAAGATTGAGAACACTAACAGAGAAGTTTATTAAAGATTTTAAACACCAAACACCAAAGTTTACATTTGAGGTTGGTGATGTGATAGGACCTGAGCCTTAGGAAGATCAATTTCAGAAGTGAATAAAGAAAATATTGGGATGGGGTGAAGATTAAGACAGGGAGACATACCATTAGCCTACAGCAATAGTTATTCATTGAGCTGATAAGGATCATATCATCAAGATGATCATGGCTTAAGAAAAGAAACTCAAAGGGATCTTGCAACAGATTGTATGTGGTGGGTGAAATAGAGAAAGAATTGAGGATGACATGTACATCATTGAACATGAGTGAAGAAAAGATACAAGTAATTTTGGAAATAATGGAGAAATTGTAGGAAAATAAGCTTTTGGGGGATAATTAGTTTTGAATGTATTGATTTTTAAATGGCTACTAAATATCCAATTTGAGGCAGTTGGAGATGGGATGATTAAGTTTAGGTAAATGTAGTTGAGAATCATCAACATAGAGTTAACAATTGAATTTTTGAGAGATAGTTTTATCTTTATGTAAAATAATATACATTTAAGGAGAGAAGCATAAACATCTACATCATATCTACTGTGTTAGACAATGTGGTAAGTGCTTTAAAAATATCTCATTTGATTCTTAAAAATATTCTGCAGTATAATATTATTATTATCCATGTATTATAGTTGAAGAAACTGAGGCAAAGAAAAATTAAGTGATTTGACAAAATTATACAGCTAATAAATATATGGGACAAGATTTGAATTCAGGTTTTCCTGACTCTAGTCCTACCATTCTATCTTCTGCATCAGTGACTGTTTCTTAAAGAGAAAAAAAGGCCTAGGACAGCACCATATGAGACACTCACAGTTAGTGGGCATTATCTCGATAAAAATCTAAGAAAGGAAATTAAAAAGAATATTGTTTGATGTTTCAAGGCAAATGGAAAGGTGGGATAGCAAAAAATTTGTGACCAGATAATCAAATTAACCATTTGTAAACCTAGGAATGGTACGTTTGTGGGTGGCTGCAAGATTAAATGCATTTGATCTGTGAGTAGTTGAGGTTGGGGAGTTGATTAGGCTATGAAATTGTTAGGTTGAAAATCTGGTAGCTGTGTCTGAGGGAGCATTTATGTATTTACATATATAGAAAAATGGAAAGATAGATGATAGATAGATAGACAGACAGACAGATAGATAGATAGTTAGACAGACAGACAGACAGATAGATAGATAGATAATCAGCCCAAGTATGAGGGAGGAAGTTGGGCAGAGAAGAAAGAATGAATCAGACTCACAGTTCATTGAGGAAAAAGTGTCCTGGAAGTTTTGATAGGTAATAGTTGTCAGAATTTTGAATGTGTAGTAGATATAGAATGAGTAAATCCCAAAGTGCTTACTGAATGATGGTATGAGGGCTGAGATTACAAGTGGCAATGGTAATCCAGAAGAATTATAACTTTTGTACCCTAACAATTGAATTCAAACAAACAAACAAAAAAACTGAAGTTCAACTACTGAAAGGAAAAAAAAAAATGGTCAGAAGGGACATTTATCAGGAGAAATCTAGGTCTCAGTGAGTGCCAGGAAGTGTAGAGAGTGGAAAAATAATAGGCTAAAGATAAAGTCCAGTTTGTTGCCCATGGAACAGGCATTTCAGAGAGAACAATGATAGTTTGGGCAACTGGAAATAAGAGAATGGTACTAAGGCAGTGGGAAAGGTAGAATGACAAGGTGGGGATGCAAATTCCTGAGATGAAGAAAGTACTGGTACCTGGGATTGCATTCACATAGGTTATTAACATTCTTAGAGTGAAGTTCTCCCAGAGTGTGAGGAATAATTAAAGAGTATGGCAGTGCAGGGGCTGATAGGATGATGTTTTATTCCTATCCCTTAATCAGATCAAGCAAGAAAGACAAAGAGATCAGGAAATAATAGCATCTCTTTGTTCCCTAAAAGCATTCTTATCAAGAAGGAAGAAGCCATTCTAGGAGATAGGCGCAAAATGGAGGTAGTATCTCTCCAATTCATTGTAGACAGAAATAGACCAGCTTGGAAGATCAAGGATTTTTTCTGAACTTCATCAGGAAGGGAAGGAAAATCATATCAGGAAGATAAAGGCCAGTTCAGGAGACTTAACAGGTTATGGAATGTTATCTATGACCCCTTTAGAAGGAGGAAAGCTTAGGAGAGCAAAAGTCAATGAAATGTCAATTTTCCTTTCCATCAAATGTTCATTGAGGTTGGAATTACATATCGTTTAATTGCTATATATGATTTCTTTACATTCATCTTTCATTTTAGAATACTTTAATCCAGTGGTGTCTAACTCAAAAAGGAAAAACACACTAACTATATAAGGATCACTATGAGCCACATAATGATTTAGAAAATGACTCATTAATATTATATGTTTTATTGTATCATGTATTTATTTTGTTAAAAATTTTTCATTTTAAACAACATTCACCTACCCAACAAAACTGTGTATAATAATTCAGAAGAAAAATAGATATTCAGTAAAATAGAGCATTTTCAAACATTCCTGAAGAAAAAATAAAGAGCTGAATAGAAAATTTGACTATATATAAGGCATAAGAGAGGGAGAGAGAGTTAATTCTCTAACATAAATGGAGTTAAAATGGAGTTAATTCTCTTACATAAAAAGAGACAAGCAAAAGCTTTTACTGTGGAGGGGAAGAGGAGGAAACTAAGGAGAAGAGAAACTTGCTTTCATGAGAATTGGCTCAAAGAGAAAACAACATAAACACATTCAAATGTGTATGGAAATTTATCTTATCTTATAAGAAAGTAGAAAAAGACAGGATAAGAGAAAGAGGTGAGTGACAGAAAGAAGGGAAGTAATATTAGGGGAGGGGGTAGTTAGAGGAAAAACACTTCAGGAGGGACAAGGTGAAAGAAGAGAGAAAATGGAATCAATGGGAGCAGGATATAGGACGGAGGGAAATACAATTAGCAGTAGTAATTGTGGGGAAAAAAATGAAACAGGTTTTCTCCATAAAAATCCTTATTTTCAAAACATATAGAACTGAATCAAATTCATAAAAACAAAACTATTCCCTAACTGATAAAAGATTAGAAGATTTGAAATGTTTTCAGGTAAAATAATTAAAGATATTTATTGCTATGTGAAAAAATATTCTAACATATTATTGATTGGAAAAACACAAATTAAGCAATTCTGAGACTACCTCATATCCATTAGATTGAACAACAGCACAGTAAAGGAAAATGTCAAATATTGGAGGGAATGTGGGGAAAATCAATATTAATGTACTGTAGATAGAGTTGTAAACTGATTCAACCATCCTGCAGAGCAATTTGGACTACAGGACTATAAACTGTATATAACTTTTGCCCCAACACCATCACTACAGGTCTGTATTCCAAAAGAGATAAAAAGAAAAATGGAAAAGTACTTATGTATACAAAAAGTATTTACAGCAGCTTTTAAAGTATTTTTTTTTGTATTTTAAAGCAACAAAAGAAATTGAGGAGATGGCCATTAATTGGGGAATAGCTGATTTTAATGAAATATTATTGTGCTGTAAGAAATGATGAGCAGGATGCTCTCAGAAAAATTTAGAAATTCTTTCATAAACTGAGCAAAGTGAAATATACTATGTCAAAGTAACAGCAATATTGTAAAATGATTAGCTGTAAATGACTTAGCTATTCTCAACAATACAATGATGTAAGACCACCCTGAAGGCCTTATAATGAAAAATTCTTTCTATCCCCAAAGAAAGAACTGATAATATCTGAATACAGATGAAAACATACTTTTTTTTTTCTTGAGGGTTTATTTTTGGCCCCATGATTTTTTTTAACAAAATGACTAATATGGAAATATTTGCATGAATATACATATGTAATATATATTGACTTGCTTACCTTCTCAATGAGGGTGGGGTATAGAGGGAGGAAAGAAGATAATTGGGAATTCTGTTTTAAAGACAAATGTTTAAAATTGTTTTTATATGTAACTGTGGGAAATAAAATACTAAATAATTTTAAAAAGTTTTTTAAATTTTCAATTAGATTGTATTCTGGCTCTGAATGTTCTCAGAACTATTGCAATGTGGCCTGGGGACTGTGTTTTATGTATGCCTTAACACAATGCTCTCTTAGAACCTTTTCTTCCTGCTTCTTATGGAGAAATAATGATATTTGTAAGCATTGCTTTCATCTTTTAATTTAATAAGACCTGTAGATTCATACTTGACACTTTCAATTTCTTTCTTTTCTTGGTGTTCATTAAGATTTAATAGTTTTTGAATATAAGTAATATTTTATTATCCATAAGGAAAGATTTCATAATAGGCAGAAATACTTTCTTTTGTTTTGTTTTGGAGAGGTTGTTTGGTGAAGCTTTCTAATTTGATGTGCTCCATGTATATCAACTGATAGATGAGATAGTTTAATTTGATTACCTCTTAATTTTCAAGATATTTTGGTTTTCCTTAAGAGCAATTAAAATTTATTTAAGCTAAACATTTCATTAGTTATTGCTATTGTAATGTCAATTTTACTATCTTCATTTTCTAAAAGGCAGGTGATATGCATTTAAATAGAAAAGTGGCTTTAAAGATCATTAAATCCAACACCTTCCTTCCCCATTTTACTTAAGATACAAAGTTAAGATACAGTGAAATTAAACGGTTTCCTTTCCCACCACACAGCCAGAAAACAGCTGAGTCAGGAATTGAACTCAGGTTTTCTCAATTCTAAATTCAATGATTTTCCCACAGCACAATCCTTCCTCCTGTGCTCAATAGAGCTTGCAGCCAATATGGGAAACCATGAGAAATGTCTCCAAAGACCATCATCCAGATGTTGCCTTCTATGATTCTGGGCTCTGTGTTTGTATTTGTTTATTTTAAGAGAAAGCTCTGACATAAAAAATACCAAGAAATGCACCAGCTTTGTAATCCAATAATAGAGAAATGTAATTATAAATTATATCCAACTGGCACTAAGTGACAAGAAGGGAATAAAATTATTTTTAAAAATGAAGGAATTCTCACCCACCCATCTTTACAAATATCATTTTAAATTACAGGTCATCATAGTGCAGCAGTTAGTATTATTTCAAAGCCTTATTTTAATATCCTTGAAACTATTTAAGATCATCTAGAGAGTGCACTTTTAAAAATTGGATTATCTAAACCATCCTTTCTATTAAATCAGCCAAAAACATTTAGTGAGTGCTCACCATTTACAGAGTATTTGTCTAGTTTACTCATGCAGTGCAGCAAGAATAGGGCATGGGAAGAGAAATGGAGAAGCAATTTAAAGGTATATCCTTGTCTCCATCAGCATTCCTTTTCCATACTAATCTAAGTGTCTGTACTCAAAGCAGGATATGAAAGATTATCTTCCAGAGGGACCTGATTTCTTACAAACACAACACAAATCTCAAAAGAGTTTAGATTTAGGCTGAATGGTGCTTAGTCTCTGTTTTTTTTCTGAATATTGACTGAAAATTTTCTGCAGCCTGCCCCTACTCCCCCAAATAATAAAGAGATAGGAAATAAACATTGATTTTTCAATTCAAAATGTCCTATCTTTGTTTTCATTTTGTTTTGTCTTGTTTTCCCATCTTGACAGCAAATAGAATGTAATCAGTGATAATATAATCAGAAAGAAAAAGAACTTATAAGACCTGTCCTCAACCCTCTTATCCCAAGCCAACTATGGGAGGGACCAAGGGGCATTTTGTAATTTGAGTTTTTTGATATTATGTTATTTAGAAATAAAAATAAACCTAGAGATCATTTAGTCTTGGCTCTATATTTTTACAGACAAAATGAATGAAATTCATAGAGGTTAATTGAATTGCCCAAGAATGTACAAGTACTAAGTGACAGAGTTGTGATTTGAACCCTACTTCTCTGATTTTAAATCAGATTCTTTTTTAAGGCCAGAAGATTGTGTTCTACATGACTTATTCTTATTTTCTTTATAGTAGGCATGGCATAGCAGAAAAAGCTTTGGCGTCAAAGGCCCTCCATTCAAACTCCGATCCTTTCATTAACTACCTATGTAACCTTTGACAAGCTAAATAGCATCAAAGAAACTGTCCTCCTAGATCTAAATGGATGATCTTAAATCAGGTCATTTGTTTTGATTGGAGGCGCAGTCTCTTTTTGGCAATCACTCTCAGAAAACACAATTTTCAAGCCCTGTTTAGGATTCATTGATGTGTTATGTTGTTTCCATTAAACAACTTATTCTTAGAAGGTGGCAGATATGTACAGGATCAAGGTGCCAGAGACAATTAATGGGATGTGGTAGGATCAGGAATTCTATGGAGTAGCATAATAATAATGATGCTGATGTGGATAATTTAAAAATGAAATAATTTGTTCCACAGCCCTTTAAAGTACAAATTACTTTCTATCTATACTTTTTTTGGTCCCAAATCATAAATGGCAGGTACTATAATCAGAAATTTTATATACTGTGAAACTGAGGATCCAAGATTAATTGATTTATCTGAGTCATAAATCTAGTAGTTTATTAAACACCTACTTTGTTCGAAAATTTTGGGCTAGGTTCTTGGAAAGATAGATAATTTAGGGAAAATGCACACAGAGAAAAGTGGAAAGAATTAAAAAAGATAACAATTATAGCTAATTAGAAGCAGAATGAACTACCTCTGGAGTCAGTGGCTTCCCATTCCCCTGAAATTTCCACTCAGATGTTCATACAAATAAATATATCTATTCAGATTCATCTAGGAATAGATGACATTTGAGACCTATTTGATCTTATAATGTGACCCTTGTTCTCCTGAACAAGTTGAGAGACTAAGCTTGTATAATAAATAAATAACTATAGTATATGACATGAAAAAAAAATTAAATCATGTTTCCCCAAATATTCCATTGTAATATCCTTTTTTGACATAAAAAGTTCCACAGATCACCTTTTTAATAATCATAATACATTTTGGCAAAGAACTTAAAGTCTTGGAGTCAGAAAGTCAAGAGTTTCAACACCTGAATTTGACCAATATCTTTCATTTCTTCTAATTAGAGACTGATTAAAAAATCAACCTATGATGATACTACAACCCTGATTGTGATCTTCCTTCCTTCCTTCCTTTTAACATTAAAATATTCTGGGAAAGAGAAGAGTTGAAATTTGTTAAGGAAAAGCAACCTATTCGTTTTCTTTTTTTTATTATAGCTTTTTATTTACAAGTTATATGCATGGGTAATTTTACAGCATTGACAATTGCCAAACTTTTTGTTCCAATTTTTCCCCTCCTTCTGCCCCATCCCTTCCCCTAGATGGCAGGTTGACCAATACATGCTAAATATGTTAAAGTATAAATTAAATACAATATAAGTATACATGTCCTAACAGTTATTTTGCTGTACAAAAAGAATTGGACTTTGAAATAGGATACTATTAGCCTGTGAAGGAAATCAAAAATGCAAGCGGACAAAAATATAAGGATTGGAAATTCTCTGTAATGGTTCATAGTCATCTCCCAGAGTTCTTTCACTGGGTGTAGCTGGTTTTCTATTGGAACTGATTTGATTCATCTCATTGCTGGAGATGGCCACGTCCATCAGAATTGATCATCACATAGTATTGTTGTTGAAGTATATAATGATCTCCTGGTCCTGCTCATTTCACTCAGCATTAGTTCATATAATTCTCTCCAGGCCTTTCTGACAACCTATTCATTTTCAAAAGCTTGAAAGTTGTATAAGAGAATTAAATTTGTTTAATGGACTCAGAGGGCAGAAATAGGAATAATGAAGGGAGCTTTTTGTGTACACCAAGTCATATTTTAATTTGATATTAAGGGGAAAAGACAGTCTGAAACAATAAGAGATAATTAAAAATATTGTGGATCATATTGGGAAGCAATGAGCTCCCATAAACTAGAGATATTCAGATGTCAGAAATGTAAAGATAATTCTTTTTTTTTTTATCACATATGGGTTGAATTAATTATCTTATGTGGTCCCTTCCTACTCTTGAGCATTTGTGATTATATAGAGTGGTTCTCAGTTGTGATATCTCAGATTACTCTAACTAAAACTCCCTGCATCAAATTATTCTAATAAAATTACAACTTAGACAGGATAATTCTACATGTGTCAAGCACAGAACTTCCTAAACTGTTTAGGTTTTCATTTATTTCTGAAAACATATAGTGGCTTATATTCATTCCTAGGATAGGAAGGTAGTATACTTTAATTCTTTGAGAGCTGCTTATAGATATAGATATATAACAGTGTTATTTTTTCCTTCAAAATACAAACTTGTTGCTTTTGGTTGAAATAAATAACAATTATAGGATTTTAAAATTAAATAGTGTCATCTACTCATATTCCCATGCCAATTGGATGAATCCACTCTAGAACATCCTTCACTGATGATTGTCTCTCCCTTTTGTTTGAAAAATTCCAATAATGGAAAATCAAATTCTCCATCTTATAATAAGATAGAATTGCAAATCTAGAATTATGGACATTTTAAGATTTTAAGATTCTCACCTTTTCTATTTCACAGGCAGAATCCAGACTTTATAGCTCATTCTGTTTTGTCTATTAAACTCTGATTGATTTTAACTCTGTAGAATAGGTAATCAGATGCTGGTAACCATTCCCCTGGCACTCCTTTTCTTTCTGGCTTCCTTTTGTGTGTTGCTTCCCCTTATTAGACTTTAAGGTACTTGAGGGTAGACATTTGTTTAAATTTTATCTGCAATGTTTGGTAGAATGCCTGGCACATAATTAGATGATTTTAAATGTTTATTGAATTGAATAGATTTTTTATTTATTTATCGAATGTGCCTTTGCTCTTTACAGTTTCCCATATTTGATATTTGATAAATACTTCTTGGTTGATTTATTGGTTGAATGGTCATTTAACAATGACTTACACACATGGATCCTAGCACAGCTTTTGCAGGAGAAAAAATGGATTTTGCAACTTTTGTAGCAGATTCAAGGTGAACTTTTTTCTGGGCCTACTACCAATTCACTGAACTTAGGCAAATCTCTTCAGTTTTCAGAGTCTTCTTTTGTCAAACTATAAAATTGTTTTTTGGGGCAAGATGATTTCCAAGGTCCTTCTTGGTTCTAAATTCTACATTGTAATGTTCTCTCTATCTCTAATATTATATTTATTTAGGTTTCTTCAATTCTTGATAGTCTACATTCTATATTTTTATAAATCATGTTCTCTGTCAATCATAAAATTCAATAGTATATTAATCAATTATTCCTCTGAGTATGGGAGATGAAAATCAAGAATTGCTCTCTCTCAAATCTGACTTCTCTGATAGAAATACATTTTATCTTACATAGAAATGGAAAACTCCAAATCAAAATACACAGAGATTGTCTTTCTAGCTAATATTTAATTCTAAATACCTTTTATAGTTATAAGTAAACATTGATATGCTGGAACAAGTAGTATGGATTGCAGTCAGTCATGTGATCATGAGAAAATTGTTTTATTCCTTTTAGCCATTTCAGTCATCTTCATTTATAAAATGGAGAGGTTGGACTAGATGACACCTCCTAGAACATATTTTCTTGATGTAAAATGGACCATATCACTAAATAACTTTAAGGAAAGTCTTGATAATCATATTTTGGGGATGAATACAAAGAATTCCTAGGTTCTTGAGACTGTTAAAATTGGAAGGAATTGAAGAATTTTGGTGCACAGAATTTAAAATGCTAGAATTGAAGGAGACCTTGGCAGGCAGCTAGAGTCTTTCCTCAAAATAAGGCTTGCATAAATTTAATGAAATTCAAGATTCCTTTTTCTGTTTGTATTCTTTGATAATACTTTTTTTTTATTAATTACCAAAGACAAGCACCTAAAAGAAAAATAAAACAGCATGTATGGCTCCAATTGAAAACAAGCAAAAATCAAACAAAAATAGAACAAAAATACTTAGTCCCTGGATGTACTCATTTAAAACCCTATCATTAAACATCTATGGGAGGATGAATTTTAATCAGAACATGGGTTATTTGTCTTCTTAAAATGCCCTACACTTTTATTTGTAGTTATTGTTAATCATGAAACCCCTAATTTTGGATTATCATTGTTTCCCTCTTTTAATTTAGTTCATTTTCAGACATAGAATTGTTAAATTCATATTAACACGAAACCTGTCCATGAAAGTGTTATATGACTTCTCATATGGAAAAATTCCATGTAATAGATAAAGTATTACTCTGGTGACATTAAGATATTTAGATGGTTAGAATCTATTGTGGGACTTGGGGCTGCCTAGTGAGCCTTAACTGCATGCTGAAGTTTGTTGACATATTGCCCTGGGGTGTTTCCACACTTTTATTTTATTTTTAATATCTTAACTTCATCTGACCAGTCACAAATGCTTGTATTTTATGGAAGGACAATTCCACTTTTGTATGACCCAGATAATGGATGGGAGGAAATGTGACTTTCCCATAAATAACCATGGTCTAATCTTGACTTTCTTCAACAATTCAAATTTCTGTAAGCCTTGCCTGAAGCTTGGAGAGATTAAGTCAATTGTCCATGGTTGTGCAGATAATATTATTCAAATGAATAACCTGAAACTTGGCCTTATTGTCTCCAAGACATTGGTCATTATATGTAATATTCTTTTCTAAAATATAATGTTCTCTGGGAGCAGGTTTCTTGGGGGGCTCCTGGAGGCAGCCTTAGTTTCAGTTCAGAGTAATCACCCCAGATGCAGCCAGGAATTAAAGTCCAAATCCTTTATTTTCTCTTTCAAGTATTGTCTCCTTCCTTGGGCCTGGTTAGCTTTCTTAGAGGGCTATCTCTCTCCTTTGTTCCGAGAGCTCAAGCCATTAGTCCTTTGCCTCTGCCAGCTTCTGTCTCTAGCTCCCTCCAAATGTCTCCAGCCAGCACAAAGGTGGAAGAAGGAATGACTTCTGAATGTCCCGGACTGAATCCTGGTTGAGCTCCTAGATTATATATGCTCTCTTAAAGGTGTGAATCTTGTAGAACTCTAATAAATACTAAGTACATTAGTGAACTAGAGAACCATTAAGTACCATGCTAAATTAGATAACTGACTTAGCACCTTGTAAGAATCCTAACAATTATACAGTACTATGTCTCTAATGTTAATCAGTAAATAATCATTTATTAATACGTTAAGCACTTTGTGAAGTCTGAAGATATGAAGAAAGTCAAAATAGTTCCTGCATGCAAGGAGCTTTATAATCTATTTGACAATTTGACAAATTTGACAAATATATAAAGTCTATGAAAAGGAATCTGAAAGGGGAAAAAAAAAACTGGAGCTGGAAGATAAGAGAGGTAAGAGAAGTTTTCTGCAAAAAAAAAAAGTCTAATTAGAGCTAAGCCTTGATATAATTAGGAAAATAAAAACATAGAGTTGATGAGTTAGAACATTCCAAGCATTTGGAATAACGAGTGCAAAATCAGGGAGTGGGGAGATAGTTTGATTTCTGAGGAACTACAAATAGCTTTGCAATGATGAATAATAGAGTACATGAAAGGAAGTGAAATTGAAGATTAGAAAGGTAGGAAGAGACATGTTATATGAAGAATCTTAACTTTTAAATAGTACATATTATTAGTAGTCAGGATCTTCTGGAATAGCTTGAGCAGTGGGGATGATAGTGGGATAATATTCTGGGGAAGTCAAGAAATTGTTTTAAGTGAAGAAAAAAAAGGTAGAAGGGGTAATCATTTGCAAATGAAATGTCTTTTCTTCATATAAGACACATGAGACTGTAGATAGTTGGGAGAGTAGGAGGAGCTATCTGAATATGAAGAGAAAAGACAGGGGAACTCTGAAAATAGTAACATTTTTTATTGTTTATTATTTGAAGCATAATTTGCAATCTTTGTCTGGGAATGTAGAGGATGTGTGATTGGAAAGCAAAATAAGGGAGAAAAAATGTTCAAAATGGCTGATATATAGAATGAGATGGCAAAGCAGTTAGAGAAGAACAGAATTGTTTTCCCCTCAACATAATAAGGACCCAGTTGGGACATATCACTAATTCTTGACTCCCATGAAAACAGTTTTGTAGTTCTTCCTGTCCTATTCAGTAGGAAATGAATATGACAAAGAAGTTAAATGGTTAACGTATTACAATATTGGGTTTTAGGAAGATATAAACTTCCTATGGCCTATCTGTTAGTTACAGGGGGTAGTTTAGTGACAGGATAAGGACATAAGAGATTTCAAAGTAGAGGATAATGTAGAGTTGCATTGATTTATAAGAGGTTCTGATAGATAATTATATTTGATAATGGTCTGTGGAAACAGATAAAACTTCACAATGTCAAAGGAAAGAGGTAATAGTCTAGACAATGAGCAAGGTTAGAGATCAGAAGACAGGCGAAATAAAAGAAGAAAAGTAATCAAATTTAACAAAAATCTTGTACAAGGTAGCATAATATTTGAAAGTGATTGCATGATTAAAGATGTTACTATCTTTGAAGCTAATTTACTATAGAGGAAAGTGTGAAGATCGTGTATTTTAAGATCAGCACGAGACAGGAATTCAGGTTAGGGGAAAATTGTCAGTCTTTATTCTCAGTGAAGAAGGATCGGAGGTGGAAGAGAATCGGCAATAGCAATGTGTGCAGCTGAGTCAAGAAGCTAGCTCGACCAGCAGACGCACAACCAGCAGCTCGGAGTCTCGAACCCAGCCCAATCTCTCCCAGCTTCTCTTCCTGTCTCTCTCTCTGCCTCCACCCACCAAAATCGTCATTTCCTATACAACACATCAGGACTTGCACGGAGAGTGGGCAGGTACCATTCTTTATCCAATCATGTATATTAATAGAGTATAGCCCAATTACTATCTAGCCTCATGTACTTGGGACCTCAGTGCATCAGCTCAAACCTCAGCTCATTACAGGAATGATTCATTAGAAGTGAGTAGAGAAATTAAGAAGCAAAAGTAGTTGAAGGAACATCATTATACATGCGGTAATCTCCTAGTATGAGGACAAGAAATGGGAAGATGAGAAATATATATGTTAAGAACTAAACTCATTGAAGAAGGACAGAGAACTTGCTAATGATCTATAGATCATAGCCAGCAGGATCTAGATTGGGTGATAAATTTGGTTTGCTTAATGGAGGCACTACAAAAAAATGCTTTAAGTGGCAATGAGTATGAAGGAGTAATTCCAATTCCCCAATGTCAACCAGTTAGTTGAGTAGTACAAGGGCACAGAGAAACTATGTTGATAGTGGTCTTAAGTTCATATGATATCTGCCTGTATGAAATGAAATGAGGATGGGATATTTAGCTTGAAGAAGAGAAGCTATAGGGTAGAAGACATGATCATGACCATTGGAACTCACTAAATAATCATTCAAAGAATCCTTGCTGGTTCAATGTTAGTTTGACAGTAACTCTCTAAAGGAGCATCCTAGAAATTTCTGCATCATTCTGCACAAACATTTTGAACACTGGTTAGATAAAGGAATGGGTGATATGATTATAAATCTTGTATGTGATACAAGATGTAATGAGTAACATATAGAGAATGATGTAATTAAGATCCAAATGAGATTGACACCCCAGACAACTGGGCTGAAAGTAATAATATAATTTTAATAAAGATAGATTTATAACTTTAATTAGGTTAAAATGACTTAACAAATGCAAGAATGTAGAGATATGGATAGGTATCATTTCTTTAAAATAAAAAATTTATGGGAGGTTTCATTGGATTGAAAATTCAATATGGGTTTGCAGTATGACATGGAAATCAGGGAGGGGTAGAAGAGTAGCCCAATAAAACCAAAACAGCCGACCAACAAACAACAACAATGAAAACAAATATAACTTTGGAATCCATTAAAAGAATATAAATTAAGATTTAAGAAAATGACAGTCCCTCCGCATTCTTCCCTTCACAGACCATATCTGGCCTATTTTGATTTTTGTATGGCACATTTAGAGAAAAATATATAGAACCTGGAAAAAAAACATACAGAGAAGGACAATTAGGGTGGCCAAAATCCCTCTCTCCAAGTTATATGAAAATCAATAGAAGAAACTGGACTGGGGGTAGGTGAGTGTCTAGCCTTGAGAAGAGCTAAAGGTGTGTGTAAGCATGATATCAATTGAATACCTATGTTGTGAATGAGGGATTGTATTTCTTTTATTTGTCTCCAGAGTAGTGAAATGAAGTTCCAGAGATCTCAAATCACAAGAATAAAACAAAACAAAGAAACCTTCCTAATTTTTAGAACTATTCAGAAGTGGAATTGTCTACTTGAGGAAATGAAGGAGTTTCCTTCCATTGGCAATATCCAAAAAGAACTTGCAGAATGATGTTATGTATGTAATAATGGGAATAGCATTAGTAGTTGGAATACAATGCTGCTGGCATGCCTACAACTTTTGCACTTTTATGCATAATGACTAAGTATTTAGAAAAGATATTAAATTCTTTTGTTTATTCCTAGAATGCAGATCTGAGGTAAGTGGATGAAAAAATTGTTTTTAAAAGAAAAATTTTGGATTTGTGTAAGAAAGAGCAAACATAATAAACCCTCCATATAATTAGATTGTTAAGAAGTATAATGAGTGTCCTCAACACATAATGTATTTCTTTCTTAATGGATTTCAAGTTTTCCGATGCAAGAATTGTAATATTCTTTGCAAAGGGTTAATATGGGTTTATACAAAAGAATTTAAAGCATTTAATTCTGAAAGTAAGATATGTTTTATTTGTTGTGTTTAATTCATAAGAAAACGTTGTAGTTTATAAAGAGTTCACTTCAAAGCCTAGAAGACCTGCAAACTCTTGCCTCTGACAAATAATAACTGCAGCTAATATTTATATACTACCTACTATGTATCATATCTGTGCTTCATAAGTATTTTCTCATTTGATCTTCACCATAACCCTGTGAGGTAAAAGTTATCTTTATCTTTATTTTACAGTTGAGGAAACTGAGATAAGCAGAGGTTAAGTGACTTGCTCAAAGTTGGATAGCTAATAGGTGACTGTGGCTAGATTTATTCAGGTTCCTCTTGACTCCAGGGCTCCATCCTCTGTACCATCTTGAAGTTCTCAGGGAATAAAATAACCTGCAACAGCAAAAGTGATCTGGGAGCTAGCTCTCTGAACCAATGAAATTATAACTCCAATGTCTATCACTACACTAACTCCTCCAGGGAGGATCATATACTTCAAAAAAACAAAAGGAAAAGAAAAGAGATAGGACACAGGGGACAAAATGTATAATCAGAATCTGGAAAAGAGTCTGCAGACAATCTCTGGTGGGACAAGCATCAGATGGAATTTAGAAGTGCCAAGGAAGGACGATGGAGAACAAAGACCTTCTGAGAGAGTCCACTTCTAGGACAGAGTTTATCATTATAAAAAGTTCTTTCTATACCTCCATGCTTCAGTATAGTGATGATGAAGAAATTTGGCTTTTTGGGAAGGGAATATGGGAATCTTCATTATGTGGTTTCTATTTGATTCCTATCTTTAAAGTCATGGGCAAGGAATTGTTAATCCATGATGTTATACATGAATGAAAATTTCTAGCAATCATTCAATCAATCAATAAACTTTATTAAGTGACTACTGTGCTAAGTGCTAGAGAATACAGAAAAAAAAGCATAAAACAGTTCCTGACATAAAGAAGCTTACATTCCAATGGCAACAAAAACATGCTAGCAAATATATACAAAGAAGCTATATAGAAAATAAATAGGAAATGATTTATAAGGAATAAGCATTAGAATTTCACAGAAGCTTCCCAATGTTTTCCAGAAAAAGGACTGCCTGTGACTAAGGCAATGAAACTATTAGAGAAAAAATTAGGCTGGAAAAAAATAAGAAATTTAATGTGGCCGAAAAATTAGTTCTAGAGTCAATCTGATGATGGACTTTTCCTTGCATAGCTAGTTTGATTATCAGACAACAGCCACAGACAAAGTTGGTTACTTAATATATGTTATTCAGTCATTTGCGATTGTTTCTGACTCTTTTATGACCTCATTTTGGATTTTTTTGGCAAAGATACTGAAGTAGATTGCCATTTCCCTCGGCAACTAAGGAAACCTTGGCAAACAGGGTTAAGTAACTTGCTTGGAGTCACATAGCTAATAAGTATCTGAAGCCAGATTTGAAGTCAGGAACATGAGTTTGCCTGATTCTGGGTCTAATACTATATAATTTTCCACTTAGCTGCCCAACTTAATCGATATGGAAAACCTTTTTTCCTATATTTATTCTATATTGGCATAGACTTGGGATTCCAGGATTTTCTCAATGAATGATGGAATGAATTAATGAATTTTCAAAACATACATTAATTACTTACTATTTGCAAGAATGAGGTTTAGGTTTTAAAGGAGGGACTTTGTCTATATTGTCATTAAATAGCTAAATTTCTAAATAAATAAAATCCTCTGTTTGACTTTTAAAGTCCTTCAAAACCTGCCTACCTTTTTTTCTTTCCAGCTCATTACACCCCTTTCCCAAACATTGTTGTACAATTGCCATCTCCCGGATT
Source organism: Sarcophilus harrisii (assembly GCF_902635505.1). Lineage (NCBI taxonomy): Eukaryota > Metazoa > Chordata > Mammalia > Dasyuromorphia > Dasyuridae > Sarcophilus > Sarcophilus harrisii. The sequence goes on along the minus strand of NC_045427.1, from coordinate 61,673,332 downwards.
TGCATATATCATACTCCATTTCCCACTTCTCTGGTATTGCATTGATTAACTCCATGCTTAGAATAGACTCCATCTTTATCTTTGCCTTATAGAATCCATAGTTTATACACCACTTTCATTTTTACTTTAAAGCTTGTTAAAGCTTAAAGCTTCAGAACATATGGATACTTTTAAACATTCACCTTAGCAAATCCTTGCGTTCCAAGTTTTTTTCCTCTCCTTTCCCTCACTCCCTCCCCTAGACAGCCAGTAATTCAATATATGTTAAACATGTGCAATACTTGTATATGTACACATACATCAGACCAAAAAGGAAAAAAATGAAAAAGAAAACAAAATGTAAACAAAAACAACAAAATAATTTAAAATATTGTGTTATACATAACTCTCTATATGAAATCTTTCCTGGCAAGTTAATTATTTACCCTTACCTACCTAACTTGCTTTATTATATTGTAGCTATTTTCTATAAATATGTTTAATAAGGGTTTGGGACTTAGTCAAATAATCTATAATCTTCCCCTGATGTGGCAAAGGTTGGGGAACCTGTCTTTGGAAGAATTATGAGAGCATGCATTTTTTGTTGTGATGGCTGTTGTTTATTTGTTTTTCTTTCATTAGTTTCTGTTTTTGTTTTGTTTTTGTTTTTTTTCCTTTCCTTGCATCCACAGATCTTAACACAGTGGCTATAATGTAGTCAGTGTTCAATAAGTGCTTGTTGACTGTTATACACACATACACATCTCAGATTTGAGAAGGAAAAAAAAAATTACATTCATGGAAAAAACTGAAATAGGAAGAAGAAATATTTTGGAAGAAATATAATAAGTTCATGCACATAGTAGGTAATTAATTACTTTGCTGGAAGAGGGAAATGAGGAAATTAAAACAGTTCAAGTAAGAGTTAATGAGGGAGATCTTTGGAATTGTGGAAACTGGCAAGCTAGTTAATCCCAATTTCACTAATTTATAATTTAGGGATTTGTCAATTGAATAATAACTGCTTCATAGTCACAGTGGATAGTTGGTAGGTAGTTGCTCAGAGATCTCTTTATTAGTGAATTATTGACCCAGGAGACACAGCTTTTATCATTCCACTCAGGTCAATGTAAGTCTTCAACATGCTTACTCAAAGTATTTCCCCATCTTTATGAACACATTACTCTCATTAATTTTAATGAACATTTAGCTTGCCCACAAAGGGAAGAATACATCACTTGCCCTGCAGCATGAAATATCATTAGAGACACTTGATTGAACTCATCGGTACACAAGCACTTATTTGGCCATTTACAAACTTAATATAATTATAAACTCCTAAATACAATTCTTTTTACTATTATTCTTGTTGATTTCCCTTTTTAACCTGTTTCACCCCTTTACCTCATCAGAACAATAAAAATAATGCCTTATTTTATTATTAGAGAGATGAACACAGGAGGAAAGAGTCCTCTTGCCTTAGAAGATTCAGCAACCCTAGCTTAGAGGTGAAGTTGCTATTAGTGGTGGGGAGGGAAGAGGGTGAATGAGTGTATGAAGAATCCTGGTTATTCATTTTTCTGTTTTGTTGTCCCTCCCACCTCCTCATGTTCAGAAACAAAATGAGTGTTTCTCCTTTGTTTGTTGGTTTTTGAATAGTAACATGACATAATGAAGAAACCACACATTTGTGAGTCTGAAGAGTCCCATGTCTTAGAATTACTTACAAAGTGATTCTAAGAAGACTCCTTAACTTCTCTGAAAATGTTTCCTAATTTCTTAAACAGAAAAAACGATATTTTCACAAAACTATCATGAATCAAATGAAACAGTTACGTGAGTACACTTCCTCATATATAACTTTGTACAGTTACAGAACTATCCAAATGCCTGCCATTGTGATTAATTTTTGAGAAAAAAGGGCACAGAAAATTGAGAAATAGTATTGAAGAAAAAAGGGGGGAGTACTGTCCTTTCTTTGGTAAATATTAGTTGTATAAATTTAAATAAATATCTTATTATTTTGGTGCACTGTGAAACTTTTAGATGTATTATAAGGAAGTGCTATAAACAGATACTAGAGAATCTGTAGAAATTATATCGATACAGACCTTCCAACCAGATTGAAAAAATGGAAACTTCCTTAATTGACCATACAGACAAAACTTTATTTATCTCAGAAACACCTTTGTTGGCATGTGCCATTCTCTGTTTGCTAACTTTTGGTGGTTTTCTGATTATTTGATACCTTCAGTTACAGTGTCCTGCGAGAAATAATGACTGTAAAAAGGAAAAGCCTGAGACCTTGTCTCTCCTGAAATATGTCATAATCTTTTGGCTGTATAAGTATTTGTTCTTTCATTAAATGAAGGAGATTATTCTAGTTAATTAACCTTGTAAGTTTTGAATGGTCAAGAGATGTACTTTCCAGGACTCAAGAAGTCTAGGAGTTACAGTCCATGCCAAGCTTACTATTAATGTCCAGATGAACATGAAGTGACATTCTAGGTCTAATCTAAGGATAATTGAGGCAAAGATACATTCAGTATTCATGCTTCTTCTGGACATAAAGCTGACAGGACCAATGATTTTGTAGAAATATTGAAAGTTCGAGCCCACTCTTCCCGGAGATTAGATGGAATAAGGGCAAATGTTAAGATTAAATATTTGTGGAGCAGTTAGATGCTGTCAGAAAAGAATCAGGAGGACCTGAATTCAAATTTGACCTCAGACACGTGAACCTGCTGTGTGGCTCCCCAAATAACTTCACAAATTGCTTCACAAGAACAAAAAAGCTTAAATATTTGGATTTTTGTCCTTGTTATATTTTCAAAGTAAATACTTATTTCTAAAAGAAAATTCTGTGCAGTGCTTAAATAAGACTTGATTGCTACTGATGCTAAGCAAAGTGAGCAGAATCAAGAGAACACAGTTCACAGTAACAAGATTATGTGATAATCAACTGTAATGGACTTGGCACTTTTCAGCAATGATGTTATTCAACCGAATTCTAGTAAATTTGTTGTGGAAAATGCCATCCACATCCAGAGAACTCTGCAGACTGAATTTGGATCAAAGCATTTTATTTTCACTCTTTATTTGTTGTTTGTTTGTGTTTTTATTTTTCTTTCTCATGTTTTTTTATTTCTGTTCTGATTTTTTTCTTGTGCAGCTTGACAAATATGGAAATATATTTAGAAGAATTGTACATCTTTAATATAGTGAATCGCTGTTGTCTTGAGGAATAGAGAGGGAGAGAAGGAGGAGAAAAATTTGGAAAATGAGATTTTTCCAAGGTGATATTGAAAACTATCTTTGCATGTATCTGGAAAAATAGAATACTATTAAAAATAAAGAAAAAAGAAATAGTTACTAGCAATTGGTACTTTATAATGGGGGAAATACAACCAAATTTGTGCTGTAGCAAATAGCTTTAAAAAGAGAGATCTCAAAATCCTTAGAACCCTCCCTTCCCAAAACAACAGCAACAATAAGAAAAGCATCAAGGTAGACATATAGCAGCCTTGGGACAGAAGGCACAGAGCATACTGTCATAGACATCTTTATATGCTCTCATAGTATGCAAGCTATTTAAAGAATGAGAATTTTCCTTTTGCTCTCTTTGTTATATTTGTAATTCACTAGGGTTAGTTCAGGACCTTCCTTAAGGTAATGATAGGAATAAGGATCAGATACCTGTGATTTTAATGTTATAGTGAACTTTGAGTTAAGAAAACTTATTTTTATCAATGTAGATTAGCACTTCCTTTATAGAGAAATTTTAAAGAATTCTTAGTCTTTACAGAGTTGATTAGAACAAAGGTATTATACATGAAGTCATTGAGTCATATACCATCAAGGGCTATAGAAATCAGATAAAAATATAATTGGAAAATATTTAATAAAATAAGTAAATAAAACAAAATATAGATACTATCAATATGTGGTTTTCTAAGTAATTACTCAAACTTTAGGGGATTAAGTATGATTTAGTGGCTCAGAATTGCGTTTGCGTTTAGTATAACTATAACTATGTATACTGTAACTGTATATACTATGATTTCAAGTGATTTGCTTAGGATCACATAGTCAATACCTGTCAAGACTGAATAGAAGGGTAGGCCTTTCTGATTTCAGAGCCAAATCTCTAATTGCTATGACATGTCACAACTCTACCACATAATAGGCTTTTAATGAATGTTTTTGTTTGTTTGTTTAATTGATTCATTGGATATCACATTCTTTACAACACATTGCAAAATTAGAATGGCAGAGCTAGGAAGAACACTTTGATTCCTAGAAATGGAAGAATTCTTAAGAGATCATATACTCAAAATTCCTCATTTTACATACAAATTGAGTTCCAGAGACCTTACATAATTTGTCTAAGGTCTCAAAATCAAAATCAAGGTCTGCAAATCAAATCTATGGCTCCTGATTCCCAATAGAGATTATTGAACCATTATCAATTAGCTGTGTGTGTGTGTATGTGTGTGTGTGTGCTTTATACTCATGCTGAGCTGAAACTTGTTTGACTTCATGATGTTCTTAAAATGATTCTGAGTACTGCACTGACTCTTCTGCTACTACAAAGGAAGTATATCCATAGGGAGAAATGGAGGCATTGTTGAATTGTGCCATCTATCTCATGGCTATTTTGGGCAATAAATATTTTTCTAGTTTTTAGATGTTACATTTTTATTTATGTTTTTTCAGTTATTTCATCTATCTAATGATAGATGGACAGATAGAAAGATGGATAAATGGAAAAGGAGATGAGAGAAATAGATATAACATTTAGTAAAGAGTTATTATGTGCAGGCATCAAATAAACACTTATTTAGCTCTATGATCCAAGCATTATGTGAAGTTCTGGGGATAAAAATAATAATAATAATCATGAGAAAACCCCAAACAGTTCCTGTTCTTAAGCAGCTCTCATTCTAATGGGAAAAGATAACACAAAAAGGGAAGCTGAAAGAAAATGAGAGTAGAGGGAGGAAGGCAGTATCCTAAGGGATAAGGATAACAAAATGAGATAGTTTCACTCTAGGAACTTAAATTCTAACAAGGAGCTTACACTCTAATGGAGAAAAACAACACAAAGAGAAGGACGAAAGTAAGAGATGTTACTGAAATGTTGACAAGAAAGCATAAGTGGAAAATGTGCTGATAGGCAAATAAGCAGTGTTTCTTGAAGTTCTGATAATATAGGTCCTTTCAAAAATTCACCAATCATAATAGAGCTCATTGATAATAATTAAGGGGTTCAATTTGCAGAGTGATCCAAGACAAAATCAAAAGGTTAATAAATGATGTTAATAATATATGTACTGTTATCCATGGATTGTAAGGGTAGTGGTAGACAATCTATTTTTCTTTAGGGAGCTCTATTCTAGTTAAATATGTTGAAGGGTTATTCTCTTTTTCTGGACTTTTACTTTATGGATTCTCTTGCTCCAAGATTTTTCTTATTTCTTCATTATATTATTAATTCATTGTTTCTCTGTTTCTGACTTGATTTTCTCTTTCTAATCTTCTCTTTCTCTTCCTCTTCTTTTTCCTTATTTACTTAGACTTTGTGTGTGTGTGTGTGGTGTGGAATTTCTATTCCTTTCTTCTCTTGAATGTGTTTTGGTTTATTTGGTGCAATTCTAGTAATTTTAAATTACCAAGAGGGATCTGGGATTATTGGTGACCTATCATTCAGCTTATTTGATAGAAATATTTAATAGGCTTATCATATATCATTTGTCATATATCACAGTTATCTGCTTTCTCTTCCTCTAAGATTGTAAACTACTGGCACTCAGGGGTTAATTATATCAAGATAATATCTTTAGTGCTCAAAAATGTCTTATATATACAATAGATACTGAATAACTTGTTTTTGGAATGAATAAATGATTTAATCTAAATTGGAAAATTTCTAAAATCAAATATTTTCACTCTAATTCAATTCACCTATAAACTTTTCCTCCAAATTCAAGTTTATTCTGCAGTGAATTCCAAGTCTTCAAATGCTTCAGAACTACTACTACATCTGTGACCTTTCCATACAGAGCTCCAAAGTCAAGGAGGAAACCTATTTCTTCATTTATATGCAAACATATTAGTAATGTTTGCCTCAAACTATTTTTTTTAACTGATGCTTGGATGACTTTATTAAGCAAGCTCATTTGTTAAATCACAGCTCTTGTCATGCCTGTCATGCATTTAATCAGACAAAATACTGACACCACAAATACTGCTGTTATTAGGTAGTTCCTTCTTTGAAGGCAATACTTTTTCCACCATGCAAAAGCCCCTCATAATGCATAAGTTTTCTAAATAGGGGACCAAATCTGATACCACAGCATTTGTAAATGCTTTGCTCCATTCCTTTACATACCTATTTTAAAGCAATTCAGTTATGGCATGTTTGATTTTAGGCACAAATAACCAAACATGAACTCTCTCTGTGACTCATTAAAATTATGCACATAGAATAAATATAATATTCATTCATCAAGCTACTCAGGGGAAGGTAAGAAAATTGCCCAATTACTTCCTAAATCCTTTGATAATATTGATGGTCCAACTCTAGGGGCTTTAACTGCATTGCTATTCTTGTAGGTGGACAGGGCATTTTAAAGTAATACTATTAACATAAAAAAAAAAGACCTTTGATATCTTTAGAGAAAAGATAGATGGAAAATGAATGCAAGCAGTATCAATTGAATATTTAAATAGTTCATAATTTAGATATAGATTGCAATCCTCCCTCTTTCCACCACTGACATCTTGTCCTTGGATAAGATATTTAATCTGAATTCTATATGAATTAGGAAGAAAAAAATAGAAAAAATATGTTTAGCTGATTATAGAAATAAATTGTTTAATATATCCCTAATGAACACAATGGTCCAGTTTTAATTGGTGATTTTATTGAAGCTGTACTTAATGAGTAGGTAATAGTGGCATTAGACTCCTGTCAGTGACCATCAATTGTGACTTGCCAGTGTGATGTTGCAGAAAGAATATTATTAGATTTACAATTAGAAATACTGACTCTGAGCTCTAATGCCTGTACTCATATGGCTGACAGTATTCTCCCCAACCAGTGCATTCTGCTTTTGAAATAATCATCATAATAGTCATAATCTTTACAGATCAGAGATATTTTATGAGAAGTAATAATGAGATGCAATTATTGTATTTTCACTTGAACAGATGCTTTTGAAGATGCTAGTGTTTTAATATTATATGTGATTGGCTATGGCTAGTATGGACAGTAGCAGGGACATTATACTTTTTTGTGGAGATGAGGAGGCAAGTAATGGGGTTAAGTGAATTACCTAAGGTCACACAGCTAATAAGTGACTGATATCAGATTTGAATTTAGGCCCTCCTGACTTCAGGGCTTGTGCTTTATCCATTATGCCATCTAGTGGCCCCCGACATTTTATCTTTAAAAAAATTTTTTTGGACAAATTACATCTGAAGTCTTTTTTTGATTTAATTTTTTAAAGTCTTACAGGTCTCTTATAGGTCATTACCTATAGGTGTGCCTTATTGTGAGCATATTAAGAAAGAAGTACTACCAAAAAGAAATATAAGTACTCAAAAATTCATGAATTTGGAAGTTAATTACTCATAAGCATGCAAATACAGTGCCTTCTAACCTTTTGCTCATGTGAGCATTTGACAATGACAATAGTGGCTCAGGAACATAATGAACTTTGTATTCCTTTCAAGAACTCAGATGCTTATTGTTGCTGTGCAGATTCCCAAGGACTGATTGAGAAGAACTCATTTAGCAAAATTTTCTGGACTGCTATTTCCCTTACTGACCAAAATGATATTATGATTAATAAGGTTTGCTTACTGTATACTTGGGTTGGCAGAAGTTTGGTAAACAGATCATGTCTTAATTTTAAATTATTACCCATAAATGTAGCTGCCAAATCATTTCTTGGAAACATAGGAAATTCCTGGTATATAGATAGGTCAATCAGCAGCTAACTGTAGAATCACTTTGGTATACTAAAGTCTGTAAGGAAAAAGAATATTGGGTATGAAGAATTATGTATTTGAAGTCAGGACACCCAGGATCACATTCTAGCTTAGCCACTGTATCCTGGGATGATTCGATTGGTTCATTAAGACTTACCTTCTTTGTGTATTAAATCAGAGGGTTGGACAAGATCATTCCTATGTATCCGCCTAGTTCTAAATCTAATGATTACTTCATCTCATGGTTTTGTGTCCTAGTTCTCTCACCCAATTCTCTGAATCCTTGAAAAAACTTTCTTAACTTTTCTGAGCCCCCTTTTTGTTATCTGCAAAATAGAAATAATAGAAAACCTACCACCTATCTAAAAATATGGATTACATATAAATATACAAGTAGATAGACATCTAGATATGGAGATGGACAAAGGTAAATATAAATAAACAGACTATAGAGGTAAATCCAGACAGTTTCTGTTGTAGATAGAAATTAGAGATGTAGATATCTTATGTATATATGAATATAGTTGTCATAACTTTGGGCTAGATTATTTGCTTTCATAATTTTTAAGAGTTAAAGTTTATATAAAGGCTATATAATAAAAGAATTTTAAAAGATTCTGACTGAGGCCTATAAAATTGCTGACTGATGTGTGTATCATATTATGGCATTGCTATAGTAACATCCTAAAATCTAAAACCCATTACTACAGACATGTTGGAATATGAAATGCTGAGAAAAGTACTTCAGGAAGATATTGACAAGATGCTAGATTGTAGCTAGTGATGTTAATAAAGCTGTTTGCTGCATTGATAAGGACAATTATTTGTGAGATAATCTAAATGATTTTCAAAGATATCCTTCTCTCATGTCTCTGAATGTCCTCTATACCTATAATCTTCTTCTTTCTCTGCTCTTGGTTTCTTTTAAATCCCACCTACAATCTCATTTTCTACAAGAAGCCTTTCCCAACACCTCAATCCCAATGCCTTCTCTTATATAGTTTAAATTTTAAATAGTTATTTCAATGTTGTCCTTCTCATTAGATTGTAAGCTCTTTGAGGCAGGCTTCTTTTAATGCTCCTACTATTTAGCACAGTGCCTGCTACATAGCAGACATTTCAAAAATGTTTACTTATTTGTTGATTAATATCTCCATACTTTGGAAAGACTTTACCTTACTAACTGAACGGTTTATAAATCATTCCCCTAAAGTACAGGCATCTAAAAAAAAAAGCCATTTTCCAATCACAAAATTAGAAGTACCTAGCACTAGTCACTATATATGTCAGTGATTGTTCCTCTTTATGTTTTTTTCATTCTTCTTCCCCATTTAGTATGCTGCTTATTATGAGGAATTATGAGGAAAATACCATACTAAATGGGGAAGAACAACAACAAAAATCACATCAATTCCCCTGTAATAAAGATGTTAGATCCGTTTAGGCAGTTGTGTGTTAACCACTGGTGATAAAGAAAGGAGAGGGGATTTCTGTTGATGGAGCCCAAGTAAATTCCATTTTAGGTAATGTTTATAGTGTTTATACATTTACTACACTAAATCTATTTTGTCTTTGAGTAACTTACTTTGAATTACTTTGAGTAACTTTGAGTAGATTGTCTTTGAATAATCTTTTACATGCTAAAGAACACGTCTCAGACATTTCCTCCCCACCCTTTATAATATCTCTGATTATTTAGATTTGATAATAATTGAGCCCATATCAGATTTCTTCACTTCCATGACCATTGAATGCACACATAATCCTGACCCAGGTATTTATGAGTCATACAGAGAAGACTATAAATTAGTATGAACAGTCCTTGGTCATTGAAATCCAAATTATAGTGCATTATGAAGTGATGTTGTCCTAAAAGTCACCATCTTTCCACATTTTTCTATTGTCATGCTAATTTGTTTTTTTCCAAAATCATGCTGTACATTGAATATTTGAAGAACATTTTATTTGATTTAAGACTTAGGTATGGAGCCTCCTTATAGTACTTACTAGTTGTGAGAAAATAGACAATTTACTTGACACTTCTCAGGCTGTTTTCTCATTTATCAATTGTAAATGGTAAATCCCATGTGAGTTACTTCACAGAGTTGTTGTAAGGTTTAAAGGAGATGATGTTTATAAAACAATATCTAAACTTTTAAAGTATAATTACTAGTTAATGCTATATGATAATGTCATTAAATGGAACTAATTTAAAAGTTTATAATTATAAGGTAATTTTAGATTTACATGAGGTGATTTCCTTACAATTACTCTATGATAGCATTTCTAGCAATTCCATTTTATAGATAAGAAAAAAAAAAAACACATGAACTGATTTGCTCATGTTCACAAAGCTTAAGTGGTAGAATCATGATTTAAAATCAACTCTTTTAATTTTGAATCAAGTGCTCCTTTCATTATTAAGTTTAATTAAATTCTAGTCCAGATGCATTTGCTGATCACACACTAGGTGCCTCACACTATGTTAGGTGTTACATATATACTAAAAGAAATATGAACAAAGTATGCAGCTATTTCCTCCACAAAGTAGAGGAAAGAGAATAATATCTTCCAACACAAGACAGAAAAGAAGCTTTGAATTCATAGATCAATCTCTCCCCTCTATGATGATCTCTCTTACATTTACTATGGGAATAAAACACACTAACCCAGAGGTCAGGAAGTGGGCTAAGAATGAAGAATACATACTGGCTCTCGAGTCAGGAGAATCTGAGTTCAAATCAGTCTTCAGATGCATAAAAACTGACTAGTTGTGTGACCCTGAATTACATCATACGTTTGTGTTTGTGGCCCTAAGGAGTCTTGTAGAATTGAAAAATAATAGAAAAGAAGTAAAGAGAGGCTTGAAAGAGTGGATGCTGTCAGATATCATTTATGGACCAGCATGGTGGAATTAAAAGGGCATTAGGTGGTCTTCAGGGTACCTTTGGAACTCATGACACTTGGAAATTTTGACACTTTTTTGGAGATCTAGATCTAAAGGGACTTTAGAGATTGGAGAATCCAATCCACTGCTTTTTTAGGTTAGGAAAAGGGAAGTCAAAACACTCATGATTTTTCTGAGATCACACAGATATTAATAATCAGCTATAAGATATAAATGTGGGTACTCAGACTGTATAGTCAGAGATGTTTCCTTTGTGTCTCTCTCACACAGACACACACACACACACATATGCCACATGCCATGCATACTATTTGAATGACTTTGACCAAGTAATTCTATCTTTGAATGTCACTGCCCTTGCTACAAAATGAAGTGGCTGGACTATATATAAGCTTAACTTCTTTCTGGTTTTTAATTATTATGTCAACAATAGGGGATGGAATTACCTGTTATAGGCAACTATGTGTTACAATAGATAAGTACAAAAATAAGTACTAGAGTTGGAAATAGCAACATGAGTTCAAATTTTGTCCCAGACTCTAGAAAATTATTGTGTTCAACCTCAATTTCCTTATCTGGAAAATGAGAATAATAAAAGGATTGGTCTCACTGTGTTTTTGAGAAACATCAATAAAGAAACCATTTAAATGCAAGTTTTATGAGCCATTTTGCTGATCAAAAAGGGGAAATAGTTCAAGGATAGTGACACTCAATTTATAAATTCTTCTTTTTTCAACCTCCATTCTCTCTCCCATTTCCAAATTTTTTAAATTTCAGTGTTTGCTTCAAGAATGTACTAGTTACTCATTGCTATAAATATAGTGTTTATGTTTGAATAGATCCAGGATTAAATTTTTGTAATAATTCTCTCTACTGGGGCAGAGCAGAACCAAAAAATGACATCATATAAAGAAAAAGTCAGTCATATGACAGTATAGTTGAATAGCTCATCAACCTTGCTGTCCTGAATTTCTAGGCAGTCAACAAATTCATTAGCTCACACTGAGTTCTTGATTTTCTACTGCTCAGTACAGTGTTTAAATTTTAAATTTCTTATTTTTTTCTGATTTAATTTCCAGAATGAAAGAATCTCAAAATTGGTCAGATCCTTGTGCTATCTCTATATGAAAATACCCTTTATGGCAACAACCATTTAAAACCCAACAGTGATCAATAATTCACTACAATTATACTACTTGTGACCACCAATACTTGGGTGGTCCTCTCCATTTTGGGACATTTCTAATTTATTTTTATCAAGCAGAAATCCGAATCTTTCCAGATTCCATATCTTGTTCCTAGTTTTGCACTCAGGAAAGCAGAAAACCAAGAACAATCTCTTTCCATGATATTTCTTATATGTACTTGAAGACAAGGACTATGATCATCCCCTGACAGTCTCTCTGAACCTTCATGTCCTCTCCCAGATAATCAGTCTGAATTATAGATAGCAGTTAATTTCATTTTAAATGGAATTACATCAGGTCATGTCATTAGAGAAAGTAAGCTACAGAGAGCAGTTCTAACCAGATGCTAATATGTTAAAAAATGAATGAATAAAGTGCAAGGTCTTATCTCTTTCTTTATGAAATATAAAGAAATTTTTCCAGGTAGAATTAGAAGTCATCTGACCATTGACTAGTGAAAGATTGATCAAGTATTTAAAAGGTAGGCTTGGCAGCCCTGAGTTGTGTCCAATGAAGTCATTTGAATTATGGAGCAATTTCATGGCATGGGACTCATATACCTCTAGCAAAGATCACCAGGGTAGGAAATTATTTTCTTTTCCCTCCATTACCTTTTGTCCATATTTTCTTGCTGTAGTACCACTTTCTCAGTAGAAAACACTGAATCCTACAGGGAGAAGAAAATGTAGGAAAACAAGCAACTTCAAGGAGTTTCGCATTTGGCAGCAAAGAAGAAAAGAGAAATTACCTTGGCAAGTGAAAGTTTGGCAGGTCCATGGAGCCCAGCAGAGATATCCACCTATCAGAGATACTACATCTAATAGATAGAAGTATGAGGACACCATAAGAAATGAAAGGGTATTGTCACTTTTAAACTCATCATCATGAAGCTAATTCAGGTCTTAAAATATATCCCTTAATTGATGAAAAAAAAAAAGCGAATGAAGGTGGCCAAGCAGTACCAGATCTAAAACTATATTATAAAGCAGCAGTCATCAAAACCATTTGGTGCTGGCTAAGAAATAGAGTACTCAATCCATGGAATAGGTTAGGTCACAGTACAAAATACTCAGTGATCATAGCAGTCTTGTGTTTGACAAATCCAAAGATCCTAGCTTTTGGGATAAGAATTCACTATTTAACAAAAATGGCCAGGACAACTGGAAACTAGTATGGCAGAAACTAGGCATTGACCCACACCTAACACCGTATACCAAGATAAAGTAAAAATGGGTTCATGATCTAGAAATGAAGAATGATATTACAAACAAATTGGAAGAACATAGGAAAATTGGGATACTGATACACTGTTGGTGGAGTTGTGAATGGATCCAACCATTCTGAAGAGCAATTTGGAACTATGCCCAAAGAGTTATCAAACTGTGCATACCCTTTGACACAGCAGTATTTCTATGGGGCTTGTATACCCAAGAGATTTTAAAGGAGGGAAAGGGGCCCACAAATGCAAAAATGTTTGTGGCACTCCTTTTTGTAATGACAAGAAACTGGAAAGTGAATGGATGCCCATCAAATTGAGAATGGCTGAATATATTATGATATATGAATGTTATGGAATATTATTGTTCTGTAAGAAATGACCAAGAGAATGATTTCAGAAAGGCCAGGAGAGACTTACATGAACCGGTGCTATGTGAAATGAGCAGACCTAGGAGATCATTATACAAGGTGACAACAAGACTGTATGATGATCTTCTGATAGACGTCAACAATGAGATATTCAAACCAGTTCCCATTGTTCAGTGATGAAGAGAGCCATGTACACCCAGAGAGAGGACTGTGAGAACTGAATGTGGACCACAAAATAGCATTTTTACTCTTTTGGTTGTTGTTTGGTTGCATTTTGTTTTCTTTCTCACATTATTTTTTCCCCTTCTTGATCTAGTTTTTCTTGTGCAGCAAGATAACTGTATAAATATGTGTACATATATTTGATTTAACATATATTTTTACATATTTAACATGTATTGGACTATCTGCCATCTAGGTGTAGGAGTGGAAGGATGGAGGAGAAAATTTGAAACAGAAGTTTTTGCAAGAGTCAATGTTGAAAAATTATCCATGTGTATATTCTATAAATAAAAAGCTTTAATAATTTTTTTTAAAATTAAAATAAAAGACATCCCTTCCCTCAGTTTCTTCTTCCCTATGAGGCTAAAGTACCAGACTCCTTCTAATGTGTTCCTTTACAAAAGGCAGAAACTAGACTATCACTTCATTCTTAACATCTGTTATTCTTCCTGATTTCACATCCATGGAACAAGTTACCTTATACTAAGCACCCCCTACCCACACATCATCCATTTTTCTGCTCCTTTTTTTTTTTGTATTGTCTCTTTTCCCCACCCAGATTGTAAGGTGGCAGACTTTTTTTTTTATTAATTGTATTCCCAGAGTTTAACATAACACCTATATAAATAGGCATTTAATAAATAAATGATGATTAGATTGTATTAGATTGGCACAAGATGCTACAATATTAAAGACATGAATCGTTTTGGATATACATTTACATTACAAGTATAATCTAAATCTGTGCCTCTCTTCTTACATACACTTTCACTATTTGTTAGAAATCATACAACAGTTTTATAGCACAGGGTAGAAATAGAGAGGCTTTATAGACATTCTTATTATGCCATCTTAAGAAATAGTTTTGCTTTGAGCTGTGTCTATTCAATTAGGTGACTGCTGTGGAGACACAAATTATAAATCTGTGAGCATTTATTTAGGGAGGTAGCCCAGAAATGATTCTATCATAGAATTTCTGTGATGAATGGGACTTTTATGATCATCTCCTCTTAACTGCCTACCACTAGACTTCAAGAATTCTAACAGTAGTAGGGGCAGCTAGACCACTCAATGAATAGAGCACTAACCCCCTGGAATCAGGAGTCAGGAAGCATTCTAAGAGCATTTTACTTTATTCAATACAGAGGACTTTTATTGCACAATGTATAAATGAAGCATATGGTAGGTAAACAAAACATATTCACTTAACAGATAATAAAAACCATGATCACCTGAGACGAATCTTGTCCAAGGTCAATGCTAAATCCCAGTCCAAGACCCTTTTTGGGCAACCAGACTTTGTCACAATCCATACCATCCTCACCCACCATCCTCAGACTCTGTTTCATACTTGGCCATTTTACTTTAGTAACTGTTTTTCTGCTTAATGATCTTCAGATCAATCATGAAAATAGAAAGTGGAATCTGCATGTAATGTTATAAAGATATGGCACAATCAGGAGTAGACCATGTTATATTGAATTAAATTCAACAAATATGTATTAAACTAAATCTTTTAGAGTATATCTGGATGATGTTAAATTTAAGAATTGTAATCCTATTCTTTAATAAGTTACTTGAAGAGTTATATCTTGAATATCCCCTTGATTTGGGAGATGCCCTAGCATATGAAACCATAGAATAGGACAGAAAAATCAATCCCTACTACAGAAGAGAACCTAGAAATCTTTACCATTCTTAGTCAGATGAATAACTTTATGACCATTATCTATGCAATCCACTACTTTATACCTTGACAGAGAAACAAAGAAGGATCCATTGATGAGAAGGAGAATGTGATAGGATTTCTATGAAGACCATTTGTAAGCTTCTCACTCCAACTTTACATAGCATTTTATTCTGCCCTTCTACATTCTTCATATTCTCTAAAGTTATCTGTGTCTTCTTTTTCATACTGCTAATCTCTAAACATCAAAAGTGTAAATATCATGTGTTATCTAAAAGTTGTTGAATTTCCCTCATACTCTTTGAATTCCTGTCCTTCTTCAGAATCAGCTAAATCCTACCTTTTGCAAAATGCCTTTTTTAGTCCCAAGTACGAGAATCTTTCCTTTTATTTACCATATATTACTCATTTTAATATAATATCTTCCTTATTAGAATATAGGCTTCTTGAGTGCAAGGACAATCAACTTTATCTTTCTTTGTATCCCTAATACTTAGTAAAGTACTATGTATATAGCAAGAATTTCATTAATGCTTATTAACTGATTCAATATGACATCCACAAAGACAATCTATAGTAATTTATGGTAAATGTATTATGATGACTAAGGGAAGGAGCAGGGAAGAATTTTAAAAGTGTCCTGAGGGGATCAGGAGAAGTTTCATGGATGAGATGGTTTTTGAATTTTAGTTTAAAGGATGAGTAATCAATAAGGGGAAATGAGGAAGGACATTCCAGGTATGGGAAAGAGTTTAGATAAAGGTTCAGTAAAATAAGAGTAAAGGGAATAATTAAGGGACATATTGAGAGACTATTTCTCTACTATGTGAGCATAAATGTTGGCCAGTGAATAGAACACTGAAACTGAAATCAGGAAAAACTGTAACTCAAAACCATTCTCTGATATTTTCTAGCTATGGAACTCTGATCAAGTCATACCCTCTGAGCCTTTTTCTATCTATTATCTATCTATCAATCTGTCTGTCTGTCTATCTGTCTACGTATCTATGTATATAGATAATTATAGAAATAATGTATATAAAAAGCTCTATCAACTTCAAAGAATGATATAAATGCCAGTTACCATTATTATTTTTATCTCATTGTCCCTGCAGGGGATGATACACTGACTTCCTAAACTGAGGGACACAGAAAAATGAAGAGCAAAACCAAATACAAATGATGAGGAGTTTGTACCCCCTCTTTCCAGGACTGTTAAGGAATTTCAGGCATTTTTTCTTTCTTCCTCCTCTCCCCCAAAAACTAAGGGTTAATAAAAACCAAAAGAAACATCAAACTATCATCTTTGTGATCTACCTTTTGGAGAGCTTATAAAGCTGACCTAATGTTAATTTAAAGAATCACATGGCAACAGGAGCCCTCTAAGGAATCCCATCATTTAGAATAAGTGTCCTGCTAAAGGGCATGGTTCTGCATGAATTACCTTAATGGCTATTGTCTGCAACCTCATTCAGGCTTCCTTACCATTACAGAGTATGGGTTTCTTCTTCTTCTTCTTCTTTTTTTTTTTTTAACAGTTGCATGGTTTACTGTTTTCTTCCATGCATTTTGAAAACGTGCCTCTGCTTGTTGACTTTGTAAGCTATAATCATGTAATTGGAAACAGCTGCACACGCAAAAAAATCTTACTTTAATGGATGTTCATTAATATATTTTCAGTGAAAAATTCCAATTACAGTTTTGAATATCTTTTGTAGGAGTTTAGAGCATCAGGGGAAGTTTCTAGAACTTTTCTCCTACATCAATTAGTCCTGTTTCAGTTTCTCACCATACCAGGTAGGTGAACCTGGATGCTCAAAAACAGTGCCAGCAGACTGTAACCTTTGATATAATCTACTAAGCTCAAAAACTTCAATTATGAATCCCTTAAGAAACAGTGTACTGTTTTTAGACCAACCTAACTAGGTCCCAGTGCACTGATTTTTTTTTCAGCAGGTCTCAGACTATCTACTAAGTTTATGATTAGCCCTCTACAATGGACAAGAAACAGATTTTTGATACATCATTGCACTTATCTTCATGTAATTTTAAAGTCTAATATAATGTACTGTAAAGAAAACCACCAGAAAAAGAATATCCCCAAACATGTTGATTTTAGTTACATTCAAAATAATTTCATTTAGAAATTGTAATCTATATTTAATTATACAGTAGGAGTCTTCTACCAGATTATTTTATAATCCTAACTATTTGAACTAAAAGTGATTTATATAACATCTTATTCAGTTGTTTCATTTTTGAGATAAGGAAGTAGACATTTGAAATTGAGAAATACATGGTAAAAGTTTATATAGTGAGTTTGTATTTGGATCCTATGTGAAAACTCAATGTGCTCAGATTTTTGAAGATGAAATAATGGGGAAAATATACATTTCCCCCAAATACTTAAGTTAGCTCATTTAATGAAAACTTTTAACATTTAAATAATGAGCAAAGATGCCAGGGAAGCTTCTTTATTAAATGCAGATATTTATATCCTTATAGAAACAGGATACTCATATCTCAAGAAATCCAACTATTGCAGCATTGGATGGGACTACAGCAGGAATTGTATTATCCAAAAGTAAACTGAATAGTCTTGCTAACAGCAGTAGCACCAGAATGTAAAAATACTTCAAAGGACCAAACAGTGTGTTATTTGACATCTGTCTATCTATCCATATATGTATCAGCCCATCTATATATGTTATTTGACATCTATCTATCTATCTGTCTATCATCTATCTGTTTATTGGTCTGTCTTTCTATCTACTCTGATCCATATCTCCTGGAAAGGAGAGAGAGAGAGAAGCTAGAATAGAGTCACCAAGTCAGAAGGAATGTTTATGTTCAGGGGGAACAATAATCTAAATTTTCCCTGTGTTGGGTGTCAGGGTTGTAATTTCTTTCTACATTCTTTCTAGATACCAGAGTGGATCTTGTTTCCTCTCCTCTTCTTAATTCTTTCATCAATATCAACATATATGCCAATACAATTGGACAAATGTCATCCTGTATAACATACCTACATATAGCCATACACACCTAGTCTGAGGTTTTATAAGTTGCAAAGTACTTAAGAATTATCCTGTTTTATCCTCACAGCAACAATGGAGGGTAGATGCTGTCATTACTTCTATTTCACAAATGACTCAATTGAGTTAGAGAGTAAGTCAATAACATGAGATCACATAGCTGGAAAATGTCTGAATTATTTGTTATCTTATGTTCCTTATTCCAGAGCCAACAGACTTCTATTGTTCCCCTTCTTGTTGTTCAATCACGTCTGACTCTTTCTTATCCCATCTCTATGCGACACCTTCCATTTTCTATTTTCTTTCTAAATTCCACTAACTCTCAAAGTTTGCCCAAGTGAATGTTTGTTGCAACCATGACACCATCAATCTTGTCCTCTGTTTAGCCATTTTCCTTTTTTCTTCAATTTTTACCAATATCATCTTCTTTTCCAATAAGTCCTCTCTTCTCATTATAGGACCAAAATGTTTAAGCTTTAGCTTTAGTGTTTGACCTTCCAGTAAATAGCCTGAATTAATTTGTTTAATTCTTTGATATTGATATCCTAACTGTCCAAGGGTTTTTCAAAAGTCTTCTCTATCACCCAATTCAAAAGTGTTAATTCGGCCATATTCAGCTTTCCATCTCTCACAGCTATATAATGCTACTAGAAAAAAAATCATAGGTTCAACTATATGATTAATTGACTTTGCCTACACAGCTTTGTCTGTGAAGTGGTGTTTCTGCTCTTTAGCATGCTATATAGATTTGCCATAGTATTCCTTCCAAGGAGCAAGAAATTTTTTGGTGGTTATTTGTTTTAATTTCATGGCTTCAGTCACTGTCTGCAATAACTTTTGGGCCTAAGCAATATAAAATCTGAAACTGCTCCCATTTCTTCTCCCTCTATTTTCCATGATGTGATAAGGCCAGTTGCCATGATCTTAAATTTTTTTTGGTGTTAAACTTTGTCAACTTTTATATATTTCTCTTTCACTCTTATCATTTTTTTTTCCTTTTTATTAAACTTAATGGCATTTTATTCTTTCCAATTACATGTAAAGATGATTTTCAACATCCACTTTCATAAGATTTTTAGTTCCAAGTTTTTTGCCCCTCCAAAACAGCAAGCGATATAATATAGGTTATTCATATACAATCATATTAAATGTATTTCTACATTAGTCATGTTGTGAAAGAAGAATCTGAATGCAAGGGATAATTATGAGAAAGAAAAACAAAGCAAAATGAAAACAATATGTTTCATTTTGTATCCAGACTGCATGTGATTAAAATTTCCCATTAAGATTCTTTTGGAATTTTTTTGGATTATTATATTGTTGAATAGAGCTAAGTCTGTCAAAGTTGGTCATCGCACAATAATGCTATCACTGTGTACAGAAAGCTTTGTTATTCTGGTTCTGCTTCCTTTACTCAGCATCAGTTCAAATAGGTCTTGAACATTTGTCTGACATCTGCCTGTTCATCGTTCCTTATAGCACCATACTATCCCATTATTTTCATATGCCATAATTTATTTGGCCATTTACCAGTTAATGGGAATACCCTCAATTTCCAATTTTTTTGCCACCACAAAAAGAGCTGCTACAAATATTTTTGCATATGTGGGTCCTTTTCCATTTTTATGACTTCTTTGGGGAATAGACCTAATAGTATTTGATTATTTTTGTTTTGCTTTGTTTTGTCTTTTGATGGATTAAATGGTATGCACATTTTTATAGTCCTTTGGGTATAGTTTCAAAAGGTTCTCCAGAATGAGTAGATCAAATCAAAACACTACCAACAAGGCACTCTTGTTTGAATTTTTCCACATCCTTTCCAATATTTATTATTTTCCCTTTCTATCACATAAACCAATCTGATAGATGTGGCATGGTATCTCAGAGTTGTTTTAATTTTCATTTCTCTAATCAATAGCGAGTAAGAGCATAATTTCATATGACCATAGATGGCTTTTATTTCTTCATCTGAAAGCTACCTGTTCATATCTTTTAACTATTAATCAATTAGGAAATGATTTGCATTCTTATATATTTGACTTGGTTATCTATATATTTTAGAACAAAGGCCTTTGTCAGAAATACTGGCAGTAAAAATTGTTTCCCAACTTTCTGTTTTCCTCCTAATTTTAATTGTGTTGGTATTATTTGTGGGGGAAAAAAATTTTTTTTAATTTAGGCAATCAAAATTATGTATCTTGCATTCCATAATCACCTCTATCTCCTGGTTGGTTATAAATTCTTCCCTTTTCCATAGATTCAAGAAGGTAAATTATTTTGTTCTCCTAATTTGCTTATAGTAAAATTCCCTTTGTGTCTAAAATGTGTATCTATAACCTTATCTTGGTATACAATGTAGGATGTTGGTCTATGCCTAGTGTTTCTATATTGTTTTCCAGTTTTCCCAGCAATTTTTTTTTCCTATTGAAACAATGAATTGTTATTCCAGAGGTTGGTGTCTTTAGGTTTATCAGGTTTTAGATTGACTACTGTGTCTTGGGTACCTAACTTATTCTACTACTCCACTATTCTACTTAGCCAGTACCAAATAATTTTGATGACTACTGCTTTATAATAGTGTTTTAGATTTGGCATGGTTAGTACACCTTCCTTGCATTTTCATTTTTTAGGATTTTAAATAGTTCAATTGTAATTCTGTCACTTCTACTAGCATTATTGTTAGCAAAGTTTCCTAAGTCACTTGACTTCATTTCATTCATCAGGATGTCTATCTCTAGATCAGTACTTATTTATTTAAATATTTTTGGACTAGCTGAAAGAAGTAATTCTTTACCTCAATTGTTATCTAGCCTTAATCACTGAATGGATGTGATCTCAGGCACATTGAGACCATTTGAAAATCTTAGCTTAAAAAGGCCAAGATCTCCCATTTTATTCAAGGCCATCTCCAATTGTCCTGATCTATATCTGGCCGCTGGACCCAGATGGCTTAAGAGGGGAAAGTAAAGAAGGTGACCTTGTATAACCTTCCCTCACTTACATCCTATTCACTTGCATGTCATTGCATCATCTTGTTGTCATAATCCTCTTCTTGAAAGGACAAACAACAAAACAACATCTATATCACTGTGTTTATCAGTGCTATTCAGATGTTACTTAGATAGTTTTGTGTAGTACTCACAACTTTTCTTAATCTCTTCTACTTCTAAATAAATTGCTAATTATCTCCAAAGCAATCTTAAAAAAAATATTTAATGAAAGTATTATTATCCCCATTTTATAGATTAAAAAAAACTGAAGAGGCATGAAGTGCTGAAATTAATTGTAAAAGTATCATACTAGTATTATATGCTGAAACAAGTATTTCACTGTTCAGTAGATCTTTCAAACTGAAGTGTAGTTCTCTTTCCACTATGATATGGTTTTAAATTATCTAAAATCCACCAAAGAAACATATTTAACATAAACTTTTGCAGCAACTTCATGTTCTTGATAACATATGCATAAGAAAGAACATTTATCAAATAAGTCTTTTATGTTTTTGATTTTATCAAGTAAAATACTTGTTCTAATTGTATGCAATATATCTGCATCATAAATTCTTTCATTAGATAACACTACAGTTTAAAATTCAATTATAATTTTCAATCCAATGTCTAAAGCCAAAGTATTTCACTGAAAATTTCAGAGGTTACTACCCAAACACTGTATCTTATTTCTAGAAAACAATTTACCAGTATGGGAGAATTGATTTCTTTTTAGCAGAACTGAGGAGCCATTGCCAGAAGTAAATTGGCATTATTAAGTGCCTACTATGAACCTGATGCTGTGGTAATAACTAGGGATATAAAAAGGGGCAAAAGGGAGTCTCTGCTTCCAAGGAGCTTTGTCAGAGTCGAAAGTGATCTCAGAGGTAATTTAATCCAACCTGTGCCTAAAAAGAAACCATATTTACAATATTCTCAAGAAATTGTCATCAAGCCTCCCCTTAAATATCTACCTAAATTGGAATTCATTAACTACTAAGGCCACTTATTCTCCTTACAGAGAATTATAATCAATGTAAAGTTTACATTGTTTTAAAGGAAATCTATCACATTGTTTCCACCCATTTACATTATTTTTGTTCTTTACAGACTGCAGAACAAGCTTAATACTTCTTCTTCCTCATATTCCTTCCAATATTATGAATTGTCATCAAGTTTCACACCACCATTCCCCACTATGACAAGTCATCTCTTCTCCAGACTAAACATCTATGGTTCTTTCAGCTAATCTAGACAGCCTTAGATTGAAATGTGGTCATTCAAAAAAAGAAATGCCCCACTTCTAGATGGATCAACTTGTAATTAAAGGGACACAGGCTGCTAATTAGTGAAGAAGAGATTAAAATAAAAATGCACATTTTATGCAAATGGAACAAATGCATATGTACTCATATCTATGTATATATCCATGTATATATAAATGTACATATGCAAGGCATGCATGTACATATATGCATGACTAATATATAATTATACACATATCTATCTATACACATAGATAGATAAATACATATTTATTCTTGGATATTGGAAAAGCTTAGAAAATAGGCTTTATGCCATTGGTAATGCCCTAATTTAATGGAAACTTAAGTGACATTGAAGAAAGGACCCTGAAACTCTCTAAAACTACTTGAAGGAAAAAATCCCCTTCAACTTTGCCTCAGTGAGAGACCCCACTGGAGAGAAACAAGACAAACAGCTTCATTTTGTTATTTAGTTGGGGTTGGTTCAGTCCTGAGCAAAAGAATTCCAACCTTATTCAGTTAAAGAAACTCATTCAATTCTATTGAAATTCAACTCAAGCTGAAACCCAGCTTGCAGCCAAAACTCCTATTATAAAAGAGCCAATCTAAAATCCTCTCTTTGCAGAGGTTCTAAACATGCCATGCTATGCCAAGGAAGCCTTTGCCCACTGGAATAATATTCTTTTCCAGTGCTACACTCTCTTTACTCTCACCTATTTCTCTAACGAGACTTTATACCTCTCTGTCAGGATTTCTAACCTTACCTCCCAATCCCTATAATAAACCTCTTTTATAAATCTAGGTTTTTCGGTTTGTAAATTCCTTTACAGAGAATTCCTGTGCCACCCTGAACCTGCCACTGGGCCTTATCATTTAACTTCCAGATCACCGGAAACCCTAATCTCATTTTGGTTCCCATAACGGGAGCCTCCAAAACTAGATCATCAACATCAATGGTGATATTATAAATAATATATACCCTAAAAAGTTGTGAGACAAGCAGAATATATACATTATTATATCACTGTGGAAAAGGTTTAAGTACCTCTGAAAAAGAATATAAGCTAGTGAAAACACTTCTTTTATTTCTTTTTTATTATTGTAATATTTTATTTTTCCAAATACATGCAAATATAGTTTTCAACTATCACTTTTGCAAAATCTTGTGTTTCAAGTTTTTCTCTACCACTCCTTTCTGACTCCCCCAAACAGCGAAGAATCCAATATAGGCTAAACATGTGCAATTCTTCTAAACATATTTATATTTTTGTTATGTTGTGTCAAAAAAGAGAATAGATAAAAAAAAAAAAAAACAGGAAGAAGAAAAAACATCACAAGCAAACAACAACAAAGGTTAAAATACAGTGCTTTGATCATCATTCAGTCTCCATTATTCTTTGTCTGGAACCAGATGGCTCTTTCCATTGCAAGTATATTAGAATTGCCTCGAATCACCTCATTGTTGAAAAATAGCTTTTTATTTCTATGGATCACTTTGGGACTATGAGATTCTCGCACAAAGATGTGTTGGTAAATAGGTAATGACCAGCTCTCTGAAAATATAAGAAATATCTGGCACAATTTTAATTTTAATTTGTATTTTTAACATTTTTTTATTATTTAGTCTAGACAATATAAAAATAATAAGTAAAGTACAGTTTTTAACATTAAATGATTTCCAAGGTAAAAGCTCATATTGAAAATTTATACAATCTGCCTTCAAATGTTAGTTCAATCTGGCTCCCACGGAGCTCTGTTACATACCACCTGTTAAACCTTGTTTTTCATATATATATTTGTTTCAAGATTCTTTGTCACACCTATTTTTTGAGATTCTAGAAAGGGTATTTCTATTCTGCTAGTGGTTGGTTTCAGTCAGTTATTCTTAATCTGAGATCCATGAAATACATATGCATACAGAGAGACATTATATATGCATACATGTGTGTACACACATGCATGTGTATGTATATTTGTGTGTATTAATATATGTATAAATATATGCATCCACATATATTTCTAGAAAAAAAGACATTTCAATATCACTGGTTTTCTTTTTAATTATACACACATGTGTATGTGCAAATATACATGTGTGTGTGTATATATATATATATATATATGTACACACATATAAACAAATAATTTCAAAATATTTTTCTGAGAAGGGATCCATGCTTCACCAAACTTCCAAATGTAGCTATGAAAAGAAAACAAAAGTTTAAGAGATTCCTGATTAATTCATACCTTACATCCCTTCAAATTTCAAAGTCCATGGAAAGAAGGAAAAATAATCCTTAATTATTCTCCGTTTTAAAAAATGATATTAATGTTGGGGGAAAATTCAGTAATAGGCATAAATCTGCCAAAAGTACACTTTTGGAATCATAGATTTTAAATCAAAAAATATCATAGAGAATATATATACTCTCAATTTCTAATTTAACATACCAGGAAAATGAGTACCAAGGAGAAAATATCAATTGACCTAGGTCATATAGCTATTAAATGGAAAAAGTTGGGATTTAAAGCCAGATTGAATTTGATTCAAAAGCTGATCAGCATTTTTCCCCAAGCAATTAGAGAGCCCTTCACTGCATTTTGTTGCTGTTATTGTTGTTTATTTCCCAAAATATCATACAAGACACTAGGTCTTCCAACTTAGTTTTCTAATGTGTAAATGGGATTTGGTCAATTTGATTTGACCTATAAGTACCTTTCTAACTTTATTATAGGCTTATGTCAGAATCATAAGATCACACATTTATATCTGGAAGAATGATCTGTGGTCTTCTGGTCCAATCTTCTCCTTTTAAAGATGACGTTACTGAGACCCTTAGCAATCAGATCTTTTATATTGTGTAATCTTAGAGGCTTTCCAACACTAGTACTCTATATTGTTATGTCATGTTTAAGATTTCTTCTAAGAGCAGCTAAGTGGTACAGGGGGGAGAATCCCACCCCTGAAGTCAGGATAACCCGAGTTCAAATCTAACCTCAGATACTTAGTGCTTTCTAGCCTGTGTGACTCCAATTGCCTTAGAAAAATTCTTCTACTTTAACCATGCTATAAGAAGGTAGTTTCCAGGAAATTATTTTGTAATATGCTAAAGAAATCAAAAATTTTATTCCCCTATAAATATATCATATAGGATTGCATTATATTGTTTTTTTTCCCCATGTATTTTTAGATGGAGACACATATTACCTGTGTAACCCTGGGTAAATCACTTAGCCCTGTTTGCCTCAAGTTTCTCATCTATAAAATGAGTTAAAGAAGGAAATGGCAAACCACTCCAACATCTTAACTAAGAAAACCACTCCAATATCTTTACTAAGAAAATGGGGTCACAAAGAGTCAGGCAGGATTGGAAAGTGATTGAACAACAGCATGGAATAGGTGTGGGAAGGGGGAAAACACCTTTCTCTTTTTTTGACATCAATACAATTTATTTTTTTTTAAAGTAAGTTTAATTTTAAATTGGCAATGGCAATGAATCTACAACGACTAAGCATTTCTTGGGGAAATGTAAAGTTCCAAAAAATCCATTTGATCCTACTTTGGTGGGGCTTCAGCAAAGCTGTTTTCTTTTCTTTCTTTCTTTCTTTCTTTTTTTTTTTTTTTAAGCTTTTTATTTTCAAACATATGCATGGATAATTTTTCAGCATCGAGCCTTGCACAGCATTAGTGTTTTAGATGTTCCTCTCCTTTTTCCCACCCCCTATCCTAGATGGCAAGCAATCCAAGATATGTTAAAATATATGTTAAATGCAACATGTGTATACGTATTTATATAATTCTCTTGTTGCACAAGAAAAATCAGATCAAAAAGGAAAATAAATGAGAAAGCAAAATGCTAGCAAACAACAACAAAAAGATTAAGAATGTAATGTTGTGATCCACATTCAGTTCCCACAGTCCTCTCTCTGGGTGTAGATGGCTCTCTTCATCACAAGATCATTGGAACTGGCATCCAGTCATATCATTGTTGGAAATAGTTATGTTCATTCAGAATTGATCATTGTATAATATTACTGTTGCCTTGTACAATGATCTCCTGGTTCTGCTCATTTCACTTAGCATTATTTCCATTCATTAAGTCTCTCCAGGCTTCTCTAAAATCATCCTCTTTTAAATCATTTCATATAGAACAATAATATTCCATGACATTCATATACCATAACTTATTCAGCCATTCTCCAACTGATGGGCATCCACACAGTTTCCAGTTTCTTGCCACTGTGAAAAGGACTACCACTAACATTTTTACACGTGTGGGTCCCTTTCCTTCCTTTAAGATCTCTTTGGGATATAAGTGCTGTAGAAACCCTACTGGGTCAAAGGGTATGCAAAGTTTGATAACTTTTTTAACAGAGTTCCAAATGCTCTTCAGAATGACTGGATACATTCACAATTGCACCAACAATGTATTAGAGTCTCAGTTTTCCCACATCCCCTCTAACATTCATCATTATCTTTTCCTGTCCGTCATCTTAGCCAATCTGAGAGGTGTATAGTGGTATCTCAGAGTTGTCTTAATTTGCATTTTTCTGATCAATAGTGACTTACAGCATCTTTTCATATGATTAGAAATGGTTTTAATTTTTTTCATCTGAAAATTGTCTATTCATATCTTTTGACCATTTATCAATTGGAGAATGGCTTGAATTCTTATAAGTTTGAATCAATTCTCTACATATTTTGAAAATTTGGCCATTATCATAACCCTTAAATTTAAAAATGTTTTCCCAATTTATTGCTTCATTATTCCTATACTCTCTAATGTTTTTAATAGGAATGGGTGTTGAATTTTATCAAGTGCTAATTCTGCATCTTTTGAGATAAGCATATGACTTTTGTTAATTTGGTTATTGATATAGTCAATTATGCTTATAATTTTCCTAATTTTGAACCAGTTCTACATCACTGGTATAAATCTTACTTAGTCATAGAATATTATCCTGGGGATGACTTTCTGTAATCTCATTGCTAATATTTTATTTAAGATTTTTGCATCAATACTTAGTAGGTAAATTGGCCTATAATTTTCTTTCTCTGTTTTTACCCTACCTGGCTTAACTAACAGCACCATATTTATGTCATAAAAGGAATTCCTTTCTCTATTTTTTGCAAAAAAAAAAAAATTATGTAGTATTGGAACTAATTGTTTTTTAAATGTTTGGTAGAATTCACAATCTGTCTGGCCCTGGAGATTTTTTTCATAGGGAGCTGATCAATTGCTTGTTTTATTTCTTTTTCTAAAATGGGATTATTTAAATAATTTATTTCCTCTTCCGTTAACCTGAGCAATCTATGTTTTTTGTAGATATTCCTCCACTTCATTTAGATTACCAAATTTGTTGGCATATAGTTGGTCAAAATAACTTTTAATTATTGCTATAATTTCCCCTTCATTGGTGGAAAGTTCTTCCTTTTCATTTTTAGACTAAAAATTTTATCTTCTTTCCTTTTTCTAATCAAATTAAATAAAGGTTTTTCTATTTTGTTGGTTTTTTCATTAAACCAGCTCTTAGTTTTATTTATTAATTCAATAGTTTTCTTATTTTCAGTTTTATTAATCTCTCCTTTTCAAATTTCAAATTTTACAGAATTTCAAATTTGATGTTTAATTGAGGGTTTTTAATTTGTTTTTTTTCTAGCTTTTTTAGTTGTAAGCTCAATTCATTAATCTTCTCTTTCTCTATTTTATGCAAGTAAGCATCTAGAAATATAAAATTTCTCCTTATAACTGCTTTAGCTGAGTCTCACAAATTTTGGTATTTTGTCTCTTTATAGTCATGATCCTGGATGAAGTTGTTGATTATGTCTATAATTTGTTGTTCCACCCATTCATTCTTTAGGATTAGATTATTTAATTTCCAATTAATTTTTGCTCTATTTTCTCCTGGCACTATATATTTCATCTGATTTTTATTGCATCATGATAAGAAAAAAATGTATTTGTCATTTCTGCCTTCCTGCATTTGATTTTTATATTATTATGCCCTAATACATGGACGATTTTTTTATAGGTTCCGTGAACTGTTTAGAAAAAAGTAAACTTTCTTTCTCCATTCAATTTTCTCCAAAGAGCTATCATACCTAACTTTTCTAATGTTCTGTTTACCTCCTTAACTTCTTTCTTATTTATTTTGTGATTTGATTTATCTAATTCTGAGAGAGCAAGGTTGAGATCCCCCACTACTATTGTTTTGCTGTATATTTCTTCTTGCATCTCTCTTAACTTCTCCTCTAGGAATCTGGATGGTATGCCACTTGGTGCATATATGTTTATTATTGATATTGCTTCATTATCTATGGTACCCTTTCACAAGATATAGTTTCCTTCCTTATCTCTTTTAATTATATTTATCTTTGCTTTTACTTGATCTGAGATCACGATTGCTACCCCTGCTTTTACTTAATCTGAAGCATAATAGATTCTGCTCCAGCTTTTTATCTTCACTCTGTATGTATCACTCTGCTTTAAATGTATTTCTTGTAAATGACATATTGTAAGAATCAAGCTTTTAATCCAATCTGCTCTCCACTTCCATTTTATAGGAGAGTTCATCCCATTCACAGGGAAGAAGCACATCTATGCTTGATGTCCCACTGGCTTTCTGTTTATATGAAACTCAGTCCCCATAATAACTACAAAATTTGTTCGAGAACACATTTTAGGTACTGCTGCCAATAAAAATAAAACAAACAAACAAAAACATACATTGAGTTGTAAAACTCTGGAAGAAAATCGAGTTTGGTTGCATAATCAGAATATTGACCCATAAAAAAGCCAATGAACTTGAATCATCAGTTTTAGCAATCTTATCTAAGTTTTAATTGCAAGACAAGATAAATACAATGGCTGTTGTAGATCATAGAAGGAAAAATAAAATTCTAAGAATCAAAGAACAAATAATAGAAGGGAGAATATTTGTATCAGGTAAAATTATAAGCTGGTCAGTAAACACTCTGGATTAAAAAAAAAAAAAAAAGAAATTTGCCGATTTATCACTAATACCAGAGATGTAGCTAGTTATGTGACATACAATATTAAGTAAATAGAGATAAAGCTACTTTGGAGGTTCACTCAGAAAAATTACTAACTAGTTAATCATCTCAGGTAAAGTTTGATGTTAGCTAAATTCTGCAAGTTCTAGATAGTTATGTTTGTCTTTAAGAAATAATGGCAATGAAGTTTATATAAAAATATTGTCTTATTTTATAACTTTGTTTCTTTTTACATAAATATAATTTATTATTCATAAGACAAAAGAATAATTATAAGAACAGTTAGTAAATAAAAATCAGATCCAGGAACAAGCAAAATACCACTATCAACATGTAAAATGGGGTCAGCCCCACTAAAACTGTCCCAGTGATGTACTCAGTACAGACACATATGACAGAAACATATTTAGAGAAATCTAATAGAAAAGCAGATTAATGGGGAAACTTATGGGCTCAGACCAACTCAAAATTTTCCCTACCTGCTTTGAAATTAATCTGTACCACACAAAGTTATGTTGTTCTAGTTTTCAGCAATATCATGCTAGGCAAAATAGTTCCTTTTCTGATCCCCAGCTATTGAAGCAACGTCAAACTCTTTTGACTCACTTTTTTATTTTTCAAATAGAGTTCTGCAAAAGCATTAATTAGTCAATCAATGACTCAATAAACATGTATTATGTGACTACTATGTAAAAGCAATGCTAAGCTTTAAGGAGTCAAAAAGAAGAAAAGGACATTCAATGCCCTAAAGGAGTTTACAGTGTAAAGAGGAAGACAGGATGCTAACAAATACATACTAAGGAAGCTTTATATAGTATATAGTTGTCTGTTCTCTGCTCTCAAAGAGGATCATGACTTCAAGGGGGTAATGCTATGATATGTAAGTGAATTGTATTTAAGTGAAGGAGGGCTGTGTAAAGTTACCTGCTTCACTTTCCCCTCCAGAGCCATCTGGGTTCAGTGCCCAGCTATAGATCAGGACAACTGGTTATAACCCTGGATATAATAGGACACCTTGGACTTTTTATGCTCAGGTGTTTAACAGGTCTCAGTTTAACTGAGGCAATACCTAATCAATGATTAATGCTAGGTAGGAATTGAGGGAAAGAATGATCTCTTTCATCTATTGTTTTTTTAAAGATAGATAATAGATAGATAAGCAGATAGATAAATTGAGGAGGGTAAGACTCAGTTCTCTTGGAAAATATAGTATAAATAGGAAACAACAGAGGCAAGGCAATGAAATTAAGATGGATTAGGGAAAGGTTCTTGGAGACCTTGGGATTTCAGTTGAAATTTTAAAAAAATCCATGAGAGTAAGTAAAGTAGAGGAGGAAAAGGGTTACAAGCATGAGGAACAACTTAAAATAAATTCCTGGACCCAGAAGATAAATTATTTTGTTACTGTAGTAATTCACCATTGCCAAAAGAAATAAAATTCAGATCACTTGAAACAAAGTTGCCCATCTAGTTTTTAACTCACTGCACTGTCCAATCAGTGATATAGTCAAGATATCCAAACCTCTCTTCATGGTAAAGTTCTTTATGGCTATCTGGTCAATGATGTATGCTCGGCCAGATATTTACCAGAGGAGTCTGTTCTTTGTTTTTGTTGTCGTCACTTTTTCCTCTAATTAGCTTCGAGATACAGTCTTCTTGATCTTTCTCAAAGCAAATTTCACAGAGAAAAAAAAAAAACACAAACAAAAAAATAGTAATAGCAACAATAAAACCAAAAGCAATGTATTGTGTTTCTTCTTCTCAAATTAGAGAGGGCAGTAGAGAACAAATACTTTTGAAATATTTCTTCTCTTAAACTGTAGATGGTGCTAAAGGGAAGTGAATTTAACAGGGATTGAGCTCTCAGTTCTGAATGATATTGTTGTATGGAGGTGAAAACTTTGTTATAAAGGAGTTTGTAAGGTGGCACTATGTTCAATTGAAACTAATGTATGTCTGCTCAAGCATATGTGTCTTTGTGCATGTGAATGTTATATGCACATGTATGTAGGATATATGTGCATAAATATTAAAAAAGAAACTAAGAGCTAATCTATGTTGAATATATATATATATATATATATATATATATATATATACATATATATATAATCTCAGATCTTGTCCACTTATCTCCAAGGGTGACTATAATTTTACATTTGTAGTAACAGAGTAGAATGCCATAGCTGGGCACTTGCTCCTTTCATTGCGTAAGTCTCTTTGTTGTAGAAGTCTATTTAGATTTGCTAAATGTATGCTTAAATTTAAAATAATTATTTAAATCTGATTTATTACTAACCAATTCTTACTTTTGATTTCAATGACTTATCTCCCCAAATTGAGGAAGAATGTCCTGGGAATCGTGAGTTTTACAAATGATCTGTTTTTAAAATATCATTATAATATAAAAAGCACATCAAACTTCAGGCCATTGCAGAGTTTTTGTTTGTTTTTTATTTTAAATATGAGTGCAAAGAGCTGAAGTGAAGATCTCTCATAACCATTCACTAAAGTAGATCAAGCTTGCAAGCCTAAGTTTTGGTTTCTTAAAAATCATGTGATGGGGGGGGAAGAAATATTTATAACCTGTCAACATTCCAGTTCCTAATCAGGGAACATAACCTATATAACCAATCAGAATGTATATGAGGGGTACTGAGAGTGGATCTGGGCTTTTTGTGGGGGTACTCTGTATAAAAGTTGCAAGTGGACACTGGGAGGCGGTTCTCTCCTGGCTCTGAACACATCCTTTTTGCTTGGAGTTTGGATGACCGCCTGGCTCTTGTGAGGTCCTTATAAAGCTTTTGTTCTATACCTTGAGATGCCCCTGAGAATTTAATTTTGGATAAAATTGTCCCACACAAAGAGATCTACAATCAACATTGTTTCATCTGTGCACTGTGCATCTATGTAGTAAGGACCAAAGTGAATGAAAAATACTCATTGCCCAGATTTCAACTTTCACTTCAGTGAACATCCTACAGAATTTCCCAACAATATTTATATCTAGGAAAGATGATACTAATGGACAATGAGTTGCACATATTTGAAAAGGAGAAAGGAGTCTGTGTTGTTTAAAGGAAATTTCTCCAAGTTTCCTTTGAAAGCAAAGAAAAATCTTTTCAATACTACCTATTTTCTAAGGCTGTTGTATGTCAATAAAAACTAGAATACTACTTATTCTAAAGAATTAAAGATGATTATCACCCAGAGGAAAATGGAGAAATGCAAAGTGTATTTGAATACAAGGTGACATATATACAATGAGGCATTCTGGAAAAAGGAGTAAAGAATATCATCAAAAAATTGTGGTAAGGGAAGATGGGAAAGTTGTAATAAAAGAAAAAAAAATGATAGAACACTCTAGATTGCAAGGAAACTAACCAGAATTTAAGACATATTGCTTATAGAGAATTGTTCAGGGAACTTATATAAGTATTACATCAAATGGATATAGATTGTTATTTATATACATAAATTCCTAAATTTATGAGATATATTTTGGTCTATTTTTCATTGTTATGTTATCCTGAAAAATATGTACTATTGAATATTTTCACTTAAGTGATACAGGAATATTTAAAATGCTATTTTACATTTTCAACAGCGTTGAGTTTTAAATTCCTTATATTTCTGACAATTTAATCTAGTTCTAAGAATCAACATTGAAATATTATATAGTTCTAGCATTATCTGTATCTGTTATTTGAATTTCAACTAAATAAATTATGATGATAAAAGGTATATTTGCTGTATATATTCTTCAAAAATATTTATTTTATTTTAACTTATGGAATAAAACTAACATTTCTATAACAATAAAAAGACTATTGCACATGCAAATGAAAAATTTTCTATTATGTACAATTTCCTATTCCTTTTAAATATATCTAAAGTTTTCACGTCATTGCTTTTTTCCCTTTTTTCTCATCCCCCATCCAACATATAGTTTTTATTAAACATAAATATGTATATGAGTTGTGTGTGTGTGTATAAAATCATTCTATACATACTTCTATTTATCAACCTTTTTCTGGATGCAAATAGTATCTTTATTCATATATTCTTTGTTGTTTGCTAGGTTATTTATAATAGTCATGTTATATCAATATTATTTTAATAGCAGAAATACTTTTATAAATATTATTGCATAGTTTATTTTTCTTTTATTTTGCCCTTTCACTTATTCTACATCTTCCAGCCATTTTTATTTTACTTTTTTGCCACTTATTTTGGCACTTTTACTTTCTATTTTTATAGTGTGTGTGTGTGTGTGTGTGTGTGTGTGTGTGTATAATTTCAGATAGTCCCTCTTTCTATAAAACTATGTCGTGTCAGTCTTTTTGAGAGGAGAGGTATGTGAATGTCTGGTTGGTTCTCTTCTCAAAATAACTTTGTGGGGAAAGGACTAATCTCAGATAGGTTTCTATTCCTGTTTCCTTTGGCTATAGAAGTTCATTACCAGCTACCCACTTCTGTAGTATTATATCATTTTCCACCCTGGACCCTACCCAACATTTTGTTGTTGCTGCTGCTGCTGCTGTTGTTATTGTTGTTTATAGACAGAACAAATTTTCTCCTTTGAAATAACTGTGGAGTATTTCAGATTGACTTTTTGGTGTGGGAGGATCAAGATATAGACCATATTTCTGAACCTTGAAATACAAGCCTCCACAGGTTGTTTGGTTGTTTTGTTTTGTGTGTCTGTGTGTCTGTGAATGTGTGTGTGTGTTTGTAATTGGCATATGCAATGGACACTTTTGTACGAAGGATGAGTAGGAATTTTAAACATTTCAGTTCTCCAATGTTATTCCATTACAAATATATTTTGTATCAGTTATCTTATTGTGTGGGACAATGACCCTTACCCAAATTAAAACCAAAGACACGAGGTAAAAAAAAAAAAAAGGCAAAAAGATTTATTACATTCTCATAAGAAAGGACAGCTCCCAATAGACAAGGTGTCAGTAGAGGAATGCAGAGTACAAACTACAAAACACAAGATTAAATATACTCTCCCCCCTCTCCCACACACACACACTCTACACATAGAAGTCTATTCCAGAAACAAAAGGCTATTAAGAAATTCTTAAATTTTCTCTAGAGAACTGCTATACAAGCATATATTCTTGGATGAGAAAATTCTGCTACCTGAATTCCCAAAGCCATCATCATCTTTAAAAGAAGATAAAGTAGGGATAAAATGAAAAATTGGTCCTTCAGCCCTTAGTCTGAGCACATGCATGGCAAGATAAAACATCCTTAGCTAATCATATGCAATAAAAATTCCACCTTATAGCCAGACTCAGGAAAATGAACACCATTGGGAAATTAGTCAGAAGGATCCCACCTTAATCAGTGGCCAAAGTTGTCCTCCCAACCCTTGCCCAGATACTAACCTCCACCTGTAACAATTCTGTATCACATTCCTCCTAGTAGCTTGGGTCATATTCCTTCCAGATAGTGGATTAATGGCTTGATGATCCATCAGACAATCACACATGAATTCAAAACTCCAAATAGTACCAGCTACAGTCTCAAGAGATTTTATCTCAAATAGCAAGTTAAGTCTCATTAATAAAATATTCAGTTGAATTTAACTCTAAAAGATCATGTATCCTAAATAAGTATTGACTATAATCTTTCATTGATAACAATAAAAGATTCATCCTAGAATGGTCACAGTTTATCTTCATATTTAAGTAAATAGGTTTTAAATTCATCATTATACAAATCATTTTACTTTAAGATGCTCAATAACCAATCTATATCAAAACATGTTCAGTTATTAACCATGTTCAAAAAGACAAAAACATAGACCATTGTTCAAAGAATCTCCTCAAACAATGGGAACATCTTTAACATGTCTCAATACAACCAATTAAAACATATAGAATATAGAATATAATGTTCTAATCTTACATTGAAGAACCATATCAGAATTTACATTAATATTTCTTCATCCTAAAAAATGTTAATTCAATTTTCTCAAATCAAGGAATCTTTATAAACTTTTCAGGAAATATAAATTACAGGTACAACCCCAATATTGTTAAAATTCCTTTAAGCAAAATTAATCTCCCCTATCACCAAAACATCCCCATTTGCAAAGTCAATTTTAGAAGCTATGAATTGTTCTTAACAGTCCATGCTTGAGATGCTTCCACAGGTCCTTTAAACCTGGTATTCTCAACCTCTGGATTGCAATCTCAATCATTTGTAATGTCTGATAAAGTCATTCTCATGCTGCTTCTTCCAGGACTTAGTAGGCACCCACTCACATGGAACTGCAAGCTGCAAAGGTATTATCTGCATCAGCAATTCTTGATTCCTAAGAGCTAAAAGAAAAAAGGATACTGCCAGTATGTAATTTCTTTAAAACTTATCATTTGTTTCAATGGAAAATTTTTCCTTTTTTTTCCTCCCAAAGAAAATAAACCAATCTCATATGAGAAAAGTCCCAAATCCCTTCTGAAAACAGTTCTAATTCTTTAACAAAACAATAAGCAAACATTTTGTCCAAGACAATTTTTTCTCTACCATCAATTTAGTAATCTATTTCTTAAGAATTGGATTCATTCTTTCTGCTTTTCCTGATGAACACAAATGCACGGGTGTATGGAATTGCTACTCACTTTGCAATCCCTCCCCATTTCTTATAAAACCTTAGAAGTAAAATGTTATCTTATCAGACTCAGTATTATCCACACTTATGTGCAATTTGTTCCAATGTTATTCCCTCTTAACCCCTCTTAAAGTAGCAGAGCCCAGGGGAGAACTTCCACTTCTCACTATGTCTCAGTTTCCACATTGGTGTCATTTCATTAAAACCTAATCTGAATATTTTTGAGGCAGGCTCCCTTCCTCCACAGGAACATCTCTTCAATACCTTCTTATTTATCTTTAGATATACACCTTTTAAATACAGTTTTTTTCTGCAGTTACACATTTCCCAATACACCATATTTTCTTGCTTTGGAGAAAGAGAGAAAGCAAGATAAACTTAAATATTCAGAATATGGGTAATGTCTAAATAACTTTGAGCTAAATTTTACAAAATTTATACCATGTATCCAGCTGGGCTGACAAAAAATGTTAAAGTACAGCTCATATAACTTTTACAAATTACCCAATATGCAATTTAGCTTAAATATATTTCATCTAATTAGGAGATAGAAACATGTGACTTCTTTAAGTAAATTACCAGAGAACCAAAAATTTTAACTTAAAATCAAATTAAATACAGATTTAAATTTCTAGTAACAATACTCCAATATCAATTTAGACATATTTCTAAAATCTTATACCAAACTAAACAAATTCACAATTTTAGCATATACTACCTAATAGTAATCAGCTCATACAATTTCAGAAATTAGAATTCCAATTTAAACACACAGCCCCTGTTATGGGCCAGAACTCTGAAATTCTTATAAGGTGTTAAGTCAGTGGAATTGACTTTAATAGTTCTCTAGTTCAGTACATGTACTTAATCCTTAATATAGTTTCATAATACTCACAGCTATGATACTAGAAATAACAGTCAACAAAGGCTGAGACAGATTCATTCCATCCTCCACCTTTGTGGTGGCTGGAGGCTAAAGCACAAACCTTTGGACTCAGAGAGATTCATTAACTTCATCTCATACCACCTTGGTGGCAGGCTCTTCTCCTTCACTTCTCCACTGAAACCAAGACTCCAGAAGGCTTCCAGAAAACTATCTGAGCCCCAAGGACTTTGAAGGAGACAATAAAGGATTTGGACTTTAACATCTGGCTGTTCTTTTGGTGATTACTGAATTGAAACGAAAGCGGCTCCCAAGAACCCAGAGACCTCAAGAAAACAGAACCAGAGAACATTATAAGCCCCAAAATTTAAGATGGCAGAAAAATGCCCTTTCAAGTCTGTTCTACAAGGCTGTAAGAAATTGACACACTTTAGGACCCTGGGGGAGAGGGTCAGAGAAATTTAAACTCAGGTGTCCAGCTGCAGGTCTGAGGCCCAGTGACTAGCCCACTTTTCATATAAGAAATGCCAGGGGCATTTAGAAGATATTGGGGTAGCAGAACTCAGAAGAGTCCAGATTAGGCTAGGACACCAGCCTAGCCAGGTTAGATTCCACAAATCGCTCCAAAGAAAATCACAGAGAGGGAATTTTTTTTTTTCTTTTAGCAATTTTTCTGCCAGCCTCATGTTCTGGTCCTCAGAAGCCTTTTAAATTAGGCCTAAGTTACTTAAAAATACAATAGACTAAATCCACTTAGATGACTGAGATAGTACCAAGAAATTTAAAACATAATCTTCAAAAAACCAGGATCTGCCAAGATGTTTTAACCGTTCTATAGAGACCCAAATTGGCCAGTTCTAGGTCCTCAGAAAGGTCGGTTATTTTTTTTTCCTTTCCTTTTCAGAGTTAAAACACACACACACACACACACACACACACACACACACACACACACACCTGGGTACAGGGTGTGAAGGCTCCTTTAAATTTACACCCATCCCTCAGGGGATAAACAGTTCCTTCAAATGAAAGGAACACCCAATTTAATCTCTATACATTTTGGTATCTCATCCCAATTCTTTCTAAAGAGCTATCTTCCTGGGATACTACAGAAAACCAACTAGATTATTTCTTTCTCAAGGTTCTCAGTATCTTGTCCTCTTAATGAAGGACTCACCCAATCTTACCAAAGGAAAATGGAAAGAATCCTTATGTATTCAAAGTTGTTAAAATTTTCTTACTATCAAAGGGAAATGGGAGGCCTAAATTCTCCTAATCCGAACAACAGTCATCCAGGCATTTTATCAGTTCTTGGCAGAGGAAAAGTATGAAAGTCACCTGATTTTACCAAGTGAATGAGCCTTTCCCAAAGTTCATAGTATCTTACCTTCTTTTTAGTCTCTCCCTACTCCTCACTTATTGATCACCCACCTGGGTTATTCCTTACCTGACTTATTTCAATTTTTTCTCAGCTGACACATCTCCTGAACCAAGTTAATTCTCCATCTTTGCTGGCCCACCTACAGTGGTCCTCAAATAAAGAACTATAATAAGAACTATAAAGAACAATAAAGAACTATAGTGCATAGTTTTTCCTGTTGAGGTTGTTAGGTTACAATATTATGCCCAAAGCTTTAATTTATCTTCATGTTAATCATTTGACTCTTAAAAAATTAAAAGATGCCATGATAATTTTTTCTTCAGTTTTGCATTTCACTTGCATTTTACTTATTCAGAACCAGCAATGTTTTACCATTTGATTCATCATTAATGCTAAGTGCTTGTGGTAGAAAGAAAAAAAAAAATAGATTCCCTGGTGTGATGACCATAAATTCTATTTTAAAGATGCAGATAATTATATATAAAATCTATACACATGCTTTTTTGGGTTTTTTGTGTTTCTTTTTTTTCCCCTTAAAGCTTTTTAGTTTCAAAACATATGCACAGATACTTTTTCAACATTGATCCTTGCATAGCCTTGTGTTCCAAATTTTCCCCTCCTTCCCCTCACCCTAGATGGCAAGTAATCCAATATATGTTTACATGTTAAAATATACATTAAATCTAATATATGTAAACATATTTCTATGATTATCTTGCTACCCAAGAAAGACCAGATCAAAAAGGAAAGAAAATGAATAAGAAAACAAAATGCAAACAAACAACAAAAAAAAGAGTAAGAATGTCAAGTTATGATGAACAGAATGTTAATGCAGTCTCTCTCTGGAAATAGATGACTTTTTATCACGAGATCACTGGAACTGACCTCAATCATTTCACTAACAGTAAGAGTCACATCCATCAGAATTGATATTATATTGTTCTTGCTGTGTGCAATGATCTCCTGGTTCTGCTCATTTCACTTAGCATTACTTCATGTTAAGTCTCTCCAGGCCTCT
The DNA here is from genome assembly GCF_902635505.1 of Sarcophilus harrisii. Lineage (NCBI taxonomy): Eukaryota > Metazoa > Chordata > Mammalia > Dasyuromorphia > Dasyuridae > Sarcophilus > Sarcophilus harrisii. The sequence continues at coordinate 61,633,558 of NC_045427.1, read as the reverse complement.
TTAAAATAATCCTGCTCATCATTTCTTATAGAACAATAATATTCCATAATATTCATATGCTATAACTTATTCAGCCATTCTCTAAAAGATGGGCATCCACTCAGTTTCTAGTTTCTGGCCACTATGCAATTGGCTACCACAAACATTTTTACACATGTAGGTCTCTTTCCCTCCTTTAAGATCTATTTGGGATATAAGCCCCTGATAGATCAAAGGGTATGCACAGTTTCATTTGTTTGAGCATAGTTCCAAATTGCTCTTCACAATGGCTGGATCCATTCAGTTCCACCAACAATATATTAGTGTCCCAGTTTTCCCACATCCCCTCCAATGTTCATTATTATCTTTTAGTGTCATCTTAGCCAATTTAAGAGATGTGTAGAGTAATCTGAGAGTTGAATTATTTTACATTTCTCTGATCAGTAGTGATTTTAACACCTTTTCATATAACTAGAAATAGTTTTAATTTCTTCATCTGAAAATTGTCTGTTCATATCCTTTGACCATTTATCAATTGAAGAATGGCTTGAATTCTTATAAATTTTAGTCAGTTATCTATATATTTTACAAATGAGACCTTTTTCAGAATCCTTAAAAGTATAAATATTTTCCCAATTTAGTGCTTCTTTTCTAGTATTGGCTTCACTAATTTTATTTGTACTAAATCTTTTTAACTGAATGTTATCAAAATTATCTATTTGGTGTTCAATTGTGAGTTTCTGGTCACAAATTCCTTCCTTATCCACAGATCTGAAAGGTAAACTGTTCTATAGTCTTCTAATTTGCTTATAATATCATTCTTTATGTCTAAATCATGAACCCATTTTGATCTTATTTCGATGTATGGTGTTAGCTGTGGGTCAATGCTTAGTTTCTGCCATACTAGTTTCCAATTTTCCCAGAAATTGTTGTTGTCAAATAATGAGTTCTTATCCCAAAAGCCAGGGTCTTTGGACTTCTGAAATACTAGATTGTTATAGTATTGACAATTTTCTCCTATAAACCTAACCCATCCCACTAATTGACTACTGTATTTCTTAGCAAGTACCAAATGGTTTTGATGATTGTTGTTTTATTAATATAGTTTTAGGTATCACACAGCTAGGCCACTTTCATTGTTTTTTTTTTAATTATTCTTTTGAAATTCTTGATATTTTATTCTTCCAGATGAACTTTGTTATTGTTTTTTCTAGATCTGTAAAATAATTTCTTGGAAGTTTGATTGGTATGGCATTGAATATGTAAATTAATTTAACTAATATTGTCAATTTTATTATATTTGCTCAGTCTACCCATAAGCACTTGATATTTTTCCAACAGATTAGATCTAACTTTATTTGGGTGAAATTTTGTAGTTGTGTTTATATAGTTCTTGACATTCCTTTGGCAGATAGATTCCTAATATTTTATACTATTGATAGTTATTTTGAATGGAATTTATCTTTGTATCTCTTGCTGCTGGATTTTGTTGATAATATGTAAATGTGCTGATGATTTATGTGCATTCATTTATGTATCCTGCAACTTTACTAAAATTGTGGGTTTTTTCTAGTAGTTTTGCAGTTGATTCTCTAGGATTGTCTAAGAATATTGTTATATCATCTGCAAAGAATGATAATTTTTTTTCATTACCTATTTCAATTCCTTTAATCTCATTTTCTTCTTATTACCAAAACTAACATTTCTAATACAATATTCAATAGTAATGGTTATGGTGGGTAACCTTGTTTTACTCCTGATCTTATTGGGAATGGTTCTAGCTTGTCCCCATTATATATGATGCTTGCTGATAGCTTTAAATAGATGCTACTGATTATTTTAAGGAAAAGTCCATTTATTTCTATACTCTCTACCATTTTTAATAAGAATGGATATTGGCTTTTATCAAATGTTTATTCTACATATATTGAGAGAATTATATGATTTTTGTTAGTTTGTTTATTGATATAGTCAATAATGTTAATAGTTTTCCTAATATTGAACAAGTCCTGCATCCCTGGTATAAATACTACTTGACCATAGTGTATTGTCCTGGGGATGACTTTCTACAATCTCTTTGCTAATATTTTATTCAAGATTTTTGCAGTAATATTCATTAGGGAAATTGGTCTATAATTTTCTTTCTCTGTTTTCACCCTGCCTGGTTTAGCTATCAGCACCATAACTGTATCATAAAAGGAATTTGGTAGGAGTCCTTCTTTCCCTTTTTTTTACAAATAGTTTACATAGTATTGGAATTAATTGTTCTTTAAATGTTTGGTAGAAGTCACATGTAAATCCATCTGGCCCTATGAATTTTTTCTTCAATAGTTGATTAATATCTTGTTTTTATTTTTTCTAAAATGGGACTATTAAATTTATTTCCTCTTCTGTTAACATGGGCAATCTATATTTTTGTAGATATTCCTCCATTTCACTTATATTATAAAATTTATTGACATATAATCAGGCAAAATAATTCTCAATTATTGTGCTAATTTCCTCTTTATTGGTAGAAAGTTCTCCCTTTTCATTTTTGAGACTAACAATTTCATTTTCTTCTTCTTTTTTCTAATCAAATTAACTAAATTTATTTATTTTGTTGGTTTTCTTGCAAAACAAACTCAGTTTTATTTGTTAATTCAATAGTTTTCTTATTTTAAATTTTTTAAATCTCACCTTTTATATTCTTAATTTCAAATTTGGTATTCATTTGAGGGTATTTATTTTGTTCTTTTTCAGGCTATTTTAGTTGTAAGCCCAATTCATTGATATTCTCTATTTCTATTTTATGCAAGTAAACATGTTAAGTGACAGATCAATTCCCTGAGAGCCTCTATAGCTGTGAACCATAGCATCTGAAGGGGTTGCAGGGCAGCCTTTGCTGACACAGGTGTTGCAGACTGGAAATGAGATAAATTGGAGGCAAAGGGAAGCAGAGAAAAGTCAGACAATGCAATGGACTCTCAGTCAGAGAATAGCAGCAACTGCCTTCTTGTATCATCCTCTCATAAGAGAAGATCCATTCTGCAGGTCTGTGTTGGATCTCCAGCAGCCACTGTCATGTGACTCCCTTGTATTTCCAGGAGCTCCCATGTATTCCAACAAACATGTAAAGGTATAAAATTTCTTCTAATAATCACTTTGCATCCCACAAATATTGGCATGTTCTCTCATTATTGCCATTCTTTTGGATAAAGTTATTGATTATGTCTGTGAGTTGTTGTTTTATCCATTCATTCATTAGGATGAGATTATTTAATTTCCAATTACTTTTTGGTTTATTTTCCCCTAGCCTTTTATTGAATGTAATTTTTGTTGCATCATGATTTGAAAAAAAATGCACTTACTATTTCTGCCTTTTCTATTTGATTTTGATGTTTTTATGCCATGGTCAATTTTTATATAAGTTCCATGAACCACCATGAAAAAAAAAAATTCAACTCATTTCCTTCTCCATTCAATTTTCTGCAAAGATCTATCATACCTAACTCTTCTAACATTCTTTTTACCTCCTTAACTTCTTTCTTATTTATTTTGTGTTTTAATTTATCTAGTTCTGAGAAAGCAAAGTTGATATCCCTCACTTGTATAGTTTTGCTGTCTATTTTTTCTTGTAGCTCTCTTAACTTCTACACTAGGAATTTAGATGCTATACCACTTGGTGCATATATGTTTAGTACTGATATTGCATCATTATCTATGGTACCCTTTGACAAAATATAGTTTCCTTCCTCATCTCTTTTAATTAGGTCTATCTTTGCTTTTATATAATCTGAGTTCAGGATCACTACCCCTGCTTTATTTGCTTCACCTGAAGCATTATAAATTCTATTCCAGCCCTTTACCTTCTCTCTGTATGCTTTAAATGTGTTTCTTGTAAACACTATATTGTAGCATTCTGACTTTTAATCCAGTCTCCTATCCACTTCTCCTTTATGGGAGATTTCATCCCATTCACATTTACAGTTAAAATAACTCATTCTGTATTTCCTGCCATCTTACTTACCCTGTTATGTTTTGCTCTTTCCTTTTTCCCTTCCCTCCACCCCAGTATTTTGCTTCTGACCACCATTTCCTTCAAATAGCCCTTCCCCTTTAGAGCCCCTCCCCCTTTCTTACATTTTTCCTCTACTACTTCTGTTTTCCCTTCAATTAGGCTTTCCCTTTCTTTACTCCTTCTTTACTCCTTTCCCCTCCCACTTCCCCATAAGGTGAGACAAGTTTCTCTGTGAAACCAAATATATCCAATATTCTCTTTGAGTCAAATCTATGAGAGTTAGAGGCACACAATGCTCATCCCCCTCCATTCTTTCCCTCAATTATAATAGTTCTTCTTTGCCCCTTTATGATATATAATTGCTCTTATTTTACCTCCTTTTCCCTCTTTCTCCAATACAATCACCTTTCCCTCTCTAGTTTTTTCCCCCCATATTATCATAGTAAAATCAAATTATACCCACATTCTCTGTGTAGTTATAATTCTGTTTATAACAGAAATACAATTTTCAAAAGTTCTTTCATTTTTATCTTATTATGATTCTTTTGAATTGTCTGTTTAGAAATCAATTTATTTAGGTCTGCAATTTTCATCAGAAATAGATGGAATTCACCTGTATCATTGAATGTCCACCTTCTTCCCTGAAAGACAATACTCAGTTGCTTATTGTTGGCTGTAATCCAAGTTCCTTTGCCTTTAGGAATATCAGATTCCAGGCCCTTCAGTTCTCTAAAGTGGAAGCTTCTAGGTCCTGGGTAATCTGATTTTGGCTCCTCAGTATTTAAATTGTGTCTTTCTGGCTGCTTGCAATATTTTTTTTCTTGGTCTGATGATTCTGAAATTTAGCCACATTATTCCTGGTGTATCCATTTTGGGATCTCTTTCAGGAAGTGATCAGTGAATTCTTTCAATGGTTATTTTACCTTCAATTCTAGGACATCAGGGCACTTTTTCTTTATGACTTCCTGTAAGATAATGTCTAGGTTCTTTTTTTCAGTATGGCTTTTAGAAAGTCCAATAATCCTTTGATTGTCTCTTCTAGATCTATTTTCCAGGTAAGTTGTTTTTCCTAGAGGTATTTCATATTTTCTTCTTCTTCTTTTTTTTTTTTTTCGGTTTTGTTTGACTGATTCTTGAATTATTATTGGGTCATTCACTTTCATTTGTTCAATTCTAATTTTTAGTGTATTATATTCTTCAGTCACCTTTTTTAGCTTCTTTTATATTTGGCCAATTGAATTTTTAAATAAGTTGTTTTGTTCATTTCATTTATTTTTCTCTTTTACAAATTTTGTTCTTCAACAAGTTGGTATCTTTTTCATATCTATTTTGTAAGGAATTATATAATTTTCCCATTCCATTAAATTTATTTTGTAGGGAATTTTCTTCAGAAAATTTCTGCTTTTCTTTTTCCATACTCTCTTGCAAAGATCTCATTTCCTTGCCCAATTTTTCTTCTAACTCTCTTTTAAGATTCTTTTTGAAATATTCCAAGAAAAACTTGAAAAATGGGGAACCAACTCATATCTCCCTTTGGGTTTTCATCTGGAGGAGATTTGCCTTTAGGAACCTCAGGATTTGAAATCTGTTCTCTTCTCTTTCCATAAAAGCTGTCTATGGTGACAGTTCTTTTTTGTTTTTTGTTTGTTTTTTTTTAAGGATTGAGGTCTGATCAATGCTAAGGAGTGGCAGCTGTTTTAATGTGCCCTGGGGCAGTTCTGCTGATTGACTTTTGGTTTTGGCTAATTGTGGCCAGGCCCAGTGTCCTTTCTGGACTTAGCGGTTTACAATTTGCCTTTGGTAGCAAATCTGCCAAATCACCTGCTTGCAACCAGGATAGAATAGCCTAAGAGGCCTACAGAAGATTCTCTGGTGCAGAATGCAAAATGATCTGGCTCCCTGCCCCAGCTCCTTGTTCCAGCCTCCCTTTTCTGTAATCTGGGCTCAGCCGACTGTCCTCCTTCCCATTTGAAACAGATCTCTTCTGAGGTTCTTCCAAGGTAACTTTTTCTGGAAATGTGTTGAACTCAAATTTGTGTGGGTTCTGTTTCAAAAACCAGTTTAGATGGGGGAGCTAGGTGGTACAGTGGATAGAGCACTATCCTTGAAGTCAGGAAGACCTGAGTTCAAATTTAGCCTCAGACACATAACACTTCCTAGCTGTGTGACCCTGGGCAAGTCACCTAACCCCTATTGCCTCAGGGAGGCTTTGCCCCTACACAATGATTTTATAATCAAGAGATAGGCACGTGGGAAAGATCAGGAATGATCAGAAATGGCCTTATATAGAGGGTGACATTTAGAATGAGCTAAAATAGAGCTGTATATTTGAAGAAGTAGAGATGAAAATGTAAAACTTCTTAGGTGTAGGTCATAGTTTATAAGTAGGCTCAAAAATAGTTAAGGGAATGCTATTTACAAGGAATAGTAATGGAATAGTTAAGCTATGTGCATATTCAAAGCAATATATTATTTGAGGTAAAGAATTGTTATTGCTGTTGTTATTTTTCCCAGAGTTCTCTGCATAGTGCCTTTGACATATTGGTGCATGATGAATGAGAAAAAGTAGTGCTTATAATATGCAAATCACTGTACTAAACAATAAGGAAACAAAAAAGTAAGCTATTCCCTGACTTCAAAAGTTCTTTCACATTGTAATGAAGCAGAAAACACATTTGGAAAGATTCAGCTTCAATTCAGATGAAAAAATCCATGGGTTAAATAGCAAATGGTAATACTTATTCTGTAATGAAATTTCTGCTGATAAAATCATAACAATTTCTGATGTTGAGCTATCCAGAAAGTATGAAGGACATAGATGGTAAGAACATTACTTGGGTGGCAGTTTGATATAATTATGATTGAATCATTTGAAGGAGAAGCTGCCAAGTAGCTTCTCCATGGATATTGCTTCCCATTGAAAATGTTAGAACAAAAGCATTGTGATCCCCAAATCTCTTGTATTCAAAGTCCTAGGATGTCTCCCCCGTGGCTCAAAGAAAGATGACCTATTCAATCAGATAGTGAATAAGCATTTATTCACTATCTACTATGAACATGACATTGTGCCAAACAGTAAGGATTATAATGGTTTGCAAAAGACATCCTATACTATTGAGGAACTAAAAATCTAATGAGATATTTATTTAAAATTCATGAGAAAATATAAAACAAACTATATGGAGTATAAACATTAAATAATCAACATAGGGAATACTTTAGAATTAAGTTTAATTGAAAAGGCTTCTTGTAGAAGATGAGATTTTAGTTGAGATTAAAAAAAAAAAAAAAAAACAGGAATCCTAGGATGGAGAACACTGTAAGTATGAAGAACATCTAGAGAAAATTCAGATGAAGTGTCTTTTCTAGGGAACAGAAAAGAAGCTCGTGTGAATGAATAAAAATATTCATGAGGAGAGAGGAGGAATAAAAAGTAAAAAAAAAAAAAAAAAAAAAAAACTAGAAAGGTGTCTATGTGAGTTTGGGGGTGGGGTTATATTATAGTTTTGAATGCCAAAGAAAAAATTCAATACTAGATCCTACTGATGTTAGGGATCTAAGAGTTTATTGAGTGGATAGTGACATAATGGTACTTTAGGAAAATCACTTTGGTAACTAATTTGATAATAAATTGGAATGGGAAGAGACTCATGGCTGATAGACCAAGCCACAGGTTACTGAAGTAGATTGAGGGATGGAAACAAGAGTGGCTATAACAGTGGGGCAATAATATCAGAGAAGAGGCAAATCAAGTGATATTGTCTAGGCGGAGGTGGTGGTGGTGGTGGCAGATTCCATTTCTTGTCTCTCCTTCAGGTTTCCTGCTTCACATTGACCATCTTGCCTAATCTGTGGATGAGCTAGTTGGAATTTGGTGGGAATAGTTGACCCCTTCTTCAAAATAGTTTGTTCCCCAGATGATGATTACTAGGGGTGATCTGAAAACAGTATTTAGCCTGAGGGGTATTTTTTATCAAATGTTTGTTGGATTGAATTTTAGAATAAAATATCCATGATTCTCTCCCATAAATTGACAATGAATAACAGAATGGATAAAAAAAAAAAAAACGGAATCCTAGAATATGTTGTTTACAAAAAACACATTTGACACAGAGAGACACATACAGAGGAAGGGTAAAAGACTGGAACAATATATTATGCTTTAGCTGAAGTTAAAAAAAAAAAAAAAAAAAAAAAAAAAAAAAAAAGCAGGGGTAGCAATTTTGATCCAGATAAAGCCAAAGTAAAAATAGATCTTATTTAAATAGATTAAAAAAAGTATATCTTGGTAAGAATAACATAACCAGTGGTAACAATACTAAATATATATCCACCAAGTGTAAAGCAGCTGAGCAGCTAAATTCCTTGAGAAGGTTTTAAGCTGTTAGAGGAAGAAATACATAGCAAGTTTATATTAGCGGGGGACCTCAACCTTCCCCTCTCAGAATCAGACAAATCTAAGCACAAAATAAACAACAAAAAGACTAGGAAGGTTAATAGAATCCTAAGAAACCTAGATTTCATAGCTCTCTGGACAAAATGGAATAAGGACAAAAAGGAATAAATCCTTTTCTTAGCAGTACATGGAACCTTCACAAAAAATGATCCTGTTCTATATATAAGAACTTCACAAACAAATGCAGAAAGGCAAAATAATAATGCTTCCTTTTCAGACCTCAATGCTATAAAAATTAAATTCAATAAAGGACCAGGGAAAGAGCAATTACATACCAATTGGAAATTATGAAATAATACAATTCTTAAAAAATGAGTGGATCAAACAAGAAATCACAGAAACAATCCATAAATTCATCCAAAACAATAACAATTAGGAAAGAGCATACAAAAACCTACAGTATACAACCAAAGCAGTTTTTAGGGGGAATTTTATATCTCTAAATAGCTGCTATGTTAATGAAATAGAGAAAGAAGAGATCAATGAATTGGGTGTCCAACTCAAAAAGCTAGAAAAAGAGCAAATAAAAAACTCCTAATTAAATACCAAATTACATATCCTGAAATTCAAAGAGATTAACAAAATTAATAACTAAGAAAACTGTAGAACAAATAAATAAAACTTAAGAGTTGGTTTTATGGGAAAAATGATAAAATTGATAAGCTTTGGATTAATTTGACTTTAGAAAAAAGAAAGAAAAAAGTCACCATAATCAAAAAGCAAAATGATGAACATACCACCAATTACAAAAATCAAAGCAATAACTTGAGCTCTTTTGATCAACTGTATGCAACAAGTCTGACAATGTAACCAAAATGGATGAATATTTACAAAAAATATAAATTGCCCAGATTAAAAGAAGTAATAAATTACTAAAATAGTCCCATTTTAGTTTAGCTAACAATCGAAATTACATTTAAAATTACAACAAAGTAATAAAGACCTATAGTAATCTAGTTTTTGATAAACCCCCAAACTCCAGCTTTTGAAATAAGAATTTACTATTTGACAAAAATTGATGGGAAAACTGGAAAATCTGTATCAGAATCTCTGCATAGATCTACATCTCCCACCCCACACCAAAATAAGGTCAAAATGGGTACATGATTTGGGCATAAAGGATGATATCATAAACAAATTAGGAGGCAAGGGATAATTTACCTATCAGATTTTTGGAGAAAGGAGGAATTTGTGAACAAAGAAGAATTAGAGAATATTATGACAGTCAAAATGCACAACTTGGGTTACATTACATTAAAAAGATTTTGCACAAACAAAACCAACAGACACAAGATTAAAAAGGGAGTACAAAGCTGGGGGAAAATCTTTATAGATGTTTTTTCTGATAAAGGTCTCATTTGTAAAATATATTAAGAACCATGTCAAATTTCTAAGAATGTAAGTCATTCCCAATTGATAAATAGTCAAAGATTATGAACATACAATTTTCATATGATGAAAGTAAAGACATTTATAATTACATTAAAAATGTTCTAAATCATTTTTGAGTAGAGAAATATAAATTAAAACAACCCCTCCCCTATCCAACATCCCATGTTCAAAAATGGTGGAAAACTCCTCTGGGGTATATTTTTTAATATTCAATTAGCCTAGTAAGCAGGTGCAGTAGTAATTTGGTCAAGTCAGGTCATTGATGCCAACTAGTTTTGCCTGGATGGGCTATTTTGTGGTTTTCTCAAAACCACAATAGTCTTTCTGATTTGTCTGATTCCACCTGTGCCTTCCTAGCCCCCTCAATTTCTTGTTTGTTCAAGACTTCTATTGATCACTTGATTGTTCTGTGAATCCTTATGTTCCTTAACCTCTCACATTCTGAAAACCTCTTGGTCAATGGTACCCACTATCCCAATCCACACTATCTCAAAGCTTTCAACACTGTGGAAACCCAATTTTTCAGCATTTTTTACACAAAGAATTGGAAAATGAGTAGATGCTTGTGGCATATGAAGATAATACAATATTATTGTTCTATTAAAAATGATGAACAAGCTGATTTTAGAAAGACCTGGAAAGATTTACATGAACTAATGATAAGCGTAACAATCAGAACCAGGAATACATGTACACAACAACAAGAATGTGTTAAGATCAACTATGGAAAACTTAGTTCTTCTCAATGGCTCAGTAATCCAAAGCAATCCCAATAGACTTTGGACAGAAAATACTATCTTCATTCAGAAAAAAGAAGTAAGGAGACTGAATGTAAATCAATACATGCTATATTAACTTCTTTTTTCTGTTTTTTTTTGGTCTCTTCCATGGTTTTTTCCCCTTTTACTCTGATTTTTCTATTTCATCATCATTCATAAGTAATGTGCATCTAAAATAAATTTGCTAGAAAAACAAATAAAGAACATGAATAAAAAAGGTGGTTATTGTTGTTCGTTTGTTTCACAGAGGATCCACTTATCTAGCACAACAGAATTATAGATATCTCAATCAATTAATCTTTTTTTTTTTTTAAATCCTCTATCATGTGCCATTTAACTTACTTCATACTGAGTCTATAGTTAAAATAAACAAAACAAATCCTACTAACTGGGCTTTTATATTCTAATAGGTGTGAAGGAAAGAGGAGGACAACAAGTATATATTGAAAAAATAAAACAATGTCAATATATATAAAATATACTAAGAAGTTAAATGCAAAATAACTTGGGAGAAGATACAACACCAACGGGGGATAATCACAAAAGAATCGAAGTAGAAGATTCTGTTTCAATTACATATTAAAGTGGTTATAGCAAATGGGGAAGTTTTGAATGTTGTGTATAAGTTAACTTACCTTGACAGTATATTTTCCAAAGATGTACACATTGATAATTAGATTGACATATGCACTACCAGAACTAGCTCAGTTTATGGACGGCTCTAAAGGAGCCTACAAACTGAGAGTCTACAGAACTGTTATGCTGACCTCATTGTTGCATGACTATGAAACCTGGACAACATATCAATACTATGCCAGGACACGGAATTGTTTCCATTTTAATTGTTTTAGGAAGATCCTGATGATCATCTGACCAGATAAGGTACCAGACACTGAAGTTCTTTCTACAATTAAACTACCAACTATTCAAATTCTACTTCAAAAACACAATTTTGATGGGCTGGCCATATTGTTCTATTGCCAAATGTATTCTTGCATTAAAAAAATAGTTTTATAGAGAATTCACACAAGGCAAGTCAAATGAAATATGAAAAGAAAACTCTCAAGGTCTCTATGATGAATTCTGAAATTGATTGTGACATGGAAGACACTTGCAAAGGACAATCCAACACTCCCAAAGTACTTAATCAAATAAAGTGCTGCACTCTATGAGTAAAGCAGAATTAAAGTAGCTTAACAGAAACAAAATGCAAACATTTAAAGAATCCACTACAATTGTTCACATAGATTATTTATATCTGACCTGTAGTAGATCATTCAAAACACATATTGATCTGACCACAGCCAGACACTTTATTATAGTGATGCCAGTTTGTTCCTCTTCAAAAATGAACAATAGTTAAATCAGTGAAAAGATACTGAAAGGGAAGCAAGGTGATAGTGCAGAATGAGAAAATGAGATATCCAAGGAATATGCACAGAGTAGGGAAGTAGAGTGTGGAAAGGTCAGTTTGGCTCAAATTACAGAATGTGAGAAGAGTAATGTCTGTGCCAGATGGTTTAGGACTTTACAAACTGGAGGGAGAAGTATCTTTTGTGTCCTAGAAGCCATAAGAAACAGAAGATGAGCTTACCAATAGATGAACTTACCAAGAGAAAGGGTGCAAAAGGATAACACAAAAGTAGGAAGTTTAGGAACATTAAAATATGAAAACATGCAAAAAAAAATTTACAAGAAAGATCGAGGGAAGATAAGGCCTTGAAGACAGATGAAATTCTAACTTTTCCTTTGTAAAATTATAATTGTATATTAATAATAATTAAACTTCATAATGTTCTAAAATATAAAGCAATATTCTTCTCTATATCCCTATGAAGTAGTTATAATAATAATTATTATTCCCATATTTCACATAGAAAAACATATTGTTCATGGCTAAAAATGTCTTCAAAAGATTGCATAGATAGTAAAAGTCAGAATAGGTTTTGAGAGTAGAATTCCTGATGCCAAGTCCAGCAGTTGTTTTTCACTACCCAATTCTGACTAAATCTACTATTTCTAATTTTTGTCAATTCTTCACTGAGCTAGAAATTCAGATACCACAGTCTCTATTAACAGTGTAGCCAAATATTTTTGAAATCAGTATGCACTTTAGATGCCATTACAGTGACTGAGGACTATTTCATTTCAATTTAATACACTTTGAAATAGGATTCAAATCACTGACTAGTAAATGTACCAGCTTCTACTTTATGGGTTGAAATAATTAAAATCAGAATGAATTTACTTTAATTGGGCCTCCATTTTTAAATAACTTCAATTTATATCAACAAATATTTATAAAAATTCCCTAGCACTCTAGTCATGAGGATTTAGTAAAAACAAAAATGAAACAGACTGTCTCTTTAAGGAGTTTACATTCAATTGCTGGTCCTGCTTAGCCTAGAAAAGAAAAAAAGCATTTCGCTTTTCTCAGGTCTTCTATCCTAAGTAAGATATCACAGGACCCTGCACTGGATTGTCATCACTCTCGGTACTATCATAAGTATCTATGAATTTCAGTGCTCTATATTTGGAGACTTTGGGATTAGTTACTATCCATGTGATGCTGAGGAAATCAGAGCTCATTTCTATATCTCAGCTTCTTTATGTTAAAATTCACTGAATTAGTATTAGATCCTTTTTAGATCTCATCCTTATTGTCATTGTGCCATGATTTTTTCTGTATAGGCAAAATGACAGTGGTCTTTTTATGTTTGCTATTATGACAAGCTACACTTGTGTGTGTGGACTTGGCAAGAGAAAATTTGAGCTTTTAATTTTGATTCCAAAATTTATTATTCTCTGTCCATTCAAATTCACCCTTTAGCTAGCTTTTTTTGATTCCCTTAAGATTGCTCTGCATATCCTCCGTTTACAGTAAGCATTTCCCCATTTCTCTAGGTTCTGGAAACTTTTAATTTATGAATGTCTTACATTTACTATGAATTTATGTAACTCAGATTACATTATTTATATGTCATCTTCCCACTAGAGTTTAAGCTCCTTGAGGGCAGGACATGTTTTTCCTTTCTTTTTTATCAACAGTGCTTAACATAGTGCCTACATTATTAAACTTCGTATTTAATAAATATCAATTAGTTAATTAACTTTGTGACTTGAAGCAAGTCATGTCATCTCTTTGAGCCTCAGTGTCCTGGTCTGAATAGTGAGGAAAATAATAAAGTATTTCATTACAAGTTTGTTATAATTTCAGTGATTGCTAATGCTTGTGGCACTATGGAAATTAGTCATTTTCATTAATAATTATGGTACTATTTTGTCATTTTGATGGATATATGATTTCATTGGAGTATGTATTACTTTGACCAGAATAGCCCCATGCTACAATACCTTTCCAACTCTTATAATTCTTTTCCATGTTTTCTCATGTGTCCTGTCATTCTTCACCACTTTTAAGGGCTTTTTCTGGAATATCTATCTATCTATCTATCATCTATCTGTTTATCTATCTAGATATCTACATACTCGTTTGTGTATGTGTATAAAATTTAAAACTCTCAAGTGTAAATACATATAGTACAGTATTATGTATAAATATGAGCGTATGTATGTGTTTGTACATACATACAAACCCATATACGTAAACATAGCGACATCCACACACACACAGACACACACAGACACACATGCGCGTACACACATACACGCACATATATATGTATATATATATACATATATATGTGGATGTGAATGTATACATACACACATATTCAATTGCAGCCTTCTTTAGGGTGGGGGAGCAAGAAAGAAAAATAAAGTAAAAACACACAGCAAAGATCTAAAGAAAATCTAGAAGGAAACAAAATTTGGGTAGTTTAAAAAAACAATGTATAGTGTTTATTTTGTAGATTTTCTTGAAATGGCATTTTAACATTTTATATGGAATTCTTTCATATGTTCTGCTGTGTACATGTAATTCACTTATATTTAGTTTAAAATGAATTTTAATTAATTTAATTAATGAATAAATATTAGGGATGGCTAGGTTGGTGCAGTGGATGGAACACTAGCCCTGAAGTCAGCAGGACCTGAGTTCAAATCTGTTCTCAAACACTTGACATTTCCTAGCTTGTGACCCTGAGCAAGTCATTGAACTCCAATTGTCTCAGGGGGGAAAAAACTAACTATAATTAGGAGATTGGATTCTAATACTAATTATTAGTATAAATATGGGTGACTACCTACTATCCAGAGATTTTGTCAGTTTCAAATAAAATAATATTTGTAAAACAGCTAATGCAATGCCTGACTTACCATGGTATGTAATACATGCTTATTCTCTCCCTTTTCTATCTTCTAAAAAAATTTTTTTAATGAGGAAAGCAAAACATCAATATTGTTAGTGTTGTTGCAAATAGTAGGTGTTTATTAGATATTTGTTTGATGAATGTACTGAATATATTCTAGATAAAATATCAAGACTTTCTTTCAAAATTCCATGATTCTAAATCCTCCTGTCTGTACAACATTCAGTGATGTGGAGCTTAAATTAAGTTAAAAAATACCAAGTGATTGACTTGGAATAAGAGGTTTTATTTACACAGGTACCTGTCTATCACAAGCAAACTTCAAGAACCTTTTTTAAAATACCAAATACAGAGATCAGAATTTAAGATTGAAACAAAATTTATTTTGGCTTCTATGTTTGTTTCGATTTTTTTCTTCTTCTGAATGTGCTTTTTATTATTTTTCCTTATGTTTCATAATGACTTAATGTAGAAAAAGATTCTGTACCGGAGTAGTTTATCTTACCTGATGTGTCATGACAGTTTACCATTGTGGGAAAAAAGAAAAAAAAAAACCTACAGTTTTGTGTAAGATGAGAAAAATGCAGTTCCTTTCATAGGTAATATAAAACAGAACGGTTCAAGTCACATTATGCAGGAAAAAATTGGCCATTCTAACATAATCTGTGTTTTGTGAATAAGAAAAATGATCCCATAGATACTGATTTCCCAGAACCAACATGGTCTATTGAGATAACTAGATGTTAAATGCAATACTTCAGTTGGCATCTCTCACTGTATCTTAGTACTTAGATTAGTCTATGTAAGTACATCATTTGCATAAGTTTCAACTTTCTTAAATGTAAAATACTCAGTTGGATTCAAATAAATTCTAAACTTCCTTTGGTTGAGATTTAAAGGAGACCCCAAAAAGGTTGACGTTCCAAACCAGTATAATAAGATGTTTCAAAAGGATTTGCTAGCTTGGACCCATCTCCAAGCCAAGAGACAAAGTTTATTATGATTGTAATTCCAATTAAAGTGGGCTAAATTTCAAAAGAATTTAGCAAAGATCCAGGAACAAGAAGATAAATTAGGAAAAGTAAGAAAGAGCATGTGCTTTATGTTACTTATATGCTCATTTTTATGGCTTAGAGGTGGAATTGAAGAGTGGTCTGGTATGTACCCAATTATTGTCTCAGAAATTTTATTATCACTGACCATCTGATTGTTAAGTTTGTAGAAACGTAGCACTCCCAAGGTCATGGGACCTTAGGGTTATAACTACATCTCCCTAGAAGCTAGATGAAAAAATGTATCATTTTAAACTACATCACTCCCAAGGTCAGATAGCCTTAGGGTTATTGCTACATTTCCCCTAGAAGCTGAACCCCATCAGTTCTATTTCTAAATCCAATTATTTTCACTTATGGCTGGCTTTCCACATCGCTACCTTCAAATAGTCTGATGGTAAAATTGGTTTCTATAACTATTCTATAAGTTGCATGAGGTTTGAAAATCTGATACTTAACACAATACCTGGCATATAGTAGACATTGAATAAATGTTTATTGACAAATGGACATCACATGAATCTTTCACCTGTAGCAGTTAACAAAAGCCTTTGAATATAGCAGGTGCTCAATGTTCTGGGAAATGATGAGAAAGGATGCGTGAGTGAGGAAGGTACTTTTTTTTTTATTATTCTTATAAAAAGCTTACATTTTCTTCATTGCTCCTGATTCTTTATCTGTGTGTATGTGGTTGGAGGTGATCTTGCATCAAGTCCTGCCTTTCAACAGGGAAGAATAAGATACCTATAAAAGGCATAACAATAGTATTTGCAGAGCTAACTGTATGGCTTTAAAAAAAAAAATGCTAGTAGCTACCTCTCTGGTCTATTTGTACTTGACATTAAGTATTTTCCATTTATTATTTCTTCCAATTCTTTTAACAATCCTGAGGGGTACCTGTTATTATTTTCCTCATTTTACAAAAACAGAAACTGATATTGAGAGTTTTAGAAACTTGTTCAGTATAACACAGCTATTAGATAGAAGAAGATGGCTTTGAACTAAAGTTTTCCTGACTAGAAGTCCAGAATACTATCTACTGTCCCACCTGACCTACCAATAGGTGGATTCTGATCTAAGGTTTGATTCTGATCCAAGTGATAGTTTAAGTGGCAGCCTAAACTGAACTTATAAGCTCCTTGACTCTGTAAAAATCTTTTTCTCTCTCTATTAAATTGCCATTTAGTGAAAAATATTAATTAAAATACATTTCAGATCTCCAAATAATAACTCTTTTGACCCTTTTGTAAATCAGAATTTGAAAATAGGAGAAGAAATATTACCATTGTTGTTGTACATTTTAAAAATGAAGCTAAATCATATAAACCCTGGCAGCCAATAGAGTTGGCTTCAGGTTGGGGTTGATTGCACACTTGAATATAAATGTGATTAGGAAAGATGCAAATGACACTCACTTCCATTGTTTTCTGTTTCATACCTGTAGAATTCACTGATTGGATGAAGAGGAATTAAGTGGGATTTTCCATTTGAACTTTTATTCTCGAAGCTATTTTGAGTTACAGTGCCTTGTCTGTATATACTGCCCGTGGGGCCAGATGAACAGCATGAAATGATTCCTTAATAGCTACCAATAACAGCCCTAGAAACTCACTTTGTAGAGTAGCTAGAATTTTTTTTTGGTACTTTTATTGGACAAATTGGTTCCCATTGAAAATGTGTGGTATATTAAGTAGAAAAAGCTAAACTGCTCCTCCAGAGTTGGTATAATAATTATGAATATCTAAGTATCTAATTTAAAATGTTATCATTACAAATTCATCACCCAAATGCCCAAACGTTTCTTGTTTATTGCTCAAATTGTTATTTTCTGTATAGTTGCCACATTATTTATTCATCTAATAACAGAAATTCCTTGCTCTGGGCACATTTTTCTGCAGAATTACAAAACATTGCTTTTATAATGCTAAACACTATGGCAGTTCCCCAATTGCTATTAGATCTTAATGAATAGGTGTGTAGGACATTACTTTGAAAATGAATGTCAATCTTCAAAATTAACTTTATGAACTAAATGTCTGTGACTACTAGGTAAAGGATTTTTTAGCACAATATAAAGATAGCATTTCCAAGTTGAAGATGGAATAGAATCTGATCATCTCTACAAAGTTCACCCTGGTGACTAAATGCTAAATGTAAAAAAAAAAAAAAAAAAATGATACATAGATTTCTTCTAGTTATATATCAGTTCTGGATTCTAAGCAAAGATGCTATCAAACCTATAATTTTATATATCATTCCATAAACATATATATTGGTTTATCTCTAGGCATCTTCCCTTATAGGACAGAAGAAGAAGATGATGATGATGAAAATAATAGGATAATAATAGAAACTGATATTAACATAGTATTTAAAATTGTGCAAAGTTGCTTATTAACTATTTGATTGTTGCAAAAATATCTTTCTGATGGACACCATGGGAATTTGTACTATATATCATGTTTTATAAAATAACTACCTAAGCTTTACAGAGTTTAACTCATTTATCCAGGGTCAGTACACTGAATAGAAATAGAATTGATGGGATACAGACTCTGGGGAAAATATATCAGTGATCCTGATGTCCCCCAACTTTAGAGTGCTAGAATAAATAGTTCTACAAACATTACTGACTGTCAGATAGATAATCTTTTGATCAGTAGTAACCAAGTTCCTAAGACAATAGTGAATTGACCACTCCTAAAACCTACTTGTAAGCCATAAAATTAACAAATAAGTAACATTAAGCTCTATTCTCTCTCTAACTTTGTTCTGTGAATATATCTTCTTTCTTCTGGTTCTTTGCTAAATCCTTTTGGAACTTAGCCCACTTCAAATGATGTTACAATTACAATAAACTTTGCCTCTTGACTTGCAGATAGGTTCAACCCTGCAAATTCTTTTGAAATACCTTGCTATACTGGTCTGTGACTCCAAACTTTGGGGGTATTCATTTTGAACCTCAACAGTATGATGCCCTTTCCAAATATATGGTCCTTTGACGTTCCACTTTTTTTTTTTTTTTATGTGCAAAGCATATATTGTGTGGCCTCTTTTTTTTTTTAATTTGCTAAACCATTGTTACAAAGGTGGTTAAAATAGTATTAGCCTTGATATCAATATAGAAGGGGAAAATGTTAGAGATGGAAGGGTGCTTAGAATATCAAGTGTGACATTAGTAACAGACATTGGTATATAGAATATCATAAGCAAGGGATGAGATCATTTGATTAATTTATTTTCTATAATAGCATGGGCCACATATTTAGAGGTAAGGTTTTTCTTAGAGGCCATAGACTCCATAACTTTCATTTTGTGAAGAAGGATCGGATGTCCAAAAAGAATTAGTTTTAGCTAAGATAGCAATATAAATATTGTTATCAATAGGAATAGCATGCCAATCTCTAAGCGAATAAAGAAGACACCGAACCATACATATTTTTGGTACAAGAAACAAAAAGTTTAGTAGTAATAGTAGTAGTAGTAGTAGTAGTAGTAGTAGTAATAGTAGTAGTAGTACAGTAACAGTAATAGTAACCTTAACAAATTGTTTCATTCACTGAACATTCTGCTTAATTAAAGGTTAACTAAAAATATTTTTGGTTGACATTTTTGTAAAAAAAAAAAAAAAAAAAAAAAAAAACTTTCTTAAAGTATGTATTTCCTTTTGTACTTTAGTAAGTAAATTGAATGATGATGAATTAGATTTAGGTGATTTAGGGTTCTACATTTCAGGGTCAACACATGGAGAGTTTCTGTTATCATCTATTAGGACAACAAAGATGGGTGAACCCAGTCTAGAAGAGGAGGTAAATCTATGATGAGTTCACATTTATATTTTACAAAACCATTTTTTCCTAAGAGCATACTTTGAATAGTATTCATAAATTTTTATGGTTCAATTCAACAAGCTTTGGTTACATATGCAATCAAGTTCAATCAATGCAGGGGATGAATTTATATTTTTAGTAGAGGAAAGAAAGTTTGAAGAAGAGTTATTTGAATAAAAGAAAGAATAAAACAAAAGAATACTTAGAAGATGAAATGGGCTACAAAATCAAAGAAATGAGAGATCAGGTCTTATAGGAGGGCCCAGGAAAAAAAAATTCCCAGGATACATACTGGAACTTTAGGGTATCTTCCATTTCTACAATTTTCTGGCAATTACTTTTGGTGTTGGTTTAGTCAGATTTAGTGGTTTGGCATTTGCTGTCTTTTTGTGTTATTGTTTTGATGAAGTTCGAAAATGTTATTGTTTTGTTTGTCTGTTTCTGCTCTCTCTCTCTTTTGTCTCGCTTTGTCCTTTTGTTTCTTTTTCTGGGAAAATGTCAATTCAATATTCCAACTTGTACAAAGCACTGTGTTAGCACAAAGACTGATACTAGAAGAAGTTTGATGTAATGTTAAGGACACTAGTCTTGGGTCAAGGAATAACTGCATTTAAATCCCAGAAATGAAGATTAATAGTCATGTGATCCTACCTCAATCACTTTTGTCAAGTTCAGTTTCTTAACATGTTAAAAAGGAAGGGTAATAACCCATCCTTCACAGGGTTAATATGAGGGTAAATATTTATAAAAAAGCTTGAATTAGCAATATATATTATACATATCAGTTATTATTATATTGTTTTTCCCAAATAAACGCTTTCTAATCTATAATATCTTTATATGAGAGTAAGCATAATGAAAAGAAAGTTGAGTTTGGCATTAAGATGTAGCTCCAAGCTCATATCTCACACTTATTAGCTATATGATACTGTGGAAATCTTTAAACCTCTCTTTAATTCAGAAATGGCCTTGTGATTTACTTATGAGGTCATAAAGGAGTTGTATTATGCATTTGTGGAGGGATCTCCCCAAATGGGAACATCCCAATAATGATGAATATCTAATACTTGTACCACCTACCACACCAGGTTATTGTGAGGTAATCACTTTGGGAATCTCAAAGCAATATGAACATATTATTTCTTATTAATTATAAGTGATTATTTCAATATTACTTATTTGTAAGCCTTGTATCTGTTATCTTGTAGTTTCCTTTGTAATTATGTACATTATTATTATTTAGTAATGTTTAAGCAACTTTATGACACTTTCAATAACCTACACATCCCCATTGGATAATACAGGTATATCAATGAGTGAATGTCTTTTGTTCATCTATGTAACTGTTAATGGTATTATAACATTTTGGCATATAAATGTCCTCTGGCCTTAGTCTGAGAATGCACTGCTATACCTGCATTCAGATTGTGATAGTTGCAAAATTCATTGCTCAGTGGTAACATTCTCTTTGGCTACCCTAGAAACAAGTTAATATTAGATTTGCCAAATATGGAGAAAAGCTGAGGCAATAAAATCTGAAGGAAAATACAATTCCCTTTCTCTAAACTGAAATTATAATAATGCTAAATATCATGTGATTTATATTACTGCTATATTTTATCCCACCCATAATGATAAAAAAAAACAGACCCACTTAATGATGTAAGCAACCATTCCAACATTGGCAATTGCATATTTGACCAAATCATTAAGCATCATTTACTCTTATCAAAATTTTGCCGTTTGCTCAATCTGGGCAACTGATCATATTACAATAGGATCTAATCCTCTAATCAATCTTTTTGCCCAACAACTATACTGTATGACCTGATAACAATTGTTGTTGTTGTTGTTGTTGTTGTTGCTGCTGTTGTCTTGTCTTGTTTTGTTTTGTTTTTAATGATTGGTTGCTTCCATATGGGAAGTAAAATATGCATTGCTAAAGTTGTTCTGGTTGTAATTATAACAATAATATTTATCATGCAAAAGTGACCTTAGATTTTTTTCAGGTTATGAACAAAGCAACTTGAATGATAGCAGGTCCTACCAAACTGAACAATTTTCCAATATGGTATAGCGAACCATTTTGTATCTGTTTTCTGATGATAAATTTAACTTAGGAGAGGGCCTCTTTGGCAGAAGATTGGCAAATAAATCTTTTGGCCATAATATTTAATAATTACCATTCACTAAATGGTGGAAGAGTGGATATCTGGATCTATGGAGAGTATATTCAAAGCATTGAAGTTTCAAATCACTGATATATAGAAATATTTCCAGTATTCTCATCATTATCATTGTTATAACCAAGCATACTAACAGCCACAATAATAAAATCATGTAACTTTTGTGTAAGATGAACCAAGAGAAAACCGTATTAGCAAATATCTGTACCAATATGTAGTGTGCTTTCTAGAGCGCCCCACTGGGCTACCAAAATATGCCATCCAGACTAGTTTTCTGGAAGATCTCAGGACCAGCCCAACTCCTTGGTCTTAGTGGAGGAATAATAAAGAAGGGAACCCAAAGAGGATGGTCAAAGATGGATTCTTATGATGAAGACAGCCACCTACACTCAGAAAGATGTCTGTGAGAACTAAATATGGATCACAAAATAACATTCTCACTCTTTTCATTGATGTTTGCTTGCATTTTGCTTTGTCATTCATTTTCTTTCTTTTTGATCTAAATTTTCTTGTGCATCAAGAAAATTGTATAAAAATGAACATTTTTCTATGTCATATAACTGTAGAACTGGATAGCAAAGTTCGTAGAGTAATTGTCCTGGGACCAAATCTGGTCTCTAACTTCTTATTTTATGTGTGACCTTGGATAAGTCACTTAATTGTTTTTACCTTAGTTTCCCCATCTTTAAAATGATTTAGAGAAAGAAATGGCAAAACATTTCAATATATTTGCCAAGAAAACTCCAAATGGATACTTTAAAGATTCTGAAGATCACCTGGGAAGATATGATACCCAGAGGTTTTTTCTCAAACTAAACTGCCAAGCATTCAAACTCTACTGCTAAGAGCACAACTCCATTGGGCTGGCCACATTGTTATCTCTTAAGAACTTTAGGGCTGATTATATGACACAGGAGACACTGCCACAGGACCATCCAGCATGGTGAGCCTTCAGAGAAGATATTGTGCAAAGCAGAGATGAATTTGACCAAAAGAAATGAGATGCACAAAATTAGAGACGCTGTTCTAAAAGTTCATAGGAATAATGCAAATTTTACAATAAGGGACTGTGAATAATCCATAAAAGAAAAAAAAATAGACTCTTTGTCTGGTAAGAAGAGAAGGACAAAAAATTTTGTGTGGATTTTCCAGATTATGAAGGCACTGTGCTCTTAAGTAATTATATATAGTTATATATTGAGCTGCCTTTTTTTTATTGTCCCCCACTTTCACAATACATATCAAGATACAGAAAAGATATTACATTTTTAAGAGAAAGGGCTATGTCTCAGATGTCTTTGTATTTCCAAAATGCTTAGCACAGAACTTTGTACATAGTAGGCTCTTAACAGATATTTTTTGAGTGAATGGATGAATGAATGAATAATTACACTTTGGGAATGTCTGGATCGGGTAGAAGAGCAGTCCTTAGCTGTCTGCTTAAAAGATACAAATCCTGCTCTTTTCAAAGACATTTTGAAATATTTGCATAAAAATTGTTTCTAAGCTCACAAATTCCCTACTGCCAAATGAAAGAAAAATCAATTTTTCTCATCACATATTTCTAGTGAGCAAAGCAGATTTTCTATCTTTAGCTAATACAACATCAGAGAAACTTTCAATGGCCTCTGTCACCATTATTATATTACTTGTGAACTGCATGTTGTTTCCTAATCACCTATAACTGTACCTTAATAGAAAACTCAGTATTAAAAGTGGGAAATAGAAGGATGATTTGCTTTTTTGTTCCTTTTTTTTTTCTCCAAATTTCCTTGTCTTGCTTAACAACTTTCAATGACAAAAGCTGTCATCAGGGAGTTGTGTCAAACACACTCCTAAAGTAATATAGTATGAACATTAGTAATCTGAAATTGTTACTTTTGCAGTTTGGGCTATACCTGAACGCCTGTACAATCTTGACCTTAATTTGCCCAGTTACTGTGGAGGGATTTAGTACAATCACAGATTACAAAACAATTCACTGCTTCCCATTAAAAAAAAATAACTAACTAGTTTGAATCATTGTTACTTAGTCTTTATGAACTTCTAAAGTATCCATTTGGGGTTTTCTTGGCAAATATATTGAAATGCTTTGCCATTTCCTTCTCTAGATCATTTTACAGATGGGGAAACTAAGGTAAAAAGAATTAAGTGATTTACCCAAGGTCACACGTAAAATAAGTAGTTAGAGACCAGATTTGATCCCAGGATAACTACTCTATGAAATCTATAGAATATCCAGCTCTACAGTTATATGACATACAAAAATGTTCATGTAACACCTACCCTTGCCTAATGGAGAAAATCCAGAGTATTTGGCCTTTCTAAGTTTCAGAAAAATTCCTTGTTTGATATGTTTTCTTGTAATAGCTAAATATATTAAAACACATAAAGATTATGACAGCCTTGTGATTTAATAGGAGTAGCAAGCATTCACTCTCACCCCTATTTAAATGTCTCAAGTAAATTTATGTACATGAGGTGGCATAATTGCTAATCATAGAGACCTGCTCCCACATATCTTTATTCTTCTTTTCCTAAACAATTATAATAAGATATTCATTGATACTTAATCTTCTTTTTTTTCATTCTACTTTTCAAAAGTTCTGTCTTCATAATTTTGTTTAATCTTTTTTAAGAAGCAATCAGGGACAAATAATTTGCCAGGGTTAACACAACTAGTAAATGCCTTCACACCATCTCATTGTCCCTTGAAATTTTTATTTTGATTAAGACAAATTTCACCTATTTATAATGTCCACACAATCTTTCTCTTTCTTTTGGAGTGAAACAGAATAAGTTTAATTTCATATCTTCATACATGTTAATTAATCAGTCATTGACAATTTATTCAATACCTACTATGTTCTAGGATGTGCTTGGAATTGTTTTAAGTACCACGATATAAAAACTCAAGTATTGACAACAAAATAAAAACAACCAACCACAAACAAAAAAAAAAAATTGCTCCTCTTCTCAAGGAGTTCACAGAGAGACAACATAAATAGCTATATACAAACAAAGGGTATTAGAAATATGTTGGTATATGGTTAATAGTACAAATGAAGACAAAGCACATTTTAAGTGTAATCTTCATTACTTTCTCCATCACTTTCTTAAATCTAGACTTTTAATACAACAATGAACCAACTTCTGATTTGAAGTATTGGCTAATTTCCAAAGTGTAAATGTTCACAGTAAAAATTTAACAATTGGGGTCAAATAGGAAATAGAATACATACCTAATAGGGGTAAAGAAATTTATATTACCCTATAGGAAAACAGGAGGAGGATGAGATATGGACAGGAGGAGGGTGATAAAAGAGGGCACATTGGGGGAAAGAGTGGTCAGTAGCAAAACACTTTTGAGAAAGGATAAGGTGAAAGGACAGAGAATAAATGGGGGAAAATACAACTAATAATAATAATTGCAAAAAAATTCAAAGCAAGTTCTCTGATGGAATATTATTGTTCTCTAAGAAATTATGAACAGGATACTCTTAGGAAAAATAATCTGGAAAGTCCTCCATGAACAAAGCAAAATACACTATATATAAAGTAATAGCAATGTTCTGAGATTACCACCTGTAAATGACTTTGTTATTCTCAGTAGTATAATGATCAACAACTACTCTGAAGGATGTATAACAAAAAATGCTATCTATATCCAGAGACGGAAGTGATTGTATCTGAATACAGATGGAAGCATTCTCTCTCTCTCTCTCTCTCTCTCTCTCTCTCTCTCTCTCTGTCTTTATTTTTAACTTAATTTTCTTGAGGGTTTTTATTTTCATTAGGTCAGGAAATCTATGTTTTCTGTCACAACTTTCTTCTATGTAAATGTTTTATATAACTTCACATGTGGTGTCTTAATTCTGGGTGGGGATAAGGAAGAGAAACTAGAATTCAGAAGTGTTAAAAACAAATGTAAAAAATGTTCTGAATGTAACTGGTTGAAAAATATTAAATAAATAAATGAATTTTTAAAAATAAATTAAATAAAAGCACAAGTCTTCTAAAACCAGGATGATTTGTCTTTATTTATCTATTAAAAAAAGGAAAAACAAAATTTAACAATTGGCTCTCCCTAGTACAGGTAATCTATAACACTTGTCTGAAT
Organism: Sarcophilus harrisii; assembly: GCF_902635505.1. Lineage (NCBI taxonomy): Eukaryota > Metazoa > Chordata > Mammalia > Dasyuromorphia > Dasyuridae > Sarcophilus > Sarcophilus harrisii. The sequence goes on along the minus strand of NC_045427.1, from coordinate 61,607,493 downwards.
GGTAAATTGGAGATAATCAACAGAGAGAAGACACTGGTAATCAGGGGAGTTGGGGGATTTTTCTTCAGGTAGTAGAGTTTTAGTTGGCTCTCAAAAGAAGCCAGAGAAGCAAAAGTGCTGAGGAGAAAGGCAATTTTAGCAACAGGGGACATTCAGTGAAAATGCCTGGAACCAAGCAGGTATACCTTGCTCAAGAAAAAGCAAAGAGGAGGCAGACTTTTGGCCAAGATGGCACACAACATCTACTTAAGCTTCGCGTTTTCTCTCAGAATTTATTTCATTGCAAGCCTCATAATTAGTGCTTGACTGAAAAAAAAAAAAACCTACAAATAATTACCAACAGAAGACATCCTTGAAATTCACCAGAAAAGGTCTGTTTTTGCTTGAAGGTGGCAGCAGTTAGATGGGGCCCAAGCTAAGGGTAAGCAGCTGCAGTGAGAGCACAGTAGGCAGATCACATTGAGCAGACCAGAGGGAGGTAGGGTGTGATCTCAGCAGGGAGAGCATTACTACAGTATTGGCTACTTTGCCCTGTCAGCAAGCCAGTAGACAAGCAGAGAAGCTAAAAACACAGGGGGTGGGGGCGAGACCATAACCCTGAAAAGCTAGAGTCTCCCGGGACCTGGCCACACCCACTGGGAGTATTTCGGCAAGCTCTCAGAGTCTCAGAGCCCAGACACAGTGCAGACATTGCCGTTCTGCTAGTGCCTCGTTACTGCCCCCCCCCCCCACCTCTGTAGAGGAAGCTTGGTAACACCATCCAGTCCCTCCCCCCCCCCAAAAAAAAAAGCAGATTGCATTTGTTTTTTGTTTGTTTGTTTGCTAGTTTGTCTTCTTTGATTCTTCTCTGACAAAATTAGCAAAAAATTTAAACCTTAAACATTGATAGCTTCTATATGGATAGAGAGCAGACTTTAAATGCTGAGGAGACTAAAAACAGACTGTCTCCAGATGAATCCACAAAAGGAGATGTCATCTGGTCCTCCACACAAAAGACTCTCATAGAAGAAATTAAAAAGACTCTCACAAGAGAGCTAGAAGAAAAATGGGAAGAGGAATATTTACCCTTTTCCAGGTAAATTTTCTTTCCACCTCTAGTTTCTAGAACTAAGTATACATATGTTTATATATATATATATATATATATATATAGAGAGAGAGAGAGAGAGAGAGAGAGAGAGAGAGATTTTATTTAATATTTTTGCATCAATATTCATTTGGATAATTGGTCTATAATTTTCTTTCTCTGTTTTCACCCTACTTAGTTTACCTATTATCACTATATCTGTGTCATAAAAGGAATACGTTAGAACTCCTTTTCCTATTTTTTTCAAATAATTTTTATATTGTTGGCTTTAATTTTTCTTTAAATGTTTGGTAGAATTCACATGTAAATTCATCTGACCCTAGAGATTTTTTCTTAGGGAGTTGATTAATAGCTTGTTCTATTTCTTTTTTCTAAAATGGGACTATGTAAATAAATTATTTTCCCTTTTCTCTTTATTTGGGCAATCTATATTTTTGTAGATATTCCTCCATTTCTTTTAGATTATCAAGTTTATTGGCATATAGTTGAGCAAAATAACTCCTAATTATTGCTCTAAATCCTTCTTCATTGGTGGAAAGTTCTCCCTTTTCGTTTTTGAAAATAACAATTTGATTTTCTTCTTTCCTTTTTCTGATCAAATTAATTAAAGGTTTATCTATTTTGTGGGTTATTTCATAAAATCAACTCAGTTTTATTTATTAATTCAATAGTTTTGTTATTTTCAATTTTATTAATCTCCCCTTTTATTTTCAGAATTTCAAATTTGGTTTTTAATCAAGGGTTTTTAATTTTTTTTCTTATCTAGATTTCTTAGTTGTAAGCCCAATTCATTGACCTTTACTTTCTCTATTTTATGCAAGTAAGCATCTAGAGATATAAAATTTCCTCTTATAACTGCTTTTGCTGCATCCCACAAATTGTGGTATCTTGTCTCATTATTGTCATTCTCTTGGATGAAGTTCATTACGTCGATGATGTGTTGTTTCACCCAGTCATTCTTTAGAATGAGATTATTTAATTTCTACTTAATTTTTAGCCTTATATTTAATGTGATTTTTATTGTATCATGATCAAAAAATGCATTTACTATTTCTGCCTTTCTGCATTTGATTTTGAGGTTTTTATGCCATGATACATGGTCAATTTTTAGGACCTGTTGCAAACACAGATCATAAAAAGGTTTAAAGTACAAATGCAATTCAGTCACTCTCATCTTTTAAAAAAATCAGCAAATTAGCCAGAATTATTTTTACTGAGTCATTTTTCAATTATGTCAGACCATTCAGAACTCTAAATGGGGTTATTCTGGCAAAGATACTGAAATGATCTGCCTTTTCTTCTCTAGCTCATTTTACAGATCATGAAACTGAGGCAAATAGGGTTGGGGTGGTCAAGGTGACCTAGTAAGTGTCTAAGATCAGATTTGTTTGCAGAACTAGTACTTAATCCATTGCCCTAATCTAACTGCTCAATCTAACTATAGTCTAGATATCCAAGTACATAGAAAAATGTTCATTTAATAGCTACCCTCATCTCAGGGTAAAAATAGAGATAATCTATATGTCCTTCCCATGTTTCAGAAGCATGCTGGGGTCTGACTTGTTCTCACTCATAGTTTTTATTAATTAATTCATATTTATTTTATAAATATGTAACATCATTAGTATTTTTCGTATAATTATCCATGCTGTTATGTGTACTATTATTATTAGTTTACATTCATATAATACTTTGTGATTACAAAGCACATTTTATTTCATTAATAATTTGCACAGTAGTGAGTGATAGTCTAAATATTATTAGTTTCATTTTATACAGTAATAGATCTGCTTCCAGATTCAATGTCAAATGATTTAACCAAAGGTGATCTAATTTTCATCAGAACTAAAACCTAAAACTGAGCTTTGGCTATGTGCAAAGAAGCAGAAAAAAAAAAACTTTCAGGGTCATGAATGTAATCAAATTTTCCCTCAATTAAATATTCTTGCAATATATCTTATTTCCCATTTCTTTAGTCTCATTGACCAAAATATGTGCTAATGAGGTCATGGTATGGATCTCTTGCAATAGCTAAGTCACTGAGGCCCTTTTCACAAGACTCTAATCACAAGGAAACTGTCCAGATGAATATTTCCTCAACAAAGCAGAGAACAAGCGGAAAAACAGAAGGCACGAAAGTACAGATGTTGGGAAGACAGGCTTCATTTAGCTATTATAACATGATGGGTGAAGAGTGGCAAAGATGGAGCTGCTTAGAAAAGATTACATCTGGCTTGGGTTTCAGAAAGAAGTGGAAGGAGGAGGAGGGGACGTATGCTTAAAGGCTGTGAGTGTTATTGAAATTCGAAAGAAGTCCACCAGGAGCTGGTAGCTTCAGGCTTGTTATCAGGTCCCCACATTTGGGCGTCCTGACACTCTATAATTGAAATTCATTGCTCGACCTTTAGTCTATAAAAATGGTATGCTGTCATTAGCACTGACTGCTTGCTATATTCTCTTGTCACTCCTTCGGCCAGCTTAAACCATCTCAGATGAAATAGCCTATTTCATGTCAGGCCCCTGAGTTTGCCTCTATTAAAGTAGAAGGCAAGAGCAATGTTTAACAATGCACTGAAGATGAATGCAGTCAGATGGCTGGGGAAAGATGCTGTAGTCCCTACCTACCTTTTACGTGAGAATTTTTTTAAACTACATCACATATTATCATCTCCATTACATCACTTCTGACAGTTGTGGAATTATTATCTTTTTAATTGCATTTTAATTTAATGTGTCAGTGCCTCACAGCCTAACACATACTTGGAGAAATATTTAAATGTTAGCTCAAACATGAGATTAGATGGCAGAGAAATTACAGTATGATACTTTATACTTGCTAAAGTGGAGAATTGAGGCAATTATTTTGATAATCCAGAGTTTTTTTAAAAAAAAAAGAATCATCCCCATCTCAATGAAATTTAATAGGATTGAAGTCAAATCAACAAAAATATATTATGGACCTACTTCTTTTAGTGGCAAAAGTTTTTGGGGAGGCTGAGGAAAATACAGCATTAAAATAAAATATGAGTTTCTCTTCTGGATATGATGGTCCAGTATCTTTTCATAAAGTAGGTAGGCAGGCATGGATTTATATTTGTTAAGTAGTTTGCTGAGTTAGCTGCCACACTTTGGCCTTTTGCTGAATGATCCAGAGCTAATGGTACAGTCCTCTGCATATAAGAGATAATAACTTTTTTGAAGGCTCTTTTGTGTTGAGTCATTCTCTTGTTGAATCAAAATTTGGGAGAACTAAGACTATCTCTAACTGTAGCCATTGAGAAGAATTGCTATTGAGCATTTGTAAAAGTTAATGATTATGGGATAGAAAATTTGAAAAATCCATGGTAGTTCTCACATGTCATATTGCATTTATAGTCCTGACAAAACCTTTCCTAGGCTTGCCATTTTGCAGCCTAGAATTTCTGCTGCTCAAGATGCTTGACAAGGGGAGGGTGTATATGATAGAGAATCGGAAAAGCTTTCAATAAGGAATAAAATCTAGATCAAGCAACTGGACTGACCTTGAATCTATGCTGTATTCATTTAATATTCATGACAAGAAAGGAACTTAGTCAAGGCTCAGGTAAGAACCATCAACACTTTTAAGTTCTGAATTATGCTAAGTAAATGCTCCAAAATCTTAGTGTATTTATACATATTTAAAGAATGCTGTTATTATCTGTTATTTAATTCTAAATTTTGAGGTTCTAGTGATCACCTTCTTTATGGATAAGAACTGGCAATATGCTATCTGCTTCAAAAGACTATCCTAGAATCCACTTACCCTTGAGAAGGGATCCTTGAATTTGATTGAAATATTGTAATAACAATAAATTTTAATAACTTTATAAAATTTTAAAATAAACCAAGTTTTCATCCTGGTACATGATATCTCCTATACTACAGAAGATAGATAGTTCAAAATGAGGACTAATTTAGATGTCCATAAATTCCTTTCTATTATCCTTTCCTCAAAATGATGTCACAAGAAAAGATCAAAACCCAACATTATGGGCATCCCTGAAGGTTTCTTTTCAATCTCTACTATTCTATTTTTTTGAAAATATGGTTTTAACTCTGACTAATGGCCACACATTTTTTCAAATGTCATGGAACACATTCATCCTATACTGACCTTATAACTCCCCTGGAAGTATTCTTGCTGTCATGCTCTTGTGCTGTGGCATCCACATCCAGCTGAGAAGTCCAAACACCAGATCTTATCTTTATTTGTATTATTTTCCCATTTGAATGAATGCAAGTTCTCTCTGACTGGTGAGCATTACCTATATGTATCTTGGACCCAGATTCACCTAAGTATTCTGACTCATGCCAGTAGGATGTCATGTTTGTTCCCTTTCTCAAACTCTCCAACTCTAACTGTGAGAAAAGTAATTAAGTAAGCGATATCATAATATTTCTCCCTGAGCACCAGTCTCCTATGTGTTTTTTCCCCTTCTTAGATAGTAAGCAACTTGAAATCATGTATTGAATTTCTTTCTTAAATTTCATCTCCAGCACTTTTTCATTCCCTGGCACACCATACACATTTAATAAAAGCTTTTAATCCATTTTCTATTCCCAAACACTGGATGATTTTTGCTTTTAACCAAACCACCAATGAACTAATTAATTAGCAACTTCTCTACTCTTTGCATACCTACATTTTGTTCTATGAGAGGCAAATCACTATATACCACTCTGTCCCATAACATGGCATCCAAAAGCCTTGATACATTGAATCATGAACTGTAATTAAATGACACAGTCTTCAATTTTTAAAGTGTCTTCTAACTTTCAACCAAACTCACATTAGCTTCCCCCTCCACTAATTCTATTGTTCATAATTATTATGGTCTTGTCTAGTTTTCTATAAGTAATTCTGTATTTTTAACAAAATTGACAGCTTCTTTAGGTCCTATACTTTCTTTTTCCCTTGCTTAAGCTACTACTAAATACAAAGGCGATATTAGCTTTAGCTTTTACTAGTTGAGATGAGAAACCTATTAATTTTTTTAAATATCTTACTTTGTATCTTTAGTTAAATAACTTTTTATTTTCAAAATATATGTAAAGATAATTTTCAGCATTCAAAACCTCCCTTCCCTCCACCCTCTTTTCTAGACAACAAGTAACCCAATATATGTTAGATATGCGCAATTATTTTATACATATTTCCATATTTATCATACTACATAAGAAAAATCACATAAAAAAGGAAAAGAATGAGAAATAAAAAAGCAAACAAACAACACAAAAAGGTAAAAATGCCACATTGGGATCCACAATCGGTCTGCACAGTCCTCATTCTATATACAAATGACTCTCTCCATCACAAGTCTATTAGAATTGGCCTGAATAACTTCACTGTTGAAAAGAGCCACATCCATCAGAGATGATTATCACATAATCTTGTTGCTTCTGTGTCCAGTGTTCTCTTGGTTCTACTCACTTCACTTAGTTCATGTAAATCTCTCCACGTCTTTCTGAAATCATCTCACTGATATTTTCTTATAGAACAATAATATTCCATTATGTTCATATACAATAACTTATTCAGCAATTCCCCAGCTGATGGACGTCCACTCAGTTTTCAATTCTTTGTCACTACAAAAAGGGCTGCTACAAACATTTTTGCATATGTGGGTGAATATCTTACCAGTGCCTTTAGTGCTAGAAAATATAGGTCTTTTAATGGACTTTTTGAAATGTTTTGTGTAAATGAGTCAAAGGACTGATTAATCTGTAAACTGCCTTCCTTGCCGTAAAGAAAATGGGACTATTCATGGTGTTTTTTAATCAACATTTGTTGAATTAAATTGAGTCATTCATCTTTGTACATCCCTATGGATAACACAGAATCTGTTTATGTGCTCACTTAGTTAATGTTTGTTGAATAAATAAGTCAACTAACCTGTGAAAAAAAGAAACTCAAAGGTATTCCATTCCATTTTAATAAAAATAATTATTGTTAAATGCATTGAGAATATGAGATTGAATAATATGTTTATTGTGGGACAGTGGTTAATGAGCTGGAGATAAGAACTTAGTTAACATTCTTTTTCTGATATTTATTAGCTATGTGAGGATTGTCTAATTACTTAACTTTCCTGAATCTCAGTTTCATCATCTATATAATTAAAGGATTTGACTAGAACATCCCCAAGATTCCTTCCAACTCTTATTCTATGATATAATGAACTCATTTTTATGTTATTTGTTTTATTTCCTTTATTGAATAAATGTAAATTTTTTGGGATATATTATCTAAATTCATTGTCTCCTTTAGTGAATAAAAAAGTTCTTTCTATGCAGAAGATATTTGATAGAAGCCTGCCATTTTCTTGAAATTAAAAATATATATTTCTTTCTTTTGCTTTATATCACCTTTATTTGAAATTATAATTCTCTCCAGTCTCTACAACTTGTTCTTCCTTTTCTTAACTGAGGGGCATCTATTCATTTTCCAATTATTTACTACCACAAAAAGAGCTACAACAAACATTTTTGCACATGAGGGTCCTTTCCCCTCCGTTATGATTTCTTTAGGATATAGACCCAGTAAAGGCACTGCTGGATAAAAGAGTATGGACAGTTTTCTAGCTCTTTGGGCATAGTTGCAGATTGCTCTCTAGAAAGGTTGGAACATCTCACAATTACACCAATAATGCATTAATGTCCCAGTTTTCCCACATACACTCTAACATTTATTATTAAATTTTCCTGTCATCTTAGCCAATCTCAGAGGTATGAAGTAGTATCTCAGAGTTATTTTAATTTTCATTTCTCCAATTAATAGTGATTTAGAGTATTTTAATATAACTAAAGATGGTTTTAATTTCATCATCTGAAAATTGTATGTTCATCTCCTTTGATAATTTATCTGTTGGGGAATGACTTATATATTTATAAATTTGACACAGTTCTTTATATTTTAAAAATGAGATCTTTACAATATATGTAAACATATATTGGATTTAACATGTATTTCAACATATATAACATATATTAGACTACCTGCCAGCTAGGGAAGGGGGTAGGGGGAAAATGGGAAAAATTTAGAACAAAAGGTTTTGCAAGGGTCAATGTTGGAAAAATTACACATGCATATGCTTTGTAAATAAATGAATAAACTAATAAATTATTTTTTAAAATTTTTTTGCCATCTCTTCCCATAATGCCATTGCTGACTCCAATTCATTCTTTAAATTGAGATTATTTTGGACAACAACTACTCCAGTCCTATACCATGCTTCAGAGAAAGCAATGTTAGGCTTCATTGTAATTCAGTTTCCTTAATCATAGGACTGGGAAAAATGTCACTTGACCAACTACTGTGATGAAGGAGTATATTAATCTAATATTTATCGTAGAAAAAAATCTTGCCAAAGAATTTAGCAACTGTTCAACTCCATATTCATTATTGCTTATGAGTCCCTCATCCACCCTGTCACCTTTGGGGAAAACAGATGTAAAATTAGTTGCACATAAAGCAACTGCTCAAAGAACACAAGGGAATTAGAAAAATTAAAAAACAATGTAAAAAAGAAGCATAAAGAAGAACAAGTTTAGTGTCATAGAAAGAATACTGTGACCAATGATGTATAGAATTAAATTCTGGGCCTCTCTGACACTAAATATAGAATAGTCAGCCAAGTCCTTCAAAGGCAAGGTCCTTTCCCCGCCCTACTGCGCCCCCCCTTTCCTCCCCCCCCCCCGGCCACCTAAAATGAGGGGATTCAACCAGGCAATTTTTAAGAACTCATAGAGCTCTATTCTTCTCTCAATTCATTCAGCAAATTCAATGTCAACTCTATGCAAATAGCTTTGGGAAGCATTTTCATATTTAATGGGGTCTACAAAGTAGGGTTTGATTAAGAAATAAACATAGAAAAATATCATACAATATTATTTGTGATATATCCATTAAAATTATAAAGTAAAGTTCTAGGAGGGATCTTGGAATCTTTCCTGAAGAAGAAATCATGGAAGTATTCCTGTTGAGAGTGCTACTTGAATCTCGATTTACAATTATTTAATCAATAGTCAAAAAGGTTGTAAACACTTGGTATATATATTTTTATTGTACATATTTTAAAAATGTTTTATTTTTTCTTACAAATACTTCCTGATTGAATCAATCAAACAACAACAACAGCAAATTTGTGTGTATGCTTAGGATATTCTCTTTTATTTAATATATATGTGGAGAAAGATAGATAGATAAACACACACACACACACATACACACACACACACACATAGATAAATCCATCAAAACTCAAAACCCTTTTCCCTCCTAAAATGAGGGGATTCAAGTTAGGCAATTTTAAGATCCCATGGAGCTCTATTTTTTTCTTACAAACTATTATTAAAAGCCTATTTTACGAAATAAATTTGGAAAGCATTTCTATTTCCATTTCACTTTCTCTCTCTTTCTTATTATAATAATTATAATATTGAGAGATGCCATTGAAGATCCATGGTGGCCATGGCAGTGGAAAAAGTGAGGAATGTTCACGTTCAATAGATAGAAGAAAAGTAAAATTCACTGGACTTGGTAGTAGTAATAATAGTAGCTAGAATTTATATGTCATGTCAAGTTTTGCAAAGTGCTTTTCAATATTATCTCATTTGTTTTCACAACCTTCAGAGGTAATTTTTATCATCACTTTACAGATGAAGAAATTGAGGCAGACAGAGGCTGATTTTTCCAGAGCCAAACATGTAATTAGAGTCTGAGGTAGGATCTGATTTCAGATGTCATAGATAAGAAATGTTATAATCTCTCCACTGTGCCACTGACTAGACAAGATTAGAATAAGAATATTGTTTGTGTCTAGGAATGGAGAAGGGAGAAGAGATACTATGTCTCTAAGAATGTGTCAAAAACTGAGCAGCAATGAAGAGGCTTCATTCCCTTGTTTTCTTAGGCCCCCGCTTTAGTACAAAGAAAGTTAACCAAGTTTTCACCTATTAGAATCACAAGGCTTTGGAGGAAGATCAAACCTCAGATACTCTTAGGGAAGGGAATGAGAATATTTACTGGGAATAAGGTTTGGGGATATTTTCTGTTGTTGCTAATATTTAATGTTATGTTGTCCCTCCCTTCTTTGTCTATATTCTAAAAATCTTTTCAGCTCTCACATTCTATATGCAATTTTCTATTACTTCTGACATTTTTTCTATATTTTAACATCTGCTGATCTAAAGTTCTTTCTATATCTGATGTTACATGACTATATGTGTGCATTTTGAACAGATAAAAACTGAAAAGTTTGAGGTGACTATCTTCAATTCTTCCTTCTAAATCAGTTTCATCCATTTGCCTGAAAGGTGCCTTTCCCTGAATATCTCTAGGTCTTCTGATATTGTTTTTCTCTTGTTTTTAGGTATTTAGTTCTATACCATCATATATATCAAATATGCAATTTTCTGTTGCTTTTATCTTCATCCAATTTTTCCAACAGATGCCAGTTGCATAAGCAGCCTCTATATCAGTTGCTCAGCACTTTTTTATGCAATTTAATTTCCTTGTCAGATGCCTAAAAGCAATGATATTAAATCTCATCCAAAAGATCACTCCCATGACCCCCCATCGCTTCTAATGCTTCCAGAAGTTTTGCAGTAGTTATGCATCAATATGATTTTCTTTCATTCTTTGACTTAATGTTTCTTCGAAGAATGCTCATCAGGTCTTATTTGCTGAGGAAATATTTCTTGATCATGAATATATTTTCTATGAGTCATATAGATTGTATGCTGTACTAGAGATAAAGTGAATCTTGGAGCCAGGATACTTGAGCACAGGGAGTGTTGTTCCTTATTAGATATTCATCAAAATCTCTCCTAATTCAGAAATTAAAGCAGTATATGAGAGACACTTCAGTGAATTTGAAAAATAATATACAGGGTTTCATAAGAAGCATTTTATAACCCTACACCCAGCAAAAACTTACTATGTCACTTTTAGCAATTCATTTGCCTCTGTCACAGTCATTGGACAAATGGGAATGGAGCAGATGGTCTTTAAGATTCTTTTTATCACTAAATTCTAATTTCCTTAACATCTCTGGGTGTCTTAATTATCACCATCAAGAAATTGGTCATACACAACATTTTTCTTAATTTGAATTGACTTCAATATATTATATAAGTTAATTATAGAAATAATAATATAAATTTAAAGTGAATATGTCAAACACATGTTCTATGGGCCAAATGTAGCTCAAAAAACACTCAAATGCATCTGGAAACAGATCAAAATGTAATTTTGAAATCTTTTACAAAATAAATAAAAATACAATAACATATACATAATATTAATATGTGACTTTTCAGTCAACATGTGATCTGCATTAATCTTTATGTAATTTAGTAAACCCTGTTTCTCAATTTCAAACCAGTAATTTGAAGTATCTATCTCCACTCAGAGATATGTTGAAGAAACTGGAAGACTGAGCCTTAAAAATATGACATCACCAAATTCAAGACTGTCAGAGTTACAGACAAGGTTGACAAACTGGTCCTGTTGGATGCCTTAGATGTGGAATCAAAGATAGAAGATGTCACTTATTCACAGTCACAAATCCAGTAAATGATAGACAGTGGGTCATTTTTGTTTTAACAAAGACAAGTACCTCTCACTATACTCCTATAGACTGGGATTACTCTTTGTTAATAGAGAATGCAAGTTAATTTCATCCTCTTTTGGGCTTTGCCATTCTGAAGGGCCAGAATAAAGAAGATTTTGGAAGATTCAAATCATACTTTCTAAGAATCAATATAGAAATATTAAGTTTCATTTTGAGTTATATAGGTAGTTCAAAAGTATTGTAGTGGGAATTTGAATCTTTTCTGCAAGGTTTTTCAAATACAGATGTTGTGGCAGTCTTTTTGAGCTCCTAAATACCAAGACAGTGAAGTTTTTACATCTACACCAGGTAGTTGTTTTTGTGGTATTTTGAACTGGAAAGTTCATTTGAGATTATCTAGTTCAAGCCACTTTTTTGAAGGTTGAAGAAATTGAGATTCACATGTGGAAGTGATTTTATGAGGTTCAAAAAGTAGTTTGAAGCTGTGTCCTCTGACAGAATTATTTCCTCTAAACTATAATACTTCTTCATTAATATTAATTTTTTGCTTGGTTGTTTATTTTTCCTGAGAGATTATCTCCTTTATCCTTTTCCTTCTTTGTTCCAGGATTATTTCAGCAAGCTTGACTAACAAAGTGAAGAATGATTAATTTATCATATAATATGTATCCAGGATACTGTAAGACCCTGTGGAAGAAGGGATAGTTTGGGGACTTGGGGTTTAACCCTTACTTTTCCTCAGAAAACTATTCTCAAATAGTTGCTGAGAAGAAAGCCAACCAATGGGTTGATGTTATCTTTGTATATGGAAGAACTTTATATAAGAAATCTAGTCATCTTATGATGAAATATGATACCTTAGGGTATATCAAATATTTCGTCCCACAATAAAGTTGGTAGAGTCTGGATATCACCTGTCAACAAAGTTCTAGAAGATATCATTGTGCTGGGGAAAAGTGAACCTTGATGGCCTCTCAAGACAGTATTATGATGAGATTCTATTTGAGGACATTTCATATGACTTATTATCTTAACCTTTGGTTTGATTTCTTCATGGATATTTTTGGCAGCCTGCTGAAGCCTATGAATTTCTTCTCAGACTGATTTTTAAAGTAATAAATAAAAGTTACTGAGATATTAATATAGAAATATGTGTGATGTATATATTACATATAATGTATATATTTGTGTATATATAAATATACATCTATTTACATGTGTATATGTATATATTATATATATATATGAGATTTTATATAAATGCATACAGACACACATGTACATTTTCAAATTCCCCAGGTTAAGAATTCTTGATCTATATTATATATCTCAACAATGAGGCTGTATGAGGATGTATTCTGATGGAAGTGGATTTCTTCGACAAAGAGATCTAACTCAGTTTCAATTGATCAGGGATGGACAGAAGCAGCTACACCCAGAGAAGGAACACTGGGAAATGAATGTAAACTGCTTGCATTTGTATTTTTCTTCCTGGGTTATTTATACCTTCTGAATCCAATTCTCCCTGTGCAACAAGAGAACTGTTCAGTTCTGCACATATATAGTGTATCTAGGATATACTGTCTAACCTATTTAACATGTATAGGACTGCTTGCCATCTGGGGGAAGGGGTGAAGGGAGGGAGGGGAAAAATCGGAACAGAAATGAGTGCAAGGGATAATATTGTAAAAAAAAAAATTACCCTGGCATGGGTTCTATCAATAAAAAGCTATTTTAAAAAAAGGTTAAAAAAAAAAAAAGAATTCTTGATCTAGGATCAAGTGGACAAATAGAGAATACAATGTGTAGCTAAATATTTAAGTCTTAGGAGCTTTCTTCATTGCTAGGAATTTACTTCTCTGATTCTATCTTTGTTATAGACTCTGAGACTAAACTGGAGGCCCTCCTGTTATTGACCACATGTTCCCCAAGGTCTCTTCTCTTTCAAAAATTATGGGAATGTGGGAACATGCTTGGTATCCTCTTTTAGAATAGAAAGATAACTTTTGGGGCATTCAGGAGACACGCAAGATCTTGCTTATGTCAGTGACGATTTCTGTGATTTTGTAAACTTTCTGGATCTCAATTTCCACATCTATAAAATAGAAATAATGATTTGTAGTCATAGAACCCTATCACAGAAGGGTATACAGAAAAGATTTAACACATTTGTGGGAAAGCACTAACTTAAAACCATACTTTGAGAACTTTCACTGCTGCTGTTTTTATATGATACTAGACCAACCAGAGGACAGATATATTCAAAGCAAAATGCATTCAATCAAACAGAATAGTAAAATAAGTGACACAAACGATTTCTCCCACATGTTCTCCACCAGCAGAACACATTACCATGGGGAACAGGTTACATAAAGGGAATAAGTATGAACAGATAATTCACATGGCAGGACCCAAACTTGGGGAAGACAGATTTTCAGGTCATCTATAAAGTCAGGGCAACTCACACAACTTGTGCTCCAGAGCCACTGATGTTCTCTGGTGATGGCATCATTTTAAGCTTTCATCTGGTCATCTATTCTGAGCTACTGTGACTCTCTGCTGTCTGCTAAAAAATCCTCAGCTAACACATCCTGTCTTTAATATAATTTGTCTCTGCTGCTACCAGTTCATCTTTAAACATCCTATGGCTAATTCACCATAGGATAGTTCATAATCCTATTAGTTCTTTTGTGATGTACATAGACCTCAGCCAGCTGTGTTCAGACACACCCAAGCAGCTTTCTAGAGCACTCCATAGGCAATTTAATATCTGTATTTTTAACGCCTTTCTGGCTACTGCTCAGAGGTCTCTTGATCTAAATTCATATTTAAGTGCTAGTCTGTACATTTTGTCTCCTATTCCAATGCAGAAATAGGATGTCAGTTCCTTAAAAATATCCTGAGCATTATATATATTTAGTAAAAGAGCAAAGGAAATAGGAAGACCTCGGGGAAAAGCATTTCTTTTAACTCTCATAATGTTTCTGGTTGCCAATGAAATCAACTCAGAATCAAGAGATATTTACCTCACCTATAACATGGAGTCATTTTGAGAACTGAGTTGTTTTTGTTGAGGAATTATGATACAGTATTAACTAAATTCCAGAATTAGAACCAGAAGCCTTATTTGTGAATTCAAAAACTGGTGCTAAGATCTCTATCTTCCTATTTAGCTTTTTGACCAATCCCTTTCTGACCAGTCACACAAGGAAAGCTTAACTGTTTGTTGTTATTATTCAATTCTTTTAGTCATGTCTGTCTCAGCACAGTGTCTGACATATTAGGTTTTTAATACATAATTATTGTATTGTATTATAATTTATATCATGTCAGAGCTAGAAGTGATCTTAATGCTTATTTCACCTAACACTTGCATTTACAGAGGAAGTAATTGAGATCCTAAGAACCTTAGTATCACATCTAATTAATGAGAAGATTGTGATTAGAAGTGGAGTCTCCTAATTCCAAGACCAAAACTCATTACACAATATCATAGTTCCAGATGCCAAAATAGGCATGGGTACAATTGTTAGGATTTGATTTCACTTTCATCTTGGGTGGAGATCAGAAGAGCTCTAAAGTTTCAAAAGATTTTAAGGAACTTTAGGAAGAAAATGTTATGTGAAAAGTATTAACTCTGATGTCAAAGGATGTGGTTCATTTACCTTTGACACCTATTACCTATGTGTGTGTTTCTGTAGACCAGTAACTAATTTTTCTGAAATATATGAATAGATGATAGATATCAATTAGTAGTTAAATGGGTATCTCTATGTATGTGTATACTGCACATATATGAGTGTGTATATATATGTGTGTGTGTGTGTGTGTATACATATATATAATGTGTGTGTCAATATATGTATATATACTATATACACCCACATATATAAGTGTGTGCATGGATATGTACACACATGCGTGCGTGTGAGAAATAAAGAGAAAGCAAAGACAGAGACAGAAAGACAACAGAGATAGACAGAGACACAGACAGAGAAGAGACAGAGAGAGAGAGAGAGAAAGAGAGAGAGAGAGAGGAAGGGAGGGAAAGAGAGATTGATTGAGAATATTGGGGAGATGAGTCTCTAAGGCTCCTTTTAGCTCTTGATCCCTAAATTCTATTGAATTTTGTTATGGGCCAGAACCGTACTTAAAACAAGGATTCTTAGAAGGTGTTAAATCAGTGGAATTGATAAGTCAATTGGTTTTCTAGTTTAGCATGGTGATTAATAGTTCTCTAGTTCAGTACATGTATTTAGTACTTAATATAGTTCCCCAAGATTCACACCTATGTTAATGTAATTAGAACACAGCATATAAGCTGGGACAAACTCAGCCAGAGTCAGAGTCAGAGAAGACAAGAGGACTGAGGCAGGAGCTCAAGCTCTGGGAGACAAGGAAAGACATTCATTCACTTCATCTCATACCACCTTGGTGGCTGGCCACCCTGCACTTCCCCAACTGAGACCAAGGTCGGTCTGAAAGGCTCTCCAGAAAGCTGCCCAGCCCCAGGCAAGGAGGTATAACTTGGACTTTAACACCTGGCTATTCTTGTGGTGATTACTCTACTGGAATGAAGGCTGCTCCAAGACAGCCAGAAAACCAAGAAAAACACTACAGAATTTCTCTATTGTGTGGGAGTAGAGAGAGAGAGGATGTGATAGGTGGCTGGATGGCATAGTATCTTATTTATTTATTCACATCTGCATACAACTCAATTTTTTTCCCCAAAGAATAAAAACTGAGACTTCTATCATTTAGTTATCTATATTGCACATGAAAGATGTTTCTCAATTCCCAGAGAACTAATGAAAAGAAATGACTAAAGATAGCCCTGTATTAATTTGGCAAGGGGACAAACAGCTAGGATGTATGAAGCCTTTTTTTATTTATTTGCAGGTGCTGGGAGGGAAATGCACAAATCAAGTTTCAAATTTTGATGTAAAGCACTAAATTAAAAGTTTATCTTTGGGAATTCAAACAGATGACAAACAATACCAAGTCCTTTACTATTTTATAAAGATGTTGCTTGGTTTTAAATCACATTAGATACAATGGGATTTGGTATTGTATTTCACAAACTATAATTGTACTTTTTTCCACTCATTGTAACATTAAATGGCAGAACAGCACTGTTGGGAGCCATATAATATTTAAATCTAAGATACTGTTCCTACTGACAGGGAGTTTACAAATCACTTTTTTTTTTTAATCAAGATCCAACACAACTTAGCTGCAATTCACCTGAACATCTAGGACAAGTCCCTTCACTTATTTTCTTCTTATTGTCTTCATTATTCCCCCAATCAAACAGAAGTCATTTGACATCTATCATGTGACAAACATTTTACATACATTGTGAATGGAAATAAGAAGGATGAAACAATCCCTAATCTTAAGGAACTTCCTAATAGGGGGAAAAACATATACATATGAACAGAATTAATATAAAAAGACTGAACATAAACAAACAAAAAAAGAATCAAGCTAAATGGTCTGTAAGATTTCTTCTAGCTCTAATAATCTACATGCTAAGGTTACTTATTGCATTAAACTTGTATGTTTTATGTCCTAAAATACTAGTTATCCAAAAATTCACATTTTCACATTCATTCACATTCACATTTAACTCACATTTTTATCATGTTTTAATGCTTAAGAACACTTTATAGATGTTATCCCATTTAACCCTCATAATGACCCAGTGAAATAAATGTGACTATTATCTCTGTTTATATTCTCGTACTGCAAAAGATTAAGTGACTTGCCAAGGTACACATCTAATGCCTGAATTAGGATTTGAATCCAGATCTTCTTGACACCAAGACTAACGTTCTGTCCACTTTACTTGCAATCCTACTTGTCTAAGAAATTACTACTTATTGTTTTTGTTATACACAGACTGACTCTGAATTTATTTGACGTTTTCTTGGCTATGTTAATGGAGTGATTTGTCATTTTCTTCAATTCATTTTAAAGACAAGGAAACTGAGGTCAACAGAGTTAAATGATTTGCTCAGGGCATTCAGCTCATAAGTATCTGAATCCAGATTTGGACTCGAGACATCCTGACTCCAAGCCTTTGTGCCACATAGCTGCTCAAGAATTCCTTCTATCACATCATTAATAAATAATCATCCGATCACTCTTTAGAGCTCTCTACTCTGGGAGTGATTAGCACCACTACAGACAATCTTACTTTGGCATTGCTCTAGTTCATAGGGAGGGATATGTCCCTTTCCCTTTCTATTATCTCCTTCAGTTATATCTGTTCTCTTAATTTCACCTTCTGGGGCCAAACAGAGCAAATTTAGTAAGTGCACCAAATTAAGAGAGAGAAATTTAGCTTTATACATTCAGTTTGAAGAAGCTAACTTTTTCCTTTAAAAAGAGGAGTATAGGGGCAACTAGATGTTACAGTGGATAGAATACCAGCCCTGAAGGCAGGGGGACCTGAATTCAAATCCAGCCTCCAACACTTAACACTTAAGAATACTAAAGAAAGTGAAAGGTAAAAATTGAAAAATACATTGCCATTGACATTTCCTACAGTTTGTCTATACCTAGACCATTTTCCTAAATGTTTTAAAGATAAATCACTGACAACAACTTTGTAGGCAGATTTTAGATCTATGCTTTCTTTATTTTCTAAAGTGCTTTCTCCAGTTCTACTATTCTCTGTTCCATGTCCATATATTCCATGTTCTGACATTTTATGCTCTGCATCCTCTGACATTTTTGGCCCTGTCTGATAGCATTTAATGTTTTCTTTTAACATTATACTTCTATGTATGCAAATAATAATTTTTTTTTTTTTTGCAATTTTGGTTGAAAAAATTACCAAAGTGGCAGCTAGATGGCAAAGGAGATAGAGAACCAGCCCTGAATTCAAGAGGACCTGTGTTCAAATCAGGCCTTAGACATTTAACAATTACTAGCTGTGTGACCCTGGGCAAGTCACTTTACTCCAACTGTCTCACCAAAACAAAAAAAAAAAAAAAATAGAAAGAAAAGAAAAAGAAAGAAAGAGTAAAAAAAGTCATCAAAATGTTAAGGATTAACTTCTGTCTTTCCATGAAGTTTCATACTTTGGATTAGTACGATTAACAAGGAATCTAAACGCAAGCAGGCCCTTAGACATGGTTAAAGGATTCAAAAGATGGAGTGACCTGAGGAATCAAACTTTGCAGCTATTCTAAGAACAACTGCATGCATTTGACATGAAATATTATATAGAAGGCAACACATTTTCCGAACATGAACAATCTAGCACATGTCCTAAAGAAGATAAGCATGGGAAGGAACACTCTAGAGATAAGGATCAATAAAAGGAACTAGGGATGTTTTGTTTATAGAAGAAAAAAAACTTAATTTCAAACATAATAATTGATGTTTCTTAGAAGAGAGATACATCTTATTCTTCACACAAAAATTTGCATTAGTAGGATCAATGGTTAGAAATTATATATTGAAGATTAAAAAAAATGCTGATTTTTAGAGCTCTAAGAAAGTAAGTAGGTTTCCTTAGAAGAGGGCTTCATTAACATTTTCCCCTTGTGACCTCTTTTTGTTTGAGAAATTTTTTTGTAATCCTGGGCATATAAGTATATAAAATAGGTATAGTAATAAATTATTTACTGATAATAAATCATAATTACACAATTCCCACATCTAGTAGGTCATGACCCACAGCTTAAGATTTGCCTTAGGAATTAATATGTACCCCTCCCTGAACAGCCTGTGCTGATATTGTTTGTCCAAGTGTCTAATTTCATAAAGTAGATTTCTATTTAGGTATGTGTTAGACTAACTGGATAATCTCTAAAGTCTCTTCTCTGAACTCCAGAGTTCTATGATAATTTCATTAAAGCATTTCCCATAGATTCCCATAGTTTCACCTCTACTTTGAGGGACTTTTTCTAGTCCTGGAACCATAAACAAATTAATTTTGTCATTCCTAATGGAACTGTGTGTTGGTATATCTTATAGCTCCAATTGTTATCTCTGTAAGTAGATAGGTAAATAGATGATTTGTGTATGTAGACATACATATTATACATACATACGTATATACACATATATGTGTAAGAGATTGGATAGATAGGAAGAGATATAAATATAGATCTCCCATATATATTTGTACATATACACATATACTTAGCACTCTTCTACTATGGGCTCAGGTTTAGAAAGCTATGTGTTAAAAGAGGGAATCTACAGCTCTTCATTACTCTTCTCTTTGTGGGATACTAATTAGGGATCCCTTAGTCACTGTATGGCCAAATTCCTTATAGAGCCTTGAAGCTACTACTTTTCTTCTTCAATTGTGTCCAATTTCTCTTTGGTTACTGGTTTAGTCAGGAGTATCAAACATTGTTATGATGGCATTTTTTTGGATGTTAATGAAGAAATTAAAATATTCCAAACTTCTAAAGCTTCAAGAAGCCCTTTTCCAGTCAATAGGGAAAGGGAAAATATGGAAAAAAAAACCCACACCAGGATTTTTCTCTTTTGTTGCTCTCTAAGGTTTCATTTTCAGGAATTTATCTAGAGCAGCTTTCCCCACTCTGTTGCAAGAGACTGGAATGTCTGAAATTTGAATTGATTTCGATTTAACCAATGCTTCCCTAGTGAAACGAAATGTACTTCAAATCATTCTCTTTCATCCAGTTGATTTCAAGAGCTAATTGCTGAAAATATTTTCCTCACCTATTATAATATAGACATTTATGCAGTACCTACTATATGCCAGGAACTACGATAAGCTCTTTGAAACAATATTATTTCATTTGATGAGTAGGTGTTATGATGATTCTTATTTTATAGCTGAAGATATTCTCATTTGGGTAATCATCATAAAATAGATTAGAGTGATTGGTCGATTCCATAGAACTTTATCCTAATATTTGATATGCAATGTTTCTACTGGCCAGTTATGACACTGCAAATGGAAACATCTCCAAAAAGTCAATCATATGGAAAGTTAATGGGAAGGAAGGGGTGTGTATATGATGGGGTTAGGAATGGACTAGGGATCTAAAGAGCACTGTGCTAAGTAGTAAGACAAATAAGACCTATTCTCTTTCATTTCTGAATTAACAATGCAATATACTACATACATAATAACTAAAAATGTAAAAGAAGAGACATGTATGAGAAACACAAAGTGACAATGACTGTCATTTCTCTAACACTTTAAAGCTGATAAAGTGCTTTTCTTCACATCAACTCTGTTAAGTAAAGAATGTGTTATTTTCCCCATTTTTCAGATGATAAACTGACGCCCAAAGAACTGAAGTGATTTGCCCATGGTTACACTCCTAGCAAGTATGAAAGTTAGAACTAGAAGCCAGATCTTCTAAAACCAGATCTGAGGTTCACCCAACTGTATTGTACTGGCTTTCCAGTGTCCCTCTTCTGCTACATTAGAGAAATGGCAATTAAACTAAGCTTCAAGGCATGTGGAAAGGAAGGAGGAGGACATACTGCCAGGCAGAGCTTGGTACAGAGAATGTCAGGCAACACTGCCAAAACCATTTCTGCCCTGTTACCACCCTAATCATTTTGCTGGAATTCCATTGGAATTTGGAACATAATCAGTATTGAATTAAATAATGGGAATGAGGAAATAAATATACCCAGTAGAATGAAGGCAATTCAAGAGAAAACCTAGGTTGCAATAGGAGCTGGGAACATATTGAAAGGAGAACAATAGCATCAATTGGAGTTAAAATAATTATGATTAGCCCAAATGAGTTGCTGAGCTGGCTCTTGTCTAAATTGGGTGGGCATACATAATACTTAATCTTCTTCATCCCTTTAGGGCTAAGATTTCAAGTTCAAGGTTTCTTTTTGTTTCTTTTGTCTTTTTTTTTCTTTCAAGAAACACAAACAAACTCTGGCAGCATCCAGACCAGCACCACTTGGTCTATCCCTGCCTCCTGAGGCATAGCATCTGCGTTGATTCAGGAAATAACTAATGGCCCATTGAAGGTATGTCTCTATTGGCAACCCTGTTGGGGATAATTCTTCTACCCAGGAAACTGGTGCTTGGCCTCTACTTGGCAGCAGGGATTTTCAGTGCACTCATTTCTCAAGGCTTTTCTAGCCTTCTTGGAAAGTGGGTATAGGCTGGCTCTGTTTCCTTAGGCATTACACAAAGGCATTAGCATTAAGGAAGATTGAAACAAGCCTCTTGAAGAAGATAGGACTTTATCTGAAAGATTGAGAAGACCCTGAGCAAAAACAGGGAAGCACAAATAGGTAAACAATGTAGATGATGCCTTCCAAGAATCAACCAGGGATTAATTTTAGTGGCCCATAATATTTAATAACTTCCCCTCCCAAAAGTAATTCTCTCCTTTCTTTTTCTTTCTACTTTCTGCCTTCTTTTGTCTTTTCACTTTCAGTTCTCCTATAGTTTGTTGTACACAGCTGGAAGGTAGTATCCTATGGATACTGGAATGGAAGGTAGAATCAAGGACGTCAGAGATCATAGCCCATTATCCTATAAGGAAAAAAGTGCTAGACTTGAAGCCAAGAGAACCTGGGTTAGAATTCTGTCTCTTTCATTTAATATTTGTGTAACAATAGGCAAATCAGTCATCTTCTCTGAGCTTCAGTTTCATTTTCTATAAAAGAGGGAATAAAAATACTAGTAGTTTTTACCTGATAAAGGTTGTTGTGATATACAAAAGCAATCATAAAGGTATAGTAATTTGTAAACATTAATGTCCTCCATTAATGACAGGTATCATTTTAATAAAGTTAATATGATACTATTATTAGAAATAAACATGGTATTATCAATGAAAATAACATTTAAAAGAAAATTGTTTTACCAAATATTTTTCTGCCATGGTTGACATTTAATAAATATTTGTTAAACCGAATGTCTCCCAACTCCCTTCTATTTACAGAGTATCAGAAACATTGGACCATGGATTTAGAGCAGAAAGGAATTATTGATTTTAACTTCCAATCCCATAATTGCCCACATGGGGAATCAGAAAGCTAGAAAGGTTAAGTGAGTCACTCCCCTAGGGTCAGACATGAGTATTAATTAACAGAGACAGGATTTGTACAATGTCCTCTCATTTTAATCAAGTATTCTTTTCACTCTGTCAACAGTATGAAGTCTAGGAACAGTTTACTAAATAACTCTGCCCCTAAATCCCCTAATCTCTTTGTCTCAAGTCCCTCAACTAAATAATGGGGATAACAATAATTGTACTAGTTAAGCATCAAGATTTTTTTTAACAAGTCAATTCAATACCATAAAATTAAAGAGCCTTTGAATTTTAGGTGAGTAAAAAAGATAACTTTATTATGTCCCCAACATTGCCTTCAAAATCAAGGATAAAGAAACAAAACTCAAATACTTCCTACTCTCATGGAAGTTACATTTAGTGCTTTGTTAAGTCTAAACCGGCATATAAATTGTATGCTATGGACATGATTCCATTTCTCTCCTGATTACAGGTGGCACCATAAACAATTGGAGATCTTAAAACTGCTGTTAAGAAAAAGGATGCCTGTGGATTTTGTTCTTGTTTACACCACTGACGCACTGTTAGGTTGTATGGTTTTACCACGTGTCAATATAGGAAAGACCTCTAATAGTTCTATTACTAACATTCCACGTACTGACATTTTATTTCTCAAGAGCCCTTCCAATTGTAACATTCTATATTCTATTATTTAAAGTCCCTTCCAGCTCTAAAACCCTATGCTCCCTGCTCCCTCTGGACCAAATGTTGGCAGCTGTGAATAATTCTTCATTCATTCATCACTACTGACCCATGTGTTTCATAATTTTTTAGAACTTAAAGTTTCTGCAGTGGTGGATAGTTGCTGTTAATGATGCTTTACTGCCAAGCACGCCATATGTCTGTCTTCCTTAACAGCAGCTTTCACTGAAAGAAAAGCCAAGAGGTCAGTTGGAACCATTTAAAAACTTTTATCCCTGGATGGGAATTTCCACAATCACACATCTGGTTCTAAAAAAATCTATCTGGAAACATATTTCAAGATTGATGGCCTTGCTTTGATTGGCCTTCAATTTATTGGAATGTGGATGATCAATAGCTTGCATGTGCCTTTCTCTCAAGACTATTAATAACTAGCAATATTGGTACTGAGATATATGGCATATGGAGAGAACTTTACCATATTACCACATGGGGAAAGAGAAAGACATTCTGTGGGTGAAGACATTAGTACAATCAGCTACTTCTGACGAAAAAATTATTGGGATGGGAACAAAGAAGTGATTTTATAGTGAACAGGACAAAGAGATGCTCATCTTGGTTTTAGAAGGACAAAAGGAGAATACCTTAATGCGTATTTGATTTTAAACTCTATCCTACAAAGAAAATATGGGAAAGAAAAGTTCAGGAAGAAAGAAGAATTTTAGTCCATTAAAGTTAGGACAAAGTGTCACTGGAAGGAAATATTAAAAACTAGCAGTCTTTCTAGGTTATAATCTTATTCTGATACTTGAGAAAATCTTTGTGAAATCATCTACCATGGGAAAATGAAAAGTGAATAAAGCAATTCATCTAGATTATTCTTAAAGTATAAAGAAAAGAATAGCTATATTTCATTCAGAGGTCATGAGTTGAAATTCTATTACTGTGTAATTGTGTGTTTTCTGATAACCCCACTTTTTAAACCTCAGTTTCCGCATCTCTATAGTACAATGTTTGGAATAAAAACTATATAGGGTCCACATGTGGCCACATTTATTATATCTAAAACTTTTAAGAAATTAGAAATGCTTTTCTATAGAAAATGTTCACTATGAATGGCATGTCACAGATATCTCTAGAGTCAGAAAGAATGTAAACAATCATATAATCAAATTCCTTTGTTTTTCAGAAAAGATAAGTTATAAGATAGGCTTGTCCATAGTTTAAAAAAAATAAAATGCAAAAATACTGTAAAACAAGAGTCATGATTCTTTGACCTTATTCTCCCTACTCCAAATCAAGTATTTTTCTACTATATAATATGCTTATATTTCTTATATAAACTAGAAGAGTAGAGCTAGGACAGACTGTGGAACACAGAATGTAACGCTTGCAAGGACCTGAGACAATTCGCTTCTGCTTTTCCCTTAATGAATATCATTATCTCTTCCAAATGACTCCTTTCCCTTACTTCACTTCTCAACATAATTTTCATGTAGTTAGATATAGATATACATACATATAGATAGATATATACATACATATATGTATATGTGTGTGGATATGCATAGATGGATAGATATAGATGCATATCTATCACACACACACACACACACACAGAGACACACAGAGAGAGTTAAACAAACCAAATAAATACAGTGGGCAGACATATCTAATTTGGTACTCATAGTCCTTCACTACCACATTCACATTGGTGGAAATTGTCAAATGGACAATCTGACAATTGTCAAATCCTTCAAAATCCAGAGAGATCAGACTTCTGATGCTTACATTGTTTCCTTTACCTTCTTGCAGGAATTATATAGGATTTTTTTCTGCTTATTCACTCTGTATCAGTTTTTATTGTTTTTTCAAATTCTCTCAATTGTACAAATTTATGATTTTATGTTACAAAAATTCTATTATAATCATATTCCACAGTTGATCTTCCATCATGATGAATGCTGTTATTATATAAATTGTTGATATTGAAGAAAAGTATATTTTTCACCGCTATAAAATGACAAAACTGGTCTGAGTTATAATTAGATTTGTTTATTTTATCTTAAAATAATAATCTATTTCCCCTCAATTACATGTAAAAACAAATTTTTAACGTTCTTTTTCCTTTAAGTTTTGAATTTCAAATTCCATCCTTCTCACCTCTACCTTTCTCCTTCCCTAAGACAATAAGCAATCTTATATAGGCAATACATATGTAATCAAGTAAAACTTTTCTATATTATTGTTATTCCATATCATTTTGTGCAAAAACTCAAACAAAATAGAAAGGAATTATTGAAAGATGATTTGTTTTATATTCAGATTATATCAGTTCTTTCTCTGGATGCTGATAACATTTTTTATCATGAGTCCTTAGACATTGTCTTAGCACATTGTATTGCTGAGAATATAAATAGTCATTCACAGTAGTTCATCACATAATATTGTTGATAGTATGTAAAATGTTTTGCTAATTCTGCTCATTTTACTTTGTATCAGTTGATGTAAGTCTATCCAGGCTTTTTCCTGAAATCACCTGCTTATCATATCTCATTACAAACCACCACACACCTGTCAGACTGGCTAGAATGACAGGGAAAGATAACACGGAATGTTGGGAGGGATGTGGGAAAACAGGGACACTGATACATTGTTGGTGGAATTGTGAACACATCCAGCCGTTCTGGAGAGCAATTTGGAACTATGCTCAGAAAGTTATCAAACTGTGCATACCCTTTGATCCAGCAGCGTTACTACTGGGCTTATACCCCAAAGAGATACTAAAGAAGGGAAAGGGACCTGATTGTGCAAGAATGTTTGTAGCAGCCCTTTTTGTAATAGCTAGAAGCTGGAAAATGAATGGATGCTCATCAATTGGAGAATGGTTGGGTAAATTGTGGTATATGAATGTTATGGAATATTATTGTTCTGTAAGAAACGACCAGCAGGATGAATGCAGAGAGGATTGGCGAGACTTACATGAACTGATGCTGAGTGAAATGAGCAGAACCAGGAGATCATTATATACCTCAACAACGATACTGTATGAGGATGTATTCTGATGGAAGTGGATTTCTTCAACAAAGAGATCTAACTCAGTTTCAATTGATCAAGGATGGACAGAAGCAGCTACATCCAAAGAAAGAACACTAGGAAATGAATGTAAACTGTTTGCATTTTTGTTTTCCCTCCCAGGTTATTTATACCTTCTGAATCCAATTCTCACTGAGCAACAAGATAATTGTTCAGTTCTGCACACATATATTGTATCTAAGATATACTGTAACCTCTTTAACATGTATAGGACTGCTTGCCATCTGGGGGAGGGGGTGGAGGGAGGGAGGGGAAAAGTCGGAATAGAAGTGAGTGCAAGGGATAATGTTGTAAAAAATAACCCTGGCATAGATTCTGGAAATAAAAAGTTATTTTAAAAAAATGATATCTCATTACAATCATATACTACAAACAAAAACCTACTGGAAACACTTCACAGCCTTAAAAAAGTTGCAGGATATAAAATAAACCCACACACATTGTCAGCATTTGTATATATTAGTGACAAAACCCATCAGCAAGAAATGGAGAGAGAAAATCCATTTAAATTACTATAGACAATAAAGTCCTTGGGGGTCAACCTACCAAGACAAACCCAAGAACTACATGAACACAATTACAAAGCAATTGTCACACAAGTAATGCCAGATCTAAACAATTGGGAAAATAACAATTGTTCATTGCTCAGTTGAGCTAATATTTTAAAAAATGACAATTCTGCCAAAATTGGTCTACTTTTTCAGTGCCATGACAGTCAAACTACCAAAATGTTATATTATGGAACTAAAAAAACTAATAACAAAATTCATCTAGAAGAACAAAAGATCAAAAATATTAAGGGAATTAATGAAAAAACAATACAAAGGATGGTGGCTGAGCAGTATCAAACCAAAAACACTATTGTAAAACAGAGGTCATCAAAACCATTTGATACTGACTAAAAAAAGAGATTTATGGATCAATAGAATAAAATTAAATACACACAACATAATAATCAAAATCTATAGCAATCTAGTATTTGATAACCTCCCAAACTCCTGCTTCTGGAACAAAAACTCATTATTTGACAAAAAATGCTGAGAAAATTGGAAAATAATATGTCAGAAACTTGGCATAGACCTGCATCTCACACTCCATACCAAAATAAGATCAAAATGGATGTATGGTTTGGGCATAAATTATAATATGATAAACAAATTAGGAGAACAAAGGATAATTTACCTATCAGATCTTTGGAAAAGGGAGGAATTTGTGACATAGAATTCTAGAATTAGAATTCTAGAATTATTATTCTTAGAATAACTAGAAAACATTAGGAAAGGCAAAATGAACAATTTGATCACATTAAATTAAAAAGCTTTTGCACAAAGAAATCCAACAGAAACAAGACTAAAAGGGAAGTACAAAGCTGGGAAAAAATCTTTACAGCCAGTATTTCTGATTAAGGTCTCATTTCTAAAATATATAAAGACCTGTTTCAAATTTCTAAAAATATAATTAATTCACCATTTGATCAATAGTCAAAGGTAATGAACAGATAATTTTCAGATGACAAAATTAAAGTCATTTATAGTCACATAAAAAATGTTGTAAGTCACTCTAGATTAGAAAAATGCAAATTAAAACAGTGAGGTACCACCTCATACTTCTCAGATTGTCTAAGATGACCGGAAAAGATAATGATAAATGTTGGAAGGAATGTGAGAAAACTGGAACACTAATGAATTATTAGTTGAGTTGTGAAATGTTCCACCCATTCTGGAGAGCAACCTGGAACTAGGCCCAAAAAGTTATACAACTCTGCATACCTTTTGACCTAGCAGTGTAACTCAAAGAAATCACAAGGAAGAGAAAAGGGCCCACATGTACAAAAATGTTTGTAGCAACTCTTTTGTGATAGCAAAGAATTAGAAATAGATGTCCATCATTTGGTAAATGATTGAACAAATAGTAGTATATGAAGGTAATGGAATATTGTTGTTCTATTAAAAATTATAAACAAGCTTTTTTTCTTTTTTAATAAACTTTTTATTATAGCTTTTTATTTACAAAATATATGCATGGATAATTTTTCAGCATTGACAGTTGCAATTTTGTTCCAATTTTTCCCTTCCTTCCCCTCACCCTCTCCTCCAGATGGCAGGTAGACCAATACATGTTAAATATGTTAAAGTATATGTTAAATACAATATATGTATATATGTTAATACAGTTATTTTGCTGCACAAAAAGAATCAGACTTTGAAATAGTGTACAATTCACCTGTGAAGGAAATCAAAAATGCAGGCGGACAAAAATAGAAGGATTGGGAATTCTATGTAGTGGTTCACACTCATTTCCCTGAATTCTTTAGCTGTGTGTAACTGGTTCAATTCATTACTGTTCTATTGCAACTGATTTGTTCATTTCATTATTGAAGAGGGCCACGTCCATCAGAATTGATCATCATATAGTATTTTTGTTGAAGTATATAATGATCTTCTGGTTCTGCTCATTCCACTCAATATCAGTTCATGTAAGTCTCTCCAGGCTTTTCTGAAATCATCCTGCTGGTCATTTCTTACAGAACAATAATATTCCATAACATTCATATACCACAATGTATTCAGCCATTCTCCAACTGAGGGACATCCACTCAATTTCCAGTTTCTGGCCACTACAAAGAGGGCTGCCACAAACATTTGTGCACATACAGGCCCCTATCCCTTCTTTTAAATCTCTTTGGGATATAAGCCCAGTAGTAATACTGCTGGGTCAAAGGATATGCACAGTTTGATAACTTTTTGAGTATAGCCCAAATTGCTCTCCAGAATGGTTGGATGTATTCACAATTCCACCACCAATGTATCAGTGTCCCAGTTTTCCTACATCCCCTCCAATATTCTGTGGTATCTATCCCTGTTATTCTAGCCAATCTGACAGATATATAGTGGTATCTCAAAGTTGTCTTAATTTGTCTGATTATTAATAACTTGGAGCATCTTTTCATATGGTTAGACATAGTTTCAATTTCTTTGTCTGAGAATTGTCTGTTCATATCCTTTGACCATTTATCAATTGGAGAATGGCTTGATTTCTTATAAATTAGAGTCAATTCTCTATATATTTTGGAAATGAGGCTTTTATTAGAACCTTTGACTGTAAAAATGTTTCCCCATTTTATTGCTTCCCTTCTAATCTTGTCTGCATTAGTTTTGTTTGTACAAAAACTTTTCAATTTGATATAATCAACATTTTCTATTTTGTGATCAATAATGATCTCTAATTCTTCTTTGGTCATAAATTCCTTCCTCTTCCACAGATCTAAGAGGTAAACTATCCTATGTTCTAATTTATTTATAATCTCATTCTTTATGCCTAGATCATGCCTAGGTCATGCCTAGGTCATGCCTAGGTCATGAACCCATTTTTACTTTATCTTGGTGTACGGTGTTAAGTGTGGGTCAATGCCTAGTTTCTGCTATACTAATTTCCAATTTTCCCAGCAATTTTTGTCAAACAATGAGTTCTTATCCCCAAAACTGGGGTCTTTGGCTTTGTCAAATACTAGATTATTGAAGTTATTGGCTGTTTTGCCCTTTGAACCTAACCTATTACACTGATCAACTAGTCTATTTCTTCACCAATACCAAATGGTTTTGGTAACCACTGCTTTATAATATAATTTTAAATCTGGTACAGCTAGGCCACCTTCATTTGATTTTTTTTTCATTAGTTCCCTTGAAATTCTTGATCTTTTTTTTCCCATATAAACTTTGTTGTTATTTTTTCTAGGCCATTAAAATAGTTTTTTGGGGAGTCTGATTGGTACAGCGCTAAACAAATAGATTAGTTTAGGTAGTATTGTCCTCTTTATTATATTTGCTCGCCCTATCCAAGAGCATTTAATATTTTTCCAGTTGGTTAGATCTTACTTTATTTGTGTGGAAAGTGTTTTGTAGTTTTGCTCATATAGTTCCTGATTTTCCCTTGGCAGATAGATTCCCAAACATTTTATACTATCGGTAGTTACTTTAAATGATATATAAGAATGCTGATGACTTATGTGGGTTTAGTTTGTATCCTGCAACTTTGCTACAGGAATAGATTATTTCTAATAGCTTTTTAGTAGAAGCTCTGAGGTTCTCTAAGTATACCATCATATCAGCAGCAAAGAGTGATAATTTGGTTTCCTCATTACCTACTCTAATTCCTTTAATCTCTTTCTCAATTCTTATTGCTGAAACTAGCATATCTAATACAATATTGTTTTTTTTAATGTAATAGCCTTTTATTTACAGGTTATATTGCCAAACCTCTTGTTCCAATTTTTGCCCTTTCCCCCACCCCTTCCCCCAGATGGCAGGATGACCAGTAGATGTTAAATATATTAAAATATAAATTAGATACACAATAAGTATACATGACCAAACCATTATTTTGCTGTACAAAAAGAATCGGACTCTGAAATATTGTACAATTAGCCTGTGAAGGAAATCCAAAATGCAGGTGGGCAAAAATATAGGGATTGGGAATTCAGTGTAATGGTTCTTAGTCATCTCCCAGAGTTCTTTCTCTGGGCATAGCTGGTTCAGTTCATTACTGCTCCATTGGAAATGATTTGGTTCATCTCCTTGCTGAGGATGGCCAGGTCCCATCAGAACTGGTCATCATATAGTATTGTTGTTGAAGTATATAATGATCTCTTGGCCCTGCTCGTTTCACTCAGCATCAGTTCGTGTAAGTCTCTCCAGGCCTTTCTGAAATCATCCGGTCATTTCTTACAGAACAATAATATTCCATAATATTCATATACCACAATTTATTCAGCCATACTCCAATTGATGGGCATCCACCCAGTTTCCAGTTTCTGGCCACTACAAAGAGGGCTGCCACAAACATCTAATACAATATTATATAGTAATGGTGATAGTGGCAACCTTGTTTCACTCCTGATCTTATTAGCAATGGTTCCAGAATAAACAAGCTTTTAGAAATGAACAAGAAAAGAAAAAAAGTAGAAATTTTAAAATGATGAATAAGATTTTAGAAAGTCCTGGAAAAATATACATGAACTGATGATGAGTGAAATAAACAGAACCAGAAATACATTGTACACAGTAACAACAAGAATGTGCGATGATCAACTATGAAAGTGCATTAGTGATCTAAAGCAATACCAATAGACTTTTGATGGAAAATGCCATCTACATCCACAAAAAGAACTAAATAGACTGAATGTAAATCAACACATGTGATATTCACTTATTTTTTCCTGGTTTTTTTTTAAATCTCTAATGGTTTTTCCCTTTTGTTCTGATTTTTCTCTCCCAACATGATTCATAAAACAATGTGGGTTAAAATAATAATATAGAATTTTTAAAAATAATAAAAAACCATATACTTCAACTTATTCAGTGATTCCCCAGTTGAATCCCTTTGATTTCCAATTTTTAACTACCACAAAAAGAGCTGCTATAAATATTTTTTATACAGATAGTTTCTTTTTCCTTTGTTACTTTTTCTCCTTTGGCATACAGACCTACTTAGTCATATTGATAGATCAAAGTGTATAGACAGTTTTCTAACTAACCTTAGTTCTTAAACTATATCATAAAAAAAATTTAAAGAAGGTTCTGAATAACAGAGTATATTCTCCTTTCTAGTTCTTGTATCAAAGTATGGTAAGTAACTTGTATTTTAAGATAGAGAACTATTTTTAGGCGGGAAACAAAAAGAAAAACTAATAAGTGATGAATTCCAGGAAGACTCTGAAATATCAAAATTGTAACAGATATATTTGCGTGTATATTTTTTTTTGGTGTGTGTGTTTGTATTTTTATTTTATTGTTCAGAGTTTTTCAGACATGCCCAACTCTTCATTACCCCATTTGAGGTTTTCTTGGCAAAGAAACTGTAGTAGTTTATCATGTCCTTCTCAAGTTCATTTTAGAGATGATGAAATTGAGGCAAACACTTAACTATGTAGCATATAGCAAGTATCTGTGGCTAGATTTGAATTAGGAAAATAATTCTTTCTGGCTCCATATCTAGGACTCTATCTACTGTGCCACCTATCAGCCCATATATGCACATAAATAATCATAGCTTTGAGATATGTGTGTGTGTGTGTACATTCATGTATATTGCTTTTATGTGTGTATCCAAATCTTTTTTTTTTTTTTTCTGTGCTACATCTTATGAATTGATTACTAGCTTTGGTCAAAAAAACTTTATAGCAGTGCAATTTTAACTCGATGTTCACTTGTTTTGCCTTATGTTTTCACTTATAAAGAAGATAAATGGTGATAAACAGAAGCTGAAAGTTGACCAAGCACATTATGAACTAAGTGAGGCAGGAAGGTAGATCAAGAAACTAGTGATAAGATTTCATTTAGCTCTAGCCATTCTTGCCTATGTGATCCTTATTTAGGCCCTACTACTCTCAACCTCTATGAAAGCAGTCATCTGTTGCAACCAAACTCACCTGCATATCTGTAATGATGTTTTGTGCTCACTATTTTCCCCTGGTTATCTATGAGACTTCTCAGGGCTTTGATAATTACCACCATTGAACAGGCTAACTCTCACTTGGCAAGAGTGAAATGTGTCCAGATAAATAAAGCAGTACAGATTTATTTGGAATGAAAAAAATAGGGACTTAGTGTTTCATTCTTCTACTGGAATTTTAGATCTGTAGCAAATAGTTTAATAAAGCTGGACAGAGACATTAGCAATGGTTTGGGAAATTAAATAGGAGTGATGTCGTTAAACTAAATTGCAAATGGATTAAATAAGTCATGGAGTGAACTAAGTTTTGAAGGAAAAGTGTGATACTACTGCTTTACTGACACAGTTGACTGAATCAACATATTGATTGGGGAACTATCACTTCATACTGGTCTTACTGGTGTTATTAGAAGTTTCAAAGAAAAAAAAAGTTATGTTTCTTACTTTGAAGGAGATTACTATTTTCTTAGGAAGAATAAGTATGAAAATAAATAATAGAATTCAACATCATTTCACAACCTGTTCCATTACTTCACCAGGATCTGGTGATCCTGAATTCTTTAAAGTTATTACAGTTAATAACCAGGTTAAACTGTTTCTACTAACCTGTAAACTTTCTGGTTGATATTATTTGACCAATAGATATGGGCTATACCAACTAATTGTGAAGAAAATAATTAAATAATTAACCAGAAAGCTAGTTTCTAGATAATTTTGCTTTTTTTTTTTTACTACATAAATTTAGAAAATGAAAATTGTTACTCTGTAGAGATTATTAAGGGACAAAAGAAACTATCTAGGCCAAACTAGATTTCTTTTGGCTTGACCTGTACAGCAAATGTGATATCCATATCTCCCCTCCAGCATAAACAGCAAGTGAACCTCTAAACTGCTTAAAACCCTTGAGTGAATAGGGATGCAAAACCATTGCAAATTATTTCAAGTTTTATTGCTTCTCAGTTTTGTTTTTTGTTTTATATGAAGCTTATGTGTAAATTCTACTAATTATCTCAACTTCTGCTCTCTGGGTCAAGCAGAGCAAGTATAATCTATCTTCTTCATGACAGTACTTCAAATATTTGAAGCAAATTCTTATTTTCTCTTGAAATCTTCTCTTCTCCAGGTGAATTTATGCAAGTCCTTCAAGTCATCCTTACATGGTAAGATTCTGACACTCTTGGCCATCCTAATCATTTTGGTCTGTTATTTAGTCTATCAATGTATCAATGTCTATATGAAAAAAGTGTAGTCCGGAGAGTTGAAAACAATATTTCTTATATCAGTGTTCTGCCATAGGCAGAGAACAATATGATTTCATTCATCTTGGACAATAGATATTCTTAATGTAGCCAAAGGCCATAGTAGATGTTGACTGAAAAATTATGTTATTGACTCACTGATATTTACTGTTTTCATACTCTTTTGTACTGTGTACTTATACTACTGTTGTATTGTATTTGTGAAGATGAATTTTTGAACCCAAAGTTTGGACTTTATATTTATCCCTATTAAAATTCATTTTATTAATTTGGACCAAGACTATTGTGAATTGTTTTGGAAACATCATAGAAGATCATAAAATTTCATATAAATAAATATATAAATGTATATGCATAGAATGATTGATGTATTGATTTGTAGTACACATATATACTGCAATTCATATATATATTTGCATATACATATATGTGTATACATATATAGCAAAAGAATAAAGGTAGATCCCTTGAGTTTCTATTTAATCATTCCTTTTTTGTAACATTGAATGAGTCTTAACTATATTTATCTTCTAGTCAATCAAATCCTTCTAATTTTACTAGTACTATTATTTAGGCTAAGTTTCTTCATCTTTTCCATCAAGATATCATCATATACTTTATAAAATGTTTTGGAAATATACATGTATATGTGCATACATATCCCTATACACACACACCTGTATATATGGAGAGATATATGTTTATTTAGCAAAAAGAGCACTAGACTTCAAGTCAAGAACATTTGAGTTCTAATCTACTTACAGATATTAACTAAATTTTTTTTTTTTATCATTGGCAAATCACTTCACAGTGTGAGACCTCTCTCAGGCAAAGTTTCTTTATCTATAAAATGAGGATTAATGAAAGCATGTACCTCCCAGGGTTATGATAAGGATAAAATAAGATTTTTTTTTAAATTAAAGCTTTTTACTTTCAAAACATATGCATGGATAATTCTTCAACATTAAACCTTGCATTAAACCTTTGCTCTAATTTTCCCTCCCTTCCCCTACTCCCTCCCCTAGATGGCAAGTAGTCCAATATATGTTAAAAATGGCAGAAATATATTATATCCAGTAGATGCATACATATTTATACAATTATCTTGCTGCACAAGCAAAATTAAATTAAATTGAAAAAAAATTGAGAAAGAAAATGAAATGAAAGCAAACAAGAACAAAAGAAGTGAAAATGCGATGTTGTGAACAACACTCATTTCCCATAGTCGTCTCTCTGGGTGTAGATGGTTCACTTCATTAAAAGATCTTTGGGACTGGGTTAGCAAAAGATGAATTTACTAAAAGATCTTTGGAATCATCTCATTGTTGAAAAGAGCCATGTCCATCAGAATTGGTCATCATAAAATCGTTTTGTTGCTGTGCACAGTGATCTCCGGGTCCTGCTCATTTCACTTAGCATCAGTTCATGTAAGTTTTTCCAGGTCTCTCTAAAATTATCCTTCTGATTGTTTCTTATAAAACAATATCTCATAACATTCACATACCATAACTTATTCAGCCATTCTCCAAGGGATGGGCAGTTTCTTGTGACTATAAAAAGGGTAGCCACAAATATTTTTGGATATATGTGTCCCTTTCTCTCACTTAAAATCTCTTTGGGATATAAGTCCAGTAAAAACAATGTTGAATTAAAAGGTATGGATAGTTTGATAACTTTTTGGACATAGTTTCAAATTGCTCTCCAGAATGGTTGCATCCATTCACAATTCAACCAACAAGGTATTAGTATCCCAGTTTTCCCACATTCTATCCAATGTTCATCATGATCTTCTTAGCTAATTTGAGAGGTATGTAGTATTATCTAAGAGTTGTCTTAATTTGCATTTCTCTGATCAATGAGGATTTAGAACATCTTTTCATATGACTAGAAATAGTTTCAATTTCTTCATCTAAAAATTGTTCATATAATTTGATCATTTATCATTGGAGAATGCCTTGAATTCTTATAAATTTGAGTCGATTCTCTATATAATTTAGAAATAAGGCCTTTAACAGAACTTTTGACTATAAAAATGTTTTCCCAGTTTATTGCTTCCCTTCTTATCTTGTCTGCATTAATTTTGTTTGTATAAAAACTTTTAAACTTAATATAATAAAAATTTATCTAGTTTGTGATCAATAATGATCTCCAGTTCTTCTTTGGTCATAAATTCCTTCCTCCTCCACAGATCTGAGAGGTAAACTATCTTATGTTCTAATTTGCTCATAGAATCATGCTTTATGTCTAGATCATGAACCCATTTTGACCTTTTCTTAGTATATGGGAATAGATGTGCATCAATAACTAGTTTCTGCCATGCTAGTTGACAATTTTCCCAGCAGTTTTTGTCAAATAGTGAGTTCTTATCCCAAAATCTAGGGTCTTTGGGTTTGTCAAACACTAAATAATTTTAGTCATTGACTGTTTTGTCCTGCAAGCCTAAGGTATTCAAGTGATTAACTACTCTCTTTCTTGGCCAGTACCAAATGATTTTGATAATATAATATAGTTTTAGGTCTAGTACAGCCAAAACACCTTCATTTGCATTTTTTCCATTAATTCCCTTGAAATTATTGACTTTTTTTCTTCCAAATGAACTTAGTTATTTTTTTTTCTAGATTTGTAAATTAATTTCTTGGGAGTTTGATTTATATAGCGTTGTATGAGTAGATTAATTTAGGTAATATTGTCATTTTTATTATATCTCTCAGCCTACCCAGGAGCACTTGATATTTTTACAATTGTTTAGATTTGACTTTATTTGTGTAGAAAGTGTTTTATAGCTGTGTTCATATAGTTCCTGACTTTGCCTTGGCAGGTAGACTCCCATATGTTTTATCTTATCAACAGTTATTTTAAATGGAATTTCTCTTTGTATCTCTTCTTGTTGGACTTTGTTGGTAATATATAAAAATACTGATGAGTTCTGTGGATTTATTTTGTATCCTGCAACTTTGCTAAAGTTATGGATTGTTTATAGTAATTTTTATTTGATTCTCTAGGGTACTCTAAGTATACCATCATATCATCTGCAAAGCATAATAATTTGGTTTCCTCATTACCTACTCTAATTCGTTTTATGTCTTTTTCTTCTCTTATTGATACAGCTAACATTTCTAATACAATATTGAATAATAATGTTGATAGTGGGCAACATTGTTTCACCTCTGATCTTAACTGGAAATGGTTCTAGTTTCTCCCCATTACATAGAATGCTTGCTGATGGTTTTAAATAGATGCTACTGATTATTTTAAGGAAAAGTCCATTTATTACTATACTCTCTACATCTTTTAATAGGGCTGAGTGTTGGATTTTTTTCTGCATCTATTGAGATAATGATATGGTTTTGTTAATTTAATTGTTGATATATTGAATTATGCTAATAATTTCCCTAATATTGAATCAGACCTGCATTCCTGTCATAAGCTTTACTTGGTCATAGTCTATTATTCTAGGGATGACTTTCTGTAATCTTTTTGCTAATATTTTATTTAAGATTTTGCATTGATATTCATTAGGGAAATTAGTTTATAATTTTCTTTCTCTGTTTTCATTCTACCTGGTTCAGGTATCAGTATCATGTCTGTGTCATAAAAAGAAATTGGTAGCAGTCCTTCTTTCCCTATTTTTACAAATAGTTTGTATAGTATTAGAGTTTAATTGTTCTTTAAATGTTTGATAGAATTCACATGTAAATTCATCCGGCCCTGGAGATTTTTTCTTTGGAAGTTAATTAATAGCTTGTTCTATTTCTTTTTCTAAAATGAGACTATTTAAGTAAATTAATCTGAGCAATCTATATTTTTGTAGGTATTCCTGAGATATTATTTTTAAAGGATTGTAAAAAAAAACTTAAACTTCTATATAAAGGATTGCTTTAATAATTAATATTACTATTATGGTTGTTACTTTTACTTATATTATAATCATTGTTTTTTTCATAAAAATAATTTTGGTTAGTTCTTTAAGTTGAACTTCATCATAATCTTTATTTCTTACCTTTCATCTCTTTAACATATTTAAAATTTTTGTCAAAATCAAAGACATTCATTATTTGACATCTTATGGACTCTGCTCTCTCCTCCCCCCCCAAAAAAAAAAAATCTCAAAACAATATTTTACTTTTTCTATTTTGAAGAACCCTCCATTGCTACTGGATCTTTTCCAATAGAGACCTCAAAGTTTGTACTCAATAGTCTCATCACTCCTATCATGGTAAGCCTAGTATAGTAACTGGAATATATTTAGTGGAGTTAGATGTTCTCTCATATTTCACTCATTCTATGTTTGAACTTCCTATACAAAATTAGGTATGCCTAAAGCATACACAAGAAGTGAACATCTTGTTTGCATTGAAGAACTCATGTGAGGGCAACTATAAGAATATCACTTTTTGATACCTTGGACATTTTTGTATTTCCACTTTTAGGACAAAACTCATTCTCATTAGCAATGAAAAACAAAGTAACATAAAGGTTACTTGTATTTGCTGATTCTTTCTTATTTTTTAGGGTTTCTTTGCTATCTGACATAAGCAATAATTTTATCCTTTCTGCTATTTTTATCAAAAACAATTAAAAGCATAATTTTTTTATCTTATGCTTTATTCACAATTTGTAGTTCACTCTGAGTACTGATTTTATTATTGTAGGAAGGTACCATGTTTTTGTACTCTTCATTAGCTTAACTTTCCCCCAGATGGTTTTTAAAATTCTCCTATGTTCACTGAGTTTCTTGTGCATTCACATCTGTCTCTGTGGATAGTTTTCCATATTCATCCTCATAATGTGTGTGCATGGGTGTCTATGTGTGTGTGTGTATGGATGTGTATGTGTGTGTGTGTGTGTGAGTTTGTACTAAGAATTTCACTCCCTACAACTCCTCTTTCTATCAAGTTTACATTCTCAAAAAAATTTAGGTCATCAAATTCTATCCAACCCTTCTCTTAATCCATGGAGGTATTCACTATTTAACTCTAGATGATATGATATCAACCTCTGTTTGACTTCATTCTCTATTATATCTTGGATCATGAAATAGATTGGGCAAGATCACACAGGTAATAGGTGATCGAGACAGTATTTCAACTTATTCCTCTATCTCAAAAATGTCCTCGATCATCGATGTCAGACAAATATCTGTGTTTTGACAATACATGACAAAACTCAAGGTTTGTTTTTTGTTTTTTTGTGCGTGTGTGCGTGTATGTGTGTGTTTATGATGACTCATTTGTTTTATTATACTACACTGCCTTTGCCATCACTTCCTTTTTTTTTTCTTTTTTCATTTTTTTTTTATTTAATAGCCTTTTATTTACAGGTTATATGTATGAGTAACTTTACAGCATTAACAATTGCCAAACCTCTTGTTCCAATTTTTCACCTCTTAACCCCCACCCTCTCCCCCAGATGGCAGGATGACCAGTAGATGTTAAATATATTAAAATATAAATTAGATACACAATAAGTATACATGACCAAACGGTTATTTTGTCGTACAAAAAGAATCAGACTCTGAAATATTGTACAATTAGCTTGTGAAGGAAATCCAAAATGCAGGTGGGCATGAATATAGGGATTGGGAATTCAGTGTAATGGTTCTTAGTCATCTCCCAGAGTTCTTTCTCTGGGCATAGCTGGTTCAGTTCATTACTACTCCATTGGAAATGATTTGGTTGATCTCATTGCTGAGGATGGCCAGGGCCATCAGAACTGGTCATCATATAGTACTGTTGTTGAAGTATATAATGATCTCCTGGTCCTGCTCATTTCACTCAGCATTAGTTCGTGTAAGTCTCTCCAGGCCTTTCTGAAATCATCCTGTTGGTCATTTCTTACAGAACAATAATATTCCATAATATTCATATACCACAGTTTATTCAGCCATTCTCCAACTGATGGGCATCCACTCAGTTTCCAGTTTCTAGCCACTACAAAGAGGGCTGCCATTACTTCCTAAACATATTACTCCCCCATAAAGAGTTGGGGTAAATCAGAAACTGCAGGTATAAAATGCAAATTTAATTCATGCAATTATCTTAACCATTTGCATGTGATTCAAGTGTAATGTAAAAGAGTAAGGAGCAGGAAAAGTTTTGTTTGGGTCTTTGAATGCCTCATACACAGCATAATGCCTAACATTGAGTAGATATTTAATAAGTGTTTTTTGAATGGAAGAGAACCTCCAATGTCAAAACACACACACACACACACACACACACACACAGACAACTTTGAATATGGGATGCATTTCTCAGACAAATTGAAAGAAAAAATCAATGTTTATCAGGAAGGCTTTATCAGTGTGAAATGGCCTGGAAAGGGGCGTTATGTAGCATGAAATCACAAAGACTGACCTTGAAACAATCTTAAAAGGAATCCCGAATAGTCCATCTGAGCACCAAATATATAACAACCCAGAAACGCTAAAAGTGCACTTCTATATAAGTAAACAAATTCAGAATTCACTGTAGTCATCTCTAGATACGGAGCTTATTCGTCACTCCTCTTTCAGAGATACAGATTTTCATGTAACCAACAAAGTGTAAAAGAATGTCTGAATAGGAGAATTTTCATATATCAACAAGCATTTTAAATATTTGTGATTTCGAAATTTGGAATGCTTCTGCATAAATGCAAATGTTTTCATATCAATGTTTATTATATACACACGTGTATAAACATATACACGTGTGTATATGTGTATAACTAAGAAAATGATCTATATATATGTCCACACTTAATGTGACTTGCCTTTCAGAATAAAAACTAGCAATTTTGTTATGGAGATATATGGGGAGATATATGGGATAGGAAGATAACCATATAAGGAAAGAAATTGAAAGCCTATGGATTGAAATATTGGGAAAATCAGATATTTCTGATAGGGGTGGGACAAAGAAGAGATTTTAAGATTCACAGGACAAATGATTGTAGGTGGTAAAAAGGAAAATAATTTAATGCACATTTGATTTTAAGTTCTATTCTTTAAGGAGGATATGGAAAAGGGAAGTTTAGGAAGAATGAAAACTATTAGTCCATTTAAACTAGCATCCAAATTGTCTCTGGGAGGGAGTTTAAAAAATAGTGGTTTGTCAATGTATAATCTGAATCTTACTGGAAAATCTTTGGTAAGACAATTCTTACCAGGAAAGGAAAGTGGAATAAAGCAATTCATCTCAAATATTCTTAGTTGTAGCGTAATGGCAAGAATACTCATTTTTTCATTTAGAGGACATGGATTCAAATTATGACATATGTGTGATTTCTAAAAAGTCCATCTTTCTAAATCTCAGGTTCCTTATATAGTTCAATAGCTTGGACTAGAAGATATGTTTTTATTAGCTTCAAGTTATAGGATACTGACAAAATTGCTATGCAATCACATTTTCAAGCACAAATTTTTACTAACTATGCCAATTTCTCTGAATGGATTTGAAATTAGTTCTGGAAAAATGTGTTATTGAAATATCTATTAAACTCAATGCTTTTAATATTGTCTAACTATATTCTGAACCAAATCTACCTTCCTTTAGTGGAAATGGAATTACCACAGTCAATCAGTAGAGCAATAATTTCAGCAATAAAATGTTTTAATGATTCCACAATTTTACAATGTTAACATTTATTTTTGCTTGCTTTCTTTTTCCCTCCCTCTTTTATTTTTTTCAATTTCTCTATCACTTTCACATAAGGAGGTCACTTTCTTGAGTATGTTTTGGAAATGATTAGTTTTAGCTGGCATAGGTCAGCTTGGGGAAATATACTTTGTAATTCCCATGCTCTGATTCCTCTCTCATAGCCCAGAGGACTGACTTTTATTGAATTTTAATTTTGCCTGAAACTTTTAATATTTGCTGGATTTTCAAAAAAGAGTTACTAAGTGATAAAGTCTGGAGAAGAGTTTCTGAAGAATTTTTCTAAGTCATCCAAATGTGAATTCGAGGGAAATAATGGTGAGTTAGGATCATAAACATAATTTCAGAATGGGAAGACACCTCAAAGGTCATCTAATGCAACATGTTCCACAATATATTCTATCTAAAGCACACTCAATTAGGATTATACTGAAGCTACATGACTTTTCCAGTGACAAGGAACTCCTGCTCTCCATGGCAGCTATTCTAATATATTTTTAGACAACATTGATTATTAAGCAGATTTTACTTGAAGGTGAGTGGGAATCTTCTCTATCTGGTCAATTTTACTTCTGGGAACCCAAATGAATCAATTTAATCTCTTTTCCCTATGTGAAAAAGAAATTAGATGCTTATAGATAGCAATTATCTTGCTTCTTCTCTCAGCATTACCAGTCCTCTAACTCTTTATATAAGATGAATATCTGTTTTCTCCTTAACAAGAACACTGTTCTCCTCTACCATCCACCATTCCAAAAATTTCTTTTCTTCTTTCTTAAAATATGGTCCCAGTTTTGTCAACTAAAGTTTAACCATGACAAACAGCGCCTGACCTATACTTCCTCTCCCCCTCTCCCTCCCACCCCGCAATTTCTTTAATTACATCAGCTTCATTTATTTAGGATAAGCAGAAGATTCCCAAATCTATTTTCCCCAGTCTTTATCTGTATCCATATTACTATCTGAAATTTTTTAAAAATTCACTGTGGGTCAGCAAGTCAAAATCAGTTTGCCCAGTATTAGTTATTAGTTTTCCTGTTAAGCTTTTTTTTGTATTTTATTTTCACTACATATATTCAGTGTGTCACCATTCCAATTATCTTTCATATTGAAACCTTGTCCTTATATGTGACTTCTTTCTTTTCCTCACTTCTCATGATCAACTTATTAGCAATTTTCACATGCATTTCATAACCTCATTTGCATCTCCTCCTCTTTATTCCCATTGATTCTATGGTTATCATCATAGCATTCTGACATGTCTTTCAAGTTCTATTCTCTTTCCCCTAGCACCTGACACAAGGAAGGTAGTTAATACATGATTGTCGCATTGATTGAATTTCATGTTCTTGCTCTTTATAGGATCTATCTCCAGCTAAGTCATTATGCTCTTTCTCTGAAAGTGACATCTTGAATGTTCTACAATCCCCTTTTTAAGTACAATAATAATATTACTAATTTCAAAGATTCTTCCCTAAAACCTATAACTAATAATAATGATCGTAGCATTTATGTTGAACTTTAAGGTCTTTAAAGTGCTTTACATATATTATCTCATTTCAAACTCAAATAATCCTGTGAACTAAATGCTATCATTATCTTCATAAAGAAATTGAATCCAAGAAAAACTTAACTGTAATTTCTCTAGGATCACATATGTAGTTCATTTACAAGGCAGAATTTGAACTTGCATCTTGACTAGCATTTTCTCCAAAGATACCAGTTGTTTGCCTAATGACCTCTTCACATAGAGTTTTGTTTCATATGTCATCAATAAACTTATTAAGTATTCATGTGTATTATGGCTATAAGTTGATGTTTTATTTCTTCCTGCCTAGAAATTTCATGAGGACAAGAATTGTTCCATTTCTAAAGTTTTTTGTGTTGTTGTGTTTTCTTGTGTGTTTGTTTTTCTTAGCCTCCAACTATACTGCAAGGTTTATGGTATATCCTATGTTCAGTGCCTACTAAATGCTTATTGAATGAATGGATGCATGACTATTAGTTCTTCATTTTAGACTGCATGTTCCTCTAACCCTGTGCTAAAATTCCCAAAACAATCTTCACTTCAAACCTTGATCTGTATACACATGAACTAACAATACAATCACTTTGGTTCTATTCAATATTGTACTTTGTTAAGGGTCTTAAAAATCACCAACTCCCTAGAGTTCAATGTACCATTAGTGGTTAGTCCAATCTGTATATGGATAAAAATTTACTATGCATTGTACCCGCAATTTAGAAGCTCACTCACCATATGAAGACTTCCAATGAGGGGAAACTCATTGTCTCCCTTGCTAGTCTGAGTTAGTCCAATGCTGGAACTTAAAGTATAGAACCCCAACTTAAGCTTCCCTAATCCAGTTATAAGGCTTATTTAGAGAGTAGAAACCGCTAGAAAAAAACATTATGCAAAAAAGGACAAGAAAAAAGATTTATTTTTATGCAGTTGTGAGTTACGTGTTCTATTTCTAATTGTGGTTAAGAGAATTGAACATTTAGAGCTATCAAATGATTCAGATGAGCTCAGGAAAATCAGAATGAGTGGGATTTTAGGAAGAGCTAGATAAATGGATATTGCACGTTTTTGCCTGTGCACCAAATGAGTATCAGGATACCCTTACATAAAATATTAAATAATCAAATAAGGGTAAATACATAATCACTTCCCCAATGCCGATATATCCTCATGTGTTTAGTTAAACATCAGCTTAGTTGCTTTACATGATTCCTCTTCTTGTCATATTAGAAGGGACCAGTTTTTACCAATCTTTGGTGTACCTAGTCTTGCTAACTTTTCCAGTTACGTCTGATTCTTATGGCATGATTTTTTTTAATAATTCCATCTGTATTTAGACACAATCAGGTTCTTTTCTGCATATGGACAGGATTCTTAAATATAAGTCCTTAAAAGTAATTATGGATCATGTACTTCTGAGAATAGCAAAGTGATTTACAGCTGGTCATCCCAGAACATTGCTATTACTTTGTATACAATATATTCACTTTGAGTACCTAAAGGACTTTCCAGATTATTTTTTTCAAGAGAATTCTGCTCATCTCTTCACACAGAACAACATTATTCCATGACAATCATACATCACACTTTATTCAGCCATTCCCTAATTGATAAGACAACTCAATTTCCAATTCTTTGCCCTGAGAAGAAAGCT
The DNA here is from genome assembly GCF_902635505.1 of Sarcophilus harrisii. Classification (NCBI taxonomy): domain Eukaryota; kingdom Metazoa; phylum Chordata; class Mammalia; order Dasyuromorphia; family Dasyuridae; genus Sarcophilus; species Sarcophilus harrisii. The sequence continues at coordinate 61,562,503 of NC_045427.1, read as the reverse complement.
TCTATAAATATTTTTGTACATATAAATTATTTTGCCCTCTTTTAAAAAACCTTATCAGTATTCACTTCTAATAGTGGGATTGATAGGTTAAAAGCCATGCAAGAATCTTTAGTCCTTTGCACATAGATTCTATCTATGAATCCTTTATCGATTGGGACATGGGTCTTATTTGTTCATTTTTTTATAAATTTGATTTAGTTCCCTATATGAGCAATAAGGCCTTATCAGAGAAACTTGCTTTAAAATTCTTTTTACCATTACTATTGCCAACTGTATGTTCCCCAATTCAGTCTATTCCCTATCTCCTTTCTTCCTGCCCTTACTAAGTAAAAGTAAGAAGAGTATTCAAATACTAAGAAAATAATACTTAGATACTTAGAAAAGTATTTTGATACTGACTACTCCCTCCTCCAATATGCCCTCTCTTTTATCACTGTTCCACCTTTCCTACTCCATTTTCCCACTATTTTCCTGCAGAGTAAGATAGATTTTTATACTCATGTTGAGTGTGTATATTATTTCCTCTTTGAGCCAATTGTGATGAGAATAAGATTCACTTACTCTCCCTCTTCTCCCCCTGTTCCATTCTACTATAAAAGTTTTTTTCTTCTCTCTTTCTTATGGTAGTTTATTTAAATCATTCCACTTCTCCCTTTCCTTTTCTCCCAGTGCATTCCTCTCTTCCCCTTTAATTTAATCATTTAAAAATATTACCCCTTCATATTCAACTCATACCTGGAACCTCCAGAATTTTACTATAATATTCCTGAGAATTTTCATTTTAGAATCTCTTGCAGGAGGTGATTGGTAGAGGATTGCAATTTCTATTTTACTCACTGTTTCTGGAGTATCAGGTTAGGTTTCACTGATAATTCTTTGAAAGATGATGTCCCGGCTTTTTCTTTTGATTATGACTTTCAGATAGACCAATAATTTTTAAATTCTCTCTCTTGGATCTATTTTTGAGGTCAGTTGTTTTTCCAATGAGATATTTCACTTTTTTTTTTGGTTTTGCTTTATTTTATCTTGATTTTTTTAAAGTCATTAGCTTCCATTTGCTCAATTCTATTTTTTAAGGAATTATTTTCCTCAGTGATCTTGTATACTTTCTTTCTCAAGTGACCAATTTTGATTTTTAAGGCATTCTTCTCCTCATTAGCTTTTTGTATTTTCTTTTGCACCATTCTCAATTATTTTCCTAATTTTTCCTCTATAGCTCTTATCTGATTTTCAAAATCCCTTTTGAGCTCTTCCATGTCCTGAGTCCAATTCTTTTTTTTTTTTCCTGGAAGCTTTGGATGCAAGAGTATTGACTTTGTCATCATCTTCTGAGTGTATGTTTTTACATTCTTTGTCAACATAGTAATAGTTTGTCATCAGAAACATTTTTCTGATCTGCTCATTTTCCTATCCTGTTACTTGGCTTTTAACTCTTTGTTAAAGTAGGACAATATTTCCAGAGTGGAGGATGCATTGTCCCAAGCATCAGCAGTTTTATGTAGCTGTTTTCAGAGATCTTTTTGCAGACCTGATCACAAGTACTCTTTTCTGCTCTGGAATTATTAAGAATGTCCTCATCCTACTGTAGTTGTAAAAGCTGGTGTGATAAAGCAACAGAGTTGTGCTTTGCTGACTCTGAGCCTAAGAGTAGGATCAGGATTAAGATCATACTGGTGTACCCTGCACTGGAACTGCACTCCCAGCTTCTACTCCATTGTGACAGATTCCCTCAGCTGATCTTCCAATTCTTCCCTAGCGTTTCTGAGAAGTCCAGAAGTCTCCAGCATTGCTGCTGATTCAGAGGTCATGCCTCCCTAATTCTGGGGCCTTGAGTGGTGGCAGGGACTAGGTTGGATCTTGGGTGGGAACTGGGTTTAGGTCTAGTGCTACACTGGCACTATCTGGGATTGTACCCTGGGCCCCCAAACTGGACTCTCATCTTCCTGTAGTTCCAAAGACCTTTTCTGTTGACCTTCCAAGTCCTTTTTAATGTCTGGGCTGGGCTGAGAGTTCTGGAAGCCACCAGTATGGCTACTAATTCAGAAAATGGGACCAGAGATGGGGATGGATCTGGGTGAGGGTTGGGGCTGGGTCCAGGCTGGTGCAGCCTGCACTGGGACTACATGTTGGACTCCCACCCTGGTGTCACAGATATTTTCTGCTGCATTTCTAAGTTGCCTTCAGCTGGAAAATGTTCTCCTCTTTCTTTTTGGGTCTTATGATACTCTAAAATTTGTTTGGAATCATTATATAAAAAAATTGGAGACGTTTGGGGGAGAGGTACCTGCCTTTACTCTGTCATCTTGGCTCTGCCTCCCGATTTTGGGTTTTCTTGGCAAAGAATCTGGAGTGGTTTAACATTTCCTTCTCCAGTTCTTTTTATAGATGAGGAAACTGAGGCAAATAGTGTTAAATAACTTGCTGTGGGTCACATAGATTATAAGTATCTAAGGGAAGATTTGAGCTCAAATCTCCTGAGTCCAGATCCAATACTCTACCACCTATGTGCTCATCCCACCTATTTGGCTGTTTTAAAACATTTTTATGACTTTTAGATAATTTTATTAATTCTATTATGTTATTTGTAGCTAGCATGTTTTTTTTCACATAGCACTTTAGAGAAACAAACAGGAAAGGCATGCTAAAGCCATAAAACTTGTTATAACAGTCTAAAATTATTATGAGAATTCTTCTCATACTTCAATATTTGAAGTATTTGTGAGTTCATTAAGATGAATCCCCAGTCCACTGACACAAATTATAGATGTTCTATACCTTAATAGTAAATAAACATTCTCCAAGTATTTTTTATGACAAAAAAAATCTTTACCCTAACACCAATTTTTGGAGGTATTCTTCTGAATTTAATTAAACTGGCCCTTGGTAAAGAAAAAGGAGAATGATTATTTTTTATTCTTCATGTTCTCCTGACATAAACTTTGGAACTCCAAAGTCACTTCCACTTAACAATGAGGATTTGGAGACTCACTTTCTTATTGCAGCCTTTATTCTATATCTTTTAAGCACCCATAATATACATGGCATTGAGTATATAAATATAATATTAGACATTGGCCTTGGCCTATAAGAGCATTCAGTCCAATATTTCAAAGCAACAACAACAAAAAATAAAATTCAAATGCTATTTCTTTTGACAACACTGAATCAATTAATGTAAATATTTCCATTTTCAGAAAAATGTAGGATTAAGACAAGGTGACTAAGTACATTTGCTTAGCAAGGCAATAATGTTACAACAGCTACATTATGAGAGAAAAAAATGCTTGTCTGCTATTTTGACATGACTGAGTATAGTGTAGGTGAATAAAAGGAAGAAGGGGAAAATGACATAAATAACAATCTTCCAAACTCTCTGTCGACGAATATTGTTTTCTGTCACCACAATTGCACAATGAAATATGAAAGTTCAATTTCCTCTTCATTCCCTTTTAATAAAACTCCTGCTCATTTCATTTTGGAAAGGAGATTGGATCTAAATGACTTTGACTCCTTTTGGCCTAACTTTGGCGAATACAACTTGTCTGAGAGGAAGAAATCCTTTGTATAATGGATTGTAGAGATTCCAGGCTGCAGTCAAACTCTAGGTGGTTTTTCCCCTTAATTCCATATCCTGGACTGAAGTTTATTCCTTTGTGTTTGTGTAGAGTAAATACATTTGCCCATCCTTTTATAGGTGAGCATTATTAATCCCAGAGCATATTCAAATACCAATATTTAAGGAGTTTCAAAGTTTTCTCTAAGGCTTAACAGTTTACTAAGAATTCAGTTCATTATCCTATAAGAAAATGGTATCAAAAGTAATTTTATTCCCATTTTACAGAGAAGAAAAGAGAAATATAAAGAAGGGAAATGATTTCATTCAGCACATCACTACGTTGTGTTATTGCTTTTTTTACATCAACTTTCACTTTTATAAAGAGTTCTAATATTTTTTTTCAATTATGTTCAGCTCTCCATAACTCTACTTGAGATTTTCTTGGTAAAGATCATGAAATAATTTTCTTCTTCATATCATTTTCTAGATAAGGAAATGTAAAGAAACAGGGTTGTGACTTATCCAAGGTTATACAGCTGACAAGTATCTGAGATCAGATTCTACTCAGGGAAATGAGTTTTTCTGATACTGACAGTCTATCACTATCTCCAGCTTCTTAAACTATAGTTCATAACCCCATTCTCATAAATAAATATGGAAGTCACAAAATTGTGATTTATTATTATTACTAAATAATATATTTATGATAATGTTTGATTTGTATATGTATTTATATGCCTACATACTCGGGTCCCATAAAACTTTCTCAGGTAAAAAGGAGTCATGAGTGGAAAAAAGCTTGAGAAGCACTACACTATAACAATTAGCTGTCCAATTTACCCCAAGCATGTGAAGAGTTCCCCTGGTGCAGATGAAAACAATAATACCAGCAACAATGAAGGCAGCAGAAGCAAGCACTGTGAAATGCTTCTAGTCAAAATTAAAGACATTAAGGTCATCTATTGCATCCCACAGCATCAGCAATCATTGTGACATTTGTCTTGCCATTATACTTCCATGACTCTGAAAGAATGAGACTGATGACTTTGTGCAGCCGCATTCCATTTAAATGATATTCACAAGAGAGTCAAACCATCAAATGTGATGTCATTGGTCTTTTTCAAAAATAAAAAAATGAACATTTTAGGAACGTCCCCATCTGAAGAACAATGTTATTTCATTCTGCAAACTCTACAATGCTGTATAGTTATAGTATTCTCAGTCTTCATTTGTGAAGGCTAAAGGTAGTCCAAAAATAAAATAATTCAGATAAGTGACATGAAAATGAAAATGTTAGTTTTTTGTGGTTGCCTCCTAAATCTGTTGTGGCAGGGGTGTGTGAGATTTGGATCTGATAGAATAATTGCCTACAATGTACTCTATTCTCATTTCTTTACTTCTCCTGTTTCTCTTAGCCCCTAAGCACAATGATCTACAAACCACTAGAACTCCATATATTCTTTTGTTCTAACACACATATGCACACACACACACACACACACACACACACACACAATTGACTCTGTTTTATATTATTATTCTTTCTATCATTCATGCTACTGATCTCTGTCTCACTCTATGACTCTTTTGCCTTCATAGAAGCTAGCTTCTGACACCTTGAATGACAATGACAAAAATATATCTCAATATTTCCTAAATAGGTTCCTAAATACAGACCAATGGGAATTTTGAACAGTGATGTGTCTTCACTACTTTCAACATGCACCCCACTGTGTTCACTTACTAGAATTCTCAGATTCCTATTGCTGACATCAAACAAGAACTCAAATCCATATTTAATAATTCATAGTATATGTATCTTTTTACTCTATAATTTTCCTTCTCATCTCTTCCTATATTCAACTTTGGTTTTTATGAAAGTTGAGGGGACTGACCAGAGCTTTAGTAGCCTGATCACCATGATAATCTCACAGATAATAATTCCTCTCCTCTCACTCCTCCCCCCATTTAAAAAACTTTATTTCCTACAGAAACACACATTGGGGATTCCTGAAGTATTTTTCACCCTCAAGATGAATTACTTAGTGTATATTCTTCCGTAAGGCATAACTCTCATGATGTCACTCTTAAGTTAATAAATTCCAGTGACTTTCCATTGCTTTTAGAATAAAATATGAACTATACTTTTTGGCACTTAAAAGCCTTCATTGTCTTGTCTCCAATTATTCATTACTCCCCTTGCATTATTTTAGTTAAGAGAAACTGACTTTTCTCCTTTTCTTTCTATATAAAACACATTTTGTATCTCCATGCCTTTGCACTACTACCTTCCATGCCTGGAACTTACTTCTGACATATTTTCTTTTTCTTACTATCCTATGGTTTCTTTTCAAGACTCAGCTCAATCCTACCTTCTACAAAAAGATAATTTTAGGTTTCCCTCACCTTCTATTGCCAACATCCCCAAAATTACCTTGTATTTATAGTGTAAATATTTTGTATATGCTTATGTATCTACAGAGAGAGAATCATAGAGCCAATAGGGGATATTGCATTTGCCCTTTTCATCCTATATCCAGCTAAACATTTTAACCATTCCATTGCTTAGAGAAATTGACTCTAATGAGAGGGATCTCCCCTTGCTTTACATTATTTAAATCACTAATAAAATATCACTCATATAAGTGGGGGGAATGATAATTAGAGTCATTATTGTTGTAGTACATGAACCCCAAATGGGGGAGGAAAAAGGATACCAATGTGTAATGTTCTTCTCTAAAATATAATGTTCTCCGGGAGCAGGTTTCTTGGGGAGCTTCTGGAGACAGCCTTCTTTTCAGTTCAGTGTAATAATCACCTCAAATGCAGCCAGGAGTTAAATTCCATATCTTTTATCATCTCCTTTAAAGTCTTGTCTCTTTCATTTGGGCTTTGCTAGTTTTCTGGAGGCCTTCTGTAGTCTTGGTTCCAAGAATTTAAGCTGCCTTCTCTGGCTTGTGAATCTCCTAGACTGAATCTCCTCAGGCTGAGGCTCTGAGAACTTCTAGTGGGACTTGTGTCCTCTAGTGGGCTTGTCCTTTAGTGAGCTTCTCCTTTTTGGTCCTGAGAGTCCTTCTATATGCTCTCTTAAAGGTGTGAATTTGTGGAATTATAGTAAGTATTAAGTACATGCAAATTAGAGAAGCATTATCTCATCAATTCCACTAACTTGGCACCTTGTAAGAATCCTAACACCAATGCAATCAGGTGTTGTCTTCCTACACACAAAGGAGTAATAAGTAAATAGAATCAAAACATTTATTGACAGAACAATTAAATGAGGATTTGATAACATTTATGGCACTGATGAAATCACCCAGTAGGCTATTCTTTTAGACTGACCAAATGTGCAGACACTTTTATAATCCTACTAATTAGATTATTCACATTTTACCTCAGTGTTGCAATGTCCAATCATTTGCCAACTCCTGGAATTGTCCAGGTTTTGAATGAATAATCCTGTTGGTAGCCATCCTTTGATGCAGGAATTTCTCCTGCTATTATTCACATCCTCCTAGGGATAACATAATTGTCCCACTGGCTTCCCAGGAAGCAAACTTTTTGTCTTCACATGATCACCAATATCACCAATTAGGAAGATAGAAAAGAGACAGTAGCTCAAATAGCTACTCAAATAGTCATAGGCATGTTACTTAATTAAATAATAGCTTCCATGTGGACAGCATCACCACAAAAAAGAATCCTTTCTTTTCTTACCTCTCATTAGAATCATATTACTCAACATAAGGAATAACAACCCAAAGGGCCTCTGTCACACTTCGTTTTTGTTTTTAACAGAAATAATATTTTGTTGTCACCATATGGAAAATGACCTAAAAGCCACACATGGATTTTCATAGCTTTCAAAAATCTCAGATTCTTCTAACATTGGGCTATAAAATAGCTAGAAGAAGCCAAGAAATACAATGTCCAGAAAAATCAATGAGTCATCATGTCACTGGGATTTTGCAGGGAATCTCTGAGTTGCATGATCTCTGGGATGAGACCTATAGTATCATTTAGTTTCTGTACTCATACATACAATGTATATCTTGAATCGCATATCTTAAGTTCTTTAACAATAAATATCATTTTATTTTTCTTTTTTTTCCAATCTAAGCACAATTTGAGCACTATTGTTGCCACATAATAATTATTAAATGACTGCTATTTATATGATTCATTTAGTAACTTCTTACCAATAAACTTATTGGAAGGACAGATTTTTTTTTTTACTGGAACCATCACTTCATGATAGGCTGCATAAGAATATTTATTGTATTTATTTGTATTTATATGTATTTGTATAAATTTTTATAAATACATTTTTGTCTTCAAATTATCTCCATATTGAGTTCAATAGGTATTTATACATATTTGAATATTTTAATACATATTTATATGTATTCATTGACTTTTAATCTAATCTGCTTCTTCCATTTACCCCTTTTTAAAAAACGATTCTGAAAATGTAAAAAGTTAGTGGGAGAAGTTATACATAAACTTGCACATATACCTACACCTGTACCTGTAGAGAGCCAGAACTCTGGAGAAGCATACTTGAAACAAGGTATTAACTCAGAGGAATTGATAAGACAATGGTTATCTGGTTTAGCATGGTGATTAATAATTTTCTAGTTCAGTACATGTACTTAGTACTTAATATAGTTCTACAAGATTGACACCTATTCTACAAGATTGACACCTACAATGATGTAATTATAATAGAGTATATAAGAGCCAACAAGGACTGGACTAGAGACATTCTTTTTTTTTTTTTTATCATGCTCCTAGTGGTTCTCCTTTGTTTCTCTACTGAAACCAAGTCCCGTCTGAAGGCCCTCCAGAAAGCTACCCAGACCCCAAGTGAAGGAAACAGACTACGAAAGAGGTAATAAAGAATTTGGACTTTATCTCTGGCTATTCTCATGGTGATTACTCTGCTGAAACAGCGGCTTGTCCCAAGAACTCCAGAAAGCTAACCAAAACATTACGTGTACCTACCCTAATAATATCCACATGTATTCTTTAACACATACCATTAACTAGTAATGGAAGCCAGATAGAAGTACTCAACATAAAGATATATAAAATTCCCTTGTGATTTAAGAGACATTCCTGAACCACAAATCCCTAGCTGCTTTTTTTTTTTCTCTTTTTTCTAAGAAGATAAATGCATGCATATTAGATAGTAGATTTTCCCATCACAAGGTATCAACCAGTACAGTGGTAGAAAATCAATACTTAACAAAGAGACACATGGTAGAAGAAGACATGTACTCACACATTTGGCTTGAGGAGACAGTTCCTAAATAATGTTATTCCTGGAGGAGCCCCAGCTTTCTATTTGGAGGGGAATGAATATCCTGGATTTCAAAAGTTCTGGCTCTTCCTCTTTTGTCTTAAGTTTTAAAACTCAAAATCTTTTTTTCTGTGGATAACAGAAGGATTGCCAAACAATGTACCTCTTGGAGATGAAAGAGGATCACAATATTATCTCCACTTAATATTGAGTGACCTGGATTTTTCTTTCTAATATTATAGTCAGTTATTCAGATGATAAGGATCTAGTGAGAAGTGTATTACCTGCATTAGTAATTTATTTCCATTCCTGAAGAATTCAAACATTCAGAGTAATACAATAAGGCTAGTTTTCTGTAAGTTTCTTTGTGGGATGAAAGGTAGAGCCACAATAATGGCATGTTTTTGCTTGTCTAGCAGCACTAATGTATATACCTCTTCTGCAGAAGGTCTAAATTGTAAAATGTCTCTGTGTGTTTTGTAAAATTGCTATTGCTATTACTATTGATGTTACTCCTCTCATAGTTTTACTCTTGCTGTTGCTGAGGCTGCTATTGCTGCCACAATTACTACTATTATTCCTACTGTTGCTGCTGCTACTGTTACTATTATTCCTGCTATTGCTATTGCTACTGGTGCTTCTGCTGTTCTTACTATTGTTGGCTGTTACTGCTGCTGCTACTACTACTAGTTCTACTGCTGCTACTACTACTGCTTTTACTACCACTACTATAACTTAAGCCAGTGTCTGAGGACCTCTAATTCATACATCTATAATGTTGTGGTACAAACAATACATATTTATTAAACATTAATTTATCTCTGTGGGAAAGAGTCGTTTCTCTAGAGTTGTCAAGAAATTCAAACCACATGGTAGCATTGAAGATTTAAGTCTTTATGTGTCAGCTTATGAGTCCCTATGAATCTTTTTTGTTATTTGTTTCATTTTTGTTATTGTCCAAAGAAATAAAGATTTTTGTACATCAAATAAATTCATTTGTTACTCTGAATGTTTGAATAGGAGCTAATTTTTCTTTTGCCTACATGAAACCTAGACATAAGCCTGACATATAGTAGGCTCTTAATAAATGCTCATTGATGGAATGGGGAAAATGAACTTCAGTAGAATGACATTTTAGTACCATCCTTAGGTTATACCTTTGTTAAGACTCTTACAACGTGCTAAGTAAGTGGAATTAAGGAGACAGTGCTTAAATCTAGTTTAGGATTTATTTAATCTTACAACAAATAATGATTTCCTAGTGATATAATGATTCATGTATACTTAGTGTGAGGCATATAAGAAGGAGCTGTCAGGGCCAGAAATGACAAGTGCACTAGAAGCTTTTTGAGGTTGAGACAGATTCATTCCATCATCCACCTTTGTTGTGGCTGGAGGCTGAAGCACAAACCTTTGGATTTGGAGACATTTGGAGGGAGCTAGAGGCAAAAGCTGGCAGAGGCAAAGGACTAGTGGCAGAAGCTCTTGGAACCAAGGAGAGAGATAGGCCTCTAAGAAAGCTAACTGAAAAGAAATGAGACTTTGAAGGAGACAATAAAGGATTTGGACTTTAACTCCTTACTGCATTTGGGATGACTATTACACTGAACTGAAAGGAAGGCTGCCTCCAGAAGGCCCCCAAGAATCCTGCTCCCAGAGAACATTATATTTTAGAGAATAATATTATATACCTTGACAATATAATTATAAGTATTAGGGTTTTCAGTCCTTAGCTTGGATCAAGTAATAGTTGTAGTGGTACTAGTAATAATAGTAGTAGCAGCAGCAGCAGGTACAGAAGTAGTAGTAGTAACAGCAATTATAGTTCAAATTTATGTAATATTTTAAGGTATACAGAAGACTTACTTCACAATACTTCTCCAAAGTAGACAGTGAGAATTAGTGCTCTCACCATTTTATGGATCAGAAAATGTAGGATCAATGAAAGTGGATGAATTACCTAAACAGGAACAAATACTAAATATAGAAACCAGTATTGACATTTGGTCTTCAGATTTGTTTATTCAGCATTTGATTACTTCACTATGTCATATAAAGAGAACAGGATATAGTAGAACAAGTTCTTTTCCCAAAGCTAGACTAGATAAATCCAAGTCTTCACTTTCACACTTAGGAAATATATGACTCTAATGAATTCATTCCCTTTCCCTCCTCTCTAAAATAGGGATAAGAAGATGTAAACTATTTACTTCCCACAGCTTGTTAGTAAATCTGAATACACTATAGAAATATCAGGTTTCATTATTATTCTGAATAACTTTCTGGGGTGAAGAGGTTTTTCTTTGATGGCAGCATCATCTCAGAAAGGAACTTGTCCTTAGACAAGTTCAGTGACTTTATCAAATCCATTCAAAGAAGAACCACTCATGTGTGTACAGCTTGCTATATGTTATACATTAGTGAAATTCATGATCAGTAATTAAATATGCAGTACTAAAAGATTGTTTGGACTTCTTGGTGACCTTTTCTTTAATTGCCCATGAAAGAAGACCCAGGTAGACCTGTCTGTAGGTTGATTTTTTCCTGAAGCCACAGTTCCCTGTTTTCATACATAGGCTTACTGACTTCTGTGCATAACAGGCCAATGACCAAAAGGATCAATGCCCTAGATGGTCATGCTTTCTTTGTGGGGCTATCTGGCCACATGAAAAGGGAAAAAATGTTCTAGGACTTGCTAATGAGATTCCCTAAAGTTGGCAGCCCTCTGGCGTAGTATTTCATGCACAGTTGACTTGCTAATGAGCAGAATATATTGGATGAGTGACCTCCTATCTTAACAGTTCAAAGAATTAAAGAACTTTTACTCAGCTAACACCTATTGTTGGCATGTTATGGGCATTTTGCTATCAGTCCAGTCTCCCTCTTTAATCTTTAAAGATTAAATTTTTCTCAAAGATCACAGATTACAGAAGATGCTATGAAATTATACAAGGTGATATAAACCATACACAGAGAATGAATTTGTGAAGCATCTCCCTTGGGATCCTTTATTTTCCTGTTTGGGTCATGTTGGAAGTTCAGAATCAATATATCTCAGTTTCAACCAAAACTCCTGTAAAACGTCTGTGGTAAAAGTCTGATAGATTGTGATGATTTAGGACAGGAAGGGAAATTAAGAGACTAAGTTCAATCCCTTCCTTTTGCAAATGATGAAACTAGGACACAGGGAGCTGTTACTTAAACAAGTCAATAACAATAAAAGTATACATTCAAACCCAGGTCTTTCTTACTTTTGCATAATTTCCCCAGCAAGCTACACAGGCAGGGAGTTGTTGGCTTTGGCCTTATCACAGCAAACAACCTCCACCTCACTTACTCTGGACATAAAATAAGCTCCAGAAATACATACTCCAAGTACACCTCCAATTGTCTAAGGCTATTTACATACTTCTGTACAATAACTACCACTCTCTAATTCACGATGCAATGGATTAATCTAATCTTAATACCCATTCATATCATCCATACTTTAAAACAAACGAACCATGAAATGATCCAACCATATTTCCAGTCCTATTAAGAATCATATTCAATTTTCTTTCCTCCTTCCTTCCTACCGCCTTCTTTCTTCCTTCCTCCCAACATCCCTCCCTTCCTCGCTTCCTCTTTTCCTCCTTCCTTTATTCTTTTCGTCATTCCTTCCTCCTTTACTTCTTCCTTCCACCCTCTCTAACTTCTTCCTTCCTTCCTTCCTTCCTTCCTAATTAAAAATTATTAAGGGCCCAGAATATAGAGAATTTTATCTTTGGAGTTTGAAAATCTTAGAAAAGATCTAGTCCTTCTAACCATGAAGGTTATGGTTCAGCAGGTACAGAGTGTAAACAAATGTGTCTTTTCATTGCTCAGTTGTTCAATAATGATAGTCAATGATAACAATAAAAATGGGCTCAGGATTTTTTGACACTGTGTGGAATTGTGATAATCAAAGAAATCTCTAACCTATCTCTAACCTAGCACTAATACATCATCAAGTTAAATTAAAAAAAAAAAAAAACTATTAAAATGCCAGTTAAATACAAAGCAAAAAAGCTACTTTGATATATATACAATAATGTATTTTCAATTAGTCAACCAAGTTTTATTAAATATACCACTATATTTCTAACCACAGATATGACAACTACTGCTATTATAGGTATGAAGTATTATGAAAAAGAAGACAGAGACTTTTGAGTCAGAAAACCTAGATTTGTGACATCTCTTGGTCTTTCTTTCATGCACACATGCGCATATGTATATGTTTGTGTGTGTTCATGTGTGCATAAAATACCAATCAACCCAGGACTGTAGTAAGCATGGAGCTATTTAAATGTTAGGTATCTTTATTAATGTTTGTCATTTTCAGCTTTTTTTTTAAAAATTATCATCAATTTTTTTCAGTTCTTCAAAAGATTCATTATTTTGTTAGTATGAACAGCATCCTCACTAGTACTTTAGCAGATAGCTTTTATGATTTTTTTTTTTTTTTTTTTGCTGAGGCAATTGGGGTTAAGTGACTTATCCAAGGACACACAGCTAGGAACTATTAAGTGTCTGAGTCCAAATTTGAACTCAGGTCCTCTTGACTTCAGGGTTGGTGTTCTACCTACTGTGCTATCTAGGCCCCCACTTTTATGATTTTAATAAGTGAAAAATGCCTTAAATATTGGCCAACTATCTGGTGATGGGCTCCTAGAAGATAGTCCTAGAAGTAGAACCCCAGTGGACAAACATTTTGATCACATAAAGATCAGTAAGATATGGTCTCTGCCCATACAACATTGACTGTCTGTGGTCCATAAGAAATGATAATGATACATGTAAACAGTGATATTATGGAATTAATTGACTTTTTGAACTTGGAATTACCACTTCTAACTTGGTTTCACATAGGGAGAAGAATAGAATTGGAGAAGCTTTTTTTTAAAACAAAATAGAAAGGAACATTCTTGGTTTATCCTCCCAGGAATCTTCTTATGACCCTAGTTTCCCATCCTCCCTTGGATGCAAAGTTGCAGTGGGGTAAATGGAACCCTACATGTTTGAAAGAGAAAAGAGTTGGGGAAAAATGGAAATAATAATAATGACATTGCCTTTCTCTTTGAATTTATGGTAAGCAAAGTATTTTCCTCAGACTAACCTTGTGAAAATAAACTGAGCAAAATTATTATAATAATGTTTTTTTTTCAGATGAAGAAATCAAATTACAGAGAGGAAGTGACTTGTCTATAGTCACGTAGCTAGGTAGTGTTAAAGCTAAAACTTGAATTTTATCCTCTGATTGTAATAATGGGCCCCTTTCATTGACACACTGCTCTCCTCAGGTTCAATTCAGATTCAAGAAAATGCTTTTAAAAATGCTTTCCTCTTTTACTTCAAATATTTCAGGAAGCTTCATCTTACAGACCAGTTTATTTAGAAAGAGATTTCCCCATGTTGGGAACCTCAATTTCCCTTATTAAAATAAATAAACAGTAGTCAATTGTTGTCTAGTCCCCATTGGACTTTTATATTACCCAATCAGAAGTTCATTGGTCCCAAAGGGAAAATCAAACATCTCATAAAAATTCAACAGGAAATTCACTTTATAAATCAGGTATACTTAGGCCATATATATGAGAGTTTTAAAATCCTCATAAATTCTTTTAAAAATCTTTAAATCTACTTTTGATGAAACAGAAAGGACGTTGAAGAGTTCTAAGATCCCTTAGAGGCCTTTAAAATTGTATATGCTAATATTTAATTATCGGAAAAATTTTTATATACTTGCAAATTAAGCAACCTATCTTTGGTATGTGTATATAATATTCACTGTGTGTAAGCTCTTGTTTTGAGTAGTAATTTACATAGCAATGTTAGAAAGTCCCACAGGCTAGAGACAAAATACTTCTCAATCATTAATCCTGTGTCAAAATGTAGTTACAATTTTAGAATGCTTACCAAATAACCAAGTCAATAAAATAATATACAGAAAGATACATACATGCATATGCATATTATATATTATATATATATATATATATATATTCTTGTATAATTTGAAATTTATATGAGTGATAGAAATTCTATGTAATTCTTTATGGTTCTACTTACCTACCTCCACCCTGCCTACATATCTTTTATGGGCTATAAACAGTTTTCCTAATGTAAAAATCTGAGATATTCCCTTTCTCAAAAAAAATTCATTAACTCTATATGAATAAAATCAAAGCTCTTCTTTTTCAAAATTTATGTATCACTTTACTCCTTTCCTTATGCTTCAAACAAATTAACTTTTTTAAACACCTCAAAATCAAAGAAATTGGGAAGCTGAGAAAAGTGGTTACCATTATGTTTAGGAAAGGTTGAAGAGAAATTTCATACTAAAGGAAAGAAAAATAATGGAATAGGATAAGGGAATAGTAGTTGTCTTTCAGTATTGTAAAAACTGTCATGTGGAAGGGGGATTGACTTATTTGGTCTCATAGAGAAAAATACCATGGCACAAATGGGTGGGGAATGGGTTAAGAATTAGTCAGAAACAGTTGAATTCAACATAAAAACCAATCAAACTTCCTAATAATAAATGTCTTGAAATGCTGTGGACTTTCTTATGAAGTAAATATTTTCTTTTATATATATCTTCAAAAATAGTCAAATTATTATTTTCTTTAGAGGAGATTTCTGTTTAGTTCCATGTTCACAGAGATTCCTCTTGAGATGCCATGCTATACTAAGATTCTATGGTTCTGATTTTGTCTTTTTATTGGCCTCAGTTTTATTCTAGTTCACATTTCCTCTTATATTATAATGCTACTTCCACTTCCCCTCTCTTCCATATCCAGCTATAGTCACTCAAATCTAATCCATTCTTCAAGACTAAAGGGAAATGCCATGACATCACTCCTCTAGGAAACCTATCATGTTATTTATCATAAATTATCTTCCACTCCTCAGAAACACTATGTACCATGCTTCCTGCTTCAATCTGCAAATATCACTTTTACTAAGTTTAATGCTTTCACCTTCTCTATCATATCTCTTACTGTCCACCCCAAAGTCCTGTATTCACAGTAATCAATAAATATTTCTTGAGGGAGGGAGAGAAGAAGGAACTTCCTCATAGTCTTCTCCATTTACTTTATCTCCCACTTTCCACAGCAACAAAACACAAAGAAGACACTCCAACATTTCTATATCACTCCTCTATCAATTATTTACAGTCTTTCTTCTTTTGATGTAACAATGGACTTGTTCTATTCTTTCCTCATTATTAATGTTTGCTGAAATATGTTTTTTTTCAAAATTTTAACAAAAATGGTTTATATTCATTGTTGTTCAACTAGATTTCAAATGGAAACTAATTCCAATGTAGAAGTGAATCATTCTAACCTAATTCCATCCCTTGTCATCATCAGGAAGGTTTATCATGTTTTTCTTTATAGCCTTCTTATATAATAATAATGCATCTAATATATAAATGGAATTTATCAGGTATGGGCAAAAATTTCATAATATATTTGTCAACAATATCCTTCTTCAAAAGAAGAATCCCATGCTAATCATGCTGTACACTCCTGAGTCAGTTTCCACAAAATTTTCTTTATTATACCATTGTAACCTATTTATCTTGAAGGCTTATTGCAAATTCTGACTACTTCTCACATTGTTAGTATTCTCTATATCTATCTTCTCTATTCAATTGGTTGGTTTTTCCCAGAATTTCCATTTTAAGAAGGATGTCCAAGCAAACTATTTCTCAATTACTTTTCAGGAAGTACTACCAACTTTCTATAGATTTTCTATTATCTTTCCCTCTTGATCTACATTAGATAAATTCATTTCTTTTAACTCCCCTCTCCATTCACATCACTTTTATGTGATATGTGTACCCATTACAAGGTACATGACTGTAGAGACAGGAATAGCTTTCTTTTTGCTTGTACATATACTCCCAATACTTAGTACAGTTCCTGGAACATAGTAATCACTTAACAAGTGCTTCTTGATTTGATTTGTCAGCTCCATGTTGCACAACAAAATATTCTTGATACAGTATTAATATGCTTAAAAACAACTCTTCTTAAATCAAAAAAGAGAACATGGAAGTATGATTTGGGAAGTTCTTTAAATCTGAAGAAGGAAAAGAAAGCACCTGAAGGCCTTGAAAATACTATTCCCATAAATAGCAGGAATGCTATTAATAATAAAATTGCTGGGAAAACTAATAGGATTGATCTCTCAAATGATTTAAATATGGAGATGGACATCCTTAGGATATGATTTTAAAAAACATTTTAGTTAGTTGGCATGAATCCAAATAATAAACATGTTATAACAACACAGAGTAATTTATAAAAATTAAAAGACTAATAATTGTTATAACTATGATAAAGAAATGCATTCCCCAAAAGTATTTGACAGAGTTTAAAAGAATTGTTGGACTCACACACTATCTATATACATAACCATTGCCATATTAAGTACTATAGGAAGAAAACTGAACCTCTCTAAGTATACTCTTGCTAAGAGAATCTGGTACATGGTAGGTGCTTTCTAAATGCTTGTCTATTAAGTGATTAATTGGCAGCCAGCAGATGCTGTGAGAAAATCTGATGAAAGACATTAGCAAATTACATGAATATTCAGCTAGAGATCACAATAGAAAATTTTAGCACCAACTGCCTGATTAAAGCCAATAAAAATGAACTGTGTGGAATAAAATGAAGAAAATAAAAGCACAGCAAAATATCTTAATGTCATTAATCAACAATTAAAAACAAAAAGGCATATGTTAGAAGTAGTCAAAATTGCGTAAAAAAGTAAACAATCAATATTCAAGATTATAGTATAAAGCTTTGAGAACCAAACGGATTAGAAAAAATAGAAAATCTACAAAGAAAGAGGAAGATATGGAAAATGTTTTTGTTGCTGAGTGGTCTAAATTCATAACATGCATATGTCTACATGGTAGGCATTATAGAATATATATATATACACTGATTTTCTTTGACATGAAATCTTCCTCATTTCAAAGCTTATGGTTTCTTGATGTCTTTTTTTTTCCTGGCCATATAAAATTTTAATTTTCACAGAAAGAGAAAAGTGTTAGTCAGACAGAAATCAATAAAATTCTATAACTATAATTTTATTAAATATATATTTGGAAGAAACTTCAGAAATATATTTTTTAAGAAATCATCAAATAATAGAATCATTTAATTGAAAAGAATCTCAGAGTTCATCTAAACCAAACATTTTTTTTAAATCACTAATCTCTCCTGAAGTACAACTACACTAAGAAATATTCAAACTCTACTAGAATTACTTGAGTGATCATGAAACATTTCCAAAAGAAAAACAATATATAATTAATCACTTGATCCTCTGGTTCAATCTTTCATCAGATATAGAAAGTACAAATGTTTTCTGAGACACCAATTCATGTATATTGTTTGATATTAATGCATTCTGTTCTGTTTTAGGGATGATTTCTTCAAAATTCAGGAACACTTTAAATTGCTCCAGGGTAATCTCCTCAGTAAACCTATTATGTCCTGGTTGCTTAAAAATATTTTTACCCAAGGCCCATACATTTATGTAAATAAGCCCAATTATGAAGTCATCATATTAAAAAATACGTGCCAATATTTTGGGAAAATCAACTATATGAAAATGTCCACCTTTCCACAGTATATGAAGTTGAGAATATATGGAAGTGAACATTGATTTTGCAATTAAATATATGCTAAATACAGTTTCTACAAACAAACAAACAAATTTAAAAAAAAAACTGACTGCAAAAGTTAAAAACTGAGAGATACACATCAATTGGTTAGTAGTTGAGCAAGTTGTAGTGTATGATTAATGGTTGAATGTCATTGTGCTTTAAGAAATAATGAACAAACTCCTTTGGAAAAACTCAGAAAGACTTACATGAACCAATAAAAAGTGAATTTAGTGGATCCAAGAAAATTACACAGTAACAGCCATATTTTTCATGTATCAACTGTGAATGGTTTAGCTTTTCTCAGCAATAGAGTGATCTAAGAAAATTCTGAAGTTCAGATGAAGAACTGAGAGTCTGAAGGCAGATCAAAGTTCACTTTAAAAAAAATTATTTTTATTTTGATTTTTTTTCTGATTTATTTTGTGTTATAATATGAACAATAAGAAAATATGTTTTGTATAATATAATACATATATAATCTATAGCAAATAATTTACTTCTCAATGTGGGGAGAGAAGATAAGGAGAAAGAGAATTTGGAGTTCAATTATTATTATTTTTTCTTATCAAAAAGTGCTAAGCATTTTACATGTCATTGGAAAACATTTTTATAGAATATATATTTTTATAATTTTAAAATAAAATATATTATTTAAAGTAGTATATGTAAGGATTCCTAAAGTCTAAATTAAATTCAATAAATAGAATAGGTTTTATAGCCTGTGGATTTAATGTTTAATGCTTAAAATGTATCTTCTTTACTATTTCTTCATTGAAGAATTCATTGAAAGAATACAGCCTTTAAATTTGGTGTGTATCTGAAATGGTGATAGGTAATAATTAGTTTGTGGGTGATCATGCAAACAATTTCAGCAGTTTCATGAACTATTAAATTTAGAATATTAATGCCTCTTATTATTTTAATGAGGATAGCTAAAAATTCTTCATCAAAGTATAAGTTAACTTATATGATTTATTTATTGGAGTGTGTCTAAAATATAATATGGATTAAGTCAAATTCTTCCTCTATTTCCAAATATGAGTTTAGTCATGTCAAAGAAAACAGCATGTAATGTAGGTGATTTCTATCCTGAGAAAATACATAAACTTTGAATTACATAAGAAAACTATATAAAATAAAATGTTAGAGTTGGGAGAAAGCACATAATCCCAAGAGCATTAGATGTCAAAACTAACTTCCTTGGAGACAAGATTATTTTCATTATTGTTATTTACATACCAAACAATGCCTTTGAAATAGCAAGTGTTCAGTATTTGTTGAATTGAATTATGTAGAATTAAGTGGAATATGAATCTTCAGAAATAAAATGAAATTTGGGTACTTTACTTTATCTTTCCTTATTAGTATTGTCGCAATTCTCTTTTCTTTAAACCATTTTCCATATAGTTGGCAAATGTTATTTCTTTAAATGCAGATCTAACAATGGCAATGCCCTACTCAACAAATTTCAGGGACTCCCTATTGTTTATATGATAAAATATATACATTCTCCTTGTACAACCTCAGTCCCAATATATTTTCTCAT
The DNA here is from genome assembly GCF_902635505.1 of Sarcophilus harrisii. Taxonomy (NCBI): domain Eukaryota; kingdom Metazoa; phylum Chordata; class Mammalia; order Dasyuromorphia; family Dasyuridae; genus Sarcophilus; species Sarcophilus harrisii. The sequence goes on along the minus strand of NC_045427.1, from coordinate 61,542,390 downwards.
GTTTATATTACTAACCCCACTAAAGTTTTGATCTCTAAGGATCAGCAAAACTTTAGATATTACTATTGCTGAAAATGGGCACAGCATCTTCTGTCTTCATACTTTTCCTTGGGTATTACCCATTTCTAGAATTCATTCTTGTTTTACCTTCAGCTCTTATAATCCTTTGTTTCCTGCAAGACATAACCCATACATTGCCTCATTGTTGTTAAGTTGTTTCAGTCATTTTTGACTACCAAAACTTCTTGATATTTCTAAGATATATCTATTTCTAAGATATCTCTATGACATCAGGTCAATGAATTAAAATTTGAACTTCCTTTTTTTTTCCATTCTAAAATATGGAATTTGGACAAGCTTGTCAATAAGTTTTTCTTTGAGACTAGTATTCTATGATCTTAGGAAGTTGAATTAAAAATTTATTTCAGAGTGAAAGAATTATCCCATCATCCTTCTTCTAAAAATGGATGATAACATTAATTTTATAAATAAAAAAGTGAAACTCTATTGAACAAATAAAATCAGTAAGAAAAACAACAATATCCATTTTCAAAATATATATCAAACACATCTTAATTGAATAAATATTTGCTTTTGATGAATATAACATTTGTTTATTCAGTCACTTAAATAAATATTTCATTATCTCCATAGCAACTGCAGATAGAACCATTTAGAACTGGTTTGTGTTTTTGTTGTTTCAACAAATATTAATTTCATAACGTGTGCCACGTCTTATATTGAAAATAGAAAAGAAATTTTTTTTTCTGGCCTCAAGCAGCTTGAAGTCCAGAGAGTCTAATGTATTTGTGTTTTCCCCCTAATTCTTAAGTCAAGAAAACAGCTTTGGGAAATTGATAAATATTTTTTGACATAGGAGCTTGATAAACAACAATGTATGTTAATAATAATCACTATGAGGGTTTTTATGATAAAAGTTCATCTGTGCCAAAGTCCCGAGGCACTCACGAAAGCCAGACTAAAAATATTGCATAATAAAAGAGCAGCCCAGCTCTATAAATTCCTAACAAAATCCTCCATGGCCACTGCCACCTGTGTAATAAATAAAGCAGCTATTCACCCATGTACAACAAAGAACAGGAAAAGTCTTTTTAAAAAGCACCATTTCTTTATATCTCAAAGTGCTTTAGAGTAAGGGCCTAAAATGAAAAAGAAAAAAAAGAGCATAAGGTTGGATTAGGTGACCTCTAAGGTCCTTTTTAGCTGAAAACCTCTGAATCTATTTGTTTCAAAATGCTATGTTCCAAAAGCCTTCTTGAAGTGACCCAAAGGTCAAATCAAACTTCAACCCAATTTCGTTTAACTCTTATAGATTTCTAGTTGACTGGTGCTTGATAGCTCATCAAATCAAATTTTTCATTTTACAAATGAAGAAACAGAAGCTAATAGATATTATGTTTTATACCCAAGATTGCATGGATGGAAATGAGATTTGAATTCAGGCCTCTGACTCTAAATCTAATGTTCTTTCCACTGTTGAAATGCTCTACTATTGAATACATTTCTATTCAACAGTCATGAGACTTACTATGAGTAAAAGTCTATGAAAGTAAGTTGGATAGGATTCAAAGCCTACTCTTAAATTGTAATATAGTGAGAGGAAATACAAACAACTATTTAATTTGGAGTGAGAAGATAGTGATTTGAATAATGATTCTGTGAAATACTGTTTAATTTCAGGGAAGTCACTTCTACTTTTGCTGTCTTTAGTTCCTCATCTAAAGATGAAAAAGTTTCTTTAAATGATAATCATGAAAAAAGACTGTGGGTGAACAGGCTGATTTTAAAACAGGCCTAGAAAGATTTACATGAACTGATGCTGAGTGAAACAAGTAGAACCAGGAAAACATTATACACAGTAAGTTTGCGCAATGATCAACTATGACAGACTGAGACAGACTCAGTTTCAGGCTTCAAGTTCAGATTCAGTTCAGTTCAGATTCAAGGCAATCCCAATAAATTTTGGATGGAAAATGCCATTCACATCCAGAGAGAGAACTATCCAGACTGAATGTAAATCAATACATGTTGGGTGATTTTTCTTCTTTCTTCTTTTTTTTTTTTCTCCCATGGTTTTCCCCGTTTGTTCTGATTTTTTTTTCTCCTGAAATGAGTGATAAGGAAATAATGCAAAAAAATTTATGTATAAACCAAAATATAAAAAATAAAGTTATGTGTTGTGGTATTTTTTGTTGTTATTTGTTTGTTTTTGTAAGTGGCAAATACAAAAATAAATAAAACTAAGAAAGAATGCGCAATGAGAGGGCATGGGTTCATATCCCAAGTATGATCCAAAATATGTATGACAAATCTGAGCTTTCTCTATGAGTTTTTCTATGAGTAAAATGAGACTGACATGAGACAACCTTTTTGGACTCCTTCCAATTTGATATTATATGGTCCAATGGATTTCAATTTTTAAGTACCTTGATCAAAGCAATGTAATAACCAAATATCCAAAAATACTCAGATGTGATTATGTGTCCTCCCAGTTCTGATCCATTTTTAAGGTCCCTGATGATCCAAATAGACAGGACCTTGGGGAAAAAGGATGGAAGATAAGAAAACTATAAACAATTAGTAAAGGGCTTTGAAAAATGTTTCTACTGTCTATTAGTTCTATGAATTCAGGAAAGTAAATTAACATTCTGAACGTTAGTTTCCTCAACTGTAAAATATAGAGGTTGAACTAAATGGTTTCTAAGTTTACAAATATATATATGATGCCATGTATTTTGAGGAACCTCATAAAAACTCTATAATATAGGTAATACATTCATCATTATTATAATTTCAGAGAAGAGGAAAGTAAAGACACATAATAAGTGGCAGATATAGCCCTGGCCCCTTCTGGCCCCAAGTGTATCTATCACTCAATCTTCTATACTTTACTCTGTTATAAATGTCGTATGAACTAAGTCTGTGTATTAACTGTGTGAACTGAAGGCAATTTTTGTTCCGTCTCTTCCTTGATTTCATTCTCCCCCTCTTCCCTCTCTTCCTTTCTCCTCTTCCCCCCACCCCTTCACAAAGGTGTAGTTGTATGCATCTATGGTCTTTTGAAATTAAAATGAAAGAAACTATAACATATAATATGAAATGGTTTTCTAACAATCCTTTTCTTTCCCTTCTATGCTGAGAGTGAAAGTCTATAGAGAGTGATAAGAAAGTTCTGCTTTTCTTAATGTTTTGACATAATATTTTGAAATTTATAACCATAGATGTCGACTATTTTTTGTGTGTAATGAGACTGAATATCATTAAACCAATAGAATGCAATCATATAATAAAACTGAAGTCAGGGGAATTTAAATTCAAATTGGAATCTTTCTATCAAGTATTTCCAATCCTATATAATTCACAAACATTTTTCAGTCAGTATTCTGTCACTAACAAGTTGCCTAGACTTAGACAAATCATTCTCCTCTCTGTGTTCTGGTAATCTTATCAATACTAAATGAGGGGAAAGAACTAGTGATGCCTTCCTTCCCATTTGGTTCTATGATTCTGGGATTTATGTTTCTAGCACTGTATCCTTCAAATCCATATAAATTCTATTCTTCTACTCACTTTGTTCTAATATTCTATGTCCTAAGTCCAATAAAAGTCACAATTCTATATGTTATGGTTTAATGTCATATACTCAAAACCTTATGTAATTTTGACATGTGATTTGATAAATACATATAGGAGTATTGGATATTAAATATTAATTAAATGATGAGTAATTTAATTTCTCCTCTTTCCAATGAGATTATATTTTCCTCATGGATTACTATGACTCACAGATGTTGAAGCTTAAAATGCTTCTGTCTTAAAGTCCATTTAAAAAAACTAGGGAAAACAGAAGAGCTACCACTTTGTGTGGGGGGTTTTAATCCCACAGCAGAGGAAAAATAAATTTTCAAATTCTTAATATAACACTGAGCCGCAAATTCCCATATTTGATTTGTATATTTCTATAGCAGATCATTTTGTTTTTCTTCAAACGGTACTCTAGATAAATTATGATCATTTGCAGCCCTCTAGAATATAATAAACATTTGTGGAAGGTAACTTATATATATCAATATAACCAATAAGGATTTCTAACACAAGCAAACATAGTATAGCATTCTCCATTCAAAAGCATGTCAAATTAACACCCTTAATATACACTACCACCAAACCCATAGTGTTGAATGATCAGTGACAGCATTAGCTAACATTTAAGTCATTTTAATGTTGATAACCCCCACATACACTTCCATGCACTTCCTTTCTCTAGAATCAGCTTCAAAGGGAAAAATATATTTATAACAGGAACTATAAAATGAATGTTCAATGTGACTGATGTTTATTTGCTTGAACAATGATAGACACAAGGCATGTATACCAGCATTGATTTAGAGTATAAAGAAATTGAAAGAAGAAATTAATAAATATTTGGGAAAAAAAGTTTTCTTGTTCATTAAAAAGACTTCTCTCTGTTTCTGTCTTTATGAATCTGTCTGTTTCTGATTGTCTCTCTATGTGTCTGTCTTCTCTCTCTCTCTCTCTCTCTCTCTCTCTCTCTCTCTCTCTCTCCTTCTGCTTATTTCTCTCCCTCTTCCTCTCCCTTTTTCTCACATCCCCTCTCTCTCAGTTTTGGTCTCGGTCTCTCTCTCTCTTTCTCCTTTCTGTCTCTGTCTTTCATTTTCCATGTGTGTCTCTCTGTCTCTCTCTCATGCCCTCTTGTCAGTCTTTCTATATACATAGGTATATGCACACACATAGATAGATAAATAGATAGATGCACACAAATAGATCAATGGATAGATAAATATTTGTCTTTTCTATATCTCTAGCATCCTGTAAACCTGAGCATGAGATTTCCATTGATACCTCTTAGTATTTATGAAGCCTATCCTGAACTCCCCAGCTTTTGATGTATTCCATGGTCCCCATCTCAAAGAGAATTTGCATTTATTCTGTATACATTTTGTATTTACTTACATGGATAAATGTACTTTCTTCAGAGAAAAATTGAGTGACTTAAGGGCAGGAGCTTTTGATACCTACCTTTGGATTCTCAATGTTTGAGACATATTCAACCCTTTATAAATGTGAATTAATTGATTGATTGAAATACACATTTTTAGAGTGCTCTTTTCATACTTTTTCTCATGACTCATCCACAAAGAATATCCTCATATCTGAAAGGCTATGATATACCAAGAGGCAATAGCAACAGAAGTCTGATGATGGAATGTGTTTTAGTCTTGTCTCATTGAATAAAAGCTCACCAACATAAAGTTGGCTTCTAGGGAGGAGTGAATGCACACATATTATTTGCATAATACACACACACACACACACACACACACACATATATATATGTGTCTGCATTAAATATACAAATATGTATATACCTACATGCATATATATGTAGTATTATGTCTAGAATTATTTGAATTATTAATAAACTTAGTTTTGAGTATATATACATATATTTGTTTATACACATCTACATATGTGTGATATTTAACACTTTAATGGTTGCAAAGCATTTTTGAAAACTCATTTGTGTAGCTATCAATATGTAAATATATGTACATGCAATATATACATGTGCATACCTTCATATAGACATATGTGTGCTTATACATATATACACATATGTACATACAATTATATATAACATGAGTTTTTATGAGCATGTTCATTTCTAACATGGGAAAACCCTCAAGGGGCCTTTTGACCACATTTGCTTTGCCTAACACTAAGTCCATTGTGCCCTCAACCATGTAGGTAGAGGTAGTCCACTTTAATTGGCTGTCTACATCTTTCAAACTAGAAAGAAGGAACTGTTCATTCCTTTTCTGCTGTTTTCTTTTCTTGGCTTGTTTTTTGCTGACTGCTATCTTCTGTGCATGGATTCATGAAATGAACCTAAGAAAAGGGAAGAACTCTCCCAACCACTCACTCTCTTTTACCCCAGCTCTAGGCAATCCATTCCGAGATGTTTGTTTCTGTTTTGTTTATCCTCAGTTTCAATTGTCAGAGGTGATCTCTAGAGCAATAAAACCTTTTGAGTCATTATTGCAGAAACAATGGTGCCTTCTCAGCAATGAGACCCTGAGAAACCAGGGTGACTGGGAATCAAACCTGAGAAGAGTTTTGGATTTACATCTGCAACTGTGATCTATAAGAACAGAGGTAAATTATGAAACTAATTCTCCTCCCCTTCCAGGGACTCAGATAGTGATGGTAGTAAGTAGAGGAAGATCATACTTCCCACATATTAGGGGAGTAAATTTGCATTTTTTTTACTATACTTTGCAAAAGCTAATCCAACTGTTAATAAAATCCAACTGGAGAATCAGAGATCACCCATTACAAGTGAGAGAATAACATCAATGGAAATTGAAGCCATGTAAGAATTGGGATTTTTTTTAAATGGCTTTACACAATGATGACATTGCTCTTATGATGATAGTGATCTTCTGCTAGAAGGAAGGATGAATAACAAGTGATTACAAAAAGCCTGAACACCCTCAGTTCCTTTAAGGATATAAGAAAATCCTCAGCAAAAAAATTTTGAAAAAAATAAAAATGGTTAAATTTATCATATCTGACCTTTAGTAAGAAGAATCCATGGTAAACCATGATGATGGTGAACATAATAATATCTAACATTTATATTACTTTGACTATGTAACAGACATTATGATAGGTGCTTTAACCTTATCCCTTCCTCTTAACAACCCTGACTACATGCTATTCTTGTCCCCATTCTATAGATGTCCCCATTTTAAAGATGAAGGGACTGTGAAGAGGTTGCTTAACTTGCTCAGTATCACATAATTGATACGTGTCTGAGACGAGATTTAAGCTCAGCTCTTCTTGATTTCAAATTTAGCATAACTACTATACATTTATACGCACATATTTCAATGCATTCATGCATTGATTCATTCATCCATACCAATATTCTCATATATGCAAAAAGTCAAGTCATTTGAATATCCATGATATGTATGTTTATACACATAAATGGATTTTGTATGCAAGTGCCCATCCATAAATATTTATTATCTGGCCTACTTGATGATAAATTATGCTATTAAGTGCCATCGATATACAGAGACAAAATACAGTCCTTGTGCTATAGATATATAAAAAAAGTATAGCCCTTGATCTCAAGGAGTTCACAGAGTAAAGGATAGAAATCATGCAGACATTATTGGACAAAGATATTTAAATATAGACTTCATTGGAAATAGAATAGAGAATATAATAGAAAAAAGGGGCATCATCAAAGGGATCCTATAAAAGGTAGAATTGTACATTGGACTTATTTAAAGAAAGCCAGGGAAGCCAGAAGAGAACAATGAGCAGAGAAAATTTCAGAAATGAGAAACAACTAGAGAAATGTATTACTTGAGTAACATCAAGGCAGCCAATATACATGGGGTAATGAAGGAATGGAGGAAGGTATAAGGCATAAGAAGACTAAAAAGGTACTGGATTCAGGTTATAAATACCTTTGAACAAGAAATATGTGGTTTTATATTTGATTCTTCCCATAATAAGGAGACATTGGATTTTTTGACTGACATGATCAAATAGTCTTTAAATTTACTCTTTAGGAGCATCACTTTTAGTGCTGAGTGAAGAAAGACTAGAGTGATGAATGACTTGTGGTAGGAAGACTAACTAACAAACTATTGTAATGTTTCAATGAATTGTAAAATTCAGGATATGAATTTGAAATTGAATATAGATATTTCAGTTCTGATGGACCTGGCCATCCTCAGCAACGAGATCAACCAAATCATTTCCAATGGAGCAGTAATGAACTGAACCAGCTATGCCCAGAAAAAGAACTCTGGGAGATGACTAAAAACCATTACATTGAATTCCCAATCCCTATATTTATGCACACCTGCATTTTTGATTTCCTTCACAAGCTAATTGTACAATATTTCAGAGTCTGATTCTTTTTGTACAGCAAAATAACGTTTTGGTCATGTATACTTATTGTGTATCTAATTTATATTTTAATATATTTAACATCTACTGGTCATCCTGCCATCTAGGGGAGGGGGTGGGGGGGTAAGAGGTGAAAAATTGGAACAAGAGGTTTGGCAATTGTTAATGCTGTAAAGTTACCCATGCATATATCCTGTAAATAAAAGGCTATTAAATAAAAATTAATTAATTAATTAATTTTAAAAAAAAAGAATATAGATATTTCCTTTTCCTGCTCTTCTACAGACCCCTTTTCTTATTATAAACAAACATAAAAACCAAAGATGTAGCTGCTGACTCAACCCATATAAGTGGCTGAGTGTCTTTGATCAGCCAAAGGTCTTTTGTGTTTTTGTTTGTTTGCTTGCTTTTCATTTTGTTTTTCCCCACAAATGCCTCCACTGAAGTTAGGTTATCATCATCATAAAAAATGAAGATCTTCACAGCATTTAAATATTTTATTTGCACACATATTCCATAGCTTCTCAAATATATTAACATAAATATAAACATCTTTGAAAATTGTAAAATATTAAATGTAAATTTATATCCCAGTTGTTTTAGTTATAAATCATGAATAACATTCACTGAAATATATAAAGGTTTTAGGAGAGGGAAAGACAGAGACAGAAAGATACAGAGAGACAGAGACCAAGAATCCACATGGCTAAAATCAGAGAAATTTGAAATAAATAAAAACTTTCTAGAATAAAATATTGAAGATTTTAGAATATATTTGGGAATAGTATGAAAATGGATTCTCTTCTCCAATTCAGTAAACATTTATTAAGCTTGAAATGAAAACATTTGTTTGTTTTTCCCAATGAATGCCTCCTATGACATTAGGTTATCATCATCCAGAATGTTAGTTTCCATTGGTTGCTGATTCATTAAAACCATCACTGAATATGAATCATGCACTGAGCTATTAGAGTTGAGTAAAAAAAAAAAAAAAAAAAAAAAAAAGTTGATAAAAGGAGAAAGACAACAATCAGATGCAAAGTGAAATGATAACAAAAAATAAATAAATATATAAATTCAGTTCTGTACTTAACAAAGAAAGGCATTGGGTGGAGTTTGGTACTCCACCCTCTAGTACTCTAATCAGAGATAAGGAAACCTGAGGGAGGTAGTCCTGGTCCAGGTTTGAGTTAGCAATAAGATGATGACTTCAGAGATTATGAACTTAGCTTGGGCAGAGATGAAAGTAGCAGATAGAGGGTTGTGCTGTGACCCTCAGAGTGATTCAGAATATAAAAATACACAAACCATTTCATGCCCTTTCTGAATTTTAGCATTTCAAAAGATCTATGATATTATTAGAATGGTCCCTGCACTGATAAAGATAGCTGCCCATCTGAATGTCATTGTCCTCTGTGATCTTCATATACATCTTTCTATCAATTATTTCTATAGAATCCACCCAAATTTCTAGAGATCTTTTTTTCCCTAATCTCTTAATTTTTTTCATTGGTATCAGTACCTCCTTCAGACGGCCCATCTGCTACTCTTCATTCTCACATAGGATTTCTTTGCCATATGTTATATCATTCCATCAATTATTTGCCATATGGAGTATTAGTACAAATATATTAATGACAACAATCTCACAGAATGAGATCATGGATCTCTGGAGGAGTGTGGTATACTAATATGAAAATTCTGAAATCAAGATTTTATTTTTTACTAATTTTTAGTCAACTTTAATTACTCCTTGAATATGAATAATTCCCATTCACAGTATGGTTCACATACAATATCTCATTTTTATATTATAAATGACTCTTTAATAAAAAAAATAATATATGTTTTGACAAAAAGCAAAAAAGAAACTTAAAAAAGGTATGAAAGCCTCTTCCTGGCCATACAGCTACCAATAAGAATGTGGCGGTCTGACTTCTAGTCTTCCTCAATCATCATTGGATATGAATATGAAACTGAATATAGATATTTCCTTTTTCCTGTTCTTCTACAGGCCCCTTTTCTTATTATAAACAAACATACAAACCAAAGATGTAGCTGCCATCTCAACCCATATAAGTGGCTGAGTGTTTTTGATCACTCAAAGGTGCTTTTGTATTTTTGTTTGTTTGCTTGTTTTTCATTTGTTTTTCCTCATGAATGCCTCCAGTGAAGTTAAGTTATTATCATCAGAAAACATATACTATGCTGGAGCAACTATGTCAGTTACTAAAATAAGAAGAACCTAATGTTGGTACAATCCCTTTTTTTGTTCTTTTTAAGCTTTATAAAATACATTCATTACATCACCCAACAATTCAAGGAGGATTGAAATCAGTAATTATATTTTCATAATAAGGAAAGAAACTCAGAAGAGTGGTTGGCTTAAAAATAACTGTCCTTTTTTAAATGTTTTAAATGCTTTTAATGTTGCTTTAAATGCTTTAGATGTTGCAAAGAAATTTACATATGTTATTTGACTTAGGTTTCACAATAAACACCATGAAGTCAACACCACAAGTATTTTTATATATCATTTTCATTGTAGATGAGAAAATGGAGGCTCAGAGAGATTGTGCATTTTCCATGTCTATTTAACAAACAAGTTCAGAAAGGCAGTTTGTTTAAGTGCAGATTTGATTATGAAATTATGGTCTATGTACCCCAGAGCAGATCTAATTCCCATATATCATATGACCTTTCTTAAAGGAGAAACCTAATGGCATCTTGCTTTAAGTAATTAATGCTTTGCCTATACAACAGATAAAGACAGTAGTAGTCCAACTTCCCAGGCCTTGTTAAAAGTGTTTCATTGCAGGGAGATAGTTTAATTTAAACATCTGTTCAAAAATTTCTGCCATATTAACTACAAGATTTTTTAAGGAGTGCTGTGAAAATGGCTATTTAAGTCTAAAATTAGAATTCATTTCATTGCTAACATTTAAGGTGCTAAAAACACTAGAAATGATGTCAGCAAGAAGAGAATGCTTATAAATGCATTAAGAATTAGTCTCAGATGGGCTTTATAAGGGCCAAAAATTCCTATGCAGTCTAAAAATGTCTTAGATTCCATTAGATCAAATAAATGATTTTTGCGTGAGAAATGGAAAGACAGGTTCAAAGCCTCCTTTTTGTCACATTGTACCCCCATCAGATGCACCATCACAAATGTAGATATCCTTTAAATATTGATACCAAAACTTTATTTCAGTAAAACTCTTTTTGGGACACAATTGTATACTTGTTCCTTTTCATTCACAATCCCAAGATGTCAGAAAAGCTGTTGGAGCAACATGGGTTAGTGTACATAAAACTATTTAGAATGTCATGTAATTAAATTTCTTGCTCTAGAATCAGAGGATCTGAGTTTAAATGCCACCACTATCTTTTGCTTCCTATATGAAATTAGAAGTCACTTAAAATTTTGGAACTTCACTTTCCTCATTTGAAAAGTGATGGGACTGGATTAAACAATTTGAGCTTCATCCATCCTTAATCATGTGATAATTATCATGATGAGGTTGATGAGCTTAAAGTATCCCTGACAGCTTCCCATTTTAGAGATATAAGAGCTGAGGTACAACCAAGTTGATATTTTTTTTTCATGTTTAAAGTCAGTTGAGAAAACAGGAATAAGACATGTCTTAATTCATGGTGAATGTTAAGATTTTCATTTTCTCTGAAAACACTATTTTATTCAATTGATAGAAGTCATTCCAAATATTTCTTTCCCTAATATCCATTCCTTTTGTCCCCCATGATAAAAACATGTTATTAAAATCTATCTGATTCTTCTATTCCTCAAAATAATAGTACAAACTTCATACTACCCTTTCCAACTAAATTTCTGGGGAAAGAAATCTACGTCTGATTTCTCTGCTTCCTTAATATCCACTCTCTCTTGAGAAGGTTGTTATTAGACTTACATTCTAACCAGATGTTGAAACTGTCTATCCAATATCAACAATAAGATCTTAATTTTCAAATTAACTTGCCTTTTTCCAGTCCTAAGTATCCTAATTCTATTTTCATTTTTGTCATTTGCTACACATTTCTGCATCTTCTCTCCCTTGAATTTAGAGAAACCAAGCTCTTCCAATTCTCAAAACTTTATAATTGTTTCATTTGTATCTCATTCTGTGGCCCTTTTTCATTTCACAATCCAAGATACCATGCCACAATAGAATCTTTTTTCTCAGTTCTTTATTTTTTCCTCCTCCACACCATTGCTTTCAGGATTTCCAAAACTTTTTTTTAGGAAAATTGAGATCTCTAATCCCAATCTTTCTTAAGATCTATAGGATTACTGTAACTGCTTACAAAAAATTGTCCTGTTAAATATTCCCTAGATATTCAAATGTAGCATATTCAAAATCAAGTTTATTTTATTTCCCCTTAAACCTTTGTCTCTTTTGACAATTATGCCTCTTCCCATTTTCAAAGTTGTGTGGCTAGTTAGAATTTTCCTGTTCTTATTTTTCAATGAATTCCACCTCTGCAACATCTTTAATGTTTCCCCTATTCTCTATTGTTTTTACTACTACCTTTGAAAACAGGTTTTTTATTAGTACTCAACTGAAATATTGACCCATTATCCTTGAAATTCTACAACCTCTTCTCTCAAACCTACCTAATATCATTATCATATCACTATCATAACATTCTTTCTTTTCTTTTCTTTTCTTTTTTTTTTCCTGAGGCAATTGGGGTTAAGTGACTTGTCCAGGGTCACTGCTAGGAAGTGTTAAGTGTCTGAGATCAGATTTGAACTCAGCTCCTCTTGACTTCAGGCTTCATGCTCTACCCACTGCTTCACCTAGCTTCACCCCCATACCAGTCTTTCTTAATGAACATTTTGGATATATGAGGCATCTGCTCAAAATCATCAGAAATTTACCAATTGAATCCTTAGTACATTTCATATTCTTCTGCCTAACTTTCAAGGTTGGCCATAATTGAAACAAGCATGTCTTTATATGCTTGGCTCTTATAACTGTTACAGCAACTTCTGAATCATATTATGCATTCCAAATATACCCTACTTTCTCCATGCTTTGGCTCAGACTATTCCCTGTTCCTAGAATGTTCTCTTACTACCTTGTATGCCAATGGATGTTAAAAATCCATCCTTAATCATTGAGAATGGGACCATTTTTTTTCTTCAGTGTATAGTATATAGCATGTTACTTGCTTCATAGTCATCATACAATAAATATTTTTTTACTTGAAATATACGTGGTGAATGAGTAGATAATAGCAATTACCAATAAAGAATTCTGCTTCTGATATAGTGATATGGAGGATAATTGATGGGCTACTATATGTTCCACTGATACTCATATCATCCTAAGAGACCTAGAAGCAAGAATATTGAGGAGAAATCATGTGAAAACATGACACCGGATATAAAGTTGTTTATGGGCTACAACATGCACAGTAAAAAAAATTATTGTTGAGATGAGACACAAGTATACAATACATATATGAATGGATGTTAGATGTAGAGAGGGTCTTAGATCATAAACAATTAGAACTTGAAGAGCTTGTCGAGCTCATCTAAACTAGAAATTCTCTTTTTATTTATTTTTATTTTTTTATTTTTTATTTTTTTTATTTAATAGCCTTTTATTTACAGGTTATATGCATGGGTAACTTTACAGCATTAACAATTGCCAAACCTCTTGTTCCAATTTTTCACCTCTTACTCCCCACCCCCTCCCCCAGATGGCAGGATGACCAGTAGATGTTAAATATATTAAAATATAAATTAGATACACAATAAGTATACATGACCAAACCGTTATTTTGCTGTACAAAAAGAATCAGACTCTGAAATATTGTACAATTAGCTTATGAAGGAAATCAAAAATGCAGGTGGGCATAAATATAGGGATTGGGAGTTCAATGTAATGGTTTTTAGTCATCACCCAGAGTTCTTTCTCTGGGCATAGCTGGTTCAATTCATTACTGGTCCATTGGAAATGTTTGGTTGATCTCCTTGCTGAGGATGGCCAGGTCCATCAGAACAGGTCATCATATAATATTGTTGATGTTATATACTTATATAATGATCTCCTAGTCCTGCTCATTTCACTCAGCATCAGTTCGTGTAAGTCTCTCCAGGCCTTTCTGAAATCATCCTGTTGGTCATTTCTTACAGAACAATAATATTCCATAATATTCATATACCACAATTTATTCAGCCACTCTCCAACTGAGGGGCATCCATTCAGTTTCCAGTTTCTAGCCACTACAAAAAGGGCTGCCACAAACATTCGTGCACATACAGGTCCCTTTCCCTTCTTTATAATCTCTTTGGGATATAAGCCCAGTAGTAACACTGCTGGATCAAAGGGTATGCACAGTTTGATAACTTTTTGAGCATAGTTCCAAACTATTCTCCAAAATGCTTGGATTCGTTCACAACTCCACCAGCAATGCATCAATGTCCCAGTTTTCCCACATCCCCTCCAACAATTATCATTATTTTTTCCTGTCATCTTAGCCAATCTGACAGGTGTGTAGTGGTATCTTAGAGTTGTCTTCATTTGCATTTCTCTGATTAATAATGACTTGGAGCATCTTTTTATATGACTAGAAATAGTTTCAATTTCTTCATCTGAGAATTGTCTGTTCATATCCTTTGACCATTTTTCAATTGGAGAATGGCTTGATTTTTTATAAATTAGAGTTAATTCTCTATATATTTTGGAAATGAGACCTTTATCAGAACCTTTAACTATAAAAATATTTTCCCAGTTTATTGCTTCCCTTCTAATCTTGTCTGCATTAGTTTTGTTTGTACAAAAACTTTTCAGTTTGGTATAATCGAAATTTTCTATTTTGTGATCAGTAATGAACTCTAGTTTTTCTTTGCTCATAAAGTCCTTCCTCTTCCACAGGTCTGAGAGGTAAACTATCCTGTGTTCCTCTAATTTATTAATAATTTCAACCTTTATGCCTAGGTCATGAACCCATTTTGACCTTATCTTGGTGTATGGTTAAACTAGAAATTCTCAATCATTTGCCTAAGATCACCAGGAAATTATCTGAGTTTTAAACATAAGAAAAACAGGACATCATTACCCACCTATTCTTCTAATTTACATTTCTAGAATTCAGAGTGATTAGCTAAGAGTAAAAGTATATAGAAAATTGAAATTGAACTTGTTTCATATGAGTTCCAATCTCTTTTTTGCCTACAATCTATATTTTGGAAAAGTCATTTAACTGCTTTGATATTCTCTTTACTCATTTGGAAAATGGGTTCATAAACATAATGATGATAATAATAGTATTCTCTGTGTTACAGAGTTGTTATTGGGGCATAAAACTTAATATAATTATAGCATGGCATTTAATACTTTGTGCTGTTATTATTATTTTATTGTTGTTATTAGTTATTATTCTCTCTCATCCTAATGGGAGCTATTGCCCTATTGGCATTTCTTGTTGGATGTAAGTCGTTTCTATTGGGTTATCAGAGATAATTTTCTTGAACGTTAAATCATCTTATTAATTATATATTTCCAAAAAATTATGATCTGAGTCTTAAAGGACCCAGTTCTTGGAAATGTGTCATCTCTCTGTCTTTTCATTCTTGCTTTAGTTATTCAGTGTTTTTTCTAATAGTCTTACAGCTAGAGCATGTGAAAATACAACCCCTGAGGATTCTGGTCTGATCTTGTTTTTCCCTGCAATATTGCTGCCAATCTCCTGTTCTTAGGCAACCTTACAGGGCTATTCCATCAAGTCTCTCAATTAAGTTTGTTCTACTGTTCACCTCCAGACTCACCAAGCCACTTATACACTCTATCACTCACCCACAGTCAGGAAGCTAAAAATATCCCTCAGCTTGAGTGTCTGGGTTTAAAGAAGAAAAGAAAAGAGCAGAGAAGAAAGACATGGTAAGATCTCTGACTTCTATCAGTATTATGGCAAAGGGCTTCTTTAATGATAATGTGGTCTCTCATTAGAATCATCTTTCTGCATCACCTAAGCCCTCGATGGCAGTTTGCAAACAGTGACATGCAACACCTCTTGTGTTAATCTCTCCTTCTCTGGTACCTGGTGGGTCTTTAGAGTGTTATATTCCTCTCCCCCATCTTTTAGACATGAATCCAATGTAGCAGATGGAGCATTTTTTGAGCAAATAGCTTATTATTGCTGAACCCCTGAGAAACCTGTGAATTTTTACGAATTACCACAATGGTAACACTTGACTTTTTGATAAAAAAAAAAAAAAAGCCTTTCAAATCAGAAAGCACTGTATCTAGACTATACCAACTATCTTTTTAAATACCCAAATAAATACAAATAATGAACTCTGAAATACAGAGGTAAATTGATAAATCAATTAAACAATGTCATTTTATTAAGCACCTACTATGTGTCAAACAGTGTAATAAATACTGGGAAAACAAAGATAAGAATGAAAGAATGAAACAATCTCAGTTATCAAGTAATTTGTATTCTAAGGTGGGGAGACAGAAAGCATATATCTAAATATAAAATGAATTAATACAAATATAAGCAAATTAGTGATGTATAAAATTATTTTGGAGATAGAAAGTAACAGTATAAGGAAGGGATTCATAAAATAGTGCCTAAGCTACTATTTCTTAAAAAGAAGATCCCCACGAAGAAAAGGTGAATACAGGATGTACTTCAGACATGAGAGAACACTAATACAAAGGCATGGAGATGGTAAATATGGTGTCCAATGTAAGGAACAGAAAAAATTCATTTTGTGTGGATCACAGGGAATGGGAAGAGAATAGCTGTCCAATGAAAATGGAAATACATTTTGGGCTACTTTGGAGAGAGTTCTAAAAGACAGAGAAATTTATAGTTTGAATTAGTCATAATAGGAATCTATTAGATTGAAGAGAGTCCTTGTTAAGATCTATGTTTAGGGGAAATTATTTTGGCAACAGTGTATATGATATATTGAAATAGTGAAAATTTTCAGGCAGTGAGCTGAATTAATAAAGTGTTAGAAAAATCTTAGTGAGAAATGAGAAATGTGATGCTTTAATTAATGTGAAGTTTAAGAACTCAACAGGAGTCATCTGTGTGATATGGAAACTGAGGAAGCAAATGGATCTTTTTTTTTTAGGGTGTTGGACATTTGATTTCGTAAGTCAATGTTACTCTCCTAGTGAGCAGCAGATGGGTATCAGCAGCTCTTGTGAAGTTTTATAAAGAGCTTCCCAGGAATCTGTGAGGTTAAGTGATTTTTCTAAGAGTCACACAGGCAATAGATGTCAGGATATAAAGTCATATGATCCTAGTAGTTTAAACATTCAGCCACCTGCATCTCATGATGGGGTTATCAGATATAGATCAGATGTAGTGGAGAGAGTCAAGGCTCTGAAGTTAGAGGCTATGGCCAAATGTTTTCTTCATTAATTAATATCTTTGTGACTTTTGTAAATTTAAGCTAGCTAGTAAACTTCCCTGCATTTCATCTTTCTTAAATATGTAATAAAGAGATTGAATCTAATGGACTCTAACCCTTAGAGTCCCACTCTCAGGGACTAACCTCTGACTTAATAAACAGAAACAGGGAGTCCAGAAAAATAGCTGACAGTCAAATATCGCATTACTCTTTATAATGAGAGATTTGGTTGTGAAAGTATTGGTTACTATTTTTGAGACTAGATATAATATACTATGGGATATTTTTAAATTCAATTGTATTTTATTTTTCCAATTACATGTAAAGATAATTATCAACATTCTTTTTGGGGAGTAAAATTTTAATTTTCTATTTTTTTCTCTCTCATTCCCTTACCTCCCCCCATTGCCAAGACAGAATGCAATCTGATATAGATTATATTTGTAGAATCATTTTAAACTTCTCTTCCAAATTAATCATTTAGTGAAAAAAAAAATTAGAACAAAAAAGGAAAAAACATTAAAAAGAAAAAAAAAAACAAAAAAAGGTGAAAAAAGTATGCTTACATCTGCATTTAGTCTGGATAGTTCTCTTTGTGGGTGTAGATGACATTTTCCATCCCACGTCTAATGGAATTATATCAATGTATTGCCAAAAAGAGCCAAAGCTATCATAACTGATCCTCAAAATCTTGTTTTTGTGTACAGTGTTCTCCTGGTTCTCCCCATTTCTCTCAGCATCACTTTGTAAGTTTTTCCAAGCTTTTCAGAAATGCCTGCTCATCACTTTTTATAGAAGAATAATATTCCAATATATTATTTTACCATAACTTATTCAGCCATTCCCTAATGATGGCTATACATTCATTTCTTAATGTCTTGCCATGCTACTGTTCTACTGTGGTAGACAAACCATAACTATTATGTTTCCTATTAATAATTTTGCTGTTGGTTAAATTTTATTTATTAAAAATATTTAATAAAAATAAATAATGACATAATTTGGTGCAAAATAAATATGTGTATGATAAATGGTGACTGGTATATATTGGTACTGCAAGGACTAGAACATCATTTACTTTTTGAAGACATCCTCATGCAGATCCCTTTAGGTCAAATATTTGTACCAGGAAACCAGAGAGCAAAAACAGGTAAGTCTATTTTTCTTGAGTTCATTCCCTCACTCTTCAATTCTATGGATGTTATATTACTTGAATATTCTTTTAAATAATGCAATAAGTAGAGGCCCAGAACCAGAGCCAGAAAGACAAGTTTAAAATTGACCTCTAATACTTCACTGATCATTGTTCATTTGAACCCTGAGAAAGTCACTTAATGTCTTAAGTCATTTAAAACTCAGTATCCTTAATGGAAAAATTTGGATACAAAAACAACTTTTCCCTAGGATTGCTTGAGAATTAAATGAAATAAGATTGGAGTGCAACCAAGATAACTGAGAAAAGACAAGCCTTTGTCTGAGCTCTTCCTGGTTTCCCTCTAATGAACACCTCATTAAGCCTCACAACTGGTTTTGGAGTGAAAGAACCCACAAATATTTGGAGTGTAAAACATTTCCAGCAGAAGATATTTGTAAGAACTTCATGAAAGGTCTGGTTCAATCAAATATGGGGGTGAGGGGAAGTGGCCCAGCACAGGTGCAATCCAACAAGACATTTATGTGATGTGGAAATCTTTTAGCCAAATCTTTAGTCAATCTTTTAGCCAAAAAGAACAATGTTTAATCAACATTGTCCTACCATGTTTCTAACATTTCTACCATTGTGTCATGATAGAAAAGCCAGTGGATCTGCAAACTAGCTGCGATTCTTTCCATGCAGCTACAGAAGGCAAATAAGGAGCCCCTGAACACCAGAAAATATGGGACTTGGCTGCCCCCACTCAGCACTGACCCCAGGACAGTGTGATGCCACTCTTGCAGTCACCTTAGAGGATATCTGGGAAAATCTCCCCTTTGACCTAAAAGCAAACTTGAACCTTTAAAAATGAGCAAAAAAAGCAAAAAGATCTCTGAACATATATATTAAGAGACAGGGAAGAATAGAACTCAAACCCTGAGGACAATAAAGGCAAAACAACTCCAGAAGAAACCCCAAAGGATGATATGACTTGATCTCCATCTCACAAGGCTCCCTTAGAAGAATTCACAAAGGATCTTGAAAGAGAGAACAAAAATGTGGAAAGGAAATGAGAACTTAGCAGGAGAGTTTGGAAAAGGAAAAACAGAAATTCAGAAATTATCTGAAAAAACTCCTTAAAGAAGATTTATAGAAATGGAGAAATAATATAATTCCTTAAAAATAGACTCGATGAAAAGAAAAAAATGAACAAAACAATTCATTAAAAAGCTCAACTGGCCAAACACAAAAGAAGATAAAAAAGTTAACTGAAGAAAATAACTCACTAAAAATTAAAATTAAAGACAAAAGAAAATGTAAATATTTCAATGGAAAAAAAAATTACCTGGAAAAAAGATCCAAGAGAAACAATCCAAAAATTATTGCACAACATGAAAATCATTGTGAAAAAAGGGCCTAGACAGCATCTTTCAGGAAATCAACAAGTAAAACTGCCCTGATATCCTAGAACCAGATAATAAAATAATCACTGAAATAACTCACCAATTACCCCCTGAAAGAGGTTCCCAAATGACAATTCCAAAGAATATTGTAGCTAAATTTTAGAATTATCATATCAAGGAGAAAATACTGCAAGCAGTCAGAAAGAAACTATTCATATATTGAGGAGCCACAATCAGGATTACCCAAGTACCTAAAAGCTTCCACTTTAAAGGACCTAAGGGTCTGGAATATTATGAACCACCCAGAAAAATTAATAGAAGTTTAATGAAAAAGGTGCATTTCATTTAGTTTTGGTAAAAAGACCAGAGCTGCACTGAAAATTTGATCTTTAAATACAAAACCTGAGATGCATAAAAAGGTAAAATGGAAAGTAAAAAATAATTGTTTATTTTAAAAACTAAAAAAAGTTTACATCCCTGTAATATTCTTCTCTAAAATATGTTTTCTGGGAGCAGGTTTCTGGGGGAGCTTCTGGAGGCAGCCTTCGTTTCAGTTCAGTGTAATCACAAGTGCAGTCAGGGATTCAAGTCCAAATCCTTTATTGTCTCCTTCAAAGTCTTGTCTCTTTTCCTGGGGCCTGGTTAGTTTTCTTAGAGATCTATCTCTTACCTTGGTTCTGAAAGCTCCTGCTCCTAGTCCTTTGCCTCTGCAAGCTTCTGCCTTTAGCTGCCTTCCAATGTCTCCAAATCCAAAGGTTTGTGCTTGAGTCTCCAGCCACAACAAAGGTGGACAAAGGAATGAATCTGTCTCAGCCTCAGAAAGCTTCTAGTGTGCTTGTCCCTTCTGGCCCTGAGAGCTTCTAGCTTAAATGCTCTATGCTGAGTATACACCAATCATCATATCACTAGGAAACCATTATTTGTTGTAGGATTAAATCAGTGCTAATCTAGATTTAAACCACTGTCTCCTCAATTCTTGTTTAGCACCTTGTAAAAATCCTAACATCTCCTGCTTTCTTTTGATTTAGAACATAGATGGTCATGACCTCCCTGACTTCTCAAGGAGGTGAGGACCCCCCAAAAGAAGGTGACCATGCCTTCCCTGACTGCTCAAAAAAGGAAAGAAAACACCATAAAAAGAAGTGATCATGCCCTCTTTGACATCTCAAGAAGGGAGATGAAAACACTAAAGGAAATGGGAAATCAAATCAGATTAGTGTGTTTCTGAAGGGGCTCACTTGAAACAGGTATACATAAATCCATCAATATGGGAGGCATTACACATAATTACATAAATTATATGAGCACAGAGTAACACAGGTTAGTAGTGATTTAACAAATAAAAGGAATCAACATGCAGAATTATACATGTCCATATGTCCTAGAGATAGTCCAAAAGGAATCTATTGTTCATTAGTTCATACACCAGGAATCCAATAATTCCTGCAAGTTTTGAAGTCCTGCAATAGACTCATCAACAATTTTTCATCTTAAGGAATCCAATGATTTCTGCTGGTTTTCAGGTCCTGCAACAGTCTCATCTTGTGTTAGGGAATCCAATGATTCCTGAAGATTTTGTTCTTAGATCTTCTCCTTTGTTTTGAGGTTTTTCTCTTAAGATACGAACAAACCCTTTCTCCCAAACAGTTAACCTATCTAGGGTCTTCTATTAACCACTTTTGGGATTTTTCCTCATCACCTGGCAATTATAATGGAGCTGCTCACACAGGACACTGCCCTTATATTGGGTTAAAAAGCCTGTATTCTCCCCAATTGTAATCCCTTTCTGCCAGGTGATTGCTTTTCTGCTGATTGATCACATCAGAGTATTGAGCTTCTAAAGGTATAACCTCAGCTGCCAGTATGCCCCACCTTTCTTTTGATTGATATCTTGGAGCTGGGCCCCACCTCTCATTTCCCTGGGTCAATCTACATCCTGAGGCCCAGTGGAAGCCCTTGTGGCATTTTGGACATAGGGTTTTGGGTTTAATTCTCTCATCCTGTCCTCTTACTCTGTCTCTATATATCTACATTGGGCTCTCAGATGTCCTATTTTTCCACACTGAAAACATAGGCAATTTTCTCTAGAAGTCCCTTGCCAAAAGGGACCCTGTCTTCTGAAGTTCATCGTAGTCTAGGTATAATAAGCACTTGTGCCCACCGTGGCCCAGTGTCTTATGATCTCTAAAGGAGCATTTTTATATATTCCCCATATCATTCTTTTGCAAACCTCATTATCATTTTCCTTAGCCAGTTGTCTTATCATTATTTCTATAGCTGCATTTTCTCCAATGATTCTTGTTACAGCTATCTGCAAACATCCCATAAAATCCGCAAAGGATTCATTGGGACCTTGTTCTACTTTTGTGAAGGCTTCCCCTCGATCTTTCCCTAAAAGGGTACCCCAAGCTTTTGTAGCAGTAGCAGCAATTTCTTCATACGCTCCTATGGGGCAATTAATATGTGCTAAATTTTCTGCATACTGACCTTCATCTGCTAGTTTTTCAAAAGTGATTTGTATGTTACCTCCAGGTTGCTTATTACATTGGGCTTGAATCCTACATAATTCATGATACTCCGAAAGCCACAACAAGTTTTGTTCAGGTTCTAAACATGTCCTTGCTATAGATTTCCAATCACAAGGGGTTAAGATTTCCTAAGCCAACTTATCTAGTAACATCTTAACATAAAATGATGTAGCCCCATAAAGAGTGCAACCTTTTTTTTCAAATCATTATTTTTTTCCAAATCAATAGGAGTGTTTCTTCTCCTTTTTTGACCTGAAGAGTCAAGCTCTTCAATCACAGGATATGCATTTAATTTTAAATCAGATATATCCTGTCCTTCATTTTTTGCTTTAACCAGTGCTTTTTGTAATCTTGTCATAGGCTGCTTCATAGGAGGTGCTGAATGTATTGCCTCTCCCCCTCCTTCTTCTCCATCCTCCCATGAAGGATTAATTGAGGGAGGGGGTCAGAGGATAGGGAATGACCTAATTTCTCCTGCTGTGAAGCTTCACACTCAAAATTGTACTGAACTCCATTCTTATCTAATTCTTCATCCTTTTTATTTAGTTTAGTTGGAGCCTACCCCTCCTGGTCTTTCTTCTTTTTTCTTATTCTAATACTTATATAATTTCTTAAAGCCAATTGTATTAAATTATATGTATTAAGTATGTCTTTGGAAATTGAGTCAGGTCTATTTTCATTGTAGAATTGACATAGTTATTCTCCTACTAATTTCCACTCATTTGGATCCAATTCTTTTTCCTTAGAGAACGAAGGAGATAAGTACTATACAGTTTTTTAAAAGATCAATGATCTGCTCCCAAGTTACAATTAAACCTTGATTTTTTATCAGTCTGACCAAGCTTTTGACACATTTTCCTTGAAGAGGAAAAGAAGGCTGTTTCTAAACATCTGTCCCATTTTAGCTGAAATAATATTTTATCCCTTTAACAAAGTTTCCTTGTTGTACTCATCTTAATTTCTGGGTCACAGATGAAGGTTCTTGGTCTTAAGTTCAGTCGCCAAAATATAATATTTTTCTCTAAAATATAATGTTTTCCAGGAGCAGGTTTCTTGGGGGGCTTCTGGAGGCAGCCTTACTTTCAGTTCAGTGTAATCACAAGTGCAGTCAGGGATTCAAGTCCAAATCCTTTATTGTCTCCTTCAAAGTCTTGTCTCTTTTCCCTGGGCCCAGTTAGCTTTCTTAGAAGCCTATCTCTCTCCTTGGGTCTAAGAGCTCCTGCCACTAGTCCTTTGCCTCTGCCAGCTTCTGCCTTTAGTTTCCTCCAAATGTCTCCAAATCCAAAGTTTTGTGCTTGAACCTCCAGCCACAACAAAGGTGGACAAAGGAATGAATCTGTCTCAGCCTCAGAAAGCTTTTGGTGTGCTTGTCCCTTCTGGCCCTGAGAGCTCCTCCTTGTATGTTTCACACTGAGTATACACTAATCATTATATCACTAGGAAACCATTATTTGTTGTAGGATTAAATCAATGCTAAACTAGATTTAACCACTGTCTCCTTAATTCCACTTACTTAGCAGGTTGTAAGAGTCCCAACAAATATAATTTCATTGCATTATGATATGAAAAAAATGCATTTACAATTTTTGCATTTCAACACTTGATTTTAAATTTTTTGTATCCTAACACATGGTCAGTTTTTGTGTAGGGTCCATGTACCACCAAGACAAAAGTATATTCCTTTTTGTCTCCATTTAATTTTCTCCAAAAGTCTATCATACCTAATTTCTAAAATTCTATTTACCTCCATAATTTCTTTCTTATGTATTTTTGTGATTCAATTTATCTAGATTTAAGAGACCTAGTTTAAGATCCCCCCTAGCATAATTTTTCTGTGTATTTCTTTTTGCAGCTCTCTTAACTTCTCCGAGAATTGGAATGCCATACCATTTGGTGCATATATGTTTATTATTGATATTACTTCATTATCTGTAGTATCCTTTAGCAAGACATAGTTTCCTTTCTCCTCTCTTTTAATTTCTTCTACTTTTGCTTTTGCTTGATCTGAGATCAAGATGACTATTTCTACTTTTTTTTTTTTTTTTAACTTTGGCTAAAGCACAATAGATCCTGGTCCAGCCTTTTACCTTTCTTGTGATTGTATCATATTTTAAATGTATTTATTGTAAACATCATATTGTAGTATTTTGCCTTTTAATATAGTCTGCTATCTGCTTCTATTTTGTGGAAGAATTTATCCCAATCACGCTCACAGAAAGAAAAAAAAATACTATTCTGTATTTCCCACCATCTTGCTTTCCCCAAGTTATACTGTTCTCTTTCCTTTCTCCATTTCCCTTCTCCCTACTATTTTGCTTCTGACCACTACCTCCCTCAAATAGCTCTCCCTTTTACAGCTCCTTCTTTCTTATCTTTTTTCCTTTCTACTTTTGTTCTCCCTTCTGTTAGCCTCACCTTTCCGTTTCCCTTTCCTCTCCTAGTTCCCTAATAGGGTAAGACAAGTTTCTTTGTAAAGCTAAATATCTCTGATATTCTCTCTTTGAGCCAAATCTGATGAGATTAATGTTCATACAATATTCATTACCCTCTCTTCCTTCTCTCAATTTTAATAGGCCTTTTCCCCCTCTTCATGAGATGTAATTTACCCCATATTATCTCCATTTTCTTTTCTTTTTCTAATACAATCTGACTCCACTTTGAGGTTTTTTTTAATCATCACAATAAAATCAAATGATATATCTTCATCCTCTAAGTATATCCATAACTAAGATACAGTTCTTAAGAATGAAACATAAAATCTTTCCATATAGGGATGTAAACTTTTTTAATTTTTAAAAGAAACAATTATTTACTTCTCAGATCTGTGGAAAAGGAAGGAATTTGTGGTAAAAGAAGAATTAAATCATATTATGGAGTGCAAAATGGATAATTTTGATTATGTTAACTTAAAAAGTTTTTGTATGAAGGAAATAAATGTAGACAAATATAGAAGGGAAGAAGAAACTGGCAAAAAAATTTATATCCAAAGGTTCTAATAAAATCTCATTTCTAAAATATATAGAGAAGTGACTAAAATTTATAAGAATTCAAGACATTCTTCAAAAGATATGAACAGACACTTTTCAGGTGAAGAAATTATGCCATTTCTCATCATATGAAAAAAATGCTCTAAATCACTATTGATCAAAGAAATGCAAGTCAAGACAATTTTGAGGTACTACTACACACCTCTCAGGTTGGCTAAGATAACAGCAATAGATAATGACAAATGGTGGAAGGGATGTGGAGGAGATGGAAACCTGGGACACATATATTGTTGGTGGAGTTCTGAATTGATTCAACCTTTCTGGAGAACAATTTGAAACTATGCCCAAAGGTCTATCAAATTGTGTATGTTCTTTGACCCAGCAATGTCACTACTGGGCATATCCCAAAGAAATAATAAAAAAGGTTAAAGAATCCACATGTACAAAAATGTTTGTAGAAACCCTTTTTGTAGTGTCAAAGAGGTGGAAACTATATAGATACCCATCAATTGGGGAATAGCTGAATATGTTATGGTATGTGAATGTTATGGAATATTTTGGTTCTATAAGAAACTATCAGCAGGACAATATATATATATCATACGTTTTATCGTAATACATCACACTGTTAGGATTAAAAGAGAGAAGTGAGGAAATTAAATTTTGCTAAAGAGTACTATTGTTCTACAAAAAATTATCAGCAGAATGATTTTAGAAAGACCTGAAGAGACTTGAATGCAGTGATGCTAAGTGAAATGAGTAGAAACAAGAGAATATTTTACACTGAAAAAAGAAGATTATAAGATGATCAGTTCTGGTCAATGTGGCTCTTTTCAATAGTGAGATGATTCAGATCAGTTCCAAAGGACTTGTGATGGAGAAAGCCCTCTACATCCAGAGAGAGGAATGTGGAGACAAAGTATGGATCACAATGTAGTATTTTCATCTTTTTGTTGTTGTTTGTTTGCTTTTTCTTTTATTTATCATTTTCCCCTTTTACCCTTTTTGATTATTTCTTTTGTGCAGAATGACAATTGGGGAAATATGTATAGAAGACTTGCATGTGTTTAACATATAGTGGATTACTTGTTGACTAAGGAAGAGATTTGGGAGAAGAGATGGGGGAAAAAATTGCAACACAAGATTTTGTAAGGTTGAATATTGAAAACTATTCTTGCACATATTTTGAAAATAAAAACCTAAAAAAAATTTAAAAAAAAAGATTTGTAAATCATTTAGCACAGTGGCTAAAACACAATAGAAGCTAAATAATTGCCGATTTCCATCCTTTGCAGATGGTGGAACTCTTCAATAGATCTATGACTAAAAATATGCCTGTCTTTTATCTCCTATGCATTATGTCCTACTGTTCCAGTATTTCCAGTAACATGAATGTTAAAAGGTAGATACACAAGAGAAAATTTTACACTATTTTTTTTCTGGGTTTTCAATATAGGCAAATTTGTCAGTCTTCATAAAGTGCTCCTGAGTCTGATTTAGTAAGCTCCTGAACTGAAAATCTGACTGCTGACATTTATTATGCTATACATTCTACAGCAGTGGCCACCTTATGTGCTCTGGTAGGAGCACAGGAGACACGTTCACAGTGTTGAAACATTAAGATTTCATCATGTGTGACTATATTCTCTAACTCTATAAGCTTTATTAGGAGGCAAAATCCTTCCTTGCTAATACATTATATGATTTAATTTTCAAAATAATGTAATATGCACAATATAAGGAATATTACCCCTATGTTTAGAATGAAAATGTGGATATTCCAAGATGTTAAGAATTTTAACCACCCACACAAATAATCATCTTTTCTATATATTACTGGCAAAGCCCATCAATAAGAGAATGAGAAATTCCATTTAAAATTGCTGTAGATAAAATGAAACAATTGGGGGTCTACCTGCCAATACAAATCCAAGAATTATATAAATACAAATACAAAACAGTTCTCACACAAATAAAATTAGATCTAAACAATTAGAAAAATATCAATTGTTCATGGCTAAGTTGAGCTTATATAGTAAAAATGACAATTCTGCCTAAATTAGTTTACTTGTTCAGTGCTATGCCAATCAAACTGCCAAAACATTATTTTATAGAACTAGAAAAAAATAATAACAAATTTCATTTGGAAGAACAAAAGGTTAGACTATTAAGGGAATTAATGAAAACATTATAAAAAGATAATGGTTTAGCAGTATTAAATCTAAAAGTATATTATAAAGGAGCAGTAATCAAAACCATTTGGTACTGGATAGGAAATAGAGAGGGATTCATTGGAATAGATTAGTTACATATGACACAATAATCAAGGCTCAACCCACAAACTCCAACTTCTGAAATAAGAACTCACGATTTGACAAAAATTTCTGGGAAAACTGGAAAATAATATGACAGAAATATGGCTTAGAACTACTCTCCTATCCCATACAAAAATAAGGTCAAAATGGATACATGATTTGGGCATAACAGATGATACCATAAACAAATTGGGAGAAAAGGTGATAATTTATCTGTCAGATTTTTGGAGAATGGAGGAATGTATGATTAAAGAAGAAGTAGAGAATATTATGCAAGGCAAAATGGACAACTTTGATTACATTAAATGAAAAAAAGTTTTTGCATAAAAAAACAGAAATGAGATTAAAAGAGAAGTAAAAAGTTGGGAAAAAATCTTTACAGATTTTTTTTTTGATAAAAGATCTCATTTAGAGCAGAACCAGGAGATCATTATATACTTCAACAACAATACTATATGAGGATCAATTCTTATGGAAGTGGATGTTGTTGACAATGAGAAGATCCAGCTCAGTTCCAATTGATCAGGGATGCACAGAACCAGCTACACCCAGAGAAAGAACACTAGGAAATGAATGTGGACTGCTTACATTTTTGTTTTTCTTCCCAGATTATTTTTTACCTTTCTAAATCCAATTTTTCTTGTGCAACGAGAACTGTATAAATATGTGCACATATATTATAAAAAAGTTTCATTTCTAAAACTTATAAAGAACTGTTTCAAATTTATAAGAACACAAATTATTCTCCAGTTGATAAATAGTCAAAGGATAGGAACAGACAATTTTCTGATGATGAAATTAAAGCCATCTATATTCAAAGGGGAAAAAAAATGCTCTAAATCACTATTGATTAGAAAAATTCAAATTAAAACAGCTGTGGTACTACCTAACACCTCTCAGATTGACTAAGATGACAGGAAAAGATAATGATAAATTTGGAAGGGATATGGGAAAACTGGGACACTAATGCATTGTTGGTGAAGTTGTGAAATGATCCATCTATTCTGGAGACCAATCTGGAACTATGTTTAGACTCTAAAACTATGCATACTCTTTGTTCCAGAAGTGTTATTAGTAAGCCTATATCTGAAGGAAATAATAAAGGATGGAAAAGAACCAAAATGTGCAAAAATGTTCGTAGCAGCTCTTTTTGTGGTAGCAAAGAATTGCTAATTAAGTGGATGCCCATCTATTTGGGAATGGCTGAACAAGATGTGGCTCATGAAGGCAATGAAATATTATTGTTCTATAAAAAATGATGAACCATCTGATTATAGAAAGGGCTGGAAAGATTTTCATGAACTGATGCTGAGCAAAACAAGCAAAACCAGAAATAGATTGTACACGATAACAGCAAGAACATGGAATGATCAGCTATGATCTTAGTGCTTTAGTGATCCAAAGCAACCCCAATAGGCTTTGGCAGAAAATATCATTTACATCCAGAAAAAGTACTAAGGAGATTGAATGTAAATCCACACATGTGATGTTTGCTTCTTTTCTCTCTCTCTCTTTTTTCTTTAACCTCTCCCATGGTTTGTCCTATTTGCTCTGATTTTTCTCTCCTGACATGATTCATAAAGCATTATGTATTAAAAATAAATAAACTTACTGCAATTAAAAAAAAAATTTTACCCTAGTTACTTAGAGAGGAAATATAATGTATAGAGAGCTTTTAAACTAACTACTTAAATAAATGAATAGTGAGAAATAAAATGTAAGTTTTTAGTGACTGTTAATAAGGAGTCTTTATTTAATCTATTAATGTGTATTTTTTTTTTCTTTATATAGTGGTTGTTAGTATTCCCTTTTTCTTTTTTTGGTTCTTCTCCCCACCAATTTACTTTATTTTATTAGTGGTAATATTAAAATTACTATTAAGTAATGTTAATATAGTAATATTAGTATAGTATTTGAGCTTTTATAATAATATTCTATTCATAAGAATATTTCGTAATATATTAAATCTCTCTTTATTGCTGTCTAATGTAGCTCACATTTAAATGTCAAATTCAACATGGGCAAGATATTTGTCTTAATTTTTTATCATTACTATCACATATAATGATCTGAGTTCTATATACTCTTAATAAATCAGAGTTCTACTAATATTTATTTAATTACTCAATTCTATATGGCAAAGAGTAATAGAAAGTAGATAGAGAAGAAGTTTGGGATTACATTGCTGCAGTTTTTGAAGCAAACAATTGATCATTAAGTATCTACTTCAAAGATATCTAATGATGAGCAATTTATTTCCACCCGAGGTAAACCATTTTACTTTGAATTGTCTCCATTACTAACATTTTGTTTTTTTGTTTGTTTGTCTTGTGATGTTTTCTTTGGGTTTTTGTTTTGTTTTGTTTTGTTTCATATTTAGAAATTTGTTTAGTAGAAAATATGGAAGTAGATGGAGTTTTCATTATCTCCTTTTTAATACTTCTGGGTTCATATACTCAGTAACAATAAACTCAGCAAATCAGATAGAATGAGGTTTCTTAGCTAAATACCAACATCGACACACAGACCATGTGTTCCATAACTCAAAAGTACAATGGATCAGTTGGACAGATTGTTGCTTTGCACAAGTCCAGGACAAAAAAAATTTTTTTTGAAAAGGTTTTCTCTTGCTATTCTGAGCATTCCTAAAGGAGTCATACTAGGAGCTGTGAGGTAGCCAATTTTCAAAGTTGGAAAAGGTTTGCAAAAGGAGAAAAAAAAAAAAACCCTTACACAATAGCTATATATTCCAAGGGACCTTGAGCAGACTGTGTTAAAATTAATCCTTTAGAAGTATTATTACACTGTTTGATGGTTTGACAGAATTATATGTTAAGAAATGGATACATGCTAGAATGTTTTTTAATTGCTGCACATTTTCAGCGTAAGAAGGAAACTGACAAGCTATATCACAACCAGATTTAGAGTAGAGACTTGAGACTTTGTTCATATATTTACTTCTTATGAGAGTGAAGTAACTGGGGTTTTTTAACTTAAGAGAGAATAATTTAGAGGGTCCCAACACAATCTTTCCAAAAGTATTTTCTTGACTTTATAGGGTACCAACTGTTTATTTTCAGGAAAATCCTAGTAAGTTTTTGTTCTTTTGGTTGTTTAGCAAGGAAGCAATGACAGTCTCATGCCAAGAATTAACTTTCTCCTGTTTTAATATTTGTAAAAGGAAATGATGCCATTGCTCACAAAATAACTGCTCCCTAGGTGAGCATATCCCCTTCTTCCCAAGTGAAAAGATTTAACATCTGAAAGGGATGCTATAGTTTTAATCACATTGGGAAATAACTGCTATTAGAAGAAAGAAAGATAAGACATATTCTGCCTTAACTAAGCTTTGAATTCTCACTGAGTATAAAACAGGGTGGAACAACTAACATGAAATAGAAGGTGCAGAGGCAAATTTAAGATATAGAAAAAGAAAAACAATCTAATGATTACAAATATTCAAAAGTGAAATGGACTGCCTTGAGAAATAAAAGGCTGTTACTTAAGCTGTAGCTGGATGAAGACTATAAGATATATTTTAAAGCACATTCCTGATTACTACTGAGTTATGCTAAATGTGTCAAAGAATACTGAATTTGCAATGAGGGAGCCCAAATTCACATCCTTCCTCAGATATTTACTATGATTCCCAGTTAACCCATTTAACTTCTTTGAGTCTCAGTTTCCTCATCCATAAAATAGAGCTAAAAATCATTTAGGGTTAGGGTTATGAGGGTTAGTTATGAGGATCCAGAGACATAATAATATGCAAAAGATTTCCCACACCTTAAAGTTCTTTAAAAATCTAGCTTTTATCATTCTCATTGGTATACCTTCTAATTTTGAAAGCATCATTATTCTCTCTCTTTCCCTCCTTCCCCGCCTCTCTGTCTCTCCTTCTCTGTCTTTTTGTCTGTCTCTCTGTCTCTCTCTCTCTCTCTCTCTCTCTCTCTCTCTCTCTGTCTCTGTCTTTCTCTGTCTCTCTGTCTCTGTCTCTGTCTCTCTCTGTCTCTGTCTCTCTCTCTCTCTCTCTCTCTCTCTCTCTCTCTTTCTCTCCCCCTCATTCCACTTCTTGCTCTTTCTCCTGAAAAACAAATTGACAAAAAAGAAAACATTTTAAAGGTATCCTGTCCTTACCCAAGCAATGTATCCTAAGGTCTTTTCTCCTTGACTTGCTCACTCCAACCAAAATCATACTGGCAGTGATACAGTTAATAAATTTATTAAATACCTATTATATATTTGGAGAGGCAAAAAAAAAAAGATAAAAGGCAGTCTCTGCTTTCAATCTAATGGGGTCCTGGTGAGAAAATTAAAGAAAACCATTCAAAAGAATATAAGGTTCTTGAAGACAGAGGCTCTTTTGTTTCTGCCTTGCATTCTTATACCAACTACAATTCCTTGAACATAGTAGACTTTTGATAAATCTTTGTTAAATTTAATCAAATCACAGGTCAGTTTCTATAAATAGCATTTTTTAATGTCTCAGAAAAATATGACAAATGTCAGCATGGCAAACAGAACAAGGAACATTATTTGAATTCTTTTCCAATACATTTGATGAGTATCTGAACAAATTAAAAAATGACAAGAAGAATGACCAATAATTATGTGCCTGTTGATAGAGAGCATACCTATGGTTTACCTTTCATTTAGAGTTAGAAGGAGGCATAAAAACCATTTAGTCCAACATTATGATTTTAAAGATAAAAGAACTAAATCTCCAGCTGCTAACATGACTCAATGTTTTATGAATGGAAACAAAAAAAGAATTTAGTCACAAATCTAGTTCCTGGAATTTTATATCTTGTATTTCTACTTCACCATCATTTATATTATACTAAGTATAAAAGTAAAGGCTGAAAATTTTTCTTCATATATTAAGGCACACACCATTTAACTATGCATTCAATTTGATGGATGACTTCAGGAGAGGTTTAGACCTCTGATATCAAATTCAAATAGAAATGAAGGCTAATAGAAAAGTTTAAGAAACCACATATTGGTTTAGAAATAGCACACATTAATTTTAAATCTTTTATAGCATTTCGTTAATTTTATTAAATATTTCCCAATTGCTTTATAATCTGGTTTGAATCTGCTTGAAGTATTGCTTTAGATGTATTTAGTTGGAACAGTGGGTACAGTGTTCGACTTGGGAAAGATGAGTTCAGATCTTATTTCAGACACTTATTAGTTGTGTGAGATGGATTATATACCTTAATTCCTCTTGTCAGTTCTTTATCTGCAAAATGATAATAATAATAATACCTATTTATAGGATTTTACTGAAGACCAAATAGACTAATCAAAGTGCTTCATGAACATTATATAAATTTAACTAAACATTATTATTCCCACACTCAAATTCTATGATTAAATCCATTAAAATATCATCTTTATGTTGATGGTTTTCAAATAGACAAATAGATTAATCAAAGTGTTTCACAAAGATTATATAAATTTAAGTAAATATTATTATTCCCACACTCAAATTCTATGATTAAATCCATTTACCCTTTTTATTTGTAGAATCTGCATTGGTTCTTAAACTTCAAAAGCCCTTACTCATTCTTCAAAAAACCTTCTAAGATATTGGTTTCCTAGATAAGGGGTTAAAAAATTGTATAAAGAGTTATTTCTAAGACTGATTACAATTCTGCAGTATTTATCCACTATGATTCTCAGTATACTCTTGACTGAGAGGTAAAGGATCTCCATTATCTTGCACAAGAAAATGAATACAAGATTGAAGAAATATTTATTAAATACTTACCAAAGACAAAACAGTCAGCTGAATGCTAAGGCTATAAATGGAAAAGAGATCCAGTCCCCATATTCAATGAACTCCCATTTTAGTTGGGAATAACAGTATAAGTTCAGCTGTTGGGCAAAGATATTTGTCTAGAGATCTAGAGATTCCAATAATAAAGCATATTGTGACACCTGGTGGGCCAGAAAATATAACTGATGAAGTAGATGACTAATCTTTAGATAATTGTGCAAGGACAACTATATGTTGACTTGAAAGATTGTGATTGATTACTACTCATCAATGTAAATAGCCATAAACAGTATGAGTCTAACCTGTAACCCAGCACCTGTAGATAACAAGACTAATATTTGGGGAAGGAGTAGTAAGTAGTAAGTAGTAGTAAGGAGAAGTAAGTAGTAAGTAGTAGTGAAAGTACTCTGGGTTACCTTGAGAAGGGGTGTAAATAGGAGACTAAAAGAAAAAGTGGGAAATGGAAAAGAACAATGACAAAAAAGTAGTTTTGTGATGGGTGATATTACAATGAGATCTAAGATGAAGACATCAACCATGCACCTGATGCACCTTAATGGAAAAACAAAGAGTTTTATTCCAGGACAGTTAGAACTAATGTGATATATTCTTCAGTCACAGCAATTTATGAAGAACATTTGCTAATACAATCTACTGTGAACTCAGTGGATGCAATGAACACATATCAATTCAATCATGGATCTCTGAAATATTTATTGTTATTTTTCTTATTTTATTCCTTAATTTCTTCTCTAAATTACCAAAAGTTCCTGAAAGATTAATGGATGTTTTCCAAGAGATGTCTGGAATGATCCCAGATCCATTGAGCTAGATGCAATTATTATGTTTGACCTTGATTTGTTATGAAAAAAATTCATAATAAACATGTCCCTCAAGATTTTGCCCTATGTCCTCTTCTCTTTTCCCTCTATATTTCACGTGGCAATTTATCAGTCTCCATGAATTTAATTATCTTCTTTATGTTGATGGTTTTCAAATCTATTTATTGTGTTTTGATCTCTCTGTTGACTTCAAATCTCATCTGTCCAATTGTTTTTCAGATATCTTGAATTGCATTTCCAGCAGACATCTTGAACTCATTATGTTCAAAACGTATCTCATTATCTCTTCCGCTAAATTTTTCACATACTATAGAGACCAATACTATCCTCCCATTCCCTCAAGCTTACAATTTAGGATGTCATCTTGAATTATTCATTATCTCTCATCACCCATATCCAATCTATTGTCAAGATCTGTTCATTTTACCTTTGCAACATTTCTCATATTTTCTTTCTCTGGTATTGCAATAATTTTAGTGTATCACCTCACATCTAGACATGTTGATACCCAAATCTCTCTTGCCAAAACATCCTCCTTTCAAACCTCTAAAAGGCCTTCATTTTAGGAAGACTTACATCACCCTCCTCACTTTCCCTCCTCAAAAGGTCCATTGGTTTCTTATTGCCTCCAAGAGCAAATTTGAAATGTTCTTTTTGGCATAGAAAGTCCTTTCAAATCCAGCAAACTTTCTACCTTTCCAGTCTTCATACACCTTACTCTCTTAAATATACTCTTCAGTTTTGTGACATTATCCTCCTGACTGTTTCATAAATAATACAATCCATATTTCAGCTTCTGACATTCTGATTGTTTCCTATGCCCAGAATGTTCCCCTTTCTCTGCTCTCAATCCTAATAATCCTAGCTTCCTTTGTGTATCAACTAAAACCTCACCTTCTACAAGAAGGCTTTCCTAACCCGTATTAGTTCTTAGTGTCTTCTTAATTTGGTAATTATTTTCTATTTATCCTATATATAGCATGTTTGTGCATATTTATCTAACTATTCAGCTATATAAGAATGTGTTGAAGAAAGCTGGAGGTACAGTGGATAGAGTTTTGAGCCCGAACTCAGGGAAATCTAATCTCAGCTCTGTTTTCAGACACTTTCTATTCTTATATCCTAAGAAAATGGCTTAACTTCAAACTACCTCAATTTCCTAAAATGTAAAATGGGGATAAAAAATAGCTTCTAACTCAGAAGGTTGTTGTCATGATCAAATGAGATACTATTTAGAAAAAAAAAAATCACAGCATAATTACTGAAACACAGTAAGTGCCATTATTAACATTTATTGCATTCTTTTTAATGTGTCTGTTACATATATACACGCAGACACATATACATATATATATAATATATTGTATGTATTCCTATATACAAGCATATATGTAAATAGATGTGTGTGCATCTGTATATGTGCATCATCCAAATATATCTAGATGAAATATACTTCATTATGTTTTCTATTCTTTTGTGTGTGTGTATCATCCTCTGTGGCCAAACAAATTAAAAAATCCATTTTTCACATAGAATCCTTTCAAAAACTTGAAGGCAATACTTATTCTATTTGCCATTCCCAGTCCTCTTATATACAAGTTAAATATTTCTAATTCTTTCAAGTAATATTCATATGTTAAAGACTTCAGTACCTTTATCACTTTTAGAAATCTTCTTTGATCTTATGCTAACTTTTCCAAAATATGATGCTATCAGTGCCAATGCCATAAGATTTTTGTAGAAAACAAAACAAAAGAAAACATGGCTTTAAATTATCAGCTTTTTAATAAATGTGGATATTATTATTTTCAACGATCTTATTAATAACAATTGGTCAGAGTATAATCAATGGTTGTCAACTCATTTTATAATGTCATTATTTAGATAACCAGCCCCATGTGAACTCCTTAACCAATGATTGACATTACCACAATCAGATTAACTCATATTCCACAAATATAATATATAATAATATGTTGAAATATCTTATTAACAATATGCACACTAAATATGATAAATCTCCCCTTGCAATCATAAGTACTGTCATGGAAACTCATTGACCACTTCTATTGAATATTTTTATTGGAGGAACAATGGAAGGAAAATCAGGCTTTACAAATAACTACTTTTATTGACCCATAACACAAAGATAATATAGAAAAAAGAGGAAGATGACTGTATATTTATTTTTCCTATACAACTTTCAATGAATAATGGATTATTAGTCTGAAATCTTAAAGCAATTTCCAGATTTTAAATTTTAAAAAATCTAATTATCAGTGCTATCTAAAAGTTGAATAGTTTATGTTAGAAGGTGGTTAGTTACCCTAAAACTAGGATACCAAAGAATGAATAAGCAATTGGTGAGTATGCTGTAATGAGTATTCATTTTTATTTATGGGTTCAATTAGTCAGTTTATAGAGCTGACTTTCAATTTACAAAAATTCTGTAATTTGTTGGAATGCCTTGAGTTAGAATAGACTTATTTGCTAAGCTTTATTCTAAGGGAAATTTAATGTTGACTTTTCTGATTAGCATAAATTTAGAAACGGCTCATTATATATCATAGACCCATTAAATTGATATCTAAACTTTTGTTGTTCCACAGTTCTTTTTTATTGTCCTGACTCAGTTTCCCTAATTCTCTTGACTCAGTTTCCCTAAATTGTCCTGAGTTTCCCTGAATTGTTCTGCCTCAGTTTCTACTTGTTCTTCTCAATCCTGCAACACCACCCATCCCTTCTAATCAGAATATTTGATAAGGATAAAAGACCTTCTATCTTAGACATCATGACCCCAGCCCTTCCCTACTTATCTGAATGCCTCCCCCAATCCTGGAATATCTGGTGTCTCCTCCCTGTCAGAGTCCTGTTCCAGCTCTTAGCACTCTGAATCTGCCCCTGCCTCTATCTACCCCCTGTATCTGAGCCACATGTATATATGTCATTGAGAACTCAGATTGTTGCTGGATTCTTGAAGATGATAGTCTCATTCCGCCCTGCGACCAAACCATCGATCCATTTGGTCCCAGTTAATCTCTCCCTTTCAAATAAAATATTATAACTCTCTAATCTCTATCTTGTCTCAGTTTCTTTGGCATTACACTTTAGAATTAGAAATTCAATATACTTGAGGTAAAGTATCATTCAATATCACAACAGAAATGTCCCCCTGTAAACTGAACCCCAAAGTCCATTTATTTAGGGTTCTCTTTTCCTTGATGGAGCTCACTGCCAGGGGCCTTAATAAGAGGTGATCTGAAGTTAAGGAGGGTACTAGAGGGGAGAAGTTTGCTCCTATTCTAGATTAAGTGATTCTTCAGATCTCTTCAATTTTGTTGGATTCTTCAATTACTTTTGGCTTCCAGTTTCAAGAGAGAGAATAGGAAATGCCCAGCTCCATTTCAGGAAAACAGTGTGAGAAGAAACTAACATGAGAGGAGTTGACAATCTTCCATCATCCCCATTTCCCAAGCTTATTGCACTAAAGTCTTTTAGAGTAAGATCTGAGTGTCTCTCTCTGGGATATTACGCCTTTTTTTTTTTTTTTTTTTTTTGATAGAAGAGTTGCTTCACTCTGTATTATTTGATATAGATGGATAGATAGATATGCATATATGTGTGTATATACACATATGTATGTATACATCTACAGAGTTTCTATACATATAGAAAGATATCCATACACGCACATAATATATACATACATATATATGCAGACATATGCACATACATACACATATATGCATATATATATGTATTTTACTATGTATGTTTTTTCTGATTTTTGTTTTTTGTTGTTTAACTTGGATAAACAGGTTCTTTACTGATTTTTTCATGTAGCCATTATTGAATTAGGAAAAGAGGATTTGATAGGAAAAGAGTCAAACTTAGGATATAAAACTGAAGTCTTCCTCCCAGTTAATAAACAATTATCTGAAAATTAAGTGGAAAGAGCATATCCTCACTAATAAAAATACTGAAAGGAGCAGATAAGTATAAAATGAACCTGATGTCCTTTCTCTTTGAGGAGAACAGAGTGGATAAGCATTTGTCCCCAATATCCTGCTTTCCCTTTTGCCAAGAATTAAAATCTCTCTTGAAGAAAGACAGGAAGAGTCTAGAGGTGTCCCTTCTGCATACCTTTAAGTCATACAATGATACCCTCATGCTACATGTGAGTTACAACTCTTTGCTATACTTGGAAGTAATATATCAATAATTTTTACAATATTAGGCCTATGAACAATCTTCAAACATAAGATTATTAGAATTTAGAATTAACACTACAAGAGTCTTCAAAAATAAAATATTAGATAATATGACATAGAATGGAGCCTATTTCTTTTTGACTATACAATGAACTTGAGAAACAACAAACATGAATATTTCCATATACAAAGAACAAAAAAAAAAAAAACAGATTTTACTTGTGACTATGACTCACTATGGCATATAGATTGTTTCTCTTTTTAGAGAATGCATTAAATTTAACACAGTAATACCAGGATTGTCCTGGTTATTTATGTCCCCTTTCAAACTTCCTTTAGAATGCTGCATTTTAACAGATTCCCCAGAGTGAACAAGTAAATTGATTGCAGTTATGCAATTACAACATGTTATTAACATAACTTGTTAATGATAGAGTAAAGGGTTGGAGCCATGATTTCTGAATCCTTGGTCAATGATTTTCTTATTATATCTCATGGCCTCTCAGGGAATATCATCTTAATGTTGATCCATTTATTGAATGTCTTAGAAAGATAGCTCCCTATATGAATCAGGTTTTGCAAAGATGAAACCTCAAAAAATGATGTTGTTTTGTTCTTTTGGACAGGGAAAGAGGGGAGGAATCCAAAGGTTAAGACTAGAGCTGTACAAGTCAAACACAGTCGTAGAAAACCATTCATATGAAAAGGAGCAATACAAGATCACTGAATTGCTAGGCAGAAAATAACTTTTTTCAGTCAGACTGATATCCATCTTTAGTCCCTGCTATTGGAATGCCTGAGGCTAAAGCTGATCAAGTGTATTCAGTGAGCTCATGGGGTGTTCAGTAGTGGAGTTCAGCCCATGAGCTCATCTTGGCCCTCTAGTTAAGGTAAGATGAAGAGGAAAGGGAAAGGAGGAATTTGAGAAAGATGAAAAGAAAGAAGAAAAGCAGAAATAAGAAGAAGGAAGTGGAAAATGAAGAGGAGGAAGAGATGGAAAATAAGGACGAGGTGAAGTAGGAAGAGGAGGTGGAGGAGAAAGAAACTTTTCTAAAAATAGACCTGTCTTAAAGTGGAACCATACCTTTAGAGGAACAGTTTCCTCCTTTTCTGAGTCTTATAATAATTAAAGGATAGAGGATCAATTGTCAGGTGTGCTTTAATGGAATTTTCTTTGGTTATACTCTAGAATAAATGTTTGCTGAAGTCTGTGTCAACTTTATAACTGAGTTTCTGTAAGGCCCAGTTCTAAACTTCAAAATCAGGAATATTCCCTGTACACTATTCTGTCCCTACAATCTAGTCAGTTTTTAGTGAAAAGTATAGAAATGAACTCTTACCTCAAAATAGATAACAATAATTCATAATAGCAAACATTTACATTGTTCTTACTATGTTTCAGGCAATATGCTCAGAATTGTACAATTATTATGTTATGCCCCAATTTTCTTTTATTGTCCTGACTTAGTTTCCCTAATTATCCTGACTCAGTTAATAATTAATTGTTCTGCTCAATCCTGCAAAACCATCCCTCCCTCTTAATCAGAATTTTTGATAAGGATAAAAGATCTTATATTTTAGAATATCAGAATGCCTTTCCCCATCCCAAGCTATCAGAATATCAGATATCATCTTATCAAGATGCCTCTCCTTGTCTCCAGGGTGCCTCTGCCCATTATGTCTCAAGTGGCTCACCTCACCCTGCCAGAATCCAGTTCCAGCTCTCAGCACATTGACTCCACCCCTGCCTCCATCTACCCCCTGAATCTGGGTCATGTGTGTGTATATATACATATATATGTCATTGAGAACTCAGATTGTTTCCTGGATCCATTTGGTCCCAGTAAATCTCTCCCTTTTAAATAAATTGTTAAATAATCTCTAATCTCTATCTTGCCTCAGTTTCTATGGCATTACAATTACATCTTTTATTCCTTATAACAACCTTAAAAAGTAAGTGCTATTTTTAAATTCTTATTTTTTTCAAAGTAGGTACTATTGTT
The DNA here is from genome assembly GCF_902635505.1 of Sarcophilus harrisii. Taxonomy (NCBI): domain Eukaryota; kingdom Metazoa; phylum Chordata; class Mammalia; order Dasyuromorphia; family Dasyuridae; genus Sarcophilus; species Sarcophilus harrisii. Next base: position 61,501,807 of record NC_045427.1, on the reverse strand, counting down.
CCTCCCATTTTACAGATGAAAAAATGAGGCAAACATTTAGTGACTTGCCAAGGTTGACAGAGAGAATAAAGTGTATCTGGCTATATTTGAACTCAAGCTTTCCTGCTTCCAGGTCCATCTCTGTTATCTACTGGTCCACCCAGATTGAAATGGATTAACTCCGAGGATTTTTCACATTTTGAACTTCAGTGATTCAATGAATGAAATAGTTACTTTCCCTTGTTTTAATGACAGTCTCTGGCTAAGAAATGCTTTGTAACCTACCCTGATTTTAAACGTAATCTGAAACAGCATTCTCATAGGAATAGAATTCAGAACAAAGGAGCTAATAAATAAATCACTCTTTCTTCCCTGATTTGTTTTTGTAATATTAGATTTAATTCAGAGCACCAGAATTGAAGAAGGGTGCTGCAAATTAGAGTATATCCAAAATATAATAACCAAAATGGTGAATGGACTACCAGTTGTTCAGTGGTTTTTCAGTGGTGTCCAAGTCTTTGTGACCACCTGGACCTACCTCCATGGGGTTTTCTTGCCAAAAATACTAGAGTAGTTTGCCATTTCTTTCTCCAGTAACAGAGTAACAGCTCACATAGCTAGGAAGTCTTCCTAACTCTAAATTTAGTGGTCTGTGCTACCAACCTCCCCTTACCAGTCCCAGAATAGGATGGATACTATATCAGAATTAGCCAACTATGCCTCAAAACATAATTACTAAGGAGTTTACCCACAAATAAACCAACAAAATTATTCACATCTGGTGCTATCCTTTACAATGCTAAATCTCTGTCAAAGATTAGTCCTAGGATTTTTGATGTATGGTACAAAATTCAGTTCAGCAGAAGCTTTTATTATTTCTTTGAATTGTTTATGTGCAAGTTATTCAGTGAGGCAGATTGCAACCCACCCATACATGTCTCTTGTCCATCACCTTTCATAAATCTCTCTCAGTGTCAAAAAAATATGTGTACCACCTTCGTTTAGAAAAGTCCTTCTTTGACATTGCCAGGTCCCCAAAGTAACACGTGGAGTAGCTATTATATTTCCTAAAAATAGAATTGTTTCACCTGTAAATTGAGGAAAATTGCGTGTCATATATCTCAATAATATCAATGTGGGATGTGGGATGGGTCAGGTGCAAGACCCCTTCCCAATCCAATTAACTAATCAGAGACATCAGATACAAAGAGAAAACATTTATTTAATCTCCACAGGGAGAGGCCCAGATGCACACCTGGGAGCAATCCCAACTCTGCCATGTGCTCCTGGAACCTGACCTGCTTCCGGCTTGTCCAGGGTTTAAAAGCTAAAGACTTGAGCCTTCTCATTGGATAGACTAAAAGAACGTAACCAGCCTTGACCAATGGCCACCAATTCTGGCTGCCTTCCACAGGTCATGTACTGAGAAATACTTCATCCAAGCAGTCCCATTCAGTCCCCCCTCTTTTTCATCAATTTGAAGATTTCTTACCCCAATATATACATCCCACCTCAAGCAGTCCAGATCCAGACTTATTTAGGATAAAGGGACAAAGGTCTCATCTTCTGGAGCTGCTTCAGGCTGACCAGGGGTGTATAGCTAATTCTACCCAGTGGGGTCCTGACTGTAAAGGGAAGATGAGTGAGTTGTAGGTGGGGACACATGCAGCAGCAGCAGCAGCAGCATCTGGTCCTGAATGTCAGAATCAGGTCTCAGTAATTTTCAGGATGACCAGTAGTTGGAATTTCATACTTCAGAGTCTGGAAGAATCAGCTTTCACAAGTATATTAAAATGCAAGGACTAAATATGAGTTATAGAGAAAAAATAAACAGAGGTAGAGTTAATAAACAGGTTACTAAGGATAGAAAGCAGGAAACCCACCCAAAAGAAGATGGGGGAGGGGGGGAGAGGAGAGGGAGAATAAGGCTATCAAAAGTGCTCACACTTATGGTCAGCTGGTTGTCATGGTGTATAAAGCCCCAGGCCTGGAGTCAGGAACTTTTCAGTGATATAAGATTCTTTAATGTTATAAATTATAGAGAGATTGCTGACAGATTAGTTGAGAGGATCTACGAGAGTTTCTCTTATCAATAAAATCAGAGGTAAAGTTGATTTGTATGCATTTTAAAGATAATAGTACTAATACTTTGACTACAATCATCATTGTCATCATATTTTCATGCAGCATATAGACTTTTAATGTTTGCAATATGATTTAAAGATTCTATCTCCTTTTCTTCTCACAGTAATCTTGAGAGGTAGGTGTTACTATATTTTATAGATGAGGAAACTGTTACAAACAAAAATTAAGCAACTTGCTTGTGGTCATATAATTAATAGTTATTTGAAGCTCATTTTGACCTCAATTCTTCTGATTCCAAGTACAGTTCTCTTATCTACTGAGTCACCTACCCACACCCCAGGCAAACAGAGATTAAGTGAATTGCCTAGATTCATAGAAGTAATAAGTGTCTGTGACTGATTTTAAATTCTCTTCCTGACTCTATATCTAGCAATCTATCTGCTATACCATGTACCTACTGTCATTAATAATAACAGTAATTATTATTAAAATTCATATAGCGCTTTAATATTTGTAATGACATATGCATACATAATTTTATTTGTGCTCCACAATAATCTTCTATATTAAGTAGTACCTTTTTGTCTTTATTTTACAGATAAGGAAGCTGAAGATCACAGAGTTTTAGTGGGACCAGTGGTCATATAATAAATAAGAATTGGGGGTAAGATTTTTAAAAAGCTCTTTCTGATACCAAGTATAGTATCCTTTCTATTACCCTGTGTAGTCACCTTTTATCTCAGAGTGACATGTTTGCATCAATTCATCCTTTTACATATGAAGAAATAAAGACCCAGAGGATGGATTTGACTTGTCTGCAGTTACACAACTAATATGACCTTAATGGTAGAAAATAGGAAAAATATTTTAGATTCTGCTTTGGGATCTTCTTAAGCTATGCTAAGGATGTCTTTGCAAGAAAGATAGTGATTTAAAACAATCAGGCATGATATTTGATATTCCTTCTCGACACACAAAAAAGTCAAGGGAAGCCATTTGTCAGTGAGTTGATATTTTTCTTGGGAAGCCTGTTAACTAATCAATCTAATGGCAAAGAAGTGAAGATAAATGGTGGCCATTTTGCTATGGAGAAAACTGTATATGAAGATAAATTTTGTGCATTTGACTTCATTTCATCTGTAGTTATCATTGCAGTAATTGTTGTGGAATACTCAAGGTGCTCTTCAGATCATGGGCAAGTTAGAAACATTTAAGTTGTCTGGATAGACCAGTAGCAAACAATGAATCTTCCTCCATTCTGTTTTTATGCATAGAGAGCTACAATTCAGGAACTGTGTTTCCCATTTGAATGTAAATCTGGCAGTTAGCAAACAGAGAGTTTCTTGACTTTTTCTCTGCTGAACAATCAATTCTCACTTTTAGCATCCACAAAATATGCTGGGAACATCTGCCAATTGTAAAAAATGCAGCAATAGAATCACATGATTCTCCTTGGAATGCAATGTAGGACTTTTTCCAACAGGGAGTGGTAATGTATCTAATGAAAACTGCTCTGGGTTTGGAAGCAGGGGACCTCAGTTCAAGAAAAAGTACTGATCTTTGCTTGCTCTGTTATCTGGTTAGCTCATTTAAACTCTCAAAACCTAGGAGAATTGCAGACTCTCTAACTTGAATGGGACTCCAAGGATAATTAAGTACAACTTGTCCCTAAAAAAAAATACCTTTTCCCACATGCTTGAAGAATGGTTATCAAGGCTCTAATTGAAGTTTTTCAGTGATAAATATTTTTATTTATTCATTCATTTGTTTCTTTGTTTATCTCTTACCATGGAACTCTGGATAATTTTACTGGGAAGTTGATCTTTACCTTAATCTTTGTGTGTGTGTGTGTGTGTGTGTGTGTGTGTGTAAAATGTGGGTAAAGTCAAATCTTCCTAATTGTGATTCATGGGATTAATCAAAATGATTCTAATTGTGATAAGTGAACTGAATAGAACCAAAGAAACACTGTACATAGAAATGACAAAATTATGTAATGATCAACTTTGATGGACTTGATTTATTTTTTTTAACAATGGGATGATTCAAGGAAATTCCAATATACTTGTGATTGAAAAAGCTATTCACATGCAGAGATAACTATGAAGAATAAATGCTTAATATGTTTGTTGAATAGACTCACGAGTGAATTAATAGGCATCACTATCACTATAAGTTACTGGCATTTTCCATATATCATCTCCTCCCCACAACTAATCACTGATTAGTAATTATAAAACTAGCAATACACCCACACACATGTGTGTGTATATATATATATATATATATGTATGTATGTATATATGTGTATATATATATATATATATATGTGGTATATGCATGTATATATATATACATATATTTAATGTGTATGCATGTGTGTGTGTGTGTGTGTGTGTGTGTGTGTATGATGAAAAAGGAGGAAGGGAAGACATGGTTTTCATATAGCAATGTGTGGCTGGGAGAGTTGGTCTATGATGAAAGCTGAGAGCCAAGAATCAATGATTTTCTGGGACTAGAGAAGAATTTTGAGAGTCCTCCTGTCGTGCCACAGTTCTCTTTTATTATTCTGACTCAGTTTCCCTAAATTGTCCTGCCTCAGTTTCCCTGAATTGTGACCTAATTGTTCTGCTCAATCCTGCAAAACCACTCCTCCCTCTTAATCATCAGAATATTCGATAAGGATAAAAGATCTCATATTTTAGAATATCAGAATGCCTCTCCCTTTCCCAATCTAAAAGAATATCAGATACTGTCTTATCAAGATGCTTCTCCAGTGCCTCCCCCCATTATGTCATCTCTGGTGCCTTCACCCTACCCTCTTAGCACCCTGACTCTGCCCCTGCCTCAGTCTACCCCCCACGTGTATATATGTCATTAAGAACTCACATTGTTTGCTGGATTCTTGGAGTCTATAGTCTCATTCAACCCTGGGACCAAACCATGGATCCATTTGGTTCCAATAAATCTCTTCCTTTCAGTTTCTCCGGCATTACACTTCACAGCATGATCAAATCAGTCAATACTTAAATAAATTGATTTAGACTAGTCACAGAAAGGTTAATAAATAAATTAATTAATCAATTAAATTAAAAAGTTGAATCTTAAATGCTTTGGCCACATAATGAAAAGATGGGAGTCATTGGAAAATAACTTGATATTGAGAAAGATTGAAGACAAAAAGGAAATGGATGGCAGAGGATGAGAATTTCATGGGAAAAATGAACACAAATTTGGACAGACTTCAAAAAAGAGTGAAGGATAGACTTATTGTGCTATGGTTCATGGTGTCATATAGAGTCAGAAATGACTGAACAAGTGAAAAACAACCTAGAGGATATAAATACTATTTTCAAGTATTTGAATGGCTATCATGTGCAAGAGAAATTAGACTTGTTTGACCTAGAGAACAGAATTAGGAATAATGTGTGTACAATAGAAAGCAATACATTTTAGCTCAATATAAGAAAAAACCTAGTAACATTTAGAAAATCCAAACACTCAATATATCTGATTTGGAGATAGTAATTTATCACTTAATATTTTGAGGGGAAAAAAGTAACCGCACATCTTTGTTTATAGAGTCCCAAAATCTCAGAATTGAAATCATCTATCCTGAATTACAATGGAATAAAATACTATTCACACCATTTCCAATAGGATGAAAATTAGTTTTTTTTTAAAAAACAGACTATTTAAATTTAAACTTTTAAAATAAATTTTCTAATTAATTTAATATATCATTTAAAAATTATTAATGACTTTTATTTTTTATATCACAAATGTTTACAGATATATGCAAAGCAATGAGTGAGAAATAATGCAACATTCCACCCTCATATCTCTCCACATAACAATCAAGATAAATATTTCCTTATGTATTTTCTACATGTATACTGATAATTATAATTACTCAGGATTTGTCCTTATTTCAGTGTTTTTTTTTTCCTTTATTGTTTTATTTGTGTACATTGTCATTCTGTTTACTTCATTCTACAAATTTATACAATAATGTTTCTAATAGTTCTTATAATTTCTTATATTTATCTTTCCTTAGGAAAATGCTTTTGTACATCTTAATATCATTTTGACTATTTTCCAGGTAATGACCATACACTTTGCTGTGATTTAAAAAAAAAAAATTCATTATTTGTTCCAACTGGTATTGTGTGTGTGTGCATTTTTAGTATATTTATCTAACTATTTTTCCCCCTTCTTAGGGTTTATGTCCAATAAAAGGTTTACTGGGCCAATTTATATGAAGATCTTATTGGGTGACTTTTCTCAGCCAGTTTCAAATGGTCTTGACATCTGATGTTGAAGAATGTGCTCACAAAATATCCTCAAGTTTAGAAGATATTTTTCATTCATTTATTTATTAATGTATTTGTTTATTCATTCATTCATTTAGTGAGATAAATACGGTGAAGTGACACAGCTACTAAATGTCAAGTGTCTAAAGCCACATTTGAATCCAGAGCCTTCTGACTCAAGGATCAATGTTCTATTCACTAAATCACCTTGCTGCCCCTATAGGAATTTTCAAGGGATATTACAAAAGGCATTCCTCATATGTTATGTAATAATTGATGAAAAAATCTTTCATTTCCACATTGGGCATATGTGGGACAAATTAGGAAATGACTCAGAATCTCTTTCATCACTGATGTACTTTGAGTGACACTATAAATTATTTAATATATCTGTGAATAGAAAAAGTCTAGACTATCTTCATCATTCCAGATAGCAAAACTAGAACCAATAGGTAAAAGGTGTAAAGTTTTTGAAGTTTTACAGAGATGTCATCATAATTTATTGGTAGTGAAGTAAAAATAATACTAACACATAAATTTATAAATGTACATACACACATACACACACACATGCAGTTTTGTTATTATTTTGACTCATTTTTATTCACCAAACAAATTATTGATGGCCAACTGTGGAATAGGTAAGTATGTGGTGTAATGAATAGTATTCAAGGCAAGAAGTCAGAAAGACTAATCTTCCTTAATTCAAATTTGACCTTAGACATATACCAACTGTGTGAGCCTAGGCAAGTCATTTAATCTTTTTTACCTCCATTTGCTGATCTGTAAAATGAACTGGAGTAGGAAATGGCAAAGTACTCCAGTTTCTTTGTCAAGAAAAGCCCAAATGGGGTCACAAAGTGTCAGATATGATGGAAAAATGAGAAAACAACAAGCATGTGAAAAGTTCTGTGCAACTTTCCCTATTTGCTTAATTCTCTATTTTACTGAACCTATTTATAAAATGGCAGTCCTAGAATTGGAAATTTAGTGGTGTAGAGAAAATCTTTCAATTATTTCCAAGGATTATTTTACTTCACAGTATTTTTCCCTCAGTGTCCATATGTTAATGAAACTCACATCCACATTTGCTATTTTAAGGTTTCTGAGAAAGCTTTATCTCAGAATTTCCTATGGTTTATACGCTCATTAGTCTTCTTGGCGAGGCAGAGTTTTCCTGTTCTAAAGCTCTGAGGTTTTTCAGTGGACCCTGTTGGCTCTTTGTTGAGGATTTTGAAAGTCTTTATTATCTCCAAGTTGACTTAGTTCCAGAAGAAGCAGAGTTTTGGTGCTGAACTCTCTGTTCATTTTTATGGTCTTCTCTCAGAAGTTTAATGCCACTTTAATGAAGTTTTATTGCCATTAATATGCTGCCACTCCAGCTGCTATAAGAAATATGTAACCAAACAATAACTTCAAATAGGTAAATTCATGATTAAATTGTACTAAAACATCAATGCCAGTTGGCCTCAGTTCATAATTTCCAAATGCAGATCATTTAGAATGATTGGCTACTTAAGTCTCGTAATTCTTTCAAATAGAAACTCTATAAACTTAAATCATTACATTTAGCTGACAGAACAACTCGTATTTTTTGGAGCTAAAGATATATTTTTTATGGCCACATGGTGGACTCTATTTATCACTCACCATAAACTACAGGAAAAAAAAGGATTTTTTGATCTGTTTTGTTTTTAGATTAGATGACTAAATTTGGATCTAGTAATCAGATTCCAAATATTTTTGCTTTCTATTACTTCCTCTTTTTCAATATTTCCACCTTCACTATGATATGCATAAATTAGGTAAGATCTTCTACTCTTACTTCCTATATTTTGGAATTCACCCAGCATGAGAAGGATTGCCTTAACACTCACCCAAAAAATTACAGTTTTAAAGCAGAAAAATTCCAGCTCAGGAATTCCATTTCCTAAGAAACCAAAGCTCATTTTAATAACATTCATAAATTATCTGTGCATTTCAAATATCTTATTACTTTTCTAAATACTAATAAAGTCTTGTGTTGTAAAGGGTGAAAGACTACAATGAAAATCAGAAAAACAAGGGTCTTTACACTATCCAGTGTCAAGAACTTGGGAAAGTCATTTAAAAAACAGATGCAAAGAAAAACATTACAAAACATTTATGATAAAGTTAAGAGTTAATGAAAATTTATTTTTTTTGAAAATAGAATTTATGTATCAGAACCCAAAGTTTCTAAAGCCCAGACTCTTAGAAAGTAGAACATAAAGGTTAGAACTTAGAAAACTTTAGAATATAGAATATTAGAATAAAGAGTAAAAATGGCTTTTAAGATGATAGATTTTCAGTAGAAGGAAAATAGTGTTGAAGAATAACCAAGAATCTTATGTTAAAAGGTATTACAATCATACTCTCAGATTAGAAAGGACTTCAAATGCAATTTAATCCAAACTATTTCTGATTAACAATCTCATTATATACCGAACAAGCAATTATATAGTCTTTGTTTGAATGGTGAACCCACTAAATCTCAAGGTAGCACATTATATTTGTAATTGGATGTAATTGTTAGAGAATACTTCTTTATGTAATAGTGCATGGCTGTGAGTATATACTGATAAATTCAGTGAATTTATTAACTGGAAACTTTTCTTTGAAAAACTGAATAGTTCCAATTTCTCCACAGAAACAGAATGAATATATTCTTACAGCAACAGAGAAAATTTCTGATTAAATTCTCGAGTCTATATTTTGGAATCATTTCTTTGCTATCATTTTCAAGATGGATTTAAAAGACCCTCAGATAAATTAATAATATTGATTTCACTGGAAGCAGTTAACTTTGTTCTAGTTTTTCAACTAATAAAGAAATAGTTGTTCAAATCAACAGTAACAATACCACCATCAGCAGCACCACTACTAATAATAAAAATATCTTTTTTTAATGCTTCACTTCTGCACTTCAATATTATTTCCCAATAATGAAACAACAATTGAAGTTAAAATGGGAAGATTCTTCAAGGGAGAAGTTAGTTATTGATATTCTTGGGCTTAAGGTATAAGAGAACTTATTGTACTGAACCATAAAATCAAAACTGATGATTTTGGTTATTTCACTCCCTTTTGGCACAGGAAACCGAAATTTTTTTTTAACTTAGAATGTTGTAGCAGCTGAAACAATGGAGAAATCTCCTTGAGAAGAACATGGAAGCTTGATGTATATGCCCACATTGTTTCAGAGAGCTGTTCATGGATAAGGAAAATATTAATTCCTCAGTTCTATTGATAAAGTTAAATTTTCTAAACAGTGATCCCAAAATTAAATTGTCCAGCCTCCCCAAAAATACTTTTTTAAGAAAATGTCAATCATGGGGAGAAAGGTGTTTTGAGAGTACAGAGATCATCAAAATCATAGAATTCTAGAATGAAAATGTATCTCTGTGTCCAAGTATGCTAATTCATACCTGAAAAGAAATCCCTACCACCACATATTTGAATAGTAGTTGACCAAACTTCTTCCAAAAATTTGGTAATTGATAAATCTATTTTTTTTTATCCCATAAGCAATTTCTTCCACTTTGGGACATCTCTCGTTTTGGGGAAAAAGTTTTCTTAACATAAAGCTAAATTCTCCTTTTTATATATATATTTTTTTGTCTTTAAACCTTCTACCTGTAGTTTCTTGCTCTTTGCCTTAAAATAAAACAGATTAAATGAAAGACATCTTCCACATGACATCAAGTACGAACACAGTTTTCATTACCCATCTAGAGATATTCTGATTTAGGTTAAAGATCCATAATTTGTCAAACTGAATATCTTATAATATTGACTTGAGACCATCTATATGTATCTATCTATCTTTCTATTTCTATTTTGGCTTCTTTGCTGCACATACTGTGGTACATTTAACTAAATATTTCACTTTGGTTAAATCTTTTTCTGGTTCTGCCAACTAATTTTTTTACAAACCCAAGTTGACATCTTCATGTGTTATTCTTCAGATTGCTCAATTAAAAATATACATGGCTTATCACCTCCTTTAGTTTGGTATTTTTTTAATTTTTTCAAAAATTCTTCCAATTTTTCCCTTCCTAATTCAGTCTCTGACCCTCTCCAAACTCAAACATTTTCTCAATTTTTCTTTATGTACTTCAAATCCTTTTCCTTATAATCTTCTCACTCAAACACTTAGGACCTAGAGATTGTTATTCTTTAATTTTATTTCAAATGGCTTTCCTTCCTTCCTTCCTTTTTTCTTTCTTTCCTTCCTTCCTTTCTTCTTTCCTTCTTTTTCTATTATCTAAGTTCTACTCATTTCATTCTGCACCATTTCATAATAATCTTATCAGCTTCCTTTGAAGTGTTTATTTGATAATTTGTGTGGTACAGTAATATCCTATATCATTAATACTTTATTTTAAATAGCAAATAACTTTTAACATATCTTTCTTCTTATTATTCAGTACATTTTCCCATCTCTTCCTTCTCTCCTTATCTTCTTCAGGAAATGACTTTCTACATGGAGATCCATTATTTCTGAGCAGTGTACCTCCACACCCTTCAAAAATCATTGACAGTGTTTCAATTGTCACCAACCATCCATTTTTCTCCTTAGTACCCTTCAATATATTTCATCTGAAGGAGATGACTTGAACACATTAAGAGCATTTCGATGCACTTACTTTTTTACACTTATCTTAGCTATTAAATACATATTTGTCATTTGTCTTTTATCCTTTCTAGTTCAAAGATCACTCTCCACGATTAAAAATGTAGAACCAAAGTAAAACTGTATAGTTCTCTCTTATGTCTATTGTTCCTTATTAAATTACTATCCACCAGATATATCAGTCTGATCCATTCTTTGAGCTTCACTTTACTCTCTCATTGCTTTAAAGAAATTGTCTTTTTTAGCTTTCGTTTTCAGATTCAACTCATTATGTTGTAATGCTTATAATCTCATTTTTTTTGTAGAACAGTTCCAACTCTTTGTATTCAAACTTCATTTCTTGCTCTTGCTGTCATATTCTGCCAAGACCTTATTAAATTTAACTTTAAATTTCTTGATGAGTTATTTGTATCAGTTCCTTTAAGCAGCCCTTCTTTTTTCTTCTCATTGGATTTATTCTCTTTGTATCTTTAGAATTCCAGTGAAAATTTTCAAACTTACTGGACTTTAGGACAGATTCAATGAAAAGAACATTGTATCTAAAATCATTGGACAAGGGATGGGCATAAATAACACCTTTGGCATTACCATCTCTGTAAATACTCGATCCCCAGTATGTAAAAACTCTATCCCCAGCAACCATAGATAATCAAATGTTAGATTCAAAAAATCAACACGCATCTATTAAGCACTTACTATGCTTAATAAGTAGGGGAAGTGAATTTTTAAAGAAACACTTTTAATAAAGATTATATGACTTACAAAAATATAAATTATATTGAGTGGGGAAAAAGTGGAGCAAGGTAAAAACTGATGTGTGTGTATTTGTATGTGAGAGATAGGGGGACACAAGGATAAGGGAGATCACTTCATATAGCCCTAAAGGAGAAAGAAATTTGAAGAGTAAGACTGATGACTGTTATTTGTTTGTTGTAAGAGCAACTGATGAATTTCAGTAGGGCTTCATATACATGGAGAGATCCTCCAGTAGGAGAAGAAATAGAAAGAAATAGGGTTCTATCAGGATAAAGAGACTGTAGGAGCATGATGGAGAAATGTCCAGAGAGGCAATAACAGGGCCAGGAAAGTTGCTAAACCTGTAGCAATCCCTCTGTCACTTTTTTCCTCTAAATTTCTTTCATTGATAAGAAGGGTATCCAGAGAATAATTGACTGCTTCTGAAATCAAAGTTTTAGGGCTAACTTTGAAAACTGCTAAACATTTTTAGTATTCAGGAGGCTTTCATGGTGTACTTACCGACAAAGAACACTCACAATTACCTTTTAGATACTGTATTTACTGAGATTGTGTAAGAGTGATTGGTACAAATAATCTCATAAAATGCATAGAACATACTTTCTAACAAGTATTCATGTATATGTAGGTGAAAAGGACTTGAATTCTGAGGAAAATAATGGTGACACATGTATACGATAAGTATGTAGCAAAGGAGAATCTCACAATTAGTGATTACTGTAAGCTTTTTATTTTATATTTATCTGATACTAGTAAACACAATGCTAAATTCTTTATAAATATAATATCATTTGATTCTTACAACTTTGATATGCAAGAAATTTTATTATCCCTATTTTACAGTGCAGAAAACTGAGACAAGCAAAGGTTAATCCACTTGTTCAACATTACAAAACTATTGACTCTGGTGTCAGATTTTTTTTTAATGTTTGAACTTCTTTTATCTTTAATGTTCAATCTCAATAATAAATTTCAAAGTTTTGCTTTGAAAAGACTACTTTTAATAATTTAGCACTTAAGCATTTCTATTTGATTACTCACTCACATGGAACAATGACCTAAGTAAGTGAGAGTACTAGGAATGTAATAGAATTACTTGACCATCTGGCAGCCTACATTAGTAATTAAAGAACTATCTGAGAACTTAGAAGCTATTCATTTAATTATAACTTTGAATTTTTCTTAACTCTAGGACAAAGATTTGATTTGGCATTGTTGAACTAGCAGCAGCTACCATTGTTGAAATTTTTTAAGATGAAGATAGATTTCCAACTAATTTTAAATGTTCCAGAATAATATATGTATACAAAGAATTAGTTTTGTTTGATAATGATTTTATCTATAGAATTAACAAATTAAGCACAATGGTATCATAAAACAATTAGGTTTCATTAGAAAGTCTTAGATTTTCTTATTATATTAGAAAGATCTGGTTTTCATGTATATAAGCAATCAGTATATGTACCCGCTTTCTCATGTCATAGAAATATTAATAAATTTATGTAGTATCTTTCATCTAAACAGTTCAGAGTTAGTTAACAAGAAATTCCCTATTAAATAAGCAATTAATTAGAAAGAATTAATTTCTATGCTTACATGACTATAGATATTTATCCTTCAAAGTTCTGGGGATGGGATTAACATCTACTTAAAAGATATTATCAAAAAGGATTTTACTCTATTATTTTGGGAAGTTTTTTTTTAAATATCTGAATCCATGTAACCCAAATCAGAATTTTTGCTTTCTATTTAGAAAATAACAATAGTTTTATTTTTTTTAATGAGAAATTATCCACAATCTCAGTTCATTTCACGTTTATTTGATGGATTTTACTTTCTTGAATCAGACTATCTCAAAAAGGAAAATAGTCAAACTCAACTTTATTACATAGAAGTAAAAAGAAAAAGAAATATTGTTAATATTTTTACTTAATTATCATATTGGACCCATTTCCAAAGCACTGTTATTTCCTGTGGTCCAGAAACTGCATGTACTGCCTTTAAGCATCAAAATGATTAACCAGATCATTATATACGATCCAAACTGCTTGTCCAACAAGATCTCGTTGCCTTAACAACTTATTTTATCTAGTTTAAAGTGATGATAAATTTCCACTGAAGTGTTATCATTTCTCCCTTCTCCATGAAAATGTGGATCCACTTGTCTTCTTTCTCTCTTAAATCAATCTTTATCTCTTAAATCACTTCCATCCAGGATATGGTGAATTTCACCATTAAGGTGTACATATTCTTAAAATATCTTGATCTCTTCTTTGTAATTTGACAGTTTCTCTTTACAAATGGCTTATATCTCCATCCGGCAGCATTGTTTTCTTTTCAGATCTTCTCTAGCCCTGGAACATTCTTATACTTGTCAGCATACACATTCTAGTAAAAGATGCTAAACTGTTTCAACTGTTCCAGTATGACAGGATTTTTCAAGCTGTAATCTATGTGTTTTTTCTGATTCTCTGAAGAATCATGCATATACCAGGTCTCCACCATTTCTGCTTATTGGAATGATACCTAATTTTTTTTTTTTTTTGGAGAGCTATTTGGGAAGGATTTTCAGAGAAAAAGTAACCAGGCCGACAACCTGTCAGTCCCTAGACTTAAGAAGCTCCTCTGGTGCCAAATTTGAATTCAAGTTTTCCTTACTCCAACAGTATTCACTCCAATTTAGCTGTCTATAATCTCATATTCATTTCAGTTGCATGGATTCACACCTTTTGAAAATACCCTGGGTGATTATATTTTTTATTTTCATTGATGTTTATCTTCTGTGTAGCTTTGCTTCCAGATGACTATGTTGTCATCAAAACCATTTGATACAGGCTAAGAATAAGAGTATTTGGTTAGTGGAATAAGTTAGGTTCATAATATTTAATAACTTTAGTAATCTAGTGTTTAATAAATCCAAACACCAGTTTCTGGGATAAAAACTCACTATTTGACAAAAATTGCTGGAAAAATTGGAAATTTGTTTGGCAATAACTAGGCATTGCCCCACAACTAACACCTAATCTTACCAAGATAAGGTCAAAATAGGTTCATGATTTAGGCATAAAGAGTAATATTATAAGCAAATTAGAAGAGTAAAGGATAGCCTACTTCTCAGAGCTGTGAAGAAGGAAGGGATATGTGACCAAAGAAGAATTGTATAGTACATTATGGAACAAAAATTTGATAATTTTGATTATATTAAGTTAATAAGTTTTTATGCCAACAAAACAAATAGATACAAAATTAGAAGGGAAGCAATAAAGTGGACAAAAAAGTAACATTCAAAGATTTTGATAAAGGCTTCATTTCTAAAATATAGAGAGAATTGACTCAAATTTACAAGAATTCAAGCTATTTTCCTATTGATAAACGGTCAAAGAATATGAACAGATAATTTTCAGTTGAAGAAATTGAAACTATTTCTAGTAATATTAAAAAGTGCTCTAAATCACTATTAATCAGAGAACTGCAAAGACAATTCTGAGGTATCACAACACACTTCTCAGACTAGCTAAGATAACATGAAAAGATATTGAAGAATGTTGGAGAGGATTGGGGAAATCCAGGACACTAATACATTGTTGATGGAGTTGTGAACTGATTCAATCATTTGGGAAAGCAATTTAGCACAATCCCTAAAGGACAATCAAACTTTGCATTCTATCTGATCCAACAGTGTCTCCACTGGGCTTGTCTCTATAGCAGTCTTCTGGATACATGAAGATAGTTATAATAAGCCCAGCGAAACCAGAATAAGAAATATGTTCCATCAACTAGTTTCCCTATTCAATAATTAGCATTTCCTCATCATCTTATTTTCCTTTCCTTGACACATTGTGGTTTGTCAGCTCCTGTACATATAAGTGTTCACTTAACCCTAAAAACTTGTGTCCCATGCTTTTTTTTGATCAAACATCAATCAATGTTTATTTTGGTTTTAGTTAATATAATCTTGATACAAAAAAAAAAACATTCAAATATTTCCTAAATCAAACAAAATGAACTCATTTAAATAGTGAAGAAAAATTTGTTTTCCAAAGTTCCACATAGTTAACCTTCATCATATGTGTAATAAGGGCTCTGAGCTCATTTTCAAGGCAAATATTTTTTCTTAAAGTGGCCATCTGTGTTTTCCACTGACAAGGTCAAAGATAAGAAAGTTTTGGATCTATGAATATTCAGCAAATTTGCATATACTATTCCATTCTCCCCAAACATGTCCTCATGTGGCCACAATATAGTTAGTTAAATGTCAGTCTCTGTTTCTGTCTCTATTGCTGTCTCTCTGTCTCTATTTCTCTCTCCTTTCCTTCAACCACCTCTAACTTTTTACATTATGTTCTGACTATGGTCTTTTTCACTGTCTTGTCTAACTGATCATGTCTTTACACCTGTTTGTCTGTTTTCAACTCTTTCTGGAACTTCAATTCTTTGTGTCTCTGTCTACTTCCCTATCACTTTCCTGTATCTGAACATCTACTCTATGCATTTGTTGTAATTTTTTTTTTGAATTTGTTTCTGTTTTTCTTTCTGGTTATTTATGTGATGTTATTCTCTATGTGCCATGTACACTCTTCAAGTGCCTTTTCTGTGCCTCTGAATCTCTCATACTAAATCTCCTTTTGCCTTTCAATTTCTCTCCCTCTTGCCCTCCATCTGAAATAGCTGAATATACTCTAAGGAAGCAAAGGTATAGAAGAATGTATTTCTTCTATTCCCAAGAAGCACGGACCTTTTCAAATAAAGATAGAGTTGCATCTCTTTCTTTTGTATCCTTCTATCTATCCCAAGTGATTTCCAGTGTTTATCAAATTTAATCAACACGAATGACAGAAAACCTGATAATATAGAATAGCCATTGCTGCTGGTGGGACCAATGTCTTTTGAAATGTCAGTCCTGAATAAGCAGTATTTACCTTTCATTGGGACTCTAGTTCTTAAAAGATTTTCATTTTCTAACCCCAGAAGCACAAAATCAAAGGTTATTTAACTACCCATCAAAAAGTCTGTCTCTGAGCAGAATGACAAAATCGGCTTTCCCTAGGTAGTACTTTAGGCCATGGTAATTCAGTAAAGATGGAAGTTCAAAGGTGCTAAATATACTTACCTCTATACATTTCACCATATATATAGATCGGGCTTTATTTTTCTTTTTGTTTGTAACCAGTTTTATTATGATTGGACAGTCTATTCATATTATCCATCTTTTGAAGAATTTTAGCATCTCAAAATATTGAGTGAGAATTATTCCAAGTTTCACTTCTTCTGTAAGAAGAAAAAAGTCAAGACTACAGAGAAAAAGGCATCTTTATGAGGCCACCTTCCACATTTAGCAAGGATACTTCTTTTTGGCTAGGAGGGAGGCCCAAAGAGATATATTATATTTTTCTTCTCTCACCTTTATCCAGGGAAAGATGTATTTGCTGCAGGAGATAAATCCAAATGTTCAAGCCTAGAGACTGATAAGTTTGCTCTACTCTGAGAGAGAATTGGGCTAGAAATGTATAGGTATATACACAAACATTAACATATTTGTAACATATATATGTATTTAACATATATGTCATTTATACATATATGATGTGTATGTGTGAGTGTGTATATGCTGACTGATTGCCTGACTGAGTATATCCACTAGGTATTGTTGCTTCTATCTAGTAAACTGAACCAGGTTGCCTTTAGATTAATTTCTCCTATTGTTTTTATTCTTCACATAGAAACCCTACTTATTCCACAATTCACCTTCCAAAATAAAGCCCCTATGATTGATAAACATAACCCCAGCTATTATTATTATAAGTCCAGGCAGATGAAATCAGAATAGTCATGGGTACTTAAAGGTCTCTAGAAATTGCTAACACCCCTTTTATCCTTCAATAAATTGTGTGCCCACACACTAATCATAAGAATGTTCCACCTTAGTTGCCCTATACTGAAATATGAGGTTAAAGAAATGTGCTTACATATATGATGGAAGGAAAACAAATCAGAGGGCAAACTTTCAGAGATCATTCAATAAAACCCCTATCTAAACAGAAATGTCTACACTATCAGTCACATTGTGTTAGGCAAGTGACGTGGTTTCTCAGAAACTGTCTGCTAAAGTAAGAGAAGCCTTAGGCCTCAGTTTTGCTTTTTTTCCATGTGACTTTGAAGAAATGAAACTTTTTATGTAGTTACCTCAATCTCTAGTCAATTCATTATCACCCACCCACCATGTAAGGGAAAAGTAACTGCAAGAGACAATCTAGACTAAAAGCTTTGCATAAAAAGATTTTGGGGAGGGATTGGGTAGTCCTTACTTGTTTAACTGAGCTCTCCTACTGTGAATTTGGCTTCCTCCTTCTGGACTTCCCAGAGGTAAGGACTATTTATTTCTCACAAGATTCTAATAAAACCTTTCAACCTTCACTTTGAGAGATCTCCAAGTAGTCATTTTGGGTCAGAGTCTTCATACCCCACACAACATGATCATCTGTCCCTCATACTCCATTCACATACATCCAGTGATGGGTAAAACATGATTTCTTGGGTAAAAAAAATTTCAAAGAATCCATATTATGGACTCAGTTAAAGAAATATTGATCTCCATTATGCCCTGAGCTATTGGTCCATTCCTATCCCCTCAAAGCCCAGATGTTCTCTTTTTATATAAATACCTACAAGATTCTAAGAAATGTTTTATTTTGAAAAGTAATAGAAAATAATTTTTTAATGGTCATTCCTGAATTATCATCAATAGACGGGAAAAAACCTTTAGATATAAAATAGTCTAATCACCAAGCACAACTATCCACTCATACTGAATTAGTGTGTGTCTCCTGTGGCTACCAGTTCTACCCTACACACACATACACACACACACACACACACACACACACACACAAACACATACACACATGAACATATGCAAATAAAAAACAAAAAAACAATAAACAATGAACTTTTTTTTTTCAGTTTTCATGTGCATTTCTCTCCATCCATTCACACAGTGAGGCTTATTGTGTTCTTTGTTTTATACCAGTTTCTTATTCTCTGACAATAGCACATGGATACCAAATTCCTGGGTACTCCCCTTATTCCCTAAGGAACCCAAAAATGCAATACTCCCTAATCACCAAAGAATAATTTTATAACAACATCATTTTCTGCCAAAGTTCCTTCTTGTTATATAGTGGCTACTTCTCAGTAATTTAAAGAGTATCTTTTCATGCCTCTTAAAGCATCTTGGATGCAAAGGTAGTAATAGTTGACAACTATGAATAGCCAAGAGCTCCTGTAGATTGTATAAACAGCTGCTGTTTCAAATAGCATCCTAGAGACTAACATTTTAGAAAGTTTTGATTGTTAAGAAGTATTTTCCCAATATGAAGCTCAAATTTTCTCTCAAATTTCTAAGAAGGAACTTTGGAAGAACTTCAGAATAGGTCTGTTTCAATCAGGTAGGGGGACAGTCTAGCAAGCTGTTCTGTTAATTTAAGAATAGGTTCGGAACGCTCCTTTGAATAGCCTTTTTTAACTCAATTAAAATGAAAATAAAATTATAACTCAATTAAAGTGGACATAAAGTTTAATTACACAATACACAGAATAGATTGCCTACAATAACAACCAAATACAGCAAATAATACATAAAAAACAAAGAATAAGGAAAACTATGACTAAGATAGGAGAGAGAGAGATAGTATACATCACCGATCTAGGAGCACAACTGGGGGCCCCATTGCAGCTCAATCGGGAAAAGTGTTAGCCCAGGCAGAGTAGTCTCCCCGGGGGTGAAACCCAATGAGGAATAAACCCGGACTGAATTTATAGGAGAAAGAGCTAACCTGCTTATCTATTGAAATGCAAGTATAGGCAAGGGAAATGCCAGATGGGCTTCCAAGATATGACTTGATAAATGTAGATGTCAGGGAGGGAGCCAACCCTCCCGGACACCTATTGTGTCCCACGGAGTGGCTAGTTCCTGGGATTGTAGAGGTGAAGCTAAACACATGTGGCATATTCCTGGTCTCATAGGGTTAAAGAAAGGCTAAGTTCCAATGGAGAGTCATGTTCTTGAAATGATTTGAAATGAACTTACTAATAAGAAGACATTTCTTATTCACAAACTCAGACCTGAGCACAGGATGCCTTGGGCAAGGACGTGGCCTGGGAGCCAGAGCATTGCTGTGGACCTGGGAATCTTCTGTGAGTCTCTTAGACTATGCTGCTCTGGTTGTAGGTGGGTAGCTTATTAGATTTGCTGCAAGATACCAAAAGCCAATGCAAAAGACAAATTGTAAGCCACTGAGCCCTGGAGGAACGTGGCACCTGGCCATGATTACCCATTAGTGGAAGTTAGTCAAAAACACCAGTTCCAGAGCAAACTAAAGCAGCTCTCACACTGTTGCCTTAAGAGCAAATCTCAACCCTTAAAAATGAACAAAAAAGCAAAAAGAACTCTGACCATAGGCAATTTTTGTGAAGAGAGAGAACAGACATCAAACCCCAAGGTTCCTAAAGGCAAATCAACTCCAGACAAAGTCCTAAAGAGTGATATGGAGTTGATCCCCATTTCACAATGTATCCTTGGAAGATCTTAAAAAGTATCTTAAAAGAGAGTTAGAGGAAAAATAAGGAAATGAAATAAGATCTTTACAAGAGGGTATAGAAAAGGGAAAAAAATATATCTGAAGAAAACTCCTTAAAAATTAATTTGATGAAATGGAAAAAGCATATAACGCCTTACAAAATAGATATAAAAAAGATACCAATTCATTGAAAAATAGAATTTGTGAAATGGAAAAAAATTCAATGAAAAAAATAATTCAATTAGACAAAAGAAGCTAAAGAAAGTAACAAGAAAATAATGCACTAAAAATTAGAATTGAACAAATGGAAGTGAATGATTCTCAGTTTTTTTCCTCTTCTTGATCTGATTTTTCTTGTGCATCAAGATAACAGCATAAATATGTATACATATATTGGATTTAACATATATTTTAACATATTTAACATGTATTAGTTACTTATCATCTAGGGGAGGGGGTGCAGGGAAAGAGGGGAAAATTTGAAACATAAGGTTTTGCAAGAGTCAATGTTGAACAATTACCCATACGAAAGGGACCTGTAAGTGCAAGAATGTGGGTGGCATTCCTCTTTGTAGTGGCCAGAAACTGGAAACTGAATGGATGCCCATCAATTGGAGAATGGCTGAATAAATTGTGGTATATGAATATTATGGAATATTATTGTTCGGTAAGAAATGACCAACAGGATGATTTCAGAAAGGCCTGGAGAGACTTACATGAACTGGTGCTGAGTGAAACAAAACCATTGGTTTGTTGTCAGAAGTAGAGAAATGCAATATTTTACTTGTCTTGTGTTTCATGCCATTGCTTCTCTATATGTTTTGTATAGCAGTGCTAACCTGGGAGAGTCTATCTTCTCTTTCTGTTCCAGAGATAAACTATCAAGATTTATAATTCCATTAATATTTCCTTTATTGCAAAGGAGAGAGGGAAGGGCATTCAAAATCTTCTTTTTACACAAGGCTCTGATTTGAATCTCTAATCAAATCAAAAAATACGAGTCTATTTGCAAACACAAATGCCTATTGAGAAATAATCTTATTTGGGAAGACACATTGGAAATTAGGCCCCTCAAGGACTGACTTTTATTACAATATCCTTTGAGGTACCGTTTCTTGTCTAATTTCCTTTGTTCAATTCTCTGTCATCCTCTATTCTTTCAGGGTACCTCGGAAAGAAGGCTAATATTCTATTTCTTCCTCTGTGGTCAGAAAAAGCACTTTCTAATTTAGGGATATTTATTATTAAAAATTACATTAAACTGTGACCATCCTAAGGGAAGACTATTTTTTTCCCATTTTGGTGAATTTTTGTGAGTTCTCTTAACTTGTTCATCTATTGCAAGCTCCTGTAAAGGTAGAAATAAATTGATAATTTATTGATATATGATAAGAAGTCTTACATACGTGTGACAAAGCATCCATGCTTTTGCTTGATCAATTTGATTCTCTTCTACAAATATTTAGTAAGAACATCAAAAATAGTCTCCCTCCACAAAGTCAAATATTTCTAAGTCACAATGGTTTCAAAGGCCAGGTCAGCAAAACACAATTTTTTGTTTTTGTTTTTGTGTTGTTTTGTTTTTAAATTTAAATTATTCCTTCCAAGCTTGGAAAGATTTGGATGTTGATCTTACAAGAGAATACATTATTGAAGAACTAACCCAGCTACATATAAAGATGCCCATTACTGGTTTGGTCTGAATGGGGATGAATATTTTAGCTACAGAAACTCACAAAGAGAATCTCCTAAAACATGAAGGTGTTGGGATCTTCATTGATAGAAAAGAATATAAAGCAGAGAGAAATTAGCAGAACCTTGAGAAATATTTAAACAATAATGAAAATATTTTAAAGATAACTTCAAAACACAAGGGAACTCAGAGCAACACAATTATCAGTCATAAGTAAAGAGGACAGGTGATGAAACATGTTGCTTACCACTTGATAGTTGATAGTATTAGAGTGAAGAATGAGACATAAATGCATATATGCAAAATACATACACAATGCACATACATATAAATTTATAAACATACACATAACATATACTCACATATATACGTGTGTGTGTGTGTGTGTGTGTGTGTGTGTGTGTGTATTCAGAGCTTTTCTAGTCTATAAGGAATTGTTGCAATACAAACTTGTAAACATTTGTTCTCTGCTGATCTGGCTTTTGTGAACCTAGGAAAACTTTCATGCCAAGACATATATAGATAGATAGATAGATAGATAGATAGATAGATATAGATATAGATATATAGATAGATAGATATAGATATAGATATGAATGTAAATATATAAAATATGGTTAATATGAAAATTTGTTTTGTTGAATAAGTAAGTAATAGGGGTTTTTTAAAGAGGTTTTTATATGTTTTGTGTTTTGTTTTTGGTATTTTAATTGGGCAGGAGGTGATTGGAGGTGAAAAAGTGCATCTTTGAAAATAAAATAAAAATTTAATTAAAATGACAAAATATAACAGCATATTGCTCAGCAAAATTGTCGATTTTTTTCAATAAATAAAATATGTGAATAGCCTATTTTATGCCGTTACCTTTTAACCATATTGCACCTATCCTTTCCTATCTAGTTAATTTTTTCACCATTCTCTAAACCTAGAAATCGTTCTTTTTTCCTCTTTTTTCCCATTCCTCACAACCTAATTCTCTGGAATCTCTTGAAATTCTACTTATGGTCATCTCTACTGTCTTCTTCTCAATAAAGCCTTCCAAAATAGCCCTATCCTAAAGTGATACCAAAGATGGAGTTAGAAGGAAAATTATTTTTTCTAACATCCTCACTTTACAAATAAGAAAGCAGAGCCACTGAAATATTGACTTCCCAAGGTTGTACGTATGATAAGCATGAGAGCTGAGATTTGAATGAGTTCCTCAGAACCCAGAGTCCATGTGTCTTCCCCTGTTCCACACTAGTTCATCTTTTTTTTCCTTGGCACCTTTGACAGCACTCTGGATTTGATCTATGTACTTGTGATTTACTTTGTGTTTTTACTTATTTCTTATCTTTTCTCTCAAGTGTACAGCTTTTTCTAATTTTATTTTTATTTTTAATAGAATCACCACCCATCCAGTTGCCCAGATTCATAACCATAATGGCATCTTTGACTCTTTCCTCTCATTCATTCTTTATATGCTAATCAAGTGCCAAATATGGTCACTTCTACATTTATAGCATCTGTCACATGTAATGTCTTTTCTGACACTGGCCATACCCTACTTCAGCCCATCATCAGTCTATATCTGAACTATTATGAAAGCCTTATTGACTTTAGTCTCTTCCTTCTCTGATTTTCCTCTACTTAGTTGTCAAACTGATGTCCTGAAAACAGAAGTCTGAACATATTAAAACACCCACCACTTTTGAATAAATTACCCTGGATTTCTCCAAGGTCAAATTTATGTGTGTTTTTTAAAGTCCTTCATAAGTTGGCCCTTTCCCACTTTTCCAGAATTTCTCTATTTTAGTTCCCTCAGGTAGAGTGACACTGACTCTGATGTTCTTTATACAAAATTTTCCATCTCCCAATTTTAGACAGTTTTACTGACTCTTCTCCCAATGTCTGGAATTTTCTTCTCATCTTCAATTTAGGGTTTCCCAGTTTCATTCATATTTCAAGAAATCCCGTGTTCTGTGAAAAAAGTCTTTTCTAGTTCCAATAAATGCCAATTCTATTTGAGTTCAGTTTCAATTTGTCTTGAATATATGTTGTGTACATAAATGTCTTTATATTGTCTTCTACATTTAACTTGAGCTCCTCCAGGCAGGATTAAATTTCCCCCTTTCATTGTATGCTCTCACATACAGTATAATGCATGGAACCTGTTAGGCACTTAATTAATGCTTATTGATTTGACTTCTGTACTCTATCATTAATATTATTAAGACAGGGACTATACCCTTTGTCGCAGCAGTGTCACCAATGGGTCTGTATCCCAAGCATTCATAAAGGAGAGAAAATGACCCACATGCAAAAATATTTGTAGCATCTCTCTTTGTGCTAACAAAGAATTAGAAAATGAGTAGATGTCCATCAGTTGGAGAATGGCTGAATAAGTTGTGGTACATGAATATAATGCAATAGTATTGTTTTATAAAAAATTATGAACAAGTTGATTTTAGAAAGACCTGGAAAGATTTACACAAACTGATGCTGAACGAAACAAGCAGGGCCAGGAATACATTGTACACAAGCACAGTAAGAATGTGTGACTTTATTCTTCAAATCTTTCAGTGATTCAAAGTAATCCCAACAGACTTTGGACAGAAAATTCCACCTGCAGAAAAATAACTATGGCGATTGAATGTAAATTAATAATACATGCTATGATCACTTCTTTCTGGTTTTTTTCTCTCTCATGGTTTTTCCCTTTTTTTCTATTTTTTCTCTCCCAACATGATTCATAATTTGTATATAAATAAATATTTTTTAAAAAAAGAAAAAAAATGGCAGATACTGTGTGGTAGACATCTTTTTAGATCCAGGATTAAGCTAGTGCCTTACATACTTAAAATTCAATGACTATTCAGTGAATGGAATTGATATAAACTGAATACATATTAAGATGCAGTAAAAATTGTTCTAATTAAGACTTGCCTTCTGACTTGGTAAAATTCAGAAATAATAACAACACTAATATCAATAACTGGCATTACCAATGAATTTGTTTGCAAAGAACTTTGTATATAGTATCTCATTTGATAATCACAAGTGCATGATTTAGTCATACTATTGTATCAGTTTTAGAGATTAAGACACTGATGTTCACAGGTAAAATAATTTTTTCTAGAATGATATAGCTAGTAAATATCTGTGATAGGATTCAAACTCAGGTCTTTATGGATCCACATTTAACATCTTTACTGTATCATCTAGAAAACAAACTTCATTGTATGAACACAATAAATAAAATAATTATTGGAAAGTAACCAAGTTTACTAATGCTACCGTATAACTTCATAAAAGCCTCACTATTGAGATACAAAAGAGATTCTTCTACTCATCAAAACATAACAGCAGAATATGTTCCTCATATCATAGAGAGCTTTACCTTGATAAATGTGTCCTGTGCCTTGTTTTATCTCTACATTTTCATAGTTTTCTGTTAATTCTTTTAACAATTATTGAGCAAGGTCCCATGCTAAATCCAATAGGGGAACATCTCTATTATCATCATGTCCTTCCTCTAGTCATTCAATTTCCCAACTTTGGAATCATCCTTAATTCCTCATTAACATTTACCCCACATACTCAATTAAGTGCTAAATTTTGCCATTCCTGTTTCTTGAAAAATCTTTCCCAAATACCCCCACCTTTTCATTACAATAGACAAAACCCCAGTTAGAACCTTCACCACCTTTTGATGATACCATTGCAACAATCGCCTATTTGGTTTCATTACCTTAAATTTCTCACTACTCTAAACCATTTTCTATACATCTTGCCCATAATATAACCCTTATAAATACATTATTGGATTAAATAAAAATTAATTCATTTGGCATTTAATGATTTTTTACAACCTACAATCATTCTACCAATTCAGTCTCTTTATATATTATTTTCCTCCCCACACTATGTGATGTTCTTCTAATGTCCTATTTCCCATGTGATGTTTCTATAATGCCCCATGTCCCATCTCCATGAATTTGCACTGAATATTATTCATACCTGCAATGTATTTCTATCTCAACTCAAATTTTGTCTTCTAAAAGAAGACTTATCTGATCTTACAAATTGCTTAGAAATTCCTTCTCCAAACTACTTTGTATTCATTTTGTAGTTAATTTGTTTGGACTTTCTTGTGCCTCTGGTGTCCATCCCAAAAGACTATAAGCTCCTTTAAGAAAGGAAATATTTCTCTCTCTTTTTTAATTATACCTTTTTATTGATAGAATATATGCATGGGTAATTTTTACAACATTGTCCCTTGCACTCACTTCTATTCCAACTTTTGCCTTCCCTTCCTCCACCCCTTCCCCTAGATGGCAGGCAGTCTCATTCATGTTAAAATGTTAACATATATCTTAGATACAATATATGTGTGCAGATCCATACAGTTCTCTTGTTGCACAAGAAAAATTGGATTCAGAAGGTAAAAATAACCTGGGGAGAAAAACAAAAATACAAGTAGTCCACATTCATTTCCCAGTGTTCCTTCTCTGCGTGTAGCTGTTTCTGTCCATTATTGATCAATTGGAACTGAATTGGATCTTCTCTTTGTCGAAGAAATCCACTTCCATCAGAACACATTCTCATACGGTATTGTTGTTGAAATGTATAATGACCTCCTGGTTCTGCTCATTTCACTTAGCATCAGTTCATGTAAATCTCTCCAAGCCTCTCTGTATTCATCCTGCTGGTCATTTCTTACAGAACAATAATATTCCATAACATTCATATACCACGATTAACCCAACCATACTCCAAATGGTCATCCATTCAATTTCCAGTTTCTAGCCACTACAAAAAAGGCTACCACAAACAGTTTTGGGATATAAGCCCAGTAGTAGTATTGCTGGATCAAAGGGTATGCACAGTTTGATAACGTTTTTGAGCATAATTTCAAATTGCTCTCCAGAATGGCTGGATCTGTTCACTACTCCACCAGGAATGCATCAGTGTCCCAGTTTTCCCATAGCCCCTCCAACATTCATCACTATCTTTTCAGAAGGAAATATTTCATTTTGCTTTCTTCATTCCTGGTGCTTAGTATAGTATTTAACTAATAGTACACACAATAAATGTTTATGGTTTGATGGTTTCTAACTCACAGAGCTCATGGCTACAAAATCATTATGGAATAAGGTCAAAAGAGTAATAAGAGGTAAAAATATTATGTAAATAACTTGTTTTTAAATTACAGTGTGTTTGTGTGACATTTTATATATAGAACTTATAACTGTTGATATTCATGGTAAATTTTAGCAAAAAAATGACAATTTTATTATTTTCTCAAATTGGTTCATTGCTGACAAGAACATGACAAAGTTTGGTATATTCTCATATAGCTAAATGGCAGGATTCAGAGTATGTCTTAGGATCATATATTTAGAGGTCAGAGGGTCATTGGAAACCATCTAGTTCAACCTCCTCATTTTACATGTAAGTCTCTCTCCACTTCCATTCCACTCTCCCCCCCACACACACACACAAATAAACACCTCAATGCCTGTTTAGTTGCCATTCCTGATAACTTCATTGAACCTCTTAGAGGCTCACTTCTGACTACATATGACTCACCAATGTGAATTCCCCATTTAACTGTTCAGAAAGAAAAGCTGATGCTTCAGGATGCCACATCTATTAAAAGAATAGGTTCATCTGGGAGATGACTAAAAACCATTACATTGAATTCCCAATCCCTATATTTATGCACACCTGCATTTTTGATTTCCTTCACAAGCTAATTGTATAATATTTCAGATTCTGATTCTTTTTGTACAGCAAAATAACATTTTGGTCATGTATACTTATTGTGTATCTAATTTATATTTTAATATATTTAACATCTACTGGTCATCCTGCCATCTAGGGGAGGGGGTGGGGGGGTAAGAGGTGAAAAATTGGAACAAGAGGTTTGGCAATTGTTAATGCTGTAAAGTTGCCCATGCATATATCCTGTAAATAAAAGGCTATTAAAAAAAAAAAAAGAATAGGTTCATACTCTCCAGGTGACAAAATATAGACTTAGTAAAGGATATCAGGAGAGAGGGAATAAACTTTTCTATAGTGTTTACGATATACTAAACTAAGTGATTTTTACAAATATTTTCTCATTTGAACATCCTTTCAAATAGGTGCTAGTATGATTTTCATTTTACAGTTGAGAAGATTTGGACAAAAAGAGGTAAAATAATTTGCCTGGCTCACATAGTAAGTGTCTAGATCTGGGTTTGAACTCAAATCTTCCTACCTCAAGGACCAAAGTTTAATTCACTGCACTACTAGCTACCCATAAGAATGGAATATTAGGATCTTTCTCTATCCCAGGGTCATGACAATATTATTCATATATCAACATGTGAGTTTGTACTGGGGCCTCTGGACTCTTTGTCTTGCTCTCCTTCCTGCCCTCCCCCCCCCTCAATTTGGCAGGTTACCTTGTAAAGCAAAAGTATTAGAAATCTGAAAATAGTAATGGTATCATATAAGTGAGCTGTGGTTGTTGCATTAGTAGTTTTAGGAGTAGACTAATGGCAAAGGAAATCCAAGCTAGCTTCAATGTTCTTGAGCAACATTAGGCCAGAGCAAGAATAAAGGCTCTGTTCCATATTTGAGTCATTACAAACATGGAAAATCTCTTTTAATTTTACTTTGGGGGGAGCAAGGGACAAATTATAACTTTTATAATAATAAGTATCATCTCAAGATAACAAAGTGTTGATTTATGAACCAGCGAATGTAAGGTTCCATTAATTAGAGTTGGGTGTCCTTCAGGAATATAGCCAGAATAAACAACTTGCCTGCTTATAGAACAAAGAGATTTACATTACCAGTCTACATAATTCCAGGAATGGTTCTATTTTAAATAGAAATGATCATACCATAACCCAGGGATAAAAAGTAATCTATCCATTGACACACACTGAATTAGAGTCAGAACTGAGGTCTATTAAAGCAACTCTGGAGCAAGTAATGAGGACTGGAATAGGGAAAGATCTCAAAATCACAAGATCTAATGTAGGCAAGTATCCATGAAAATAGTTTTTGAATTAAAACAGTATCATATCTCATATCTAATATCAGATAGATATTAAAGAGACAAGATGTAGAAAAACAAAATAGACAAAATTAAGAGAATGTTATTAAATCAAACATCTATGGATCTTTGTCTCATTTAATCTCCCTGCAACATTTCTCATAGTCAATCATACTCTTCATATTCCCTTCACTCTAGTTTTTCATGGCACTGCATTTTCCTAGTTATCATTTTACCTGTCAGTCCACTGCTCATTCTCCCTTGTTTATCTTTACTTTCATCGCAATCACTAACGATTGTTCTCCCCCAACATTCTAGGCTCAGCCCTCTTCTATTCTCCCTTGTATTTTTTCACTTCATGATTTTATCATCTCTTGTAGATTCAATGATCTCCTATGATAGTGATTTTTCAAATCTCTTTCCCTAGCCCTAATTTCTCTGCTGATATCAGGTTTTGAATTTCCAACTGCCTACTGACCATCTTGAATTCATTCTTTTAGATATCAAACTCGATAAATTCAAAACATAATAAATTATTTTGATTTGGTGGGGCAAGGCAATTGGGATTAAATGTTATACAGCTATTTTGTATTGAGTGTCTCAGATCAGATTTAAACATAAATCTTTGGGATTATAGGGCTGGTACTCTACCTCACTGTGCCACCTAGTTGTCCTGATTTTTTCCCCAAATCCTTTCTCTTTCCTAACTATCTTATTACTATCTGGGGTACTATCATCCTTCCAGTCAGTAGTGCTTGGAATCTAGATATCATCTTTATCTTTTCATTTTTTTTTTATGTCTTCACTCCCATATTCAATCTCTTACCAAATCCTATTGATTCTAACTTTTCAATATAACTCATATATGCCTCCATCTCTCTTCTCACACTGCTACCATCAAGGTATTATATTTCATCACCTCAAATCTTTACTGTTTCAAGAATAATCTTGCCCAATTGATTTCAATAAACATTTATTTAGTGCCTAATATGTTTTAGGCACTTTGTTAAAATCTGGGGATAGGAAAAGGGGCAAAATATAAGTATTGTCCTTAAGAAAGTTGCAATTTAGTTTGGGATACTATATAAACATTAACATATAAAATACAAAATAAAGAAGAAATAAAGGAAAATGCTCAGATTAAGAAAGGATTGGGTTAGGCTTTCTCTAGAAGGTAGGATTTTAGCTAGAATTTAAAGGAAGCCAAGTAGGTCAGTAGTCAGAATAGAGGATAAAGAACATCCCAAACATAGGAGACAGAAAATGGGTAGAGACAAGAGATGAAGTGTCTTGCTTGTGAAGAGATAATTGTTTCCTTTTTTATATCTATAGTTTTAAACACAGTGCCTTTCACACAATAAGTATTAAATATATGTTTCTTGACTTAGCCATAGAACTCAAATATCTTTGTCTTTCATTTACATTATTTCTCATGGTTGCATTACTCCAAAATGAAGATAAATGAAAATCTGAAGTAAGTTCTCAATTAGATCCTTAAATTTCAAGCATCACTCCATTCCCTGGTGATTAATTTTTACTAATTCTTAATGTTTCTGGTTTACTGGTCCATGGATAAAGAGGCTAAGGAAATAGTTTTCTCAGTTACTTGTATAACTAAGTCCTTGGGCTAGTAACCTCACCTGTGAACATCAATTTTCTTTTCTGTAAAAAAGGAGATAAAACAGTTGCATTATCTACCTCACATGGGTTGTCATGACTTTCAAATGTGAGGCTATATGCAAAGTATTCTGCAAGTGTGAGAACATTCTGTCATTGTTATTGGCAACTCTCCATTCCTTTACCATTTTCTGCTAGGGTAGAAAGTGCTCCAGGGCACTATGTTCCTATTTCCTCAACTACTTCTTAGCATATCCTACCTCTTTCATTTTTATAATGGGAGACACAATAGGGAGAAAGGCTATGGTAGGTGCCAGTCCTATTTATTTCCAAATTAGAAATCTTGATTTTCAACAGTAAAACTATAAAGCCTTCAAAACCAGAGGATATTTCTTCTGTCTTTTTTTCCCCAACCTATTTCTAAACCACCATTCTCTCCTCCCCTCCCAAAACAGAACATTCACTTTTTATATCTTTCTTCCTGCTCTGATTCACTTATTTATTGCAGTGTAATACACAACTCAGCAGCTATTAGGTTGTCTCTCACTGAAGATTTTATGTAAAAATGAGGTGACCATTTGTCAGATATGTTAGAATAGGTATTAAATGGAGTTATCAATTGAACAAAATGTCTAGTTAAATCTCTTCCAAATAGAAAATTCTGATTTTGATTGGAAAACATCTCTATTTCATTAAATACTGCTTTTATTTTCTTATTGGATTCTGTGGGTAATAAAATCTATTTCTGAACACATAAATACACCAGCCCCTTATCATATGCTTGCCTAAGAATATCTTACTATATGTCTGCTTTGTGCTTTTCAGAAATATATCACTTTATAAAGGAAAGTCTTTCTGGACACAATTTACCATAATAGGTAGATAAAGTATGTTTCTAAGAATATGTATAAATATAAAGAAACATAATATTTATGGATATACTCCTCATAACTTCTGATATAAACGCATTCAGAATGAGGAGTAGCTCAAACAGTGTTGGCAAAAATGTTACTATTTCTGCCCTTGTGATAAAGATGAATCATTATACAAGTTCATCAGAGTTTTCCATATCCAAGGTTTCCTGGCAATTGCACATTCTAAGGGAAAAACAAACAAACAAACAAACAAACAAACAAAAAAAAAAAACAAGAGTTTATAAAGACACATATGTAAAGTCATCCAATGATGAAAAAATAGTGCTCTTCCACCTTACTTTTGTAGTTATTACATTACAAGGAATAGATCTTGAATGCTCATTACTTCTTCTTTCAACCACAGTGTATCAGCAATGGGTTTCCTGAGTATAGACCTGGTAGTCCCATTGCTCCATCTTTTTATCTGCTACCTACGAATGCCCCATGAAAGAGTTTCATGCCCCTTTCAGAGTTATTTCCCACAACTGGTGACATCATTTTCTCACAGCTCATTTTCTTTTTTTCTTTTCTTTTTTTATTAAAGCTTTTTTTTTTTTAATCAAAACATATCCATAGATAATTCTACAATATAGGCCCTTGCAAAAGCTTATGTTCCAGTTTCCTCCGCTTCACCCACTCCCCTCCCCTAGATGGCAAGTAGTCTAATATATGTTAAACATAATAAAAATATATGTTAAATCCAACATATGCATACATATTTATACAATTATTTTGTTATACAAGAAAAATCAAATTAAACCAGAATAGAAAATGATGAAAAAAATGCAAGCAAACAACAAAAAGTGTGAGAATGCTATGTTATGAACCACACTCAATTCCCAGTCCTCTCTTTGGTTGTAGATGACTCTTTTGATCACAAGACCATTGGAACACTTTTCTAATCATTGCATTGTTGAAGAAAGCCACATACATCAGAACTGATCATTATATAATATTGTACAATTCATTTTCTCTTATCAACCTGACAGTTCCCCCAAACACACTTTTACCATAAATCCAAGTAAAGAATTTATCCTAATTGAAATATGTTAGGTGGGATTAAAAGTGAAAAGTTGCTGAAGCCAGGTAAAGACAATTATTGGCCATCTCCCATATGCTTCTCAGTTATTCCAATATTTGTCCAGTTCATTTGAAATTATATAGGAAAATAAAAATTACTAATATATATATATACATATATGTACACATACATATATATATATATATATATATGTATATATATATATATGTATTTCAGATTGAACCTATAATCTACCCTTCAATTGTTTTCTTTTTCTAATAATACCTTGTTTGAGTGCCTCCTAAGAACTATTTCTACTAAGATAATCATTGGCATTTAGAAATAATATGATTTCAAGTTATGAACCATTTTTCTGAATGATCTTCAGCTTAGTAAGACTTTTAACAAGTATCCAAAAGAGTGGCAATCAGTTTAGAAGTAGAGAAAATTTTGAGAAAAAAAGTTTAGTTTTGAGATTTGACATGGAATAATTGAGCCTCTTCATCCAGCCTACATGAACTCAGAGTCTCATTGCTGTGATGAGTCATTACCCTGTTTAGGTATGTCACCCATGCAAAGATTGAAGATCCTGAACATCCTTGTGCGAACTAAGCTTGAGCCTCCTTAATCTTCATCAGGACTCTGTCTCCTAGTTTATCCTTCCAGTACTTAATGAAAGAGAAAAATGTATAATCAGGTAATTTTTAGAGTAGAGAAATTTCTGGCTTCTGATTTTCACTGTCATTAACTGGACAGATACATATGAGCTGTTATTAGACAGGTGATATCATGAGTCTGATACTGTGTGTGTTATTCCAATGAATTTGTTCTTTATAAAGTTATAGAATATAGTATACTGAAGCTACAAACAACTTTTAGAAATGAATGGGCCCAGTGTGGTAGAGCATTTGCCTCTGAGAGTCTGAGGCCAGGAGATGATGAACTTAGTACTTTTGACCAGCAATATGCTAAGTTAACTGGATGTCTGTACTTAGTCCATTATTCCTATGGTGAATCCTTGAACTTAGTGAACAGAATGTGTAAAGGTAGGGAAAATTAGCACAAGGCAAAACGAAAGTTAGGAAAGAAAATAATAAAGGATGGAAGGAAGAAAGTAAAATATTGTAGATGCTGAGCATTGTGATAAGAATACTATAATATAATAATATAAGTTGAGATGAAATCTTAGAACAAAAAAATACTAGATCTAGAAGATCTATCAATTCCTTCAGTTCTTACATAAGGAAATTGATGCCCAGACCATGGGATTGACTTACTTAGGGTAAAATATTGGTTATTTGAAGTCAGTCTATAGGAAGATTGTTGGTGATCCTTATTGTGACATTTCCTTCCATAAGTCTTCTGGTTTGTGAAGGTTACTTCAGTGGAACCCAAACATAAAAGCTAACAAAAGTTTTGAATTTAAATGAGAAAATGGACTATAGGTTGCTCAAGTGTAAAACTAGCAAGGTATGCAGTAGTCCTCACAAGAAAGCTCAGTCCTAGATAATTATTCTTTGGCCGTAGCAGTTTGGTGAAAAACCCATTTAGAAATTTATAAAAGTAGAACAGTTTTTATCATCAGATTGAGAGAAATTATTATTAATAGTCAATAATTTTGGGAGATTCAGTTTTCCCCATTTCAAGGCTTCAGTCTCTGAAGGTTAAGTCAACCTTGTCCTCTGTCCAGACCCTACCCACCTACATATTCAGTGTTGACTAATCACTGTGTTCCACTCAGGTTTGGGTGAAGATAAATTATTTGAATAGATTACCCAACACTGTATCCAACTTAGAAACAGATGATTGTAATGTTCTCCTCTCTTAACATATGATGTTCTCCGTGAGCAGGTGTCTCGCGGGGCATCTGGAGGCAGCCTCTGTTTCAGTTCAGTGTAATAACCCCAAATGCAGTCAGGAATTAATGTCCAGATTCTTCCCTGGGCCCAGTTAACTTTCTTAGAGGCCTTTCTCTCTCTTTGGTTTTGAGCTCTTGCTGCTAGTCCTTTGTCTCTTCCAGCTTCTGCTTCCAGCTCCCTCTGAATCTAAAGCCTCCAGCCAGTATAAAGGTGGAAGTTGGAATGAATCTGTCTTGCCTCTGAGAGTGGGCTCCTCCTCTAGTGGACTTGTCCTTCTGACTTGTGAATCTCCTGAACTTGTGAATCTCACACTAAATCCTGGCTCTGAATCTCCTGGAGCTTCCAGTGGGCTTGTCCTTTTATATGCTCTTTTAGAGGTGTGAACGCTTAAAGGTGTGAAAGGTGTGAACTCTTGCAGAACTCTAACAAGCACTAAGCACATTAGTGAACCAGAGAACTGCTAAGCACCATGCTAAAATTAGACAATCGACTTAGCACCTTGTAAGAATCCTAACGGGTGATGAGATCAAAGGTCAAGTCTAGGCCTTTATTGTAATATCCATTCTCTCATTATTTGTTAACCAATCAGTTGATTGCCACCCTGGGGAACTTCTCTTACAAAAGGGAAGCCAAAAGCCTACCACCATGATTATCTTTGGATCTAAGAGAAATTGCCTAATAATCATTCTTTTATTAAAATGAAAATATTATTAATACAATTATTAAATTGCTCAGAAAAGTCTTTTTAAACATTACAAGATGCAAACATTACAAGACTCCCACATACACAAAAATATACACACACATGAAGCAATTCCTTGGACATTTTGTACGTCTTATAATTTAATTTGAAGACATACAGAGAGATAATGAGCCAGAAATAGATGGAGATAAGGCATTTGAATTTCTGAAAACTTGGAGTATTCAGAAATTCTGTGTTACAAAATGGCCTGGCCCAATGCATCTTGTAATTACAAAATCATAAGATCTAGAACTGAAATGGGCCTTAGATATCATCCAATTTAGCCCAACATTTTCAAGATTAAAAGCAAATTTAATGGGCACAAGCTTAGTGGCTGAGTGAGTTTAGTGATGAAAGATCATTTACAAGGTGCTTGGCAAAAACATAGTCATTACAAAGGGACAGAATTCCTTGGACATTTGAATTTATTGAGCTAACATTATGGTTCTGAGTTGAGCATGCCCAGTGGGGGAGAAGTGAGTGGGAACATCAAAGGAATATTTTATAAGTTA
The DNA here is from genome assembly GCF_902635505.1 of Sarcophilus harrisii. Lineage (NCBI taxonomy): Eukaryota > Metazoa > Chordata > Mammalia > Dasyuromorphia > Dasyuridae > Sarcophilus > Sarcophilus harrisii. Next base: position 61,466,056 of record NC_045427.1, on the reverse strand, counting down.
TCTAACCAGGGTAAACCAAAAAAAAAAAAAAAAAAAGAGAGAAATTGCAAAGTGACCAAAATTTTGAAAAAATGAATATGATATTAATTGGAAATTTTTACCTAGATATTTATTGTCTTAAATCCATTAGGCAGGAATAGAAAAAAATGCTGGACTAACATAATAAAATATTTATCATAATAGCATATCACTGTGAGATTTCTGGTGAAAATGACCAAGAACACTGACTTTAAATCCTGAAAAAACTCAAGAATGTTTCTTAAATATAACAGAACTGTAGGCAAACTACAGACCAGTGTGCTCAAATTTGATTCCTGGGGATATTCTAGAATGGATCATTAAAAACAATTGTTAGCAAATATCTAGAAAGGCATGAGTTAATTACAAAGACCCAGCATGGTTTCATCTCAAACAGGTCATGTCAGACTAACTTTATTTCCTTTTGGGGCAAGATTAATAAACTTGTATAAGAGAGGAATACTGGGGAGAGAATTTCTTTCCTTCCTTTTAGCCACTGAACCATGCCCTTTTTCAATCATCCTTCTAAAAATATTCTTAAAGCAATGTTGCTACAATATCTTCACCAAGTTATTTTCATAAATTTCTATTGGTTTCCCTGCATAGTCTCTTCTCTCTCCTATTCATACAATTGGATGACAAACTCATCAATCTGATTATATGCTCTAGTTCAAGAGGTTTCAATGACCCCCCTATTATACTGGATTAACATTAAAAACACTGGTATTAAATACCTTCTAAAAATGATTGAACAACAACAACAATATGAGTCCCATCTCACAATCAGAGTCTATTCTTTTATCAAAGGATAGCCAAAAATAGTAGGAGAGTTCTTTGATCTAGAGGTTTCTTAGATTCAGCCCTCAAGAAAATCCACCTAATAATTGCAGACATAGTTCTGCTTAACTATCCACTACATTTCAATTCTCTCTTAATATGTAGATTTCCTTACTTATACAATTGATGTAAAACATACTTTCACAGTTTGTTGACACACCTGTGGATTCTTTCTCAAAAAATTCCTGAAATTATTTAAGTGCTAAATTTGAGTTAAAGATTATCAAAATTATTTTTTTCTACTTAAGTTCACAGATACCTGAAATTTAACCATAGATTTGTTGGAAACCATTGGAGCCCAGGTTAATAATAATGCCAATGATAGGTGGGTATTGGAATATTCTTTGCTTTTTCAGTTTTATGAAAGAAGTAACATTGTCTTTTGGGGGGCAGCTAGTATGGGGCACTGAGTCAGGAACATTTGATTTAAATCTGACCTCAAATACTTCCTCATTGTGTGAACCTCGGTAAGTCAATAAACCTCCACCTGCCTTAGTTTCCTCATCTATAAAATGGGGATAGTAATTGTACCTATGTCCCAGGATTGTTGTGAGGATCAAAGGACTTAATTATAAAGGGCTTATCAGCATTAATGGTTAATCCATCTAAATCTCAGCATTATTTTGTATATTCAAATATTCATGTTGAAGAAGTCATCAAAATGAAAGGGATTCTTTACCTGAATTGGGGAGTTATCATGTCAACATGGATTAAGATCATGGGAACCTTCATCAAAATCCTACGTAATGAAATTACATCTCTTCAATTAAAACATCTAAAAGGGCCAAAATATTGTCCTAAGGCATTGATTAGACTCCAAGGAAGTAGGAAATTTTGACTTATGGAGTCTTGCCTTTTCACTATGTATCTTTAAGGAATTTTTTTTTTTTTTTTTTTAGCAATTCATGCCCTAAAATAGGTTAAATATAACATAGGACTGTGATGTGGAACAATAATGCTGCTGGACATAGCATCACCTGTGCCGTGCATCTGATGTACCTGGCACTGATTCTTGTTGTGTTTATTGTTTTTCATAAAGAGACTCACACTGATTTTACTTCACTACATTAACAATTTTTTGAAAAAAAAATCCATTGTGTTTATCTATTCATTTTCATATCAATATCCTCTTCTAGCATCTCTAATACTATAGCCAGTATCTCTAGTTTATTTTATTTGCAGAAATTCCCTGAAGTAAAAAAAAATAAATAAATGAGACCTCTATGCCAGAGATGGAATGCAATAGGACTATTATCTATTTTATATAGATTGGGCTTGATTTTTAAATGTCAAACATGCCCCTCCAGTGGGCAGTCTGTCTCACAAGACTCCCAAGTAATTAGATTAAAATTAATTGGGAAATATTTAACAAAATAAAAAAATGCATAGATAACATTTTCATGTATCAATATTTAATTATTTTATTATTATCATAAATAATTAATATATTATTTTCTAAATCAACATTTGGCCCACAGGGATCATTATATAGGATATGTACCTCCAATTGTGTCCTTTTAAATCTCATTCTAATAAAGTTTTGTTTTTTTTGAAGGGGAAACGAATACCTCATCATAATCTACTATCAGGTTTGAAATTGGGCTGACTTGAAAGATTATACTCAGAAAACAAGACATATTTCCCAATATCATATGCTGATTTTATAGATGAAGAAAATGACTGAAAGTGAGATACTCAGTGTCACACAAAAATAAACTAGTATAATTGTAATTTGAACCTACAATTTTAAATTAGAATTGCAATTCTAAACCCACAGTTTGACTATATCTACCTTAAATCCAGGCCCTGTTACTAAACCTTTAATTCAGAAATGCCAAAAATAAACTGCATATTAGTAATCTATGTCTAGATAAAGCAACATTAATGAGGATTTTTTTAGGTATGTAAGCATTTCATTCTAAAAAAGTTTCTTAAATTAAATGTAATTATGTTTGCTTTACAGTAGGAGATATGAATTATGAATATCAAAAATTGATGTTATGCCCAATTATACATAAAAAAGTAAAGCTCATTATCCTGAAAGGAAAGAAGAGATAAATGTCTGTATAAGGGAATCTGTAATAGTATTATAGAAAAATCTCTAAGTATAGCATCAAAGGACTTGGATTTGAATCCTAGATCTCAAGATATGTCTTGAACACATCATTTCTCCTATTGGACCTCCTTTTCCTTCTTTGAAAGTTAGGGCAACTAGGTGGTGTAATGGACCTGGAGTCAGGGAGACTCATCTTACTGAGTTCAAAATCTGATTTCAGACATTTACTAGCTATGTCACCCTGGATAAGCCACTTAATCCTATGTGTCTCTCTTCCATACCTTTAAAATGCACTGGAGAATGAAATGACAAACCACTCCAATATTTTTTTTTCCAAGAAAATCCCATAGAGAGTATTAAAATGCTTTTGTCAGAACTTTCTACTACGACCTCTCTCTCTTGGGCAACCCCGTATGTCATAGTTCAGAGTTACATTGGGTTATATCATTTTCTCCACCAATTCAGGGAAGGGCCTTTATTTTTTTAAAAAAATGAACAATGTTTATTTAAAGAAATAGATAAACAGAAAACAAGAAGTGATGTGAGATAATCAGAGAAGTAAACGAATGATTTATAATGAAAAGTTTATCACGGACAAACTATATCAGTCATTCAATAAGAATTTATTTTCATTTACTATATGTCAGGCATTGTGTTAAACACAAGGGATATAGACAAAGGCAAAAGTCCATCCCTGCTTTTAAGGATGGGCAGTTAGTTGATCAAGTACATCGAATGTAGTGCATGGAGTCAGGAAGGTCTGCATTTAAATCCAAACTCAAACACTTATGAGCTATGTGACACTGGGTAAGTCATTTAACCCTGTTTGCCTCCATTACCTCATTTGTAAAATAAGCTAGACAAGGAAATCATAAACCACTCCAGTTTTAGCCAAAAAAATGGGGGTAGGAGCAAGAAGAGAAAATGGGGTTACAGAGAGTCAGACAATATTAATATGGCTAAACAATGACAAAGCTCTTAAGGAACTTTTAATGGCTTAATGGTGAAAATGTAAAAACTATGAATAAACAAAAATAAAATACAGAAAAAATGAGAATAATCAATTAAAGGAAAATGCTACTGTTAATGAAGATGAGGAAATCATTCTTGTAGAAGATGGAATTTTAACTGGGATTTAAGAGAAGCCAGTGAATTAGCTCATGATGGAGAATATTAGAAGAAAAAACAGAGGCTTTAAGTTTTAAATCAGGCTTTGTCAATTACCATTTTATTTGAAGAAACTAGTGACCTTTTTTAACTTTGCTGGACAAAGGTCTTCTCATTTATAAAACTAGGCATGCAAATTAGATTATTTCTAAACTTCCCTTACCCCATTTCTATAGCGTCAAAGTTTATGTCACCATACTGCTATGTGAGGTTTTTTTCTCATCCATAAAGGAGGGGGAAAAAAAAAACATTTAAATTACCTTCATCATAGGGCTTCTGCAAGAAGAGCACTTTATAAACTGTAATGTAATGTATAAATGGGAGCTATTATATTTTCATTGTTAGCATTATTCTTATCATCACTACCATCCATTTCCATTTCCATTTAGATCTATCTTTGCTTCACACAACAAGAGTGGAGTTATACAACTACCAAAAAAGATAATTTTTGAATTCCCAGAAGAGATTATCATTATTTTTTAAATGATTGATGCCTCTTGTTTTTATATAACATTTATCTCCAAATATATTCCTATAACTATCATTGGCTCAGTTAGCAAGCCTTTCCTTCAAACCAAAATGAAAAAAAAAGAAGAAAAACTCTTCAACAAAAGCATACAAAACACTGTGTCTGCAGAACATTTTCTGCTCACCGCTGCAGTGAAGGATAGATAGTGTATTTTCTCAACTCTCTTCTTAGACCAGTCTTGATCATTATAATTACACAGTAAAATAGGTCTTGGTTAGTTTGTCCCATAGTTGCTAAGTCACAATTGTGTACAAAGATGATCAGAATAAGAAAGTACCACATGAGGACTGACACAATAGAAATATAACTAAGATAGTGTGAGAGAGGAAAGGACATAGCTCCATCACATATGTAGCATCATGATTCTCTGAATTTTTCATATTTGTCATTTCTTAAAGTCAAAATTTGTCATTTTTTAAATCATATTCCATTATATTGACTACGTCAATTTGCTTAACCATTCCATAATTTATGAGAATTGGTTTTGTTTTCAATTCTTTTGAATATTTTGAAACATTTTGAAAAATATAAAATGTAGTACTTTTGTTTATCATTTACCTTCTTGTGATGTATGACTACCAATGGAATTTCTTGATTAAAGTATCTTGATTTTGTAGTCATTTTCTCAGGATCATTCCAAATTGCTTGCTTAAATGACTGGATCATGGCTCTTTAGTCTGTTCAGACTAATATCAAATACAGAATGATTGGAACAATTCAAAGATTCATTAACAATATATTAGAGTACTTATCTTCTTGACACCCTTTCAGAACTGACAATTTTCAGTTTTGTCATGTCTTGGCAGTTTTCTGAGCAGGGAATGTGTTCTCAGAATTGTTTTGATTCACATTAATGTTGCCCTTTAATTTGGAACACTTTTCTGAGATACTTAATTCTTAGTAAATGTCCTTTAGGGAATTATTTGTTTATACCCTCTACATTCTCCCCAACCCCACCTCCATCCTCCCACCCCCACACACAGACACTCACACATATCCAAACTATTGCCAAGGTTGGTTGAGTACATTTCTGCATCTCTCAAATAAGTCCCCTTCTCTCCTCTGACATTGCACCCACTCTGGTATAGGTTCTCAACAATTTACACGTAGACTATTGCAGTAGCTGTTGATGGGTCTGCTTATCCCAAGTCCTTCTCCACTCTAATCCATTTTATATTAAATTATTAATGTGGTTTTCCTAAAGAATATGTTTGGTTATGACACCTGTCCTACTTGTTGAAATCCAGTGTCTCCTTGTCACCTCTAGGATCAAATACAAAATGTGTTCTTTGGCATTCAAACCCACTCATAACCTAGCCTTCTTTTATAATCCAGTTTCCTTATACCTCACTCAATGAGTAACATACTGATCTAGAGATACTGGTCTCCTGACTGTTTTATGAAATACTCCACCTTTCAGTTCCATGAATTTTTCTCTAGTTGTCCCCACGTCTGGAATGCTCTCCCCTCATTGCTCAAACAACTGATGTCTCTAGCTTTCCTTTAGTCCTAAGTAAATTTTTATCTTTTTACTGAAAGTCATCTGGAAGCTCTATCAATTTTAATGTCTTTTCCCTATTAGCTATTTTCAGTGTATCATATATAAAGATATATAGATAGATAGATAGATAGATATCTATATCTATATCTATCTTGTTTCATGTATATGTGCCTGTTGTCTCCACCATCTGTTTATAAACATCCTGAAATCAGGAACTTTCTTTTAATTATTTGTAACCTAAGCATTCAGGACACAGTCTAGCACATAGTAGATGCTTGATAAGTGTTTCTTGAGTTGAATTGAACTGAACACATGAATATACACATACATATATGTTCATACATAGCTATTTTCGGTAAATATACTTTTATTAAAACTAGTATCAAAGAGCTTTGATGATTAGAGCTTTATTATATCATTTGAGTTTTACAGATGTTATTATCTTCCATTCATTTGTGATTTAATGATTCCCATTGGGATTCTAAATAGCTTTTTTCCTAATGAATTTTATTATTGTAGCAATTAAAGACAATAAAGATAAACTGAACATATTCTGAACAAGATCAATTTATTAACAATGTCATGTATTAACTGTTAACAAAGTGGGTCAGACTGGTCACCTCAGTAAGGCCAGCAACCCCGATGAGCAGGAACAAAGACTGTTGTTACTAACACATAGGAATGGAGAAATTGGGGTAGCTTTAGAACATTACAATTGGCTATATTGGGGAAAGTGGGTTGTCATTCAAGTGGCTAAACATGCCCCACTGACGATTAAGGAATGTGATTGGGATTCATTTATCTCTTATAATCTTTATTAGAGGACCAGAGTCATCAAATTTGCTGTCTTTTGAGGGGAAAACAAGGTTTTCCTAGTTGCATAAAGATAAGCAAAGATGGATGACTTGTCTTTGTGGGAGTGAGGGGAGTGATACTAGTTGATATGGTTGGGGCCTACAAAAAAGTATAGATGTCCTAAATGCTAAAAGCATGAATGATAGCAACCACATCTTTACACAAAATGTCATTATTAAGCTTAACTCCAGAACAGAGAAATTTATCTTGACAAAATGGGAAATAAGTTCAATTATTAAATGATACAAAATAATTTTAATTTTCTAACTCTAGGTCAATAGTACCTGAATTGATTTAGCAATAAATCTGATAATTAACCAATGCAGCAGCATCCCTGTGCTTCTAACCATAATAATTACTTGTAATATCAGCAAAATTTTCTTCCTATGTATCTTTATTTCAGGTACTTTCCATTCTAACTTTTCTCCTAGCTTTATGGAATAAGTTCTACTAAGGAGTATCAAACTTTCTGACATTGAATTTCTGTTAGTACCAGAAGAATTTGAAAATATTTGACTTTAATTAAGACTATGGCATCACAGTGATTATGTTGAAAGAGTATAATACTAGAAAATTTTGGTTTGATTACCATTTTACATACTTTTAAACTGTGTAATATTGAGAAAGCCTCTATAGTTTTGATTATGTTTTCTTATATATAAAATTTGGATCATAATAATACTTGTTATATTGGAAAAGACTATGTAACAGCTAATTATTAATATCATCCCTGAAATTATCATGATATAGCTTCTGCTTTTTATATGAGACTGATTCAAAATACTGAATGTTGAGAAGTAAAAGGAAGCTTGGACATTTTCTTCTTAAACATCTAAACCTAAAAAAACAAAACTGCAAATTATTGCATGAACATATATGACCCATTTCAGAGTGTATTCCAATGACTTTAGTTCCCTTTACTTAGTCACTAATGATATAAATTGTGACTCATGAATGTGAAAAATTCAATTCACTTTTATAAATATTTAGCATTTCCACTCTGTAGTAAGATGTTGAAATAAATTTTAACTTAAAATAATTGAAATTCCTACCAGAAACCATACTATTGTGTGAAAAGAAAGGTGAATATATACCACAATGTTACATATTTGTATCTTTCGTATGTCACTTACCATGTCTGAAAGAAAGCTAAACAAATACATAATTAAATGGAAGTATTAAAATAATGTGCATGCACATCTACAAATATATTTTAGTACAATAATCAGAGAGTTAATTCAAAAGCCAAATCACAGGAAGAAATTAAACTATGAAGTAATTTTACCAACATTCTAGTTGGTGCCAGTGCTATGGGTGAAATTTTTAAAGGGAAGAAAATCAGATTATTTACAATTGCTGGTGGATATAAGAATAGTGACAATCTTTTTGCTGTTAAATAGAACTGCCTTGTTATTGAAGACATAAACTGCTTCCCCCTCACAAATAACACATAAGCTTTTGGCCCTTATAAAATGGCCTAACTATTGCTATCCAAATATATATCTATATCTAGATAGATAGACAGATAGACAGATAGATATTTCAGGATGTCTCTATGTGAACCTTTACTGAGTATTATGCATATTCACGGATTTGTGGGATAATAGTTTGGAAATAGAAAATACATGTGTTGGGGAAGGGAGCTGATAAAGAGGACTGAGGAAGATCTTTGTCTCCTTTCTATATATTGTGACTTCATTTGATCCTTACTCCAACTTAAGGAGTTATTTTGATCAATTTGGCAGAAAGTCCAATCTTTGGTTACTGGATGATTCAGATAACAGTCAAGCCTTTACATCTCAAATGTAATTGTTCTGAGACTTCCCCATCACTTAGGGAATTATTTGAAAACTCTATTCTCAATAAAATGAACCAATTAAAAACACTTTGGAGAGAAGAAGCTGAACTTAAGTCAATTGTTTTTATTGCCTTGAAATCAGTTTTTCTTTGATTTAGAAAAGGCTATCTTAGAAGTTGAAGGTGAACAAGCTTTTTTGGAAATGTGAATTCCACTTACAAATACAGTGATGAGGACTTAATGACATGATGGTATGAAATTTATGAAGAATGAAATTATATTAGGTCTTTTTTTTTTCACATGTAAGAAAAAACTTTCTGATCTACAAAATGAAATAACATTCTTACATATCCTATTTATCCACTAACTTACTGGTTTGAAAGTTAGGATTTATTTCTGGTTCGCTGACTTTCAAAACTTCTGTTGATATAACTTCCAAAAAGGCTGTCTGATAAATTTATATGATTAATTTTAGATAATTTATAGCTTCATTGTATAAAAATATAGAAGAGAATATAGATGTCAACAGTTCTTTTTTTCTTCAGGTTTACCAGAAAAAGAAAAAAAAAGATAAACCAAAATTATTTCTCTATTGACTTGTGGGGGGGTAATTCTCCTTGATAGTTAATTCCATTATTTATGAAATAAGGAGTAGAACATGACTGATCTAATGACTATGCTAGCACTTTTATGTCCTAGGTTCTTTCCCATCATAACATTCTATGGTCTATGTTCTAACATTTTGACTACCTAAGATCCCTTTCAGATTCAAATGCAACTTAGTTTTAACTTAGAATATTAAATTTTGGTTGTTTTCCAGATTCAGGATACTGTAATGATTGTGATAATCCAATGTGATTTACTTTCATTTACTCTATTACTTAACTGATTTTTTTTAAAAAATATGAAATTAGGGTAGGAACATAATCCAAGGAGAGCAAACAGAATAAACACATTTAAGTTGATGTGAATAGTTTCAGTTATATTTGAATAAGTAGCTTAATCACTTCTGTTTTAGAAAAGCATAATGTAATAAGATTAAGCAACCAAAGTAATCAAAGATTAGAGCCCCAAAGAAAACACAATACTAAATATAGTCCAAAAAGGATTTCAGGGAGAAAAGGAAATGAAATAAAATATTTTTAAAAATTGAGAACAATGTGAATTATAATTAAAATCTGAATCCAGTTGCCGAGCATACAGAATTGCAGATAGTTGCTTTGTTTTTCATGAACTGACACTAGATATTCTATCAAGATATAATCTATCATAGTTTAGAAACATTCCTCTTCATTATTATTTCCCTTGACCTTACAATACTACTACTAGGCATGAATGCCAAAAGAAAATTTGGAGCAGGGGAAGGGGAGAAGGAAAAGAAGTATCTTCTTCCTTGTCTTTTTATTTCTGGCTCCTTGAATAAGAACCCACTGTCTCCCCAAATCCTGTCTTTGGCTTCTTTCATTCTCCTAACTGCCACTGTTTTCAGAGATCACAGTTTAATAGCATCATTATTTTTTAATGGTGATTTTTTCATTTGTGAAACTGAAACTGGGGAAATGTATTACTTTTTTGAGATCATTTACCTAATAAATGGAAAAGATAGGACTAGATCCTGGCAAGAGAGGTCCTGGTATGAAGATGGGCAAAGGTCACCCTCTCTGCATGCCTATCATCCACAGGTTTCCAGCCCACCAAGAAATAGCTCCTTGCTGGCAGCAACCCCCTCTGGTTTCCTTAGAAAGCCAGAGACCTGCCTCTGAAGATGATCCCAGTGACTGAGCCATAAGGCATCCCTCACAGCTGCACCATAAAAAGATGTGAAAGAAAGGAAAACCTACCCTTGCCTTGCTCTACCTTAAATGTTGGGTGAGGGAGTGCTAGAATGAACCAAGCACAGAAATGAATGGGTGAAATGAGAATGGAGGTGAGCAAGGACTTCCAATGTGATTTTCAGAGCATTTGTTAGGGGAAAAGGGATAACAAGAGTAGATTAGCCTTGAATGCCAGGATAGAAAATAAGTATTTTAAATAATGCCTGATCAGACCATAAATCAATAAGAATAGTGGATTAGAATGGAGAAAAGACAGTCCAAATCTTATGTCATAAGAGGAAAATTAAAGCTGGCCCTGAAGGTAGAGAGAAAATAATCTGCCAGGTACAGTCCTGAAGATCTGAGGGGACAGAATCATCAGCAGAAACTAAGAATTCAGGAAAGGGTGAAGCAGGTGGGGGAAGATCAGAGGAGAATGACATTCCTCTGTCATTTGGGTCATTTGGACAAGATGGCCTGGAGCTGCCAAATATACCAAACTCTGGATTCTGGAACCTCTGCAGAGCCATGATTACTGAAGACAGAGGCAGTTAGGAGAAAGATAGAAGCCAAAGACAGGATCTTGGGAGACAAAGGACTCTTTTTTCAAGGAGTCAGAAATAAAAAGAACAGGAAGAAAACACTTCTTTTCCTTTTCTCCTCCCCCCCCCAAAAAAATTTCTTTTTGCATTTATGCCTAGTAGTAGTATTGTAAGGTCAAAGAATATGCATGATATCATAGCCCTCTGCATATAGTTCATATATTTTGATAATTTATCAATTGAGGAATGCCTCTTATTTTTTTATAAATTTGACTCAGTTCCCAATACATTTAAGAAATTAAGCCTTCATTAGAGAAACTTGCTTCAAAATTATTTCTCCAATTACTATTGCTAACTCTATTTCACCTATAATTTATTCTTTCTCTTCTTTAACCTTGACTGTCCTCAAAACTGTTTTGCTACAGATATTTTTTCATCTATGAATGACATGTTTAACCTTTAAAGAATGTATATTTCTCCACTTTTTATCTTTGTATACTTCTCTCAAGTCTGATGTTTGAAAATCAACTTTTCTACTTGGTTCTGTTTTTTCAAAACAAATGATTGAAATTCTGAGATTTTTATAAAGGCCTAATTTCCAAAATATAGAGAGAACTGATTCAAATTTATAAGAAATCAAGCCATTCTCCAATTGATAAATGGTAAAGGATATGAGGAGACAATTTGCAGATGATGAAATTGAAACTATTTCTAGTCATATGAAAAAGTGCTCCAAATCACTATTGATCAGAGAAATGCAAATTAATACAACTCTAAGATAGCACTACACCCCTTTCAGATTAGCTATGACAGGAAAAGATGACAAATGTTGGAGGGGATGTGGGGAAAACTGGGACACTGATGCATTGTTGGTTGAACTGTGAATGAATCCAACCCCTCTGGAGAGCAATTTGGAACTATGCTCAAAAAGTTATCAAACTGTGCATATTCTTTGACTCAGCAGTGCTACTACAGGGATTACATCCCAAAGATATCTTCAAGGAAGGAAAGGGATCCACCATGTGCAAAAATGTTTGTGGTGGCTCTTTTTGTAGTGACTAGAAACTGGAAACTGAATGAATGCCCATCATTTGGGCTGAATTATGGTCTATGAATGTTGTGAAATATTATTGTTCTGTAAGAAACAACCAGCAGGATGATTTCAGAGAGGCCTGTAGAGACTTACATGAACTGATGTTAAATGAAATGAGCAGAACCAGGAGATCATTATACACGGTAACAACAAAACTATAACAAACGTCAATTTTGATGGACATGGCTCTCTTCAATAATGAGATGATTCAAACCAGTTCCAATTGTTCAGTAATAAAGAGAGTCATCTACACCCAGAGAGAAGACTATGGAAAATGAGTGTGAACCACAACATAGCATTTTCACTCTCTGTTATTGGTTGCTTTCATTTTTTTGTTTTCCTACTCAAGTTTTTTTCTTTCTTTCTAGATCTGATTTTTCCTGTGCAGCAAGATAACTATAAATATGTATACATATATTGAATTTAACATATGTTTTAACATGTTTAACATGTATTGGACTACCTGATATCTAGGGGAGAAGGAGGGGAAAATTTGGAACAGAAGGCATTGCTAGGGTCAATGTTGAAAAATTACTCATCCATATGTTTTGTAAATAAAAAGCTATAATAAAAAAAGAAAAAAAAAACCCTGAAATTCTCTTATTTCACTGAAGATCCATTACCTTCCCTGAAAGATGATACTGAATCTTACTGGGTAATGATTTCTTGATTGATATTCCAGGCCCTCAAACCTTTATTGTAGAAACTGTCAGATTCTAGGTAATCCTCACTGTGACTCCTCAATACTTGAATTGTTTTTGTCTAGCAGCTTGCAATATTTTTTCCTTGAAATTATATTTCTGAAGATTTCCAAGAATGTTTCTTAGGGTTTTCCTTGTGAGATCTCTTTCTGGAGGTGATCAATGGATTCTTTCAATGACTATTTCACTTTCTGGTTACAGTTTTTCAGGGCAGTTTTCCTTGATGACTTTTTGAAGAATGCTAGCTTTTTTTTTTTTTTTTTTTTTTGGTCATATCATTCAGGTACACCAATAATTTTTAAACTGCCTCTCCTGGATCGATTTTCCAGGTTGGCTGGAGTTTTCCCAATGAGTTATTTTTCATTTTCTTCCATTTTTTCATTCTTTATAGTTTGTTTCACTGATTCTCAATGCTTCACAGAATCATTAGCTTTTATTCACTCAATTCTAGTTTTTAATGTGTGATTTTTTTTACATCTATTTTCCCCTTTGATTAATTTGATTAATTCTACATTTCAAATGTTATTTTCTTCAATGGATATTTTTGCTTTTGGGCCACTGTGTTTTTGTAAAGCTTTTTATTTTCAAAACACATGCACAGATAGTTCTCAATATTCAAAATCCTGTGTTCCAATTTTTTTTCTTCCTTTCTTCCCTTTGTCCCTCCCCTAGATGATAAGCAATCCAATACATGTCAAACATGTGCAGCCCTCCTATATACACCTCCACAACTATCATGCTGCACCAGAAAAAATCAAATCAAAGAGGAAAAAGTAGAAAAAAAAATGCAAACAACAATAAATAAGTGAAAATGCTATGTTGTGATCTATACTCAGTGGCCAGAGACCTCTCTCTGGGTGCAGAGGATTCTCTCCATCAAAAGACCATTGGAATTGACCTGAATCACTTTGCTATTGAAAAGAGCTATTCTATCAGAATTTATCATTATAAAATTGATCAATTATAAACATTCATCATTATCTTTTCCTGTCATCTTACTCAATCTGACAGGTGTGTAGTGGTATCTCAGAATTGTCTTAATTTGCATTTCTCTGATCAATAGTGATTTGGAGCACCTTTTCATATGACTACATTATAATAATCATATAAAAATGATCATTATAAATTGATCATTATTTGTTGTTGCTATGTACAGTGTTCTCTTGGTTCTACTCCCTCCACTTAGCATCAGTTCATGTAAGTCTCTCCAGGACTTTCGGAAATCATCCTGCTGATCATTTATTATAGAAAAATAATATTCCATAATATTCATATAGCATAACACATTCAGCCATTCTCCACCTGATGGACATCCATTCAGTTTCCCTTTCTTTTGCTATTACCAAAAGGGGTGTAGCAAGCATTTTTGCACATGTAGGTCTTTTTCCCTTCTTTTATAATTGATTTGAGATACAAGCCCAGTAGAGACATTGCTGGATCAAAGGATCTGTACACTTTGATAGTCCTTAGGGCATACCTATTGTGCTTTTTTTTTTTTTTTTTTTTTCTTGCAATTGGTCAATTTTTGTTTGAGGAATTATTTTTTTAAGTCAACTTTTCCTTCCTTTTCCAAGCTGTTGACTCACTTTGCATGCCTTTTATTTATTTTCTCCTTTTTTCTTTTATCACTCTTATTTGCCTTTTAAAATCTTTATGAGTTTTCAAGAAGCTACTTTGGACTTTTAACCCTTTCATGTCACTCTTTTAAATTTCCCCTGTGGGAATTTTGTTCTCTTTTGAGTTGGTGTTTTGACGATTTTCTTTCTTTCTTTTTTTTTCTATTTTGTGATTTTTATGGTTGTGCTCTGCTCCTGGAATCCAAGAGGCAGTTTGAGCCTTGGCTTTGAGCACAGGGGCAATACTATCTTGCTCTCAGCAAATAATATTCCTACCTGTTCTTTCCAGGAAAGAGCCTGTTTTCCCAGACTGGCAATTTGCCAGGAGCTCCTTTATATTTGAAGTCTTGCTCTCAACAAGATCCCTATATATTCTCTCCTGGAAACAATCTGGTTTCCCAGGTTGGCAATTTGTCTTCTGTGCTGGAATTGGAGGCTACATCATTGGTATGCTCTGCTAGTGAGCCAGGACCAAAGGTCTCAGTTGCTGATCTGTTATAATCAAGACCTTCTAATTGTTTTTTTTTTTCATATATATATGTGTGTGTGTGTGTGTATGTGTGTGTCTGTATGTGTATGTGTATATGTATCCATCCAACCATCCATTCATCTATCTATCTATCTACATACACACACATGGTATATATGCATATATACCACTTACCTAAGTTTTAGTACTCCTGCATCTAGATAAATAAATGTCTAATGCATATAATATCATAAATTTGTTTGAAGAATTCATCAAAGTAATCAGTGACTCCTCTGACAAACTCCCATTTATATTATTCTCCCAGTTAAGCATTTGTTGTACCAGAAAATCAACCTGGAGGACTCTAGCTCATATTGGTTCATATCCTCATGCTTTGGTGGTTCTCCAGCAAGCTGGGGAGATTCTAACAGTTGCCCATTAGACACAGCTCTTAATTACTTCCTGAGTGACATGGAGAGCCATGTTTTGTGACATACTTCTAAGACATTCACAAAAGTAGGTCTTTTTTGAGGGCTGGATCTCCCATGGGTGATAAGCCTTAAAACTAAACACACCACTAAATATATGGTTATTTAAATTCAGAAAGCAGAACATGTTTTATAAAGTTTGCCTAGCTTATGCATGCTTTGGTTGTCTGCTACAATCCAAAAGCAATGGAGAAAGGGAAAATGCAGAAATAAGATAAAACAATGAAAATATAGAAAAAAATCTGAAAATCAGAGAAAGAAAAAAGCTATAGCAGAAGTTTTTTTAGAGAATAAATTTAATGTGTGCTGTCCCCAAAATATATGCAGTGACAGTGTGAATGGTGAACATGCATTAAAACGATGCAGAAAGAGAATCACATATATGATAAACATATATCTCCAGAGCACAAATATTGAAGATCATCACACCTGTGACTGAGCAGGGACTAAAAGTAGAGGAAGGGAGTACTATGATTGCTATCACAGTCTCTGACTCCCATTGCTCATAAGGACACTCCTTTATGAGTTAATGCATCTTGGTCAGATTTTAGTTACTATTTAACTAATTGTTACTTAGTTGGACAGTCTCCACTGTACTTTGAGCTACCTATCATGGTTCAGATGAATGCTCAGTCATAACTAGATGCTATTCTGTTATTTTCATAATTTGCTTCAATTGAAATTCTTCCCTATTTTTTGCCCAAGAGTACTGTCATGCTCTTTTCTGGAAACCTTGAGTCCTTTTTCTTGTTCCAAAGATTTTAGGATGGCAGTAGTACCTGAATTGGAGCAACAACCACATGTCCTCAGTTTTGCCTGTCTTTTCCCCCCTCAGCTATTTAAACTCACTCAATTGAGTTTTTCTTTGCACTATATCTTTTAGGTCTTGAGTTTGAGATTTCCATGTAAATCCTTACTCTACTTAATAGTCAACATTCCATATACCATTCAATTTTAATATGTGTAGACCAGTCAAGTAATAGTTATTTGTGAAGTGACTATCAAACAGCACTTAAATTCAAATTCCAATTTTCTGAATCAAATCTACATCAAAATATATTAATTTCAATCACATGCTCTCAACTTTGACCAATGGTCTTCTTGAGTTATTTAATGAGGTTAGATAGGGTTTTCCTGGAAGATTTGGGCCCAAATGTAAATTTCAGGAGCATAACTAGAATCATCTGTTCCTGTAACTAACACATTGCTCAAAGTCCTCCAGAGAAGGCAGTAGTAATATGAAATGCCAAAAAATAGACGGAAGGGTGTCTACTTAAAAAACATTATTCTTTTCCTCTACTCATTCACTCCTGGATTTAATTTAGAAAAAACAATTAAAAATGCTTAAGTGTCAGTGATGCTGCTGAATTCTAGTCTGAAAGACCATGGAAGCTCTTCTATTTATCCAGGTATGTGACTAGGTAAGATAAAGGTAGTATGATACAGGATCAAATTTAGTGTCACTTTCTGCGCTTTGCCAGACATTACTATCCCACTCATAGGCAAATAAGAATTTTGAGTCATACTATCATTCCTATGTAAGAATATATGCATTAGAAAAATAAATATTATATTAACAAGATATATATCATTGTAGTTTGTCCTTTATTCTTGAAAATGACCATAACATTTGAAATGTGAAGTCAAGAAATGCAAGTCAATTTGATTTGAATAAAGGAGGTTATGCTCTAGCATAATGTCACTAGCTATACTTTCTCCTTCAGAAGCATTCTTCATTCAGTGGTCAGACATAAATCAGCATGACTGAAGATGGCCCTGGATATAGTAGCAGAATTTGTATTACAGCTGTATTGATAGATACAGACATATGGCTATACATATATATGTATAGAGAAACATACATGTATGTGTGTATGTTTATATTTATACACACATGTATATATGTATATTTGTATGTATATATGAATATATACATGACTCCTCTCTCCCCATAGTGTATTTGCGTATATGTGTGTTTATATATACACACATATATACAAATTCATATATGTATTGTATATATGTATATATATATTTGTGTGTATAATATAGAAAGATAGCTAGATGACCAAAGCAGAACTAGAGATCATTACTGATCACAAAATAGAAAATTTCGATTATACCAAACTAAAAAGTTTTTGTACAAACAAAACTAATGCAGACAAGATTAGAAGGGAAGCAATAAACTGGGAAAATATTTTTACAGTCAAAGGTTCTGATAAAGGCCTCATTTCCAAAATATATAGAGAATTAACTCTAATTTATAAAAAATCAAGCCATTCTCCAATTGAAAAATGGTCAAAGGATATGAACAGACAATTCTCAGATGAAGAAATTGAAACTATTTCTAGTCATATGAAAAGATGCTCCAAGTCATTATTAATCAGAGAAATGCAAATTAAGACAACTCTAAGATACCACTACACACCTGTCAGATTGGCTAAGATGACAGGAAAAAATAATGATGATTGTTGGAGGGGATGTGGGAAAACTGGGACATTGATTCATTGTTGGTGGAGTTGTGAACGAATCCAACCATTTTGGAGAGTAGTTTGGATCTATGCTCAAAAAGTTATCAAACTGTGCATGCCCTTTGATCCAGCGGTGTTGCTGCTGGGATTGTATCCCAAAGAGATTATAAAGAGGGGAAGGGGACCTGTATGTGCACGAATGTTTGTGGCAGCCCTTTTTGTAGTGGCTGGAAACTGGAGGCTGAATGGATGTCCATCAGTTGGAGAGTGGCTGAGTAAATTGTGGTATATGAAAATTATGGAATATTGCTGTTCTGTGAGAAATGACCAGCGGGATGATTTCAGAGGGGCCTGGGGAGACTTACACGAACTGATGCTGAGTGAGGTGAGCAGGACCAGGAGATCATTATATACTTCTACAACAATGCTAGATGGTGACCAGTTCTGATGGATCGGGCCATCCTCAGCAACGAGATCAACCAAATCATTTCTGATGGAGCAGTGATGAACTGAACTAGCTATGCCCAGGGAAGGAACTCTGGGAGATGACTAGAAACCATTGCATTGAATTCCCAGTCCCTGTGGTTATGCACACCTGCATTTTTGATTTCCTTCACAAGCTAATTGTACAATGGTTCAGAGTCTGATTCTTTTTGTACAGCAAAATAATGTTTTGGTCATGTATACTTATTGTGTATCTAAGTTATATTTTAATATATTTTAACATCTACTGGTCATCCTGACATTTAGGGGAGGGGGTGGGGGGGTAAGAGGTGAAAAATTGGAACAAGAGGTTTGGCAATTGTTGATGCTGTGGAGTTACCTATGTATATATCCTGTAAATAAAAGGCTATTAAATAAAAAAAAAAAAAAAAAAAGAAAGATAGCTAGATTTGAGGCTACTAGCTATGCTCAAGGCTTACCTAAGAAGCTACTAAATGCAATTTCAATTATGATGTTAAAATTACTAACATGCAAACTAGCCTGTGCAGATAAAGATTAAACAAATCAAATTTTTCCTAAGGGAAAATAATTACTAGCCACCGTGGAATAGGAATATAAACGAGAAGAAAAGAAAAATGAGTGTGTTGAATTTATGAGTAAGATGTGTGAGAAAGAATTGGATATAAGAAGCACATGTGCTAAGTGAGTGATGGAAAAGTCTGATTGCCAATACTGGTGAATGTTGATGGGTACTGGTTATGTTCAAGGCTCTGGTGCCTCTCCTGCTTGCATCAGCAATAATACAGGGGAACCATAAAGAACCACTCAAATTTAGTATGACCTAGTTTATATTAATCACAATTTTTTTGTTTTATTTAGTTTTGTTTTGCTTATGTTCCCCCCCCCCAAATTTTCTAATTGTAGGTTCAAGAGAATTGAATAGGGTAAACCTATGAACAAACCTGGAACATTTTGCTTGACTGACAACAGTAGAAATGTACTAGATAAGAAATCTATTATATTCCATAAAGCATAGAAACTGGCAGTCAATTTGGAAATCAATCAATCAGCAGCATTCATTAAATTTCTGCTGTTTTCTATGAACTAAACTAGGAGCTAGAGATAGTAGAAAAGTCACATCAACCAACATGGATCAGACACTCGGTTAAATGCTATCAAGTGAAACAAAGATACAAAAAAAGACAAAAACAATTGGCACCCTCAAGGAACTCACAGTCTGAGGAAAGAGATGATAGCTAAATTACTATGTATATATCAGCTATATAGAGGATAATTTGAAAGTAATTTCAGATGAAAAGAAACAACATTGAAGTGAAGTGGAAAATCCATCTTGCAAATGAAATAGTGGGTGAAAGGTGTAAGTGGAGACTTGAGGGAATCTGGTAAAGGCAGAAGTAAAGAAAAGGAGGGAGAAAATCCCAAGCACCAGCAATCACCAGGGAAGATTCTAAAGGTAGGTAGAGAATTGTGTGTAAGGAACACCAAAAAAAAAAAAAAAAAAAAAAAAAAAGAAAGAAAAAAACAAACAAACTAGTGGTATTAAGATATAAAAAGAACAGCCTGAGGTGGAGCCATGATGAAGAAGTAAATCCAGGAAGCTGCTCAAGCTCTCCCAGTTTCCCTTGAAAACCACATGAAACCAAATCTCTGAAAAGAGACTGATGAAGTGTAAACACACTCCAGCTCAAGATAGAATGGAAAAACTTCAAGAAGGGTCAGTCTCACTGGAATGAAAAGGGTGTTCAGCCCATCTCTGATAGGTTCTGGAAAAGACTCCCCATCCCACTTAGGTGACAAGGTCTTAATCACAACAGATCAGTAACTGAGACCCTCAACCTAACTTAGTAGAGAAGCAGATCAGTGGGGCAGCTTCTAGGCCCACAGTAGAAGGCAAACTCTGGGATACTAGGTTGTTTTCTGAAAAGAGCAGACAAAGCTATCTTTTGTAAACACAAGGAGCCCCTGTGCTCAAAACCAAGACTCAGAGCTGCACACAAAGCTTGAGACAGTGCCCCTTTTACCAGAGAAGCAGAGTTCAACCATAAAATTTAAAAAAGAAAAAAATGCCAAAAGAAAAGAAAAGAAAATAAGCAAAACACAAGTAAAAAAATGCTTGAGCTAGAAAGCTACTATGGTGACAAGGCAGATCCAAATACCAATGCAGATGAGGACAAAATGTCCACAAATCACATATCAAAAAGTAATATAAATTGTTCTCAAGCCCAAAGAGGTTTCTTGGAAGTGCTCATAAAAAAACAATTAAGAAAGATAAAAGAAGAAAAGAGAAAGGAAATAAAAGGTATGCAAGAGAGAGTCAACAGATTGGAAAAGTAAGGGAAAAAATTGTCTGAAGAAAATTCCTTTAAAAATAGAACTAAGCAAATGGAAAAATATATAAAAGCTTAAAACTAGAAATCATTAAAATCCATTAAAAACTAGAACAGGACAAAAACTAGAACAGGAAGATAATGACTCTGTGAGACAGCAAGAATCAGTCAAACAAACTAAAAAGAATGAAAAAATAGGAGAAAATGTGAAATACCTCATTGGAAAAACAGTCAACCTAGAAAATAGATCTAGTAGAGACATTTTAAAAATTATTGGCCTACATAAAATCCATGATCAAAAAAAGATCCTGAATAACTGTGAAGACCGAGTTAGCATCCTGGATATCTTAGAATCAGCCAAAGTTAGGATAAGCAAAAGTCCTTGGTCTTTTTTCTTGGTCTTTAGGGGTAGAAGTGAATAGGATGGACGCAGGACCTTTCTTTTCTTCCTCTACCACCAAAAGTGATCTAGCTTGTCTTACTCCATCCCCTCGTCCTTCCCACAATTCTCTGTATACATCAAAAGATTGAACCAGCACAGAATAGTGGGAAGGGCCATTTTCCAAGCATATGCCAATAGAGTATTTTCCAATAGGTAGTTAGCTTTAAGTGGTCAATTGTCCATCCTCAGTGCATCAACTCAGAATTTCAGCCTTTTACAGATAACATTCTTCAAGAAATCATTAAGGAAAACTAATTTGATATTCTAGAAACTGAATGGGAAATACTCTTTGAAAAAATCCATTCATCATCTTTGGAAAGAGGTACCATCAGGAAAACCACAGGGAACATTGTTATGAAACTCCAGAACTACAATCTCAAGGTAAAACATATTGCAGGCTGCCAGACAAAATAATTCAAATATTAAGGAGAAACAGTCAGGATTACCCAGTATCTGGCAGCTTCTACAATAAAGAAATGGAGGGCCTGGAATATCATATTCTGAAAGTCAAATGACCTAAGCTTGCTACCTAAAATTAATCACCCTGTAAGATTCCGCATTGTCTTTCAGGAGAGGAGATGGAGTTTCATTGAAGTAAGCGATTTTCAAATATTTCTTTTGAAAAAAATCATAAGTAACAGAAATTTTAATCTACACACATAGGACTCAAGAGAAGCATAGAAAGGCAAACAGGGGGAAATACAAACATATTATTTAAAGGTTAAACTGTTTATATCCCTAGAAGGGAAAATGATATCTGTAACTCAAGGACTGTATCTATCACTGGGGCAGACAGAGGGAGCTATCACTTGGAGGGTGCAGTTGTGAATGAACTCTGATGTGATGGCATTTAAAAAAAGACATTAAGATGTGGAAAAATGTCTGTACTGGAAAAAGAGAAAAGGGGAGGTACAATGGGACAATTAGTTAACATAAATATGTTCAAAAAACATTACAATTGTGGGGAAGAAGAGAGGGGAATGGATATTGTCTGGTTTGATGCCATTAGTTCTGACTTTAAAAGGGAATACCTTAATCAATTAGTTGGGTATAGAAATTTATCTAATTTTATACGGAAAAGAAGAAAGAAGAAAAGAAAGGGAGGGCAAAGATAGAAGAGAAAAAAGAAACAGTAGGAAAAAAATAAGAGAATGTGGGAAAAGTGATAGAAGATAAAGTAGTGAGTGAAATAGTTTAAAAAACCTACAAAATGAAAGAGGAAGATTGATAGAAGATAAGGTGATGGGTAGGGTGGGTAAATTAAAAAAAAACTATTGAGAACAAGGTGGAGAGAACAAAAGTGTATACAGGAGAGAAAATAGAATGGATAGAAATATAGAGCTGGTAATCATAACTGTAAATGTGAAGGGGATGAACTCTTCCATAAAACTAAGGTGAATAGCAAAATGGCTTAAAAATTAGAACCTTACAATATGTTGTTCACAGGGAATACATTTGACACAGACAGACCTAAAGAGTAAAAGTCAAAGACTGGAACAAAATTTAACATGCTTCAGCTGAAGTTAAAAAAAAAAAAAAAAGCAAGGGTAACAATTCTGATCTCAGAAGTATGGAAGGAAAGTACATCTTGATAAAGGGTACCAAAAGCAATGATATTGAATGAATATGCACCAAGTGGTAGAACAGCCAAATTCCTAGAGATTTTAAGCCATTTACAAAAAAGAAATAGCAAAACTATTTTAGTGGGGGGGGAGGGGCCTTAATCTTCCCCTCTCAGACTCAAACAACTCTCACCACAAAAGAAAGAATCTGGAGAAGTTAATAGAATCCTAGAAAAATTAGTTACGCTATAGCTCTGGAGAAAACTGAATAGGGATAGAAATTCTTTTTCTTATTTTCTTAGCAGTACATGGCAGCTAAACAAAAAATTGCCCATGTATTAAGACATAAAACCTACACAGTTAAATGCAGAAATAATAAATGTTTCCTTTTCAAATCACAGTGCAATAAAATTATATTCAATAAAGGGCCAGGGAAAGATAGAAAAAAATCAATTGTAATTTTATCTATTCTAAAAAATTCTTGGATCAAATAACAAATCACAGAAACAATCTATGCTTTTATTCTAGAGAATGACAATAATGAGACCACATACCAAATCTTATGGGATATAGTCAAAGCAGTTCTTAGAAGAAATTTTATATCTCTAAATAGCTACAAAAACTAAATTTAAAAAAAGAAGCTCAATGAATTGGACATGCAACTAAAAAACCTAGAAAAAAGAACAGTTTTAAAACTGCCAAATATATACCAAATTAGAAATTCTGAAACTCAAAAATAAGATTGATAAAATTCAAACTAAGAAAACGCTAGAACTAATAAATAAAACTAAAAGTTGGTTTTATTAAAAAAAAAAAAACAACAACAAAATAGATTGGCTATATGAAAAGAAGGATAGAGAACTGAAATCAGAAGAACCCGAGTACGATTCAGTCCCAAACTCTTGACACTTACTAGCTGTGTGACACTGGGCAAGTAACTTAACACCAATAGTCTCACAAAACAAATAATAGATGAAACTTAGATTAATTTAATTAGAAAAAAGAAAGAAAAAAAACAGATCATCATTACCATTACTGATGGTTTTAAATAGATGCTGCTGATTATTTTAAGGAAAAGTCCATTTATTCCTATACTCTCAAGTGTTTTTAATAGGAATGGATGTTGGATTTTGTCAAATGCTTTTTCTGCATCTATTGAGATGATCATATGGTTTTTGTTAATTTGGTTGTTAATATGGCCAATTATATTGATAGTTTTCCTAATATTGAACCAGCCCTGCATTCCTGGTATAAATCCTACTTGATCATAGTGTATTATGCTGGAGATGATTTTCTGTAGTCTTTTTTGCTAATATCTTATTTAAGATTTTAGCATCAATATTCATTAGGGAGATTGGTCTATAATTTTCTTTCTCTGTTTTCAACCTACCTGGTTTAGGTATCAGTACCATGTCTGTGTTATAGAAGGAATTTGATAGGACTCCTTCATTCCCTATTTTATCAAATAATTTATATAGCCTTGGGGCCAATTGTTCTTTAAATGTTTGGTAAAATTCACATGTAAATCCATCTGGTCCTGGGGATTTTTTCTTAGGGAGTTGTTTAATTGCCTGTTCTATTTCTTTTTCTGAAATGGGACTATTCAAGCAATTTACTTCCCTCCTCTGTTAGTCTGGGAAGTCTATATTTTTGGAGGTAGT
Organism: Sarcophilus harrisii; assembly: GCF_902635505.1. Lineage (NCBI taxonomy): Eukaryota > Metazoa > Chordata > Mammalia > Dasyuromorphia > Dasyuridae > Sarcophilus > Sarcophilus harrisii. The sequence goes on along the minus strand of NC_045427.1, from coordinate 61,441,644 downwards.
CATCCATTTCACTTAGGTTATCAAATTTATTGGCATAAAGTTGAGCAAAATAACTCCTTATTATTTCTCTAATTCAGATGACAAAATTAATGTCATCTTTAGCCATACGAAAAAAAATTCACTAAATCACTACTGATTAGAGAATTGCACTTAAAAAGAGAATTGCAATTAAAACAATTCTGAGGTACAACCACACACATTGGCTAAGGTGAAAGAAAAGGAAAATGACAAATATTTGAGGGTGTGGGAAAACTGAAACACTAATGCATTGTTGGTAAAGTTGTGAAATAATCCAATCATTCTGAAAAGTAATCTGGAACTATGCCCAAAAAGCTATAAAACTAAACATACCCATTGACCCAGCTATTCCATTACTTGGTCTGTATCCCAAGGAAATCATAAAGGAGAGTAAAGGACCCACATGTACAAAAATGTTTGTTGCAGCTCTTTTTGTGTTAGTTAACAACTAGAAAATTTAATAAATGCTCATCAATGAGAAATGGATGAGGAAGTTGTGGGTACATGAAGACAATGGAACATTGCTGTTCTATACACAATAAAGAACAAGTTGATTTTAGAAAGACATGGAAAGATTTACATGAACTGATGCTGAGCAAAATAAGCAGAACCTGGAATATATGGTATACAAAGTATAACAGCAAGAATGTGCCATGATGATCTATGGAAGACTTAGTTCTTTTCAGTGGTTCAGCGATCCAAAGCAATCCCAACAGGCTTTGGACAGAAAATGCCATCTGCCTCCAGAAAAAGAACTAAGGAAACAATATAAGCTAACACATGCTATGTTCACTTCTTTTTTTCTGTTTTTTTTAATCTTTATCATGTTTTTTCCCTTTTGCTCTGATTTATCTCTCTCAACGTGATTCATAAAGCAACGTGTATTAAAAATAAATGTTTCCTAGGAAAAAAAGAAAGGGAAGCCTGGGTGTCAAGTTTGGATAGGTAGAAATAATACCAGCTTAATAAGGATATAAAAACTAAAACTGAACTTTTTGTTTCATCTTAGAGATAAGAGGGAGTCATATGTGTTATTTGAGATGGAATGAAGAAATATATAATAGGAAATAAATAAGTTTCTGAGAAGTTAAGGCATTCAAGGGAATGTTTCTGTGATGGTAGAAGTCCCTTTATGTGAAGGCAGGATTTGAAAAGTAGAGAAAAACTTTGATCCAGGCACTGAATTAATCAAGAAAAGGAACAGAGTTGAAGGTTGGTTGATAACAGCCTAAAGAATCTTAATTAGGTAAATTGGGGAAATTGGGATAAATATGGATGTAATGAAGCTCATGAACTGGAGGTTATTGAATTTTTCAAGTACAGAGAAATTCTAGAAGTGACATGGGAGAGCATGAAATATTATTACATTTCTATAATGACTAATAAGTGAAAATTTAGCCAATATTGATAATGGAAACTATATTAATTATTGTGCTTAGCAGATATCTCATTATATTCTCATAATAATCCTGGGACAGAGTTGCTACTTTTGTGTCATATTCACAGATGAGAAAAGAAGGAACAATGTCTAAGTGAGTACAAGAAGATGAAAATAATGAGAAAAGAAAAAGGAAATAAAAGTGAAACAAACCATGCTTTCATAGAACTTACTTTCTAATAAGCTGTATATAGTTTTCTGTGTATGTATGTACATGTATGTGTATGTATTTGACTCAAATGTGTGTATACACTTGATATATATGTATAGCTTTCCACAACAGAGAGTATGTTCCATAAATATATATATATATATATATATATATATATGTATGTATATACATGCATACATAAAACATACATAGCTCTAAAATAAAGATACAGGGAATAAGTAAAAGAAAAGAAAAGTTGTAAAATACAGAGCAGAGGGTAGGGGTTGAAGGAGAATAGCTAGTATTTTATTGGGATCAGAAAAGTCTTCATATAAAAGGTAGAAACTTGGGCTACATATTAAAAGGAAAGGAGATTCTATTAGGTTAAAGGGAGGGAAAAGTACATTGGAGGCATGGACAATGACCAGAGTAAAGGCAAATTATATAACAAAGAGAGAGGTTATAATTAAAACCTGGGTGTCCAGGATAGCTAGATAATAGAGTGGAAAGAGTACCAGCATTAAAGTCAGAAGAATCTGAATTCATATCCAGCCTCAGCCACTTACCACTTACTAGTGGTGTGACCCTGGGCAATTCAACCCAAATAGCCCCCCAAAAGAAAAAAAAAAGATGTCATATATTGAAGAGGGTCACAGATAGTGGGGGAACTCTGAATGAAGTATAAGACCCTTCAGCCCATCCAAGAAACCTTCTGATAATATCTGGTTTGGCTCCCCATCCTCCCCAGGGACATCTCTGCCTTCATGAGAAGTCAGGAGTCAAAACAACCTATGTTCTAATTAAAGCAGACTTATACTAGGTGACAAAGAGACATCTACACACAATAGCAAATTGTTTATGTGGTCCTCCATGCACAGTATATAGGTAGGGTATGCACAATGTTCTATAGTTATATAAGATTATTAGGGTATATAAGGCTGAGAGAATTTTAGATAAACAAACTCCTGTTTGACCATTCTCCATGAGTTCCACCCCTTCACTCCTCACCCATGATCAGGAGTCAGGCTGGTACCAAAATCCTCCAATGAGCAGATCTGGACACTAAACCACATATAGCCTTACTTGGAGCTTAATAATATTATAGAATCTGATCAATCAAAAAGCATATATAAAGTGATTACTATACTCCAGGCATTGTGGTGAACCATAGATAAGTAAATAATCTCTATTCATGAACAAAAACTTATGTTTGTCTCACTGAACATTATGTGAATCTGGCTGTTATTACAGTGAGCAGCTGTGTCAAATAAATAACATCAGCAATAATAGATTCCAGTTCTTTTCCCTCCAAATTCAATATTCTATATGATAAAGATCCATGTCTTTCTTTCTCACCCTTCCTCACACACCACTACATTGGAAGGTAGAAAATTGCAAGTCTACAAAATACAACTAAACAAACATTAACTGTAAGTCTGCCATGGGTAAATCTAAACAAACATTTCCAATATGGGTAAGTCATTGTTCTGTACTAAGGCCCTGAGGCTACAAACCATAAAAGAAGATATTTTCTACAAAAGGAAAAGAATATGTATAAGCATCATTCTATTCAAAGGAAAACTGAATGAGCAAAGAACACTAACAACAGGTAGGATTAAGGAGGAATTCATGAAAGAAGTTGACACCTGAACAAGAATTCTGAGATGAAAAAGAAAAGGATTATGGGAACGGGAGAGAGAAAGTGGGTTTGGTTGGATAAAGATATGGGGATGGGTGGTGCATTTTTAACTTTTTGGAATAGCTAGTAGACTAATTTAGCAGGAACATGAAATGAAGGTGGAAAAGAGATTTTTTTAAAGAAAAAATAACTGCTCCATTGAGGTGAATGTTTAAGGAAGTTCTGTATGTCTAGTTTATGTGGTAACTCTAAAAGAAATGGAGTACAATAGAAAGGGAAGTGAACTTACAGAAAATGATAATTCCACAACATGATATCAAGATAGAATAGTGAAGAGAGAGCTGAGTGAAGAGATAAAAAGACATAAATTCAAATCCAGCTCAGATACCCCATACTTTATGTGGTAGGCAAGTCACCGTTCTCAATTTCATAATCTGTAATAGGTGGCTCAGAGAATAAAATACTTGGTCTGGAGTTAGGAAGACTCATCTTCCTAAATTCAGATTGGCCCCAGATACTTAGTAGCTATATTACCCTAGACAAGTTACCTCACCCTGTTTGCCTCAGTTTCTTCATCTGTAAAGTTATCTAAAGAGAGGAATGGCAAACCAATATTGAGTATCTCTCCCAAGAAAACCTCAGATAAGGTCATGCACAGCCAGATACAGCAAAAAAAAAAAAAACAAAAACAAAAAAAAAAAAACCTAAATAACGAAATAATAACCATGGGAATAAGAACAGCATTTATCTCCATAAATTTGTTTTGAGGTTTCAATAAAACTTAATGCAGTATCCTTTTGGTTTTTCTTTGTGACCTTGAATCTTTGTGAGCTTATTTCTACTTTGGGCCTGTTTGGCAAGTGATAAAATGTCTGAGTTGGACAAGAAAACCTTTCCATTTCAGTTATGATTTCTATGACGCTATGAAAGAGTATATTTTGAGTGTCATTTACTAAATATACCCTTTGATACTTGTAGCTAACATGTATTTAGTTATTTAAAGTTGTTTATTTAAAAATAATTTCACAGAAACTAATCAGTTGCTATTTTTTCTTTTTTCATATGAAAATTTGAGGCAGACAAATGTTAAATAAATTACTCAGGGTTAAAATCAAATAAATGTTTTGGTTGCATTTGAATTCGTATCTTTCGTCCTGATCGATCCAATATTCTATTCCCTAGTTCCCCCTACTTTCTGTTACCAAGGCAAAAAAAAAAGTTTTTCATCATGTGTCATTGGACTTTTATGATATGCCTTTCAAAAGATGAATTAGGTGACTGGAAATGAGCAAAAATGTTGAAAGATAGGTGTTTTTTTAGCTGCATAGTGTGTAAGCTGGTTTGTGAACTGCAAGAACCATTTTCCAGGTGAAAAAAAAAAAGGAAAGAAAGAAACTAAGAAAAAAGAGGCAGCTAGCAACCATGGGGATTGATTCCCGTAGCTGTTTATCTGTGCACTGCAAACTCCCAGAATGATCAAGAACAGGAAAAAAGAGAAAGGTACAGAGATGTCTCTGGGGGTAATGAGGCAGCAAGAATTCAAAAGGTTTTTTAAAAGATAAAGTATGGGCTTCCTTAACACCTTTGCTAAAAATGTGGTTTGAATAAAGTCTGCTTTTTCCCTTTTCTCTTTACACCGAGTATCCTAATTCAAAGAACTGACATTAGTTCTAGTGGTCACTTCATCAAGCATGTCATAGAGAAGCTTTGTTTTCAGGTAGGGAGCAAATAACTATGACTGTGGATAGCCCTTGTAATTCAATATCTTTGACTGTGAGAAGGACAGATCAAAAATGACCAAATGAATAAGAAATTATTTAAGTATCAAGCTCTTACTTTATGTCAATCAAACACTATTGTGAATGCTGGGGATAAAGCCTGGGCTAATGATTATTACAAGTGACTGCCAGTGAAAGTTGATGCCATTTGTAATTTATAGTCTTAAAGATATATCCAGAATCCTGAGAATTCAAATGACTTGGTTAAGATAAAAGAACCACAAGCAACTCAGGAATGCATTGGGTAGATCACCAGTAGATCACCAGTCAGGGGAAATCTGGCTTCAGACACTTAACATTTTCTAGCTGAGAAAGTGATATATATATATATATATATATATATATATATATATATATATATGATCGAAAGAGAGAAAGAGAGAGAAATAGAGAGCGAGAGAGAGAGAATTTATAAGAACTAAAAATATATGCATATATATATACATATATAGTTCTTATAAAGTCCTGTATAATCCTTTTGTGTATTTGTAATAATTAAAAAGATTTATTTATGCAAAGATTTTCTTAAATCAATATGGTTGCTACAATTTATAATGTTTTCTTGATATCTCTCTTATTTGTTCTCTTCATCATTTCATGTATGCTTTTTAAAAAATAATCATTGAGTTCATAAGGGCCATATCTTAATTGGGGAGAAAAATATATAATTTTAGGAGAGATAGCATGATATATGGAAAATGTAATGGATTTGGAGTAAGAGGTCTGAAGAGGTATTACAGGTGGTAAGGTCTTATGGTTCTTGATCTCATTGTTGACAAAAGCAGTTGGAATAGCTACAGGAGCTCTTCAGGGAAAGTGGGATCAGAGGTGATCAGCCCATCATGGAAGGATTTAAAGGAGTCTCAGGGTTAAAAGATTCCATGCATCTAGAAGGCATGAAGTTGGGGCAGACAAAATGAAGAAAAAGGAAAGGACAGAATACCCCTTCAAGTTCTTATATTGTTTGTTAGTGGCTGAGGTCAGGAAGGGGAAAGGGGTTTCCTTTTTGGAATCTGTTCTTACAGGGGTCCAGTTGGGTTGTGAATAGAATTCAATTTCCAGAATAAAGAAAATGTTTTCCCCAGTCTTAGTCAAAGCACATATGCAGAATAGTAGTCAGTTCTGGACACTACATTTTTAAAGCAGAAATTCCCATGCTTTAGGAAGGAATTAGAAACAATGCATTATTCAGTTGGTTTGAAGATATATAGGGGACTAGGAGAAAGCATGTTATTTCATTATTTTTTCCTCTCCTACTCCTTTTTTTTTTTTGATCTCCAAATCCTGCTGCAGTGTCTTGGACATGGCAACAGCTTAAATAAATTTGTATTAGATTGAATCAAGAAAAAAAGTTTTAAATAAGATTAGCTTGTTGCCTAAAGGTAACATTGTTATAATACATGGTAGGAGCTATAGTGGAAGTTTTAAATCAATCAAAATAATGAAAAACTTTCTAAAGTATTCCTGTTGTTCAGTTTGGGGTTTGTTTGTTTGTTAATGTAATGAACCGATCAATTTCAAGAGAGTGAAATTTTGTCATTAAGAAGTTTATCAGGAGAAGCCTGATTAAAATTTTTCAGATATGTTAAAGAGCAAATTCATCCTTAGACCTCAACTGAATTTGTCTTATTCTTTCATTTCTGATATTTCATAATTCTAGCAAAGATTTACAGGGAAACTGAATAGATTTCTTTAAAATAATGTTCAATATAGAAACTATTCAATTTATATCATCTGGCCTATGAAACATCACCAAACAGGAATATATCACTATCTGTATCATCTATCTATCTATCTATTTATCTATCTTTGTTGAACAAATTTTCAAAAAGATTTCAGCTCCTCAAAAAGGAAATGAACTCGCTCAATGTGAGTGATAAACTTCCAGGAAATCAGGCAGGATTTTGAAGGAGCCTGACCATTTGGCATGTGACAAGATAGTGAGAAAGGTTCTTTATCTCCCTTAAATCAAACACACAAAGGTTTGAAATCCATTCCTTTGCAGAAATTTGTTAGAGCAGCAGTCTGCTATTTTAATTAAGTTTATTGTGTATATTGTTAAAAGATATATAGTTTTTACTGGGTTGAAGAAATTACACCCAGCAATCGGGGCCTATAATGGACTACAAAAATAACTCCTTAATTGGCCGTTGCGAGCAATGATAACGTGATTTAAAACATAGTGTTGGCATGAGAAAATTTAGTATAAAAGACCAGTCTGTGTCTTGAGCTGTCAGCTAAAAAGCATATTGAATTTTTACCGAGCAAATTCGAATAAAAGGGTTGCGATTAAAAGCAACAAACCCACAGTAAAGGGATAAGGATCCCTCCAAAATTAGATTACAGCCTTCTCATGCCCATAAAAACTGTATTATGTTTGACATGACTAAAACGATTCCCTAAGAAGACAATTATGGAAAGAAGTTAAGCCAATGTATTCTGCTGGATCCTAGAAAAGCAAGACTTCCCCTTCTACTGCTCCCACTCCCACCCCACCTTGACTGTGGGAGGAAGGATATAGAGAGGGTACAGAATATAAAATATATAGGATGAGAGGAGAGGTTCCTTGCCTTGAAGTACCTGAGGTATGTCACATGCTTCCCAGCTTCATTTTAACAGCTACATTGTGAAACTGGTCTAAGGGGTCAGGAAAACCATTCTTATAGATCCAAAATTTTGACCTCCAACCTAGAGAAGAGTGAAGCCTGCTAATCTCTATCACTTATCATTTGGAAGCTTATTGAGAAGCAGTTGAAAATTGTTTAAAAAATATTATTTATTTTGGGGCTTTTTTTGCATATATCACTTAGATGACAGGTTCCCATATTTTTGTTCATAACTTAGCTCTCCCAGATGCCTTTTGATGAATAGTTTTCATTTGAGAACCTGCTTTCCATCCACAGTTAGAGTATGTTTTATTGAAGTTTGATGGTTTAGTCTAGTTATTCAGCAAGTGTTGGGGGGGAAAATCTAACAAGAATCTAATGGATCTAATGGAAAGAGCACTACACTGAGCTTAGGGACCATTGATTCTATTGGGTGTTCTAAAAGTATTTCCTTTTCTAAACTTCACTTTTCTAGTTAATAACATTATTTAATTGGTATTGATTTAAAAAAAAGACATTATTGGACAGAAAACATCTATAAAGGCAGCTATGTGATGCAGTGGACCAAAACACATGCCATCAAGAAATCTTGAATTCAAATTCTGTTTTCAGCACTTGTGAGTTTGGTGATCATGGGCAAGTTATTTAAGTTAACTCAAGCTTCTGATTCCTCATATGTAAAAAGGGGATGATAATGCCATCTAGTTTACAAAGTTGTGAGGATTAAATTATTATGTATTTATATGTATACATACACAAATATACACATAGGTAAAATATACATATATTATAAATACACATTATTATTAACATGAGTATATGTCTATATAGATATACATTTTTGAATCAATACCAATTAAATCATTGTGTAATGTAGAAAAATGAAATTCAGAAAATGAAATACCCTGTTAAGGGTCACAGCAGTTGGGGACAGGATGTGTTTGTGTGTGTCTGTATGCATGCATGTATGTATGTACATGTATATATGTGTGTGTGTGTGTGTATACATTAATAAATATACATAATATATGAAGTTTAAAAATATTTTTAATCTACTACAGCATCCTTAAGGGAAGGAACTTATTTTTGCATTTCTCATTGCCTGGTATACATTAAGCAATCAATAAATATTTGTAGCAGAATACTTAGAGGTGCCAGATGAGTTTGTAAAACTAACAGTACCCCAACTTGGCTAAAGGGAAGGGGATTAAAATCAAATTAAAGAGGAAAAAATATTATAGGTTGTACCTACACTATTGTGAGTGCTAAATACCATTCTGAAGACTTTGTCTTTTACCTTATAAAAAATAGAAAGTTGCAGAAAGAGTGCCATGTTTAGATTCATGCCTTAGAAAGAATTGTTGTAGCAATTCAATAGATGGATTATGGAGAGGGGAATTGAAAGCAAGGAAATCCATTAGACCTGTGATGGGTGCTTTAAGGTGGGTATCTCAGAAGTAATAACAATGTGCAATTGTTGTATTTCCCTGCCTTCTAACACTAATCAGAAAAGCAAGTAATCATTAAATTAATATATTAATTGACTAATCAACCAAGAAACATAATATACATTTTGATTACTGGGGTGTTATGAGGCCACCAATCCAGTGATTACAAAAGAGTTAGAAAGACCAATTTGTATCTGCTCATCTCCTGGTGTTTGATGCTAATTTCATATTGAGTTAGGTGAAGAAAAATGGAATCCCACTAGATAATAGTGTATTATCCTCCCAATATGTTATAATCTATTTGCTAATATTTTATTTGAAATTTTGCATCAATATTTATTAGGGAAATCGTATGTAATTTTCTTCCTCTGTTTTGGCTCTTCCTGGTTTAGGTTAAGTTTAGTGCTATATTTGTGTCATAGAAGGAATTTGGTAGGATTCTTTCTTTACCTATTTATCCAAATAATTTACATAGTATTGACATTAATTGTTCTTTAAATGTTTAATAGAATCCACTTGTAAATCCAACATGCCCTGAAGATTTTTTCTTAAGCAGTTCACTGATGATTTATTCCATTTCATTATAAAATGGGACTATTTAATTTATTTACTTCTTCTTCTGTTAAACTTGGCAATTTATATTTCTTGTAAATATTCATCCATTTCAATTAGATTGCCAAGTTTCCTGGCATATACTTGGGAAAAATAGCTCCTAACTGTTGCTTTAATTTCTTCTTCATTGGTAAATTCACCCTTTATATTTTTTATGCTGGTAATTTTTTTTCCTTCTTTACTTTTTGTAATCAAATTAACTAAAGGTTTGTCTATTTTGTTTTTTTTTAATAAATTCAACTCAAGTTTTATTAATTAGTTCAATAGTTTTCTTCACTTCAATTTTATTAACCTCTCTACTGAGTTTCAGAATTTTTAATTTGGCATTTAAATTGGGATTAAATTATTCTTTTTCTAGCTTTTTAGTTGCATGCTCAAATCATTGATCTCTTCTTTCTCTATTTTATTCATATAACTATTCAGAAATACAAAGGAACTATTTGGGCCATATCCCATAGGTTTTGGTATGTAGTTTCATTATTTTCATTCTCTTGTGTGAAATTATTGATTGTTTCTATGATTTTTTGTTTGACCCATTCATTCTTTAGAATTAGAATATTTAATTTCAAATTGGTTTATATTCTATAGTTCCCTTGGTTTTTATTGAATGTAATTTTTATTGTATAGAGGTCTAAAAAGTAGATATTTACTATTTCTGCCTTTCTGCATTTGATTCTGAAGTTTCTATGCCCTAATACATGGTCAGTTTTGGTGTAGGTTCCATGTACTGCTGAGAAAAATTTATGTATTCACTTTTTCCAGAGGTCTATCATTTCTAAGTTTTCTATATTATTAGCATTCCTACTTTTTTTCATTTATTTCATGTTTAGATTTATCTAATTCTGAGAAGGGAAGATTGATATCTCTCATTAGTATAGTTTGGCTCTCAATTTCTTGCTATAACTGGCTTAACTTCTCTAAGAAATTGGATGCTTTATCACTTGGCACATATCCATTTATTACATATATATTATTTAAGGTTTTAATTTTCAAAATGTATGAATAAGTAATGTTCAACATTTACTCTTGCAAAACCTGTTTCCCAATTTTACCCTCCCTTTCTCCCACAATCTCTACTAGACAGCAAATAATCCAATATGAAAAGGGGTTATTCTTCTATCATATTTCCACAATTATCATGCTGAACAAGAAAAATCATACCAAAAAGGAAAAAAAATGAGAAAAAAAAATTCAAGCAAATTATAAGAAACATAGTGAAAAGATTGTGTTGTGATACACACTCAGTCCTCTCTCTAAGTGCAGATAGCTCTCTTTTCATCACAAGACCATTGTAACTGTTGTGATTTACTTCACTTCTGAAAAGGGGCACTTCCATCAGAATTGATCATCATGTAATGTTGTTGTTACTATGCATAGTGTTCTCTTCATTCTACTCACTTCACATAGCATGAGTAATGTAAGTCTCTACAAACCTATCTGAAATCATCCTCCTGATTGTTTCTTATAAAACAATAATATCCCATAGCATTCATATACCATAACTTATCCAGCCATTCTCCAATTGGTGGGCATTCACTCAATTTCCAGGTCCTTGCTGCTATCAAAAGAGGTACCACAAATATTTTTGCACATATATGTCCTTTTCACTTTCAGAAAAAAAAAATTCCATAAGATTCTGACTTATAATCCAGTATGCTATCTGCTTCTGTTTTATGAGAGAATTCATCCCATTCACATTCATTTAAAATTACTAACTGTATTTCCTGCCATTTTTATTTTTCCTGAGTTATATTTTACTTTTTCCTTTCCCCTTTTCCCTCTCCCCCGTATTTTTCTTTTGATCACTACCTCCCTTACACATCCCTCTCCTTTTACAGCCTCGCTTTTTGGTTTTTCCTTTCTACCTTCATCTTCTCTTCTCTTTTCTATTAGTCTCCCCTTTCCTTTGCCCTTTTCTCTCCCATTTCCCTATAGGATGAGACAAATTTTTCAGTGAAGCTAAATATATCTGATATTCTCTCTTTGAGTCAAGTATGATGAGAGCAAGACTCATACAATGCTCATACTCTTCTCCTTTTTCCTTCAATTGTAATAGGTCATTTTTGCCTCTTCATGTGATGTCATTCATCCCATTTATTTCCATTTTCCATTTCTTCTAATACAATCCCCTTTCCACTTCTAGCTTCTTTTTTATATCATAACAACAAAATCAAATTATACCTCAAACCATTAAGTATACCCATAACAGAGATATAGTTCTCAAGAGTTAAACATATAATCTTCCCATATAGTTATGCAAACTTTTTAGTTTTTAAAAGAAATACTTATTTTTCTTTTCTTTATTTTTTACTTTTTTGTGCTTCTCTTGAGTTCTGTATATGAAAATCAAATTTTCTGTTCAGCTCTGCTCTTTTCATTATAAATAAATGAAATATATCATTTTATTGAATATCCCTCTTTCCCCCTGAAAGATAATGCTTAATTTTGCTGGATAGTTGATTCTTGGCAGCAATGAAAGTTCCTTCACCTTTAGGAATATCAGATTCCAGGTCCTTTGATCCTTTAGAGCTGAAGGTGCTAGTTTCTAGTGCCTCCTTTATATTTTAATTGTTTCTTTCTGGCTGCTTGGAGTATATTCTCCTTAATCTGTAATTCTGAAATTTTGTTTTGATATTCCTTGGAGTTTTCATTTTGCTATCTCTTTCAGGAGGTGCTTGTTGAGTTGTTTCAATGGCTAATTTACCCTCTGGACATCAGAGCAGTTTTTCTTGATGATTTACTAACAAGTGATGTCTAGCCTCCTTTTATTTCATCATGGTTTTCAAGTAATTCAGTAATTCTTAAATTGTTTCTCCTGGATCTATTTTCCAGGTCAGTTTCTTTTCTAATTACATACTTTACATTATGTTCTAATTTTTAATTTTCTTAGTTTTTTTGACTGATTTTTGATGTCTCCTTGAGTCAATAACTTTCATTTGTTCAATTCTAATTTTTAGTGAATAATTTTCTTCAATTACCTTTTTTATCTTCTTTTGTATTTGGCCAATTGAACTTTTAAATGAGATGTTTTGTTCATTAGATTTCTTTTCCATTTCACAAATTTTTTTTTCAATAAGTTGGTTTCTTTTCCGAATCTGTTTTTAAAGAGTTATATGATTTTTCCATTTCACTAAATCTATTTTAAGGAGTTTTTTCCCCAGATAATTTCTGTGCTTTCTTTTCCAAATTCTCCTGCAAAGTTCTCATTTCTTTTCTCCCTTTTTCTTCTAACTCTCTTTTAAGATTCCTTTTGAATTCTTCCAAGGGAGCCTTGTGAGATGAGGACCAACCCATATCATCATTTGGGAATTCATCTGGAAGCAATTTCCCTTTAGTGTCCTCAGGGTTTGAGGTCTGTTCTTCTCTATCTCCATAAAAATTATCTATGATCAGAGTTCTTTTTGATTTTTTGCTCATTATTTAAAGATTGAGGTCTGCTCTTAGGCCAATAGAAGGATTATCCTATAGGTAATAGCAGCTCTACACTGCCCTGGTCTGGTGCTGCTGACTTCCTTCCAATGCAGGTTGGGTGTGGCCAAAACCCTTGTTATTTTGGGGTTCAAAGCTCATCATTTTCAGATGAAGAAATTAAAACTATTTCTAGTCATATGAGAAGGTGCTCCAAATCACTATTAATCAGAGAAATGCAAATTAAGACAACTTTGAGATACCACTACACACCTCTCAGATTGGCTAAGATAATAGGAAAAGATAGTGACGAATGTTGGAGGGGATGTGGGAAAACTGGGACACTCACTCATACATTGTTGGTATAACTGTGAATGGATCCAGTCATTCTGGAGAGCAATTTGGAACTATGCTCAAAAAATTATTAAACTGTGCATATCCTTTTGATATATTAGTGTTTATACTGGGATTATATCCCAAAGGAATCTTAAAGAAGGAAAGGGATCCACATGTGCAAAAATGTTTGCAGCAGCCCTTTTTGGACTGGCTAGAAACTGGAAATTGAATGGATGCCCATGAATTGGAGAATGGCTATGATAAATGAATGTTATAGAATATTATTGTTTTATAAGAAAAGATCAGAAGGATGATTTTAGAGAGATCTGGAGAGACTTACATGAACTAATGCTAAGTGAAATGAGCAGAACCAAGATTTCATTATACACGGCAACAGCAAGACTATACAACAATCAATTCTGATAGATGCGGATCTCTTCAACAATGAGATCATTCAAACCAGTTTCAACTGTTCAGTGATGAAAAAAAACATCTAGACCAAGAGAGAGGACTGTGGGAACCGAGTGTGGACCACAACATAGCATTCTCACTTTTTCTGTTGTTCCATTTCTGTTGTTCTATTCTTGCATTTTGTTTTTTTTCTCAATTTTTTCTTCCTTCTTGATATGATTTTTCTTGTGCAACAAGATAACTGTATAAATATGTATATATGTATTGGATTTAACATATATTCTAACATATTTAACATGTATTGAGCTACCTGCCATCTAGGGGAGGGTGTGGGGGAAAGGAGGGAATAATTTGGAACAGAAGGCTTTGCAAAAGCCAATGTTAAAAAATTATCCATACTTTTTTTTTGTAAATAAAAAGCTTTAATAAAAATAATATAAAGGGAATTAATGAAAGAAGTACAAAGATTGTTGGCTTAGCAGTACAAAACCTAAAACCATATTACAAAGCAGCAGTCATCAAACCATTTGGTACTGGCTAAGAAATGGAGTGGTAGATCAATGGAATTGGTTAGATACAAGACACTATAATCAAGGCCTATATTCCATTACTTTCATATATCACAATTTGTTCAGTCATTTCCCAGTTCATGGGCAACTACTCATTTCCCAATTCTTTGCTATCGCAAAAATTTCTGCTACAAACATTTTTGCACATGTGGTTCTTTATGCATCCTTTGTGATTTCCTTGTAGACCTAGTAGTAATGGCATTACTGAGTCAAAGTGTATGCAGAGTTTTATAGCCCTTTGTGCATAGTTCCAAATTGCTCTCCAAAAAGGTTGGATCATTTCATAATTTCACCAACAATAAATTAGTGTCCCCTTTTACCCACATTCCCTCTAACATTTAGCATTGTTTTTTCCTGTAAATCTGAAATGTGTGGCTGTACCTCAGAATTGTTTTAATTTGTATTTTTTCTAACCAATATTGATTTACAGCATTTTTTCATATAACTATGGATGGCTTTAATTTCATCATCTGAAAATTGTCTATTCATAGCATATCATATTTCAAGCTGTTGACTCTGTTTTATATACCTCTCATTTCTATTTCCAATTTTTCTTCTACCTCTATTATTTGCCTTTTAAAATCTTGTATTCTTACATATTTAACACAGTTCTTCTATATTATAGAAATGAGACTTTTAGGAGAAACACTGGCTATAAAGAATTTTTCTAACTTTGTACTTTCCTTTTAATTTTGTTTCTGTCGGTTTTGTTTGTGCAAACCCTTTTTAATTTAATGTAATCAAAGCGTTCATTTTGCATTTCATAAAGTTCTTTAGTTTTTTTTTTGTCATAAATTCTTCTCTTCTCCAGAGATCTGATAGGTAAATTATCATTTATTTTCCTAATTTGTTTATGATATGATCCTTTATGCCCAAATCATGAACCCATTTTGACCTTATTTTGATATGGGGTAGGAGATTTAGTGTATGCCAACTTTTTAACATATTATTTTTCAGTTTTCCTAGCAAACTGAGTTCTTATTCCAGAAGCTGTAATTTGGGTGTTTATCAAATATTAAATTAATATAGGCCTTGATTATAGTGTCTTGTATCTAACCAATTCCACTGATCTACCACTCCATTTGTTAGCCAGTACCAAATGGTTTGATGACTGCTGCTTTTTAATATAGTTTTAGGTTTCATACTGTTAAGCCAACAACCTTTGTACTTCTTCCATTAATTCCCTTTATATTGTTTTTATTAAAGCTTTTTTCTATAAAAATGATGAATAAATTAATTTTATAAAGGCTTGGAAAGATTTACATGAATTGATGATGAGTAAAACAAGTAGAATGAGGAATGCATTATAGATAACAATAGCAAGAACATGATATAAAAGACTTGCTTCTTCTCAGGGGTTCAGTGATTCAAAACAATCCTAAAAGACTCCAGACAGAAAAGGCCATATGCATCAAGAAAAAGAATTAAGAAGACTGAATGTAAATCAGCACATACTATATTCACTTTTTTATTGAGTTTTTTTTTTCCCTCTCCCATGGTTTTTCCCTTTTGCTCTGATTTTTCTCTCTCAACATGATTGATAAAGCAATGTATATTAAAAATGAATTTTTTTAAAAAGTTATAAATATCATTTTCCAATTTAGGGATATGAATATATTAACCTTTAAATTATACATATAATTTTCCATTTTTAAGTTTCTCTTGAATTCTTCTTTTGAAAATCAAATATTCTTTTGAGTTTGTTTTTTTTCCAATAAAAATGATTATTAAAAGTTTCTTACTTCATTGAAGATGATGTCCAATTACACTTGGTAGTTAATTCTTCCTTGTAATCCCAGGTTCTTTGCTTTTTAGAATATGGTTTTCCAGACCCTCTGACCCTTTATTGCTGAAGCTACCAGGTCCTGGACAATCCTGATTGGTGCTCCTAAATATTTATTTCAAATTGTTTTTGTTGGGCAGCAGGCAGCATTTTTTTTCTTGATAATATAGTTGTGGAGTTTCATAACTTTGTTACTTGAGTATTTCCTTGTGGATTGGGAATGAAATAAATTGGAGGCAGAGGGAAGAGGAGAGAGGTAAGAAAATGCAACTGCCTCTCAGTCTCCTTGTATCATCATCATCATCATGATGCTCTCACATGAAGAGATCCATTCTACAGGTCTGCATTAGACCTCCAACAGTCATTGGCAGCTGGCTCCTGTATCACAACATATGGCACCTGAATGTGGGGCACAAGAACCACAAGAAACAAAGAAGCAGCAGCATCCAAGAGCTGTTCATGAGTAGGATCCTCTCAGAGTTCCTTTGGTAACCCACAGGGAAGGAAAGGGAGAAGAAACCTGATAAGATTTTTTGAGTCAGGGTAATTAAATGAGCCAACACATCAAAGGGCTGAGCCAGGAGACTGATGATTCACTTATGAAAAATGCTTGTTCTGACTATAGTCCTCTTCTCCATTTGAAAATTTGCCTCCATGCCATCTCATAAGATTCAGTACCTGCTATAGTACTGTTTGCACTCTCTAGAATGAGGACTCATATATCTTAGCATGTGCACTTAAATAATAGTCAATGCATAAACTTACTGACCATGCTGTGGGGGTAAAATAATCATACTCCCATATAACAATAAATGGGGAATTGTTAAGGATCATGCCTAGGTGAAAGAGCAGGCCATACTCTCTCAGGCAATACTCTGGTTTCCCTGGATGTCAATTTGCTTTCTGAGCTGCACCACTGCTCTGCTCTATTACTGAGCCAAGACAATTGGTGTCAGTTGCTGATCTGCTGTGATCAAGACACTATTACTAGTTTTTCCAGATGCCATCTGAGTTGGGCTGAACATCCCTTTCACCCCAATTTAAGACTGATGTTTCTTTTTTTTATTTAATAGCCTTTTATTTACAGGTTATATGCATGGGTAACTTTACAACATTAACAAGTGCCAAACCTCTTGTTCCAATTTTTCACCTCTTACCCCCCACCCTCTCCCCCAGACGGCAGGATGACCAGTAAATGTTAAATATATTAAAATATAAATTAGATACACAATAAGTATACATGACCAAACCGTTATTTTGCTGTATAAAAAGAATCAGACTCTGAAATATTGTACAATTAGCTTGTGAAGGAAATCAAAAATGCAGGTGGGCAAAAATATAGGGATTGGGAATTCAATGTAATGGTTTTTAGTCATTTCCCAGAATTCTTTCTCTGGGCATAGCTGGTTCAGTTCATTACTGCTCCATTGGAAATGATTTGGTTGATCTCATTGCTGAGGATGGCCAGGTCCATCAGAACTGGTCATCATATAGTATTGTTGTTGAAGTATATAATGATCTCCTGGTCCTGTTCGTTTCACTCAGCATCAGTTCGTGTAAGTCTCTCCAGGCCTTTCTGAAATCATCCTGTTGGTCATTTCTTACAGAACAATAGTATTCCATAATATTCATATACCACAGTTTATTCAGCCATTCTCCAACTAATGGGCATCCACTCAGTTTCCAGTTTCTAGCCATTACAAAGAGGGCTGCCACAAACATTCGTGCACATACAGGTCCCTTTCCCTTCTTTATAATCTCTTTGGGATATAAGCCCAGTAGTAACACTGCTGGATCAAAGGGTATGCACAGTTTGATAACTTTTTGAGCATAGTTCCAAACTACTCTCCAGAATGGTTGGATTCGTTCACAACTCCACCAACAATGCATCAATGTCCCAGTTTTCCCGCATCCCCTCCAACAATCATCATTATTTTTTCCTGCCATCTTAGCCAATCTGATAGGTGTGTAGTGGTATCTTAGAGTTGTCTTAATTTGCATTTCTCTGATTAATAATGACTTGGAGCATCTTTTCATATGACTAGAAATAGTTTCAATTTCTTCATCTGAGAATTGTCTGTTCATATCCTTTGACCATTTTTCAATTGGAGAATGGCTTGATTTTTTATAAATTAGAGTTAATTCTCTATATATTTTGGAAATGAGGCCTTTATCAGAACCTTTGACTGTAAAAATATTTTCCCAATTTATTGCTTCCCTTCTAATCTTGTCTGCATTAGTTTTGTTTGTACAAAAACTTTTCAGTTTGGTATAGTCGAAATTTTCTATTTTGTGATCAGTACTGATCTCTAGTTCTTTTTTGGTCATAAATTCCTTCCCCTTCCACAGGTCTGAGAGATAAACTATCCTGTGTTCCTTTAATTTATTAATAATTTCATTCTTTATGCCTAGGTCATCAACTCATTTTGACCTTATCTTGGTGTACAGTGTTAAGTGTGGATAAATGCCTAGTTTCTGCCATATTAGTTTCCAATTTTCCCAGCAATTTTTGTCAAACAGTAAGTTCTTATCCCAAAAGCTGGGAAGACTGATGTTTCTTGAAGTCCATCCAGTCTACCTTGAGCTGGAATAAATAGTTTCATTGCATCAGATTATGTTAAGAGGCTTGGTTTCCATGAGGGTTTTGAGAGAAACCAGAAAAGCTCATGTAGTTTATTAGGTTCATTCCACTATCTTGCCTGGAGTAGAGAAATTTAAGATAATGAGATCTGAGAAATGATTTAAAATCTCTTTGATAAAGTTTGTGAGGATAATTTTTTTAATTGGAAAAAGTAGAAGGATTGGAAGGAAAATTACAAGATTTGAAGAGTAATGAGTTGTGTGGTAGTAAGGACAATCAGTGTAGATTTTATTTCCTAAGCATTTAATAGTAACTGAGAATAGAGATACAAAATAATAAGTTGAGGGATGATTAAGATAAAGGATATTTTTAGAATAAATGTGACATGGTAATATTTGTAGGAAGTAAAGAACAAGCTAGTGAATAGAGAAAGATTGAAAGGAAGAATGAAAGAAGGTGTAAATGGAAAAAATAATATCACATGAATTATTATCAAGGGCATATGTTGAAGAGCTGACCTTAACAAGAATGGCTATTCTTTCTCAGAAACTATATAGAAGTCACGTAGAGAAATCATGAGGCATGGATTTGTTAATAGGAGTTAAAATTCATATGGTGAGAAAAAGTCACTGGGAATTGTTTGAGCAGCTTGAAAAGAGATGAACTTGTTTTAATCTGCTACCTAGGAGAGTATGATAGGCAATTGAATATGAAAAAAGAATATTTCTGTGAAGCCATTGATGTGGATTTAGCATTAAATAATACATACTACTAGTTTTTTTTTTTAACAGTCAGGGATGGTTTTGTGCCTCCTTTCTACTACTTTTAGAAGCTTAACAGTAGGAGTGGACAAAACAATAACAGAGATTAGAAAGATGTGACTAGTAGAAGTAGACAAGGCATTTTTAAAATGGAGAATAGATCTTTCCTGGAGCTATCAACCATAATATCATAACTGAGACAAATTGAAAATGAAGCCAAAATAAGGGATGATATACTGGACTATAGATTATGCATGATTTTAGGGTCCTATAAGACTGAGGAACATGTTTGGGGAAAGTGTGACAGGAAAAAGTATATAATAGTAGATCATCATAAGAAAAAAAAATCAGAATTTATATGCTTGGAATTATTCTGAGGTTTAAGATTTGAACATCACTGTGGCTGACAAGTTAAATGGATAAGAGAGTTAAACTGAGCAAACACAATGCTTAAAAAGTTATTGACATGAATGCAAAATCATCAAGAATTTTTATGATGGTTAAAGAGGAAAAGATGGGTGAGAATCAAAATTTGAACTCATTGAGATGTCTGATCTGTCAGTCAGTTGGTAAACATGCATTAATCCTCAAACTTTGGAGATACCAAAAAATGCAAAAGATAATCCTTGCCCCCCAAAAGCTCATAATCTAATGAGAGATAGAATAAACAGTTATTTTTTAAAAGGAAAGTATCAGAACTGATATTTTAGTTGACAATTAAAGGAATACAGGGAAGCCAGCATGTAGCCTTGAGGAAAACACTCCCAGCATGGGGGAGAGCCAGAGAAAATGTGTAAAGGGCTGAAACTCTGAGTTGGTGCACTGGAATCAGACAACAGAGCACTTAAGGCTAATTACCAATTGGACAATACTCTATTAGCATATGCTTGGAAAATGGCCCTTCCCACTATTTTGTGCTGGGTCAGTCTTTTGGTATATACAGATAATTGTAGGAAGGATTGGGGGTGGAGTAAGACAAGCCAGAGTCACCTTGTCTGTGGAGAAGGAAAAGGTAGGTCATGGAGAGTTTGAGTCCACTCCCTTCACTTCTCCCCCAAGAACAAAGACCAAGGACTTTTGCTTATCTTGACTCCGGCTGATTATAAGGCATCCAGGGTGCTAACCCGGATTTCACAAAAATGCACAGAGCCTAGAGATAAAATATTTTCTTTATGGACTAGCAAGAGGACTGTGTCACCAGATCGAGGAATATATAGTAGACAATAATGGGTAAAATGTTTAGAAAGGTGGAAAGAAGCTAAATTATGAAGGTCTTTGAATATCAAACAGAAGATTTTATATTTGATCCTGGAGGCAAGAGGGACTAATAAAGAGTTACTGGGTAGGAGAATGATATAATCAAACATTTTAGAGAATCAGCTTAGTAGTTGAGTCTGCTATTCCATGAATAGTCATGGGAGAATGGCTGTGCAAGATTAAACCATCTCAGTACTGAATTCACTGGCCATGATATGTAATCATTTCTTATTAGAAATAAAGTAACAAATTCCCAGAACTATGCCACTTGAGAGAGATATAGGGAGAAACAAAAAGAGAGACAAGAAGACAGAAATGATACAGAAACTGGGAGATATACAAATATACAGAGACAGACAAACACAGACACACAAAAAAAGAAAGAACAAGAGATATTCAGACTAACACAGAGAAGCAGATAGAGACAGAGACATACAGAAAGTCACAAAGAAAATTGGGGAGATTTGTCCTAGAATTAGGTTTCTTATTTACTTTGTAATCCAATCAGGTCATAAGGTTTCTTCTATTTCTCTATAGTTTGAAATTTAATAGTTTTTACTAGAAGAATTTCCCAGTCACATTAATGATTTCCATTTTTAATATCAACCTTTTCGTTATAGAATTGTTGTCCTTATATTAATCTCACATTGTAAAGGGGAAGAATATATATTAATTCTGACTTTCTAAAAATATAAAACAACGCATTATTCTCCATCTATTCTAACTTTCAGCTATACAATTTAATGATTCATTTGGAAACATCTGGGAAAAAATGTTCCTTAAGCAATCTGCCATGATAGTCTACATATAGAGTCTTGGAATATTGAAAAGGAAAGAAATAGGTCTGATTATAAAAAACAACAAATCAGAATTATAAACAACCTCAGAGTTCATTTACTCCAACTCATTTCTTTAAACATATAAACTTCTAGGTTGATGCAATCTTATATATGAGGTGAAGTCAAGTCAATTTAAAAAATGAAAGAGACAGAAAGAAAGGAAAAGAGAGAGGAATGGAGGGACAGTCAGAGGGAGCGAGAAAAGGGATGAGACAGGGTAAAAGGAAGAAAGGAGAGAGGAAGGAAGGGAGGGAGAGGAGAGGAAGAAAGGAAGGAAGGAAGGAAGGAAGGGAGGGAGGGAGGGAGGGAGGAAGGAAAGAAGGAAGGAAGGAAAGAAGAAAGGGGGGGAGGGAGGGAGGGAGGGAGGAAGGAAGGAAGGAAGGAAGAAAAGAAGGTGAGTTTTTATCTTTAAGAACCTCACATTATAATGAGGGAAGACAATACATAAATACAGCCAAAAATCAGAGGATGAGAGGAACATACAGAAGTTAATGGTGGAAAAGATTGTAGAAAACAAAGAAAGAGACTTAAGTACGGAGAGGTCCCAGGAATTTCCACTAAAAGGACATTCCTGGAGAAACTCGCCAATCAAATGACAAAGCTACAGAGATATTTTTCAAAGCGAGAACCCTACTGAGATGGAAGCTTCTTACAATTCAAGAAAACTGTTGTGGCTAGAAAAAGATAGAGATACAGGAATGGAGAAGCAGAGGAGTAGAGAAGGAGAAACAAAATTTCTTATTACAATTCTCCCTGAAGTGGCCATCTAACCTGTGATTCAGTGCTTTCAGTGAAGGGATGAGTTAAGGGACTATTATATCTCAAAGCAATAATTTTTTTTGACTATGGGGACTGAATGTGGATCATAGCATGGTATTTTCATTTTTTGTTGTAGTATGCTTATTTTTTTTTCCTTCTCATTTTCCCCTTTTTGATCTGATTTTTCTTGTCCAGCATGGTAAATGTGGATATATATTTAGAAGGACTGCACATGTTTCACCTTTATTTTACTTGCTATCTAGGGGAGGTTGGTGAGAAGAAAGTAGGGAGAAAAATTTGAAACACAAGGTTTTGCAAAAGTGAATGTTGAAAACTATCTTTGCATCTATTTTCAAAATAAAAAAAATAATTAAAAAAGATTTTTTCTAGGCAAGATGTCTGAAAGATGATCAGAACTGATTTTGGAAGAGGTGAAACCCAATAGATGGGAATCATAAGCATAGAGACAGTAATTTAGTGCATGGGAACAAAGGAGACCCCAAAGACCACAAAGTAAAGTAGAATAGAGGGAGAAGGGAAGAGTGATCAGGACAGAATTCTGTGAGACACCTATGTAAAGCATATTACATATTAAGAAAACTTATTCACTGAGGAAATGCAGGAGATGGCAGAAGAAAGCCAAATAGAGGACTACAAAAAAAATGGAAGATAAATGGGAATAAATCTTTAGGAACAGGAATATAAGCTACAATTCAGGAGTCCTCAAACTTTTTAAATATGGAGCCAGTTCACTGTCCCTCAGACTGTTGGAGGGTCACACTAAAGTAAAAACAAAAACTTTGTTTTGTGGGCCTTTAAATAAAGAAACTTCATAGCCCTGGGTGAGGGGGATAAACGTCCTCAGCTCCTGCATCTGGCCCATGGGCCATAGTTTGAGGACCCCTGATGCTACATTGTCACCTAAGTAGACAGCAGAGACCAATCAGACCAAAATAGGAAAATAAATGAAAAGCTTTGTAGACAGATAATTTGTCTGGAAAATAATGATAATATGTTAGTATAGGGAAATGGGGGAAATAATAAATGTTTCTTTGTACCATGAATTTTGTGACTTCAAATATCCCAACATCTGGTAGCACTTTTTTAAAAAAATATATCACACATTACTACTGGGCTTATATCCCAAAGAGATCATAAAAGAAGGGAAAGGAACCTGTATGTGCATGAATGTTTGTGGCAGCCCTCTTTGTAGTGGCTAGAAACTAGAAACTGAGTGGATGCCCATCAATTGGAGAATGGCTGAATAAATTGTGGTATATGAATATTATGGAATATTATTGTTCTGTAAGAAATGACCAACAGGATGATTTTAGAAAGGCCTGGAGAGACTTACACGAACTGATGCTGAGTGAAACGAGCAGGGCCAAGAGATCATTAAATACTTCAACAACAATACTATATGATTACCAATTCTGATGGACTTGGCTGTCCTCAGCAATGAGATCAACCAAATAATTTCCAATGGAGCAGTAATGAACTGAACCAGCTACGCCCAGAGAAAGAACTCTGGGAGATGCGTAAAATCCATTACATTGAATTCCCAATCCCTATATTTTTGCCTACCTGTATTTTGGATTTCTTTCACAAGCTAATTGTACAGTATTTCAGAGTCCGATTCTTTTTTGTACAGCAAAATAATGGTTTGGTCATGTATATTTATATTGTATTTAATTTATACTTTAACATATTTAACATGTATTGATCAATCTGCCATCTGGGGGAAGGAGTGGGGGGGGGAAGGAGGGGAGAAATTGGAATGAGAGGTTTGGCAATTGTCAATGCTGTAAAGTTACCCATACATATAACCTGTAAATAAAAGGCTATTGAATAAAAAAAATAGCACACATGGTATTATTTTTATTAATGATAATTTCACTTTTCAAAAGTTTGAGAAGCCAATGAGAAGAAATTCTATTTTGCATCTTCTTATCACAAGTAAGGCAGAACTGGTTTTGAAAGTGGAAATTTTGGTAATTTTGAGACCTTGTAATATTTCTAAGTTGAAATATGAGAAGGATAAGCAAAAGAAGAAAGCGAGGGGTAATGTGACATTCACCTTATATTGGACAAAAATAGATGTTAAAGTGTCAAAACAAATAATGAGTTGCATCATATGGTATATATTTTACAGGAGAAGTTAACTTGGAATTGGCACTCACAAGAAGAAATTCTCAAGACCTAAAATGAAACAGTTCTGGTGAGAAAGAATAAAGAGAGATCTGAAGAGACATAAGTGAACAAAACAGAGAAAACTCGAATTTCAAACACTTTTTAAAAATATGCTTACAAAAGGGATCATGCTGCAATTATAATATCAGGTATGTTAAAGGAAAGAATAAATTAAGGATGGTGAGAAAAAATTAGTTCATTAAACAAGTATTTTTGGTTTTAGCCGTATTGGGGAAAGAGGATGATACAAGTAAGTATAGAATGGCTATTCCGAAAGGATAAGAGAGACATCAGTGAGATAATACATATAAAAAACCTTTTTAAATTTAAAACTCTCCAATTGCTAGTGATGATGGTGATGATGATATTCTTGATAATGTTAACTAAAGAGAAAAGAGAGCTGTTTGTCTCCTCCTTTTCTTATTTTTGTTCTTGTTCTTCCTCTTCTCTTCCTCTTCCCCCTTTTTCTGCTCCTCTTCCTCATTCTTCATCTCCCTCTTTTCCTGCCTTCTAGTTTCCCTGTAAAATAGAATTATTTGAGTATTCAAAATAAATTTAAATGGCTAGTAGTGGTAAGTTAAAAGTTGGTAAAAGAGTATCTATCTGCCTTCATTATTTCAAGTCATCTGGTCCAAATGAATGATATTCTAGGTCAATGACAGAATTAGAAACTCTCATTCTTGAACACTAATTAAGAAAGGAAGATATACAAAAAGAGCACTTATTTATCACCCCCTCCCAGAAATCAACAATTGATATAATATACAAACTACAACCCTGTTAATATGATTTCAATTCATTTTAGAATTGTAAAATGTATTTAGATGTATGGTTAGTGAATATGATCCTATCCAGCCATTGAGAAAAGATTACATATTAGAATGATCATTACATTATAAATCAGAAAAACTAGGTTTCAACTTTGACCCATCCACATACTAATTATGTATTTTTGAATCATTCATTTCCCTTCACTGGGTTCAGTTTACTCTTCTATTAAAATAGGGAAAGAGTCTATCTGATTTCCAAAGTCCTCAAATATTTAAATGCTATGATTCTATTAAGCTATTAAATTGAAAATGCCAGTTACAGATTGTGTGTTCACCAGCCACTAGAGAAGCTTACCATCAGCAATATGACCACCAAGGCACAATTTTATTTCAAGCACATTAGTCTTTAAAGACATTAATTCCACTGAATGTCTCAATACAATTCTTCCAATCTCCCATAATATCAGAGACCTCCTTTGGGATGATGCTAGCCACAATTTGTAGGCCCTTATATTTTCTAGTTTAATGGTTTCAAATTCTAGGATGCCAGTAGCTAGAACACCTAATCAAAGATGGTCATTTACATTTCCTTAAAATTATTCAGGCTCATAAAACATCAAAATTGTACTAAATGTTATCTGCACAGTAAAAGATGAACATCTTTGCCTAAAAAGGAAAAAAAAGTTTCTTTTCTTTTCAGTGTTCTTCAATCCCTTTTCAAATATCTGTATACTATTAATAACTCAAAAATACTCTCTTGGATGCCACTTCCCACCCCAAAAGTGCAAAGGACTCAAGCTTTGCTAGAAAATAAATAAATATGAAAAGTAGGGATATTTATTAATCATATACTATGTTTTACTAGGTGTTTAGTACTATGTGCTAAGTACTTTTAAAATATCATCTCCTTTAATGATATAATTTGGTTGCTCTGGGCATCCTTGTTGCTTAGAATATATCACTTAGAATGCTTACCAGAATGAAACCCCTGAAAGTGTTATAGAATTAGAGGTTTACTTTTAAATATTGCGTATCTTTTGTCTCCTCACTCTTTCCCCCATCTCTCCTATTGATATTTATACTTTGTTGGTCTACTGTGTCTGTCTTCTATACCTTACAAGTTCTTTGGTTCTTCTCAAAACTATTCACCTTTCTCTACTCATTATTCTCTGCCTCATTATCCAATGTCATAGTATTCATTTTTTTTTCTTATGGTTTTCTCTCTCATCAAGAGTCATAGATTCTACTCCATGAGGATATACTGTTCATAAAAAATTTCTCTTAAGTATGCTATTTCTATGGGTGATGTGTTGTTAGCATCAAGTAGATCCATTGGGGGAAATTAATAATATTGTAGTTTGGTTTGGTTTGGTTTTCATGACTAGGGAGAGACATGATATTTTCTAAGAAGATAACCAGTATGCCTACTTATAACTTTTTGCTCTTTGGCTGAAGGGTTTTATTCAGAAGTTATCCTCAAATGTCAAATTTTATTAGAATTATTCCCAGATAATATGGAAGTTCCATTTAATTCCTAACTTCACATCCTTATGCTTAGTTAATAACACCCAGTGAATCTTATGGTTGAGAATAGTTCCAAGGTTTTATCTCTCTGGACATTTTTTCCCCAACATGTGTGGTGGAGTGGAAGGTGTGGGGGATGGTTAACTAGCATATGCAAATTATCCCAGACTAATTTTTTAAAAATATCTCTGGATATCATGGAAAGAATTAGGTACAACAATTGAATTAGGCATCATGCCTATACAGCAAAAAAGTTCTCAAGGAAAGGTTGAGATCTGCATCTTCAGATTTGGAGTATATATATATATATATGTGTGTGTGTGTGTGTGTCTGTGTGTGTGTGTGTGTGTGTATGTGTGTATGTATACATGTGTGTGTGAGCATCCACATGATGAAATTACAGATCATAGTATCTTATGTCATAGCTAGAGATCTCAGAAGACATCTAGTTCAAACCTCATTTAACAGATGTAAAAACCAACTCCCAAAGAGCTTATGTGACTGGCTTAAAATGAAAGCTAATAAGCATCAAAGGACTTATTTAAACACATGTTCTCTGGCATTAGATCCAGATTTGTTGTTTGTTTTTTGCTTTGTTGTTCTTGTCGTTTTCCCATTGTACCATGCACAGTCCCCTTTGAAATTTCAAATTACATCATATAAAGGTACAATAGTCTCTATATTTTGTCTAGCTGGATAAATATGAGAAAAGAGTAAGGGAATTATGAATTTCTCAAAATGGTTTTTACATTGTTAAACTTTGACGAGCACAGATTAAGTGCCAGGCTAGGCAAAAATCCATTCTCATAATTCAGGAAATAGAAACAGAATATACCAATATACCTCAGAATTAATATACTTTGGTCAAATTATATAAGAGACACTGTGCATTGTAAAATGTCCCCTATCCCTTTCCCACCACTGGAGACAACAATAAAATGAGAAACAAGAATAAATTCATGTTTGATATTTTGATGCTCACATCATCTATCAGGTAGAATTGCAAACACTCCCTATGTTCTGAACAAGGAAAGTCTTGGCTGTTTATTTCTGAGTCATATTTAAGAAACAGAAAAGAAAAAAAAAGTAACCTTACAATTGTTAACATATCACAGGGATCATTTATTTTGAATGTTCCCTGTGTTCATTAAACCCCACTTCCTGAAAATAACCTTGAACACAGTCTGCCTTTGATTGCTTGCAAATCAGAATCAGATATATAATATAATCTGCAGGGTATTGCTGGCTTTACTATGTCATTTTTCTTTCCAAAAACATT
The DNA here is from genome assembly GCF_902635505.1 of Sarcophilus harrisii. Classification (NCBI taxonomy): domain Eukaryota; kingdom Metazoa; phylum Chordata; class Mammalia; order Dasyuromorphia; family Dasyuridae; genus Sarcophilus; species Sarcophilus harrisii. The sequence continues at coordinate 61,413,487 of NC_045427.1, read as the reverse complement.
CTTATTGTAGTCTCCAGTCTAGATCATAAGCATGCCATTATTAACTTGCTTTTAAGTTCTTCAATAAAGCAACATTTAGGACATCCATAAACACACTGAATACTTATTAAACAATAGAAAAAATAGGAAAGGATATTTCAATTCTCCTGTTGCTACAATATTCTCCTATTGATCAACATTTAATTTAAAGAATGGATATTATGTGTCAACTGAATTCTACTAAATATAAGAAAAAAGTTTCCAAAAATTATAACTATCCAAAATGGAAGGTACATCAGGGAGAGAGAAGTTATGAGGTACCCAATCTGTGATGGTCTTCAAGCAGAGGTTGGGTAACACTAATTGAGCCATCATTATGGTGATTTAAAATTTATTTATGTATTGGAGTAAATGATATCTAAATTTATTTTAAATTCTGAGATTTTAAAGACTGACTACAAGGAACCCATAGCTACCATCTGGAAAAGTTAATGAGATTAATTTCATAATTTTTTCTTGGAAGTGACTTGTCAAGATCTTAGAATATACAATAGGCCCTGAACTAGATATATAAGTGACAATAAACAATAACTTCATATAACCCTTGACAATTCTTAAATCTTCAACTTCTTGAAAGACCTGTGTTTTTCTCAATGTTGAGTGGAAACTTCTTTTACCTAATCAAATGATAAATATATGTTTGAGATCTTAACATTGTATATAGAGAATAAAAAAAAATGCCTAAAAGCCAATCTCGTATAAATCCTTCATTTTAAATGTGAACTAACACCATGGAAAAACCTGATATTTACCCAATGTCAATCACCTAGTATGTATGAGATATAAGATTTCGACTCAGCTATCCCCACACTACTTATCATGTCATACATATGCATTATCAGGCATTTTAAGAATATTTTATTTTCTCAAATATATGTAAAGATAGTCACAAAATCTTGTATTAATTTTTTCTCCCTCTCCAAAACAGCAATCTGATATAGATGAAACAATGTGCAATTCTTCTAAACATATTTCCATATTTGTTATACTATACAAGAAAAATCAAAAGGGAAAAAATACACAAGAAAGAAAAATCAAGCAAAGAAGAAAAAAGGTGAGACTGTTACATTGTGATTTATATTCAGTCCCCATAGTCCTCCCCCAAATGCAGATGACTCTCTCCTGCACAAATCTATTGAAATTACTTTGAATTATCTCTCGTTATTGAAAAGAGCCAAGTCTATCACAGTTGATCATTATGCAATCTTCTTGCTAATGTGTACAATGTTCTCTTGGTTTTGTTTACTTCACTCAACATCAGTTCATGTAAGTCTACACTTTTCTGAAATCAACTCATTTCTTTTAGAATAATACTATTCCATTACATTCATATACCATAATTATTCAGTCATTTATAACTGATGAGCATCCACTAAATTTCCAGATCCCTGCAAAAAAGGGCTGCTACAGACATTTTTCCACATATGGGTTTATGGTCTTTTGGGTATAGTTCCAAATTGCTCTCCAAAATGGAGAGCAATCATTTCTATAGCAACAATGAATTAGTCAGAATTTATTTTTTTTATTAATTAATTTTGCAGATTTTTTAGAAAGCTGCTTTCTCTTTTTTTGCAGGCCACTAGTTGTCATAGTAGATGAGAGCTGGACCAGAAGTTAGAAAAGCTAAATAAGAAATTTTTCCTTAGATATCACTTCATTGTATGACCACGTACAGATTATTCAACCTCCTTCTGTCTCAATTTCCTTATGTGTCAAGTGGGGGAAATGATAGCAGCTACATTCAGCAACATTATGAAAATCAAATTAAATAGTATTTCTCTATCTTTTTTTGAATGTATATTTTTTACTGAAAAAATAATTCACACATTAACATACAAAAATGTAGAAACACATGAGTAAATGAGATAAAGACAAAGGACTACTTTTATGAAAAGTGTGTAGTCTGTTTTCATTGTTTTAAAATTTTTTAAGTTCAGTGCAAAAATATGCCTCTGGAACATCTTAAAAAGATAAAGGACAAGTTCAAAAAATTTAGTGATGGAAAAAAGTGATGTACATTTTGAAGACATCTGAAATGGTGACTATAGATGAGTCATATTGGGAGCTCCTGCTTACTTGTAATCAGTGAAAAAACCTTTGGCAAGGATTCTAAACCAACCCAGAATCAAATAGTTTTTAGGCAGAAGAATCTTGATATAAAATTTGTAATGGAACAAAGGTTGGAGAAGTTGGGGCAGGGAAGTAACTTCCATTTTTCATCTGTTCCCTCCTCTTCAGTCTTCTAAAGGAGGGGGGCTCATTGTTGACTGTGTAGAATTCCAGCTGCCAAAATGAGTAAAGTGCTTTGGAAACATTAAATTGCTATATAAATGCTAGCCATTATTTTATTTTTGTTTGTTTACTTTCTTACATGGGAGGAGACTTAGGGAGGAGCAATAAAGAGAGAGAGATACTGGGGGAAAATTGGGAGATATAAAAAGCAAAAGATATTAATAAAATTGTTTTTAAAATAATTGGAGTTAGATGAATTAAGAATGTTATTGGACACCTTCAAATTGAAGCTACAAAGCTACTTACTTACAAATGTGTAGAGGGAATTTCTGTCTGAGAATGTACTGCATTTAGTGACCTCTAAGGTTTTATCTAACAAGAGTCTTCCATATTAAATTAAATTTCAAAACACCTTATAGCTTTCTGAACTTCTCAACAAATGAAATGCTTTTAATGGAATGATAATGTGAAGATTTTAGATTTGTGCCTTCGGAAAATGTAAGAGACATATTTAAGACTTTTATCAAAATTCATTTGGTAAAGTACAAATGCCAAATATAATTTTTGAAAATTGATAAAATTTTTGACTCAGTTTAGTCCATACATTTCATATACAATTTGACAACTTCCAAAACAAGTTCCCAGAAACCTGGCTTTTCCTGAAGTCTGTTGAAAACAATTGAATTTCCAGAATGAGTTCTTTGACCTTTGCATAAGTTCTTATCCACATCATTATATTATTTCAGAGACAACACTCAGGTGACCAATTATAATCATTGCTTTGGGTAAATAGTTGGTAATGAATTTTTAGTTGACTAAAAAAATCAGTTGGCTACTTTACCTACTTATGAAATATAATTATTCTAGCAATTCTTTTCAAAACTTTATTTGAGAGAAGTTTGTTTTAGTTTGGGTGTTACTTCCTATTTTGTGTATGGTGCTCTTTGTGACTGCAAGAGCAACAGCAGTGCCTGGTAGTTGGAGCTTAAAGAGGCTGTTTGACATCCATCTCTTGGAGCTAAAACACTTCCTAATAGCACTTGTGTGACTCTGGCCTAATACTGGCTTCTGATTTTCCCTAAAGATCATTGACCTTGGTCTGGCATTTCTAACTGAAGATTTTACTTTGGGTCCTAGCATTAGACATCCCTACCTGCAATTTATGCACTTTTAACTCTTTGCTTTTACTAAAGTTTCTTTGAATTGGTTCTACCACTCCCTCCTCAACAACCAGACACAATATATATATTGGAGGAGGGAGTGGTAGAATCAATTCAAAAAAACTTTAGTAAAAGTTTATATATATATATTTTTAAATCAGGGATCCTCCTCACTCCCAGCAAGGCTTAGATGTCTAGCTGACTGTTTTTCTGCTTGTCTAGTAATTGTTACATCTGAGTCAAGCTAGATTCCACTCTTCCCCAAAGGCAGATAAACAAATATACATATATATACACATATATAAATACACATTATAAATTATACACACACACACACATATATATATATATATATTATATATAAATACTTATATACACACAGATGTGTAGATGCTCTTATTGTATCTATATCCAAATGTATATGTATGGATTTTGGGAAATTCAATTAATAGAGATAATGTTTTAAAACAATTAAAAAATTCTTGAATTTCTTTTACTGGTTGGGGATTTTATCCAATCACTGTAGTTCAAATATCTTTTAAAAATCCTTCAGGAAGATCCTTCAGCTGGAATTGAGTGACCTTTAGTGAATTTCCCTAAATGACTATTACTTTTATTATTATTGTTATTATCATTATCATTTTCTCCAATTACATGAAAAACTATTCCTGTTTTACACATACATTCATTTTTTACATAATTCTACATGAATCATGTTGGTAGTAAAAAATCAGAACAAAAGGGGAAAATGAGAGAAAAAAAGATGAAAATAGTGTGTGTTGATCTACATTTAGTCTGTCTCCATACTGTTCTCTCTGGATGGGGATGGCATTTTTCCATCCAGAGTTTATTGGGATTGCCTTGGCTCACTGAACCACTGAGAAAATCAAAATCTAGCAGTTGATCATTGAATAATTCTTTTGTTGCTGTATACAATGTTTTCCGGGTTCTGCTTGCTTCATTCATCATCAGTTCATGTAAATCTTTCTAAGCTTTTCTAAAATCAACCTATTTATCATTTTTGTAGAACAATAGTATTCCATTACCTTCACATATCTTAACTTATTCAGCAAATCCCCAATTGATGGGCATCTATTCATTCTCCAAATCCATGCCACTACAAAAAGGGCTGCTAAAAACAATTTTGCACATTTGGATTCTTTTCCTTTTATTTGATGTCTTTGGGATACAGACACAGTAGTGGGATCAAAAAGTATACATATAGTCCTTTCCTTCCTCCACCAACAAAACACTGGTGTCCCAGTTTTCCTACATTCCTAACATTTATCATTATCTTTTCCTGTAGCCTTAGCCAATCTGATAAATGTGAGGTGTGCCACCTCAGAGTTGTTTTAATTTGCATTTTTCTAATCAACAGTGATTTAGAGTATTTTTTTCATAAGTTTATATATGCTTTTAAATTATTCATCTGAAAATTTTCTGCTCATATCTTTTGAACATTTATCAATTGGGGAACCTAAATGAATTTGTTTTTACTGTTCTTTATGAATATTCTACCTTAATGAACATGATCTATGTTTTTCCCACAGATCATTCATTATACTTTACCATATCTACACTCCACTAAAAGTCACAGAGATGTATTGAAGATAACACAAACGGGAAAACAAACAAAAACAACAACAACAAAAATTACTGGGTTAAAAGATCTGGATTTGAGTACCTTCTATACTACTTGTTACTGGTATGACCTGGGGTAACACCTCAAAAATCTCTTAGGACCACAGTTATCTTTCTTGAAAAATGAAGAATTAACTCTTTCCTATCACTCCTTTTTCTTGCATCTCCTGTTCTTTTTTTTTTACTATTCTTTGTTGGCTCATCATTATTATTCTTACAAACTACAAATTTTTCCTAGGGCTTAGTCCTGAGCCCTCTCTTTTTATGCAGTTACTTAATCTGCCCCTTGAATTTAACAGTGATTTCCATGTCAATGACTCATCAATCTCTATCTTTCACCTAAACTCCAGTCTCCTTTCATGAACAATTGTCTATTGGCTATTTAAATCAGGATGCTCAAGAAACATTTCACACTCAACTTGTCCCAAATAGAACTAGTTATGCTTTCCAGAAAACCTATCTCCTTTCCAAACCTTCTCTTTCTATTAATGTCAAAATTACCCTTGATTCATCATTTTCCTTCACATATAATTTAATGTTTCCAATTCTTTTTTCAGCACAAAACATGCCTTCCATCTTTCTTCTCTCTATTCATACAGCTACCATATAACTTCAGAAAATTATATTTCTTTTTCTTTAAATAATGCAACAATCCTCCTAAGTGATCTCCTTGTCTCAGGTCTCTCCCTAAAATCCATCCTTTACATTTATTTCAAAATAACTTTCCTTAAGTATAAATCTGACTATATTGTCACCTACAGAATAAACTCTAGTTCCCCAATCACTTCTAGGAACTAATATATTCTCCTATTCCATTTTATAATTTTAAAATTAAAGTTCAACCTATGTGTATTGCTTTTTATTCATTTTGTAGTGCAGTCTGCTATATTTTTCCTTTTCCCCATCAGATATAATACTCCATTTATCCTGCATTAAATGAAATCACACTGAGCACAGTACCTAGCAATAATAGTTGCCTTATAAATGTTCTTTCTTTTCCATCTCTGTACCTTTTCACTAACTTTGTCCCATGTCTATAAGGTACTTCCTTGTATCATTTTCTTAATGCAAGATGCGTCAAAAGTACCAGTTTTTTGGGGGAAAATTTTCTGGTGCCTTCAAATGCTTGTGCTCTCTTTCTCACTTATTTGTAATCAACTGTTTTGTATTTATTTGCCTTTTTATTTAGTCTGTATATTCTTATATATGTTCTTGTCTCTACAAATAGAATGCAAGCTCTACAAACAGATCATTTTATACATTGCATTTGTATCTACAGTTGGACTGCAATCATCTAGGTTATATTTCAAGATGATGTTATTATTCAGGAATTCAAGGATGCATCTATAGTCTATCACTATAAAATGCTGTCCTACAAGGCATATCTCTCTTGTAATCATTGTTGAGATTCTTGTCAGAAACATCCTTAACAGGCTGATTCTCCACTTAGACAATGGCTATCTACTGAAAGCCAGTGGTGCTGAAAATTGGTCAGTTTGCTGTCCAGTAACTCCAAGGAAAAATTCCAGGAGCAGAATAGAGTTTGTACAAAATGTTCATCAATCTGATGAAGACCTTTCATACTGTCAGTTGTGAGAGCTTGTAGCAGATAATGACAAAACTTGGTTGCCTGGAGAAGTTTGACAGTATTGTATGCCAGCTCCACAATGGTATGCTTGCATACATTCTAAAGAATGGATGATTCTCTCATTCTTTCACAGTCACCAAAAGAGTGAAGCAGGATTGTGTTTGCTCCTGTGCTTTTTAGCATATTTTTCAGTAATGTTGTCATGCATCTTCAATTAGGTTAAAAACAATATCAAGATCAGTAATCACAGAGATGGTAAATTTTTTAACCTTAATAAGTTACAAACTAAGACTAAAGTGGAGGGAGAGTTGGTGCGAGACTTTCCACTAGTAAATGATTATGCATTCAATGTAGCCTCCAAGGCTGAGAAACACTAGGATATGGATCAATTTTCAGCCACTTATGATAAGTTGTCTTGACAATCAACATCAAGAAAACAGAGGTTCTCCTCTAGACAGCATCACACCTTCCAAATATGAAATCACTTGTTACAGCAAAGAGAGAAAATGTGAATGCTATGGATAAATTCTCTTACTTTAGAAGAATACTTTCTATTGTTGTACACATAGATAATGAGATTAACACACAAATTGCAAGAGCCAGCTCAATATTTGGGAGCTTGTAAAGGAAAGCAATAGAAAAAAAAGTATTAGACTGTTCATCAAACTGGAGGTCTATGGGGCCTTATATGTTTTATTTCTTTATTTTCTTTATTTTATTTCTGCGAAGCCTCACCAGCAAAGTTGAATTGCTTCCATCTGAATTGTTTTAGGAATATTCTGAGAAAACTTGGCAAGATAATGTATCAGACATTGAGATCCTTACATAAGCTGAATTACCAAGCACTTAAACTCTAATTCAGAGGATACAGTTTTGATAGACTGGTTCTTTTTCTGAGACCTCACACAAGGCAAGTACTTATTTTGAGGTCAGAAGAAGTGATACAAGGACATTGTCAAAGTCACTCTAAATAATTTTGGAATTGATTTGAGACATGGGAGACACTGACACAAGACCATCCTGTCTGATATACCCACATCAGAGAAGATGTTATGCCCTATGTGCAGAGCAGAATTGTAGTAGCACAAAAGAAATGTGAGAGGTACAAATGTAGAGAAATCTCCATTCAAAATATTTATATGAATTTATCATTCATATGATAGAATTTTTTGAACTCATATTGTTCTGATCAGCCATAGTTAGACACTGTATCTTGACACCAATATAATGATGTTATTCTTTTTGAGTACAAAGGATAAGGAACACCCAGTATATAAGTTATATAGCAAGGGATCTAGCATACTAATGAATAAATATGTATTATTTGTACATGGATATGTATATTTATATGTATATACATTTGTAGCTCTCTATCATCTATCTCTTCATTTGTAAATTAGGTTAATAATACAATAAGGCTACTAGATTGTACAGTGGATAGAATTCTTGATTTGGAGACAGAAAGACCTAAGTTTAATTTTTTTTTTATTTACTTACTAGATCAGTGACTGGACAAATCATGAAATCTTTATCAGCCTTTGTTTCCATGCCTGTCTAATGAGTATCATACGACTACTACTGCTACTACTGCTACTACTACTACTACTACTAAATAGCTACAATTTTTTGAGCACCTTAAAATTTTCAGATTTGTTCAACAAATGAAATTGTATACTTAGAGCAATCTGAAAACTTTAAGATGCTCAAAAAATTGTAGCTGTTTAGTAGTAGTAGTAGTAGTAGTAGTAGTAGTAGTAGTAGTAGTAAAAATGTAATAGCAGTAGTAGCAGCAGCAGCAGCACCAGCAACAGCAGTAGTAGGAAATATCTTTACAAATTACTTTATAATGATGTTAGGAGAAAGATGCTTTATAAAATATAAGGTAATATATTATTTTAATTGTGGTTATTATTGTGTTAGGGCCTCTGTATTTCGAGGCTAAATAATTTAGTTAATAAGAGAAAGCATTGTGATGTGTGGCCAGTCATAGGAGCCTTAATTAAGAAATTTTATTTTTTTATCTGAAAATTTAAAAAAATTAAAGTATTTAAAAAATAAGTAAAATAATGAGAAATAATGTTTTATTTTATATATATATATATATATATATATATATATATATATATATACTTGCCTAGAGTCAGATAGCTTTGAAGTGATAAGTGGCTGAGGCTACATTTGAACTCAGGTCCTCCTGATTTCAGAGCTGGTACTCTATGCACTACACCATCTAGCTGCCTCTTTATCATTATTCTTTAAAACATCTTTAAATAATATTCCTTAATTTTATAAGTAGATAGAGATATATGATAGAGAGCTACAAACATATATACATATAAACATACATATCCATGTACATATAAATGTGGAAAATGTGTTTGTTTGTGTATCATGGAAGACTGGCCAAGGATGCCAGCTGCTGTGAATATGAACAATGTGGCCAACTAATGTAATCCCCACATGGACTTGGGAACAAGCACAGATTTTACATAACTGACTCTGGTCTACTAACTATATACTGAAATGAATATTTTTGATTGGCTTTGGGAAATGGGGGAATTCCAAAGAAATTAATCTACTAGGACTAGGCTGACTCTTAACGAGACTCATTCCTGCTTAAATATATTTTGCTAACTGGGCAAGGGGAAGGAGGGGAATAGTGAAGGTAAGAAGGAAAAGGGAAGAGAGAGAGAGACAGAAAGAGAGAATGAGAGAGAGAGAGCGAGAGAGAGAGAGAGAGAAGGAGAGAATCATACAGTCAGACAAAGATATTGCTATAAGAGAAGCCTAAAGTCTACCCAATTTAAGAGTCATATATAGTGCATGAAGTTGGTCTATGGTTTTTGCACCACATTTTTGAAGTGAAGGACATAGGTGGCCATGATTTTGAGAAAAAGGTCAGAAGAAACATTGAAAAGATGTATGAAAGTGAAGTACAAAAAGGTTTTTATAGACAGACTGTTCATTATCAAAATATGGAGATTGTAATTGCTCAATATGCAAGAAAAACCATTGAGTCAGAGTCCTGAGTCAATAGCAGTTTATTAAAGGATCTAAAGAAGTAGGCTTCAGATTTTACTCATGATCTGAAATGGTCCCTTTTTTCCAGGATTTTTTTTTTATAGGATTGAAGATTCAAATATGCAAAAAAGGCATTCTAGAATATTGAGTCACATTGGTTGATAGATTTTGGTTTTGTAAGCCAAGAATGACATAGCAGCACAGGGTTACAAGTTGGGTGAAACTTGGGGCATTTCCACTAACTAAATTGTCAACTGCTAATGTGGATGAAAGATAATGGTCCAGAGACACAAAAATAAGTTGGAGAACTTTCCTAAACATCACTACTTCCTCCCCATGTTGGGTTTGAAAATGGAATGTGAGTAAAACAGGATGGAGATATCGGAGATATCTTTTTCAACATTTTATATATATATACATATATATAAAATACATATATGAATGAATGAAAATACATATATATATATATATAAAATACACATATATATAAAATATATATATGTGTATATATATATATGCATGTGAGCTTCATAACTGATAAACAAGTAGTAAACATTGATTTAATGTTTGAGGGTCATTATAAAGATCTACTATAAGGGACTATCTTATCTAATTAATCCTATATGGTTTATGCAAAATATCAAACTAATACTGATTAGAATAGAGTTGGGGTCCAAATGAGTCATTTCTTATAAATACTCCAATGTGATGAATTATGTTGAAGCCCACAAGGTACAAGCATGCAACTATCTAAAACAGGGTTTTCTAGCTGCTGTGCTCTATTTAAAATATAATTTAGTGGAAACAGTGCTATATATTCTTTAAATATGTGTCCACTCTCCCCAAGTCCTGAGATTATATAGGAAAGAGCATGCTTCTACAATGTTTGAAAGGAGAAAATATACATTTTTGTTTTTATTCTACTTTCAAAATAAATATTTGTTTGTGAAAGCTAATTGATATTAATTGATTACATGGAACTAAGGAGTTAAGAGTGCTTGCTAACAATGGGGAAGTAGCATGCAGAATAGGGGAGGAATATTCAAGCTGATAGACTTGGGAAAGAGAACTATTAAACATCCACCCCTACAGAAGTCCCATTGGATCTTGGGTGGAGGAGGAGGGGAAGATATATCTATTTTCTTTCTGGCCAGAGAAAAAATTGCTCCACAGCTAGATAACTAACTAGACATATAAAAGATAAGCACTGCAATCAAGGATCCTGATTGTAATCTAATCAGCAAGACAACATATAAACATATATAAACAGAGAATGCCATATGTAGTAAAAATAGGCAATAATTAACAGAGTTATGGAATATACTAAAATTAAGAGGAGTTGTGAAAGAATTCTTGTAAAATGTGAGATTTTGTTTAGGATTTGAAAGAAATCAGAGAACTTAGTAAGTGTTGATGAAGAGAGTAAACTTTTCAGGCATGGGAAACAGCCATAGAAAATACTGGTAAACAAGAAATGAAATGAAGAAGTTCGTGGAACATCTGGAAGGCAAATATCTGTTACTAATCCATAGATTTTTCAGCAAGGAATAAGGCATAAAAATGTAATATCCGGGCTATCTTTGTTGGAGGTTCTTCAGACTGACCTTGGTCTCAGCAGGAAAGACACCATGAGAATGGTCAGGAATAGAGTCTGGAGTCTTTATTCAGGCCCAGTCTTGATCTTAGTGCAGGAGACAGGAGAGCCACCAGGAGGATGGTCAAAAATAGAATGTCTTATTTCCAGTCCTTCTCAGCTCTTATATAGCTTAGTACAATTACATCATTACTGCATACTGAATATGTGTGACCTAGAGAACCATTACTTCACCATACTAAGTATTAAGCACATACGTGAATTAGAGAATCATCATCTCATCAATTACACTGAGTTAACACCATGTTTCAGATATACTTTTCCATTGTTCCAGCCCTCTACCTCTCCTGCCTTCTTTTGTTTTAGAACACAGGTGCTCACACCCTCTCTGACTTTTCAGGAAGAGAGGTGAGAACAACAGAAAGGAGGTGATCACACCCTTCCTGACTTCTCAGAAAGGTGAGAACACCAAACCAGATATTGTTAGCAGGTTTCCTCTGGACTGAAGGGTCTTATTTGAAACAGGTATACATAAATACATCAGGATGGGAGGTATTACACAAGCACATAGTAATATAACACAGGCTAGTAGTGATGTAATAAACAACATGAATCAACATAGTGATATAACAAACAATATGAATATACATGTCCATAAGTCTTAGAAGGATGGTATATAAATAACAATCACATATATACCTCCTTCAAGAGCCAAGAGATAGTCCAAAATCAATCTACTGTCCATTACTTCATGTGTCAGGAAATCCAATGATTCCTGCAAGTTTTGTAGTCCTGCAACAGTCTCATCATGTATCAGAAAATTCAATGATTGCTGCAGATTTTGAAGTCATGCACCAGTCTCATTAACAATTTTTGTTGTTCATTGGCACATGTAGTCAGAGATGGAATCATCGGATATTTCTTGGGTTGTTTCCTTTGTTTGAAGGCTCTTCTCTTTTTCTGTCTCTCTATCATGGACAAGGTGAATATAGCTCATTGGCACCTATCTGATTCCTTCAGATACAACAAACCCTCTCCCCCAAGCAGTTAACCTATCTGGTCCCTTTCATTCACCATTTTATGGATCTCTCCACATCACCTGGTGATTATCAAAAGAGAGTGGAGCTGCTTGCACTGGAAACTACCCTCCCAGTGGGTTATAAAACCTATCAAAAAATTGATAGTGTAAACAGTTAGATTTAAAAGTTCTCTAGGATTATTTGTGATTCCCCCTTTCTTCTATTTTTGGAGGAGCACATTGATGTCTCTGTTTCTCCTTCTATTGCCTGTCTTTGAGGATTGAGGGGTATCCCAGTGGTGTGTAAAATCTGATACTGTGCACAAAAGTGTGCAAAATTTTTCAAAGCATATGCAGGTCCATTATCTGTTTTTATTGCTTTTGGCACACTCATGACTGCAAATGCCTGTATAAGGAATTCAGTGATTACTCAGGCAGTCTGTTTTGCTGCTGGTATTAAAAAGTAACTCTTGAAAAGGTGTCTATTACAACATGGATAAAAGACAGACAAACAAAAGATTTATAATGGGTCACATCCATTTGCCAAATTTCATTGGGTCTCAAACCACAAAAGTTCTTCCCTGGAGGGAATGTAGGAGCCTGGAAACGGAGGCAAACTATACAAGCTTTTACTATGCTCCCAGCTTCTCTTTTGTTATCCTAAATTGCAAATATAAACCTCAAACAGCCTGAAAATATTTAGAATGAGATTCTTGGTCTAGCTGAAACAAAGGATTATTGGCTAACATGGTTAGAAAGCTATCTGCTTTTGAATTTCCATAAAAAAATAGAACCTGGAAGTCAATTATGAGAATGGACATGCAAAATATAAATCTTATCTAGCTACTTTCTGACTTGCTCTTGAAGTTCCTTAAAGAGCTGATATATATTAGAAACTACAAATTTTATTTGGGTTGTGGCAATTCTTTGTACCATACCTACTGAATAGGCCAAATCAGATATTATATTTACATCTCCTGTATGATAAGTAAGAGCTAGAAAGATTGCATACAATTCATGCTGCTAAGTGGAGTGAAAAGAAGTTCTGATTATTCTCTTTATAGTTAAGTCATGAGAGTATACAGCACAAATGTTATGTCTGGATGCATGTGTAAAGATAGTTGGTCCTTTAAGAGGAACCTCAGATACATTTTCTTCAAAAATCTATTGTCAATTATGTAATAGACAGTTATCTTTAATGGAGACCCGTGGGTAAAATTTGGAGCTGTGGCCAATAAAATTTGCCACTCTGGAAAGGTTTCATAGCATACATTAGTTTGTGCATTGGTATAAAAGGTGTATATCTTGTCAGGTTTTATCACAGATAATAATGCTACTCTGTTATTGGCCTTTAATAAAATTCTAGCCACAAGCACTGGGTAAGGACTAAGGTTTTGTTCTGGTTTTGTTGGGAGGTTCACTCTATCACATTGTGTCCTTGATGAAAAACTGCTGCAGGTGTCTCTTTTGTAGCAAAAACTGATATTTCCAAGGGTTTTTGAGTGACTCTTTCAACCACATTGGATAAAGCCAGTTCAACCTCTCTTAAAGTCTCTTGAGCTTCTTTGGTAAACTAGCATGGTGAGTTTAAAGCAGTGTCTCCCCTTGAAATGTCATATAATGGTTGTAATTGATAGGTAGTTAAACCTAATACTGGACACATCCATTGGATATCTCCTATCAATTTCTGAAAGTCATTTAAGGTGTTCAACTTCTCAACTTGTAAAGAAAGTTTCTATACTGTAAGTACCTTAGGATATATTTCATATGGTAAGTATTGAAAAGGAGCATGTCTGAATTTTTTTCTGGAGCTATATAAAATTTTAGTTCCTTAGAGTTTCTATGGTCTTTTGGAGACATTCTTCTAACATTTGCTCCTCAGGTGCACATCCCAATATATCATCCATGTAATGTAATAACATAACTTTTAGAAATGCTTCTCTTACTTGAGTAAGAGCAGCAGTAATATACATTTGATGCATAGTAGGGCTATTTTTCTTTCCCTATGGCAAAACTGTCCATTCATATCTTTTATAAGGCTCAGCTAAGTTAATGCTGGGCACTGAAAAGGCAAATTCATATTCTCCTTATCTGGAGGGATAGAATAGAAATAAGCTTTAATGTCTATAACCCAAAGAGACCTTTCTCTAGGCAACTGAGTAGGAGATGGAAGTCCAGGCTGAAGAGTTTGCATAGTTTCCATCTGTTCATTTACTTTTCTCAAATGGGTCGACAATTTCCATTTTCCCAATTTCTTTTTTATAACAAATACAGGGGAATTCCAAGGACTTAGAGAAGGTTCTAAGTGACCTTGTTCAAGTTGCTCCTGTATTATATCTAATAAGGCCTGAATTTTTTCACTTGTTAGGGGCCACTGTTCCACCCACACTTGTGTATCAAGTTTTCTTTTTTTTTTTTTCTTTTTTTTTTTAGCTAACTTTTGTTTTTTTATTTAATAGCCTTTTATTTACAGGTTATATGCATGGTAACTTTACAGCATTAACAATTGCCAAACCTCTTGTTCCAATTTTTCACCTCTTACTCTCTACCCCCTCCCCCAGATGGCAGGATGACCAGTAGACGTTAAATATATTAAAATATAAATTAGTGGTGTATCAGTTTTCCATTGAATGGGAACAGGTGAGAGTGCAGGCAGGCCTTTAACAGCAGCACTGTCTAAAAAGCCAAAGTACTCAATTGTAATCCTAACTGTTGTAAGATGTCTATTCCCCATGATGGGGATGTTTTCAACTACAAAAGGAGTAAAAACTCCTGTTTCACCTTCAAAAGTCCATCTCATAGGTGCAGCACAACTTTCAGCTGCTATTGATCCTCCTACACCAGACATGTAGGTGTCTGCCTTAATCTTTGGCCAGTGACTGGGTCAACTGACACCTCTAATGACTGTATGATCTAAGCCTGGGTCTACCAACCCTTCCAGTGGTATGCCATTTATATAGATACTAAGCATAGGATGGTCAACTGTAATGGCTGTAGTCCAGAATATTCCTGGATTCTATTGCTGCAAGTAAAAATCTGGATGAATACCATCAAATTGCCTCTCAGAAGTGTGTATCAGTAAACCTAATGCTACTGCTTCTCCTGGGTGATGTATTCTGCCCTTCATTTTTAGCTTTAATTAATGTCTTTTGTAAATGTATCATAGGGATGGACAAAGCTGCTACATGGGTGGCGCTGATTGAGAAGCACCACACTCCTTAATTTTATTACTAGTGTACTTAACTCCTTTCTTGTCCAATTCTTCATGCTTTTTAGCTACTTTGTCAGTACTCCCCTTCCTGCTCTTTCTCCTTTTTCCTTATTTTAAAACTTGTGGAATTCCTTAAAGCCAATTGTATTATGTGGTAAAAATAGAATGTTTTCTTAAGAATTGAATCAGGACCATTATCATTGTAATATTCAGTTAGTTGCTCTCCTACTAGTTTCCACTTATCTGGCTCTATTTTTTCTTCTTTAGAGAACCAAGGAGACTTGCATGCTAATATTTCTAAGACGTCACTGATCTGGTCCCAAGTTACCAACAAACCTTGCTTCTTTATTAACCCAACTATATATTGTACATACTTCCCTTGGAGTGGGAAAGACTCTTTCCTTAGTATTTGCCCCATTTCAGTTGAAAAAATGAAAGTGACTAGTTTACTCACTCTATTTCCTGGTTACAGGGATTTCTCCACTGAACTTACAATCACATCAGTCGAAGTGCTGAGTGTAGGATCTTATATTCATGCTTGGGTACCAAAATTTAATGTCTGGGCTAGCTTTCTTGGAAGTCGTTCAGACCAAGCCTCAACCAGCTTGGTCTCAGCAGGATAGACACCATGACAATGGCCAGGAATAGCCTAGTGTCTTTATTCTGGCCCAGTCTTGATCTTAATGCAAGAGGCAGGAGAGCCACAAAGAGGATGGTCAAAAATGGAATGTCCCATTTCCAGTCCTTCTCAGCCCTTCTATACCTTAGTACAATTACACCATTATAGCATACAGCATATGTGAACTAGAGAATCATTACATCACCATATTAATTACTAAGTATATATGTGAACTAGAGATCCATAATCTCATCAATCACACTGAGTTAACACCCTGTTTCAAGTATATTTTTTCCAAAGTCCTGGCCCTTTACATAAGAAAACAGGCAAAGTAGTAATAGAATTAGTTAATGTCTCTGAATGCAATAAGAGATTTTTTATTGGATCTTGGAGATGAAAGAGAACCATTGGAATTTATTGAGTAGGAGAGTGACACAATCATACCTATACTTTAGAGAATTCAATTTAGTGTTTGAATGGAGAATTGATTAGACTGGGGAAAGACCAGAGGCTGGCAAACTCACCAGCAGGCTGTTCAAATAGTCCAGGCATGAGGTGATTAGGACTTTCAATAGAGTGGTAGCAATATAAGGAAAGAAGGGAGCAAGTGTGAATGATGTTGCAGTTGAAATAACAATATTTGGCAACAGACTGGATCTTTGTATTCGATATACTGAGAATTCAAGGATAACTTCTAATTAAACATCTCAGAGACTGAGAAGAAGATGTTGCCTTTTAAATACTATGAAAAGTACGGGTTATAGAAGGTTTAGGGGGAAAGATAAGTTTAGTTTTCATCATTCTGAGTTTAAGATGTCGTACTGAGTTTAAGATGACATCTAGCTTAACATGTTTGAACACAATTAGCAATGAGAGATTGAAGATTAGCAGAGGTATTGGAGCAGGATAGGTAGATCTGAAATTTTTCAGCATAAAGATGATCATTAAATCCATCCAAAGGCAACTGAAATCTATCACCGAGTGAAATAATTTAGTGGAAGAAGAGAAGAGGTCCCAGGACAGATACCTGGAGAACACCTAAAGTTAGCATACATAATCTGGATGAGGATTCAACAAAGGACACTGAAAATGCTTGAACAAGTAAGTAAGAAGGAAATTAGGGGAAATAGTGCTTCAAAAATCTAGAGAGGAAAAAAAATATCAAAAAAGAAAGGAAAATCAATAGTGTCAGTGACTGAAGAAGGATCAAGAAGAATGAGGTTTGATTGGCAACTAAGAGATTATTAGATATTTTGAAAATGACAGTTTTGGTGGAATGATATTGTCAGAAACCAGACTGTAGGGAATAAGAAGAGAGTAAGAAGAGAAAAAATGGAGGTCCTTATTGTAGTTTGCCTTTTTATTAAGGTAGTGGCAATATCAGAGGAAAGAAGATGGTGGATGCAAGAGATGTAATAAGAGTAGAATAGACAAAATTTGATAGTTATATGTAGAGGTTAAGGGAATGTGAGGAATTGAGCATGATACCTAGATTTCAAATCTGGGGGAATGGGGAAATGGTGGTTCCCTTAACAACAATAGTAACTATGAGAGCATTTGGGGACAAATGAGTTCAGTTTTCAACTTGATGAGTTTAAAATATCTATAGAATATTTACTTTGAGATATCCTATTGATAATTTGAGATGTGAATCTGGTAGTCTGGAGAGAGATTAGAATTTGATATATAAATCTGAAATTTGTGCACTGAAAAGATCATTGAATTTTTGATAGTGGATGAGACCAAGTAAAATAATATATATATATAAAAAAGAGAAGAGTTTCCAGGACACATTCTTAGGGAAGCCCTCATAGTTAATAGAAATGAATTGAATGAAGATCCAGAAAATGCAAGTGAGAAAGAAAGGCAAATCCATAGGAGATGAATTGGGAGAGCAAAGCCACACAAATCTGTAGAAGAGAAGAAAATGAAGAGAGATAGTGACAGTATTTATATAATTTTCAAAGCATTTATAACTCTGCACAAAATCAGTCCTAAACCACCAGAAGATCTAAGAATGAAAAGATGAATCAGAATATTCAAATACATTAATAGCAGGTCTATTTGTAGTACACAAAAAAGGGAAACTAAGGAAGTGATTTTCAATGGGAAATGACTGGATGCATATGATGGTATGCATATATAATAGATTGTTTTAATTCCATGAGAAATATGAAAAGAAGATAATAAATTATACACCATACAGAATAATGCTAACAACTTGGAGAAAAGATAAACCTTATTTTAGTCTTGCTAAGTACAATTAAACACCTTTATAGGAATTCAAACACATTTTGACAAGCGCTAAAAGACTGTTTGAAGTAAATATTCGTACCTTCCTCAGATGACTCAAACTGTCAATAGATGTACAAAGAGCACCTAATAAGAATTACAGAATTAAACAATTTCAGAATTAGAAGTGACAGATCTCAAAGGCCATCTTGTTCAACTCATTTCTGAGCATCTGCTCAGTAGAGTTGTAACTAGGGTAGATCAATCTGAGATTTCCTCCAAGTTGCTGATATTTAAATGACACAAGAATTTATTATCTATACAAGTAGCTTCAAAACAGTTACTTTTTGCCTATTTAGCCAGAGTAATTATTAGAACAATTTCCTAGAGATTCTGACATCCAGCTGTCAAGAGTAAGCAGTGAATAGCTGTCACACTCCCATGTTCATCTCTGGGAAACCATGAAATAGTGCCTCAACACAGGTTCTAGAGCAACAGACCCAGCAGAGACAAAGTGAAACAATCTTTTGGTGCAGAAGACTTGGCAGGAAAGGTCTCTCTCATTCTGGTAAGGATGAGAAGAAATTATTTTAAGACAAGAATCTCCTCATTGAGTTAGTAGCAAGCCCCACCTCAACAAATCAGCAGAACATCCTGTGCTCTGGAAAGGTGGAACACGCAAATGCCAATGGTAGATACCTCACCTACCTTAGCAAAACCAGGGGAACTGGAGATTTCAGCTGCAGGAATCACACATCCTCCAAGTAAGTAAAGGCAAATAGGTATTCTTCAGAGTCCAAACCATGAAATGTTTCAATGTAGTTCCAGGGAAATACATGAAGGCACCATCTGGCCTCAGTACTTGCCAGATACCACTACTAATACCCCAGATGAGCACTACCTAAGCTGCCAGACTCCTACACCTCCAACAGCACCAGAAATTCCTCACCTCACCCAGTCAACCAGCACAAGACTTGAGGGTCCCCATGGCCAAAGACCAACATTAGTCCAGCACCATATAAACACTTAGGTCCTGTACCACCAGGACAAGAAGTCTGAAGCTGGGACAGTCTCTTTCCAACCAGAGAGCACAATTCAAGTTTAAAAAAAGAAAGAAATTCAGGAGGGGAGGTGGCAAAAAAGATAATAACAAGAAGAATCTGTCCATACAAAGTTATTGTGGTGACAGGGAAGACCAAGACACAAAATCAGATAAGGATAACAATTTCAAAACATCAATGGAAAGAAAAACAAATATAAATAAGAAGTGGTCTCAAGTCCAGAAAGCACTCATGGAAGAATTCAAAAATGAGCTTAAAAATTACACAAGAGGGGTAGCTAGGTAGTGCAGTGAATAGAGAACCAGCCCTGAAATCAGGAAGACCTGCGTTCAAGTCTGGTCTTAGACATTTAACACTTTCTAACTGCAAGTCACTAAATCTCAATTTCCACAGCTAAGAGAAGTAGAAAAAAGATTAGGAAAAGAAATGAGAGTGATTCAAGAAAATTATGAAAAAGAGTCAACAACTTGGAAAACTGCTTTAAAAAATAGAATTGAACAAATGGAAATGGAAATGCAAGAATTCACTAAAGATAACAGGGTCTTAAAGAGTATAGTGGGCCAATCTGAAAAGAAAGCACAAAAGTTAACTGAAGAAAGCAACACTTTAAAAAACACAATGGGGCAAGTAGAACCTAATGACTCTCTGAGATATTAATAATCAAACAAATTGAAAATAATGAAAAAATAAAAGATAATATAAAATACCTCATGTGAAAAATAATTTACCTGGAAAATAGATCCAAGGTAGAGAATATCAGAATCATTAAACTACCTGAAAGCCATAATAAAAAGGACATCTCCAATAAATTATCAAGGAAAACTGACCTGATGTCCTGGAACCAGAGGGCAAAATATGTACTGAAAGAATCAACTAATCACAAAAGGAAAGAGATTCCCATTCCTTCCTTACAAATGAAAACAAAAGGAAAGAAAGAAATAAAGAACTTGCAACATTAAAGAACTTGAGTTTATGCAACATGATTTTCTAGACAGAAAAAAAAGATAGTATGACCACCTACCTAATAAACAACCATGGTATTTCAAGGGGTGTGTGTATAAATGACCATTCAATGCAATACAAGGATTTCAAGCATTCATAAAGAGAAGACCAGAAGTAAATAAAAAATTTGAACTCCAATATCAAGACCCAACAAAAGCATAAACAAATAAAAAAGAAAAAAGAAAACATAAGACGTTCAATAATTCAATAGAACTAAACTATTTAAATCCTAACATGGGGAAAATGAATTCTTAATAAGTATATCACCAATATTACTTCTAAAAGGAATATATATATATATATATATATATATATAAAATGACATGAGAAAGAGGAGTACACTTGTCTTTTGTTTTTGAAGAAGATCAAAATGGCATCACTACATTGGAATCAAGTTACAATGTGTCAGACTGACCAGACTAATATTAGCTCAAAATGCTCTGCCACACATCAGACACAAATAATCCATATGAACTTTTGGTGTGGTTTCTCTAATTTTGCTTATCTCACATTTTCTTTGGGACAATTCAATTCTGCTTTGCTCATAGAGCACTGTGCTTTTTCTGATGAGGGCATATCATGCTAGGCAGTCCTATGCCAGTGTCTGCCATGTCACACAATATATTTTAAAGTTCTTAAGAGATACCTTAAGAGTGTCCTTGTATTGTTTCTTCTGACTGCCTTGTGAGTGCTTGCCTTGTATGAGTTCTCCATAAAATATTTTTTTGGCAAATATACATTTGGCATTCAAACAATGTGACTTGATCAATGGATTTGTGTTCTCTGCAATAGTTTGAATGCTTGGAAGGTTAGTTCAAGAAAAGATCTCAATTTCTTTATCTTAGCCTGCCAGGGTAGCTTCAAAATCTTCTAAAGACAATTCAAATGTAAAAGATTCAGTTTCATGGCTTGATGCTAATATGTTATCCAGGTTTTATAGCCATATAACAATGAGGTCAGCATAATAGTTCTGTAGACCTTGAGTTTGGTAATAAGTCTAATACCTCTCCTCTTCCTTTGGAGCCTATCAAATACTGAATGAGCTCTAGAAATGTGTGTGTCAACCTCATTATTAGTATGTGCACATCCCTGAAAAGTATACTGTCAAGATAAGTGAACTTATCCACAGAATTTGAAACTTCATCATTTATTATAATTGATGGTTTACATATCTATGGTTTGGTGCTGGCTGATGGAGAACCTCTGTTTTCAAGATGATATTTGTTACCTGTCAGATTGGCTAAGATGTCAGGAAAAACTAATGATGATTGTTGGAGGGGATGCAGGAAAACTGGGACACTGATACATTGTTGGTGGAGTTGTGTGAACAAATCCAACCATTCTGGAGAGCAATCTGGAATTATGCCCCAAAAGTTATCATACTGTGCATACTCTTTGACCCAGCAGTGCTACTACTGGGCTTAGGCTTATACCCCAAGGAGATACTAAAGAAGGGAAAGGGACCTGTATGTGCCAAAATGTTTGTGGCAGCCCTGTTTGTAGTGGCTAGAAACTGGAAAATGAATGGATGCCCATCAATTGGAGAATGGTTGGGTAAATTGTGGTATATGAATGTTATGGAATATTATTGTTCTTTAAGAAATGACCAGCAGGATGAATACAGAGAGGCTTGGAAAGAATTACATAAACTGATGCTAAGTGAAATGAGCAGAACCAAGAGATCATTATATACGTCAACAACGATAGTGTATGAAGATGTACTCTGATGGAGGTGGATTTCTTTGACAAAGAGACCTAATTCAGTTTCAATTGATCAATGATGGACAGAAACAGCTACACCCAAAGGGAAAAAAAAAAAAAAAAACACTGGGAAATGAATGTAAAATGTTTGCATTTTTGTTTTTCTTCCCGGGTTATTTTTACCTTCTGAATCCAATTCTCCCTGTGCAACAAGAAAACTGTTTGGTTCTGCACACATATATTGTATCTAGGATATACTACGACATATTCAACATATATAAGACTGCTTGCCATCTAGGGGAGGGGGTGGAGGGTGGGAGGGAAAAATTGGAACAGAAGTGAGTGCAAGGGATGATGTTGTAAAAAAAATTACCCTGGCATGGGTTCTGTCAATAAAAAGTTATTATAATAAAAATACGTTAAAAAATAAAAATAATAATTTAAAAAAAGGTATTTGGTAAGCTAAAATAAACACAAGCAGCAAAAAGTTGATCCATATTTTGTTGCCTCTCTGTTTTGGAAACTGCATTGAGTTCACATTTATCTGCAAACAAAAAAATCATGTACCAACACTCTCTCCACTTTGGTTTTGGCTTGTAGCTTTTTCAAGTTGAAGAATTTGCAAGCATGGGAGCAAGCACACAGACTTGTTTCATTCCGGTGGTGACTAGGAAAGCTAGAGATCATTGTCCATTTTCCAGAATCCAGGCAAGCATGCTATAATGATATTGACATACTATACTGATGAACTTCTCCAGAGCAATCCAATTTTGATATAATTTTCCATTAGCCCTCATAACAGATAGTATCAAAGGCTGTTACAGAAAATATAGTTAAAGCAGAGAGAAACACAGAGACTAAAAATAAGATCAGAGCAAAATCTATTATGCTTCAGCTGAAGCTAAAAAAATAAAGGTGGGTGTATTAATCTTGATTTCGGACAAAGTAAAAGCAAAAATAGAACTAAATAAATGAGATTGGAAAGAAATTCCATGTTGCTAAAAGATACCAAAGCAATGGAGTAATATCAATGGTAAATATATATTCATTTAAAAAATGACAACAATAAGGGAACATGCTAAAATTTATAGTATTTAATCAAAGTGTCACTTAGGGAAAAATGTATTGGTTTAAATTCTTATATCAATAAACTGGGAAAACAACAGATCAATGAATTAAATATGCAATTAAGTTTATGTTGTTTAAGCTAAAATAACAAATTAACAATCCTCAATTGAGCATCAAGTTAGAAATCCTGAAAATCAAAGTTAAGATTAATGTGGTTTCTTTCCTGTGTTTTTGTTGTTGTTGTTTGGATTTATTTAGTTCTGAGAGGGAGGCAATTGAGTTTCCCTACTAATATAGTTTTGTCTGTTACTTCTTGTAATTTGCTGAACTTCTACTTTAAGAATGTGAATCCTATACTGCTTTGAGAATGAAGAAGGAGGAGAAAAAGAAGAACAAGAACAAGAATAATAAGAAGAGGAAGAACTGAAATAAGAACAAGAACAAAAACAAAAACAACAAGAAATATCCAGTACCAAAAATGAAAAGGGTAAAGTGAGTAACAATGAAGAAGAAATTAATCATTAGGAAATATATTGCCCAATTAGATTCCAACAAATCTGACAATCTGAGCAAAATTAATGAGTATTTGCAAAAAATATGTTACCTAGATTAACAAATCAGGAAATAGAAATCCTGAAGTGACCCCATCTTAGCAAAAAAAAAAAAAAATCAAACAAGTGATTAACAAGTTTCATAAGAAAAATTTCCAGGACCATATGTGTTTATGTGAATTCTACTGGTGTAATGTTTGGGCTAGCATTCTGAAGGACCTCAGGACCAACCTTGATCTCAGTGGAGGATTCAGGAGGCAGGAGAGCCACCAAGAGAATAGTCAAAAATGGAATGTCTCATTTCAATCCTCTCAGTCCTTTAATACTCTATTACAATTACATCATTACAGCATACTAAATATGTGTGAACTAGAAAACCATTACATCGCCATACTAAGTACTAAGTATATATGTGAACTAAAGAACCATCATCTCTTCTGTTCCACTGACTTAATACCTTGTAAGTATCATTGTTTCAAGTATACTTCTCCAGAGTTCCCACCCTCTACATACTGGGCATTTAAAGAACAATTTATTCAATAGTATACAAATCCTTTGAAAAAATAGGCAAAGAATTAACTCTATCTAACTCTTTTTATGACACAAATATGGTCCTGATACATCAGGGAAAGAAAATTATAGACTATTTTTTTGAATGGATACTCATGCAAACCTTTTAAACAGAATACTAGCAAGATGATTACAACACTATATCACAATAATTATACTCTATGATTAGGTAGGATTTATACCAGGTATGCAAAGTTGATTCAGTATTGGGAAAAATATCAATATATAATTGTCATTTCAATGGGAAAGCCAACAGATGCTGCAAATGCTTTTGAAAATAAACAGCACTCATTCTTTTGGGGAACACTAGGGAATATAAGAATAAAGGGAGTGTTCCTTAAAATGATGAATAATATCTATCTAGAATGATCAGTAAACAACTATAAACGGGATAGACCAAAGCTTTCCTACTAAGATCAGGGTGAATCAAGAATGCCCAGTATTATCATCATCAATATCATCATCACCAATATTCAAAATGGTACTAGAAATGTTACTTCAGCAATAAGAGAAGAAAAAGAAACCAAAGGGATTTTTAAAAGGTGTTGAATGAGGAAATAAAACTATCATTATTTGCAACTACTTAGAGATCACATACTTAGGGAACCCCAGTGCATCAACTGAAAAATTACTTGCAATAATTAACAACTTTAGGAAAGTTGTGGGATATAAAATAAATCCACATTAATCATCAACAGTTTTAATGACCCACAGATCCCAGTAGCAAGAATTAGAGAAATTCCATTTAAAATAATTGTGAACAATATAAGATACATAAGAATCCACCTGCCAAGACAAACCTATCAACTATATGAAAAAATTACAAAACACTTTCAGTACAAATAGATCTAAACAACTGGGAAAATACTGATTGCTCATGGGTAAGCCAAGGCAATATAATAATTCTAGCTAATTCTATCTAACAATTTTATCTAAATGAATTTAGTTATTCAGTGTCATACCAATCAAACTACAAAAACAATTGTTATACAGCTAGAGAAAATAACAAGAAAATTCATCTGGAAGAGCCAAAGCTCAAGAATATCAAGGAAATTAAATTGGGGGTGGGAGGAAGAAGGGTGGCCTAGCAATACCACATATTAAACTATATTATAATGCAGTAATCATCCAAACTATTCACATTAGCTAAGAAATAGTAGTGGGTCAGTGAAATAGAGTTGGTACATAAAACACAGTAATCAATGACAAAAGTGACCTAGTGTTTGATAAATCCAAAGACCCCAGCTTTTGGGATAAGATGTACCTACTTGACAAAAACTGCTACCAAAACTGAAAAGCAACATAACACAAAATATAGACCAACATCTCACACCATATACAAAGATAACATTAAAATGTGTGCATAATTTAGATATAAAAGATAAGATCAGAGGCAAATTAGAAGAAAAGGGAATAGACTACTGTCAGACCTATGGGAATCATGAAAATATATGATCAAAAAAGAGATAGAAAGTAATGTGAAATGCAAAATAAATAAATTTAATTCTACTAAGTTTTAACCTTTTGTACAAACAAAACCAAAGCAAACAAAATTAAAGGAAAGCAAAAAGCTAAGAAACAATCTTGATAGCATGTATTAGAAGTTAAAGTCTCCTTTCTCACATACATAGAGAACAGAGTCAAATTTATAAGAATAGAAGTAATTCCCCAGTAGATATATGGTGAAAGGATATGAACAGGCAGTTTTCAGATGAAGAAATCAAAGCTAACTATTAGCATATGAAGAAGGGCTCTAAATCAAGTCTTGTTAAATATTTTCCATTCACTATCCCTTTTCACCTCCACAATTTTTACATGATCCTGGGTACATAAGTATATAAAATAGGTATAAAAATCAAACATTTCCTGATCATAAATAATAACTTCATTCAGTTACAAGACCCTATATGGGGTAATGAACCAAAATTTAAGAAACTGAGCTCTAAATCACTTTTTATTGGAGAAATGAAAAATTAAAAAATAATGAGATACCACTTCACAGCTATCATATTGGATAATATGACAAAAAGGAAAGTGATAAATGATGGGAAGCAGGTGAGAAAATAAGGATACTAATAAATTATTGGTGGTGTTGGTGTTGTGAACCTGAAACAAACATTCTGAAGAGCAATTTGGAATTATGTACAAAGGACAACCAAACATTGCATACTCTTTGACCCAGCAATGCCACAACTACGTTAATATTGCAAAGAGATTTGAAAAAAAAGAAAAGGACCTACTTGTGTAAAAACATGTATAACAGACTTTTTCATTCTGGCAAAATATTCAAAACTGAGGGGATATCCTCAAATGAGGAATGGTTGAACAAGCTGTTTTATATGAACATAATGGGATACTATTGTGCAATAAGAAATGATGAAGAAACGGATTTCAGAAAAACCAATAAAAACTTGTACAAACTGATGTAAAGAAAAATAAGCAGAAGCAGGAAAACATTGTACACAATATTAGCAATGTGATGTGATGATAGACTATAACTGACTCTCCTCAGAGACACAGTGATCCCAGAAAAGTACAGATCATTCATAAAGGAAAATGCTATTTATAACCAAACAACTGATAAACTCAGAATGCAGATAGAAGCAATTTTTCATTTATTTCATCTTTTCTTGTACTTTTTTCCCTTTAGACCTGTTTCTTTCATAACTATAAGTAATATGGGAATATGCTTTATATGGTATCACGTGTATAAACTATATCAAACTGCCTACCATCTTTGGAAGAAGAAAATGGGAAGGAGGGAAGAAGGAAGGATGGAAGGAGGAAAAGGCAATAAATTAGAAGAAAAAAATCTTGCAAAAAAGAATGAAAATATCTTCTTGACATTTTACTGGGGGAAATTAAAATACTGTTTTAAAATTTCTTTAAATAATAATATAACATAACTGACATTTTGTTTTAAAACTCAACTGAGCCATTATAAGAATTAATAACCCTTCCCTATACCCACATGATTTTGTCTTAATTTTTTTCTTGCATCATTTTCACATCTTGAATTCCAAAGGTCACTGGAGAACATTTGCCCTACTACTTACTTTGGATAAGTAGGATTTAAAAAAGAGAGAATGGTTTCAAATACTTCTCTGTTAAGTACTGCCTTCTTCATTACTACTGTCCTTTATAAAATTAACTTTTCTGGGCCTCAGTTTTTTCATCTGTAATAAAAGTGGGTTAGTCTAAATCTATGATTCTATGCTCAAATTGATAATTAACCATTCCTGGCATGAAACATCTTTAAAACATATCCAGCAAGTGGCTATTTACTCAGTATCTGCTTGTATATCTTTAGTAATAGGAAATTTGCCATCTCCTAAAGGAGCTCATTACATTTTTGGGCATCACTAATTATTAGAGATTTTTTCCCTTATTACATATTTGACTGTGCCTCTGGGTATTTCAACAAATGGGTAATGCTTTCACTTTCTCTAACCAAAGAGTTCAAGCCCAGTGCTTCTTTCATCCTTTAAAAATTAAATATTGTGTCAAACCCTCCATTCAGCCTTCTTTCATTTCCATTATATATCTGCATTTCCTTTAAACTATATACTAATGATCATCATTTTTCTTCTTTCATTAAAATTCCACCTTGATGCTAATGGAAGAAACTCAAGGTTTTTAAAGCTATACCAATGTAGCACAAACTCCACAAGGTCTCTCCATGTTGAAATGATTTTGAAATGAGTCTAGCTAATGGACTATAGTCCTTTCACATGATCACTGACCTGGCTATTAGAGAGAGGCTCATCCCTAGAAATCTGGCCACTGAGTGATAATAGTTTTAGTTTCAGCAGTCCACAAAATCAATAATTAAACCAAAGAGAAAAGTCAACCCATTCCATTCAATAGAATAGCAACATCCATTATAGGAAAACATAATCATAAATATCAAATTATTATAAACTTTAGAACACGTTTACACCCTTCGATACAGAGATAAGAAACTGAGATACAAATGATTTGCTCAGGTCACACTTGAACTTATGTCCTCTAATTTCAAACCCAGCTCACTTTTCACCTTATCAGACCATAACTCTAAAAATTAAAAAATTATTTGAAGTATTGAAGAATATCAATTATTTCAGTTTTTATAATCATCACTGGTTTCTTTTCTAGTATATACTACCATTTGGGGTTCAGCAGTAGATTGTTTTTAGAAGTTTCAAAAAGTTGCTGAGTTTATAATTAGTTTATTTTACATACTAGCTCTAAGCCATAAGCAATTGTGACAGGAAAAAGAGTCCTAAAATGGGTAACTTTGTATGTCTTATGAGGGACAGCTGGTATCTGATGACCATACATAAATAATAGGTTTAACATTTGAAAATGCTAGAGTCCTGCATAGGTCTCCTGATTTTATTAACCTAGACAACTCATAATAATTATGATAAACAGACATTGTCATTAAAAATCAGCAGAAATTTGATAAGATTAAGTATAATGCAGTACATCTTCCTTGACTGCAGATTTTGTATAATAAATTACCCCGAGGCTTCAAAATGAGGCATTTTATAATTGAGCAAAACAGATCAATTTTAGGGGCCCCTTATTTATATGCAAAACAGAGTTTTAGAGAATGGTAAATGAGATTAAAATCTCTCTGAGTACAAATCAAAAACAACAGCTTATAGTTCTCATAGGCCATAGCCATTCTATTAATATAAAATTTATCACATATGAAGAATGGTAAAATTCTAATTGTATAGCTCTTTTAGTATACTTTAACAATTAGAAATGTTAAACTTTAAGGTTTGAAAATGCTGCTAAAAATAGCAAATGGTTAAATTTTAATTCAATTCATTAACTATAAAAGGATCATTTAGAAGAATTAGGAATGCTTAGACTGTAGAAGAGAAGAGTTTTCTGGGAAACAATAGCTTGTCACCAAACTAATGGAAATGCAAGGTGGCAGGGGTAGATGAGATATATTTCACTATTGAGAGATATTGCATTGTAGCTGAAAAATTCCGGGAAGAATGTTGGCTTGAACTCAGAAAGACTCACATTTCTCAGTTCAAATCTGGCCTCAGACACTTAATATTATGTGACCCTGGGCAAGTATATTGACCTATTTTGCCTTAGTTTCCTCACAACTAAAATTATCTGGAGAAGGAAATGATAAACCATTCCATTATTTTCTGCCAAGAAAACCCCAATTGGAAACGTTGTACAGAAACCACAAATATGTGTATGCATGTTTGCATATATTTTTGTGTATATTGCCATATATATGTATGTGTATGTATATATACACAAATATATGCAAATATATACATATATATATACATACACACATATTTTTTGTGATTATTTGTCCTATTATTTTGGTCAGAAAATCTTCTTTCCCCCCTCTGAATCTTTACTTCTTCATTTATGAAAGACAAAGAGTATTTACAAAATCAATATCAGTGCTTGATGTAAGAAAAATCTATCATAAACATTAAACCACCTTATAATTGTGAAGCTTTATTATAAAGAGAAAATATGGCATAGTGGAAAGAACAGAGATGTTGAGTCGAAATAATTTGATTCCACTCTGGGTTCTGACATTACTTATTTCTGTTTCTATCAGCCCTTGCTTTTTCCCCATCATTCTTCACTTCCCAGAGCACTATTGTATGTAACAAATAGATTTTTTTAAAACGCAAATAAGAAAAAGAAAAAAAAATCATCATAATTTATCAATATATTGAACAAGTCTGAAAAGATGTGCAATGTATAACACATATGAACTTCTCACCTTTATAAAGTAGTATGTTGGCAGTATCTTCTTATATCTCTCCATTCTACTTAAGCTTTATCTCTATACTTTGGTTACAGTCACATTTTGATTCATTTGTATGTAGTTGTTCTTTCTATTTACATTATTGCAAATCATTGTGATAGCTTTCTTGGTTCTCTTTACATCATTCCACATCTTTATATTTAGCTCTTTCCATGATTCTCTGAATTTACCACAGGGATCATTTCTTATAGTACAATATTACATAAATTTATATGCTCTATTTGTTTAACCATAGACTAATCAATAACTATCTTTTCCCCAATTCTTTACTATCAATGAAAAGTGCTGCTATAAATATTTTTGATGTAATATAAATTTTCTTATCAATGACTTCCTTGGTGTATAAGCCTAGTAATAAAATCTCTGGTTCTAAATGTTTGGACATTTTAAGCACTTTATTTGCATAATTCCAAATTATTTTTTCCAAAATGGTTATATCATCTCACAGCTTTACCAGCAATATATCAGCATGCCTATCATTCCACAGCCCTTAAGATATAGAGTAGGTCAATTTTTCTTGTCATTTTTGCCAAATTTTAAGGGGTGAACATTCTTAGGGTTACCTTGATTTACATTTATCTTACTATTAATGATACGGATCATTTTTCAATGCTAATTTTTTGAAATTTTTCTTTTGTGAACTGTTTATATCCCCCAGACATTTATTAATTAGGTAATGACTACACTGATTCTAACAAGGTTCTAGCCATAATGCTTCAGACATATCTCTCTCCACTGTTACCTTGACCTTTACCTTTTTTTTCTTACTAATTGTACCTTTAGAAAGTCACTTTTTGGTATGTTTGCTGTATTTCTATTGTTGTTGTTCTTGGCTGTTTCATTCATATACCATTCTTTTATTCCAGTTATATGAGGTGTTCAAGAAGCAAATAATCTCTTCAGGTTTAGATTTATATCAAATAATATTTTGAACACCTCTTTATTATTGGATTGTGAGTAATTATTTATTTTTCTTTTTTCTTTTTATTTTATTTTTTCCCCCTCCCTGATTTGCAAAGGAGGTGATGCATTTGAGGCTACATCCTAAAAAGCACTAGGCTCTTTAGAACATATCTCACTCTTTCATGCTTTTCTGATAATGGCTAAAATTGTCTTGAGTTATTTGCATTTTCTTTCCTTTATATTATAGGGTCTTCTTCATGAATTCCTTACAGAATTCCTTGCAGTATCTATTGTTTTCATTAAATTTATCCACTATGTATCTTGACATATCTTCTCGCTTTTTGTATGGTTATTTGTCTTGTTTGTTTTGTTTAAATGTTCCCTCCCCCACCTTTTCTAACCTTGAAGTGGATTATGGCTTTTTCCAATGTAATTTCATTTTCTGAGTTCAGAAGGTCTAAAAAGTTTTCTTATATTATGTTATAGTAATTATGATGTTGAGAGTTTTTGACTTATTTTCTTTTGGTAGACGTATAATCCTTATTTTTCCTTTATATATTCTATTTTCAAGACTTTTCTTGATTAGGTGACATGATCCTTTTAGTGTTGTTTTTTTTCCTTCTCTTCTTTTAGATTAGCCTTCACTTCTCTTTAAATACTCTCATTTCTTTGGTTGGAGTTACTATTGTAGATTCCAAGTTTTCTATGCTCCTTTTTTTTTCTTACGCATGTCATAAAAATACACTCCCATAATTATCATTTTTCTTTTAAGCCTCTCAAAAACAATATGCTGCCTTATTACATTTCAAATTCATCTGCCTCATCAAGTATTCTTTGTTTTGTAGCTTATGTTCATAGAAACTTGATTTTTATAAAATTCTGGAGGCCATATATCATTTTCCTGTTAATGTTTGTACTCTTTATTAAACACAAAGTTTCTGAATTCTCTTTCCCTTGAGATCTTTGTAAATTTCAACCATTTTTTTTTTCATTATACTTTCCCTGTTGCTCATTTTCTGACTTCCTCTCTTTAACAGCAGTTTCCTTAGGGAATGAATCTCAAAGTATTTCAGTCTCCTCTTACACTGGCATTTCCTAGTTTACCAGCATAGATTTCTTCCCCAAATAATTTTTTTGAGTCAGAACTAACCAACCCCAGTTGTAATGCTGAGTCCTTCATGAATAGATGCATACAGTCCCCTATATTCAATATCCTATAATACTTCTGGTGACATTACAATCTGACTAATTTCTGTCCTTCACAGTTTGCATCTCCAATACCCTGAAAGAATTGGAGAGAGTCAGAATAAGGAGTAGACTTTTATTTCAAGCCCAATCATCTCTTATTCCCTATGTTACTCTATTCTGCTTCAGAGGTCCTTTGCTACACAGAATTCATTGCAGTAGAACTGGTTATCAAGACTTCAGCAAGTTTTTGTGGTTTAGGATTTGGTTCTTCATGGCATTAGATATAGAAAATGAGAATTTGAGTATGATTTTGTTTTTGGTTCCAAGCCAGTTCATCCTCGTAAGTTCTAAAAAAAACCTCTTAGAAAGAGGTTTCTGAGTGAATTCAAGGTAGGTGTTAGGGCATGGAGTTTTCTTGTTGTTAGTGTTGTTGTTCTTGAATCTGCTTTTGTGTTCCTAATGTACTAGATAAAATAAATATGTTATCATTGGAGTATAATTTGTGGTCTGGAGAGTGTTGATAAACCATGTGGATCCAAGAAAATGTCTAGTCCTCCACCTTGTTGATATTGTGGCCTGGAAGTTTCTAATTGTTTTTGTAAAATAATAATTATTAGCCATGCAATATGTGAGCTAAAAAGGAACTTAAATATCAAACAGTTAATTCCTTCATTTTGAAGTTAGTCTAAGAAAAGAAGTAATTTATTCAAGATCACATAGTTCCTTTGGAGCAAAAACAGAATTTGAACACAAGAATTATTCATTCTGAACTCAATGGATTTTCCACTATATACAAATAATTTTGCACATAGATTCATAGAATGAAAATCTATGACATTTAATAATTTTGGGGTGTTGGGTATACTAGGGTTGTGTTTGCAAAAGAGCTATTGAATGTTTAGAGATGAAAACAACCTTAGAGATCAGTTTATCCGATGAATACTACACCATTCATCCCTGGTACAATATTGTCCATAAATTATCAAAAAGCACAATGAACTATTGAATGAATTTTATTTCATTTAAAGATTTTCATTAATGCAGAATTAGTTTAAGGGAGATCATCTACTTTTCACATTTCTCCTTTCACTGGGAAGTGTGATCTTACATAGAACTGAAATGTCTTACTCTCTCTGCAAATTTTATATATTGTTATTTCTGGGACCATGTAAGAATACATTTATGTCATCTTTTGTATGATGCCCTAATATGTCCAAACATCTGTGCAGTCACCGATGTGGTTATTCCTCTTATTAATAGATCATAGTCTATTCATCCTTTCTCATCTACTTATTCATGCCATCCTCTCATTTTTCTATGAAATATCTACCAAACATGATAGAAATATCCTTTAGGTCTTTTTTCCCTTAACATATCATGGCTACTGGCAGAGTACTCAAATCATCTGTCTCCCTTATAATAAATGTTCAGATATTTAAAATGACCTTTTTATCTATCTCAAGTCTATTCCTCTCCCAGTTAAACATTTCCATTTCCTTCAACAGACCCAAGTCGAACATGGTCCCTAATCCTCTTATTATTCATATTTCCCTCTTGGAATTGAACTTCAGTTTTACAGTTTTTGTTTTAAAATGTGATGTTACAATATAGTAAATATTCCAAATACTATTAGATTTGTACAATATGACCTTTATGGAGGCAATATCATTATATTCCAAGTGTGAAATTCTTGCCCAGAAATTTCTTGTATCTGTCTAGGCACAAACTACAATCCATGAGATATCTCCATGAGATATCTTAAAAGCTGATAAATCCCTGGATGGTTTTGTCAATATTCAGCTGCTTACAGAAGTGTTGATATTGCAGGTTCAATTATTCTCAACTGAAGCCTTTATAACCTTTGGAAACAGAAGCTTCATGGCAACAAGTTTGTGGAAAGATTATGACAGTTCATCTAATTGGCAGTGGTTTCTATAAAATATATCAGTTTTAAATTAATCATCAGACTACATACCTATTCTTAACCATGAGGCCAAGAACAAAAAATTATTTCTAGATAATTTAAATTGTGTTGCATTGATCCAAAGACATAAGGAAGATGATTATAAGAGCACTTTTCCTCTCAGGATGTTTAGACAATTTTAGAGGACTCATAGAATTTTAGAGTTGCAAAAATGAAACATAAAATACTAGAACTTTAAAGGAAATTAACAACAATATAGTACAGGGATTCTTAATCTGGGGTTTGTGAATTTTGGCATTTAATATTTTGATAACTTTATTTTAGGATAATTGGTTTCCTTTATAACTAAAATGTGTGTACATTAAAAACATTATTCTGAGAAGGACTCCTTAGATTTCAGTGGATTGTTAAAGTGAGTCATGACACACAAAAAGTTAAGCAAACTTGACTTAAGCCAAATTTGCATGGTACAGTTAAAGAAACAAAAGGAAACAGAGAAAGGGAGAGAAGAGGGGTTAGGGAGGAAGGAAGTCATACAGCTGGGTGGGACTCTTGTTTTCTAGATTAGATTGGGTTACTTATTTTCAATTTTGATCACTTCAGAATCCATTACAATATCATATAGTTTCTACTGTTTTAAAATCTATAAAATTCAAGAAACGTTTATAAAAGGCCTGCAAGGCTTTCTGTTAGGCCCTACAATACAAAGAGTAAGATACATTTGTCCTTAATCCCAAGTAGTAGAGAGAGCATATATGCTGATAAATTAATTCAAGTTTAATTGAGGAAGGAAAGAGAAGTAATAATGATGGGAATCAGATACAATTTCACAAATTCAGAAAATATTTTAAGACTAACTATGAATAAAATCAAGTAAAAGGCATAGGTTTTTCAAGACCATAGCATAGTGCATTAGACCAAGAGTTTCAAAAGCGGAGTTCTAATCTGACTTTATAGATTTCACCTAACAGATTTTCAACTGTCTCCTCTACTTAAAAAAAAAGTGTGGGAGTTAGACTAAATGATGTCCAAGGGTCCCTTTACTCTCTAGATATTTGTTTTTTCCATTAAGGAGAATTTGATGACGAAAACCCCACCCGAACAGGAATTTATGAAAGTGGTAGCTATAATAATTATAATGAGAGAGTTTTATAGAAAATCAAATTTAAATAATAACACACACTTTATATTTATTTATATGTTGAAAAAATCTTTCTTCACAAACCTCAAATAGGGTTTTAAATATGATATTATTATCACTTTGCAAATGAAGATATTAAAACTTGTCATGCCCAATACTGATGATGATGATGATAGTAGTGGTGATGGTAATGATCATTATGGTGACATTATTATACTGCACATAGTTTAGTATGTTAAATAATCACTCCTCTCATTTTTTCCTATTGAAATCCTATTATCTTTCAAAAACAAACAAGTGTTTCTTCTTCCTTGGAGTCTTCCCTGACTTCCCCTGGAAAAATGTTCTTTCTGGCTTCTGTGAAATGACATAAAATGGAGTGAATAGAATGAACAGTAACATTTATATAAAAATAACAGAACTATAAACACTGACAACTTTGAACTCTGATCAATGCAGTGACAAGGCATGATTTAAGAGAACTAATAATGAAGTCATGTCCTGACTGAAAGACGATTGACTCATATGGAGAATAAGGTATAGCTTTTTTGAACTTGATAAAGATATTAGTTTGTTTGGTTGGACCATACATATTTGTAAAAAATGATTTTCTTTTTCTTTATTAAATGGATTCTCACATTAAATGGAGAAAAATGTGAATTGAAAAAACAATAAAGTTGAAAAAATGTTTTTTTTCCACTTTCTATGAAAACTCATATCATTTTCAGTACCTATATTAAAAATAGATAATATTTCATATTGTTAAATAAATAAGTGTGCACATATCAAAGCTTCTACTAAGTGCTAGGCCAAGAGTTTAGAGGTCTTATTTTTGAATCTCTCCATAGTGCTATTAGAATAACATTAATAGTAGTTTATGTATACATATATGTATATGTAAAACAGTGATGTATCAAAATTCTTTAATATATATTTATCTTAAGTTATCCTCTAAACCAGTAGTGTCAAATTTAAATACAAAGAGATCTTAATTGCCTCATATTAGTGTTAGAAAACCTAAACTTAATATTAACGATGGTCTACATATTTTTCTTTATTTCTTAAAAATGTCCAAAACTAAAAATAAAAAAAATATATATATCCGTAATTACATTTTAGTAGATTCAAGTGGTACTGTTGAAAGTTATGACTGCATAAAGCTTACAGAGGCAAGTTTAATGTCTTTCTGCTAAATAAAGTCCATAATAGATGTTATAAGTATATCCCTTCAAATACCTTGATAAGCTGTATCAAATTTTCCTCTTCCACTAAAGATTCACAGTGGGATCTCTAATTCTATGCCATATCAATGGAGTGCTAGATATGCATTTTTCATTAAGCTAGAAAGACTTTCAATATATTCCAAATAACATTCTATATGTATGTATTTTCCAAGGAACTGACAAGCCAACCCTTATGTTTGACCTCAGAATGTTAACCATGAAAGAATGATTCATCCATTTTTTGTTTTTCCAGTCACAGAAATTTGCAAAAGCTGTTTCTAAAGGCTTAGAGAATTTGCAATCTGGGTCAGTGGAGATAATTTCCATACCAATAAAATCACAAGTCCTTTGGAGCATTAAAGAAGTATAGGTGATGAATCCAGGGCTCCGATACCTGCTAAGTTATACTGATAATAAATAATAAAACTAAAACCACAATATAACTGTGCCATTTTTCAACTACTTGAGCAAATATTGTGGTTGACAGAAATGGCATATAATTGACAAAATTATATTTTGGCAAAGTCATTCTTTGTGCCTGGGAATGGTCTAGATATTTTCTGTTTCAACAAACTGTATGTTATTGGTGAACTTTAATTGTATTTTTTACTTGTCTTTTGTTGTTAAATCATTCATTTCTGAAAATAACTTGACCCATTCCAGTCAGTCATTTATTCTAACAGATTTTTTTTAACAAAACCAACTACCATATCAAATATTTTATATTCAGTATTCTACAACCATGGAACTTAACTTTTAAGAGAAGGGAACAAGAATTTACTATTATGCATGCACAGGCCAAACACTCTAAAAAGTAATCTTTATAATAAACCTGTGAAGTAAGTGCTCTTATGATCCCCATTTTATACTTGAGGAAACTGAGGAAGATAGACATAAACTGATTTATTGAAGGTTATTCAATAAATATCTTAGATTAACCTCAGTTCTTTCTGACTTCAGACTCAGTGCTAGATCTGACATATCATTTTTATTGCATCTTCAAAATTTTGTAACATTCAGGTTTTTTTCTTTTCATTTTTGTGATCTTTTGTGTATTGCTTTTATCATTCTGCTTATCTAACAGTGATGGATGCACAATTATTTTAAAAATATTTCCAATTATATGTGAAAATATTTTTAACATTCAGTTTAAAAAGAACTTCCAAATTCCCTTATTTTACTTTCTTATTCCATCCTTGAGAAAGCATGCAATGGGCTACAGATTATGCATGTATTGTCATAAAAAACATGTGTCTATATTAGCCTTCTTGCAAATGAAACAGACCAAAATAATGAGGAAATGGGGGGGGAGAATGTACTTCAATCTTTATTCATATTGTATCACTTTTTTTATTTTCTGGAAATGGATAGCATTTTACAGATGCTTAATTTTTAACACTGATATTACTGGTAGTAATTCTGGAATTTCTGTTGCTTTGATGAGGATATAATGTGGTACAGTAGGAAAAAAAACAAAGGATTTGCACTCAGAAGACACTGGGTATGTAATTCTTTCTAAGTTTCTATTAGGATCAGTTTACTCTCAGATAAAATTTAGGAGTCAATGAATTTAGAGAAGGGAGGCCATTATAGATTGGCCCCATCTCTTTTTTTTAGATGGGGAAATTGAGTCTCAGAAAGGGTATTGAATGATGATCCATAAAGTCCATTCTAGCTTTCAGATTCTGAGATTCTGCATGATGAAAGTTATTCCAAACATTTCCCCTTGCTCTACATTAATGGAAAGTTATAAATTGTTTTACTTAGTAAATGGAAGAGCTTCTAAAAGCCCAGATGCTTCCTGAAAGCTTGTGTTTGCAGGATTGCAGGTCTTATAATATAAGATTCATTAATCAAGGTCTGGAGCTTAAAGAATTAAGTACCCTGGCAAAAGAGAGTGATCATCTTTATCAACCATCACAGTGAAATAAAGTTGGCATTGCCCCGGAAGTCTAGAGATCAAAATAAATTTCAATAAGGGCTAAGAATTCAAGATATACTTGTAGAAATGGAGAAAAGTATCACCTGTGCTTAACAGCACTTCCTACAAAAGCTAAGAAAAGTACAAGTACAATTATCTATAATTGTGACAATCACCCTGCCTAGAAAGCCTCTTGCTTGGGCATAGATATCCATGGGGTTGGAGGAATGTCTTCCAAGATATGTTCTTTGCCAGGTTTAGTTTTATTTGCCTTGCCTTAGTCCTAGTCAACAGCTCCTTGGACATTTGAAGCCTTTATTAGTCCTATTGAGTCCTAATCAGACTGGGCTCTCCTGTTTTGGATTAAGGATAACTTTGGAAGATGAAGGGTTCTACTATAGAAAGTGTGCTGGATAGATGACTGATTGACATTGATGAATGGAAACCAATTCTGATGCTCTTCAGTGTTACCTATTTGTTGCATGACCATGGTGGTTACAGTTCAAAACATGTAGAAGCTATTTAAGGGTCACCTTCTGACTTGATGAACTGATAAAGTCTCTTTCCTTATTATTTCAGTGTATGCAGACATTTCAGAAATCCTGGGATTATTTAGCTGATGGTACAGCTGATGATCATCCAAAAGTAATATGTTGCAGGCAGCTAGTTGGAAAAGTAAAGTTCCAGGCCTAGAGTCAAGATTTAAGATCAAATCCAGATTCTTACACTTACTAGAAATGTGACCATGAGTGAGTCTGTCTCAATTTCCCTCATACATAAAATGAGGATGTAATTGAACCTCTCTAGGGTTGTTGTGAGGTTCAAATGAGATAATAGTAAAGAACTTAGCATAGTTCCCTGCAAAAATAAGTGCTATATAAATCATCATCAACATTATCATTACAGTTATTATTTCTTTGTTGTTATTATTTCAGGACCAGGCTTAGACTGCCCATTCCGGTATGCACCCTTTTTTGTTTCATTTTGCTACTCGTGTTTCATCCTTGAAGATCCAGTGTTCCCTGCTGACTAAAACTTAGAAGGAGGAATCAATGAACAGAATGAAACTTCTTTTTTCATTAGATCGGGAGTAGGAAGTGAAATAGAAGGAATATATAAGAGATTTCACTTGGGAATGTTGAAGAATCTAGTCATTAACAAAATTAGGAAACTTAAATTTTTCAATAGTGTATTCGTAATGATTTTTCAGTAGTTTCATGGATCAATACTATGGGGTTTTTTTGTTTTGTTTTGTTTTGTTCTTGTTGTTTTCTTATTTTGTTTTTGTTTTTATTCAGAAATTATTTTTTAAAGTTTACTCTAAGAACTAGCTTTGCCCTTTCCAGTATAGGGATCCTGAGGGTGGTCTTCACTGCTATAGCTCCATTTACCATGGGCAGAGCTACCACAAAACTCCTCCTGTTTTTCTCGGTTGTTCTCATGACTCTTTGTTTCAGATTCATTTGATATCCACTTTAAAATTACTATTCTGATTTCTGAAAAACTCTTTATATAAATCCAGATTTCATTGTAGCCAAGTCTGGACTGCCATGGCCAAAGGGGTTTGGCATGGCATTTTACTTATAAGCTTTTCTTTAAACTGAGTTCCTATGCCTGGATGGTGATACCAGAAATATTGCCCCTCCAATTCAAGTTTCTGGTCAGTAGGGTCTATATTGGAGTGTTCTAATTCTATTATGCAATGTCTTGACTTTGCTCTATTTTCTGCTTCCTTGTTTTCACGTTACTTTGTGGTCTTGAAACAAAAGGAAAGACTTTGAAGCATATTGAAACTTATTCAAGGAAGATGATAACACCCTTGCCATACAAGAGGAGATTGATAATAATGGAAGGACAATGGTGACTTGAAATTGGAATTCTACATTTCATAATGTGAATTTATCTACCTTAAATTCTAAGCCTTATATAATCATGAAAGTCAGAACAGATATGTGGGGAAATCAGGTTTTAATTGATGTTAAATCTCTTCCAAATAGGATTCACTTCTTTCCCTGCAGAACTATCATGATCTCTCAGGTGCCTTCATTATTATCAGATCTCATTCCACTTGTGTGTGGGTATGGTACAACCTATGGAGTTCTAGTTGGAGTATATTCCCAATTAATTCTGGGTTGAATTGGTATGAGAAAAAAAATAAAGCTACAGGAGACTTTAAATCTCAGTGCTACTCTCTTTTATTCATTCATTTTCCTTTGCAGAATGAAATAGGTCAGCCAAGTACTACCTTTTTTAGTCTTCCTTCCCTTCTCCCCCAACACAGAGTAGCAGAGTATAGTAGGTATTGATTCTCATCCAGATGAGTTTTATATTTTGCAATAGTTTAATAATGAAAAAGTACTTTTTTCTCAAAGATTTTATTTTGGGATTAAAGAGAAGGGAGTATTAAGGCTCACTCATAAATTGTCACATGATAAATAGGATTGCATCTGAGTATAAAAGACCCTGGGTGATCATAACTAAATGGAGACACAGATTCTGCCTGTCAAAGATGAAGAATTAGATTAGATGATCTTCAAAGTTACTGCAACATTCTATAGAACATTTTCCAACATAATCTAAAGTCCTAGCAGCTGGAGCATCATTGCCTTTTTTTCCAAAAACCTTTCTAGCTATAATATTCTATGAGGATATGGTACAATGATCTCAACCAATGTCTCTAGGGTTTTATTCTACTTATTCTCTTCTCACTCTACTCCCCGCCATAAACATACATTTTCACCTTTCTATATCTATACATTAATTCAAATTCTTTCTTCAGACTGAAATTGATTTTCTTCTGTTTGACTAAACCTAATCTATACATCAAAGTCCATCTCAGAGTTTATCTTCTTCATGGAGTT
This sequence comes from Sarcophilus harrisii, assembly GCF_902635505.1. Taxonomy (NCBI): domain Eukaryota; kingdom Metazoa; phylum Chordata; class Mammalia; order Dasyuromorphia; family Dasyuridae; genus Sarcophilus; species Sarcophilus harrisii. Next base: position 61,372,215 of record NC_045427.1, on the reverse strand, counting down.
TTCCTTGACTATACCCACCAACTGCCCGGGGACTATCTCACACCCGTGAATTCCTAGGTCTCTGCTACATACAGTATACACATGACATACACATGTATATTCCCTCGTCTAGATAAATACATAGACACACACACACATATATATATACATACATATATGTAGGTATATAATATTGTCAAGAGAAATTAATAGGGCTACATGTTTATAGATAGATATACCCATACATAAATAATATTATATATATATATATATATATATATATATATATTTACATAGATGTATAGAGAGGCATATAACATGTGTCTGTATATGTATATATACAGACATATATGTGTATACACATACATACACACACCAATAAATTTTCATTTATAGTATTCTTCCTAGAATTTTATTGTCTTTTTTATTTAGTTGTGTGCTCTGTTTCTTAACACAGATTGTAAATTCCTTGAGGGCAGGGATCATGATTCATCTCTCTGTAATACCACATTTAGCAGAGATATGATTGAACAGGGGCATTAAATACCATTAGTTGGCAGAGTTTGAATTTTTGCTCCTACTCCTCACTATATGACTTTGGATAAGTAACTTTGCTGTTGTTATTCAGTTGTTTTATTCATGTCTGACCAAAGTCAGTTTAAAATTATTGACCATGTGACTTCATTTAGGGTTTTTGGTTTTTGGGAGTAAAGATATTGGAGGAGTTTGTCATTTCATTCTCTTTCTCATTTTACAGATGAGAAACTAAGGCAAAAAGGATCAAATAATTTGCCCAGTATCACAGAGATAGAAATTGTCTGAAACCAGACTTTATTTTTTTCTTTCATTTAATATTTTATTTTCCCAATTACTTGTAAAGAAATTTTTGACATTTGTTTTTATAACTTTGAGTTCCTGACGCTCTCTTTCTTCCTCTTCAATTTTCCCCCCTTTAAGAAGGTACATGTAAAGACATGCAAAACATTTCTGCGAGTCATGTTGTAAAAGAAATCATAGATTTCCCCCACAAAAAACCCTCAAGAAAAATAGAAGAAAAACAAAAAAACCCAAAAAACTCTTGTGAGTCAAACTTCAACTCATGATAATGTATCCTTCTGATTCCAAACCTAGGCTGTGTCTATTATGGCACCCAGCTGCCTTCTAAGTAACTTTAAATAAGCATAAAAGGCTCATGGATCTGGTCATAAAACTGTCCCCACAAAAATACAAATATATCTTTTAGTTTTGATTTACATAGTTCTTTGCTACTTATAAACTCAGAAACTGAAACATTTTTCTGATATAGAACTATGTTGTTTTTCTTCAGTCTCTGATGATCTGTTGACAGTGACTTTTATTTCTACTTATAATTTCTTAGTGATTATATGATCTTAGAGTTAGAAAGGACTACAGTGAGCACCTAATTCTATCCATTCTTATATAAGAAATATTGTTATACTCTATCTTACAAGATATTACCTTACCTCTTTTTCAAAATTCCTAAGGGATAGGAAATCCATTGACATCCCCTATAGCAAATTGTATTTATGGAAAATGCTAATTTGAATTATTTTCCTGAATTTGCATTTTTCAATTTCTCCTCATTGTTCTTAAAACTGTTTCTAGTTTCAAGAAAAATAAATCTAATAATTTTTCAAAGTGACAGGCCTTGAAATACTTAAAGACAGCTAGAATTTTACTCCCCTTGCCCCTCCTTTTCTCTCAAAACTATGGGATGTTTTTAGATATGACATTAAATTCATTCCTATTAAACTTTATCGTGTTAGATCTGCCCCCTAATTATAATCTATTAATATATTTTGAGCTTCTAACTCTGTCACATTTTAATTATTGACTCTTTACATTTTGTCCTCAGTACATTTAAAAAAAATATTCTATTATATGTTTCTGACTCATTGGCAAAAACTTTAAATAGCACAAGGCCAACCAAGCTCACATGCCTGGGTCATTCCACTGGAGATCTCCTTCCAAGATCATATAAAACCATTAATTAATTCACTTTGACTCTGACCATAAAAGTAGTTCTCAATATATCTAATTGTATTTTCATCTAGACCAAAAATCTTACAAAATGTTCTACCAAGAAATTATGAAAAGTATAATATCTATTCCATATCCCAACCTATCAGTCTAGTAATGTTAGCAAAAAGGGAAATATGGTATCATTTTGTTCTTGATAAAGTCACTCTTTGGACTGAACACTTCTGTTTCTAGTTCTACAACATCCCTTTAGGAACACATTCCATAAATTTTGCTAACAATTAAATTAGGTCAACTATCTAGCCTATAACTTGCAAACTCCATTCTCTTTGTTTTCTTGAAAATCAGCACATCACCTATCTGAAATGAAACATGATGTATATTTTGGTTCTGCATGACCTTTTAGAGATCATATGCAACACTTCTTTCAGAATACTCAGATGTAGCCCAAATGAATCTTGTGAATTGAAATCAGCTACTCCAAGTACTCTTTAAAGCTTGACCTATTTATTGGGTAGCCATTGCCTAATAGCCTCCTTTGTTTTATTATTTCAGTCCAAATAGTATCTTCTTTTAAAGAGGAGATAGATTGCATATGTGTGTATGTATGTCTGTATGTGTATATATATTTTTTCTTTAGCTATTCACTTTCACTTGGACAAATGTTAACATTGCAATTCATCATCCTGCCCCTTAGAAATAATATACCTTGTTGTTACTTTTCTCTCCAAAATAACTGAAAACACTCTCTCTTGCCATTAGTTTTCCTTTCCATCTGCACATGCTGAGCTTTAATGATTCTGGCAATAATTAAATATTTTGTATATTCATGACCTGCCCATGTGTCCACCTTATAGATAGATATGTCTAAAATATTTAAATTGTTTGGTGCGCCCTCAATTCATTTCAGTAGTTTAAGGCATTTCTTCTATTTTCTTCATCAGAAATTTTTTAGTGCATTCTTAGAATTTTCATGTTCAAGACTTTCCCAATTTACTTCTCTGACTCCTTTCAAATGAATTTACTCCATAATTTCCAGCTTACAATTTCACTGAACCATTTTGAAACCTCCTTTCAGTCTACTGAGATAATGTCCAATCTCCTCCTCTATCAGTGACTAATTTTTAATACAGAGCGACTAATTTCCTCACATGCCATGTTTTCCATCTCATTTATAAGTGTCTGCTTTTGATAAGAAATCAAGCCCAGATTATAATGTTTCTTTATTGGTTCAGAAGAACCAACTGTGGAATAAAAGATTATTGTTATCAAGATATAATTAGCTATTCAGAATTACTTGTTGTAGAAGTACAAGTTCCTTGTGAACACACACACACACACACACACACACACACACACCATCTCTGGAAATTCCAAAAGACAAAATCTCAATGGGAAATTCAAGAAAAAGGTACAATGTTTTACACAGGAGAGCAACAAAGAGCAGTTCTATACATATGGAATGAAAAAAAAAAAAAAAAGAACTGAGGCTCTGTACCATATTAAGGTGAGGATCCACACCAGTGTTACGCATTAGCATTCTATGTAAGGTATGGGAAGAAGTGCCAACTAGCAGCTTTAATACTCACCAGTGAGTTTCTAGTTGCAGATTCAGGGCAGAAAAAGGAAGGAAACTGTGCTGAGAATGATCTGGGATAAGGTCTAGTTTCAGATTTTAAGCTATATATTAAGAGATGAAAAAGTTTTAAAAGCAAGCGGCAACTGATCCAAAGAGCAAAACAGGCTCTAAGTTCCAGTTTTTAGTCCTTTCTGAAGTCTTTGGACAAATTATCAGACCAAGAATCTTAGACCATGGGGATACCCAAAGTTCTATTAATATTCATCATTAGCTGGCTGATAGTGATTGAATTCAGTAGCAGCATACTGAAACTCCAAAGGAAAGAAGGAAGCACATTGCTTACTGTTCAAATTGACACTCAGGTCAGGAACTTACAGTGCTCATAAAGGGGGAAAATTATCACACTTACTTTATATCAGTGCACTTAGAAGATCTCTGAAAACTTACAGGTCCCCACTCTGAACTGAATTTGAGAGTCTGATAAAATAGAACACTCAATATTCTTATGAAGAAAGCACCAGAATAAGCCCAAGCTTTCCCTCCAAAATATAAGTAAATCCTCAAATAAAATCAAAACCATATTCAATTAGAATTGTAAAAAGAGAGTTTTTAATAAAGTTATTTTTTAATCAAAGAAATGAGAATGTTAGAGAAAAATAGAAATTAAATAAGAATTGGGAAGAAATTTTAGCAGCTTGGTACAAAAGCTTGATACAAATTTTAGTAGTTTGTTTTCCTCAGAAAATTACAATGGATCAAATATACAGTGATTCCACAAGGCAAGAAATATTGAAACAAATCAAAAGATTAAAAATAAGTCATAATGAAAAGAATATTTAAATTGACTCATAGCAAAAAAAAAAAAAAAAAAAAAAAAACACCTGGTAAAAAGAATAAGTAGAAAAAAAAACTTTAAGAATCTTTTTTTAAATTTTTTATAGCTTTTTATTTACAAGTTATATGCATGGGTAATTTTACAGCATTGACAATCGCCAAACCTTTTGTTCCAATTTTCTCCCTTCTTCCCCCCACCCCCTCCTCTAGATGGCAGGATGACCAAAACTTTAAGAATCTTAAGAATTTTTGGAAAATCTAAAAAAGGGGGTGGGGGTGGGCAATAGGGTATTCTGCAAACTAAAGAGGATGAACTTGACAGTTCTAAATCTCTGATCCTATAAGCTTTTCCTTCTCCTCCTGGTCTTCCCTTTCTCTGCCACAAATGATCGGGTTGATACTTATATTCCCCTATTGTATACTATCTCCTCCCACCTCCTGCCCCCAAATTGAAATTCTTGGAGAATATGAAATGTTTAACAGGTTTTTCTCCACAACCCCAGCACATGAAAGGCATCATGGAATAGAAGATAGAAAATGGTCATAGAGTGATAAAGATTCAGTGGGTTCAAATCCTGTCTTTGACACATCCAGGCTATGTAACCTTGGAGTCAAATAGCTTCCCAAAGTTCCCAGCAGCTCCTGTACACCAAAGCTTCTTAGACTGTGAATCATAGACCAATATGAGGTCATGTAACAGAATGTGGGGGTTGTGAAAAGTTCAGCACCAAAAAAGGCATCAAATATCCTGCCTGGATTTAATTCTTTATGTAAAAATAATCATCCATTTCAGTAGCATGGAAATTTGCTTTCATCTTTAGCAAATAGTAAAATTATATGTATACTAAAAATTATTTTGAAATAAATTTCTTTATGATTTATTATCAGTAAAAAGGGAGGGGGAATAAACCTATATATCAGAGTTCAAGAATCATAAAATAAAACTGCCCAAATTTTTAGAAAGAGAAAGACAAAATAGAAATAGTCAGATTTCATCATGCATGATCTAAAAGAACTCAAAAATTCAAAAAATCCCAAGCTAATAGTCAAAATTTAGAGCCTATAAATCAACTGTAAGGAGTCTGAAAAAGATTCAAGTACCAAGGAGTCATAGTAAAGATTACACATGATTTAACAAGTAATACTATGAATAAGTAGAGAGTTTGGAATATAAGATTCCAAAAGGCAAAGTTGAAACCAAAAATATTATGACTGAAATTCTGTCTGGGAGAGAATAACAAAGGACATTAATAAATAGAGGTCTTTCAAGTATTTCTAATGTAAAGGCCAGAGCTACAAAGAAATTTTGAAATACAAATAGAAGTATCAAATGAAACATAAGAAAAAAATATGAATGAACAAATATAAGGTATTAAACAAGGATAAACTGTTTTCATTCTAATAGTGGACAATGATCGATTTGTTTGCTCTGAACCATAATATCAACAACAGTAGTAGTGACAGCCTAATTTGACAGAAGACACGGGGACATTTTTATGTATATTGGGGGGGCGGGGAGAAAGGAGAAGAAAGAATCAGAGATGGGGTAAATTAAAGGAAGAAAATGTCCTAAACAAAACAAAGTCTAAGGATGTATAAAAATATCAACAACTTTTTCAATGTCAAACAAATGAAAATTGGTTGTGACCAGTTGGAAAACTGACCGAGCTGAGCTTCATAAATATGATAAAACAATATTGTACTCTTAAAAAATAAAAAAAAGGAAAAGTGTGATTTCAATGTTGGTGAATAACATGAGTATGAGTGAGTATAAAAATACCTATGCTATCAAATCAAATAATTTTGAAATGCTTAGGGTGATTAACTACCATAATGGGCAACCTAGATTCCAGAGGACTAATGATGAAATATACCGATATTCTAATACAATATAGAGGAAATGCATGTGTGTGTGTGCTGCACACACGGGAGCCTGGCCAATGAAAAGGCTTATTTTATTGTTTGGAACAAGGGTTTTAGTATTTCTTTATCAATTATGAAGGAAATGAAGGAGTTTTTGCTTATAAAATAATTTTAAATGTTATTGGTTATTCTTTTAGGAGAAATAACAAGATTGCAAAACAGAGAGACTAAGAAAGTGACAGAGAAAAGAGAGACAAGACAGTGAGAGTTTAGCAAATCCATGAATAATAGATGTCCACCCACACAGATGCAAACACAGACACACACACACATCCACACAGGCATACTTGTAACATTGCTTTTTTGTATTTCTGTGCAAGGTTTATAAACAGTTTCTCAAAAGCCATATATGTATTCTATTTCTGTCTAGGTGACCCATATATTATTTTTAATAACAATATAAGTAATTTCTGCATCCATAAATATTTACCCGAGTGATAGCTATAATTATTTAGCTTTTGGGTTCCTGTATTTTTTTTTACATGAGTGAGATATATAGATAGATAGATATAGATATTCACATATATGCATGCATACAAACATGCATATGTGTATATACAACATAAACCCACACATGTAATGCAATGCATGTGTATTGCACGTGCATCATATGTGTGTATATTTGCACACGTGTTCATGTGTGAATGTGTGTATATGAATTTTGGTATAGATATTTGGTATAGAGTAATTATGGCTGACTTTTTCTCTGTATTCTGAATTTCTTGTTCTTCCTATTGATAATCTTCTTACACCAAAGTAGCTAATTCTTTATGGTGTATTAGTTGGTGACATTTTACTTTTCCTTTAGAAATCCTACTAGTCATATATATAAATATTTTAAAATTTCCTTTCTTATTACTCCTTGAAAGATTATACTCCTTAATTGGCCAGTTATTTCAATAGGGACATAAAATTTAAAATGGAGAGTACTTCAGAACCATGAAGTCCAATGACCTCCTTTTCCACATGGAGAAATAGGGGCCCAAAGCTGCTAAATGACTTGATGCAAGATTTCAAAGATATTAAGTAAGAGAACTAGGATTTGAAACTAAGTCATTCAGCTTCAGAATCAATGTTCTTTCTGCAAAATTACATATTGCTTCAAAAAATCAAATTTTGTTTTCATAGGCCATCATAGTCTGCTATACATCCTGAATATGTCCTTGCCTTTGCCTTAGAAAATTCTTGACTTTGGAGAGATACATTTGATCTCTCCTTATCAAGTTAATAAAAAAAAAAAGCATTAACCAAGTGCTTACCAAATTATTAAATAATGGACATTTTACTAAGTGTTGAGGAGAAACAAAGTAAAACTTTATTCTGCCTTTAAGAAAATTAAAATTTAATGGGATAGTTCAAAAAAGTATTTGTGTGTATATATGTTTCTGTATATAGATAGATAAGTATATTGTGTATATATGCATGTGTATGTATGTATATGTACTAATACATATGTTTATGTATATGCACATATATATGCAATATAGAGAGAGGAAAAGTCATCCAAGTTTGCATTGTGAAGGAGGACATTAACAATTACAAGGATCATGAAAAGCTTTATGGAAAAGGCAGAAAGAACTCAAGCTGAAGATTTTTGAATAAAACAAGTTTCACAGAGGAAGGAAGAAGGAGGAGAAATATCACAAAAGCAAAGAGATAGGAAGTATAGTGTCATGAGCAAGGAACTCAATTAGACTAGTATGACTGGGCAACAGAATGTATAAATGCAAATGTTGATGAAGGCAGGAAAGGAAAGATAGAGTCATATGGTGAAGATGCTTAAATGTCATATGGAGAAGTTAATATTATATCCTGGAGGTAATAGTGGGTCACTAAAATTTAATGAGAAGGGAAGTAATATGGCTATACCTGCCACTAAGGAAAATCATTCAGTGGCTATGTAAAAAAAATATATATAATGAAGTGGGGGCACACTAAAGTCACGGAGAATGAACAGGAGATCATTTCATTAGATAAAAAATAATATGATATGTGAATGAGCTAACAGTTTGTTGTGGTGACTGTGAGTACAGAGGAGGGTAATTCTGTATGTGTGTGTATTTGTGTGTGTGTGTGTGTGTGTGTGTGCGCGCCCAGGCATGTAGAAAAAGATACAGAGACAGAGCCGAAGAGACAGAGAGGGACAGGGACAGAGGGACAGGGACGCAGAGAGAAACGGGGGGGGGGGGAAGGGAAGGAGAAGAAAAAGAGAAGGAAGAGGAGGAGGAGGAGGAGGAGGAGGAGGACGAAGAGGACGAGGAGGACAAGGACGACGAGGAGGAGGAGGAGGAGGAGGACGAGGAGGAGGAGGAAGGAGAGGGTGAGAGAGAAAGATAGGAGAGAAAGATTTTGTGAAACAGATAGTATAAGAGTGAGAATAAACCTGATCTGTTAACTCACTCGATTTTGTGTTATTAATCTATTGCTTTTAACCTAATATTAAGCATGAACTATCTACTTCTAGCTTTCCAGATTAAATAAAAAAAAAAAAAAAAAAACATTGCTTACAGCAAGAGGAACTCCATTCGTACCATATAACTCCTCCTATCTCCAGCATCTTTCCTTGGAAAGGATGTGAGATGCATTATAGACTCCCTCGTCCTGTCCCCCTCTATCCAATGTCTAGGTGTGTACTAAGTGAGGCAAGAGTAGGGGGATGTTTGGCCTGTATTAAAACAATTATTTTTAGCCCACAGAGTGGCAAAGGAAGCCCATGCACAGGAGGAAATAAGAAACTAGAAGAAAAGTGAAAGAAAGGTGGAGAAGAGACCTAATTAAAAGACTTTATCTATTGAACAATTCTTTCTGCAATGGTCTGTGGGACACTTCTTTGTCTCTTCACCCTATCTTTCTCTCTCTCTCTCTCTCTCTCTCTCTCTCTCTCTCTCTCTCTCTCTTTCATCTCTCTCTCCCACCAACCCCTAGACAATGAAGAAAGTTAATTGCAAAGAAGAATAGCCATGCTAAAAGATGAGAAGAGTTCCAACTATAGTGTCCTTTTAGACTCTCTGAAATAGATTCTCAAATGGTCATCCTCCTTCTCTGAGGGAAACATCCTTCATCCAATTCTGGTGTTCTATGAAAGAACAGAGAAAAGGCGATAAATTTTGCAAGGAAAGAGAACAGTAGTGTTGAACCTTCAGGAAGGTATATGATTAGGAGTAACCAGAATATTTATTTTTAAAGACACCATAGAAAAATCCACAGAGTAATTGATAAAACAGAGTTTTTGCAGACACAAATGGAATAAGTCAAAATACCAAAAAGGATAGGTGATGAGGAAAACAGAAAAAAAATTAAGATTTAGACATCCTGAACTATAGTCACAGTTTACAGTCTTGCCTCTACTGAAAATAAAGTAGTAATGAATAAGAAATGGCATGAGCTTTAAAAGTACACTTGGAACTTGACATTACAAATTAATGGTACTGAAATGGAAGAATATCTAAAGTAGGGGAAGAAGGAAGGTAGGATATGATACTGTATTCAGTGAGAGGAAAAAACAAATGAGTGACAGAACCAGACAGGTAGATAAAGAACAGGTGGGAAAGACAGAAAGAGAAAGAGACAGAGGCAGAGACAGGAAGAGGCAGAGAAAAAGAAAAAGAGAGACATCCAGAGAGATAAAAAATATGGGAGAAGAAGGGAGGAAGGGAGGGAGATAGAGACAGAGAGATAGACAGACATAGAGAGACAGAGACAGACAGACAAAGACGGAGAGACACACACATAAGAGACAGACAGAGGGGGGTGGAGAGAGACAAAAAGAGACAGAGACAGACAAAGACAAAGACAGAGAGAGACATACCAGGGAAAGACACAGACAGGAACAGAGACAGAGACAGAGACAGAGAAAAAGAAGAAAGGAGAGAGAGAGAGAGAGAGAGAGAGAGAGAGAGAGAGAGAGAGAGAGAGAGAGAGATGAAAAGAGAGAGAGAGATGAAAGAGAGAGAAAGAGAGAGAGTGAAGAGACAGAGAAACAAATGGAAATACACAACCTGAGAAAAAGACAGAATGACACAGAGACAGACAGACAAAGAGAAGAGAATGAGTGGAGAGAGATAAAAAGAGACAAAGAGAGAGACAGAGACAGAGAAGTAACAACAATAAAGGTAAACTTGAAGATTTTGCAATTTGAAATGGGTTAATGGTAGGGAAGGGGAAGTAGGACAGAGAACATGTGTTTCAAATTAGTATAAATTGATGGTCTGTTGTCTCGGCCTCCAGAGGTCTGGAGTCATGTAACTGGGTTTAATCTTGATAGTCTTGTCTTCTGAGGACTCAGCTTATTTCTTTGGCCACCAACACCCTGGAGTAAAACTAGGAAAATCTTCAAATTTAAAATGAAAAACAAACAAACAAAAAGCCAAAATATGTCTTGGGCAAAGGTTTTCATCAGATGCAAACATAGGGTAAAAGAGGCTTCACTTACAAAAGGATTCAATATACATTAGTGAGACAATAATGTTTACTCCCTCAACCACAGAAATGGCATGTATGAGAATTCACAGAAATATATGGATTACATGGAAATACAGAAACATATTTATCAAGTTTAATATTCCTTGGGTTCCTCCAAAATTGTAAAACTCTTTACACTCAAACACTTTCCAGTGATCTCAGACTTTTACCAATCTGAGTAACTCATATTATGGAGAGTTGAAAATGCCTAGATTTCATGGTCTCCCAAGTCATAAACATTACTCCTTTGGGATCATTCTTTGACTCATCTCTTCATCCTTTGAGATCTGTCTTGATTAAGGTATTTTACTGAAAAGCAGTCGACAAAAAATTTAGAAACTCTCAAGCTCACTGATATCCTTAAGCTAAACCTCAAGGCTAAATGTGTCCATTCTCAAGATCAATAATAATTGATTTGTATTAAGAGAAAATCGGGAACTGAACATCCAGAATTTCATTTTCCACATTTAAATCTTTCTCAGGTAAGGATAGGCCACTCACCATCAACATGTTCTTTGCTGGGGGCAAAGATTGAGAAAATCCTTCCTCCCCCAACTAACTACCCTTTCTCATCTCCCAATCTGCTTTGCTATATTGTGGCCAGTGAGAACAAGGGGAAAAAAAATGTGAGAAAATGGATTTTTTAAAAAAAATTCCTTTTTTTAGACCACAGGGGGGATGATTTATCTGATCTTAGTCTGTCCTCCTAAGGTTGTCAAATAGTCAGGAAGCAAGTCCTAATCATAGGAAGCCAGTCATAGTAGTTCCCCTGGAGTTAGATCAATTGTCTAGCTCCTAGGAAAGGACAGCTTTTTTAGCACAGATCATTTTAGTCTCATGAAGATGACTAGGGGACATATTAACAAGGGACACGCTTATCACTTTTATTGTGAGTGATATAAAGAGCAGACCATAAGTACTGACTTTAAATAGATGATTGTATAAATATAAAGATAGATAATAGAAGAAAATACTAATTTGATCATTATAAGCTTAAATGAAAAAAAAATTAAATTCCACTATACGAAAGGGGAGAATATAAAGGATTGAATAAGAAACCAGCACAATGTGTACATAAAGAAACATTTTTAGAAATATTAAGGTAATTTAATATAAGGCATGAGAGAAACTGCCCCAAGAAATTTCTCATTGTACCACCACTATCTGGAGGAGATTTATATTAGAAAAATAATTTTAATGATCTAATTTTTAATTAATATTTCTCATAGTATTTGATTTCTTCCTAATCCCTCCAAAAGAGTTATCCTTTAAATAAAATATTAATAGAGGAGGAGAAATCAACACAACTACAATTAAAACATTTTGCTAATGCACTTTCCCACCTATAATCACGGTCTCCTACTTCTGCCAAATTGTTGGAAAAGGTATTATCTCCATTCTCTTCTTTAAAGCTAAGCTTGAGCATTTTAATTTTGCATTTGCTTTTGGATAATTTGTTGTTGCTTCCACTTACATTATGACATTTGTCTGGCTCACTTTGTATCAATTCATATGAGACCATTTATAGTCCTTCATGTTCTCTATATTCATTGTTTATTATAACTCTATAATATTTATTTATATTCTTACATTATAATTTGCTTAACCATCCATGCTCAATAGCCATCAAGTACTACTAGAAATATATATATATATATATATGTATATGTATATATACATATATATATATATATATATATATATATATATATATATGGATTCTGTGTTTTTTTTTTTGCCAAATCTATTTATGGTGCATGAAATATTTCATGTCAAAGAGTATGAGTTTCTTAGTCTCTTTATTTTTTTGAATGAAATATTTTAGCCAATGGATATTGGTTTTTAGTCTACTTTTTTCATAATTATTAATTGCTTTCTAAAGTGGTTGCATAATTTCACACCTCCATCAGCAATATCTATCTGTTCATTTCTCCCTATCTTTTCTAACATTGATCATTCCCAATTTTTATAAACTTTTTTTGCCAATTTCCTTCATAGGAGGTGAAACCTCAAGCTTGTTTTGAATGTGAATTTATCTTATTATCAGCCATTTGCAGTATTGTTATTTTATGTGATTGCTAATACTTTGAAATTCTTCTTTTAAATAATGTTTATCCATGCCCTTTGACCACTAAAGTGCAATAGTTTGGGATTTTATATATTTCTGAAATTTGTCTATAGGTTGTGGATATTACACTCTTATCATGTATATCAAATATAAATTTTTCTCAGTGAATGCTTCTTTTCTTATACTAGTTGTGTCTTTCAACTATAGGCATTTTTCTCTGTCTCCCATTCCTAGGATGCTGTCTTCTTTCATTATTCTGACATCCTAGGATTCCTATAAGTCCCAAATAAAAATCTACCTTCTACATAAAGTCTTTTTCAAATTCTCTTAATTTTAATGCATTTCCTCTGTTAATTATTTTCTATTTATTCTAGATATAGCTTGCTCTTGTGTATGTGTTTGTGTGTGTGTGTGTGTGTGTGTGTGTGTGTGTGTGTGTGTGTTTTGTCTCACCCATAAGATTATAAGCTCCTGAAGGACTAGGACTATGTTCTGTCTCTTTTTTTCCAACCCATAGCACAATTTATAGAACATAGGAGGCAATTAATAAATGTTTATTGAATTGAAATAAATACATATTTGTATCAGAAATTTATATATTATTTATTTGTCATATGTATTTGATACTATTTAAATTTCATATTAATTAAATCAATGAAAACTTATGAAGAGAAATTAAAATGTAAGAAAAATAATAGAATCAAATATCTGACAAAAATATGATATCAAAAGAAGCAGAGGCAAGGTGATAGAGTAGAAGCAACTACACAGTTGAGTTCTCACAACATTGCCCTTCAAACAACTTTAAAATAGCATGTTAAATTGAATTCTGGAGTAACAGAGGTAACAAAAGGTCAAAGTAAGACATATTCCAGCTCAAGACAACACATGAAGTCATTTGGACAGCTCTGTGACATTCAGGTGGGGCCTGGCCCAGAGCATAGGTGGTATGTATCAATGGTAGACTTCAGAGCCTGATCAGACATTGGAAGAAATGTCAGGAGCTTTCAGCACAATGTAGATAAGAAGATTGTTCAGTTGGTCAGAAATAGATTATAGGGCACACTCAGGTAACATAGAATTCAGAACCATGTTGTATTGTCCATACACAGTTCCAGTGCCTATTTCAAGGGTGAAAAGGAACACTAGTATTTATGGGGACAGGGAAGCTGGATCCTTCCTGGGCCAAAAATATAAGTGCAGACCAGGAAAATAATGACTACATTTCTCTCTGGATCACATAAGCACTACAAACTTATATACCCCCCTGCCCCTCTGAAATAGCTTTGAAAATAAGGTTGAAGTATAGAACATCCATATGCTACACAGGGAGACCTCACTTTGTAAACAGTCTAACTTTAATATAGAGCCCAAAGTCAAGTAATAGAATGAAAAAATGAGCAAATGACAACAAAGAATTTGACCATAAGAAGCAACTACATTTACAATAAAGATGAAGACACAAACTCAGAAACCAGCAAAGGCCCAAGGATAATGTACATTGGACACAAGTCTAAAAGGAATTCCTGAAAGAACTAAAGAAATAGGTAAATGGTAGGAACAAAACAAAAAAAAATTAATGAGAGCAAAATGAGAAAATAGTAAAAAATAAGAATTAATAATTAGGATTGGCTGAACAAGTTGTGATATTCAATTGTGATGAAATACTACTGTGCTCTAAGAAATAATGACCTCAGTGATCTTAGAAAAAAGATGGAATGAATTGCACAGAATAATGATCATAATGAACAGAACTAGGATAATCCTACATGCAAAAACATCAGTACTGTTTTAAGAGTAACTTTTAAGTGAATAAGTTATTTTGGATATTATAAATATCCAAATAAACTATACAGGGTATATAAAGAAAGATGGTATCTGCATAAGGGCAAATGTGTATGCATGTGTATGTATATATAAATACACTTTTGCATGCATGCATGTGTATATATACATATATATATGTGTGTAGGCATATACATATGTATGCATACATTTATAGATACATAAATATTTACATATATGTATACACAAAAACCTATTTAAGTAGAATGGTGGCCATCTCTAGGGTGAATGGAGATAGGAAAAAGAAAAGAAAAGGAAAAAAAAAACCAAGAAATTTAACTTTATTATATATTCAAAAACTATAGTAAGATGTACATAGTAGATCTGCATTTTCATGTGCAATCATTTTTTAAAACTATACTGGTATAGAAATGCTTGTTTATTCCATAAATTAGAAATATGCATAATTTTTAAAATCAATAGAGCAATCAATAAAAATAGGGGGGAAGAGTTAACAGGCTGTTAAATGAGGCATGAGAAAATTCTGAAGAAAATATGAATTTGAAGTGACCAAATTGGGAGGGGCTAAGCATAAAGATTCACTAAAGAAAAGAGTTCCTTAAAAATTTGAACTGGACCCAGCTTTTGGGATAAGAACTCAATGTTTGACAAAAATTTCTGGGAAAATTGGAAATTAGTATGGCAGAAACTAGGCAATGACCCACACTTAACACCGTACACCAAGATAAGGTCAAAATGTGTTCATGACCTAGACATAAAGAATGAGTTTATAAATAAATTAGAAAAGCATAGGATAGTTTACTTCTCAGACCTGTGGAAGAGGAAGGAATTTATAACCGAAGAAAAACTAGAGATCATTATTGATCACAAAATAGAAAAATATGATTATATCAAATTGAAGAGTTTTTGAACAAACAAAACTAATGCAGACAAGATTAGAAGGGAAGCAATAAACTGGGAAAACATTTTTTACAGTCAAAGGTTCCTTTAAAGGCCTCATTTCCAAAATATATAGAGAATTGACTCTTATTTATAAGAAATCAAGCCATTCTCCAATTGATAAATGGTCAAAGGATATGAACAGACAATTCTCAGATGAAGAAACTGAAACTATTTCTAGCCATATGTAAAGATGCTCCAAGTCATTATTAATCAGAGAAATGCAAATTAAGACAACTCTGAGATACCACTACAGAGCTGTCAGTCTGGCTAGAATGACAGGGAAAGATAATGCAGAATGTTGGAGGGGATGTGGGAAAACAGGGACACTGATAAACTGATGGTGGAATTGTGAATACATCCAACCATTCTGGAGAGCAGTTTGGAACTATCCTCAAAAAGTTATCAAACTGTGCATACCCTTTGACCCAGCAGTGTTACTACTGGGCTTATATCCCAAAGAGATTTAAAAGAAGGGAAAGGGGCCTGTATGTGCACAAATGTTTGTAGCAGCCCTCTTTGTAGTGGCCAGAAACTGGAAACTGAGTGGATGCCCATCAATTGGAGAATGGTTGGATAAATTGTTGTACATGAATGTTATGGAATATTCTTTTTCCATAAGAAATGACCAACAGGATGATTTCAGAAAGGCCTGGAGAGACTTACATGAACTAATGCTAAGTGAAATGAGCAGGACCAGGAGATCATTATATACTTCAACAGCAATACTATATGATGATTAATTCTGATGGACATGGCTCTCTTCAGCAATTAGATAAACCAAATCAGTTCCAATGGAGCAGTAGTGAATTGAACCAGCTACACCCAGTGAAAGAACTCTGGGAGATGACTATGAACCAGTACATAGAATTCCCAATCCCTCTATTTTTGTCTGCCTGCATTTTTTATTTCCTTCACAGGCTAATTGTACATTATTTCAAAGTCCAACTTTTTTATACAGTAAATTAACTGTTTGGACATGTACACATATATTGTATTTAACTTATACTTTAACATATTTAACATGTATTGGTCAACCTGCCATCTGGGGGAAGGGGTGGGGGCAAAGAGGGAAAAAGTTGGAACAAAAGGATTAGCAATTATCAATGCAGAAAAATTACCTATGTATATATCTTTTAAATAAAAAAACTACAATAATAAAAAAACAATAAAAAAATTGAACTGGATAAGCACTGAGTGATTACTCAATGAGAGATTAATAAATAATTAAATAAAGCCAAATAATGAAAAAGTAGAAGAAAATATGAAATGTCTCATCAGAAGAACAATTCACCTAGAAAATAGATTGAGGAGAGATAATTTAAAATTTATTAGACTTCTTTACCATTATGATCAGTGAAAGAGCTTAGACATGATATTTCAAAAAAAAATCTCAATATCTTAGAAACAGGGGGCAAAATAGAAATTTAAAGAATCCAATAGTTGTCTTCTAATAGATTCTAAAATGAAGAATCTCAAGAATAAAGTAGCCAAATTCCAGACATCTCAGGTTTAAAGAAAAAATATCTCAAGCTTTCAGGAAGAAAGCAGTCAAATACCAGGAAGTCAGTTTCAGAATCACATCAAGAAGCTTCCATTTTAAATGAGTGCCAGGCTTGGAAAACAATATTCCTGCAGGCAAAGTAGCAATGATCTAACCAGTAAAACTGAATATAATCTTCAGGGAGGAAAAAAGGACATTCAATTAGAGGATTTTTAAGCATTCCTTAACAAAAGATCATAGCTGAATAGAAAAGTTAATAGCCAAACACAAAACTCAAGGACAAGCAACTAAAAAGGAGAAAAATAAAAATTAAGAATCCCCAATTATGCACTAAAAATTTCTGAAAATTAAAGGACAAATTAATAAAATTAAAAGTTAAAAAATTGAATTAATAAATAAAATTAGGAACTGGTTTTATTTTAAAAGCCAGTAAAAAAATAAACCATTGATCAATTCAATATTTTAAAAACTAAATTACCAGTATTGGAATTAAAGGAGTGAATAAATTATATGAGATGAAAAAAATATATATATACCAATAAAACTGACAATCTAAGTGAAATGGATGAACATTTATAAAGATAATGAAGTGCTAGGTTTAACAGAAGAAGAATAACCCTATCTTAGGGGAAAATATTGGGTAAGCCCCTAATGAGCTCCCTAAGAAAAAAAATCATAAAACCAGATGCATTTGCAAGTGAATTATACCTAAAATATGAACAACAAATAATGTCAATATTTCAATTTTTTTCTAATATTCAAATATACTTCAGAAAAAAAAAGTAAAATAAAGTAACAAAGTTACTGAATTTCTTTTATGACATAACTATGGTTTTTAAATCTAATCCAAAGAGAACAAAAATTAGAAAGAAAACTATGGTTCAGATTATCTAATTACTATTGATGCAAGAGTTTAAATATTTTGATAAAATACTATAAAGGTCATTGCAACAATATATCACAAACATTATATAATATAATGAGGTGGGCATTATATCAGTAATGTAGAACTTGTTCAATATTAAAAAGAGATTGCTGTCCATATCAATAAAAAAAAACCCTCAGAAATCTTATCATTATCTTGATATAGGAAAAAAAACAAACTTTTTGCTAAAACACAGCACCCATTCAAATTTTAAAAATTCTTGAAATCTTTGGAGCAAATTGAGTCTTTCATAAAATGATACATAGTATTTACCTAAAACCAAGAACAAGTATTATCTATAATACAGATAAATTAGAAGGCTTCCCAATAAAATCTGGGGTAAAACAAGGCTCCATATTACTACCACTACTATTCATTATTACACGAGAAATTCTGTTATAGAAAGAAGAGAAAACAAATTAAATTAAGGGAATAAAATTGGTCAATGAGAAAAAACAAAACTATTATCACTCTTTGCGGATGATATGATAGTATACTTAGAGTATCCTAGAGCTCAATTAAAAAATAAAAAAAACTAGTTGAAACAATCAACAGCTTTTGCAGTATTGAAGGATAAAAAATAAGTTTACATAAATCATCAGCATTTCTATCTTTCCAACAATAACTGAAATTAATATAAAATACTTGGTAGTCTTAGGAACTATATAAATATAATTACAAACACATATAAACAACTGAAGAAAATTTAATTGGATGATCTAATATAAGAAAAATTATATAAGAAAAATTACTTAAATTAATTTCTATTCTCTACCATGCCAATCAAATAAAAAATAATTATTTTTCTTCACCTAGAAAAAAAAATCACAAAATTCATCTAGACAAAGAATATATTAAGGGAATCATAGAATAAATAATGTGAAGGAAGGCAAACTAGTAGCAACAGATTTTAAACTATATCACAAAGTAATAATCATCAAAACAACTTGGAACTGACTATGAAATAGATTAGTGGGTGAGTAGATTAAATTTGATGTATACAGTAGTAAATGATCATAGTAAACTAGTCTCTGGAAAACCCTAAGATCTAAGCTTTGAGTACAGGAATGCAACATGTGACAAAAAAGGATAATTGAGGGGAAAATGAACATCACTTTGACATAAATCAGAAAAAGACCAATATCTCAGATTTCATACAAAAATAAGCTCAGAAATTTTACTTGATTTAGACATAAAGGATAACTATATAAAGAAAAAAATCTATCTTTCAGATTAATAGATAATTATTCATTATCAAATAGGAGATAAAGATAATCACGGAGACTTAATGCATAATTTTGATTACTTTTTTTTTTTTTTTTTTGCAAAAGCAACATCACTGCTGTCAAAATTAGAAGGAATGCAGGAAAATGAGATATGATTTTTATAGCAAGGTTCTCCAATAAAGGTCTCCTTCCCCAAATATGTTGGCAAATTTATAAGTATAACACCATTCCTCAACTGATAAATGGTTTAAAGATAGTATAAGAAATAAAAGTTAGTTATTGACATATGAAAAAAAATAATCTAAATCAATATTGATGAAAGATAAACAAATTAAAGGGACTCTGAAGTACCATTCCACATTCATCTATCTTTGCACATACCCTTTGACCCAGTAATTACAAAATCAGGTCTGTTTTCCAAAGAAAAAAAGTTATAAATAAAAGGATTAATATGAATAACACATCATTCAATTTGTGGTTTTAAAAATTAGAAATTTTGGGAATCTTACCAGTTGGGGAACAGATGAACAAGTTATTTGTTATGTACGTGTAATGGAATATTATTGTCCTATTAAAAAATAGTAATGGAATGTTTTCAGAAACACTTGGAATGACCTAAACAAATTGATGTAAATTGAATTAAGTAGAATCATCAGACCCGGGGGGAGGGGGGTGTCACTGTATACTGTAACATAAATTATATAATGATAATCAAACATGAAAGCTACTCTGGTCAATACAATGATTCAAGAAAACTTCAAAAGAATTAAAATGAAAAATGCTATATACCTTCAAAGGAACTGATAAATTCTGAGTATACATTAAAATATTTTTTCACTTTATTTTCTTCCTTTTTCAACTTTGATATTATGGAAATATGTTTTGGATGATTTCACATATACACCCTATATCCCTTTGCTTGCTTTCTCAGTGGATAAAGGAGGAGCTAGGGGGAGGTAACCGAATTTGGAACTGAAATTTTTAATATCTTATTTTAATAAAGGAGTGTTTTATATATAAGAATAATCTTAAATAGCCACTGAGGCTTTTCCCAACTCTAAGAATATGTGGCTCTGTTCTGAAACTCAACTTTCAAACACACTTAGTAATTGATAAGAGAGCTGATTCATAGAGATTTGTCCTAAGTCATCTCTATGTATTTTTCACACAAATTCACCTCACTAAGAAGCTTAAATCCCAAAGAAAACCCAGAGCCACAATGCATCGTTCCATTTGTTACTTTTTCATTGACCAAGAAAGAAGATTCTATTAGAATCAAACCTGTATTAGGGAGTACCACTCAAGATTCCCCCCACCCACCCCAAAAAATGCTGCCATAGCTTTATCTTGTCCAGATACTTTACTAGAGAAGTGTGTCTTTCCCAAAAGTCATCCAAGCTGTCAAGAGACAAACTGAATAAATCTGTCTTCTCAAGTCCACTGTCCTATGTTCCCACAAGAATATAGCAGCTGAAGAATACTAGCTAGCCCTAATACTTATCATAGACATATCTTTGATTAAGCCATCACCTTCTAGTTCAAACTATTCTCAGACTTATCTAAGATGGGGCTAAAAAGGAGAACAGACTTCTCATGAATGCAATTGAGGCAAATTTAAGTATGAAAAATCTGTGTTTTCATAGAAAAAATAATACAAGATTTTGACTCAAAAGATCTGTGTTTTGAATCCTGGATGTATCATTGAATAGTTGTGTGAACTTAGATTACCTTCTTTACCATCACTTTGCACCTCAGTTTCATCATCCTGAAATTAGTAGAACTGGCATAAAAGGCCTGTAAGGTCATTTCAAGATCTATGGTTTTCATGTCATTAAGATTTCTGACATTTACAATAGGAAACAGGCATGAATTAGAGTCCAATGCACTGTTTTGGAGCAGTCCAATTAATATTATGAATGTTAGCCCCACAATAGCTTTCCAGTCAATGATGAAGACCCTGAAGTCACTTTTATGGTTTGGGGAGATTTAGGTATTTAAGCACTTTAAAAAAGTTCATGAATAATTCTCAAAAAGAGAATAATAGATGCTTCAAAGCTATTTTGCTGTCTTCTATTAATCTTGTTTATGTGTATTCGCACACTCTAAAGGCCTGATCCAGGGGAAAAAAATAAAACATCTGCATTGTATAATCGTTAGCCTAGGCAGAAATTCATAGGGACCAGAATGGGTCGTAACAAGTGATGCCTTTAAAAAATGTTCCTGGGACTGCATAAAATATTGGCAGACCAGGGGCTCTTTTAAAAAGATTGATTCATGAATGAATAAAATGCTTTCAGGAGTGCTAGAACAGCCTGATATCCATCTTAGGGGAGTAGTGATTATGATTCCCCTTTCATAGTTGAATAAACTGAGGAAGTGAGAGGCTAAGTGATTTCCAAATTAGAAATCAAATTAAAATGCCTTACATTTATTCTTTCATTCATTGAAAAATGTTTTTTAAGGGATTGTGGTATGCAAAGTCTTGGTATTCAGCACTGAGAGGAGGAAACACAGTCTACATATTCCTATATCTTGATCCTCTCAGGGCTTAACTTAGATAGGAACAATACCCAATATTCCATGGTAAGTACAAAAGAGAGAACATAAATAAGGGCTATGTGATATCTAATGAAGGATATTGTTATCAATCAGATGTTTAATGAATAAATTAGTGGAAAAGGTGGTTCTT
Source organism: Sarcophilus harrisii (assembly GCF_902635505.1). Classification (NCBI taxonomy): domain Eukaryota; kingdom Metazoa; phylum Chordata; class Mammalia; order Dasyuromorphia; family Dasyuridae; genus Sarcophilus; species Sarcophilus harrisii. Next base: position 61,350,281 of record NC_045427.1, on the reverse strand, counting down.
AAATTTGAAAGGATGGATAAGAATCTATTGAAGATGGCTCAAAAGTATATCAAGTATAAAAAGCAGCTTCAGTTATGTGAGTGTAGGTTTATATTCCTGTCTCCTATGAGTGAATTGATCATGAAAAGGAGTAATATGATATATTTATGAAATGTAGAATGGTATCAAATTATAAGAATCTTAAATAACATGCAAAGGGATTTGTACTTTAATCACTAGTAAGTAGGAAGCCCTAGGAAGGGAAAAATGGAGGGAGCAGAAAGGAAACTAGATAGAATAGTGCTATTTTCAAGCCTGTTGGGATTGTTATTTTCAGACTGCTATTTAATTTGGATTGGATATATTGTGATTGGAAGATGTTTAATGAGATTATCATAATAAGTATGAGTGATAATGGTAATTATGTATTTGGTATTATGGAAAGAAAAAGAGAAGAAGAGGGGAAAAAAAAAAACCTGTCACCACATCTTAGATTTATTCCTTTTTTTTTCAGTTCACAAGCCCTTTTCTCCAGTAAATGCCCTCTCACCAGGACCTGAATGATTGCAATAGCCTCCAGGTCTACTCTCCAATCGGTCTAATCAATTCTCGGGTCATCTTCTCGCTAGATGCCTTACTCTGGGAATCAAAGACCATGTCCTGGAGAACTTAATATGTTCATCTCAGAACTTTTATCCTGCAATAGGCAATGTCCTGATTAGGAAAAATCTCAAGTGACTCTTTATATCAAAGCCAAATACAGTAGTGTTTCACATTGTTCTCTAGCCATCTTCTTGCTTGCTGCCACTCCCCCACCTGACACAAATCTCTTCTTTCTGGATTTCCATTTCTGGACTGATAATCAAATAAATACTTAAATATTTTTATCACATGACAATCAGTTGATAAAAGTTTTTTTTTCCTGATACATCCATCTATACATCCATCTATTTATCCATTTACTCCCCATCCAGATGCCAAAGTAACATTTCTAATGCATAAGAAAAACCACACTACTTTCCTTACTCATTAAATTCTGTCTCTTTACTATTATCTTTCAATCACGTGTAGACTTTTTTGTCATAAGCCCTTTTTAACAAAAACAAAAATACCATCCCCAATAATATACCTTGCTTATTTTCTCTCACAACCATATAATCTATTCAAACTCATATTCCTTTTTTTAATAAAACTTTTTTTATTTTCTAAACATATGTACAGATAATTTGACAACACTGACCCTTGCATAGCCTTGTGTTTCAGATTTTTTCCTCCTTCCTCTCACCCCCTCCCCTAGATGGCAAGCAATTCAATATATTTTAAATATGTTAAAATATATGTTAAATCCAATATATATATATATATATATATATATATATATATAAACATATTTATACACATCTCTTGCTGCACAAGAGAAATAAAATATATGTTAAATCCAATATATATATACAAACATATTTATACACATCTCTTGCTGTACAAATAAAATAAAATAAAATAAAATCAATAAAATCAAAAAGAAAGTAAATGAGTAAGAAAACAAAATGCAAGTGAACAACAACAAAAAGAGTGAGAATGTTATGTTGTTATCCACCTTCAATTCCTACACTCCTCTCTCTGGGTGGATATGGCTCTGTTCATCATAAGATCATTGGACTGTTCTCAATCTTCTCATTATTGAAAAGAGCCACATTCATCAGAACTGATCATTATATAATCTTGTCATTTCTGTGTACAATGATCTCCCGGTTCTGCTCATTTCATTTATTCATTAGTTCATGTAAGTCTCTCGAGACCTCTCTAAAGCCTTCCTCCTGATCATTTCTTATAGAACAATAATATCCCATAACATTTATATACCATAACTATAAAGGGTTGAAACTCTTGAGTTAATACACTGAGGTTGGACAACCGAGCACTTAAGGCTAATTACTGATTGGACAATACTCTATAAGCATATGCTTGGAAAATGGTCCTTCCCACTATTCTGTGCTGGCTCGATAATTGGTGTATACAGAGAATTATAGGAGGGACTAGGGGATGGAGTAAGACTAGCCAGGGTCACTTTTGGGCAGGAGATGAAGATGAGAGGTCATAGAGATCCTGCATCCATCCAATTCACTTCTATCCTTAAAGACCAAGAATAAAGACCAAGGACTTTTGCTCATCCTGACTCCAGCTGATTTTAAGGTATCAGGGTGCTAACTCAGTCTTCACATATAACTTATTCAGCCATTCTCCAAATGACAGGCATCTACTCAGTTTCCAATTTCTTGCTACTTCAAAAATGGTTATTACAAACATTTTTATACATGTGGGTCCCTTTCCCTTCTTTAGTATCTTTTTGGGATATAGGCCCAATAGAAACACTGTTGAGTCAAAGGATATGCGCAGTTTGGTAACTTTTGGGGCATAATTCCAGATTGCTTTCCAGAATGGTTGAATTTGTTCACAACTCCACCTACAATGCATGTGTCCCAGTTTTCCCGCATCCCCTCCAACATTCCTGTCCCCTTAGCCAATCTGAGAGGTATTCAGTGGTATCTAAGAGTTGTCTTAATTTGCATTTCTCTGATTAATAGTGATTAAGAGCACTTTCTCATATGATTAGAAATAGTTTTAATTTCTTCATCTGAAAATTGTCTGTTCATATCCTTTGGCCATTTATCAATTGGAGAATGGCTTGGATTCTTATAAATTTGAGTCAATTATCTATATATTTTAGAAATGAAGCCTTTTTCAGACCCCTTAAGTGTAAAAATGATTTCCCAATGTATTGCTTCCCTTCTGATCTTGTCTGCATTAATTTTGATTGCAAAAAACTTTTTAACTTAATGTAACCAAAATTATCTATCTGGTGTTCAATTATGAGTTGCAGTTCTTTGGACACAAATTCCTTTCTTCTCCACAGATCTGAGAGGTAAACTTTCCTATGTTCTTCTAATTTTTTATACTATCACTCTTTAGGTCTAAATCATGAACCCATTTAGATCTTATTTTGGTATGTGGTATTAGGTGTGGGCTAAGCCCTAATTTCGTCCATACTAGTTTCCAATTTTCCCAGCAGTTTTTGTCAAATAGTGCAAATTCACATTCCTTATTTTTTTCACACATGAAACTTCAATTCCTGATTCTTTGTTCTTGTATTGGTTATCCTTAATACTCAGAATATATTTATTTCCCATTTCTTCATCTCAGAACCCTCATTTTCCTTCTTAAAACCACATCCCACATAAGTTTTCTCCTATTTTCATCAGTTGTTAATGCCATTCCAATCTATAAACAATAGCAATAACATAAATATGATGTTTTATATGTTTTTATATCTATGTGTAATCATTCTAATTATTGCCTCCTTGAAGGCAGGAATTATTTCATATTTTTATACTCAACACCACACAGACCCTATCATGGAGTAGATGCCTAATAAATGTTTATATTTTGGTTGATTGATTCATTAATGAAGTGTTAGAAGAAAAAGGGTGCAATTTCTTATGGAGGTACAATTTCCAGGACCTCTAAACCACCCCTCTCAATTCTACAAAAATTTTATTTGATGGAGTTCCAGAGTTTGTATTAGAGCAGGGACAAGGAGTCAGTCATGTTTCCTAACTTCCAATACACTCTTGATAATAATATGTGGCCTTCTGAGACATGGCTAGTCCTTTTTAAACCATGGACCCAAGTTTCATGACTCCTGACAAGCTTCAAAATAGTAAGGGTTGTGGGTGACACCATGTTTGCTTTAGCTGTCAGCACTGATAGGACTAGCTTTCCTTCATGTCCTTAGAACTTTGATGTCTCCAGCTATGGTCTCTGATAGAACCCTCTCCTTGAAACTGGGAACCCCAATAGAAGGACCATCTGCTCTCCCCACCAAACTCTCACTCACAAAATTTTTCTCTGACTCCTTTTAGCCTCCTCCCCTTTGCTCCAGTCACTATCATCTTCTCCTGGAAAAACCTTTGTATAGATATAACCTATATCAGATTGCTTGCTGTTTTGGGGAGGAAGTAAATAAAGGAGGGAAGAAGAAATAATTAGAATACAAAATCGTACCAAAAATGAATGTTTAAAACTATTTTTGCATGCATTTGGAAAAATAAAATACTATTGATAAAAAAATGAAAAAGAGAACAAATCCTGCAAAAATATATATTTTTTTATTTCCCACCCTGTGGCACTTTTTCTACTAGTATAAAATTTTGATAGGAACCCTCCATTTTCTCAAGTCTGAAATATTGATATGTAAAGAATATGGTTAACCTTAAGCCCAAAATACTGATTAATACATGTCACTTCAAGTGCTGATCATAACTATTAGAAAAAGTACAATGAGATTAACATCCCCATTTTATAAATCAGAAAATTTAGGCTCAAAAATGATAAATCCACTACCAAAGTCACACAGCTGTAAGAACAATAGCTAGAAACCAGGCACTAGATTTTTTGCCTAACACTCCCACCAATACATTGCCTTCTAGTTATATCATTGTGATGTGACTGATATTCTGAACTTCTAATGTTCTCCTTGTATGTGCTGAATAAATTTGCTGAAGATCCCTAGATGTTTAATGAGCCTATCCAAGAACCCAATGGACTCTATGTTTGGATTCTGATTACCCTGATGATATTGCAATATTGTTTGTATATGGCATGAACTTCTACTTCAGAAGTGATTATCTCTTCAATCTCAGTTCTAAATGGAAAGCGAATCAGTCCAAAGAGCCTATTTATAATGGATGTTATTGCACGAGAGAAGATGAGTTTGCTAGCTTAGAGATGGGATTGCATTGGCAAAGCAGTCATTGTCCACATTGCACAGATCCTGTGTATGTATTTTTGGGATAGTTATTTAAAAAATCATCTTCTTTAATGTTTCTATCCTTCTTTGCTCTACATTTGCATAAACATCCTGAGTTTTCTTTCTCTTAATGAATGGATTAGTTGATCATATAGTTATAAGTCTCATATTCTGAGTATAGGCCAGAATGGAATAGCAGGAAGAGCAGTAAATAGCATTAAGGAAGCCAGAATGTCAGTGGTCCCTCTGTAATAATTAATCATTTTATAATTTTGGACCTTCAGTTCCTTCCTTCAAAAAAGAATGACATAGGACAGTATTCCTCTCAGCAAGACTGAATCAGTATAACCATAAGAAAGCAAAATAGAGATTGCTTGTGGCCATTTTATTTTTGCATAGGAGAACAAAAATGGTCTCACCTATATCTTAGGAAGATTATTTTTGCAACTATTTAAAGGATGATTTGGAAGAAGGAGAGATAGCTTGGAGGGAGACTCAGTCACTACAATACAATAGTTTAAGTGAAAAATAATGAAGATCCTGCCTGATTTAGAGCAGAGACATTAGGAGAGGAAAGGAGAGTACAAATGTCGAATGTTTTCCAAAGGAAGAACCAATCTGATTTGGAAATTCGTTGGATATGATATGTGAAGTATTGGGACAAGTCAAGAAGATTTTGATGAATTTTGGATATACAGACACCTTACCAGGGAAGGGCAGAAGGAGAGATGATGACAAATTTCCCAGACAGTTTGTGTAGGAATAGTGTCCAAGTAAAAAAGTAATGATAATATGAAATAGAGTTATAGGACTAACATCTACTTTAGTATCCTCAGCACTTAACACTTTGGCTGGCATATAGTAGGCATTTAATAATTATTTATTGACCGACTGATATCTACATAGAGATGAAAATTGAATTCCTGGAGACAGGAAATTTTCTATTAGAAGGACTATAGAGACAAAGGAAATGAGGGCCCAAAATAGATCTTTGGAAGGCACTCTAATTTTATTTAACACTAAATACAAAATAAAGACAAGAGAAATACAGAAAAGAAAAATAAAAACAAAACAAAATAAAACTGTCATATGTTCAGTAGAATATCAGGAAGGATTCAAAATATGTAGCAATAGATTTCATATGTGTATGTATGTTTGTGTGTATATTCACACCCATAAATATATCTATATACTTACATACACTTACATGTATATACACATATATACAGATATGCCTTTACACATATATCATCTAAAATAATATTAATATGGCTGACATATAATGTAGATTTCTCTCTTAATTGAATTTTAAGTTTCATTTTGTCACTAGTCCCGTTTATTTTTTCCTAGTGAATTACATTCCTGATCCTTGTTATGGTGTTTGTATATATCTCTTATTCCCTATCCCCACAAAATTTTCTACTTTAATTCTATTCCTTAATTTGCTTAGCTATTACTTAACCTTTTCCTACCTATGGATCTCTCCCTTATCTTCTCTTTCCACCCTTTCTCTCACCTTTTATCCCTTTCCCATTAATCTATAGTGTTTTATCCTATTAACATTAAACACCCTTCTATACCCCACCTTATCATATTCCCTTTCCCCTTATTTCTTTCCAGATTTTGGAGGATGCTATACTTTTCGTGATGTGTGCATTATTTTTTAAATAATCCATTCAGCATGTGAATAGGTTCTCAGAACTATGTGTCTTCCTCTCCACCCTCTAATGTTGCTTTGTTGGTTTTTCCTCTGTTCCTCAGGAACAGTGTGTATGTATGGTATACATTTGTATGGTATAATTACTATTTTTATCTTTTCCTAGAAAGTTTTACTTTGTAGAGTCAAATCATACTGATCTCTTCCCCATTTTTTCTTTTATGCAATTACTGATTTAAATCTTAAATATATGGTATAAATTTCTTTACAAAAAAAATTGTTCTTGTTGAGTCCCTTGAAATTAATCTTTTATGTTGACCTTATATATTCAGGTTTGGATGAGACAAAGTACTGAAAATCTGCAAGTTCATTCAATGTTCTTTGTTTCATTCAACATTACCGTTTTATATATATTATCCCACTTATTTTTTGTACCTGCTGATAAATCCTATGCAATTCTAATTTTAGCTCCAGCATATTTTAATTGTTATTTGTTTACTGTGGAACTTTCTTTTTGATCTGGAGCTTTTGAAATTTAGCAGTAATATTCCTATGTGTTTTCTGTGTAGTATCTTTTTAAGCTGGTGATCGGTGGATTTTTCCTATTTCTACTTTCCCCTCATGTTCTATCACTCCAGGATGATGTTCTTGGATTAGGTTCTTTATGGGTCATAGCTTTCTGGTAGTTCAATTATTTTTTTCTTAATCTTTTTTTCCACATCTGCTGTTTTTTCTTATTAGATGTTTCACATTATGTTCTATTTGTTTTTTTCATTCTTTATATTTTGTTTTGAATGTTTTGGGTCTCTTGTAGCTTCACTACCTTATTCTTTGCCAATTCATTTTTATCTTTTTATGTATATTTTATTATTTTTTCAATTTATTTTATTTATTTAATATTTCCCCAGTTATATTCAAAACATTTTTTAACATTTGTTTTTAAGGTTTTTAAATTCTAGATTCTTTTTCCTTATCCTAACCCACAATTAAGAAACTGCATGTGAAATTATGTGAAAAAAATTTCCACAACAATCAAGTTGTGAAAGAAAACACAGATCTCCTACCCTAATTAAAATAAAAACTCTCAAAAAAATTAAGTTAAAAATAAAGACACAGAGAGAGAGCAGTAGAGAATTTTTCAATCTCTTTTCAGATTTGATCAGTTCCTTCTTTGGTATGGATAGGACTAACTGCCTTAATAATGAGAATGTTCCAATGAGTCAAAAGTATCATTCTCCCATATAGAAATGTAAACAGATAAACTTTATTAAATCTTTTGTTATATTACTTTCATGATTACCTCCTTTTACTTCTCCAGAGTTCTGTATTTGAAAATCAAAATTTCCATTCATCAGTGGCCTTTTTATCATGAATTTTTGAAAATCCTTCCATTTATTGAATTACCACATTTTCCTCTGAATGATTATACTCAGTTTTGCTGATAACTGATTCTTGTTTGCAATCCTAGTTCCCTCCAGAATATCATATTCCAAGTCCTCCAAGCCTTTAATGTGGAATCTGCTAAATCTTGGGTTATCCTGACTAAAGCTCCATTATACTTGAATTGTTTCTTTTTGGTTGCTTGCAATATTGTCTTCTTGACCTGGGAGCTCTAGAATTTGGCTCTTAATTTTTCTGGGAGTTTTTATTTTGGGATCACTTTCAGAAGGTGATCTGTGGATTCTTTCAATTTCTATTTTACCTTCTGGTTCTAGAATATTAGGAAAGTTTTCCTGGATACTTTCTTGAAAAATGATATCCAGGCCCTTTTTTATTATGACTTTCAGGTAAACCAATAATTTTAAAATTATCTCTCCTGGATCTATTTTCCAGATCAGTTGTTTATGTTTGTTTGTTTTTCCAATGAGATATTTCACACTTTTCTATTTTTTCATTTCTTCATTTTTTTGGATGGAAATTTTATTTTTTAAAGCTTTCCCTCAATCTCTCTCATTTGATTTTTGAAGCCTTTTTTGAGTTCATCTATAAATTCCTTTTTTGGATTGATAGCCATTTAACATTACTCTTTGGGAGAGATGAGGTTTTTTTCATTATTATTTTACTACCTTCTTCTGAAAATGTACTCTGTTTTTCCCCATTTCCATAGTAAATTTCTGTGATTAGGTTTCCTCCTCCTCCTCCTCCTCCTCCTCCTCCTCCTCCTCCTCCTCCTCCTCCTCCTCCTCCTCCTTCTTCTTCTTCTTCTTCTTCTTCTTCTTCTTCTTCTTCTTCTTTCTGCTTTTCTTTTCCTTCTTCCACATAAGGACCTCTAATTAGGGGGGGTCACTAGTTTCACTTCAGCTCTCCCCTCTGACTTGGAACTCCAAAGCAAAATCTCCACCATCCTGTGGATAGGATCCTGGTCCACAGCCAGCAGCCTTCCTGCCCCACTGCTTCTGAACTCCCGGTGAGTGCTTCCTTCTCTCCTAGAGCTGCATCTTGACAGCACAGGTGGGCTTAATCTTCATAATAAGCCAAAATTCAGTCTTCCCAGATCCAGCCCCCCAACTCTGAACATAATATAGGACGTGAAAGTTTCTATGATTCCCACTGAGGCTCCAGCCAAACTCAGCTTCCCTCATAGGTTTTTACTTGGTGTTTCTGAAGAGCTAGCCTGGAGGTATTTGCAGTTCATACAGGTTAAACTCTGTCCAACTCTTCCTTATTTTCCACTAGTTTGCATTCTTCCTGAGGTGCAATTTTGTTTTGTTTGAGGAGGGAAATTTGGAGAGCTTGAAATTTTCTGACCTACTCCACAATCTTTCCAGAATACTGCCCTTAGATTATTTTTATAGCTCTTAGCATTCAAATTTCAGAGCAGAAGAGAATCTTAGCAATGCAGCTAGAGTTGCATAATGAGCAAAGAACCAAAAGATTTGAACTTCAGATTAACTGTGTAACCTTGGACAAATCACAATTCTGTCTCAGTTTCTTTATCTGTGAAATGGGTATAATAAAAGTACCTACCTACCAAAGCTTACTGTGATGATAACATTTGTTACATATTTTTCATACTTAAAATATTTTACAATTGATAGCTTTCGTCACCATCAGCAGCAGTAGCAGCCACAGCAGCAGCATTATCTTAGACACAATCACTACAATTCCCTTCATCCTCTTGGACCTGAGTTTTTTTATTTGCGAAGTAAGTGATTTGGTCAAGGTTACAACACTTCTAAAATCAAAAGGAAATAATCATTTATTAATCACATCCTATGTGCCCCGAACTATACTAAATATTTTATATTGTATTATTTGATCTTCCAAATGTTCTATTGTTATCCCTATTTTACACTTGAGGAAAATGAGACAAAAAGTTACTTATATAGGATCACACAGTTAGTGTATCAAGTTATATTTGCACTTAAATCTTTTTGATTCTATCCCAAGTACTCTAGTCATTGTCCCACTTATCTGTCTAGAATCAATGTATATATATACATATATATATATATATGTGTGTGTGTGTGTGTGTGTGTGTGTGTGTGTGTATAATTATAGACTAATAGCATTGGACAGGACCATTGGGACACATTCAGAATTTCAAGGGACTTTGTTCTGTAGACAGTTGAAGCACAAAAAAATAGTTGGAAGTCATGTTATAACATAGACTTTCAAAGTATAAACTTATAGAATGACAATACTAACAGAGGTCTAAGAAATTAAAATGTTGGAATCCAAAGTACCTCATAACATAGAATATGATAAAGTAAAATTCCATCTTTGGAAAAGACTTTTAAACTTTAGAACTAGAAGGAATCTTAGGGATCATGATGTCAAACCATTCATTTTAGAGATGGGGAAAAATAAGATCCAGAGACTAGACAATTTTTACATGGATATAAAATCAGTTAGATACAGTTGGGCCCAGTAGGCAGGTTTCCCAATGTTCAGATCAGTGTAAATTTCAATACCCCACTCTGCCTTTCTGCCCAATCATTGACTAATTAAGAAATCCAGAAAGCTTCAGACAGTCAGTTGTTAGGAGATACTTCAAGGCCCTTTACTCCTTTTGTCATAGAACTCAGGATAGAAAGCATCATTCTCTCTCTCTTTCTCTTTTTCATCCTGAATTTCAACTGATATGTATCTCATTCATCTGCCTGAGCAAAGCCCTTTGTAAAAATGAAGTTGCAACAGTTGGGAAAGTAATTAAGGAACATTAAGCAGATTGCCCTCACTCAGAATCTCACCACTATGGCCCTCCTCTGTCCTATGGAGGAGGTACCCACTTGGAGAGAGCATATGGAAGCTCCACATTTGAAAATAACAAGCTTCAAAATTGTTCCTTCTCTTTTACTGTCCCCATTCCAACTGCCTCTTCATATCCTCAATCCCCCTCACCGTTTCATGAAGGACTGCCACCTGCTTTGAATTAGCAATATGAGGCAGCCTACTAAAGAAAGGAGAACCTTCATTTGCTAGCTCTTATAACAACACTGTAGGAATGTAGCTGAAATGAAAGCATCCTTTTTTCCTTTATCCTCTCTTTTAGAACCAAACTCTACTAACTATCTAGTCATTTTAAGATTTTGTTGTCACTGTTCAATCGAGTCATGCCCAACTTTTTGTGACCCCATTTGGGGTATTTTGGACAAAAATATTAGAGTGGTTTGCTATTTCTTTTTCTAGCTCATTACATAGTTGAAGAAACTCAGGCATACGGGATTATGTGATTTGTCAAGGATCAAACAGCCAGTTTGTTTTTCTAGACACCTAGATGTTGTTGTTGTCATCATCATCATCATCATCATTATTTTTATTATTACTATCATTTTCACCAGCAAATATTTGATTGAATGCCTTCAACTAATATATAGCTTATGTACCCCTTCAACATTCATAATTGAAGGCAATTTTAAATTTTAGTTGGAAGTTGGTAAAAAATGGCAATTCAATGTTTTCCTATTCAACTTAATGGACTGCCCTGAAATCTTGAATTAACCCCTATTTAACAATCCTTTTTCTAAAGTTTCTTCTGAGTTCTAATAGTCAATAATTTGTTTTCTCACAATCTATGTTTTAAGATTTCTTCCATTTCTGACACTGTAATTTTAAGTGTCCACCCATTTTACAAATGAAGAAATTGAGATTAAAAGATATTAATCAACTTGTTCAAGAAATAACATAGGGGGTATCAGAAATAGAATTCATACCCAGAACCTGTGAATTCACAAGGCTTCAAAAATGTTTTGAATAATATGAGCCTGGTTGGAATTAATGTATCACTTCCCAAAAGGACTATATTTAAAAGGAACCTTGGCATTTGATTTTATACTTTTTTATGATTCAGTTGTACATTTTTCTTCCCATAGGAATAAGTGGAATAGCCAATGAAATACCACTTGTATTTTATTTTGTTTTGTTTATTTTTCTAGCCTTTTGCTTAGCATCCTAAAAAAAAGAAAATACTTAATAAGTGGTTGGAGAACTGGTCTGATGGGAAAAAAATCAAAGCAGTTTTTGTTCTTTAGCTTTGTTTTATTTTTATAGTAACCTACCTGATAGGAGATGTGTGCACATATTTTGAAATAGCAAAATTATTAATTAATGTGTGTTGTATTGAGTTGAATGAATAAACACCTGCTCTCATTCTACTCTTCAGAAATCTCTTCATTCCTTTATTCTTAACCCTATCACTGCCAAACAAAACTACCGGTATAGGAATTTTTTAGTGAATCACCCCTTCTTGATGCCTTTTGACAGGGACTTGTAAATGGTAGAGAATGTCATATTTGTTTAGTTTCTATTGTGGAGGAATTCATCAAGATTTTATACCCTGAACAGCTTGTTATGATTAATAATACAAACTTCACACTTCAACATCACATATCTTGTAGTCTTCTTTTACTCACAGAATTCCTAACAGAGATATCACATCCCACCAGAAGAGTCATCACACCCCTAACAAAATCATGTATTTCAGGTATCAACCTCTTCAGTGTATACTGTGAAATTTTGAGAATCTGATTATATTTTAAGATATCCTTCACTGGAATCTTAGAATATTGGACTTTTAGGGCAAAATAGTATCTTAGAGATTGAGCACTCTATCCTTCCATCTTAAAGAGGAAAAGAGTGAGATTGAGACAGAAGAAATGTCATAATTGTAGAACATTTACCAGAAAGGCAAAAGACCTGACTCCATGACTTACTTGCCATTATAAATTTAGAAATATAGATTTCACTCCTTAGAAGCCATAGCCCTTGTGTGTGTGTAGGTGTATGTATGTGTGTGATTTACACACACATGAGAATTCAGATATGTGTGTCTATATATATATATATATACACACACACACAGAGACACATGAAAATTCATATATGTATATATATATATATTCATTATAATATTATATTATAATAAAAACACAAAATATAAAAGGAAAACAATTATACTGAAAATTAATGTTCAAAGTTATTAAAAAAAATACTTCATAGGGGCAGCTAGTTGGTGCAGTGGATAGAGCACCAGTCCTGAAGTCAGGAGGATCTGAGTTCAAATCTGACCTCAGACACTTAACCTATCTTAGCTGTATGACTCTGGGCAAATCACTTAACTCCAATTGCCTCAGCACAAAAAAAAAAATCTTTATAGACTATCAATTAAGAACTTCCCATGGATAAAACTTATGGCTGCTTACATGTTAGAGATGTTTTATGTACTTCTTGTAAGAAGAGCTGATTAGATGATTTATCTGTCAGATTATTTAAACCATACCATACTCAAAATCCAGAATGTTAATACTAGAAGTAACTGTAGAATAACAATGCCATTGCATAATAAATGGTTGGATTTAGAAAGTCATATACATCTATAGAAAAGATACCTTAGAAACACATCTTGAAGATGGACATTTTCATAATTTTGATAGCAAACTTGAACCAGTGAAACCTGTTATGATTTTTTTCATTCTATTTTTCTGTTATTTTGAGTTGTTACTAGAGTTTATTGCTTTTCTTTAAATATATCATTTTACTTGTATGTATTTTAATATCAAGTTTTCTTGGATAATACACCCACAGATTAAATTATTTTTGTCAAATTGCTTTCTGGTTTTAGCCTGGAAAAAAGGTATGAGAAAATTAGGCTATTATGATGTTTTAAAATCAAGTTGAATACTCCTGTATGTTATATATAGTATCATTTAAAGATAATTTGACTTGAAATAAAGAGCATGGATATTTCACAATATACTTAAATCATTAATGTAATGAATATGCCCTTCTTTTTCTTTTCCCCTCCCCTTTTCCCAGATAAAGAAGCTGAAGACTGGTGAAAAGAAGTGAATGGACTGAGATCATATAGTTCTTGTGCTGCTTGCTAGCTGGAATTCTACATCTTTGGATTCTCCAGAGCTCATTCCACTACACCACAGATAATATTATCTTGTATACAGAGGAAACAAGGGATCACGATATCACGATCAGAATCCCTTTATTATATTCTTGGTACCATATTAGCTATACAGATGTTCAAGGATTGGAGAAGAAAGCTGCTGATTAATCATTCCTCCAAATACCAGGATAAAAGATGAAAGCTCTATTTTATCCACTTACTAGCAGACCAAATAAAATCAGATTAAAGAAGGAATGTTCAACTCAAATCCTTGAACTTGGAGAAATCTGGGCTTATCCGTAAGAAGTCAGTTATGGCTTTCTGTGCAACAAAATCCAGACATCTGTTTTCCAGCAATGTGATTTTTTTATTACCTCTCCATTGACCCTACATCTGTGCAACAGTGTTGTTTTTTTCATATATAGCATGTTTGAGATCTTCAAAATGCAAAGATCATCCTGAGCCGGCTGGCTGGCCGTCCTGAGAAACTAAAAGAGAGGAAATAAAGGCAGAACAGTTCAAATTGAGAGGATAGAATTGAAGCCACTTATTGCAATCCATTCTTTCATCCCTGTAGGCTCTGTGGCATACAGCTGGGACATATTGCATTCACTCTCTTATAAGATAATGGGGTGGGGAACAAAGGACTGGAATCGTTCTTCTTTCACTTTGACAGTAAGTGGCCTAGCTTTCAGTGGGAGCAATAGCTAGAGGCATATCAGATGAATTTGAGAAAGTGTCCAAAATCTACTTCCCCACTGATATGGGCAAGAGACTAATAACTCTTGGTTGATAAAGATTACATATTTTTTATTAAAGAAAAATGAATATATGTATGTATGTATATGTGTGTACATGGATTGTAGATATATACATGATATGTGTATGTATCTATGCATATAAATCCCACCAAAGAAAATACAAAATAGTCTTTTGGAATCATTTCCCCAAAGAAGTAGTAAAGTTCATCGCCTAGAGTTATAGAAACATAAGACTGAGATGTCAACAGCTCTGCTAACTTCTAGCATGATTTTATCCAATGGATTTCTCTCTCTTGGTTCCAATTTCTTTACATGTGAACTTTGAGATTTCAACTAATTTATCTTTAAGTCCTGCTACTGTGGTTCTCTGTGGACCCTTCAAGGTCTAGCATTTTGTTTTCTCTTCTATCATTCTTTGTTCCAATACTTCCAATGTAAGTATTCTATATTTTTCTGACATTCTTTAATTATATACATGAGATCCTAAAAGTCTTGGTACAATTTTATTTTAAGTTCCTAAAGCTTAAACTTCATTCAAACTTTGGGGACATCCTGCATTTCATATTATATTTATTGCAACTGAAAATAGCAATAGCAGTTGTAACTATAATGGTACAAGATAATCATTTTGAATTTGTAGCCCACATGTTGTTCATTCATTCTATAAACACTAATTAAATAGTTAATATGAATAAAATCTTGAGCTTAGCTATAGGAATACAAAGAGATACAACACGGAACCTACTTCCAAATATTACCTAATCTAATACCAGCAGTATATTCTACATTAACTGCTTTTCTAAGCTCCTGTCCTACTGTATCCCTGCCATTATCTACATGTACAATTGATGTTTTGATTACAAGTATAGGAATTTATATTTTATCCTTCTTAATTTTCACTGTCTAATGAAAATAAAGGAAGAAAGAGAGCAGTCTTTTGTGGTTTTGTTGTTGTTGTTTGGGGGGGGGGAGGACAGAATGGCTTTTTTAGCAACTATCTCTGTTAGGGTCTGATACACAAAATACAGAGAAAATGAAGACAAATATAACCAAAAACTATTTTCCAGTCTCAAAAGAGAACCCACTGGTTCTTAAGAGGATTCTAAAAAAATGATAACCATCTGTAATCATGCTACAATCTCTAATTATAAGAAAAATGCATATTAAAACAATTATGAGATTGTTCCTCATAGTCAGAAAATTGGTAAGGCTAATAAAAAAGTTGACAGTTGATGCTGAAAAGGTTATAGAAAGCACAATAATGTTTTTAACCCAGCTGTTCCTACTAGAGCTATGATTCTGCCCTCTGAGCAAGACCACTATAAGCCATAAACCAAGCAAGGAGCTAAGCTACCCCTGAAATTTGATGTCTTCATCTTCATTCAGGCTACTTAGGACTCTTTCCCAGTGAATTATTCAAATCAGTGTTGGAAAGGATGCAATGAAATAACCGTGATATGGTTTTATCAGATCCTAACTTGCTTTCCTGGCTATCAGGCTCTTATATGTATAGTCTTCTTCTTCAAATATAAGCTCATCATGGAGAAGAACCAATTCCATTTTGTATTTTTGTCCTCAGGAATTATTCCAGTATTTTTTGGCACATAGTAAATTGTTAATAAATACTATTCATTCATTCTGAAAAATGAATACTTAAATACTAAATGTTAAAGAGGTGAGGGAGAAAGGGAGAAACCAACAGACAGAGACAGACAGAGAGACAGAGAGAAACAGAGAAAGGAGAGAGACAGAAAGGTACAGAGACACAAAGACAGAGAGAGAGAGAGAGAGAGAGAGAGAGAGAGAGAGAGAGAGAGAGAAGGAATCCGATGGAAAAGAGAGGATTTAAAACTACAAAGTCAATTCAAAGAGAAAGCACTAACAACAAGGGGAAAGAAGAAAGTCTTTCTTATGTAGCATGAAGTGAGCTAAGAATTCCAAAATTGAAATAGTGGAGACTAATATTCAGGTCAATATGTGCATACGTCCTAAGGTGAGAGATGCAATGGTGTGTGCAAGCAATAGACTTTTTGTTGTTGTTATTTTCTATTAACCATTAATTTGTCATTATAGAAAATAGTGAGTCTGGAAGTGGAGTCTAGATGGACTTTTCTTGAAACAATAGAGATATTGCTGTCAATTCTAAAGAAAATGAAGTTTCAGGAGTGAGTGAAAAGCAATGGTTCAGAGGTCAGATGATGAGGACCTAAACTAGGATGGTATATTCATGTATTAATATTTATTCTGTATGGATATGTATACATATATTGTATTTAGCATATAACATATTTAACATGTGTTGGTCTACCCGTCATCTTGGGAAGTGAGTGGGGGGAAGAAGGAGAAAAGTTGGAACAGAAGGTTTTGCAAGGGTCAATGCTGAAAAATTACCCATGCATATATCTTGTAAATAAAAAGCTATCATAAAAAAGAAAGAAAATATACAGAGGAAAAAAAAGTGTTTATTAACTTGAGTTAAATTGAAGGGCATGTGGGATTTTGCAAGCTCACATGAATATTCCTGTCCTTTCTCCTAGTCCCATGAGGGTACTATGTATTTATTGCTCTTAGGGCTAGAACCTCACAAAGGCAACATGACATAGTGGAAAGAGTACTGACTTTGAATTCAAAGAACATGGATTCAAATCCCTTCTCTGAATCTTGAACCTGCATGACCCTGAGCAAGTTCCTTGATACTTTTCATGCTATGAACTTTTATGTTTCCAAATTTTAAAGATATTTTTCCTTTATTTTTTTTTCTTTAAGGTGATTTAAGGTTTTTCAAATCCTTCCTCTATTAACTAAGATAAAAATAATGGTAATTGTTGTTGTTCTTATAACTAGGACTTATATAGTACTTCAACATTTGAAATGACGTTTACAAATAGCTCATTTTATGTTCACAACAATCCTGTGATGAAGGTAGCGCTATTATTTTTTTCCCCATTTTACCGTTGAGAAAACAGAGACTTACTTGTCCAGGGTTCCAAAGCTAGTAAGTGTCTGAGGCAAGATTAAATTCAGATCTCCATGAATTCAGATCCAGAGCTCTATTTACTTCCCTATCTAGATGCCTTTATCTCTCAACTCTGTCTTTATGAGAAACAGTCACTTATACGATCTTCAACAAGTCTTTCAACTCTGTGTATCCCTATTTATAACATGATGGGGTAGATACTGTTTAAAGTCCTTCTAAGCTTTAAATTTATAATTCAAAGCACCACTCATTCAATCAATAAACATGTATTAAGGACCCATTCTGTGCCAGGCACTGTACTAAGGACTGGGAATACAAAAGCAAAAAGCAGTCCTTGCCTTATGGAGTTCAAAATCTAAAAAAAAGAAAGCATTTCATCTCTTTATGCTTTATGAGATTTAAGTTGCAAGACTATTACCTCCATTTTGTTAATCAAGAAATGAAGGAACAAAAATCTTAAGTCACTTTTCTAGAGTCACAGTAAATTTGAAAACATAAACTAGAACCCGAGGACTCTTTCCTCAATTCCTCTCCCTAATTTTTTTTTCATATGTCCCACAGTGGATAACATAAGTATATTGCATACAGTAAGTGCCCAAAAAAGATACTTTAAATTAATGGAAAGCTTATTTCCACCGTGGAGGTTGAATGATATAGTTAGATATAAACAGCCCTTGTGTAAATACACTGTCAGTTTGTTTCCCAATGACAAGGCTCAGGAAATTTTCATTACTTCCATAATTTTCAAATCAGACTATGCCATTAACAAGATGCTAGAAAGACCTAGGGATGCTTCTTGCTGTTTCAGGACTGGTGAAAGCTCCATAATTGGGATTTATGTGTGACCTGATTAAATTTCCAAGTAATAAAGTCTTCAAGTCAAATGAATTCTTATGAGTCAAAAGAGAGGTTTACCTGATAACCCACAGTTCCAATGTGCGTATGTTTGTGTGTGTGTGTGTGTGTGTGTGTGTGTGTGTGTGTGTGTTCACTGTTAACACAAATAAAATTCCTTTATTACTCTGGAGTTTGGAGCAACCACAGTACCCTGCTCCTTCAAACATAGTATGGATTATGTACAAGTGTTTAACACACTTTCTCCTAAGGGACAGTCAAGCAATGCATTGACTTATTTTCCTATAGGCCTTGGTGGCCCCTAAATGTTTCTTTTCTAAGATAATTTTCCCCAAGACAGTGAAAGGGGGACTCTGTCAGCATTTAGCACAAGGAGTGTCACATAATAGATGCTTAATAAATGTTGATTGAATGGTGGCTGGTTAGGGCTGTGATGGCCAAAATGTAGCCCAGTTGTGCAACTGGAAGCAATTACTTTACCTCGGAGTCTCCACATGTCTCAGTTCTAAATCTATGATCTTGCAATGTGATCCTCCATCCCGTAACAGTAAAAGACAGACCCCCATTCCAGGGACACACATCTGCTGGGATACAGCTGTGGCGATCTGGTGCGCAGGTGCCTGGGTTTGTTGGCCAGGGAAACAGATTTTGTGTGGGGATTACTCACAGCTGTTTCAGTGAGAGGAGCTGCTCTTGCCCCCTGGCACAAGCTCTGATCATAAATCCTCCCCCGGAACAGGAACCAGCCTGGCAGCCGATCCATTGCCACTCACATCCTCCTCAGAGCTGAGTTGCTAACAAACTCTCTTCCCTTTTTCTGTCTGGTGGCAGATTGCTGGAGCTGGAGATGGTGAGACAGTGCTCCTTCAGTGCCACCCACTGAGGATGCCTCTGAGGGCTTCTTGACTTTTTAATTAGCTGTTAGTCTCTCACTCAGTATAGTCATTGTCAGAGTCACAGGAGGAGGAGGCCCGCTTCCTGAAAGAAAACCAGAGGAAAGGGGGGAACCTTGGAGGCACCTTGCTCTCTGCGTGAAGTTGTGCCAGCCATCAGGGCATCCCTTCATCCATCAGGATATTCTTTGATCTGTTGTAATGACCTCAAACACTGAAGACCTTTGACATCGATGGAAAACATGGTCCATCCTTTCAACAACAACGTCAATTCAATTCAATACAGACCTGCAGCTCAAGGAATGAAAATGTAGACATCGATCATTAATCAACTAAATGATGTTGGAGAAAAGAGAAAGGGAAAGGGACAACAGGACAACAAATGGATTCCTCAATCATAGTGGGAATCTTGGATTTGTAATCAATCAATTAAAAATTAATTAAATACTTAACATGTAATGCTAAGTAATGGGAACATAAAAGACAAAAATTCCCTGCCCTATATGTTCATACTTCCTGGTTGATGTGTGTTAAATGTGTGTGTGTGTGTGAAATCACTGACACATTCACCCAAAGGAGGCTCATACTAGTAAAAGTGAAAGGGACTTCCTGATGTCACTTACTTAAATCTTTTATTTTACATACAAGGGAATATTATAAGTGTTTTGCAAAAATCACACAAATAGAAGAAGAGCAAAGATTGAAACCCAAATCTTTTTCAACTTTGTGTCTCCTGTCCCTCAGAATATACTAGGTTCCATCTTTTATCAAAATAGAAAATGTTACAACTTTTGGTCTCTCTTATTTTTAGTTTTTTGTTTTGTTTTTCTTTTCTAGTGTGAATTTTACAAACACCAGATGTGAATGTTTTCATCAATATAGTAAATTAGAAAAATAAATAAATAAAGAAGTGATTGTACATGAAACTGATATTTTCTGTTATGGGAAATTTATTATTATATTTTGAATAAATGTATAAAAATGTAATGTCTAATTTTGAAAAAAAAAAAACTCAAGCCTGTCTATAATATTTTCTAGCCTGCCTTCTGCTCAGGACATTTTTTTCAAATGCTTCAATGATTCTCTTTTCTTTCTTTACTTTTGAAAAAAATAAATGATATCTTCATGAATCTTCTCCTACTCACTAGTAATTTTGAAATGTCTTAAAATGCATTTGAAGGATAGCATTTTCATTCTACTCAGCGCCAGACAATAGGTTGAGAAGATTCTCAATGTGGACAATAAAAAGTAGGACATGTCAGTTCAATACCAGGTTGTTATTCTTCACAATGAGAACTTTCCAAAAATGTTAAGCACTTTCATAGAATGCAGTAAGATCTCCATCATTGGCTGTTTTCAAACAAAGTCTGCCAGTCAGTTAATAAACATTTATTAAGTGCCTACTATATGTCAGACCCTGGGCCAAATATAGAATATGCAAAAAGAGGCAAAAGACTGTAGTACCTGCCCTTAAGAACTTATAATCTTATTAGGAAGACAACAAGCAAACAAATGTATAAGAGTAATATATATATATATATATATATATATATATGTATATATACATATATATATTCAGGGAAAAAAAGAATGAAAAAAAGGCAGAAAGAAAGACAGACAGAAAGAAAGAAAGAAAGAAAGAAAGGAGGGAGGGATGGAGGGAGGGAGAGAGGGAGGAAGGAAGGAAGGAAGGAAGGAAGGAAGGAAGGAAGGAAGGAAGGAAGGAAGGAAGGAAAGGGAAAAAAGAAAGAAAAAGAAAAATGGAAGGAAAAAAAGGAAGAGAAAAAGAGAGAGAAGGAAGGGAGGGAGGGAGGGAGAGAGAGAGAGAGAGAATTAAATGATCACACAATGGATGTGTCTTAAAGATTTCTCTTCAAAGATGATTTGGATTACATGATTTCTAAACTCTCTGACTGTGAGCTTAAGATCCTGCAGTTCAGCATTCTTTTAAGGAATCTTCTAAACCAGCAAGAGCTCAAGCATTTGGTCTTAGACTTTTTGGGAGGCCTCTTAGAAAGAGCACCCTCCCCTCTTCTGTGTTAGACTATGAAGACTGCACAGACCTCATTCTCCATTTTTTTCCCCCTTCCTTTTCAATTTCGTCAAAGACATTCTAAGAGAACAGCTTTCTGATGAGGGGATAGAGGTGTTGTGGGTAGTGTGTTCTTCCATATTGGGAATTTTTTTATTAAAGTTTGGCCAGAGTACTTTTACAAATAATTCTCTTCTTTATATTTTTTCTTTCTTTCTCTGTTTCTTTATTTCTCTTTCGTCTTTTCTCTTTCTTTCATTCCCTTTCTTCCTTTCTTAGATTCATTCCTTCTTTCGTTTTTTGTTTTTCTTTCTTAGTTTCTTTCTTTCTGTCTTCCTTCCTTCATTTCCTTCTTTCTTTTTCTTTCTTCCTGTATTCCTTTCTTCCTTCCTTCCTTCTTTCTTTCTTCTTTTTTCCTGAATATATGTTACTCATTTGTTTCTCTTTCCTTCCTTCCTTCTTTCTTTTTTTCCTGAATATGTTACTTTTATACATTTGTTTCTCTTTTCTCCTTTCTTTCTTTTTTGGTTTTCTTCCTTCCTTCTTTCCTTTCTTTCTTTCTATCATTCTTTCTTCTAGATTGTTCAGTGAATAAAGCATTGAGCCTGGAGTCAGAAAGACCCAAGGTCAAATTTAGCTTCAGATACTCACTGACTACATGATATAGATAGATAGATTAGTTAAGGGAAATCTTTATGAGAATCTGTGCAGGTATGAATTCAGACTTAAATTTCAAAGTTTCACAATCTTTAGAGTATTTGTCCCTCCCACTGGCTAGAGAGAGGGAAAGAGGGAGACTATATAGGCAGTTTAATTCAAACTCCATGCAAGAGTTGTACCTCCAGTCACCCTGTGATAGCAATGTTACATGGGTGATTTCCCTCTTCTTCCTGCTGTTAACAAAATGAGGGATTTCAGTAAACCAAAAGATATATTTCATGGTACTATTCATATCAAATAACTCTGGGACAGGCATTAGAAAAAGTAACACTATATATAAAGAGACAATCAATTTCCTTTGGAAAAAGACCCCATGTGTTCCCATTAAGTGTATTTACTACTATCCCTTTTTTTGAGGGGGGAGTGAGGTAGTGGAAAAAAGAAAAAAAATAGTCCTTATCATCAAGGGTAAGAAGTGAAATAAAAGTGAAATTATATTCTCCTTCTGTTCTCAGATTTGACTAGAGGTCACATTGGGAAATTTGTATCCATTTTAATGTGACATGTATTAAGAATGGCATGCCCAAGTTGAAACCTGCCTAGATTGGTTATAGATTCATAAAGCCAGAGCTCAGAAGGACCTTCAGTCCATCACATTCAAACCATTCATTTTACAGAAGAAACTAAAGCCAAGGACAGTTAAGTGAATTACCTAAGTTCACACCACTAGTTAGTATCAGAAGCAGGCTTTGAACTCAGTTTTCCTTGATTCCATGATCAATCATTCGAGAGAATGGAAGTTCACTATACAAGCAACAGTTGAGGAAGCTAGGGATATTTGTCCTGAATAAATCCCACACAGATGAGATCGTAGAAAAATATTAACCAATTTAGATATGAATCAGCTTTAGAATTTCAAAGAAATTCCTTGATAGCAATGTGACAATAACAAGTAACTTGGGGTACCTGCAGGAAGCAAATTGATGGAAGGAAATTGCTGAGTGGCAAATTTCAGTTCAATATAAAAATTAACTTTTTGAGAGCCAAAACTATTTCACTAAGGGCTGCGTTGCTTTGTAAAGGCAAAAAGCTCCTGCCAAAATTCAAATCGAAGTCGGTAGGGGTAGGTGATATAATAGGTTAACTGTAAAACTTTAAAATTTTGTAATTCCATTCTTTTTTATGTGGATATAAAATCATTTTGATAGGAAGGAAGGAAGGAAGGAAGGGAGGAGGGAGGAAGGAAGGAAGGAAGGAAGGAAGGAAGGAAGGAAGGAAGGAAGGAAGGAAGGAAGGAAGGAAGGGAAGAAAGAAAGGGAAGAAAGGGAAGGAAGGAGGGAGGGGGAAGGGACAAAAGGAGGGGAAGGAGAAAGGGAGGAAGATGAGTTTTCCTGACTCCAGGTCAGATTCACTCTCCACTGTGCCACCTAACTGCTCTACCTTTGCTATTTATTAATTCCATGACTAAGTCATCTTCCCTTCCTATACCACATTAAAAAAAAAATAAAGTGAATGAATTGGAGTAAAGGAATTCTGAGTCTTCCTCAGTTCTAACTTTCTGAAACATTACGTTCTAGCTTCTCAACTCTAAAATTATTTTCAGGACTCTTATTGTAACAATATTTTTGAGGTAGAAGAGACCACAGTGCCTATCTAGAATTCAACCCATGCCTGAAAAACAACTCACTCATGCCCTACTAGACCTTCAAATAGTTTCTTTAAACAAATAAATGTGTATTTGTGTAACTATGGATATTGAAGTCTTTTTTACTTCACCAAAATTTCTCTCAGTATACTTCCCTTCCCTTTTCAGTGCATAATCCTTTTATATATATATATATATATATATATATATATATATATATATATATTCAGCAAAACTAATCAATCTCACCAACACTCTGAAAATATGTGCAATGTATTCCATTCATGGACTACTCACCTCTGTAAAGCATGGGCTGGAGGCCTTATTATACTGTTTCTTTTGACTATACATGCTCTTTGTTGTTTTGTAATATCTACTTTTGATTTTTATCATTATTGTTCTTTCCATTTATATTGTTGTAGTCATTACACAGACACAGACACACACACACACACACACACACACACACACATGCCTATATATTCTTTTGGCTCTGCTTACTTCCCTCTGCATCTATTCAAGTAAAGCTTTCTAAGCTTCTCTGTATTGACTTTATCCATTTCTCATAGCACAGTAATATTATATACAACAGTGATTTATGCCTTCCTCATTTGATGGGCATGTACTTTATAGTTTTTTGTAATCACACATGCAAAAAAAAATTACTATGCATATTTTTTGGTATAGATAGTCACTTTGTTTTTATCCATGGCCTCCTTGGTATATAAGCCTATGTAGAATTTTTGTGTATAGAAAATGGACATTTTAGTCACTTTTCAAAATTCCAACTTGCTAAATAGCTGTATAAATCACAACCACAACAACAATGCATTTTTGTTCCTATCTTCCCACAATCCCTCTAACACTGATCATTACTAACTTTTTTCATGTTTGCCAATTTTTAGGGCATAAGGGGATATCTTAGGGTTGTTTAATTTTACAACTCCTTCCCTGCAAGAATCTTTAATTTATGATATATTTTCTTCAATTATAACTTACAATCAGCATTTAAATCTGATTATAAGTTGAAAATTACAATGTGAACTTTTTTAAAGAAAGTTTGAAGGCTATGACTTAATGTACTATCTTGCAGTTGGGCAACATCAATGTATTTGCTAACTCTTATATCCATTGGTTAAAGCAACCCTTAAATCATATTTGAATCTCCTTACCATTTGAAACTAACCCTCTGTGAAATCTCGGCTTTCACAAGGAACTTTGCCAATAGGATTCAGCACAAAGTAATTTTTCCTGCTACAGTTTCCTTCTTTGTTATCATCCTTTTCCATCAAACTCTCCATTAATTCGATTATAGAACTGCTATGATTTTGAGTGTCACCACCATGATGAGAGTATGAAATCATTTACTCTCTTCTAAAATATATTTGCACACAAAAGCCTGATTTTAAAGGTTAAAAACTCATCTCACTATCATCCCAATTGTAATCAAAGAAATAATTACAAAAATATTCTAGGAAGGAAGACCTGAGTAAAATTCAGTCTCCGAAAAGTGATTTATTTTGCCATTTAAAAATATATTTGGTTTGCTCCGTGATTAATTTAACATTTACTAAATATTGAAATAATGGGGGCCTGCTTTTATTATAGAAAATGATCACAAAAACAGAAGCAGACTATATGTTAAAAAAGAATTATAATATTGCTCATAAGCTAAATATGTGATTTAGTAGTCTTAAAAACTTGCTTTACTGAGAATATATTTTGAAATCAGAGAATATTATATCTGCTGAGGTGTATTAACAATTTTCAGCCTAATTTATATTCTGTTTTTATAGTTCAGGAAATTAAAAAGAAAAAAAAGGGGGGGGGGGAAATGGGATGATAGTAGGCCTTAAAATCCTGCTCTCTTTTTCCCAATGCAGCATTTTTGTTTATATTTTATTGTTGTTATTTTGTTTTGTTTTGTTTTGGTTTTTTTTGTTTGTTTTTTCTCCTCTAATACAATGATTTCAAGTCCTTCCTGAAGGGTTCTGCCAACATTTTTTTTAATATAAATATTTAATTTGTCTCTTTCCTGAACATTTATTCACGGAACTTTGTGAGATCCCTGGCTCATAGACCTGGAACCAAGCCTGAGAAAACAATGTGAGTTAATCCATGTGCTAATCTTTCCATGTGAGAGATTAACTTTGCCATTAAAGGGGACTCCCTCTTCACACTTTAAATAAAATATGAAAGGAAGGCCCAAGGGAGGAATTAAACAAACATTTATTAAGCAATCATTATGTGTTGGTCACTTACTAAGTGTTGAGAATACTAATACCAACAAAAAAGATGCAATCCACTTACATTCTAAAACCTAGCTTCTTAAACTATATTGTGACCCCATATGGTGTCTTATAACTGAATGTGAGGGCCATGAAATTATAATTTATTATCAGTAAATATTTTATCTGTATATTTATTTATATACTTAAATACCTGAGATCATATAAAAATTTCTTGGGCAAAAAGGAATTGTGAATAGAAAAAGTTTGTGAAGTCTTATTAGGGGCAAGATAACACATAAAAGATAACTGAAAATCCAGAATTGGGTAGGGTATGAAAGAATGGCCTATTATATACGACAAAAATTGGGGTTGCACGGGAATGCTGAGAGGTAGGGCACCAGTATGATAGGCTCCTTTAGGATGAGGATCCCAGGTACTGAGAGGGGTTCCTGGACGGGATGGGATGCAGAAGAGGAAGAGATGGTTTTGAAGTCCAGAGGATGTCAGATACCAGAAACTGGAGAGGAATGAAGGTAGGCCTGTTTAAATTCCTCATTGAAATCTTTGGGAAGAATGACTTGGACACAATCAATTCAGGATGCCTTTCATCAGCTTGTAGTATCAGCATTCAGGTATTCTAAGAAGCAATCAAAAAGCATGTATTAATAAGACATAGGTTGTAGTGGAGAAGATAGAACACTAAGCCTCGAATCAAAAAGTCAGGTCTCACCTATTTACTAGCTACGAGTTCTTGAGCAAATCATTACCCTCCATTTACCTCAGTTTCCTCAAAAGTAAAATGGGGATAATGATAGCACTTACTGCCAATGGTTGTTGTGAACATCAAATGTGATATTTGTAAAATACTTAGCACAGTGTCTGACATATAGTGGACACTATAAATGTTTATATCCTTCCCTTTCCTTCTAGTAAAGTGATTACCAGATGCCAGGGAACAGGAAGACCTCTTGAAATGTTGGGATTTTTATCTGAGTAATGAAAGAAGCTAGGGATGTCTAGGCAGAAGAAAAGAGAAAAAGGATTCTGGCTAAAGAGGAAAGTCAATGCAAAGGTATAGAGATGGAGATTGTAGTGTTATGTATTAGAAATAGTAAAAAGGTTGCTCTAGAAGAGCATATAGAGGAACATGAAGTTGAAGACTTCAAAGGTATGAAGTGGTCAGTTTATAAAGATTCTAAGATTTATTCAGGATTTTTTATTTTTTAAATCTCGGAGGTAACATGGAGTCAAGTCAGTTTATCGAGTAGGAGAGAAATAAAAAGATTAGACATGCTTTAGGATAGAGCTTCTTACGTTTTTTCCACTCTCAACCACTTTTCCTCCAAGAAATTTTTAAATGACACCAAGTATAGAGGTATATAAAATATATATAATATCAAACCTTTACTGATAATAAATCATAATTTTTGTGACCTCCACATTCAGTTATGAGACCCCACGTAGGGTCAGAATTCACAGTTTAAGAAACTAGGCTTTAAGGAAATTACATTGGAAGCTCAATGGAGGATAATCTACAGCAAAAATTCTTAAACTTTGGCTTAGGAACCTACAAGGCGTCATGTAACTTAAAGTGGGGAATCTTAAAGCAATGATTTATTATTAATAAATGTTTGGTTTGCATACCTGTTTAATATATCTTTATACCCAGAGTTGCATAAAAATCTCTCAGGCAAAAGGGGTTGCAAGTGGAAAAAGTTTAAGAAGCCCTGATCTACAGGAGATTCATGTCAAGAAGAACTGTGAAAGCTATCACAATAGCTCAAGTAGAAGGTGATTAGAATCTAAACCACTGGGCAACTATGTCATAGGCAAGAAAAGAATATATATATATGAAAGATATTGTGGATTTAGCAATGAGAGAGCTTGTCAACATACTGTTGATCTATGTTGGAGATGAAAGATAGTGAAGGGTTGAGCAGGATGTAGAGATTGCAAACTTGAGAGAGGAGGAGAATAGTGGTACCCTTGATATGAACAGGGATGTTTGAAAGAGAAAAAGTTTTAAGGAAAAGATAATGAATTGTGTTTTAAATATCTTGGGCTTGAGATACACATGGAACATTCAGTCTGAAATGCCAAATAGGCAGCTGAAAATGAATAATTGTAGCTCAAAAAAGAAACTAGATCTGTATATTTTGAGCTGGAATATTATTGAATTAAATTTATCAGTTAACCCATTGGAGCTGATGAGAACACCAAGTCAGTTGACATAGATAAAAGATAAGATGTAGAAACTTGGGAAATGACCTCAATTAGGAATCATGACAAGGATATTCATTGAGCAAAGGAGAATGAGTAGGCACAGTCAGAAATGTAGGAGAGCTGGGAAAAAGTTGTGTTATATATATTTGAATCAAAAATTTCTAAGATCAGCAGTGTCAAAGCCTAGATTTCTAGAAGAGTGAGCAAAGTAAAGGCAATTTTTGCATTTTGGCAGCTCTAAATTCTTTTGAATGAGACCTGATGTCAAATTGTGGGGATTTATGAGTGTGAAAAGAGAGTTAAGGAGTATGGGATAAATTTAATAGAGAAAATAACAGGGCTTTAAGTCAAGGGTACAAGAACATTGGCTGACCTTGATAAGAAAAGGTACCTTTTCATCATAGACTGAAGTGGAAGAGATAGTGAGGTAAGGCCATATTAAAAGAGGTTTATGAAATAAAGAGGTCTGAAGAAGACAGATGTGTCAGCAAATGGTTTTACTTTTTTCTGTTAAGTATGATACAAAGTTTTCTATTATCAAAGTTGGCGAAGAAGTGCCATGGGAAGCTAAAGGAAAGATTACAAGGTGTAGAGAGTGGAATACAAAATAAATAGAAACTTGGAGAAGGATTGTTTTTCTGCTACTTTAACCAAGTTGAGATAGATAACCTAAATTTTGACTGAACCCAATTAGTGTTTTGTGACTTTCTCCAGCTTAGTAAAAAGGAAGAAATAAGGCAGATGAATGGATAAATATAGAGTGAAAATTTGGCTAAGAAATATAGTAGAATGGGGCAATGACTTTAAAAAGTAGATAATGAAATATAAAGTTGATTCATTGTAGATTGAAAAGGGCAGGTAATGCAATCAGTGCTGAGGTTTTGAGGCATAGAGAGATAGGGAATTTTGGTGAATATGAAGAACCAGGTTAAGGAATAGACCATAATAAAGTAAGAATGAAAAAAATAAAAGCTTACCATTTGATGAAGGTATTTTGGAATTTGGGAACATTGAAGAACATGTGAAGATGATGTTGGGATCAAGATATGTGTAGGATAGAAATATAAATCAAGGAAACAGTATATGGAGGAAATGAGTTCAAGTATTTATGGGAACATCAATATATTGATGCATGGATGAATGCATGAAGAAAAAAAACCAATGATTCAGACCAAAAATTCATTGAAAAGGAAAGGTGATTGGGGAATGTGGGAGGTAAGGGTGTCAATAAACAATAACCTTCCAGGATCTATATAGGGTGATAAATTTGTATAATGTGAACCTCTGAGTGGGAGAGCGTGATAAGTGGTAGAGGGAGATTCTAGAATTGGCAAAGGGCAACAACAAATATTCCAATTCTCTCACTATGAACAGAGGGTACCTTAGGTGAGAAAAAGAGAAGTGGGTCATGGAGTGGTTCAGCATGAGAAAAAGAATAGCCAGTCCTTAAAAAGTGACAAGGGAATAAGTTATTAGGATGGAGCCAGGTCTCAGTGAGTATTGATGTATTAAAAAAAAGATAAAGAAAAAGTGTTACTGTGAAAGGAAATTGGTTGATTATATATCAGCAAATCTAGAAAAAAATTAGAAGCATGGAAGAAAGGAAGGGAAGGAGGGAGGGAGGGCATAAGCTTTGATATAATGCCTTCTATTTCATTTGATCCTCACAACAACCCTGTAAGTTAAGTGCTATTATTATCCTAATTTTATTGTTGAAAACTGGTTCAGTGAGTTACACAGTAGTAAGTTATCTGAGGCTGAATTTGAAGTCAGGTTTTCCTAAATCCAGTTCCAGCATCCTATCTACTGTATCATTTAGAGTGAAACATTATAGGAATCAATAGACAGTACAGAAAATATATTGAATTGGGAATTGCTATATCTGCAATCTTGCCTCAATATTACGTAGCAACAGTCGTACTGAAAAGGATTCTTTAATTGGAGAGGAGGTTATCTCACTTTTCTTTTTTTAATTAATAAAATGAGGTAGTTAGATGAGATAACTTCTAATGATCCTTCTAATATTAACATTTTTCTTTTCAAATATATCATGTCATTGAATTACCTTTCCACCTCTGATATTCTGTTTTTCTAGACCTATAGATCTCTCCCTGATAATATCATCTAGGTTTAATACCATTCTCCTGGCCAGCCCATCAAGCTGATAGTATTATTTTTCCTTTCTAAGTTATAATAATCAATGTGGGGAGACCATGAGAGGGATGTCACTTCCCCTTATGGGGTCTAATTTTCCTGCTCTGTAAAATGAAGAGGTAGAACCAGATGATCTCCAAAGTCTCTTCCTACTCTAATATTTTACGATTATTAGACATTAAGTTCTAGAGGAAAAGAAATTTGTTCAAGATGGATGAGATATCATCTCTAAACTCTCACATATCAAACATGTGTCAGCACACACACATGTCACAGCCAAAGCTTTTCAGTGATTTAATCTCTCAGGTCCTTCAGAGCCTACCTAACCTATTCTTTAATATCATCCACCCTTTTATTTTAGATAACTCATTCAATCATAATAACCCAATAACATCACTATTACTATTGACAGAATCAACACCCTTTTAATAACTAGAATTTTCAAACTTAACATGATCCATAATTCCATACCCTTGTCCTATATATCTTATTAGTTTCTATCTCTACAACTTAGCTTTAAAAATATCAAAAGAAAGTAAAACAAAATAAACAGACAAAATGAATTTTCTTGATTTTAAGAGCAAGAAAATGAGGCATAATATAGTATTTCTGGTATATGTTCCCCTTTCTCTATACGTTCAGTCAGCACACTAGTTCATGCCCAAACTCATGATCTCAGCTGGGCAATTGCAATAATTTACTATTTTATCTTTTTGCCCCCAGTATTGTTCCACTCCAGTCTATCACCTGAATGACTGCCAAGATGATTTCTCTAAACTACTGTTATGATCCACGATTCTTCTTTATTCAATAAACTCCAGAATTATTATATCTAGGGTCAAACATACATTATTTTGTTTCTCATAAAGCTCTTCTAACTAACATTTTCCTAACTCTGCAGTCTTCTTTAATTTCATTAGACTCTATGCATTTGGGGGTGACAAGGGGAGAAGGGAAAAGGACAAGTATTTATGTGTACATATATCATGTACACATACATGTGTGCATATGTATGTGGCTATGTGTATATGTTTGAGGACATACACATATACCTACAGTTGTATACATATATATGTGTATATGTAATATATGCATATATACATGCATTGTTCTTATGTGTATGTGGAGAGATGGATAGATAGATAGATAGATAAATGGATGAATGGACGCCAGGCACTGTGATTAGAGCTTTTACAAATATTATTTCACTTAATCTTCCCAACAACCTTTCTAGGTAGGTGATATTATTATTTCTATTTTTCACTTGAGGAAACTGAAGTAGACAAAGCTTAAATGACTAGCCATGGGTGACACAGTTAGTGAATGAATTTGGATTTAAATTTAGATCCTACTGGCTGAAAGCCAACCATACAGACCCACTTTTAATCCTCAGATATGATCTTTTAACCCCATTTGTCCTCCAATTCCTGAAATGGATGCCCAAATCCCCATTTCCATCTCTTCAGCTGCCTGGTTTTCTTCAAAAAACAGTTCAGTTCCTTCCTTCTAAACAAAGTTTCTCCTGATCTCTCCATCTGTTAATATCCTCTCTTCCATAAATTCCTTGAGTTCATTTGTGTATTTAAGGTTTCAGATATTCTTATGCCATAACAATATCAATTCCTTCATGTTAGATAATGTTTCAGTTTTGTCTTGATATCCCCAGCACTAAGCACAATGCTTGGTACATCACAGGCACTTAATATTTGCTGTTTGATAGATGGTTACACTTGAACATAATAGAATGGCGCATCCACACATGCAGATCTCAATCATGCTCACGTAATATTACTCTGTGAATCACAAAAGGCAAAGTCTGGAAAGTAACCCTATGGTAATGAGCCTTCAAGGCCTTTTCTAGACTGGCCTTCAAAAAACAATGTCTATTATTTCCAACAACCCTATGGAATGTGTTCTACAAATATCGTAATTGACAATTTATATATAGGGAAATGAGATCACTATGGGGAAAAAATCACTGTTAAGAGATTTTTTCCAGGATAATGGATAGGATATTTCAGAACAAGAACTGGAAAGAAGGAAAGAAAAAAAAGGAGACAAATATTGATCAAGATTGTTGATTGTGCTAGATACTTCGGTAAGCATTTTTTAAAAAATATTATCTCATTTAATCCTAATAGGAACCTTAAAATAGATAGTGTCTACTATTATCTCCATTTTATAGGGAAAGAAGATGAAGCAGACAGAGGTTAAGTGACTTACCTAGAATCACAGGGCTGATATGTCTTAGGCCAGGTTTGAACTAAGACTCTTGCTTACTCAGGCCCAGTGCTCTATCCACTACACCACCCTAGCTGCCTCATAATGAAAAGTCTGCACTTTCTAAGGTAAGAGGAGGAACAGTGTAGTATGCTGAGCTGTCTACTGCACCCAGACTCAGAAAAACTTGGGTTCAAATGTCTTCTCTGATAAGGAGCTAGCTTTGTGACCATGGAAAAACCTCTTACCCCTTCCCAGGCTTTTTCCTCTTCTGCAAAATAGAGATAAATATATGTAGCTTTGACTTCCCAGGTTGTTGTAAGCAACAAATGAGTGACTATAAGTAAGGAGCTTTATAAATATGAAATTGGCTATCATTGGCCATCAAAAATCACAGGCCTTTTTGCTTGTAAGTGCTTAAGAATAATATGGCACAGCCATTCTTAAGTGTGTGTGTGTTTGTTGTGGATCTATTTGAAAGTCTAATAAAGCCAAAGAATTTTTGCTTAGAGTGCTTTAAAATGCATAACATGAGATTATGGAGAAAATCAAATATTTAGAAATTCATTTATCCTTTATTTTTCCTTTTCGTTTCTTTTTAAATCATGGATCTCTGATTAAGGATCCAATCCAATGAATCTTGCTCATGTTACCTGAGAGGAAATTACACTTTAGAGAGGTTATATGACTTGTCTAGTTGCAGACAGCTATTTAGTAACAGACTTCCAAACCCAGGTCTGCGCCTGTAATGCCAGTCAACTTTCTCACAGAACACAGGCTTCCTATTTGTCTCATTCCTGTGCTGCTGGCCTTAATAGAAAAAAAAATGTCACTGTTTCTTTAATTTAGGGCCTTTTTCTAATAGGTTTTTTTCCCATGACATGGAACACATGTCAACCAAAATTACCCTGAACCCACCAGCTCAATTGTGTGTAGACCAAAGAACCTTCACCTGCTAGTAATGGTTTTTGATTGCTTTAGTCCTGGGTCAGATATGAAGTGGTGACCTTGAGGTGTGAAATTCCAAATCCCATTACCAATCCCTTTAGCCAGCAAGACTTCCATCAAGTCCCTGATTAAATACAGAGGCTAAACCAAAAAGAAGTAGGGCTCTGTTCTGAGACTAATGAGCACTAAGCACAGTGGCTGGCACATGGTAAGCTTTTACTAAAAGCTTGTTGTCTGGGATGAACGAACTAAGGGAGAGTCAATAAATGCCTTTGTTAAACCAGTGATACCTATGTCCTTTCTTATAATAATGTATCCCTCTCCATTGTCAAAATACAAATTTAGTAATGATAGCAAATTCTTATCTTTATTGTTTGATTATGTTTGTTAAAAATGCAATTGAGTCGATGTAATATGGGGGGATGGATAGGTAATTAGAAACTTGGATTTAAATGGATAAAATGATCTCTCTCTCTGTGTGTGTC
The DNA here is from genome assembly GCF_902635505.1 of Sarcophilus harrisii. NCBI lineage: Eukaryota > Metazoa > Chordata > Mammalia > Dasyuromorphia > Dasyuridae > Sarcophilus > Sarcophilus harrisii. The sequence continues at coordinate 61,316,415 of NC_045427.1, read as the reverse complement.
TCTTTCTCTCTCTCTCTCTCTCTCTCTCTCTCTCTCTCTCTCTCTCTCTCTCTCTCTCTCTTTCTCTCAACCTCAAGCTCTTCATCTGCCAAATGAACAGATTACCCTTGGAATAAAGGAAATTTTCATTCTGTTCCTGCCTGTTGTATATTATCTGTGACCATGAACAACTTTTAATCTCTCAGCATCCCCAGGCAATTTTCTAATAATCAATATACAAAAATGTATTAAGTGCCTGTTCTGTCCTAGGTACTGCAGTTACAGAAGCAAAATCAATATTCCCTGCCCTCAAGGAGCATAGCTTCTCTCTGGGGACACTGTATTCACATATAACTAAATTCAAAATACATACAATACTTCTAGTTACAGATGAATTGTGAATCTGAATTTGTGAAGGAAGTTTACCCATTGAGAGTTCACTAAAAGAGAAAATCACAGATTTTAAGAGGGGGGAAAAATGGTGGGGGTGGATAATTGCACTCCTACATCATAGGGATGTTCTGAGGCAAATGCTTTCTAAAGTGCTACAGAAATGTGAATTATTATTTTTTTCTCCAACAATTTCACAAAATCAATTCTGCAATACAGAATGGGAAAGGAGTCCACAGGAGGCCATTCTGAAAAGTAAAAAGATTTCTGGGCAGGGGAATCAGGTAACCTAATTTCTAATTACTATCTGTTCTTCCCCTGGGAACTTAGGAAAATCACATCCTTTTCTGGGCCCCATTTTCTCAGCTATACAAAGAAGAAATCAGATTAGGTAACCTCTAAAATGGGGATGCAACATGGCATGGAGAAAAAAAAAACTGAATTTGGGAGTTACAGTACTTGAATTTAAATCTTGACAACCATCTATTATCTTTGTGATCTTGGACAAATAATTTACTCTTTCCTGATCTGTTTTCTCATCTGTAAAAGATGAATGAGTTGGACTTGACCTCTAAGAATCCCTCTAACCCTAAATCTATGAATCTTTGAGTCTAAATTTTCCACCCATTCAAACATTTTCCACTCGATAGCACTATAGTCTAAGGATGTTTCTAACATAAAAAAGCAATTCTGTTTTTCAAAATAACCAATATATTCCTAATTATGTTAATATGGTATGCATTTTCTCCTCATTTAACTACTGAAGAGTTAGAGAGGCTAGCAATGATTAAAACCTATAACAAAAAGCAATAAAAATGACCTATTCTTAAAAGCTATTCTTACAATCCAGAGAAAGTGATTTATCCCAATACTGCAGTTTGTCAAAAGCATCTCATCTTAAAGCATAAGCAAAGGCTGACACCTTCATTAGCCAAGCAGATGTGTTGTTTGATGTGTTATTCTCCTCTTGAAAAATTCCAGTCTCCCACTGAGCAGGAAAGACAGATCAGGAGTGAGACAATCGAGTGAGTTTCATTAATGACTGCAAGCATGGTTTTGTATACATATTTCACAGAGGGCACCAAGAAATTCCTTTTGACTCCATCCATTTCACTTACAGCATTGTGTTACCACCTCATTATCTTTCTGAGAGACAGATTGGAAGTGAAGTTGAGCAGGCTGTGGAACTGAATGGGGAAAAGGAGTCCCTCCTGCCACTTTTTCCCCCTGATTTGCAGATAGCTAGAAAGTCTGACCATTTTATTTTATTGCTGACAAGATGGATAAGATGTTTGAGAATGGCAGGATCAATTCCATCTCTTTAGCCAAGATGATTTGACAGAGAAAAATACAGTAATATTAATTTAATAGTACTGGGCTTTAGTATTCCGGATGAGCTGGGAGGTATTTCTAAAACTTTGGGAGTCTTAGGGATGTTCTATGATGCTATGGGTCACAAGCCCATTACCTTAAGATGTATGATATATGAGAAAATGATTTTTGACAAGATTTTTTTTAACTTCAAACTACTTCAATTAGGCACAAATAAATCATATTCACTCAATATTGGCTCAACTGTCATTATATCTGAAGGAGGAAAGTGATTTGTAAATTATAAAGTACTATATAAATGTGACTGATTACTAATACATAGGAAGCTATTATAGTAAAATCAGATATGATTAATAATAACTCATCTTTTTATAGCAATTTAAAGTTTCCAAAGAAATTTTCTACTTTCTTTGTAATTTTCCTAAAAACAAAAGACAAACATGCAAGAAATTATTACCCACATTTGGCATATAGGAAAAGTGAGTCTTAGAAGCAAGATGGCATTTCCTAATGCTCCCCTTTCTTAATACTTCTCCCTCTATCCCAGGGTGAGTCAGGGGTTGAATTAGGTCTAAGCCCCAAGTCTTCTGATTCTATACTCATTCCTCTGTTCATTACACCTTCTCTAACTTCCTTTCTTTCTCCTGTTCCTGCTTCATTATTATCATTAGATTAAGAAGTCTAAACATTCAGCCACTTCCACATAGTTGACAATGTAGATATCTCAGACACTGAATCCATTACCAAGTCATTAATCTAGGAATTGAATGATTATAGATTACAAGACTCTTTCTCAATCTTGCAATGTTTGACATTGTTGAAAAAATCTTCCATATAAATATATACACATATATTTACATTTATTTGTATATGGACGGCTAAGTGGCTCAGTAGTTAAGAGTACTAGGCCTAGTACTAAGAAGACTTATCTTCATAAGTTTAAATCTAGTTTAAGGCAATAGCTGTGTGACACTGGACAATTTACTTGACCCTTTTTGCTTCAATTTTTCTATATGTAAAATGATCTGGAGAAGGGAATGGTAAACTAGTATCAGGCATCTTTGCCAAGAAAACCTTAAAATGGGGTCACAGAGTCAAACCTGAAATGACTCCACAAACTTATGTATGTGTATATCTATGAGTGTATAAATATATATACATACCCCCATACCCACATCTATATATTGACAATGACAGATACAGATTTGTGTCTACTTCCATCTATCTTTCCTTAGTTTTCTTGTTACCATTTTCTCTCAGTCCTATCTATTTGACTGACTTTTCTTAGTTTTACACGTTGCATTTTCATCTATATCTTGCATCTGAGTGGCTCCCACGGTTCAGGCCTGTGAATTCTTTTCTGTTATTGTTCCACCTCTAAGCCATTTTATCAGGTCATATTAATTTAATTAAGGGTTCAATTTAGATGAATCCTCAATCTGTACACACATTTCTAGTACCTCTATCTCTTGAAATCCAAATGCCTTGTGGGCATTTTGAATGAATATGTAGGCACCTCTAATTCAATATGCTTAAATTAGAACTGCTTTCTCTTCCCTACCTCTACCAGCCTAACTTTGTTCCTAACTTTTCTACTTTTGTTAAGAGCATCATTATGTTGCCAGTCCCACAGGTTTATCCAGTCATTGTCAATTTATTCTGGACTTTACAGTCACCTTCAGTTCTTCAGTCTCTTTTCTATATCCAATTAATTGCCAAAGTTTATTGATTCTATTTCCATGATGTTTTTCTCATTTGTATCCTTCTGTCTGCTAACACAGCCCCAGTTCAGGCACTTATTACGTCTCACCTGGCTTGCCTGGCTTCTAAACTAACCAGTTTTCTTACTTCCAATTGTCCCTGTCCTCAATAGGAACTTTCAAAAGGATCTTCCTAAACCATGGGTCTAAATATGTCACTTCCTTGCTCTAGAAGATCCTAAGGTTTCCTGTTTTCTATGGGGTAAAAATACAAATGCCCTTGTTACAAATTTAAGGTTCATCACACACTTTCTTCAACTTCCTGTTACAGATTCATGTCAGAATTATTCTCAAGCACTTTACATTTCAAACAAACTGACCAACATGTCATTTCCTGTTCATGATATTTCTTTTTTCATCTCAGAGAAAACTACCCTTATAAACAGTGATCCTCTATTTAAGGAGGGGGTCAGAGCAGACACCTCATAATTTCTTCACCCAACCTCATTCATTCCTCTCCGTCACTCCCAATGTTGTACCATTCTTTATCTCCTTCCTCTCCTCCTCTTTCAGTTTCTTTTTAATGTATGAGTATCTTCCTCCACATGATTGTGAACTCCATGAGCAAAGGGAATGTCTTTGATCTTTTGCTATATCCCCAGAGCTTAGTAGCATGCATGACTTAAAGTAGGAACCTAATAAATGTTTATTGACTAATATTAACTGTTCAGGAATTGAGAAAAAAAAGAAAAGAATGAGGACATTTTGTGTAGAACAAAGATTACTTGACTCATTGTCAAGGGAATTGAGTTTGAGTCTCAGCTCTGTCATAAATACACAATAATCTGAAATAAATCATTTCTCCTTCCTGGGTCTTTATCTTTTTCAATTGGATGATAAGGAATTTGGACCACTCTAAAGAAATCCTCACATTTTGATACCCTTGGTTCTATTGCTCCTTCTAACTCTAATTTTCTACAATCTACATTCTAATATCCTAACTTCCAAACTCACTTCTAGGTGTAATATCTCACTTTTCCCCATTTGATAATCAGAACAATACAAATGGTACCAGTCTGGCCATATAGGTAAATATCCTGATAGAGAAGCCTTGGATCACTCAGTACTAATTACATGGAACCACAAGTAAGGTCCTCACTGTCAATTCATCTTGTCATGGAGATGATTTAGGATTCTCAAAGTAAATGCTACCCACGGAATACCACATCCTATTAGGTATCACCATTAAACTTTTAAAAATTTGGATTACAGATCTGATAACATACTGTACATTTTCCTTTAGAATGCAATTCCTTCTCAAGAAAGTGATGCTTGTCACTAGAAGGCTTGGCAACAAGAAATTATGCTTTCCTGTTTTGCATTAGTGGCTCCTCTGGTTTTCTTGTTCTTTCTAGTGTTTTAAGGTGCAAACATAGAAACTCATAATCTCATTTGCTAAATTATGGAATGATTGAAATCTCAAATAATAGAGTCTATTATACCTACAATGATTCTTACAAAATATCAAGAAAGGTAGCTTGCTATGGTGAGTAGAGGGGCAGCCTTGAAGCCAAACCTGAATCTGACACAAACTGCAGCATTTATATGGCTATTATCACCTCCCTTTACCTCCAAACAACTGGTAAAAGGTACTTTACTACCACCAGTCTCAACAGCGAAGAAAGTTTCCATGTAGAAATTCCCTATATTGTTAGAAACAAAGGACCCATCTCTTTAATTTCCCGATGCTCATACAGACGTATTTGCAACATCACATTTTTAGATACTGAAGGAGCTCACTCAGATTATTATTAGTGGATTTTATCAACTCTATACCTTGTCTTCATTTTTACTTCCTTTCTCACCTGACTTTTGAATCATAAGCACCCGACAACAAAATAAGTGCTTTGAGGTTTCAAGTATTCTCTGGGAGCAAGTGAGTCTCAAGATAATGATGGAAGGAGATAGGCTGAGGATTAACTTCTATTCTGACTACTTCTATTCTATTCTACTGAGGAATACTTATGTAGAAGCAGGGTCAGGAGCTGTGATGTATGTGACTGCTTTGAATTGCTTTAAGCCACAGTGAAAGATGTCATCTGAAGGTGGTTGGCTAAGGGTGTTAAGGATTGTGGAGTTTTGTTACAAGGACTTTGAAGTTTCCACAGGATCTCAGAAAGACTGTTATTGCAAGTCATACTTGAATATTTTTCCCCTGCCAGACTTTTAAGCCATACAATATCAGCTTTCTTCAAATGTTACCTCTTAGCTCCTTTTATGGTAAAGTTTAATACTGTGAACATATGGAAGGACTGAAAGTCTGCCAAGTGTTTAAAAGACAAGGATATAAATACACCAAAAGCAAGCTTTGTTCCTTAATGTATGGTCCTGTAACTTTGAGTCAACATGGAAGATAAATCAGAAAGTGAAGCTGGCTTAGACATTAGCATGATAGACCTGGTGAGCATTCATGGTATCTTTTCTGAGAAAGAAAAATGGGTAGTCAGAGATAAATTAACAGGAAAAAAAAACATTGTTTATTTTTAAAAGAGAGAGAAAGAGAAAGAGCAAGTATCTAAAAGATTACAGAAATATAGATCTCACTTCTCCTACAGACAGATCATGGTTTACCTGTGATGATCTCTAGGAAAGTCTGAAGAAAACTGAATGTTTCAAATTTGTTTGTGGTGGGGAAAGAGGGAATGGTGGAAAGTTTAGTTGACCTCATTCCCTGTTTTTCACAGATCATTCAGTTTGGAACTAAATAGAACCTAAGGAAACAAATAATCCAATTTGTCATTTTATTGGAGCAGGAAATGATTACTAAAGAGATTAAGGACTCACCTAAGAGAAAATGTGTCTTTAAAAGATTTTAAGCCACATCCACTCACTCCAACTCAAATACTTTTTTTTTCCCAGGACACCAGCTACATCTCAAATTTTCCTTATCTCTCATACCTCATAATCCCTTTCCCACTGACTATTACAGTTTCTCCCATTTGTGTCAATCAATCAGGGGCTTTGCTGGAAAATGTTTAACAACTTTCTCTCTGGATGGAAAAGAAAAGTATAAATGACAGATTATTAAACTTAATCTTTAGTTCACTTGTTACATTATTAACATTTTCCTATTACTTTCTTAAGACTCAGCAATTAAACAATGAAAACAACAACGAATCAAGATCAACAACAAAAGTAAACCTTCTTCTATTTCCAAGGCATAAATGCTTACACTGAAAATATAATAATCAGCTTTAACAGTTGCTTAAATCTTGCTCCAACACATCAATCAACATGCATCAATAAATTATCTGCTCCCTTCTTTGTAGTGGCCAAAAACGGGAAACTTAGTAGATACCCATCAATTGGAGAATTGCTGAATAAATTGTGGTATATGAATATTATGGAATATTATTGTTCAGTAAGAAATGACCAACAGGATGATTTCAGAAAGGCCCGGAGAGACTTACATGAACTGATGCTGAGTGAAATGAGCAGAACCAGGAGATCATTATATACTTCAACAACAATACTATATGATGATCAATTCTGATGGACGTGACCATCTTCAGCAATGAGATGAACCAAATCAGTTCCAATGGAGCAGTAATGAACTGAACCAGCTACGCCCAGAGAAAGAACTCTGGGAGATGACTGAAAACCATTACATAGAATTCCCAATCCCTCTAATTTTGTCCACCTGAATTTTTTATTTCCTTCACAGGCTAATTGTACAATATTTCAGAGTCCGATTTTTTTTTTGTACAGCAAAATAATGGTTTGGACATGTATACTTATTTTATATTTAATTTGTACTTTAACATATTTAACATGTATTGGTCATCCTGCCATCTAGGGGAAGGGGGTGGGGGAAGGAGAGGAAAAATTGGAAAGAAAGGTTTGGCAATTGTCAATGCTGTAAAATTACCCATGCATATAACTTATAAATAAAAATCTATTAAATTTTTTTTAATTATCTGCTCTTTACTAAGACTACAATTTTTAACAACTTGTGTAGAAAGTTAGGTGACTCAATGAAGAGAACCCTTCAATGTGAAAATAGAAAGATATGAGTTTCAAACCTCCCTTAGACATTTATAAGCTATGTGATCACAGGCAATTCATTTAACCTGTCATTCATTTTTCTCATATAGTAATTGAATATAATAGAACCTAACTCAAAGTCTTGTAATGAAGACTAAATAAAACACTATATCTAAAGCATTTTGCAAATATTAAAGCACTATATAAGGGCTAACTATAATAAATATTATTGTTATTGTCATTAAATTGTTAAATTAAATCTCTTGGGTGGGCCAATTAGCTTTTTGCACTAATTCCTTTTAACATGTCACAGAATAATTTACATATCTATATGTTCTATGTCTTTAAGAGTTTGAAAAAATAATAATGTAATTTATGATGCCCTATGAATGGCCAGAGTTCAGCTAATTTACCTAGAAGGACAAAATTCCTTTATTTCTTCTGGGTAGGGAAAGAATTTCTTTCTTTACTCATCATATTACAATTTGAATATGTTTTTAAAACCTAGAAGGACAAAATTCCTTTATTTCTTCTGGGTAGGGAAAGAATTTCTTTCTTTATTCATCATATTGCAATTTGAATGTGTTTTTAAAGCCTAAAAGAATAGGATCTGACCTTTTGACCTAGCAGTAACACTACTAAGTCTGTATCACAAAAGAGATTTTTTAAAAGTTTAAAAATAAGTAGAGAAATATTTATGGCAATTTAAGAGGGGGAAAAAATTGGAAATTGATGGGATATACATCAATTGGGGAATGGCCAAACAAACTGAGGAGTGATTATGATGGAATATTGTTGTGCTATTAGAAATAATAAGCATGATGCTCTCAGAAAAACCTAAAAAATTATATATGAAATAATGTAAAGTGACATGTACTATGGACAAAGTAACAGCAATATTGTAAGATGATCAGTTGTGAATGACTTGACTATTCTCAGCAATTCAATGCTCCAAGAAAACTCTGAAGGTGTTATAATGAAAAATTCTATCTATACCCAGTGAAAGAGATGATGTTTGAATACAGATCAAAGCATTTTCTCTTTTACTTTTTTTCTGTTTATATATATATATATATATATATATATTTGACAGCATCACTATTGTAGAAACATTTTGCATGACAACATTTGTATAACCTACAACAAATTGCTTGCCTTCTCAATGAAGGGGCTAAATAGGGAGGAAAGGAGAGAATATGGAACTCAAAGTTTTAAAATCAAATGTTAAAAATTGTTTTACATGTAACCAGGAAAAATAAAATACTAAACAAAAGAAAAAATTTAAAATATGAACAGTTAATCAATCAGTAGAATATAAGCAATCAGGACATAAAGGAAAGTGTGTAGAGGGAAATTGAAAGTGGAAAAATGATGATGTAAGGAAAGAAGAAATTCTTGATTGGATGGGGGTGGTTAGAAGGTAGCAGGCAGTATGAATTCAGGAAGTAATAAAATGAAATGTCATATTGGAAAAAGAATCATAAGACCAGCTTATTCAAATTATAGTGTAACTGAAGGGTAAGGATATATAATAAGTTTGGAGATATAGGCTGGATCCAGCTTATGAAGAGTTTTAAAGGCAAAAAACAAAGAAGAAAAGAAAAGAAAGAAAAAAGGGGGGGGAAGCTTATATTTCATCTTAGAAATTGTAGGAAGTCATTGGAGTTTATTGAGTTTGGAGATAACATGGTCACATGGGCACTTCAGGAAAATCCCTTTGTCAGCTGGGAAAAGGATCAAGTGGGGACATACTCAAAGAAGGGAAACCAATATAGGATAGTCAAATTGAGACAGAATGAGGGACTGTTCCCATATGGTGACTACATAACAATATAGATGTGTGAGACATATTGTAGAGGGAGAATGGCAAGATTTTGCAACTGATAGGGTGCATGACGTGAGTGAGACCAAGGAGCTGAGATTGAAAATCACACTGAGGTTTGGAAACCGAGAACCTAGAAAGATGATTGTGGCCTTGACAAAAATATGGAAGTTCAGAAGAGAGATACATTTTATGAGGAAGAAACAGGAGTTATATTACAGAATTGTTACATTTTAAATCCCTGTGGAAATCTCAGTCAATAAGCATTTATTATGTGCCTACTATGTGCCAGCATCTTGTTAAGGATTGGGGATTTTTAAAAAAGGCATTTGCCCAATGAAAAGTATAATCTAAATAAAAGAGTAACTACATTATACATACTTGTGTTGCTCCCTTTATAGAATACACTCAAATCTGCATTTGTAAGACAGGTCCCCTCCCCTGCTAATGAGTTCAAGTTTCTCTCCAGCTTCAAGGCACTCTGTAGATTCACACTCCTAAACTTATAGCTGACACCATCCAGAGGACATTAAGTAGTTCAAGGCAAAGTCACTTACTGAAATGGTATGGTAAGAATAAACAGTATTAATATGGTGTTGTTCCCTTAAGACTACATCTCACTCTTCCCCAGAAACAGAATTAAGAAGAAGAATAGATGCAAATAGTAAAAGTAATGGAGAATAGGCAGAGATTTGCCTGAGCTCTCTAAATTCCCTTCCAAAGAACTTTAAAATCTTGCCTTCAAATAAATTCTGGAGTCATAAAATACACAAAAAGAATGGAATGAAACAATTTTCCAGCCCAAGATAATTTTAAAAGTCAGCAATAAAGATAATGTTTTCTTCGGAGTTTTTTTTTTTTTTTTTTTTTTTGCCTATTTTACTAAGATGTTGGCTTTTTATGATTTCTTTGCCTCAATCTGATTTTTTCCATTTTCCTCCTTTTCTCTCTTTCTTCATTGATTTTTTTTTTTTTACAGAGGGAGAGCACTTTTAGAAATTTCTTCTTGCATCCAAGATCAATTGACTTTGACTTGTGTGTGTGTGTGTGTGTGTGTGTGTGTGTGTGTCTTTGCAAAAAGCATTTATCTTTTGTGTTTGCATTTTATTTTCCTATCATCATAGTAACTTTCTATAGTCAGAGATATAAAAATATAGTGGAGCACAGCCCACCACAGACTGCCCCAGACAAACTGGCAGCAAGACCTCAAGCCTTGGTGAAAGTATACAGAGAGAAGACACAACAAGTCAGTTGTGAAGCCTCAGTTCCATACACCAGACAGCTAGCATCAGGCCTTGGAGGCATTTAAATTGTCAGCAGTGGCTCAGAGTTCTTTTCCCACAAATTGTAAGGGGGTCAGCCAACTGATTAGAAAGAGATTAGAAGGTTCCCTTTGTTGGCCTTGGGCACAATATTCTGTTGGATTGTCTAAATGAGAATATGCGTCACAGTCTCAGGTCACAGATCCAGAGTAAAAGCCTTAGTATGCCAAAGTTTGTGACGGGAACAGGATGAGGTCACAGTTTCAGGATGGAAAAGAGTGCTTGTGGTCACTTACAGACCAGGATACAGGTTAGAAGAGTAGTAAATACACCCATCTTTAGATCACACTACCTTAGAAGAAATGAAAATTTACAAATACCAAGAAATGGTTCGGAAAACAATTGCACAAAACACCTAACATTTGAGAGAGATCCCCTTCTAGTCTTAAGCAGAACCTAACTTTAACCTCAAATTAAAAGTCAAGAGGTAGGCTGGAAAATGAGCAAACAAACTGACTATAGGAAGTTATGACAGGAAGATCAAAATACAAACACAGAAGATAACAAAGTCAATTCTTCTACATGCTAAGCCACCAAAAAAAAAAAAAAAGTCAATTGAGCTCAAGTTCAAGAAGAATTTCTAAAAGTGCTCTTCCCCCCAAAAAAATGAAGTAAGAAGAAATAAAGTAAAAATAAAAGAGAGAATGATACAAAGAAATCATGAGGGGAAAATTCAACATCTTGGTAAAATATGCAAAAAAATAAAAAAATAATAATTTTACAATGAATCAAATGACAAAAGAAGAATAAAATTCATTGCATAGAAAAAACTCCTTAAAAAGCAGAATTGTTCAAAGAAGAAAAAAATTACAAAAATGTACTAAAGGAAAAAAAGTTCCTTAATAAATAGAATTAACCAAATATAAAAGGAGGTACAAAAGCTCACTGAAGAAAATATTTCTGTTAAATTATAATTCATCAATTAGAAGCTTAATGAGGCCATAAGATATCAAGAAATAATAAAATAAGATCAAAAGAATGTAAAAATAGAAGAAAAGATGAACAACCTCATTGGAAAAAACACTGGAAAATCAATCATCTTCTGAATTAGATCACAAATTGCAAACACCTGGGAATATTATAAATTCCAGAGCTCCCAAGTCATGGAGAAAACATTGTAGTTAAGTCAGAAAGAAACAATTCAAAAACCATGGAGCCACCATCAAGTTAACAGTGTTTAGCAGCTTCTACATTAAAAATTTGGAGAGTTTAAAATGTGATATATTAGAGAGCAAAAGAGTCAAGATTACAATCAACATTCACCTATCTAGCAAAACTAAGTATAACCCTTCAGGGAGAAAAATGGAAACTAAATAAAATAGATCTGGAACTTTCAAATATTCCTAATGAAAGATCAAAACTGAATAGAAAATTTGACATTGAAACAGAAGACTCAAGAGAAGAATAAAAAGATAAAGAGAAAAGAAAACCTATAAGGAATTCAATAACGTTCACCTGTTTATATTCCTACATGGAAAGATGATAATTGCAGCTCCTAAAATTTGTATCCTTATTGGAAGAAATAGGTATATACATAAGCAAAGGGCAGGAGTGTGAGTTGAATATAATATGACAAAATCTAAAAAAAAACACTAAAAAGTGAAGAAGAGAAATGCAGTTAAAGAAGGGAAAGGGAGAGGTACCATAGGGTAAACTATCCCACAAAAAACAAGGTATTAAAGAGCTTTTACAGTGATGGGGAGAGGAAGGAGGTGGGAAAGAGTCCTTGAACCTTACTTTCTTTGGAATTGGCTTACAGAGGGAATAATACACAAGCTCATTTGAGTATCAAAACCTATCTACCCTATAAGCATGAAATAAAGGATATAACAAATGATAGAAGGGAGGCAGTAGTTAGAATCAAAACCCTTTTGAGTTTGTACAGAATGAAAGGAGAGAGAAGGAGTAGAATAAATGGTCACACATGAGATGGAGGGAAATATAAGAAAAGCCATTTACCAACTGATGAAAAAAGGATATGAAGAAATAGGTTTCAGATGAAGTATTCAAATTATCTCTAGTCATAGGAAAAATGCTCTAAATCATGATTGATTGGAGAAATGCAAATATAAATACTTCTAAAGTATCATCCCACACTTGTCAGATTGCCTAATATTATAATTATAAAAAATGACAAATGTTGGGGAAGATGTGGGAAATTTGACACACTACAATTTCTGTGAAGTTGTTAAGTGATTCAGCCATTCTGGAAAGCAATTTGCAACTGTTCCCAAAGGGCTATAAAACTGGCCATGCCCCTTGACCCAGCAATACTATTACTAGGTCTTATCTCAAAGAGATAAAAAAGAAACAATAGATAAAAATATTAATAATAGCTTGTAGAGGGCTGGAACTATGAGAAGTATACTTGAAACAAGGGTACTTACAATAAGGTATTAAATCAGTGGAATTGAAGAGATGATGATTCTTTAGTATACATATACTTAGTACTTAGTAAGGTGATGTAATGGTTCTCTAGTTCACACATATTCAGTATGCTGTAATGATGTAATTGTAATAGGGTATTTAAGGGCTTGAGAGGACTGGAAATGAGACATTTCATTTTTGACCATCACCCTGGTGGCTTTCCTGCCTCCTGCACTCCTTAATTCCAGAAAGCTAGTTCAGATATTACATTTTGGCATCTGAACATGAGGCACTAAAAGAAGCACACTACATTTTGAAGCTCTCAACTTAAGGACCTAAATTCAGCAGTTTGACCAACTCAATTAGTGAGTTCAGTGGAGAAGTCCCTGTGACCCAGAAATAGTGTGAGTACAAAAATATACAAGTAGGAAATTTTGGTAAGGGCTAAACTAGTCACTTTAGTTTCTCAACTGAAATGGGGCAAATACTAAGAAAAGAGCATTCCCCACCCCAAAGGAAATGTGTAGCAAGCATAATTAGGTTAGTAAAGGAGCAAGGTTTGTTAGTAACTTGGGAGCAGATCACTGGACTCTTAGATACATTAGAATACACTTCTCCTTAGTTCTTTAAGGAAGAAAAATTAGAGCCAGACAAGTGGAAACTGGTGGGAGAGCAACTAATTGAATATTACAATGAGAATGTTCCTGATTCAATTCCTAAGGAAACATTCTATTTATACAACATAATACAATTGGCTAACTTCATTCTAACATGACATAAGTTCTAAAATAAGAAAAGACGAGAAAGAGCAGACAAAGCTCTTTTGACAAAGCAGCTAAAAAACATGAAGAAGTAAACAAGAAAGGAGTTAAGTACAATGCTGATGAAATTAAGGAGTGTGGTGCTTCTCAATCAGCACCACCCATGAAGCATCTTTGTCCACCTCCTATGATATGATTACAAAAGGCATTAATTGAAACTAAAAATGAAGGACAGGATATATCTAGAAACGTACCCTGTGATCAAATTCCTTTTAGGACTCAGACATGGTACTGAAAACTAAAAGACGTAGGTCAAAAACAGAGAAAGAAAATTATAGACCAATCTCCCCAATGAACATTGATGCAAAAATCTTAAATAAAATCTTAGCAAAAAGATTGCAGAAAATCATCTCCAGGATAATACACCATGACCAAGTAGGATTTATATCAGGAATGCAGGGCTGGTTCAATATTAGGAAAACTATTAGCATAATTGTCTTTATCAATAACCAAATTGACAAAAACCATATGATCATCTCAGCAGAAAAAACATTTGATAAAACCCAACACTCATTCTTATTAAAAACACTGGAGAGTATAGGAATAAATGGACTTTTCTTTAAAAATAATTAGTAGTATTTATTTAAAATCTAAAAAAAAAAAAAAAAAAAAAAAAAAAAAACTATGGTAAAACCATCAAGCATCATATGTAATGGTGATAAACTGGAACCATTCCCAATAAAATCAGGAGTGAAACAAGGTTGCCCACTATCACCATTATTATTCAATATTGTATTAGAAATGATAGCTTTGGTAATAAGAGATGAAAAAGAAATTAAAGGAATTAGAGGAGATAATGATGAAATCAAATTATCACTCTTTGCAGACGGTATGATAATATACTTAGAAAACCCCAGAGATTCTACTAAAAAGCTATTAGAAATAATCCACAACTTTGGCAAAGTTGAAGGATACAAAATAAATCCATATAAATTCTCAGTATTTTTATACATCACTAACAAAATTCAACAGCAAGAAATAAAAAGAGAAATTCCATTTAAAATAATTGTTGATAGTATAAATATTTTGGAATCTATCTGCCAAGGGAAAGTCAGGAGCTATATGTGCCAAACTACAAAACACAAATTAAGTCAGATCTAAACAATTCAAACAATATTAAGTGTTCCTGGATAGGTCAAGCAAATATAATAAAGATGACAATACTACCTGATCTATTTTTTTTTATTTAATAGCCTTTTATTTACAGGTTATATGTATGGGTAACTTTACAGCATTAACAATTGCCAAACCTCTTGTTCCAATTTTTCACCTCTTACCCCCCACCCCCTCCCCCAGATGGCAGGATGACCAGTAGATGTTAAATATATTAAAATATAAATTAGATACACAATAAGTATACATGACCAAAACGTTATTTTGCTGTACAAAAAGAATCAGACTCTGAAATATTTTACAATTAGCTTGTGAAGGAAATCAAAAATGCAGGTGGGCATAAATATAGGGATTGGGAATTCAATGTAATGGTTTTCAGTCATCTCCCAGAGTTCTTTCTCTGGGCGTAGCTGGTTCAGTTCATTACTGCTCCATTGGAACTGATTCGGTTGATCTCATTGCTGAGGATGGCCAGATCCATCAGAACTGGTCATCATATAGTATTGTTATTGAAGTATGTAATGATCTCCTGGTCCTGCTCGTTTCACTCAGCATCAGTTTGTGTAAGTCTCTCCAGGCCTTTCTGAAATCATCCTGTTGGTCATTTCTTACAGAACAATAATATTCCACCATTCAGTTTCCAGTTTCTAGCCACTACAAAGAGGGCTGCCACAAACATTCGTGCACATACAGGTCCCTTTCCCTTCTTTATAATCTCTTTGGGATATAAGCCCAGTAGTAAGGTCCCTTTCCCTTCTTTATAATCTCTTTGGGATATAAGCCCAGTAGTAACACTGCTGGATCAAAGGGTATGCACAGTTTGATAACTTTTTGAGCATAGTTCCAAACTACTCTCCAACAACAATGCATCAATGTCCCAGTTTTCCCGCATCCCCTCCAACAATTATCATTATTTTTTTCCTGTCATCTTAGCCAATATGATAGATGTGTAGTGGTATCTTAGAGTTGTCTTAATTTGCATTTCTCTGATTAATAATGACTTGGAGCATCTTTTCATATGACTAGAAATAGTTTCAATTTCTTCATCTGAGAATTGTCTGTTCATATCCTTTGATCATTTTTCAATTGGAGAATGGCTTGATTTTTTATAAATTAGAGTTAATTATATATTTTGGAAATGAGGCCTTTATCAGAACCTGTGACTGTAAAAATATTTTCCAAGTTTATTGCTTCCCTGATCTATTTATTTAGTGCTCTACCAATCAGACTCCCAGGAAACTATTTTAATGACTTAGAAAAAATAACAACAAAATTCATCTGGAAGAACAAAAGGTCAAGAATCAGGCTAGTTTTTTGGAAGACCTTGGACCAGCCTTGATCTTAGTGCAGGAGTGCAGTAGAGCTTCCATAATGCTCAAAGATAGATTGTCTCTTTTCCACTACTTTTCAGCCCTTATATACCTTATATACCAATTACATCATTACAGCACACTGAATATGTGTGAACTAGAGAACCATTACATCACCAATATAATCAGCAATATAATGATCTTAAGATAATTTTGTGAAGCATTGATGAAAAAAATCACTTTCCAAGAAAGAACTAATGAAATTTGACTTCAAATTCAAATATACTTTTTTAAAACTTTATATTTTTTTTTGGATTTCTTTCTGACTAATATGGAAATCTATTTTCATAACTATACATGTACAGCCTATATAAAATTGCTTGCCTTGTCAATAGGGGAGGTGGGAAGAGGAGACAATTTAGAACTCAATTTAAAAAAATGCTAAAAATTATTTTCACAAATAATTGGGAAAAATAAAGTGTGAAATATGAAATAAACAGAATAAAACAAAATATCAAGAACAATTTTTAAATTCTTAATGTGAAATAACACATATAGAAATAAAGGAATAAAAATTTCCAAAATAAATTCTTTAACAAAGAAAGAAAAAGCTTACACACAGAGAAGGAATATGCATTTACAGAACACCTACTATCATGCTAAGCACTTTTAAAAGTATCATCTCATTTGATTTCTTATAACAACCCTGAGAGTAGATGCCATTGTCACCCACATTTCATATTTGAGGAGACTGAGGAAAAAAAGAGGTTAAGCAACTACCCAGGATTATACACTTAATAAGTGTCTGAATCTGTATTTGAACTCAACTATTTTTTACTCCAGGCTTGGAACTTTATCTATTGCTCCCTAGTAAACATAAGGAAAAAAGTAGCCAAGTCTCATACAAAGAAATACATGTCACGGTCCAGATACTATAGGACAGTGGTTCTCAAACTTTTGAGGATCTCTCCAAAACGTTTTTGTTTATGTGGGTTATATTTATAGATATTTACCATATTGGAAATAAAAACTATTTTTGAATTTGTAGACCCCCTAAAAGGGTTTCAGAGATCCCCAGGATTCTCTAGACCATACTTTCATATACTTTGCTATAGGACTTGAAATCCACTGATTTCCTCTGTCTTTTCTATAAACTTGTTCTTTGCTTGAAACTTCTTCAAGGATGGGCTGAAGTTATGGCTGCCTCCAGCTTTGCATTTACTTGACATCATGACTTAGTTCACTAAGAACACATCCTAAGACCAGCAGAAGACCTGGCTTTCTGGGTTCTAGTCTCTTAAGCAAGATCCCAATCCTAGGTACCAGAGTCTTTGATTCTTCTCACCCATTCATTGTACTCCATATTACATCTGGATTCCCTTTCATCTCCTTTCTCATATTTTAAACAGTCAATGACTTCCTTTTCCCCTGGGAAAAAAAGGCAGAAGCTCATTGTTTTTATGAATTTCCTGACCTTTTTCATATGCAAAGTAGGCTCCTTAATTTTGCCTTGAACTCTTATACTATACTAGAATTAGACATTTGGTTACATATTTTATCCTAATTCACCATGTATTATAATCTCCAGGTTCTGGAATCATGTCTTAATTATATTTGGACCTCAGCCAAGAACTAACATAATATTTTGTAAATATTTCAAGGATAGTCAAAATCTTTATTGTGGGAGCAACCACAATAAACTCAGATCAGAACCCCTCCATACACCACTACCTGTAGTTCTGCACAAATTTCCCTGGCTTCCCTAAATTATCCTACTGATTCATGACTCAATGGGATGAGACTGGATAATTTACTGAACTGGGATGGTCTTTAACCCATCAAAAGACTCAAACTCAATGTTTTCCATTTTGAAAGAGCTTCCTAGACATGAGCTCTAGTGGTATTGTCAAAGAGAAACAAGCATCCCTACTCCATCTTATTAGGCATAAGAGGAAGATTTTAATTGAGACAGTTCATAAGAGGCCTTTAAACATAGATTGACAGTGTTATGTAATAGGAAGTATTAGGAATTTGAAAACAGAGGTCCTGGATTCAGATTCTGAATCTTCCAGGGATTAAATTCAAAACTTTGGACGAATCTGTTCTCTTCTCTTTGGGAATCCTCATCTGTAAAATTAGGCAGATGGATTAGATGATTTCTGTCACTCCCAGCTCTAATAAATTAATATTTATTGATTATTGATCAATGATTATTGATATAAATCAAACCAAATATTTATTTGGTGTCTATAAATATCTGACACTGGGGTACATGCTAAGGATAAAAAGACAAAGTTGAACAAGTCCACATATTAAATAAACTTATATTTACTAGCTGCTATAATTCCCAAATGGATGTTGAATATTGTTATATAAGGTTAAATTCTGGCTTAAGGATGAAGACATGTTTCTTTGAGCATATGAAATCCCACATCACATCTTCCAGTCTTTTCCTGATGGCTGACTTCTGTCTAACTTTCATCTATGTGAACATGTCTACGTGGATAAACCCCATACCACATAACCACTAGCAGTCCCTCACAGATAAAGGATAAAGGAAAGAAGCCTGTAGCAAAACATATGCATAATGAATAGATAAAGAATAAATCAGTCAAAAATAAATGGAACAAAAAATCCTTTGGATTTTTTCCAGTAAGCATATTTAAAAGATTTTTTTTAATGAACAAAAATATATTTTAACTTTCTCCCATCCCCCAATGAAGGATAGATATGGAAATACATGTCTATATGGATGCATGTTTGTATACATATGAATATATGTATATATTCATAGTCCAGAAAAATAAATTTTCAACATTGAAAAGATCATATGATTTGGATAAAAGAAATATCAGTGATCTAACCTGATCCCTTTATTTTTAAGGAAACTTAGTCTCAGAGAAGCAATATATATATTTTCCAATGGCATTAAAGTTGTACGTAGTAAATCTACAATTTGAATCTAAGTATTCCAAACCATTACAAAAGTAAATGAAGGTAAGAGGCAAATAAAAAATGTGTAGATGTCAGCTACAACAATCATTTTTTGGGAGGGATATATAGGGTGAACTATATGTATGTGTGTGGACACACACACACACACACACACATATATAGTACATGTAATTATGTATAGAAAATATGAATAGGTCTATTTTAATATTAACAAAAAAACTGAATGTGCATTTAACAACTTTCTCTTTAATCTGACTTTGAGAAGTCATCTCATCGGGATCTTCACCAAATTTGCATTTGATCTGACTCATATAATAAGACACTTTTTGCAGTCTATTTCAATAACACCATGTTGTTCTCCATATGCCCACTGCTCACTTGCCCAACCCACCATTATCTATATTGAGTTTTGAGTTCCTAGAGGTTATGAATCACTTCTAGGGAGCCTTATGAGAGCACAAGCAAAGGAGTCAGTGTGATATAATGAAAGGAACATAGACATGAGCATCTCAGGTTTTACTCTGGCCTCAGGCACAAATTTATGTGATCTGAGGCAAGTTACTTCCTCTCACTGGGTCATAGAATCTTTATCCATTAAAAGGAGAAAAGGGAGTGTAGTTCATCAATGAGCCCCCTTCCATTTAAATATCCTTTGTTTGAAATTTCCTGCAGGTTATAAAGTTCCAATTGCTATAATTTAAAGTCTGAGTTCTAAGACCCTCCAGCTTTAGTTTTAAATGAATTAGGAATGAATTATCATAATCACAAATTCAAGTTTTTTGAATTATTTTATAGTTTTTATGTCATTGAAACTGTGAGAATTATTAACAAAATAATAATATACGAATATGTCTACTTTGTTTTCATCTTTCATTTATTCTATTTATTCATATTTATATTTCTATATTACATTGGCTTAATCAATCAATCATTCCTTTCACTAGTCTAGACTTTGTTGCTAACTTTTGGTCAGACATCTGAGTAGAGAGTTTAAAAAACAAAAACAAAAACAAGTGAAGGGTATGTGTGATTCTGGCCAATAATTTTTATCACAATGTCCTACCTTCTGCAGCAGTCTCAGAAATAAATGATTTTGGAAAATGAAGAGATCTTCAAGACTTAGCTAATATACTCCTAAATAGCACTTATCTTATCTAGATAATAATAGAACTTAACTTAACTAGAACATCAGAGCTAGAAAAGATCACAGAAAACATATCAACCCGTTGTCTTATTTGAAACATGTGGAAGTCCCAAAGAAGAGAAATGATTGATTTCAAGTTAAATATATGTATATAATTAAATAAATAAAAGAAATTTATGAGGCAATATGGTACCAAAAGCCCACTTTCCTGATCAAAGCTACTGTCTGATAGGTATGTCAAAATAATTTATCCAATAAGGAAGTTATTATCTTTCCTCTTAAATACACCTTTCTTCCTAATTGTATCTAGGCCACCACTATTCTTCTAACTGTCACATTTGCACTTTTAGTTTCATCCTCTCTTATTAAGTATCGCTCAACCTACAGATTCATTCAGCTGTTAAATCTTGTCATTTCTTTCCCACAGTGTCTCTCAACTTTGTCTTATTCTCTTTAACAATCATCATTCTATTTCAATACTTCATTATCTCATCCACAGACTATTCTAATAGCTTCCAAATTGGTGTCCCTGCCTTTAATCTCTTTGCTCTCCAATGTACCTTCTTGGCCTTATATTTGTATCAATTCTTTACATATTTCAGTTATTAGACCATCATTATATTAGTTTATTTGTAGGAATTTCTTCCCATCTAATCGGTTCCTTTCTCTCTAATTCTAATGGCCTTTAGTTTACTTGTGCCCTGTACATCTTTTTGTTTGTTTGTTATTTTTTTGTTTTTTTGCTATTATTTTACTTGACTTGTCTATTTTGCCTTTTGTTAATAATTTTATTCTTTTCTTTAATAACTTTATTCTTAAGAGGAGATTTTGTTCTGTTTTGTTTTGTTTTGTTTTAAATCAGATACAGAGTTGTTTTCCTCCATAGGTATCTTATATTTTTCACTTTATCAAACACTGGATTATTGAGCTTTATTGTTTATGATTATTTTTGTCTAGTTTTTCCACTGATTCATCTATCTATTTTTAACTAATATCAGAGCAATTTTGATGACTTCTATTTTATAATGTATTTGAGTTTTTGAAGTGCTATTCCTTCTTCTTCTCTTACTCTTCTTCATTTCCTTTCATATTTTAAATCTTTTACTTTTTCAAATGAGGTTTTTTTCTTTTTTAAAAAATCAAGTTGTATGTAGTATCTCCTTGGTAATTTGATTGGTAATAAATGTAATACATTCCCTTTATTAATAAAGGTAGAAATTCATTTTGGTGTATTGTCAATTTTATTATACTGGCACAATCTAACCATGAGCATTGAATATTTTCCCAGCTATTTAGGTTGTTCTTGAGCACTTTGCAATTTAGCCTATGTAAGTCCTTGTGTGTGCTTTGACAATTTAATCACATAATATTTTATGTATTTGCAGTTATTTGGAATGATTTTTATCTTTTTTATGATTGCCTCATGTTTGTTTTTTATTCTATAGAAATGCTATTGATTTTTTTTTTTGCATTGTTTTGCTGAGGCAATTGGGGTTATGTGACTTTCCCAGGGTCACACAGCTGGGAAGTCTTAAGTGTCTGAGACCAGATTTGAACCTAGGTTCTCCTGACTTCGGGGCTGGTGCTCTATGCACAGTGCCATCTAGCTGCCCCAGTGCTGTTAATTTTTAACAATTTATTTTGCTGCCTGCAACTTTGCTGAATCTACTATTTTGTTAGTATCTTTGCTGATTATATAGGATTTTCCACATAAACAAAAATATCAGAGAATAGGAATAGTTTTATGATCTCATTTCTTGTTTTTAATGCCTTTAATTTATTTTTTGACTTATTGCTATTATTGAGTTTTCTAGAATAATAGCATGTAACAGGGGAAGGAGTGGATTTATTTAATCACTCCAGTATTTATTAGAAAAACAATCTAGTGAATATGCACTGTATAGGCTTGCTTTGATTTTAAGAAAAATGTGTTTTATGATATTATATAAAAGGTCCCTCTTTGCCTATAATTTGTAGAATAAGGGAGACCTGAGTTCAAGCCCAGCCTTAGATATTTACTAGCTGTATGACTCTAGTCAAGTCATTTAACATTTTTCAGCTTCAAGATCTTCAATCATTAAATGAGGGTAATAACAAAAACTCCCTATCAAGTTATTACTAGTATCAAATGAGATCTTATTTGAAAAGTGCTTAGCATAATACCTGATACATAGTAATCATCATATAAATGTTGACTATTATATTATCCTCCCAACAACTTTGTAATGTAAGAGCTATTTTTGTCTCCATTTTATAGTTAAGAAAAATGAAACAAACAGAAGTTAAATGATTTGCCTCATATCACACAGATAATAAGTGTCTGATTCTGACTCCAGACTCAATATCATGCCTCTAGTATCATGGATGATGGTTTAGCAAGACATTGAAGCATGATTCAAAAGGTAAGAAAAGAAATAAGAAAGAACAATGTATGGTTAGAAGTGTCAAGTGAAACTATGAAATCAAGATGGAGAAGAACTGAAAAAAAGTACATTAAAATTAGCAATTAAAACATTATTATTATTATCTTTGGGAACAATAGTTTTAATCCAGTATTGAAGTGAGAAGCTTGATAGTAATAATTTGAGAATAGCAGTTGAACACACACACTATGAAAACACACACACAATTTAGTGTAGAAATTCTAAAGTCACTAGTGGATGCTATGCAATGTCATCAACAAAATGTTAGCTTAGACATTTTTTTCTGATCCTCCCACTCTCTTAAATTTCTCCAAAATAGAAATTTTATGCCACAGATAAGGAAACTTTAGTTCTCTGCATAATCTAGAATTTAATTGGAATATTGAATGCAATATTAATATAAATATATTAATTTAGAATATATTAGAATATAAAATGCAAAATACCATTAACTCACCAGTCCTGAAATCACTCAGCATCACTCCTCTATCTCCCATGTTACTGGAGCATATACTCAAGTGTAAGTATCACTGGTAGGAGCTTAAAGAGAAATTAGAGGGATGGACTATTTCCCCAAAATCCAGAGGCCTTACCCAGCACTTAGTACTATGCCTGGCGCATAAGAAACAACATTTATTGACTGACCAAATAACTGACTCCTGACACTATTGTATTAGCCTACTAAAATCCATGTTTCCTAGTATAATTTAGCAGAGAATAATCACTATGAGGAAAAGGGGAGAGTTCATTGAATGATAAGTAAATGCTTTCTAGCCTTCATGTCCCTCTTGAGTTCCAGTCCCACATAATAAAAAGAATTATGGGCATTTTGTGCCCAATCTCAAACTCAAAATGTTCAAAACATAACTTACTATCTTCTCCCTCTTAACCCACCATTGCTCCCTAAAATCTCATCTTTGTGAATTTCCTTTTTTTGAGTACTGTAGTCCTGCCCGTTTCTAGGCTTACAATCTTATCCTTGACTCCTCAATCTCACTCACGCACATGTCCAGCAAGCTACCAAATCTTGCCATTTTTACTTTCCAAGCAGACCACACTTCCTTTTTTTTAATTTTAATTTTAATTTTTTTTATTTAATAGCCTTTTATTTACAGGTTATATGCACGGGTAACTTTACAGCATTAAAAATTGCCAAACCTCTTGTTCCAATTTTTCACCTCTTATCCCCCACCCCCTCCCTCAGATGGCAGGATGATCAGTAGATGTTAAATATATTAAAATATAAATTAGATACACAATAAGTATACATGACCAAACCGTTATTTTGCTGTACAAAAAGAATCAGACTCTGAAATATTGTACAATTAGCTTGTGAAGGAAATCAAAAATGCAGGTGGGCATAAATATAGGGATTGGGAATTCAATGTAATGGTTTTTAGTCATCTCCCAGAGTTCTTTCTCTGGGCGTAGCTGGTTCAGTTCATTACTGCTCCATTGGAAATGATTTGGTTGATCTCGTTGCTGAGGATGGCCAGGTCCATCAGCTGGTCATCATATAGTATTGTTGTTGAAGTATATAATGATCTCCTGGTCCTGCTCATTTCACTCAGCATCAGTTCGTGTAAGTCTCTCCAGGCCTTTCTGAAATCATCCTGTTGGTCATTTCTTACAGAACAGTAATATTCCATAATTTTCATATACCACAATTTATTCAGCCATTCTCCAACTGATGGACATCCATTCAGTTTCCAGTTTCTAGCCACTACAAAAAGGGCTGCCACAAACATTCGTGCACATACAGGTCCCTTTCCCTTCTTTATAATCTCTTTGGGATATAATCCCAGTAGTAACACTGCTGGATCAAAGGGTATGCACAGTTTGATAACTTTTTGAGCATAGTTCCAAACTACTCTCCAAAATGGTTGGATTCGTTCACAACTCCACCAACAATGAATCAATGTCCCAGTTTTCCCACATCCCCTCCAACAATCATCATTATTTTTTCCTGTCATCTTAGCCAATCTGACAGGTGTGTAGTGGTATCTTAGAGTTGTCTTAATTTGCATTTCTCTGATTAATAATGACTTGGAGCATCTTTTCATATGACTAGAAATAGTTTCAATTTCTTCATCTGAGAATTGTCTGTTCATATCCTTTGACCACTTTTCAATTGGAGAATGGCTTGATTTTTTATAAATTAGAGTTAATTCTCTATATATTTTGAAAATGAGGTCTTTATCAGAACCTTTAACTATAAAAATATTTTCCCAGTTTATTGCTTCCCTTCTAATCTTGTCTGCATTAGTTTTGTTTGTACAAAAACTTTTCAGTTTGGTATAATCAAAATTTTCTATTTTGTGATCAGTAATGATCTCTAGTTCTTCTTTGGTCATAAAGTCCTTCCCCTTCCACAGGTCTGAGAGATAAACTATCCTGTGTTCCTCTAATTTATTAATAATTTCATTCTTTATGCCTAGGTCATGAACCCATTTTGACCTTATCTTGGTATACGGTGTTAAGTGTGGTACATTGCCTAGTTTCTGCCATATTAGTTTCCAATTTTCCCAGCAATTTTTATCAAACAGTAAATTCTTATCCCAAAAGCTGGGGGCAGACCACACTTCCATCTTTTTTCTCTCTACTTACAAAGCCCCACCTACTCCTTTTCAGGCCCTAATCTTGCAAATGGATTATAACAATAACTATATAAAGTCTTCTCAATATACCCCTCTCCAATACAATAGTCAATTTTATTTTCCTAAAGCATAGGTTTCACCAAATCATCCTCTTACTCTATAAATTCTATTGGCTTCCTAGCAATCAAATGTATACTTCTTTGATAATCAAAGCCCCTAACAACCAAGCCTTGTTATGTACACAATAGTTAGATATAATGATCTTCACTCCATTCCTCATATACAACACCCTATTTTCTTTCTCTCTTCCCTCGCATTGGTTGTCCTCCATGCCTAGAATCTTTCTATATTCATCTCTGCCTATTTCAATTGCTAGTTCCCCTTAAAACTCAGTTTACATGACTTTTTTGATATTCCCTAAGTGACAGTCTCTTCCCTCCAAATTACCTTGTATATATTCTATGTAAATATAAATATATATATATATATATACATATATATATTTCATTCTGGCTACATTATAAGCTGTATAAATTCATATATATCCAAGCATATACACATATGTATACATATACATAGATATGTGTATATATATGTACATATATATGTGTGTTTGTTTTCACATTCTTGTATCTGAAGTATATACCACAGTGTTCAATACATAATAGATGATGAAAAATATTTGATTGATAGATATAGCATTAAAATGTGAAGTAAATTAGAAGCTAAGGCAAGAATTACAATAATAACATTAAAAGAATCTACTAGTTGTTTTCACATTCTAGGAACTTAATAAATGTCTAGTAATATGATATTACCTTACTTGTAATTATTTCTACCATTCAAACATATTTCTGCTTTTCTGATGAAGATAGCTAAATTTGATCCTTTGAACAGGTGGGAAACAGATTATACATGAAGTTAAGTGAAGTCTCAGTATTTTTTTGTTTTGTTTTGTTTTATTATGTGAGAGTGTTGACTCATATAATCCCAAAGAGCACTTCTAGCTTTGACATTCTGGGATTGTAAGGTCCCAGGATACAGCTGGAAATTTACCATCCACTGAATCCTAGGCTGGCACTGCTGCCTACCCATGTTCAGTGTATAATTAAATATCCACCACCTGCTACTTGAAGAGCTCTGGATGGTTAAACAATATCACATGGATTTAGTCTGTCTATTCTGCCAATGTGAATGATGGAACAGGCTGGTATTATCATCTGTTTTGCAAATAGCAGCATCAAAATGGGTTTTGCAAAAGCAGATTTTGGAGGTAGGGAATCTGGTTTTGGAGTTATGGAACTAAAGAACAAATTGAAAAGTCATTTGGAAAACATCACGATTATTAATGCTTATTTCTACCCATTGCTTTGTTTTTTAAAGCACTTCCCAATTATTATCCAATTTCATCTACATAGCATTTCTATGAGACAGAATTTTTTCATTAACATCATCCTCACTTTACTGATTAGGGCACTGAGGCTTTAAGTGGTAAACTCTCTTGTCTTACCTTGGAAGAGACAGAAATAAAAGTCTGAATCTCAAGATTCCATCTCCAATTTCTGTGGCACCAGTTTTTGCTTATTACCTCCCCACATAGAAAGAATTTGCTTTCATGTGCAATTTCCTATATATTATTTTCTAAAATTTTATCTCCATGAGTCAACATGACATTATTATCATCTTCATCAAAAAAGAAATTTCAGAAAGAATGCCTTAGCATGAGGACTGGAATGGAGAAAATTGAAAAGGCCTTCTATAGAAGGTGATATTTGAGCTGAATGTAAAGGAAGAAAAAAAAACACTGTCTGGGGACATCCAGAAAAAAAGGTACTTAGGGAGACGGTGGATTATATTATGCTATGGACAGTAAGAATCTCCACCCACCTACACTAACAGTCTGTGTTCTATTCCCATTAATAATATTCATTATGGTAACCACCTGTATCTTAAGGTGTCATTTAAATCTAACAAAATACAATTCCACAAAATCTTATAATTGCAGATTTTTCTCTTTAGTATGAAATGAAGCTATCATTATTAGGAACAAGGTTTTTCCTAATGTAACTGAAAAAAGTGTTAATGTATTGAAATTCTTGCTTAAGATGAGCCCAATTACAATATATCACCAAGAACTATTTGCCAATGTTTAATATTGTCTTCATTTAAATCTACAAAATAATTTCTATGTAGTGAAGTTATTAAGAAAAAAAATGAAACACTAGGGGGAGATCACATTTAAGTAGATGTGAACTAAGTGACTATGGAAATATTTTATTTCTGCAATGAAAAAAAAATTAATCACAATACAATATTACCTGAATAATAAATAGGGTCATCAGGTTAAAAAAAGAAAGTGTCTCTCAGTTCGTTAAGGGGTTCAATATAAATGCTCAGGAAATCATTAGCTGAGTTACCAATCCCTGAGATTTCCTCTGTAGTGATTGCAACACAGAATGGAAGTAATAGAGAGAAACTTTGGTTCTTAATTGTTCTCTCTGCTCCGGCAACTCTTTTTATGTGTTTGGAAGAACCCTTAGAATAGTGTCTCGGGAAAGTGGCAGACAGTTTCTCCATTTGTATTCAGTTAATGCCTTCTAGAGAAATGACCCTAATTTCTAAACCAAACAATAATTTTTCAGTCCTGGCTCTTGGGAAAAGTGAGAGAGAATGAATCAGACAGACAGATACTGATAGAGACAGGCAGAGACAAAGAAAAAGATATAGAAACAGACAGAGAAAGAAAGAGATATTCCTAGCTATATGACTCTAGGCAAGTCACTTAGCCCCAATTACGAAAGAAAGAAAGAAAGAAAGAAAGAAAGAAAGAAAGAAAGAAAGAAAGAAAGAAAGAAAGAAAGAAAGAAAGGAAGGAAGGAAGGAAGGAAGGAAGGAAGGAAGGAAGGAAGGAAGGAAGGAAGGGAGAGAGGGAGGGAGGGAGGGAGGAAGGGAGGAAGGGAGGGAGGAAGGGAAGGAGGAAGGGAAGGAGGAAGCAAGGGAAGAAGGAAGAGAGAGAGGGAGGAAAGGAAGAAAGAAAGAAAGAGAGAGAGAGAGAGAGAGAGAGAAGGTTCTAAAATTCAGTATTGTTTCTTGTATCAATTACAGAATCTATAATGTTCATTTTGTAGAAAGAAAAGATAATAAACATTTATTAAGTGTCTACTGTGTACCAAATACCAAATTAAATAAGTGTTTTATAAATATTGCTTCATTTGGTCCAAATAACAATTTTAGGAGATAGGAGTTATTAATATCTCCATTTTATAGATCAGGAAACTGAGAAAGACAAATGTAATAAATTATTTGTCTAGGGTCACAAAATAAGTGTCAAAGTTGAGATTTACCCTCAAGTCATCCTGACTACAGAATCTGTGCTCCATTCACTGTAGCATCAAACTATTTTTATCAAGAGATCTCTAGGGGGAAAAATTTTATATAATTTTAAGAATTAAGATATCCTTGTATTTCATAGAATTTAAAGCAAAAGTAAAGTTTTTATATATTAGTCATCACAAATCATGATTTAGAGTTGAAAACTTCTTCAGAAATCTAGTTCAACCCACTCATTACATATGAAGAAACTGAATTAAAGTAAGTTCTCAATATCACACAGATAGAAAATTAAAAACTTGCATTTTAAAATAGTTCCTCAGAAAATAGTTGAAAAGAGAAGAGTTTGTTTATTTTATCAGAGGTATCTAACATCCAGACTGTATAACATTAAAGATAATATTTCCAGTTATTGTGAACCACATTAATATATAATTGGAAAATATCTAACAAAATAAATAATCATAGAATAGTCCATAGTCAATGTTAATATATGATTTTCTAAGGCAATCTAAGGGATCCTTATGTATCGTTCAGTAGCCCATTATTTGAATTTGATACCACCGCCTGGAATCATATCAAATAACTTCTATTAATCTACTTCCTTCAAAGTTGAGAGTTTTCATTTCTCCCAGGATGTTGTAGGGTTGTTGCATTAAGGTGATAGAATGGATAGGTCTGTCCTTTTAAATCTTCACCTCAAAGATCCCAGTGAACTTGATCATAATCTTGACTCTTGCTAAACAGTTTATCTTAGTTATCTACTCACAGCATAGAGCTGACTTCCTCTGAACTTAAATGAAAGGTATCCGAATGTGGTCGAAAGACTAGAAGCCAAAAAGTTGGGGTCAAATTCTAGCTCACTCTCTTACTATAGGTAGGACAATGAACCCTTAATTTCTACCACTTCTTGGTTTGTATTCCAAATAGGTTAGAGAAAAAGGTAAAGGACCTATCTTTACACTTCTTTTTGTGGTAGCAAACAATTGAAAATTGAGAGATTGCTCATCACTTGGGAAGGCTGAACAGGTTGTGGCATATGATTACAATGGAATACTATTATTCCATAAGAAATGACAAAGGGGATGGCTTCAAAAGAGGGGAAAAATAAGAAGATCTATATCAACTGTAAAAAGCTCAATTAACAGAACCAGGAGATCATTGTACATGACAAGAACATGATTTTAATGATGACCAATAATGAAAGACATCAGCTACTCTGATCAATATAAGGATCAAAAACAATTTTGAAGGATTTTCAGCAAGCAATCACAGCTTTAGAACACTTGATGAAAATTGCTTTCCATCTCTAAGAAGAGAACTCTGAGTGTAAATTAAAATAAAATTTCTCACTTTATTTTTCTTGGTTTTGTGTGTGCCACATGACTAATAAGGAAATATGTTTTTACAAGATTTCACATGTATAATTGGTATAATATTGCTTACCTTCTCAGTTGGTGAAAAGGCTCTGGAGGGAAGGGGAAAATTTGGAATACAAAATATTTTTTTAAATGTTAAAAGTTATAGGAAGTGGAGTCAAGATGTCTCAGTAAAGATTGGAACTAAACCCCCAACTCCTCCAAATACCTTTAAATAATGACCAAGTAAATTCTATAGTGGCAGTACCCACAAAAAGATGGAGTGAAACAATTGTCCAGCCCAAGACCACTTACAAAATCTGCAGGAAAGGTCAGTTGCATCCAGGAGACCTTGGAGCACAGCCCAGCATAGGCTGCACCCATGCAGACCTGGCCCCAGCAAACTAGTAGTGACTGAATCAGTGGCAGCAGTGGTGATTTCCAGACTTCTCAGGCCACAGATGCCAAAGACAGTTGAGGAGGTCAGTAGGAAAGGTCCATAGAACCTGGGTGAGAGTACCACATAGTCTAGCTCAGGTTATGCTAACATAGCCCAGGTCCAAACAAATCAGCAGCAGGATGCATGAATCAGCAGTGGTTTTGCCAGAGCTCTCTATCCTCAGAGAGTAAGAGGGTTTGAACAACTGGTCAGAAAGAGATTATGAAAGTCTCTTTGTTTACACTGAGGAAGGAATCTGCTACTTTGTCTATACTCAGATTCAGGTTGAAGTGCCAGATTGAGAAGGAGGATTAGCCACCTGAGCTTGTGGCCACAATGTAGTGGGGACTCTCTTCTCAGTTACAGAGTAGAAAGAGTGCTTATGGTCAAAAGCAAAATATAGGTCAGGAAAGTAGTAAATTCCTCTTCTTAGACCATATCACTTTAGAAAAACTTCAAATTTATGGATCCCTAGAAGTATCTATGAAAACAGCTATACAAAACCTCTGAAGCTTGAAGCAGTGCACTCCACTCTGGCAGCAAAGCCCTACTTTAACAAAACATTAAAAGTAATTAATAGGCAGACATAATGATCAAACCACAGGAAAAATTCCTGACCTTAGAAAATTACTCTGATGTCATAGAAGATCAAACACATACTCAGAAGAAGATAACAAAGGCATAGCTTCTACATCCAAAGGCATCCTTTCTTGGGGGAAAGGAAAGGAGATATGTAGAGTGGAGTAACTTATCTCACACAAAAGAGACCACAAAAAGTTTTTGAAGTGGAAGGGAAGAGGGAGAAGGTGAGGGAATGTTGGTGAACCTTACTTTCATCAAAAGTGGTCCAAAGAGGGAATACCATACACACTCAAATGAAGGTAGAAATATATATTTCCATATAGGCTAGAGGGAGAGGAGAGGAATAAGAGAATGGGAAATGGGGATAAAAAGGAGGACAGATTGGGGAAGGGTAGCCAGAAGCAAAATGCCTTTTGAGGAAGGACAGGGTTAAAAGAGATATAGGAAAGGGATACATAGCAGGGAAGAAAGGAGAGAAAGACAAAGAAAGAGGGAGAAAGAGAGAAAGAAAGAAAAAAGAGAAAGAGAGAGAAAGAATAGAGAATAGAATAAACAGCAGCAGGGGAAACAGGACAGAAGGAAAAATAGCAATAATTGTGAAAACAATTAAAGCAAGATTTTCTATTAAAAGTCTCAGACACATAGAGAACAGAGTGAAATTTACAAAAATAAGACATTCTCCAATTGATAAATGGTCAAAAGATATGACGTTTTCAGATGAAGTAATCACAACTATATATAGAGTTAAGTGAAAAAAATGCTCTCACTATTAATTGGAGAAATGCAAGCTGAAACAATTATAATATACTACTTCATACCTACAGAACAGTACGGAAAGGAAAAAATGATAAATGGTAAAGGGGATGTGGAGAAAATGAGACATTAATGCATTAGGGTGGAGTTGTGAACTGATCGAACCATTCTGTAGAGCAATTTGTAACTATTGCCAAAGGGCTATAAAACATACATACTCTTTGACCTAACAATACCACTCAATATCACTACTAAGTTTGTATTCCAAAAGAGAATTTTAAAAAAAGGAAAAAGGTAAAGGATTTATATGGACAAAATTTTCTGAGAACAAAGATTTAGAAATTTAGGGTAAACCCATCAACTGGGGAATATTTGAATAAATTGCATTATGTGATTGTGATGGAATGCTATTGTGCTATAAGAAATTACGAGGAGGACACTCTCAGAAAAACTTGGAAAGACTTATATGAACTGATACAAAATGCACAAAGTACCAGCAATATCATTGTGAGATGGCCAGCTGTGAATGACTTAGCTATCTTTAGCAATAGAGTGATCCATGACAACCCTAAAGGACTTATGATGAAAAATGCTATCTATCCCCAGCGAAAGAACTGATGGTATCTGAATACAGATTTAAGCATACTTTTTAAAAAACATCATTTTTCTTCAAATTTTTGGGGAGGAGGGAGTCTGTTTTCTTTTACAAAATGACTATATGGAAATATTTTGCATAACTATACATGTATAACCTATATGGAATTTCTTGCCTTTTCAAGAAGGGTTGGAGGTGGGGAGGAAAGAATGAAGAGAATTTTGAACTCAAATTTTTAAAAACAAATGGGAAAATGACATACTAAATTAAATTTTAAAAATAAATAATAATAAAAAGGAAATCATAAAAGGAAAATGTAATTGGAAAATAAAATTAAAAGAGAAAATAAAAAGGAAAGAAAGCAAGTACATGAATTACACATATGAGCATTAAGAATATATTTGCAGACTTCCAGGATCCAAGATGGTAGAATAAGCAATAAATCCTTGTCACTCTCCCATATTTATCCCCAAACAACTACAAAACAGCACCTTCGATCAAATTCAGGAATAACAGAACAAAAAATGGGATAAAATAATCTTTTAGGCCAAGAAACTTGTAGATTGCCAGGAAACATCTCTCCCATTTGACAAAAACAGGAGCACAATCGAGGATAGGAAGAGTCCCAGCCACCTCGGTAAAGAAGCAGGAGATCCTCAGCCCCAGTATGGTGGAACAAGCAAATGATTTAATTGGTCTGTAATCAAATATGACAAAAAGGAAAGAGATAAATATTGAAGAAGATGTGGGGAAACTGGAACACTAATGCACTGATAGGGAAGTTTTGAAGTGATCTAACCATTTTGGAGCAATATTGGGAACTATGTCCAAAGGGCGATCAAATTATACATGTCCTCTGATCTAGTAGTAATACTAGTAGGTCTGTATCCCAAAGAGATCATCAGAAAGGGAAAAGAATCTACATGTGCAAGCATATTCTAGCAGTCCCTTTCATGGTCACAAAATTTTGGAAATTGAATGGATATCTATCAATTCAGGAATGGCTAGAGATGCTATGGTATATAAATATGATGAATTACTATTGAGCAATAAAAAAATGGTGAGCAGATCCAGGAAACATTGTACACATTATCAGCAACACTGTGATGATCAACTATGAATGACAGTTCTTTTCAGCATCAAAATGATTCAAGACAAATACAATGGACTTTCGAAGGAAAATGCTATATTCACATCCAGATAAAGAACTGATGGGCTCTCATAGCATATTAAAGCATACTTTTTTTTTTCACTTACTTTATTCTTTTTCATGCTTTTTTCCCTCTTTTTTGACCAGTTTCTTCTTGTACAACTCTGGCTAATATGGAAATATGTTTAACATGATAGCATACGTATACCTATATTAAATTGCCTACCACTGGGGCAATGAGGTGGCAAAGTGGATAGAGGACCAGCCCTGAAATCAGGGTCCTGAGTTCAAATCTAGTATCAGACACTTAACACTTCCTAGCTGTGTGACTCTGGGCAAGTCCCTTAACCCCAATTGCCTCAGGAAAAAAAAAAAAAAAAAAGTTTACCATTTGAGGAAGAGAAGAGGTGAAGAAGAATGTTTAACTTAAAAACTTGTAAAATTAATGCTAATTATTTTATCTTGCCATGTAATTGGGGAAAATAAAATACTATTTATAAAAATAATATTTGTGCAAAGAAAATTTGAAGAAAATAATAGTCTAAGCTGGACTTGCTGAGGAGTATTAGTGAAGCAATATTACTTTAAGAAAAAGAGCATCTAATCTTTACAGTCAGAAGACAAGAAGTTGAATCCTTTAGTTGGCATTTATTGCTCTGAGGTCTCAGTGGAAAACATATATTTTCTATACTTCAATTTCTTTTTTAAATTGTAATAATCATACCTATACCATCATGGAGTGAAAGTAAAGAAAGTGATTAGTTTAGCTACAGAAATGCAGCTTAGCATCATTTTTATTTCATTAGAACCTGGCCTGCTACTGGGGTTTCCAACTTGGATAACACATATCTACACTATCAGGATCACAACTTGTTACCCAAATTTCAGGATTTTTTAGAACTTGGAATTTTTGACTGAAAGAAGAAGAAAATATATTAAAATATATGATTGATATTTACAAGTATTGTGAAGTTCTAGCAAATTGAAGAAAGATTAAATTGTTATATGGTTCAACTCAGAAGGAAGAGTTCTTGTTCAGTTCTTTTCATTTTATTTTAGTTGTTTTAGTGATAGGAATTCAGAGTAGAGGAAAGGGTAGAACACTGGCCTTGAAGTCAGAAGAATATGAGTTCAAACCTGGCTTCAAACACTTGATACTTTTTAATTGGATAATACTGGGCAAGTCATTTAACCCTACTTGCATTGCATTTTTGCAAGCAAACAATAACAACAAATGATTATGACATAACTAAGGAGTTGAATTGGTTCATCAAATGATCAAAATGGAGAAAAGAGGAGAGAATAACTAATACGAGGGAGATGATCTGAGAGAGAAATAAGATTCCAAATGATTGAAGGTCCAATTGTGTGAATGAAGAATAGTATTTAGTAAGGCAAGGAAAGGATAGAGTCAGAGATAGTTAATTATAGTCCAATAACACTATTTAGCAATTCTTGAACATTAAGGTAGTAGCATATCTATTGGTGATCAGGAGATCAAAGATATGTGTGAAGGTTGGTTAGAGAAGTAGATCATGGAAAGGAAGTAGGTTGAAGAACTGAGGAGTTAGCATATTTGAATAAAAGTATATATATATATATATATATATATATATATATATATATATTAGAATCCCCTGATATAAGGCAAGGGTTGGGAAAAGGAAAAAAACATTTTAACTATGAGCTGAGCTCATTGAGGAAGAAAAGGGAGTTCCCTGGCAGTTTGTAGAAAACAGATACCAGGATTTTAATTGGGTGATAGATATGAATTGAAAGAACCTCAAAGGAGAGGTAACTAAGTGATAGAAGTGAAAGGACAATATGCAGACTACACTGGGGAGCAAGGAATATTCTAGTTCCCTGGATGATCCACTGAGCCAAAAAAAGAATAAAGATGCAGTTGGAGCGAATAGAAAAGGATCCTATTTCATCAATGGGGAGTCAGACTTCAGGTTTACCTAGAAGATGGAAAGAGTTTGAAAGTTCAAGATTTAGGATGAATGCAAGTTTGCTGTCTCTGTTCAGGCAGATGGAATTTACAGGATCCAGCCCAGCTCCTTGCTTCCTTCCCTCAGGAAATAGGTAGAACAAAAGATAGAATATGCAGAGGGGAAAATCAGAGGAAATTCAACTTCTTTGTTTTTAAAATGAAGACTGTATCTGCAGTATGCAATTCAAGATTATTATGAGGCGATATAAAATAATTATTATGACACAATAAATTTTAAATTATTATTTATTTTCAAGTGAGATATTTGCAAAGTGCTTAGCACAATACATGGTAGGTGCTTAATAAATTCTGCTTTCTTTCCTCTTCCCTTCCCTATGTAACTAATCTTATTGAGCTATAATCTTGAAAGGAAGAATTATTTGCCTTACTCAGTATCCTTGGAATTCAACTCAGTGCTTGGCACATAATAGGTGTTTAATAAATGTTTATTGAATGACTCACCATATATTGATTCAGTTTGTGGCAACTGTAGTATAATGGTGCAATTCTACTTCAGAGCCTAAATTTATTATACATTATATCTAATGTTCTACATGATTCATTTCCCTTCTCAAAATCAGTTTTTTTATTTGGAAAATAGAATATATGTTTCCCAAGTTTTCTTTCAGCTACAAATACAACAAATTCATTTGCAGAAAGTGAATTTCGTAGTGATCATATTGTCTTTAAATAGTGCTTCCAGAGTATACCCTCCAATACTGAAGGGAGACAAGGAACAATTATGCCCTGAAAATAGGGGATGTTATGTTCTTCATTAGAAAAAGATCCATTTTGTTGTGTTTTCTCAAATACTGGTTATTTAGCATAGAAGGAAAGGAGAATAAATTACTCTCTCAGACACTGAATTTTTTCTAAAATATTTTCTCTTATTCAGTGTAAATAAAACTTGAGTACAAATTGTTGGTATTTTTATTTCTTGCTGTTTTTGATCACTGGCTGTGAGCACACTGAAGATGGGTAGTCTGAGACTGAATAATATGCCCTGAACAACCCTCAGTTATGTTAGAGTTGATGTGTCTAATTAGTTTGGGCTTAGGGGAATTGGATCAGGAGGCCAAGTACTCCACTCTTACAATGAATCGTTTTTTTTTTTTTTTCCTCTACATCTGCTTAAATAAATCAATTTCTGGTTCCATTGATAGCTGCAGTTAGCTATCTGCTTTCCCAACCAAATGTAGCACTTGGCTTTTACTTTTCATTACTCACTAAGGTGATCTACATTCGATTAAGGATAGTACACTTTTAGTAGATTATAGGTGAATAACATCCCTCAGTATTAAGAGATTTAAATGGACCTCTGAATATTCACAAATAGTTCTCTTTCATGTTCAAAACGTACAATGTACTCTGCTCTCAGATAGAACCATAAGGGAGAGGGGCCCAAAAGGGGATGTTGTCATAGAGGGGATTTAAATGGGATCCTTTAAAAGGGCAGGAGGACACTGAGCAAGAATTATACAATGATATAGGACTTCACAGGTCACATGTAATTTTGACAGTGGAGAGGCTATGCTCCCACATATTAGTCACATCATGGTAACTTTTTGAGTGGATAAAAAATAATGTTGCCATTAATTTAAAAAAAATAAGGTGATGCATTTTTCTCTATACTCAACAAAAGAAAAGAAAAGACTAAATTTAGACTCAGAAATATATGAATCTACATCCTTGGCTTTATATTCTTAATTCACTTAACTGTCTCAGTCTTCTTAACTGTAAAATGGGGATAATAAAACATGCACTCCCCACCTATAATTTTGAGGAAATCACTATTTAAACTGTTATAAACATATACAGAAAAGCAAGTAAAGAATTCTGCATTGTAGTTTCATATTTTCAAGGCATTTCATGGGTCTCTTAATCCCTCAACAGACTTTGTATGGTAGACTGACAGATATTTTAATTTTACATTCTACAGATGAAGTTCATGAAGGCTGGGTGATTTTCACAAAAATTATACCATTGATGATGGTCAAAATAGGTTAAAAAAAAACAACTGAGATTTTCTTCAATCCAATACTCTGCTTGAAACACCAGGCTGTCTTTTTTTCCAGATTTCGTCTCTTGGGTAGATAATAATGATAGCAATAATATTCATGTCATCCACAGAAGATCACCCCCAATGTTTCATTTTGGCATGCACTATAGGTCATGCTAGTTTCTCAAAGGCTATGCTGATATATCATAAGTTTTCATATGTCCTGCCATCCAGACAAACAATCCTTACTTGGCTTGTACGTTAAATACAAGCCAACCCAAATGGAATTCATACTGGTGGGCAAGATCATTGTATTCCAAAAGGAGCCAGATTGGAATAACTAAAAGATGGAAGCCGTAGATAAGGAAATGATTTAGGATGAAAAGACATTTATTCCCTACAGAACAGGCATTCCACAGGGCACTTGTGGAAGGGGAGAATGGAGTTTATTTGGATCTTTGGTTTGGGGATGTTAAAAGGGATTGGAATAGTTTAAATATGAGCCAAGTGATAAATAGTATTTTTTCTCCTTAGGATCATCCCAGTGGAATACAGATTCATCATCTGAATGTTGCACACCACACAATTTTCAGAAATCTGAAATATGAAAGTAAGTTTTCTTAGCTCAGTTAATTTTAGGAATTTGAGAAATCATATAATATGAAAAATTTAAATAGAAGCACAAGACATATACAAATGTACTTATCCATGTGGAGAATAGAATGGAGTTCATAATGATAACTAATCTGAATTGTCTATTTAGAAGTAAGAGGATTTTTCAAAATTTCATGGGTAGTATGATCCTGGAATTTAGCCTTCTAGTTGGAGAACAAAATATTCCTAGTAATGGACTGCTTTAGAGATTGCTTTAAAAGTTACTAAACTTAAATCAAAAATTTAGGAATTACAGTGTTTAGAGAAAATGAGGCAATTTCTGGTCATCATGCATGATGCAAGAAAGAATAATGATTTTTTTTAGTTTGAGCATTATATCCTAAAAATTACAGGATCTGGCAACTAATTGGGTATGGAATGGAGTATGAGAGAGAATAGTTAGGAATGCGACCTAAGTTGGGAGGCTGGCAGGATGGTGGTACTCTTGATATTTTTGATATACAATATAAAAGTTGGAACAAGAGAAGGGCTTGCAGGGGGGATAGAGTGGGGAAGATATTCAATTCCTTTTTGGATATGTTGATTTTAAAATATTTATGGGACATAGAGATCAAGATATCCAAAAGCTACATAAAAATATGTTAGGATGAGCAAAGAAATAAGAAATTTTTATTATTCAATCATTTCAGTTGTGTCTGATTCTTCGTGACCCCATTTTTGGTTTGTCTTTGCAAAAATACAAGAATACCTTTCCATTTTCTTCTCCACCTCATTTTACAGGAGAAATAAGGTCACAAACAATAACTCAGGTTTGATGTGACTGATGAACTATGGTCGAACTATCTCCTTCTTATTTCTGTATTCTATACCTCTTTTAATGCAATCTACAATTGTGTTAATATTTCTACCTTACTGGGAACTGAGATTGGGAGCATGACAGTGACTATTTCAATGAAAAACAGGTAGAAAAACAGAATGCAGTTTTGAATCTCTGTCTTATGATTCCAAATCCAGCAGTGTTTCTGCTGTATCACAGGACTGATATCTCAGAAAGTTCTAGTTATGTTTTAAAAATGTCTGAAATGATAAAATAATGAATAGCTGAATTTTAATTTTATCTATTCCAATGGAGCTTTTCTAAATCCTAAACGCGCACACACACACACACACACACACACGCACACACACACATTCATTGCCTGTGACTTAGTGTACCCTCTGACCTATACCCAACCTCTGCTTTGAACAGTGGCATGCTGAACACTAATTGCCCAAATGACTACAATTGAAGAACACCAGATGAATTTGAGCAGCCAACCATCCAACAAAGAAATTTCCATCAATATTCATAGTACTTAGAATGCAGCAGAGCAGATATGCAAATTGATACTGATCTTTCTCTTTCTGAAAAGAGTTTTTTAAGGTTTCTAGAGGGAAAAAGGTAAAGAGATCATTGTCCCTGAAAAACAGGGTGTCTGGTGATGTTAGACATGATGCTCTTTCTATTGTACCATCTTGGCTCTTTTTGTTGACACTATCAAGAAACTGTCAGTACATAACTCATTAATCTTTCTCTATGTTTGTCATTCTTTACATTGTTTGTACACAGTCAGAACATCAAAGTTGAGTAAAATTCCAGTTATTTTAGGGGCATCATGATTTCAGATATTTACAAAGCTTTGGGTCTTTGATGCCAACTGTGGCAAGAGCAATATACCCCCAGTATACATGTAGAATGGTATTTGTTGTGTAAGTTGAAGAGAAGCAAAATAGACATGTCTAACCCCTTTCCCCAATACATTTCTTTTAAAAAAAATTAATGCTTACCAGAAGGGAAACAGAAGGGCACAATGACCACTCTGTTTTAAGAGGGATACTGTATTCTTGGCTCAGTAGGAAGACAGATGAAATTCAGTTTTATGCTGATAGTAACAATCCAAATTACTTTTATATGCACTAAAGGCTATTTATAGCTCAAAGACCTATGGTTCACCTCAACTACTCAGTGCTGTGAAGCACTGATTGATTAGTGATGAGGACATGATCCTAGAGAACAGGGCTGAACACTTCCATAGTGTACTCAACAGACCATCATCAATCAATGCTGAAGCCATTGATCCTTTACCTCCAGTTGAAATCCATCACTTCCTAGCTGAAGATCCAACTTAAGAAGTGGTTTTGAATGCCAATAGACTACTTTTGTGATACTGATTTTATTCCTGCTGAGATTTACAAAGTGCTGGGTCCATTGCTCACATAAAAGCTGACTGAAATTTTCCAGATCATATTGCAAGAGAAGGTTATGCCCCAGGACTTCAAGGATGTTGTCATTGTTCATCTCTAGTAAAGAAAAGGGAAGGTATTATCCTGTGAAAATCACAGGTGTCTCTCTCTTAGTCATTGCTGGCAAAATTCTTGCCAAAGTCCTCTTTAATAGTCTGATCCTACACCTGGAAGAAGATGATCTACCTGAGAGCCAGTGTGGTTTCAGAAGGGGACAAGGACAACAGAAACCAAGATGGTGGAAAGTAAATAGGACTTTGCCTGTGAGCTGCCCAGCTTCTCTCAGAATCAATTCTAGGTCAAGCCTCTAAATATA
This sequence comes from Sarcophilus harrisii, assembly GCF_902635505.1. Taxonomy (NCBI): domain Eukaryota; kingdom Metazoa; phylum Chordata; class Mammalia; order Dasyuromorphia; family Dasyuridae; genus Sarcophilus; species Sarcophilus harrisii. Next base: position 61,275,683 of record NC_045427.1, on the reverse strand, counting down.
TTTTGGAATGACAAAATCCAACACATGGAATATAATGATTTTCCAGCTTAAGATATTTTAGTAACATTAGTTTTATTTTTATTAAAGCTTTTTTATTTTCAAAACATATAAATAATTTTCAATATTCACCCCTGAAAAATCCTGTTTCAAATTTTCCCCTCCCATCTCCCTGACATGCAATTCTTCCATATATGTTTCCACAATTATCAAGCTGAGCAAGAAAAATCAGATCAAAAGGGGAAAAAAAGAACCAAAGTGCAAGCAAACAACAACAAAAAGAATGAAAATACTTTGTTGTGATCCACACTCAGTCCTCACAATTTTTTCTCTGGAGGTAGAAGGTTCTCTTCATCAGACTATTGAAATTGACCTGAATCACCTCATTGAAAGGAGTCACATAACTCAAAATTAATCATTATATAGTCTTGATGTTGCTGTCAACAAGGTCTCCTGGTTTTATTCACTTCACTTGTTTCATGTAAGTCTTTCCAGGCTCTCTGAAATCATCCTGCTGATCATTTCTTATAGAACAGCAATATTCCATAACATTCATATCCCTAGCCATTCTCCAGTTGATGGGCATCCATTCAATTTCCAGTTTCTAGCACCTACAAAAAGGGCTGCCACAAACATTCTTACACATGTGGGTTTCTTTCCCTCCTTTAAAATCTCTTTGGTATATAAACTCAGTAGAATCACTACTGATTCAAAGGGTATGCACAGCTTGATAGCCCTTTGAGCATAGTTCCTAATTGCTCTCCAGAGTGGTTGAATAAATTAACAACTCCACCAACAATGTATTTAGTGTCCCATTTTTTTGGAAAGACTTTAGGAAAAGTCCGTCTCAATTGGACAAGGGGGGACACAACCCAGTACAGGCGTGGCACAGGGCAGTCTGGAACAGGGGGATCTGATGTGCGGAACCTAGTCAACAATTCTTATCCAATATACAACAGTGTTGGCTACTTTATCCTGATTCAAAATATCAGTATATCAGCAGACCAGCTGTCAGGCTTCCATTGCAACTACAGAAGGCAAATTCTGAGCATCTGAATGCCAAATAACAGACCAGATTTGGCCAGGCCCAGCCAATGCAGGGGGGAAACCTGTATCACTATCAGTCCTTGACCAGTCAATGAAAAGCACCTGTTGCTTTGAAGAAGCTTGGGACAATCTTTCCTGTGCCCTAAAAGCAGACGTCAACCTTTTAAAATGAGAAAAAAAAAAGAATTCCTACTATAAAGAGCTATTGTGGAAACAGGGAAGATCAGAATACAAACCCAACAGAGAATAGTAAAGACTAAATACCTTCAGATGAAGCTTCAAAGCAAGATATGACTGGTTTCCAGTTTAAAGGGCTCTCTTGGAAGAGTTCAAAAAGGATCTTAAAATAGAAATAGAAAGAGGATTCTGGGGAAATGGTGGAGTAGGTTGGCAAATTTCAAATTCTCCTGATTTCTCCCACAAATAGATCAAATTTGCTCCTCAAGGAGAATATATTCTGGTAAAAAAAAAATCAAGAAGACTTGGGGCACCATAAGGGTCCTCCCAACACACCAAGAAGATCTGAAGACAGACCCATACTGGGAATTAACCCATGTGAGGTGCAAGCAACTCCAGGCTAGCTTCACAGAAACATGGAATGGGGAGCCCCAGGGCAAAGTGGGTATGGCTGGAGCCTCAGCAGGAACTACAGAAACTTTCACCTTCTGGATTAATTTTGGGTGGTGGGGAAGTGGGGTTTGATGGAATCTAAATCTGAGATTACTAAGTGAATATTGAGTGATTAACAACTTGAAGCCCAACTGTGCTGCAGGGACAGGGCTCTGGATGAGAAGGAACCAGCACCTATTGAGTGTAACTGCAGGCACTTGCAGGAGAGTGGAGCATTTGGTTGGTGTTCCTGGTCAGAGGAAAGAGTTAAGGTGAAGTCACAGGCAGTACCCCAGACCCCATGATTAGCAGTTCTTATATTAATATCTCCTATTAAAAAAATGAATCAGCAAAGAAAAAAGAATCCCAACATAGAAATATATTATGGGAATAAGGAAGACCAGGATTCATCTTCAGAGGAAGACAATGAAGTAAAAATATCTTCTACCCCAAAGAGTAAAGAGAAACGGCTCCCTGCTCAGAGAGAATTTATAGAAGAACTTTAAAAAGAAATTTAAAACAAAATGAAAGACCTTGAGGAAAATTTTTTTACAAAATAAATAAATGAATAATAAAAAATCAAAACCATCCAAGAAAAACAAGAATATTGGGGGGGGGGGGGAGTTAACCAATTACAAAAGGAAATACAGAGTCTCAAAGATGAAAATAACTCTTTGAAAATTAGAATTGGTTAAGGGAAAGCCATGAAACTGAGAAATCAAGAAATAACAAAAAAGATTATAAGAAATGAAAAAATAAAACATAATGTGAAACTTCTTATAAGAAAAGCAACAAACTTGGAGAATAGACAAAAAGAGAAAATATAAAAATAATTGGGCTGCCTCAAAATTGTGACCCCTCTAAAAAGGACCTTGACACAGTAATGGAAGGAATAATTCAAGAAAATTGTCCTGAAGTGATAGGACATGTGGGGAAAGTAGAAATATAAAAAAATCCATGAATAATCACCTCAATGAGATCCTATGTGGAAAACACATAGCAACACTATTGCCAAGTTTCAAAACTCTCAGATGAAAGAAAAAACTTTGCAACAAGCAAGAAAAAAAATTCAAATACACTGGAGCTACAACTAGAATTATACAGGAGTTATCAGCAGCCACAATAAAAGATCACAGGTCCTGAAATCACATCTACCAACAATCAAGAAAACTAGGCCTGTGGCCAAAAATATCATACACAGCAAAATTATCTATAATGTTGGAGAGAAAAAATGGACATTCAATGAACTTGCCGATTTTTGGGACTTTCTACAAATCAAAGTCAAACTTAATAGAAAATTTTACATATAATAGCCTATATGAAAAATGAGTTTCAAGAAACTCAACATGAACAAATTGTTTGTTTTCTTTCGCATGGGAAACAGATACCACATGTTTAAAATTGACATCAACAATAGGGCAGCTCAAAAGAAAGACTGGGGCAGAGTTAAAGTAAAAATGCTAATTATATTATCCAGCTGAGGTATAGAGGAAGAATAGACATGGAGATATTAGAGAGGGAAAGAGAGCTTATAATTCTGAAAATTGACTCACATTGGGTTAAATGGCAACACTATATACCATGAATAATATAGCACCCTCACAATCTATGAAGAAATAAGGAGGGAGGGATGGGCAGACTGGGAAACAAAAGCTGAGACAAAGAAGGGATACATGTGTGAGGAGAGATTAAGTAACAACAAGGCAAGTTAGGAGTGGAATTAAAACAAAGGGTCAGGAGGAATAGCAAAGATAAGTGTGTATGTGTATGTGTGTGTGTACATATCCACATATGTATACATAAATATATCCTCTCAACTATAGCATTCTTGGGGGTGGTGGAATAAAAGGGGGAAGAAAGAATAAAGTAAAAAAGATGCTCAGCAGAGAAGAAAAACAATTTATAAGGATGTAAAGAAAAGATGGATATTGATGAATATAAGTTCTTCTATATATATGTATGTATGTATGTGTGTGTGTGTATGTGTATACACTTTCTTGATCTGGTAATTTGTTGTTATATATTTTGAATCTTTGAATCCTCGCTGATATTCTGCTGGGCACATGACGATGTTCTCTTTTAATTTGCTTCATTTTGTTTTATATTCATTTTCTGTTTTTTTCTTATTCTGTTTTTTAAAATAAAATAAATTACAAAAAAATAAAAAACAGAGATAGGAAAAAATGGGCAAAAGAAACGAAAGTTAGGCAGAAGGGGCTGAGAAATAGTCATAGTTATTTGCTGCCCAATAACTTTAGAACAAATGCTGGAGCTAAACAAAGGTCTGTATACAATATTTATAGACCTGACCAAGGCTTTTGATACTATCAGTTCCTTTGGTACTATCAAATGTGAGGGCTTATGAAAAATTACATCAAAATTTGGGTGCCAAGAGAAGTTCATCAGCATAGCACATTGATTTCATGATGGCATGCTTGCCTGGGTTCTGAATAATGACAATGTTCTTGAGCTTTTCCAATTATATGGAATGAAACAAGACTGTGTGCTTGCTTCCATGCTTTTCAGCAGTATATTTTCAGCCATTATGTCAAATGCCTTAAATGAAGACAAATACAAAATCTAAATCAGCTACTACACTAATGGTAAATTCTTCAACTTGAAAAGGATAGAAGTAAAAAACTAAAGTGAAGGGATTGTTGATACATGAGTGCATTCAATGCTGCCTCCAAAGTTGATGTAATAAAATATGAATCAATTCTTTGCTAATTGTGATAATTTTAACCTAACAATTAATAACAAGAAAACACAGGTATTCCATCAGCCAGAACCACAGCATCGATTTATGGATCTATTGGTTACAGCAAACAGAGAAATTTTGAGTGCTGTGTATAATTTTGTTTGCTTTGACTGCATACTTTCCAGGGATATCCACAGTGAAAATTAGGTTGACACATAAATTTCTAGAACTAGCTCAGTATTTGGGAGGCTCCAAAGGAAAGTATGGGAGAGGAGAGATATTGGAATGACTATCAAACTGAAAGTCTATAGAGCCATTGTGTTAACATCATTATCATATGCCTTTGAGGACTGAAAACTTTAGCAGCAACATGCCAGGAAACTGAATCACTTCCATTTGAATTGTCTTCAGAAGATTCTAATGATCACGTAGTAGGATACCAGATACCAGACATTAAAGTTCTTTCTTGAACTAAACAGCCAGGCGTTCAAACTCTACACAGAAAGCATAGCTCCATTGGTCTGGTCACATTGTTCAAATGCCAAATGTACACTTGCCAAAAAGACTATTTTATACAGAACTCACATAGGGTAAACTCTTACAAAATGGTCAGAAAAAGTGATACAAGGACATGCTCAAGGGCTTTCTTAAATATTAGAAATGGCTATGTGACATAGGAGACACTGGCTCAGGACCACCCAGCATACTGTGCCCTCCTCAGAGAAGATGCTATGTTCCATAAGCACAACAGAATTGAATTAACTCAGAAGAATCATGAGATGTGCAGTTAGAGAATCCACCCCAAATGTCCACAAGGACTATTTGTATTCAGTCTAATGCAGAGCATTCTGACCTCATATTGGTCTGATCAACCACAATCAGACACATTAACTTGATTCTCAAAGAGTAATATCACTTTTGACCTCTTTGAGAAAAAAGAACAAGAACCAGCCAACCACAAAACAACATACTGTTTTAGGATGTGATTTTCAAATTCAGTTTAACTTCTAATTATTGTTTCATTTTTGGCTGGAAGATGCCAAATTTACAAGCAAGACATGACACCTTTTCCACTAAATGCCATATTACAAATGCACATACAAAGCACTTAGCTAAGAAACTCATTTATTCAAGTCAGCAATAAAACATAAATCAGAGAAGGTATACAAAGAAAAATGTAAATGAGACAATAGAGACTGAAGGAGATGTCCCATTGGGAGTGTAATAACTCAGTCAACTGAAAGAGTCCTACTTATCACCCAAGAAGAGTTTCTAGTATAGTAAGTAGTGTAGGAGCTTGCCAGCTCTTCTCATGTAAGATTTGTCCCAGAGTCTTTTCCTTCCTTCCTTCAGCAACCTGAAGTAGAATTGTAATCAAATACTTTTTTTTCTCAAAGTTGGAAGTCAGAAACACTCTAAGTGACTGCAGTATCTAAAGCAAATCAAAGGTTGAAAAGAAATAAAGAACTGACAACACCCCTGATACAGCCTTGGGAAATCGATCTCTATCAATAAGAAGAGAATCCCATAACAGTGGTCTTGGGATTAGAGTTAGAACACTTTACTAAAAACATCTAGATGATTGCATCTTTCACTTTTCATTCATGTGTCGTGTGTAATTGTGGGTGTGGGTGTGTGCACCCAGAAGGAAAGGAAAGGGAGAAGGAAAGGAAACTATAGCTTATACTATAAGCTTATACTTCCAGCTTATACTGGAAGTCTGGAGCTCTGGTTCAGGTCTAAATAAACTATTTTAGCTTCCCAGTGGTTTGGCATGTATATTTATTAAATGGGGATAATTATCTCAATGTACATAGAAGTTAAGGACCTAAGAAAGATGTTACTTTTATCTGGTTTTGTAAGAAGACAGAGAGGGAGTGAATAGCATTTTTATAATGCTAAGTATTTTCCAGATATTGTGTTAAACACTTTTAGATATTATCTCATTTGATTCTCACAAAACATGGCAAGTTAGATGCCATTATAATTTCTACTTTCCAATTGAGCAAAATAAGGCAAATAGAGGGTTAAGTGATATACAAAACCTGTACATATCTGAGGCTGGATTATAACAAGAGAATTTCTGACTCAAGGTCCAGTACATTGTCTTTTGCAAGAGCAACTGCTTCTTAAAACAATAAATAGGAATTACAGCTAGAAAAGATCATAGACATTAATCAATTAACTCCTCATTTTCTAGCTGAGGGCATCAAAGTTCAAAGTTTAAATGACTTTCTCAGTTCCTTACATCAAAAACAGTATTTGAATCCAGGTCCTCGCAAATCTGATCTAGAACGTCTTCAGACTTCATTTTTGTGCTTTCTGTTAAAGCTGGGATATTAAAGATCATTTGGTCCAACTTCACTTTACAAATCACAAAATTCAGTCCCATAAAGGTGAAATAAATCCAGCAAGGTCACATAGCTAGCTAGTGGCCAAGCCTAGACTTGATTTCTCATTTCCAATTACATTTACTTGCCAATTTACTACCCTATCTTACAAATTTATTGTGAAAATAAAAAGGAGAATGAATTTGAAGGTGTTTGTAATTTTGCATTATGTTTTTTTTCCCTACAAACACATTCATATTGTGCCAACATGATCTCTGTGCTCTTTGGGCAGATTGCTCTGAGAAGTGTTTTTCCTTGACGTGCTTTTAATTTTCCAAGTTTACTAGTTCTGCTTATGGTGTTATGAAAGAAGCAGATAAAAAGTAGCAATTAACTTATTGCCCTGTAATGATTAAAAGGCTAACATACCCATAGGAATCCATCTGTCTGGTATCAAAACTTTTTTTACAAGGAAACTTGTAAAAGAGTAAAGGAGAGCTGGATTGAGTCAACTGACCTGAAATTCTGTTCCCAGCTCTGATATTAGCTCTCTGTCTGACTTTTTTAGTCAGCTTTCTTTTTTAGACCTCTTTTAGTTTACATGTAAAATGAGGGAATTAGATTTAGTGTTTCATAATGTTTCTTCTACTTTGAATATCCTATGTTCTAAAGTCTCTTCTAGTCTGAAGATGTGATGTATATGGCTATATTTATGTATCTATATATACATATGTAATATAGATAGATACAATGTATGTAAATATATGCGTGTAAATATATAATGTATTTACATTTAAACATTCTGCTGTTCCCAAAGTCTTTCCATCTTTATATTCCATAACACAAATTCTCTATATTTCTGATCTTCCATGTATTAATATCCTTCTCTGCCCTGGGTGTGGTGCTGATTGTAATCACAACTTCTGGAAAGGTAGCAAAATACTTGACTTTGGTCACTCTGATGTTAGTTAGTGGATTAAACCAGCCAATCAAACAATTGTCTCACCAGCTTGGTTAAAATTGGTTAAACAAGTACAAGTTAGACATGGAACAGGTCAAAATTTTCCTGCAGATCAGAGCGGGACTGGATGAATATATCAGACCTTGGACTTTAAATCTAGAAGAGATAAAAAAAAAAAATCCAACTTAAACAAAGTCACTTTCTGCTTTGACATTTTTTTCATTTCAAGATGCTTTCTTTAAATTCTAATATGCTGAATTTTTTAAGTATTTTTTTTTTTACACATAAAGGTAGTTTTCAACATCCTTTTTTCTTTTTAGGACTTTGTGTTTCAAATTTTTCTCCATCCCTCCCTTATCTCTTCTCTTCCCAAGTCAGCAAGAAATCTGATAGAAGTTAAATATGTGCAATCCTTTAAACATATTTCCAATTTGTCATAAACACACTGTATTCTAAAGACTCTTGAAATTTCAATATTCTATGATTCAGAAGTCACAAGATCTAGGCTTTCATTCAGAAATATTCATTTGACTATTATTTACTAAGTTCCTACTATGTACCAAAAACAGTGACCATGCTTTCTCTGCCACTTGCTTTTTGGCACAGAAAAAAACAGCTTTTGTTCAAGAAACTCTCAGTATCGATAGATCTTATGGGTAGCATTGTGGATAAGGACAATTTGTGCTGGAGGGGAGTTGCTATTTTCTAAGAGTACAGAAACCAGATGCTGGTACTAGATGAAAGGAGAATTGGTGTTTGGGCATGGAAAATAAGGAGGAGAAACTGGACTGGAGAAAGTTTTGACTCCGGGGTTTTCCACAGAAACAATATTCAATAGCAGTCGATACAATAAAATACAAGCCCCACTTTAAGACAACTATTAATTTGTGGGATAGAGGAAAAAGGCTGATTGTGCTGTACTCCTCCAGCTTCAAGATGACTGAAAACAAATGGCACCATTCCCAATTCAAGGTTAGTGAGCCTCTTGTAAAAGAAAATTAAGATTTTACCTATGTGCTGAATATTTCAGTTTTCTTCCACCCCAAATATTCTGTGATATCGTGTTCATTTTCTAACTTCATTGTTCTATTTTTTGGAATGTTAACATTCTAACATATTAAGTTCCATAGGTCTTTGTAGTTCTCATATTTTATGTTTCATGCCCTCATATTCCATGTTCTATGGTCCTTTCTGACTCAATCATCTATGACACCTTGAATTCCTGGATTTTCTGTTTATGTTATACACTAAGGCTTCTTTGAAATTTCACAGATTATGTTCTACATCCTAAAGTTGATTTTACTTTGCAGTTTTAGGTAGAACATTGTTTTCTTACTTGTACATTTCTTTATTCCTTTAATCAAGGGAAAATCAGCTATTTTTTTTTGTTTTTGTTGTTATTCTTAATTTCCAATTCCTGACTCAGGGGAAATTATCAGATCTTAATGGTAATTGTGTTCACTTAGCTAAGATTTTGAAGCAGTGGATGAGAGAAGCCAAAGCTGGAAACAAATGTCCTTTTCCTTCTATAACCTTTATACATTTGACCAAACAACAATTAAATCTTGATGAAACACCTTTACTTGAAGGAATCAGATGTGATATAGAAATACAACTAACAAGTTATGGTGATATTGTGGTTTGTTTTCATTAATCTAAACTTCTAGAAAAATTAATAGAAGCTGAAAGTATAAATGTACCTGAAAGACACAGTCCATCATATAAGGACTGAAGCAGGAAACTCCTTTAAAAACACAGTGATATAACCTCAACTGGAGCATCAACTCTGATACTTCTCCCAAACAAAGTAGCCTATAAAACCATTTTGGAAGGAAGGAATTATATTATCATTGAAGTTGATCATTGCATTTATCCCATACGTGAAAGGAATTTTCTTAGATACTTACTTGGGTATATACTTAGAAAATGGTTATTCAGACTCTACTTAAAACAACTCTTTGGACAAGAACCTTCTACTTCTCCTTGCAGCCTCATCCATTGTCAGTCAGTTGAAATTGTTTCAGTTGTATGAAAATCAGTTGAGATAGGTAAAATAATTAAATGCTTTGTTATCAAATAAACCTGACCATTTTTATCTTAAAATAATAAGAATTGCTTTATTTTAACACAATCTTTTTTTCTCTCTGCTCTCATAAAATTTTGACATATACTTGAATTCTTCATCAATAAACCAACTTGTTTAACTTGTTTTCACTTTTTTTTTTCAAATTGGCTATGAAGCATATATTTGAGAATAGTCCTCTTTTCTACATTTTTCTTTCATTGTTGCTCACAAGTTTTCATTGTGGCATAAATTAGATGAGTTTCAAGGCCACTAAACATTGTCTTCATCTCTTGTATAAATTCCTTAACATTTTGTGATGTATGTCATGGTACGAGGTCACATTGCAGTATTCAGTTTCCATTTGGGAATTTCTACAGCTTTGGAGAAATTATGATTCTCATAATATGTTTATCAGAGTTCATCATTGCCTCAATACATGTAAGACTTTCAAGCCCATATTAAGTAAAAATTATCAAATAATGTTTTTGTGAGGGTGGTGAATTTATTACAATATGATGAAAATATTCACAATTTACAGGATTATCAGGAATTCTTTTGCAACAAATTTGGTATATCCTTGAAGAGAAAATTTTTCATTAGTATTAGTTTCATATATGTATGTATGCATATATGTATATATATATATTCACAATTAAGTTTGTTAAATTTGTTTTATATAACCTGTGAAGTTTTTTTTAATAGCAATGTAAGCACTATTAAAAACTATTTTCAATGTTCTAAGAATTCCAACATGTTAGGCCATGCTGGAGAGGAATCAATAATAACCTTTTTAGCTTTCAGATCATCCTGAAGTCCTTTACTTGTTTTCTGTGGATTGATTAGGCTGTTTTATTGCAATAGTTGCAGTTTTTGTCATTTTTCATTTTTTTCTATATTTGACAGTCTAAAACATTTGGATTTCCCACACAAACAATACAGTATCTCAAAGTCATTCAAGTGTTATAGTGATGTTTTTTTCCCCTATTAAAGAACTATATATTTTGTACTTTTCTTTGTAATATCCATTCATAAAATTCACAAAACTGAAAATGCATCCAAGGAGAACAATAAAACATACAGGTGGTGAATATGTTCTCTGTACCATCCCAGATTCAAGGCCGCATAACTTCCCCTCAGGGTTCATGATGTCCCTAGAGAAGTAAGGCCTGAGATTTCTCCCCTTATCACACTATTTATAATTAAACATTATTAATAATGAGATTTTAAAAGAAGAGGGCCAACCAAGACAAGAGCTTTGACAAGACAAGAGACTGATTAAAGACTTCTTAAGGGGACTTGCAAATCTAAGAGTTTGCCATTCACTATATATTTAGCAGACCAAAAGTTGCCAATAATTACACAACATCTATACATGGTCTGTGAGAAAATAATGATACTTTCTTTGCCTAGAAGTGTGTATTACATAATCATAATTGGGCCGTCACAGCAGCAAGGCGATTCTTTTGCACAATCAATTCACTAACCAACACACTACAGCAGCTCAACCATACCTTTTCCTCCCTCCTCAAAAGCCTCAAAGGTTTCCTTCCCCTATCTTCTCATCTGAGAGCTTTGATTTACATATCACTGGGAAAAAATGAAGCTATTCACCAAAAATTACTTCTTCCTCATTTTATATCACTCAGATTCTTTGTATACTATGTCCTTATTAATTTGTTTCATATGAACACAAACTTCAGTTTCTTGACGTAATAAACTTTTCTACATCTATAAACATTCCTATTCCATTCCATTTTTCCAGTCAATTGACCAGTTGTTCCCTTTTCTCTTTCCTTCCATCAAAAACAAAACAAAACATTCAACAACTAGAAAAAAAAACTTCTTTAAGCCATGTGTTTATCTTCACTGGTTAAGGTCTAATTTCTTTTCTTTTTCAGAAATAAACTTCTTGAGATGGACAACTACAATAGAAACCTTCACTTCCTTTCTTCTTACTCTTAATTGATTTTTTCAGTATGATTTCTGGTCTTATCATTTCATTTTAACTACCTAAAAAGATAGTAATTATTTTTTAAATTGACAAATTGAATCACTTCTTTATCTCCTTTCCTGAATTTTATTCCATGTCCTTTCTACTAACAATGGAGGTTCACCAAGAATCTATTGGAGACTTTTTTTTTTTATCATTCTATACTATTTCACTTGATATTTTCATCAGCTCCTATACTTTCAATGATCATTTATATTCAGATTACTTTCATAACTTGTCCAGATTTATACTTTCTTCTGACCTCCAGTCTCTCATATCCAGTGGACTATCAGGCATCCTGAACTGGATGTCCTATACACATCTTAAACTCCACATGTCCAAAATTGAATTAATTATTTCTCTCACCAAAAAAAAAAAATTCCTGTCTAATTTACTTATTACTGTCAATGACACCTCCATCCTCCCTATCCCATAGATATAGGTCATATATCTATCCCTAGAATGTCTAGACATAATTATTGACTCCTCATTTTCTCAGCTCCCATATGAAATATAGTGGTCAATTTTTGTGTTTTTTTTTTCTACCTTGAAACCACACACAAACACATAAACACACACAAATACACAGACAGCATTCCCTTCTGACCTTTGATATTGCCAGAATCATTGAGGAAGCCCTTGTCACTTCATAAATGTTTTTGCCATCTCCAACCTTGAGAAAATCTATTCATTAGATTTCCATAATACTTATACCCAGACTATTTTAATACACTATTGGTATCAATCCCTCAAGTTTCTCACCATCCATCCATCCATGGTGTATCCATCCATGACTGATCTGTCTTGTAGAAGACAGGAATTAAGGTGATGTTGTAGTGGAATGACATCTGTCATCGGATGATGAAAGCTTTGTAATTAGAAGATGAAGTCTACCTGTTATTCTTTTCCCAGGTAGAATTAAGAAAAATGTATAATACTTGCAGAAAGTCAGAATTTTGCTCCTAGTAAGAAAGAAAAGGCAAAAATACTCTTCCTCATAATGCTGCTCAAAGGATATTTATATAGCACTTATTATATGCCAGGCATTGTATCAAGCATTTTATAACTGTTACTTCTAAGCCTTACAAACAACACTGGGAAATTACTATAATTCCCATTTTACAGATGAGAAAACTGAAGCAAAGATAGACTAAGTGAAGTGTCCAGAGTCACAGAGAAATGAGATTTTCATGAACATAGCTCCAGAAATTTATTCATGGGACTAATGATTTTGAGTTTTACAAAGTGTTTTCTTTACAATAACTCCAAGCATTAGAGTGTGCCTGTATTAAGACCCTCATTTTATGCGTTAGAAGCTGAGGAGTAAGAAGGTTAATTGAGCTAGTTTTTGTTTTGTGTTTTTTTTTTTTCCCTGAGGCAATTGGGGGTAAGTGATTTCCCCAGGATCACACAGCTAGGAAGTGTTAAGTGTCTGAGAGCAAATTTGAACTTAAATCCTCCTGACTTCAGGGCTGGTACTCTATCCACTGCTCAACCTAGTTGCCCCGAAATCATGTATTCCAACACTTTCATTTTAAGGATTAGGAAACCGAGTTCCACAACTAGTGATCAAACAATGAGTATGTGAGGCAGAATTTATAATAACCAGATGTCTTTTCACTCTACCCAATAGTCTTCCTTCCACTGCATAATGCTCTAATGATAATGTAATAAGAACTGAATTTTTAACAACTTGAAATTTCCATCTACATGAGTTTTTTTTTTCCTCTCATTTAAATTGCTTCCCTTGGGAGGAGGTATTTATTATAAGAATACTTTTGGTGCTTACAAAGCATTTGGACTCCTCTTTGGGAATGACCTTTATAGCATCCTTCTTCTTTGAAGGTTGGTTACATTTTTTAAACATTCCTAGCGGTCACTAGCAGCCTAAATTGGTGAATATTTAAGGGAGATGTGGGAGGAGAAGAAAGAATTATTCCTAGTAATGCTAATTTCAGTCCAAAACAAGTATTAAGTTAGTAAGAACAATTTCCTCCGTACTTGCTAATGGGTACAAATATGTTCTTCCTACTACTACATTTTACTTAGTTCAATATTTATGTACTTACTACTTTAAGGAAAATTACTTTGCTACTTGCTAGGAAGTAAGGAGAGACTCAGCAGAAAAGACACTTGGACACTGTGGCCTTCATCTAGGCAAGAGGTAAAAAGGCCTTGCATTAAAATAATAGTCTTAATGGATAATAGATGCAAAAGAAGTGAAGGTAGAAATAGCCAACTTTGACAACTCATAGGATGTAGAGGTGAATAATAGTAAAGAATCTAGAAAAATTTTTGTGTTGTAAAACTTACAAACTAGAAGGATGATGATACTTCCATACAGATAGGGAACTTTGAAATAGAAGAGAGTTTGGGGGGAAAGAGAAGCTCAGTTTTCTACATTTTGAGTCTGAGATGTATCCAAGGACAACCAGTGTGAAATGTTCAATAGGCAATTACTGAAGCTCAGAGGAAAGAACAGGGCTGCATATATAGATCTGGCAGTTATATGCACAGAATTGGTAATTAAACCCAGAGGAAGCTGATGAAGTCACTAAGAGAGAGAAAGAATCTAGAGAGAAAAGAGGCTAAGGTCCAAGACAAAAACTTTGAGAACTCATCCACAACTAAGAGACATGACATGGATATTAAGCCAGCAAAAGAGACAAAGAGTAGGCAGTGAGTTTATGTACACTCATTCATTCAGTTTATATTCCATTTGGATAACACAGCATGTAAACAGAGAAAGCATATGCATGGCAATTAAAGGAGGAGGAAGAGAGCACTGGCGAGTAAAGAAATGAGGAAAGGCTTTCCTAAGAGATAGCAATGGAAATAGGTCCTAAATGAAGCCAGGAATTCTAAAACATGAAGGTAAAGAGGAGAATTCATTTCAAGAATGGAGGGGAGAGAGGTAAATTGTACAAAAGTATGAAGGGAGAAGATGGAGAAAAACCAAAGCACAGACAAGAGACCAAAAGGCTTGGAATGTGGAAGATATATTCTGTAATGCTAGTTTGTTTCCTCTGAGATTACCTCCAATTTATTCTGTATATTTCTTACATGAACATAATTGTTTACAAGTAGCAGCCCTCAGTAAAATGTGAGGTTCGTGAAGGCAAGAAATGCTTTTGCTTTTCTTTGTATCCACAGAATTTATCACAATACCTGACACAAAGTAAGTGCTTGAGAAATGCTTGTTGATTTGATTTGAATGTATAGTACATGAAGGGAAATAACACTGTGCAAGCTTAGGAAGTTAGGATAGAACCAAATCATGAAGAATTTTAAATGCTAAACTGAAGGAGTTTTTTTCGGGTTTTTTTTCCTTCTGTCCTTTCTTTTTTATAAATAAGCAAGAGGGAAACTCTAATGCTCACAAATGAAATAATATTTTCCATATGTCAGTAGAGTTTATTATATTGTCCTGAGTTCATCATACGAACTTGATTTGATCTGTTAGTGCTAGGCCCAACACCAACAAGGATTTATCATTCAGCTAGAAAAAAATGTAATCATGGAGTTAAGAAACAACTTATTAATGTGGAAGTTTCTAAAGCACTAGATGAAAAATGGAGAGAAAAGTAATGGAGTGATCCTATCAGCTGAGCATGATTCAATTAACAGTAACACCTAAGAAGAGAAAAGATTGCCTTTGGAATATAACTCTTTAGGTATTGCATTCTTTAATATCTCTTCATCCTAGATAGGTACTCTAGTATCCATCCCTCCTACTAGCTCCACCACTTTCTGTTCTGAAGAAAAGCTTGAGAGAGGTTCCATTATACCCTACCATAGGTAGAAGAGAACTGGAGAATTGGTCTCGGTGGTAGACATACATTATAAAAAAAGATATTGAGAATCTGGGGGTCACCAGAGGAAATGAAACAGGATTAGGTTATGGCTAGAGATCTGACCATATTCAAGCCAATAATATTTATTAAGTGCCTACTACATTCCAGGCTGGGAATACATTTAATAAAAAGACATTTCCTGCCCTCAAAGAACTTACAATTTAATGGAGGGAAGCTAGATGCAAAAGAAAGTAGAGAAATGACAAATAGAGAGGGTGGGGAGTGGTCAGAACACCAGAGAGGACCCAGCATAGGGACATCATATTCCATGCAGTTGAAACCAAACAAGGCAGTAGATGCTGTCTAGTGATCTGAGAATCTAAGTTCTTCCCTCTACAAAGGAAGATTTTGGGAGAAGTTTGTTGAAAAAACTTGCCTATCTGCCTAAAGTCTATTTTTCTCTCATCAAAATATTTGCAATTCTATTAAATGGTCCTTGTATGGACAATTTTAGTCCTCTCATTATCCTCATTCTCCCTCCTCTGATGAAAGGGGTGATTTAAAAAGAACAAAATTGTGCTGGCATGGAGCACATATTGGTGAGAGGAGAAAATGGAGTCATAAAGACCACACACAAAGCTGCAGGGTTAGTCAGCCAGATGTTAGCTGATGAGGACAATAACTAAAGCGGTCATGGACAAAAGTGAGGGACATTGTACTCAAATACTAATATAACTTGGTGACTCATTGGATGTTCTGTTGCTAGGAAGAGGGAAAATTCAAAGATAATTCATAGCTTTTTAATTCTGAATCATTAGTGAAAATGAGGAAGTTAGGAGTGAAACTTTTGCATGTATGGCAGGGGAAATTGATGAGTTAGGAAATGGTGGTGGTGAGATATTCAGTTGGAAATTCTCATAATTTTAGATTGGAATTCTGTATGATTTTAATTGTCTTGTTTACATTTGGAGAAATATGACACTAAGGAGAAGGATCATGGATCTGATATGCATCCAAGTATCATTCTCAGAAAGGGGTTATTTGTAGAATTATATATCTAGTTACTGAAAGGATATCAGAGACTATCTAGTGGCCCTTTCATCTTACAGTGAGGTCTTGGGAGTTTATATGAATTGGCCAAGTTGCTGTCAGAATCTACATCCTCTTCTCTCTATATCACATAATTTACAAATGTAGATTTCCAAGGACGTATATATGATAAATAAGAGAGAATCAAGAAATGAACTTTTTGGAAAATCTGTATTTAGAGTAAGGAGGAAAAGAACCATGCATGTGGATTGAATCAAGGAAGTTGTGGGAGAATCAAGGTAATCTTGTATCCAAAAGAAAAGTTCAAGTAGGAGAGGAAAACCATGAAGAGAATAAAGATTAAGGGGTTCAGTGGCAACTTGAAAAGAATTTCTATAGAGTGAAAGAGGTAAAAGCCAGATCAATATAAGAATGGACAAAGAAAAACCTGAAAGAGTAAGAATAGATGCTTTTTTTCAAAGATATAAAGAAAATACAAGAAGCCAGAAGAATGTGTTCCTCCAAACAATGGAATACTTGGTTGGGATTACTCTGGCATTCTTTTGATTCCTCTTTGTGGCATGAAGGAGAGCCTGAAATCACAATGATTATTTCCACATAGTAAAAGTCCTGTCACACTGAAAAGATTTTGATTATAGTTCTCAAGTCTCACAGCAAACTATGTGTCAGGTTAGCTGAGCTTGGAGAATCTCATCACCAGAATTTTGTCACCAACATGATGATAATTTTCTCCATCATAACTTGTGAAGACCATAGTGTGACTGCAGATCAATGTCAATGGGATGAATACTGACATCAGTGAAATTACTAATCTTTGTAATTTTGAAATTAGGTGATATATATTCATTTTGGAAGAAAGTCAGTGTCAATATACCAGTTTGTGTGCACTTGGGCAATGCATTTTTTTTAAATCTAGAGAGGAATACCTGAAAACATCTCTAATCTTATTACTATGAGTATTTCATTAAGACTGCAGATGACAATCCATTCGTGCTTATCCTCAATGTATTACTCTTGTCCATATCCTATAAATTTCTTATAAGGAATCTTTCCAAAATCCTGTAGGGGAATTCCTTAAATTTTCTTTATACTTTAGAAACAACCAATGAGACATCTCAATGAATCAGAACTGAGGTAGAAAATGTTAACAGTGCTCAGAATCTGAAGCTAACAATAAGTAATCACCATTTTAATATAATCTTTAATTACCTAAAAAGAATGAGCTCTTTTGTTTTGTATTTTTTTTATTCTTTTTCTGGACCCTCATCTTTCAGATGAACTCTCCCTAGTTACTCCATCAGGGGGAAATGTAGTGGATTAGCTGATGACTAGGGTCATGTTGAATTAAATGTTATTATTCTCCCTGTGTTCCAAGAAGTGAATAGCACATGTAATGGAATTCCCATTAGTGCAGACACCTTGCCCTCTGAGAACTTAATGAAGATAAAGAACCTGTAAGTTAAGGTTAGGGAATGGGCTCATGCTCTTTAAATGAAAGCAGTACTCTATCATTTGCAGACTCTGTGCTGTCCTCCCTGGTCCTCTGCTGTTGCTAGGTAGGCATCAGCATCCTGTCTGGACATCATTCCGTCATCCTTATTAGCATGTAGTGATGTCCTCAAGTGAGCCCTGGAAAGAACTGAACCACCCAAGGATTTGCCCTCCTTTAGTTATAAATGAGTTCTGAATGTATTTCAGTATGCAAAACATTCCTCTGCAGCCTGAGTCTCGGCTCCTGCTCCTTATTAGACCAGGAAGAATTTGCCTTTTAATTACCTTTACCCCTGGTGTACCAAATCCATGGAGATTACTACACTTAGTAAAATTTAATTAACTTGACAAAAGATCCTAATTGTTTTCATGCCACTGATCCTTTGTGAGCTAAAAATAATGCCCTTCAAATTAAGCAGCTACTGCCAAGCCTCCATTTTGATTGTCCTGTGGAAAAAAAAATCCAAATTAAACTTCATGGGAAGGTGTTTTTGATCCCAGAGCAAGCTTGTTTGTTCAGAGATGGAAATTTTCCATCAGCAAGGAGAGAGTTGGGAGCAAAATGGCCTCCCCATTCATCTCCAATCAAAGTTCATTGGAACAGCAATGTGACTGAATTGATTTACTTAGGCTCATTGAAGAATCAATTTCCTATATATCTTATTTAGATCAAAAATAAGGATGTAAATATGAGGAAAGCTGACTATCTTGAAGCCATTCACAAAATAAAGAGGAAACCATAACAACTGCAGAACTGACCAGCAAGAATGAGGTCCACTGAAAGGACCTTAGAATGGGAATCAGAACTAGTAGTAGAATTTGGATTTTCTATTCTGCTGAGTGACCATGAAGAGATTTCTTGCCTTCTCTGAGCTTCCACTTCCTCATCCATTAACTGAAGGTATTTGACTTCATATTTTCTCAGAACCCTTTTAGATCTAATTGTATTGTTTAACTGTGTATCTGAAACAATCCTTCTAGCTTTAAAATTTTATCCTCCAGATTTAACATTCCCTATTCCAAGTTTCCAACAAGTTCTGACAATAGTACATTGTAATCCAGAGACATTTTCTTGGTTTTAGTAATTATCTGGAAAGTGGAGCCAATTGTATGTTACAGAAGAGTTACTGAGCTTCCTTGTTGAACCAAGGAGTCCCTAATATCAATAAAATCACTATCTCCCTTATTGGGTTAAAAAAAACCAATTTAATATTTTAATATTACTTACATTTTTAAATATTAATATGTTTTAATATTACTTACATTTCCAAGAGTCCATTCTAGCTGAGATCCATCACTTATAATAGAATAAAGAATGGGAAAAATAGTCAAGAAAAAAACAACCACTAGAGGAAAAAAAAAGTCTGCTATTATAAACTATGAGAAAATACCAGTTCATAAATAATGAATTTTCAAGTCAGGAAACAGTTTGTCATTATTGAAAGAACTACAAGCTTTTCAAAATTTGATTTAGTCCACTCTTTCTTTCTTTTTTAGTTCCAGGACAAGATCATTGATCATCTTCAGGGCTTATCTAAGATGTGCTAATTATGGATGGACTAACTCAATGGGCTGTCTATTTGTAGCATTTTTCGTCTCCAGCACCTAACCCCTCAACCCATATAGTTGGCTAGGCAAATCTCTACTGAGTTGCCTCTGAAAAAGCTCTGTGTTCTGGGGTCACACAATCTGCAAACTGCCATTGACCAAATAGAACACTGTGTCATTCCATTGTTGAAAGATTGGCTTTTAAGTGATAAATTATTTGGCCCAAGCACCTCATGAAAAATAAATAATAAAATGTTGCAGTCCAATAAGACCTTCAATATTCACAAGTATTGAAGATGCAGACTGCCACAATGTCTAATGAAGAATTTTTTGAGTAGAGTATTAGAATTATTGCAATCATTATTGAATGGCCATCATCCTGTACAACTTTGCCTTTGCAATTATTTCCCAACATCATCCATTCATTATGACAAACCCCCATTATGTTATAATTAGATAAACAGACATAGATGGAAATGACATCATCATACCAAGCAATCAATTATTGTTATAGAACTATAATAAATAAGCAGAACTTGAGGGAGTTGAAAGAAATCTAAAAAAAGACTCAAAAGATATAGTGGGCAGTAAAAGGAGTGTCTGGAACATGGTGAAGAATCAGGAAAAACATACCAGAAACACATTAAGTCTCAGGAGTAATTGTACAACCACTTAGAGCTCACAACACTTTCTCTTAAGAATAGAGTGGCCAAACTCCCTGTAAATTCTTAAAGTGTGTGCCTTGTCCAAACTTTGAAAATTCCCATCTCCCTTCTTTCCTTTGGGTTTTCTCCTATTTTCTTCCCTCTAGGCATTTCTTTTTATTTCTTTTGAGAAACCAGAGTCATTCTTTTGTTCACAATAAGGAATTTTTGTCTTTATGTTATTCCTTTTCATTGATTTGTTCTTTTTTTCCTTTTACACTAGGGGTAAAAGGATAGGCCTGAGAGAATCTCCTTTCTTTTAGTTCACTCCATATGTCTTTTCTTTGCTACATCACCCCTGCTACACAGAATTAAAGAATTCTAGATTTTCAACTGGGAGATACCTCAAAGATCATGTTATCCAATCCTTGCCTAAGGAGAAAACCCTTGCATAAGATGGTAGATAAGTGGTCATCTTTTGAAGATCTCAACTGACAGGGAATTCACTCCCCATTGAATCAGCTCGTTATATTTGGAGGCATCTTTAATGGTCAGTACATCTTTTTTAATTTTTTAAAATTCTATCCACAGCCACATCATCACCCATCCTCATACTTCCTCTGCCAGTTTTTAATTTCTTATACTTCTCTATGAGCTTTGATGACCCATCTATATCTCACTGCACTCAGGCCTTTTGAATCTAATGTCAGCATTCTCCTGAGGTGCTGCACTGCTCCCCAGGCCCCCATACACATAGAGAGTGCATCTGATGGGAGATTCTCTCAGATGTGCACAGCGTGTATGCTGATGAATTTTGATGGTATCAGCCCTGCTGAATCTCATCATTTTCAAGCACTGAGGCCTCTAAAAATTTAATGAACTGCAGTCACAGAACGAAGACTCTTCCAAATGATTTGGTTCCACAAGTCAATTTTACAGCTCTGAAAATTTGGATGGCTGTGAACTTTAAAGTCTGTTCTTCCTCTGTAGGTAGCCAGACCTTACAGGTTATGTAGTTTTCCTCCCACAAAATATCAAATACATTTTGAACCATGTGCAAAACTGAATAAAATATGCATCTTAATTCTTAATATAGCCTCTACATATTTCATATATTCGTAGAATCATCGAAGCTCAAAGTTAGAAGAGACCTTGGAGGTTGTCTACTCTACTCTATTCCTGAAGTACGAATCTTACTATTGCATTCCTGACAATTTTCCTAGAGATTTGGAGAATTATGAGGAACTTTATAGATTTTTTTCCTGATGAGGAAACTGTAACCCAGAGGAAAGGAGTAACTTACACAACATGTTTGTGCAGGTAAAAACAAAATAGTGATTCAAAGATGCTCTAAGTTCTAACCTAGTGCTCTTCATGCCATACTCCTTCAAATTAAGTTTGACCAATCTCTTTTTAAATACCTCCAGTGATATGAAGTTATTACCTCAAAGGGGTAATTATGTTCATTATTGGGATATTTGTTTGTAAGTCATTTATTACATATTATATATATACTTACACATATTTTAGCACCCAAAGCACGTAAAAGAAGGGAAAAGTTTCTTGTTGTTCTTTCTTCATTCTATTCAGGGAACATACCTCCAAGAAGTCTTATGCCCTAACAGTGCTCTAGTCTGCTACTGGCACCACAGTTTAAAAGGAGAACAGAGAAGATGAAGAATGTCTGGAGAAGATTAATCAGAATAGTGAAAGAACTAAGCTTCATGCCACTATAAGATTATTTGTACTATATTCCAGGAATGCCCAAGTCATAAGATTGAACAATACTCTAGATATTGTACTAGGACGTGCAACTTCCAAAATCTTATTTGAGATGCTCTGGGAAATATTCTGAGGTTTGTATTGGGAAATATGGGAGAAACTAACTCCAAGACATGAAAAGTGACTTAACATGAATTATTGATAAAGAAGTTGGCACTAGCATTTAGTACAGAGAGCAGCCTGTGTGTAAGTAAAACAGTGTATTCATGATCATCATTGTATATAGGAAGTCAGGGTTTTAAAATTCTAGTGAGCATCTAAGAAAGAAAAAGTCCAGGTGGCTACACCTTGATCATCTCTCCTTTTCCTTGAATGTTCAACTTTAAATAATCCACTTGTCCCTTCCTTAATTCCTTTACACTGGTCCCTTCCTTAATTCCTTTAAGTATGCCCAAGTCTCCTCTGTAATGACTGGGAAATAAAAGGAAGGAACCACAAAACAAAACAAACAAACAAAAAAGCTTTACTAGACTATACCCCATCTTCATAATTTTCTCTATATGTCTTCTCTCTCTTAGCCAAACACCTTGAAAAAGTTGTCTATATTCAGAGCCTCTATTTTCTTTCCTGTCATTCATTCTTTAATTCTTATAAATTTGCCTCCTGATCTTGTCACCCCAAAGAAATTCTTCCCTCCAAAGTAATAAAATGTCCTTTAATTTTAAAATTTGATGGTCTGTCATTGGTCCTTATCCTTACCCTATCTGCTTCACTGACACTATTGAACATTATCTCCTCCTATATATTCTCTTCTCTCTGTAGTTTATTTGTTTTTGTGTTTGGATACTATGCTTTCCTGGGAATCCTAACTCTGATTGTTTCTCATCTCTTTTGCTGGTTGATTATCTATATTACACTTATCTATATTACACTCTCTTATTGTACATATTCTTCCAAATTTCAATCCCAGTTTCATCCCTTTCTCTGTCTATTCTTTTTCTGTCATGATAGGCTCAATGCCAGATTTAATGATCATCTCTATGCAAGTAACCCACAGGTCTGTGGATCTAGCCCCAAGCTCCATCTCTCCTTCAGTATAGTACCACCTATTATTTATTAGTTGTTCCAAAACTAATTAGTTCATTGGGAGTTCCATGAGATCAGGGCATGTATTTTTTTTTAACTTTTCGTCTCCATATCTTAGAACAATGCATGGATTATATTAAGCACTTAAAAATGCTTGTTTGTCTTTTGACACTAAACTTATGGAGCTTGCTTGCACTTATATACTTGTTGCTTAGCATACATACATAAGTTATCAATCTGTTCCATTGTGATACGGGAGCCACTTGCTGTTATGGGCTAGAACTCTGAACTTGATACAAAGGATTCTTACAAGGTACTAAGTCAGTGGAATTGACAGAGACACTAGTTATCTAAATTAGCATGGTTCAGTATGATTGATTTAATCTTACAAGAAGATGTTATGGGCCAGAACTTGAAACTAGGTACTAAGTGGATTTGAGGAGACAATGGTTAAATCTCATTTAGCATTGATTTAATCCTACAACAAATAATGGTTTCCTACTGATATAATGATTGGTGTATACTCAGTGTGGAGCATATAAGCTAGAAGCTCTCAGGACCAAAAAGAAAAACACACTAGAAGCTCTTGGAAGCTGAGACATTCATTCCATCATCCACCTTTGCTGATGCAGGCTGTATGAATGCAGGCTGAAGCACAAACCTTTGGATTTGGAGAGATTCAGAGGCCAGAGAAGGAGGCAGGAGCTCAAGCTCTCGGAACCAAGGAGAGAAACAGGCCTCTAAGAAAGCTAACCAGGCCCCAGGAAAGGAGACAAGATTTTGAAAGAGACAATAAAGGATTTGGACTTTGTAACACCTGGCTGCACTAGTGTTGATTACTGAACTGAAACAAAGGCTGCCTCCAGAGACCCCCAAAAAACCTCAACAGAGAACATTACATTTTAGAGAACATTACAATCTGCCAGTGGCTGCTGGAGGTCTAACTCAGATCTGTAGAATGGATCTTTTCATGTGAGAGGATGATGATGGTACAAGGAGACTGAGAGGCAGTTGTGTTCTCTCCTCTTCCCTCTTGCCTCCAATTTATTTCATTCTCAAACTACAAGGCACCTCTGCAAAAGCTGCTTTGCAACTCCTTCAAGTATTATGATTCACAGCTGTGGAGGCTCTCAAGAGATGACCTGCCCCTTCATGTAGGATGGTCCTTAACATATTCTCTCTCTTTCATCGTGGCAACAGAACTTTTGAGAAGACACAATCAGAATCATCTAGGACTATTAGGTAGGGAAATTAGTATAATTGGATAAGCAGAAAGAGTGAAGGTTAGGGGATGTAGCATAGCAAATGTCCACTCAATAAAGGGGGGAAACAATAAGAGCTATTCAAAAGTGGAATGGAGAACTCTACTTAATAGAAGATTTCAAGAGCAGCTTGACTAAGCATTTTTAATCCTTGTTTTTTAGAAGATGCTTAGTCAAGAACAAATTAAACTAGGTAAATTCTGTAACACCTTCACAACCAAAAGATTTGTAATTGTTTTTGTTTAAATTGTTTAAAGGTAACTAACCACTTTGGATCTTAGTTTCCTCCTTTCTAAAATGGTGGACTGGGTAATATTTTTCCTAAGTTATTTATAATCTGTAATAACTATAACATAAAATGTCAGGATGTATATTTTCTATCTCTATTTCTTTGTCATGTGATTTGAGGGGGTGGATTTCTAAGCCTCAAATTCTTCTTTTCAAAATGAGAAAATTACATTATCTACTTCATATGGATCTTGGGATTTGAAGAGAGAGAGACAGAGACAAAAAAACAGTGAGACAGAGACAGAAAGACAGAAAGAGAGAGAGAGAGGGAGAGGATAGAAAACAGATAGATGACAGACATAATAGAGAGACATTTAGATGATAGTTATCTAGGCAAGTAGATAAATAGATGATGGATGGATATATAGATAGATTGACATATACATATGTGTAATTCATTAATATAAACACATATTAATATATAAGAAATACATACATATGATTTTATATAAAACATAATATATTTTCTAACATATAAATTATTATGCAAATACAACAGATTAAGAGTTGTTGAAGTAAAACAAAATGCCTGAGGAATGTCTGTGCTTCAGTGATTTCAATCAAATAAAAAGATAGTAATGCAATTGCAGAACTAGAAGCTAACTCAAATGGAAAACTAGATTGTTCTCAAATAGAATAGGTATCCCTTTAAAGAAAAAATAATCACTAATATGAGGAAGAAAACCTGTGGATTCATATGTTTCATATGTAAATATAAATGTATGGTTAATAAATAAGGTGATCAAGAGTTGCTAATGCAAGGAGGGATTTGATTATCATAGGAAATATTAAGACTTGGTAAGATAGAATTACATGACTAGAATATTGCCTACTTTTTCAAGAGGAAAAGAATAGGTATGAGATACATATCTGGATATGTGTGCATGGGTGTGGGAATGCATGCACATATAAGCACAGTGTGCCTTGAATAGAATAGGAAAGTGACATCATATAGTAAAAAGATATATTAATCAAAGAGATGCAGAAAGTACAAAAAAATGTTGTAGAGAGTTTTTGTGTAAAAATATGTGGGGGTAGAAATAAAATCAATACTGCCACGAAAGTAAATCACAGACCACTTGAACAGAAATAGGAAATAGATGAATTCAGAAAACAGAATAGAAGCCTAGCATAGGAATATGATATAGAAAAGGCAGGGAACTTTAATTATCCAGATAACTGAAAAATGAAGGTATTGTACTCCATATTAGGCTTCTTCCAATCTAAAAACTTTAATTTTGTGATTGCTAGTACAGGGACATGTGGGAAGCAATGGAGTCACAAATTCTCTCTCACCTGCCCAAAGTAGATATAGTCAGAGAAAACAAGGAAGAGTTTATAAAGGTAATAATGTTGTTTCACCAATAAGATTTTGCCTGTCAAGAGGAGTTTTTATGGATTACAAAAAAAACTTTTTCTGATTATATTAAAGAATATCTGCATATTAGAAAAGCAGAATGATATCTACAGCTCTGATGGCCCATAAATAATGAAGGTACTACCAGTTTGTCAACTTGAGCCAGACGTAGAAGGATTCTTCTGGGTACTGAGTGGGAATCTCCCCAGGGAGAGGAAGGTTGTCTCTTGATCACCCTCCCCCTATATTGATCATGATTAGGAGTTAGTAAATAGGAGGTTCTATGGCATCAATTAAGAAACAAATACACATTACAGGTAGGTATTTACATAGAGAGGCAAAGTCACTTGAGGCCAGAAAAAGCTTTGGGATTAGGACTTTTAGTTTTAATACTAAGGGAAAATCATTTATATATATATATATATATACATTATATATAATTTATACAATATATAGTATATATTCTGTAATTATATCAAATGTAAATAAATATTTATATAATGAATATTTATGTGTAAACATCTTATTTAATCCTTACAACAACTCTGTGAGAAAGGTGCTATTATTATCCCCATTTTGTAGATGAGGAAACTGAGGTTTAGAGAAGTTAAATAACTTGTTCATATTCACACTAGTGAATGTCTGTACAAGTTGGTTAACTTGCCTTTTTCTAAGAGTCTGTCATGACTGTTGATAGTAAATACCTTGTTATATGCTATAGACTTTAGAGAGGATAACACAACAGTATTTCTTGAACCTCAAAGCAGCATTAGACCTTTATGGACCATGAGTACAATTTTAAGAGCAAATTGGAGCATGATGCAGAGGGAGATGCTATATAGAAGTGGAAATTATGTAATATGGGGACAAAGAAAACGCTTCATTTGATAATTTGTAATAGAGGAGAGAGAAACTGACAATTCCTATTCCCTATCATCCAAATTCTCTGTCCTCTACTGTTCTCCTTCAGAAAGTCATCTTTATTTGGTGGTTCCATTTCCTCTCCTTTCATTGCCTACTTCCCCTCTTCATTCTGGCTTTGAACCTTGTAATTCAGAGGAAACCGTTCTTTCCAAAGTTACCCATAATCTTTCAGTTGCCAGCGCTCATTGTCTTTTCTTGGTTTTCATCCTTTTTGGCTTAGTTCCTGTCTTTGCCTCTGTCATGTCCCTTCTCCTAGCAGATACTCTCTTTGCTCTAATTTTTTTTTTTTGGATACTATTCTCTACTGAATCTCTTCCTCTCAGATGACCACTTCTTGGTATTCTTAGCTAGTTGTTCTGATTGTAGAGGTTTTCCAAGGCTCTTTGCCAGGCCTTCTTCACTTTTCATTCTATACTATACCAATTGATGATTTCATCAGGCTTCATGGTTTCAATTATCTCTGTGCAGATGATTCCCAGAACAATGCAGGATAACAAAAAAGTTTAAGTATATTTTAGCCTTTTAAAGCATAAAATTTTACATATGCAAAAACATATTAAACACAGCTTAACATTTAAATAAGATGTTTTGGTACCATGTGTAAATAGCCCCACTCATTCATTTCCAACTTCTCAGATAACTCAAACTCAAAATGTCTAAAACAAAATTTATTGTTTCCCTTCCCCCCTCAAAAAAAAAAAAACCCTTCCATTTCCCTACTAAATCATCCTGCCACAGTATCCTCCTAGTCAACTTTGGTAATATCTTCAGCTTCTATCTCTCATTTATTCCACATATCCAGTCTGCCATCAAATAGTGTCATTTATGCCTTCATAATTTTTTTTTTTTTGCTATTCTTTTCTCTTTTTGGAATTTTAGTATTTTATTTTCCCAATCATATGTAAAACAAATTTAAACATTTTTTTTATTTTACAATATTGAGTTCCAAATTCTCTCCTCTTCCCTCTCCTTCCTTGTCATTAAGAAGGCAAGCAATTTGATAAAAGTTATATATTAGCAGTTAGCAAGACATATTTCCATCAGTCATACTGTATAAAAAAAACAGACAAAAGAAAACAAGAAAAATACTTTAAAAACCCAAACAACATTATATTTCAATCTACATTTAGATTATATTAGTGCTTTTTATTTTATTTTATTTTTTAAGCAAAATATGGAAATTGTTTATTGCATCACTTTATGAACTAGAGATAAAGCTTATAGGCAACAATACCAGGGCCATTTGGGATTCAGTGTAGTTGAGTTTACATTCATCTTTTTTTATGTTAAATCTAATATATGCATACATATTTATACAATTATTCTGCTGCACAAGAAAAATCAAATCAAACCAGTAAAAAAAAAAAGCAAACTAAAATGCAAGCAAGCAACAACATAAAGAGTGAAAATGCTATGTGAGAACCACATTCAGTTCCCACAGTCCTCTATCTAGGTGTAGATAGCTCCCTTCATCACTGAACAATTGGAAGTGGTTTGAATCATCTCATCGTTGAAGAAAATCACGTTCATAAAAATTGATTATCCTATAATCTTGTTGTTATATACAATGATCTCCTAGTTCTGCTCATTTCATTTAGCATCAGTTCATGTAAATCTCTCCAGGCCTCTCTGAAATCATCCTGCTGGTTGTTTCTTACAGAACAATAATATTCCATAATATTCATATACCATAACTTATTCTTCAATTGAGGAGCATCCACTCAATTTCCAGTTTCTTGTCACTACAAAAAGGGCTACCACAAACATATTTGCACATGTGGGTCCCATTACCTCCTTTAAAATCTCTTTGGGATATAAACCCAGTAAAGACAGTGCTGGGTCAAAGGTATGCACAGTTTGATAACTTTTTAAGCATAGTTCCAAATTGCTCTCCAGAATGGTTGGATCTGTTCACAGTTCCACCAACAATGTATCAATGTCCCAGTTTTCCCACATCTCCTCCAACATTCATCATTATCTTTTTGTGTCATCTTAGCCAATCTGAGAGGTGTGTAGTGGTATTTCAGAGTTGTCTTAATTTGCATTTCTCTGATCAGTAACGATTTAGAGCATCTTTTCATGTGAGTAGAAATAGTTTCAATTTCATCCTAGAAAACTGTCTGCTCATATCTTTTGACCATTTATCAATTGGATAATGGCTTGATTTCTTACAAATTAGAATAAATTCTCTTTATATTTTGGAAATGAGGCCTTTATCAGAACTTTTGAATGTAAAAATGTTTTCCCAGTTTATTGCTTCCCCTCTAATCTTGTCTGCATTAGTTTTATTGGTGCAAAACTTTTTACCTTAATATAATCAAAATTATCTATTTTGTAACCCATAATGATCTCTAGTTCTTCTTTAGTCACAAATTCCTATTAGTTCTTTAAAAAAAATTATTTCTTGCATTAGTATTCTTCCCTTCATTCATGTAATCCTTTATCATACAATCATCATCTCATACGCTAGAATCTCTTAATTAGCTTTTCATTCTCAACTTTCTCCCTAATCTAATCTTTCCACCACTTGGGTGCCAAGGTAATTTTTCTAGAGTAAAAATCTGGCCATACCATTCCTATCCCAATCATCCTAGTTTCTTTACATTTCCCAGATCAAATATAAAGTTCTCTAATTATCAGGTGAAGCCTTTTGTAAGGCTCCCAAACGTTCCCAACCTTCTTATGTCTTATTACCTTCCATGAATACTACAATCTAGATATGAGTTAACTAGAAAATCTAGCTTTTCAAGCCTGGTTTCCTGACTTCAGGTGCGGAATTCATACATTATCTCTAAAGTGTTGATAGCTTAAGAATAATCAGCTAACATGGAAAGTTTCTTAGGATCTGTAAGCTCTGAATTATATAATTTAATTTAACAAACATTTTAGTGCTTACTATGTATAAAATCCTGTGTCAAATGCAGGATATATTAAATAGAAAAATAAAACACCTGCTTGCCCTCCAGGAGCTTAAAAGGTAGGTAAATTAATAATACAAGACAGGAATAAGATGAGAAAAAAATAAACTACCCCAGACAAGGTGTTTTTAAAAAATGAGTTAGAAATTACTTTCAATGGGAAGAAAGGAAAACTTCATTTTGGGGGTTCTCACACTTTAAAATTTGTTTTGCATCATTATTTAAAGAAATCAGGAATAGTTTCAGGAAGAATTGAATTGCCTCTACTCCATAATAAGTTTTCAAAGGAAATCTGGAATCTTATTGTAAAGGAATAAAAAGCTTTTGAAAACTCTGATCATAGGAGTGATGGGATTATACCTGCAGATTGCAATGGTGTATGGGATGCCTTTGTATAGTAGATTTAAAAAACCCCAAGTCCTCTTCTGATTCTGAAATTTCATGATTTTTATGGGAAAAATTGAAAACCTATTAGGATGTTCCAATGAATAGAGTGCTGGACCTGAAATCAGGAAGATCTGACTTCAGATATGGCATCAGTTCCTTACTTGTTGTGTGACCCTAGACAAGTCATTTAAACTCTGTTTGGCTCAGTTTATTCATATGTAAATAATGAAGATGATAAAAATCACCTACTTTCCAGAGTTGTTTGAGGATAAAATGAGATAAAAATTGTAAAAAACATCACTTACCATGCTACTTGGTTCATAGTAAGTGCTATGTAAATGTTGGCTAATAATAATAATAACAATGATGATGCTATAAATTTTCAAAGTAAGATATATATGAATTAAATCATTTATTCAAATGAAAATTTGATCAAAATATCTTACAAAATAAAAGCTATTATTATGCTCATTTTATAGATTTCATGACCTATAGTATTCATAATTTCCTAATTGAGGCAATGAGAAGTTAGGGTGATGACCAATTATTGACAATATAGAATACAAGGTTCTTCTTTAAGCATAATTTGATTAGGTGAGTGCTGAAATCTCTTACTATTTTAAAAAGTAAAAATTCCATGGTCCCCTCAAGCATTTGTACAAACAGAGATGGATGTTAAGTTTTCCTTGGAGGAGAAAATTAATTTCTCTCTTGGTTTGTTAATTAGAGCAAGAAATTCTCTAGTTTCCTTATTTTTTTCTCCTACAACACCAATAGTTATATGCATCAGACAGACAGTGGGTTTGACATTCTCTGTTCTGCTTAAAGGGATAATTTCCCAAAGTATTATTGGAAACTTCTACAATAGGTAGTGGAAGGAAGATTATAGATCCTTGAAATTGGCAGGTGAGCATTCTACAGCAAGAATATTCATTTTAAAAAATTACAAGGATCAATAGCTCAAAGGTCATCTGAATAGACAATGGTTGTCATTTGAGGATATTGCTAGCTTCTAGCTAATGAGAAGTGAAAGCATCCATTTCTCACTTCCCCATATTAGATACTCTGTGAACCCTTTTTATTGAACCTAAAATCATGAATGTCAATATTCAGATTCTCTGAATTCTCTGATTCTCGGATGTGAAAAATGATTGCTGGCAGCATGTATAGCTTTTTTTTTTCCATCCAAAGAAACTATTTAATTCAGTGTTTACTTGAATGAAATTATTTTAAGGTCAGCATTAGGCAAAAATCATAGATTCATTGTTCTTCAGAATGAGGAAAGGGCCTTAGAGCAGAGGAATTCAGAAAATAGATCATTAGTAAGAGAGTTCTAAAATACAAAGTTTTCAATTCCAATTGTTAGAACATAGAATGTTACAAAATAGAATTAAAGAGCTGCAAAAGACTTTAAAGTGTAATATTCTAGAACTCAAAAGTATAGAGAATGATAGCAATAAATCACTTACTCTTTATAGATTATTATGCCAATTGCTGGTGAAGATGCAAATTTTTAAAAACTCATGGTTCTTGCCATCATGGAGAGTGTAGTCTAATAGCAGAATAAGACATAAACACAGCTGGATTATCTAAATATAAATACTTATTTAGATATAAATACATAAATAAGTATTTCTGAATAAGGAAATGACAAACCACTCTAGTATCATTGCCAAGAATATCCCAAATGGGGTCATAAAGAGTCAGACAAGTTAAAAATGACTAAACACCAACAAAATATTTCAGATCCAAGAAAAAAAAAGTCATTATTAAATGGAAGCAAATAGAGAGACTTTCTGAAGTAAATAGGATTTTGAATTGAAATTAAAGGATAATGAGGAATTCAAATGGTAAAGAGAGAAAAAGACAAAATATTTTGAACTTACAGAATATCTAGCATTGGGAAACAAGAGCATAGGGAAACTTTGAAGAAAAAGAGCTCTTTAGACTGAATGGAACAGAGAATATAACAAAACCAGTTATATAAGTCTAGAAAGTTAAGGTGTGGCCAGATTATATATAGATTTGAATGACATGCAAAGAATTTCAATTTTATTTTTAAAGCAATAGGGTATCAGTGGCTAATTTATTTGGAGGAGGAGTATGACTAAATATATGCATAAATAAGAAGATTCTTACATTATGGAGAGAAGGCTAAAGTAGGAGTGTGGAATAATTAATTGGAGATTTTAATTATCCATATATATAGTTATAAGGGCCTATACTAAGGTAGAGGAAGTACAAAGGATTAGAGATATTATTGGGGATGCAATTAACAGGGCTTAGAGAAGAGGCAAAGGAGGGGAAGAGTTCAAAGATAACCCCAAAATTTCAAATATAGGAAACTAAAAGACTGACAGAAACAAGGAGTCAGAAAGAGGAGAAAGATTAGAGGGAAGCAAGATTAGCTTTCTTTGGAGCACCTTGAAGTTAAATACTGGCAACTTCTCTGACTTGAGATGTTTTATTATTTAGATAGGATTTTGGAACCCAGAAGAAATAATGAAAATAGGATTATAGTCTTTGTAATCATCTACACAGAAAAACTGTAATGGCAATACTATTACTAAGAGTTGGGGAAAAGGATTACAGAAAGATGGGAGAAAGAGGTCAAGAGTAAGGAACATTCCTTGAGGATAGTCCACATTGCAGTCAGCTATGTAGAGAAAGAAAATGAAATAGCAATGCTATTGCTGAGAGTTAGGGGAGAGGGTTATAGAAAGAAAAAGGTCAAGAGTAAGGAACATTCCTTGAGGATAGTCCATATTAAAGGTTCAAAGGAAAATAATAAAGAGACAAAGATTATAAAAAGAGCAGTAAGAGAGATAAGGAGAGAGGATAATTAAGCATCTCTCATATTATAAGACATTAGAGCTGAAATACTGAATTTAGTAGCACTAGGAAGGAGCTTCACAATCAGCTAGTCTAATCACTTAATTTTCAAGATAATACATATATATATATATATATATATATATATATATATATATATATATTTATAATAGTTGTTCTGACTTATCAAAGGCAATAATTATTGTCTTTCTAAATCATTTTGTTTTTACAGTGTTAAGATAATCCTTTGAACTTTCTTCCATTTCCATCCAACAAATAATTTCTAAAATGAGAGAAAATATAGAAGTTCAGTAAAACTAATCGGTACATAAACATCTTATTATATATGCAATATTCTACATCTATACTCTTCCTTCTGGAACAGTTTTCTCATTAAAAATAAAAATTCAATCAATCAAAATTCATATTTCTATAGCACATCATAGTTTACAAAATATCTTGCTCAAAACGTGGAATAGTTAGTAAAAGTATGAAGAAAATTCTTATTTTTACAGGTGAGGAATCTGAGGCAGGATCCCAAAACAGGTGGTCTGATACTGAGCACCTATACTCCCTATTCTTTCCACAAAAAAAACATAATCCCAGAGATTTTCCAGCAGTGCTTACTTCAGTGTAGGAGAGAAAGATTTTAGGTTCATTTATTGAAAATGGGAAATGAATGTTCATGGTGTGTTCAACAAACATTTATTAATAGTTGCTATGCAAAGAACACTTACTAGGTTAAATGCTAGGAAGAAATAGGAATAGCTCATAACAACTTTTTGTAATAGATGTTTCCATAAACAAATATGTATAACTTCCCTTCACGTATAATGAAAATATTTCAAAATAGAATTATTTAGTGGAAGAGCAAAAATTGGTGGAAACATGGATGAGGAACACATTCTTTTTTGTCTGAATAACTGAGGCTGGAATTGTCCAGAAGATGTATCAATGAGTGTCCAGAAGATAAGATATCTTGCCCAAGATATACACACATATATACATATACATATATATATATACACACACATACATATATATACATATGCATATGTACACAATGCATATGTATACACATATACAGGTGTATATATAAATATAGCATATGCAATAAGTGTTATTTGCATGTATACACATATCTGCATAAATATATAAGCATGCACACATGCATGTGTGAATACATATGTGCATTGCAAAATGTGTGTATGTATGCAAAATGTAGTATATAGATACATGTATGCATAAACCTGTGTGTATGGGTATGTGTATATGAATGAGTGTATTGTATATATGTAAATACATACATGTACCCATATGTGCATAGAGATATATACACATAGATATAATCTATTCATCAGTCATGGATTGAATGAATGAAAACTCATTTATTCAGCAGTCACTTATTAAGTAATATTGGACAATGATTTATTATTCCAGGATTATTTCTATCTAAATTTGAACATAAGATAAAAAGAATGAAAAAACAATAATATTTTGTCTCCTATTTTCTCCTCCTATAAATTCAAGGGAAATGATAGTGTCTTATCTAAATTGTGTATTTCTCTAAGTCTGAACCCTGTATTCTGAGTAGACTATGCGCTTAATATTTTTAATATGAATTCCCTTGTTTACATTCATAAAGCACTTTAGCACTTAGAAAATGCTTTGTGGTATTATCTTATTTGATCTTCACAATAAGACTGTGAAGTGGATATTACAGTATTCCCTTTTACAGAAATATTGAGAAAGGCCAAAAAGGATAGAATAACTAGTTGAAAGTCTGAAAAAAGTGAGATGGTACAGTGAGTAGAGCATGGATTTTGGAGTCAGGAACATATGATTTCAAATCTAGGTTCAATTACTTACTAATGTGTGAACATGGTCAATTCAATTAACCCTGTTTGCCTCAGTTTCCTCATTTGTAAAATGAGCTGGAGAAGGAAATAGCAAACTGCTCCAGTATCTTTGCTAAGAGAACTCCAAATGGGGTGATGAAGAGTTGGAGGTGACTGAAATGCCCGAGCAAACAATAATAAACAAGATCAAGGCAAAATTAATAATAATGATAATAAATGATGATGATGATAGTCAACATTTATGTAGTGTCTACTATGTGTCAGGTTCAATGCTAAGTATTTTACAAGCTTTTTTTTTTATCCTCACAACAAACCTGGGAAGTAGGTGCTATTGTTACTTTCATTTTTACAGTTGAGGAAACTGAGGCAAACAGGGGTTAATTTGCCCAATATTAAGTAGATAGTAAGTGCATGAGTCACATTTAAAATCAGTTCTTCTAGACTCCATGTCAACATCTCTATTCACGGTACTAGCTGGCCACACACTGAGTGGTAGAATTTGGAATCATCAAGTTTTACTTCTTGTCCATAGGTAATGACTCTTTTGACAACCTATGTCCTTTGGAACGTGGAGATATTCTCACTTTCAAATATAATTTTTACATCTTCATTATTGCATAACATGGTGCTCTCAGCTCCATGTCACATGCACTCTTGCTAAGCATTTCATGTATGTCTTTATCCAAATAATTAATGAAAATATTTTATAGAATAGAGTCAAAGGCAGTTCCTGAGGGTACTACACAAGAGACTTCCCTCAAATTCATACAGATATCCCCTTTTAGCTTTGTTTCATCATCTGACCGAGGCTGGCAATGATAATAGCTAGCAATTATTTAATACTCTAAGGTTTGCAAAGCACTTTATGTGCGCTGTATCTTTTGTTCCTCACAAAAACCCTAAAAGATAGGTGCTATGATTCTCTCCATTTTACATATGAAAGAACTGAGAAAGAAAGAGGGCAAGTGACTTGCCATCCCACCAGCCTATCAGAGTCAGAGGCAAGAATAGTAATCAGATTTTCCTAATTACAAGTCAACCACTTTATAACCTGCAGCTGAAGCTATATAATTTTGTCCATGTAGTAGCTGAACAGAGCAGAGATAAAGTAACTCACCCAATGACACAAGGTTAATAAATAATAGAGTTGAGATTTGAAAGAGTTTCTTTGCCTTCATATCCATGCTCTTTCCCATTGTACCATCATGTCTTACTCTTTCTGCTCTCTATTTGTTATCCTACAATAGTTTCTTCAACAACCACCACTTCCTCTCTTCCAACAATGCTGAAAACTCTGACCTTCATAGCAAGCTAATGAAGGTCATAGCTCATCTCCCCCTCCCTACTTTGCCCTCTGAGTGATCCTTCTTACATTTTAAACATACTAAAATATTATATGTCAAAGCATTTTCTTTAAATAATAAATTTACCACGGCAAAATTGGAGCAGCCTTTGAAGCTCATTTCTTACTATGAACCTTGGCTTGATATATTATAACATTTAAAATCAAGAAACCCTTGTATAAAGGATTTATCTAGATCCAAAATAAATAGAATCATCTGAAAAAGCACTGAAATGGGAAAGACAAGCTTTCCCCTGACCCTCAAGGCCAGAGTTGGTATTCTTATTCCTTTTATGAAACATCAAGCTCTGACCTAATGAAAATTTTCCTTTATAGGCTTTTGCTGCAAACAAAACACAAAACATCTTTAAACCTGAAAATGAAGGTGCTATACATGTGTATGCATGCATGTACATTTTCCTGGAACCAAAATGAGTTTTTAATATTTCAGTAGTTCAATGATTTCTTTACAGCATTTGCCTTCTATCTATTCATGTTGTCTACTTCTCCTACCTTGAGCAAAATGACTTTATGAGAATAAAAGCTCACGTTTCTAAAGTATTTTGATGCTGGGGGAGGGGGTGGAGGGGGTAAGAGGTGAAAAATTGGAACAAGACGTTTGGCAATTGTTAATGCTGTAAAGTTACCCATACATATAACCTGTAAATAAAAGGCTATTAAATAAAATTTTAAAAAATAAATAAACTATTTTGATGTTCACAACCATATTCATAACTTTTGTGGGCAGCTAAGGCAGGTACAATCAGACCCAATTTACATATTAAGAAAACGAGGAACAGAAGTAGGAAGATATTCCACTGTTAGAAAGTATTCAAACTTAGACCTTCTGGTTTCAAGTACCATGTTCTTTATATAACACTCTCTCTGTGAGTTCCTGTGGCTTGAGGCTATTATTGACTTCTTATATATCTAATGTTGTCATCAGAAAGTACCTATAATCTGCATTGCGGAGCCCATAGCCTGAGTCTTCTTCTGTTGGGATTAGAGCTAGAAACAAATCAGTCTTGAAAGTCAAGGTCACCCACATACCATGTTGAGCATCAGGAGAGAATAAAGTTGGAAATGCTCTTAGAGGTCATATAGACTGATCTCCAAAAAGTAACATACACATCCACAATGAAAGCCAAAATTGATGTTCAGTAAGATGATGTGACCTGGACATCATTACAAAGCTATGGAGTCAAAATGAAAGCCAGATTTATAAATTCTATCTCCTCTACTGGGCCTATCCCCAATACTAAACTTTTCCTTTTTGCTTGGAACATAAATTAATGATGTTACTATAAAGCACATGGATTTGGTGCCATTTATTAAACATTATGGGAATACCAGCAGGGACTCATTCTTAAATTCTGCCCTAATTTATTGTAATGCATTAGCAGGGGAAAAAAGCCCATTTGCAGCACTTTTCAGAGATCTGACCCCCTGCTCACCCCTAATACTCAGCTGTTTAACATTTCAGATCCAGGGGTAGACATTCAATAAAGTAATGAACAGCTCCCCAGTTTTCTGATGCAGCACTTTCAAAGCCACCTTTGGAATTTTACATTATCCAATAATTGATTGGTTTAGTAAATTACATCTTAATTGAAAAATATAATGCCTAAAATGGTTTTAATTAGCAACCAACACAAGCATTTAGTAGCAATGGGAAAGGGCCAGGGCCAAAAGAAATTTTTTAAAAAATAAATAAATATATAGAGAGCAATAAAATTTCAGAGTTGCAAAGGATTTCAGAATGTAGAATGTCAGTGGCAGACAGGACCTTGGAACACAGTGTTAGAACATTCAACCAAAAAATGTCAGAGCTGAAAGTGACCTTACACTACAGAATGTTATTTGTGGAAAAAGCTTTATAATACTTTGTATTAGAATTTAGAACATTAAGAATCAGAGGCCAAAGAATGTTTTAGAATACAGTACAAAGATTGTTAGTTACCAGAAATCTTAGAGACCATATAGTCCCTTTCATGTTACAGATGAGAAAACTGAAATATAATGATTGAATAAAATCCTACCTCAGATACCTGTTAAATATATTATTCTGGACAATTCATTTAACTTTTCTCGGTTCATTTCCATATCTGAAAAAATGGGATTAATAAATTACCTACCTTACAGAGTTGTTGCAAAGAACATGTAAAATGTGTTGTTATTTTAGTTATGAATGATGTTTTGGAACTCCTTGGGGGGGGGGGGCGGTCTTGACAAAGATGCTAGAGTAGTTTTCCAATTTTCTTCTCCAGCTCATTTTACAGATGAGCAAACTGAGGCAAACAGTGCTAATGTTTAAATGTCAAGGTCACAAAATCATACCTGTATAGCAGAAGTTGAATTCAGGTCTTTCTGACTCCAGGTTTGGTACTGTATTCACTGTGCCATCTTGTTGCTCAAGTTAAAATATTTTGTAAAAATATAATGTGATTTATAAATGTCAGTTACTTTAATATGTTCCTGGCTCACCCTTGATTCTTAATAAATGAGTGTAGAATGATAAATCACTGTGAAGTTGATGACTATTACAGAAAAAAACTATTGTCACAACTAACACTATCATATTGCTTCTACTACAATTATCATTTCTACCACCACTACTACTACCTATTATTACAATGCTCATACCTGATACTCAGCTATTGAACATCTCAGATTCATGGGTAGGGATACAATAAATTAATGAATAGCTCCCAGTTTTCTGATGCAGTCCTTTTAAAGACACCTTTGGAATTTTATATTAGCCCATAATTGATTGGTTTAGTAAATTGCATCTTAATTGAAAAATATAATGTTTAAAATGATTTTAATTAGCAACAAACACAAGCATTTTGTGGTGATGGTAAAATGTCAAAACCATAAGAAATTTTTATATAATAAATAAATGCACATACTGAGGGAAAAATAGAATTTACTACTACTAGTATTACTACTAATAGTAGAATACTATTATTCCTTTTTTGTCCTACTATACAGGTTCTTCTATCAAGTTAGTGACAGACCACCAGAGAAATTTTGTCTCTTTACTCCTAGTCTAGTGTTCTTTCCTTCAAAATTTAGAGGTTTCCAAACCTGACTCCAAATAGGTCCAGTCATTTGATGGCTGGGAAAAAATATTGAGCAAAATAAAATAAATTACTTTTTATATTACGTAAATTTCATTCCTGGGGGAAAATGGCTGATTTTCTTCTCAGTCATCATGGCCCATTGAAAATCTTTCATTCATTCATCCAGCTGCAGTTTCAAAAATAAGTCTTTTGGACAAGGCCTACTTTATTTTAGAATTCTGTGTTATTTATGAAGTTAGAAGAACATTCTTCAATGAAGTTCTTATAACTTTTTTTTTTAATGAAAACCTATAAAAAGAATTATTCTTCATAGCTCAATGTCTCTAAACTTTTTGATAAATTTCCCGTTAAGTGTTTAGCCACAAAATAATTTATTAATTTTGGTAGATTTTATACACTGAAAAAGAAACAACTAATAATATTTGTCTTTGGGGGTCACTAATCTTTGGGGTATTGGTCACTGCTTTTCTTCAAAGAATTCTTATCATATGTAGTGAAAGTCACTCACCTTTTAATAGAGCATTTCTTTTTAACCAGAAAAGGTTATATATTAGAATGGACTTTTAAAGTGACTGGTGAGTTTCCCATAACTAGAGGACTTAATAGGATCTTAACTGGACAGATAAAAAGTACTAAAAAAAATTCAAAGAGAAATGTGAACTTGGGATTTCTTTTTCAGATAAGAGTTAGATGACATAACTTCTAAAGTACTTTTTTTTCCCCAAAGCAAACATTCCACAATCAAATAATTGAAAAATAGAAAAATATTTCCTTAGACTTTTCAATGACAGTTTAATATAATAGAAAAAAAACACTAGACTAAATCAAAAGATCAGTACTAAAATCCCTAGTTCAATATCCAATAGCTATGTGAGTTTGAGCAATCATTTTAACCTTTTTGTGCCTCGGTTTCTTCATTTGTAAAGTAGTGACAATATTATGGCCCTTATCATCAACTAGGGCTTAACTGAACAAAATAGTATATAAACTCCAATATAATATGGAAATGAGAGCTATTAATTAACACCAAACAAGACAGTCTTTGGTGGGAGTCTTTGTGAGTCAGAATGATCTTAAATTGTAAAATCATAAGTCTTTTGGAAAAAATCATAGAACCCCCAACCTGTTTATAATCTATTTAACCAGCCAATTACATTGTTACCCTATTATGGCAGATTTTTCCTGTGAATACTTCTTGGCTCTTCAGTGCTCACGTTTGTAATTTTCTTCCAATTTGCTACTGTTTCATAAAGTTTTGTCAATCATAAGCATTTTTAGGAGATTGAAATGGCAACTTAATGGTTTACTCTGAAAGAGACAAAGAGGGGGGAAAACAGCTGCAGCATTTAAAAACTGACGGGGAATTTCAGTGTAATAAAGGCACAGCAGAGCAATTAAAGTGAAGGAAGTTGCTCCCTGAATGTAATTTGAAATAGAAGGAAAAAGTTTCTCTAATTTGTAAATCTATTGAGGATTGTTTAAACACATTCCTTTTGATCAATAAAAATCATGGGGCTGTTTGCATTCTGTCTGAATGATCCAAAATGAGCATTCTAAAGTTGAACATAAACTCAATCAAAGGAAACCCAGAAACTTCTCTGTTAGAATAGTCAGTTGGTATTGTTTTTTGTTTGTTTTTTTTTTCTTTTTCAAAAATAGGATTCCAAGGGCAAGAGAAAACTGGTACCTTATATTCATAGATGCATAGAATGCTAGCATGGGAAGGGACTCTATGACACAGATTGTTAGTACAAAGAGCCCCGAATGATGGAACTGAGAAGGAACTTAGAATTAATTTAAGAAATATGGAACATCAAAAAATGAATAGTAACATTGGTAGAAAACTTGGAACATAAATCCTGAAACAAAAAAGGGAAATCCCTCATCACATAAAGAGTATCTAACATGGAACTTCTAGTGTAAAAAGAAAAGATCAAACAGATATTAGTCAATACATTTTAATTAGGCACCTGCTGTGTTCCAGCCCCTGAGCTAATTACTGGAGGGACTAAAGAGTACAATTAAACCAGCAGAGTGACTTGAGGAGGGAGAAAATTCCATCTATAAGACTTTCTGTGAAAATGCCCAATATTGGGAGCTATAATATTAATGCTGGATTTTGGGACATGTGCCAGTAGGGATTGGAAAGAAAGATACAAGAACAATTAAAAAGTAGGAGGGACTATAAAGAGTTTTGAAAACCAAACAGAAATTTTGATATGTGATCATATAAAAGATAGGGAGCTGCTAGAATTTATTGAAAAGAGTTATGACATAGCCATAACAGTGCTTTAGAAAGATGAATTAAACAGGTAAGAGGTTAGAATTGTTATTTTCCTTCATTCTCAAAAATGGCCATGACATTAGGGAGTTGAGGTTATGATATTCAAGTGAATTGGATTTGAGGGAAGGAGGACTATGCAAAGTCACCAGCTCCATTTTCTCCTCTGGAGTCATCTGGTACAGTGGCAAGATATAGATCAACAGGACTGGAGATGTACCTGGATGCAATGAAATCAGATAGTCTATAGTAGGAAGTTATTTGAGGCAGAGTAATTAACCAGTAGAATATTGCAGTAGTCTAGGGCTTAATTATGGAATGTACCAGGTGACAAAAGTGTCAGTGGAAAGAATGGGTCCTATAAAAGTGATGTTACAAACATAAAATTGAGATTATTCACAATTGATCAAATATGGAAGTGAGAAAATAGAAGTCAAGAAGGATACCTATGTCCTAATTCTTGCTAAAGAGAAGGATTACTTCATTATGTGAGGAAGAGATAGTTGCAGGAAACATCCTGTTTATGTGATATGAGGAAGAAACAAGAAGGGGAACCTTTTGGTGAATGACCTCATTTTTTAAAAGTAAAATATAAGGCAGAGTTTCCAGCTGAAAGAATGAGGGAATGGAAGACTTGGGTATGGATGAAAAGGATTTGAAAAACTCTTATGGTGAGTGGGATAATAAGTCAATCACAGTGAAAGGATAACCTTGCCATGCTCTGGGCCCAGTTGAGTTTAGGAAATATCATTTTAGTAGACCCAATAAGCATACTCAGTGGATAAGGCACAGGACTTGGAGTCACATTGTTTGTATTTGAATTGCTCAGTATATTTAAGCTGAATTCAACTAATCTAGAGTCTAAAAATCCTTATTCGGGTAGATTAGATCCCCTTTCATAACCCTTCCAATTCCATTATTCCAAAGTTATTGGTTCTGCCAATAACAAAAATGTTAAAATTGGAGGGCACCTTGCCCACTCCATGGTAGAACCAAATGAAGATGGAGTATTAGAGCTCCAGGAAACTTTAGAAGGATCTAATTAGATCTAGTCATTTTACAGATCAAGAAACTAAAACTCAGAAGAGATGTTTGTTTTAAAAACACATAGGAAGTTAACGTTAAACTCTTGTCCTGAGATTGTATTTCTCACTTTATATTTTATGATGACTACTAAAAATAGCTACAAACATCTATTGTTTTCCTTAAGTAGCTTCATGTGGATGAAACATCCATGTATGCTATCAAAATCCGAAGAGATTTCTCAGTTCAAAAATCCAAAAGAAAACAGGACTTATTTAGCTGTGCATGTGGGTACATTTGTGTGTGTGTATGTGGTATAGCTGAAAATTGTTCTGAATTTTTTGATTTAGATCTCTGAAGTACTTTTATGTTTGAGTGATTTGTTCAGGATTATTTATGTTAAAAAATCAGAATTTGGACTTAGATCTTTCTGCCCCCAAGACCAATTCTCCATCCACATCTACTTATTACACAGGTGCTGATATATGTATATATTAGCACAGTTAGTAGTATCTAGCTCAAGAAAAATGAGGATTGAGGAAAAACCATTGGATTTGGTAATTAAGAGATCATTAGTAACATTGGAGAGAGTATTTTGGTGGAATAATGAGGTCAGAAGGCAGACTTGTAGGGAGTAAGTTAACACTTTAGAATCAGCCAGAGTCAGGATAAGCAAAAGTCCTTGGTCTTTATTCTTGGTCAAAATGAGAGGAATGGACAAAGGAATCTCCTCTTCCTCATTCCACCAGGAGTGATACTCTCTTGTCTTATTCCGCCCTCTAATGCCTCCTCCAAATCTCTCTATACACCAACAGATCAAGCCAGCACAGAATGGTGGGGCAGACCATTTTCCAAGCATACGCTAATAGACTGTTGTCCAACAAGTAATTAGCTTTAAGTGCTAGGCTGTCCAATGCATCTGCTCAGTTTCATCCCATTACACAGACTGTGAGAGATTAAGAAGAGTGAAAGGAAAGTTTTAGCACCTCTTGTATAGTCTTTTTGAGTAGTTACCAAAAGTATCTAGATCTTTCTATACATCTTTATTGTTATTGAGTTAAGTCTATATGACTCTTTGTGAAGCCATTTCTTAGAAAAGATGATTTAGAGGTTTGCCATTTGCTTCTTCAGCTCAATTTTCAGGTGAGAAACCAGGTAAATAGGGTTAAGTGAGTTGGCCATGGTCATCAGGGTCACACAGTTAGTGAGCTTCTGAGGCTGGATTTGAACTCATGAAGATGAGTCTTCCTGCTTCCATGCCCAGTGCTCTTTTAGCTTCCCATCTATCTTTCTATTCAGTATATAAATTTCCTTATTGAGAGTTTAGACATCCACAAAATCACAGGTCCAGATTCTGAAATATTGTTGTATTCACATACATATATGTGTGTATATATTTAATGTGTACATGTACATACCCATCCTATTTATCAGGAAATATGTCATTATATATTGATATATCCATACATTAATATTCATATATTTTTGAATATGAAAATATACACATGAAGCTCTCCAAAGGACCTCAGATATCATCATTGTGGACTTCTAAGGTATAGTACCACCTTTCTTAACCAGCATTACCTGTATAATTCTTGTTCATGTTTTTCTATAA
Source organism: Sarcophilus harrisii (assembly GCF_902635505.1). Lineage (NCBI taxonomy): Eukaryota > Metazoa > Chordata > Mammalia > Dasyuromorphia > Dasyuridae > Sarcophilus > Sarcophilus harrisii. Next base: position 61,231,480 of record NC_045427.1, on the reverse strand, counting down.
ATCTCCTCTTTGTTCCAAAGCTCTAACTTACATTTCCTCGACATTATATTGATAATAATAGATTCACACACACACACACACACACACACACACACACACACACTGTCCCACATGACAAGAATGTACCCTCTTTAACCTCTAATTCATAGTCTTTCTTTTCCTTTAAGATGGAGCATTATCTTCCATATTAAGCCTTTCCTCATCTCCCAAATGTTATTTTCCTTCCCTTCCAAATTATGTTGTACTTAACTACTTGGTATATTTTGATTTTCATTCACTTAAAACATTTATTTATGTCATATATAAAAAAATATATACATATATATGTACAGATATGGAATGCATACATATGTATATCATATATTTATATGTATACATATGTTTGTATGTACATATATGATCTATATATCTACACCTATCCATTCATCTATCTACCTATCTATCTTTGTGTGTGTGTGTTCACTGGTGATCTTACATTGCTCTCCCTCACTCAAATCCAATTCACTCACATGTCATGGCATTAACTCTTTGATATTATGATCCTCTTTGAGAATGTAGAACAAACAATAATATGTAACAGTAGCTAGCATTTATATAGTACTTAAAATACTACTATATGTCAGGTACTGTGTTAAACCCCTGAGAAATACTATCTCATTTTTGTCCTTATGACAACACTGATAGATAGGGGCTGTTATTATCCCTATCTTATCGTTAGAGACAGCTTGGTGGCTTCATGGATAGAATATTCACTTTGCAAGAAAACAAAATTTCAAATCTGGCCTCAGAGACTTCCTAGATGTATTACTCTGTAAAAAGGTGGACCTCTGCCTCAATTTCCTCAACTGTAAAATGAACATAATCCTAGAATCTACTTCTAGGATTGTTGTGAGAATTTGTAAAGCACTTAACTTAGTGCCTAAGATATAACAGACTTTATATAAATGCTACTTCATTATTAGTCAGTCAGGAAAAGGTTATTAAGCATCTACTATGTGGTAAGAACTGTGCTAAGTACTGAGGCAAAAGGCTGCCCCTGCCTTTAAGGAATACACACCATTGGAGAACACAACAAGCAAACAAATATACAAGAAAAATAGGGAAAAAATCCAACAGTGAAATCATTAGAAGTAAGAGGGATTGAGAAATGCTTCTTGTAGAATATGGGATTTTAGTTGAAATGTAAAGGAATCCAGGAAAACTGTAGGCAGAGATAAAAAGAAAGAGAATTCCAAACATGAGGAATCTTTATAGAAAATACCCAGAACCAAGTATTATTTGAGGAACAACAAGGGGACCACTGTCTTTGACCAAAGAATATATGGAAAATACAAGAAACCTGAAAAATGTATGTGTGTGTTAGCAAGTAATGGTGCCAGATTATAAAAAGTTTTGAAAACAAATAGGTTTTCATATTTCATCCAGGAGGTAATAGGTAAGCAATGAAGCTTACTGAATGGGGACAACATGGTCAGACCTATGTTTTAGAAAAATCACTTTGGCAGCTGAAGGGAGGCTGAGTTGGAGTGAAAGTGGACATTAAAGTGAGTTATAGCGAAAAGTAGACAATGACATCTATGTTTGGAGCCTATGGGACCAGAAGAAAAGCACTGACCTAAATAATAGTAAGGAAGATAGGATGTAAGGGGATTTTATGGGAAAGACCATGAATTCAGTTTTGGACATGGTGAGTTTAAGATGACTACTGGATATCCAGTTCAAGATTTCTAAAAGGTAGTTGGGGATTAGCAAAGAGATTAGTGTAGTATATATGTATAATTGAGATTTATCAGCAGAGAGATACTCCTTAAATCTATGGATAATGGGATGACCAAATGAAATAGCATCTAGAAAGAAGGGAAGAGAACCCAGGTAAGAGCCCTATAGTTCACTAAAGCTAGAGATGAGGAACCAGCAAAGAAATGTGAGAAAAAGTAATCTATGCTATAGGATGAAAATCAGGAGCAGATTGTATTCTGAAAAAAAAAATCTAAAGAGAAAGTTATTAAGGAGAAGATTAACGCTCTTTGAAAGGTTACAATAAGATCAAGAAAAATGAGGATTGAGGAAAAAACTATTGAATTTGATAATTAATAGACCATTGGTAACATTGGAGAGAGCATTTTGATGGAATAATGATGTCAGAACGCAGACTGTGACAAATTAAAAATAGTGAAACAAAAGTTTTGGCACCTCTTGTATAGTCTTTTTGAGTAGTTACTAAAAAAAGAAATAGAATGTTAATTTGTGGAATGGAAGATTTAAGTGAAGATTGGAGAAATATGATTTGTTTGTGGAAAATATAGAAGGAGCAAGTAGACACGAAGAAACTGAAGACTGGTGATAGACCAGAGATGCCAGAAGAGTAGAAATGGGATGAAGTGCGCTTTATTTTGTGGAAAGATGGGTGGGCTTTGGTTAGGAGTCAAAATACTTCATGTAAGAAAGGATAAAAGAGATAATAAATGTAGAAGGTTAAATGCTATAAGATGAAGAGGAGAGGAGAAGGAGCTCATGGAAAATGTCCTTTTTTTTTTGGAAAAAAAAAATTTGAAGCAAGGTTCTTAGCTAAGAGACTGGGAAAGAGAAAACCAAGAGAAGTTAAAAGATGAATGAAATGTTTGGAAATGCTGCTGGGAGGAGTGGAATAGTGAGTTAATAAGGTAGGTAAAACAGGACTGCTTTTCAGCAGATAAGTACCAGCTGAAGTTTTGTAACAAATTTTTAATACACCTAGATGTAATATATGTATGACTTTTTTTCACCTCTATTCATTACCCTAAATGTTTTAAGTGAATGCAGTAGAAGGTGGGAAGAAACTAATGATAAAGCTTGGCAGTACACAATCTATCCTATGTTAAGAGAGTCAGGGACTCAGGAGAAGAGGACAGTCTAGAATTTAATTAGTTAACCCATGGGTCAAGTTGAGATAAAAAGGGAGAGGATGGCTAGTATAGAGGGAGATGGCCTGAGAGAAAATAAAGGAGTCAAGAATTTGGAGGTTACAGTGTTAATGAAGAGTAGAATTTGATAAGGGAACACAGAGAGATAAGTGGAAAAGAAACCCAGACCTCAAAGGAAGAGAAATCAGTGAGTGATGAAATGGAGGAGAAACTAGATATGGCAATGGGGAGCAAAGAGGATTCCGACCCTACTTTTTCATCCAGTGAATAGAAGGAAGATGCAGCCAGTACTAGAAAAGGTGACTGCAGAGTCTGTGACATTTGGGAGAGACAGATTTCAGTGATTTCTAGAAGACAGGAGTGGTAAATGATGATGATGATCATCATCATCATCATGATTGAGAAAGCTGAAGTAAACAGTAGTCATGTGATTTGTCAAAAATCACACAGCTAGGGTCTAAGGCTAGATTTGAACTTAGGATTTCCTGACACCCAACTTGGTTCACACGTATACACACATAAATGTGTGTGTATGTAATTCATGTTACAAATTAGAACACAATGTATGTATATATAAGTACTTATTGTTTCTCCACCACCCTATTGGGATTTAAGCAATTAATAAATAGGGATTTTTTTCCTTTCTTTTTCTCCAGTTCCCAGCAGAGTCCCTAATATATAGTAAGTCATTAAGAAAATGCTCCTGATTTTGTATTTATTAATATGCATATATTTATATGAAGTCATATATGCACAAACATGCACACATATAAATATAGATCCACATACATGTTTATATACATTATTTTAACAAAACTGCTTTGTTAATATACATATAACACATTTAGTTAATGAGGCTACTTTGACTAAATCCTAGATATAAGGTGCTTTCAAAAATATCAGATTCATAGGTTTGCAGAATCTCCAAGGTAGAAAGCACCTGAGAGATCATCCATTCAAAGAGCTTGGAATCCTACTTACATCAGTCTTAACAAGTAACTGTCTCACCTCTGCTTGCGGATGTCTTGCGACAGAGAAACTAACTACCTCCTGGGGCAAGCTATTTTCTCGCTGGATGGCACTAATGATCATGAAGTTCAACCTATCCTTTCTTGTTTAGGTGGAAGGCTTTTCTTGTGGATGCTTATTATAACACCCAAAGATTTCTTGAGTTGACATCAGCATGTGATGAATTCTCAGTGCCCTGTGATTTACTAATATCTTTCTTTTACCTTCTCTATCCCCAGGTTACTGTTTGACAGACTCAGAAAAACATCCATGCTGACTGATGTCGCTCTTCTGTTTAGTGGAAATAAACTGAAATAAACCCAAGAAGTATATGAGATACATACTTTTGAAGGATTGGAAAGGAATAAGCTCTGCACTTTCTCCCCCTCCCTCCACCACATGATTTGGGGATATTTCTGCAGAGCTAAACAGCTATGCCATTTTGGAAAGTTTATGAAATAGCAGAATGTCTTGTCTGCTTTGCAGAATTTGTTGTTCTGATATACCAGCCCTCTCTTCATAAATCTCAGAGCATCTGTTTTCTAACATATTCTTGGGGTTGATACATGTTATTACAATGATTAACTCATGAAGAGAGTGATTATTGCTCATTTCTTTGCAATTCTCTCACTCAACGTGGTCTTGTAGAAGGAGCCCTCAAGTTGAAGTTAGAAGTCACAGTTTTGAGCCCAATTTGTACCATATTTAGATTTTAAAAAAACCTGAGTTTGAGTCCTGACTTTGACAGTTATTAGATTTGTGCTCATAGGCTGCCATTTTCTTTCTCTGATCATTGTTTATTAAATTATGGGGTTGAGCTACACTAAAATTTCTTAAACTGTGGATTGAAACCCCATATGGGGTCATGTAACATAATGGGGTGATTATAAAATTATGATTTATTATCAGTAAATATTTGATTTGTATACCTAATTTAGATACCTATATACTTATAGTCACACAAGAATTTCTTAGGTGAGGAGCAGAGTCAAGATGGTGGAGCAGAGACAAGTCTTTATTTGAGCTCTTCCTGATTCCCCTCAGATCAACATCAAATTAAACCTCTGAACTGGTTTTGGAGTGAGAGAACTCATAAATATAGGGAATGTAACAAATTTGCAGCAGAAGATATTTTGTAAGAATTTCAGAAAATGTCTGTTTAAATTGAGCATGAGGGATGGAGGTGGAGTGGGGGAGGAACCCAGGGTGGTGTGGGGTCTCCATGCTGAGGAATCTACCCTGAGGAATCTACATCAATGTTGACTGCTCTATCCTGATTGCAAGCTGGTGGATCAGCAGATTTACTGGAAAAAAATAGATAAACCTTTAGTTAATTTGATTAAAAAAATGAAAGACGAAAATCAAACTGTTAGTCTCAAAAGTGAAAAGAGTGAACTTTCCACTAATGAAGAAGAAATTGGAGCAATAATTGGAATCTATTTTGCTCAACTGTATGCCACTAAATATGATAATTTAAATGAAATGAATGAAATATAGATTGCCCAGATTAACAGAAGAGGAAATAAATTACTTAAATAGTCCCATGTTAGAAAAAAATGAATGTTATTGATCAACTCCCTAAGAAAAAAAAAATCTCCAAGGCCAGATGTATTTACATAAAAATTCTACCAAACATTTAAAGAACAGTTAATTTCAATATTATGCAAACTATTTGGAAAAATAGGGAAAGAAGTCCTATAAAATTCCTTTTGTGATACAGACATGGTGCTCATACCTAAACCATGTAGGGTCAAAACAGAGAAAGACAATTATAGATAATTTTCCTAATAAATATTGATACAAAAATCTTAAATAAAATATTAACAAAGAGGTAACAGCAATCCCTAAGTAATAGCATCCCCAGGATACACCATACACCATACCAAGTAGGATTTATACTAGGAATAGAGGGCTGGTTCAATATTAGGAAAACTATTAGTATAATTATCTGCATCAATAAACAAACTAAAAAATCCTAGAGAATCAAGTAAAAAAAAAAAAACTACTAAAAACAATCCACAACACATTAGTAAAGTTCCAGCATGAAAAATGAATCCATATACATCATCAGAATTTTTATATATTACCAACAATGTCTAGCAGCAAGAGATACAAAAAGAAATTCCATTTAAAGTAAATATAGATAAGATAAAGTATATGTGAATCTATCTGCCAAGGCAAAGTCAGGAACTATATGAACACAACTACAAAACACTTTCCAAACAAATAAAGTCAGATCTAATAAGTTGGAAAAATATCAAGTGCTCATGGATAGGCCAAACAAATACAATAAAAATGACAATACTACCTAAATTAATCTACGTATTCAGTGCCATATCAATCAATATCCCAAGAGATTATTTCACAAATCTAGAAAAAATAATAAAATTCATCTGGAAGAACAAAATGTTAAGAATTTCAAGGAAATTGATGAAAAATGCAAATGAAGATGGCCTAGCTATACCAGACCTAAAACCACATTATAAAGCAGCAGTGATCAAAACCATTTGGTACTAGCTAAAAATTAGAGTAGTAGATCAGTGGAATAGGTTAGGTTTACAGGGCAATAGTCAATGACTACAGTAATTTAATGTTTGATAAAACCAAACCCCAGCTTTTGGGCTTACTACTTAACAAAAACTGTTGGGAAAATTAGAAGTTAGTATGACAGAAACTAGGCATTGACCTACACCTAACACTTTATACCAAGGTAAGATCAAAATGGGTTCATGATTTAGATATGCAGTGTGACATTATAAACAAATTAGAAGAACAAAGGATAGTTTACCTCTTAGATCTATGGAAAAGGAAGAAATCTGGGGCCAAAGAGGAACTTGAGTACATTATTGAAAGCAAAATGGATAATTTTAATTATATTAAGTTTAAAAATTTTTGTACAAACAAAACCAATGCAGACAAGATTGGAAGGAAGCAATAACATTCAAGGGTTCTGATAAAGGTCTCATTTCTAAATTATATAGAGAATTGACTCAAATTTATAAGAATTCAAGCCATTCTCTAATTGATAAATGGTCAAAGGATATGATGTTCCCTTCCAATTGTAACTTTTAATCTTCTAATTCACTAATTCTTAAATGATATAAGTCCTTCTATGTCTAATATTATGGGTTATATTTTGTGTTCTAAAGCCTCTTTCTATTCTAAGTCTATTAAGATTTTAATATTTTATTCCCTAATGTAAATTCTTTTTCTAATATTAAATATTTAAGGTTTGTGCAAGTGCATTCAATTATATGGTAGACTTATGATATGATATTATATATGATATATATATATCATTGCATTACATAAGTAGATAGTTATATGGTATATAAGACAATATAACATTACATAAATAGGTAGATATATGATTTATTATATAATGCAACACAACCTAACATTACATTGTATAAGTGTTGATTGGCTGTTGTCCATCATTCTTGAAGAGAACCAAAATGGTCTCACTATACTAGAGTCAATTTACAGTATATCCCACTGTGGCTGATAAGGACAAGCTTACTGAGCTTGGAATGCTTTGCCACAGGTAAACACAAATAGTCCCTGTGATCATTTGGAGTGGATTCTATAAACTTTCACATCTCATGTTTCTTCCAAGCTAATTCTGCTTTGCTCATAAAGCATAGCACCTTCTCTGATAAAGGCACACTATGTTGGCCAATCCTGTGTCAATGTATCCCATGTCATCCAACCAATTCTAAAGATCTTTTTTTAAATCTTGAAAATGTTTTTGTTTAGCTTTCTCTGACTACCTTGTAAATACTTGCTCTTTGTTCAATTGCGAAAAAAACACAAATTTTTTTTCAAAACTTGTATAGATATATACATATACATATAAACAAAGGATATATAGTAATTTTAATATATACATATGTGGGTATAGATATTTATATACACTCACATTATCCCTTACAGGTCAAATATATTAAGTTCTAATATGGGGGGATCAAAAGTCCCTTTTTGTTTGCCACAATAAGGTGCAGCAGGAAATACTGGAACCAACTCCTACCAGCTCATGAGAACCAATTGTTACATTTTTATTGGAAATATTCACTCCATAGAAATTGGCAAATATCACAAAACATAACATAATTCATTGTTTTGTTGATTATTTACATTTAAGAAACTAGTAGAGAAAATGTTAATGATACACTTAAACTTAAAATATATTAAATTATTTTTTTTACCTTATTACAGTTTGTTGAGCTCTTACCAGCATATTCCTGCATATATTTAAAGCAGAGATATTTGAAAGGACAGAGAGATATAATTCTAATCCTATACCTATCTTGTAAACTGGAGCAAATAAAAAACAACCTTAGAAGCACTGCTACACATAATGGTAGAGATAATGCCTTCAGCTTTTCTCCTCTACATTGAATTGGGTCAGGCATCAGATTGTTATCTGTCCATCACTACACAATTAATCATATGAACCAACCTGTCTTACATATAAGACAAGAAACTTGGACTAAATGATTTCTAAAATTGCTGCTAATCTCAAATCCCTAAATTCATATTCATAAATTGATTGTTGAACAACTGGGATCTGCATCCAGTCGCAGTTGGGATGCCCATGATCATAAGCTAAAGATTCTGTTTTTGTTGTTTTCTTTCATACTTCTTCAGTAAGTTCAAAAGCACCTATGCTGAAAATTATTACCTAGAAGAAATAAGCAAGATAAGTAAAAGGACAAGATTAGAAAGAGATTTAGTAGGAAGTAAGATTAAATAATCATTAACTTGGAAAAAGAAAGAAAGTTTATTAAAGTGTTTTTAAAACAAAAAAGTTTTCAAAGTTCAGTATCATCAAATAGGTAAAATTGATTGCTATTTTTTATGAAATTGAACCTTCCTTTCTTTTTAGAAGAAAAACAGGATTTCCTTTTTCCCTCCCTTCATATTGGTATTTTGCTCAGCTTTCCCACCTATAATCTAACAGTTCCTCCATCATTCTCTTTCTCTTCCCTCTGGCCTGGTGGGAAGAGGAAATGTCTGGGAGGATCCTCTCAGATTTGCAGTAACCAATAAAACCTTTAGCCATATCTTACTATTCTTAACTTTTATGGTGAGGTAACTGACTCAGATCATGGTCCCACCTCACTCCTGGAATCCACAGATAACCAGAGATAAGTAGAATCTCTCCCCAGTGATTCCCATACTCCCAGACGTGGCAAAATGTCTGTAGCTGGATTCTATGGGCGAGAGGGAGGGGAGGAGTGGGGAGTGGGATTCATATATTCACACCCACACACACACTCATATTGCAGAAATGGAAATCTGATACAATCACATATGGGAAAAACCTTATGAATGACTGACCTTATCCCCACATGTTACAAGGAAAATTTATACAAATGTCCATTGATTCTCTTCTGGTTTAACAAAGAGAGAATGTCTGGTGATTACACACACATTGTTCATATATGCATATAGATATTAAAAATTCAGTTTATATTTGCAATGTATATGCACATGAATGTATACATATTCATGCACTGTGTGTATACACATGTATACTGCATGTATGCATAATGCACTCACATATTCTACCAATTATCACATGTTTGGGAGTCTATTCTGAGGAATTTCCTCTCTTCAGCATATATTTATAAAAGCATATAAGGGAACTCCAACTAGATGACTACACTACAAGTCCTTGCATTCATTTATTTTAGGTCAAACTACTCATGAGTTTCTTTGCTGATTTGGTCATATATCTGTTTTCCCATATCTGCCACTATGTACCATCTCAGATAGAATACCATAGTTTAACCATCCCCTTTCCATCTCATCTGCTTTTTTTTTTTACAAAGACAATTAGTCACTAGTTGTTTTAATAATTATTAATTCAGAGTATAAAATATTTGTAAAGCACTTTACATTTATTATCTCATTTCATCTTCAAATAGCCTTGTGAATGGGGCTATTGTTATTCTCATTTTACTAATGAGGAAACTAAGGCTAAAAGAGATTAAGTGACTTGCCTTGCAATGCATAGCTATTAAGTGTCTAAGGCAGATTTCAAGTCCAAATGTTGGTGAGTTTAGAGCTTCCTAAATCATGCAATAATTATAGAGGCCATCGGAGAATATTCAAATTTTTTCTGCGCCAAAGCCATAGGACTATGTCCTGGCTAGGTTACAATGACAAGTGTAGAACTAACTGGTTACACAGTAAGAACGTGCAGCATGGAGAGGAAAAAAGGGAGGCTGGCCAAATGGAAAACTTAAGTGTAAGGCACTAGCTCTAAAGAAAAGGTGGAGTCAAGAACATCTAAACTGTGGGGTCAAGCCAAACCGAATGAGCAAAATGTAGAGACTGAGACTAAATCCTGGAAAACAAGAAATAGATGTTAATATTAGTTGAATTTAAAGGGAGACATGCAGTCAGTCATGAATAAAAGCAATTTCCCACTGACAAGTCTTTTTTATTTGGGCCCATCTTTATGGTGCAAGGAAAAAGAGATACAACCAGGTAGCCATGACACTTCCACTGCCTTAAAGTGGTCTCTTCTTAAGCTTTTGGAGAGTTTGCATTTAAACACCATGATAAGTTTTACAAAATACTTTTGGCATGCTAGCTTCAGAAAATAAGTTGCATAGTTATTGATCTTTGTGTTTTATAGATGAGGAAACTTAGTCCCAAAGAGTTGAATATATAGCCCAATATAATTTCTATCTCTTAGCAATGACTATTTGAAACCAAAATAGATGTTCTAAAATCCCTTTAACTGAGCATTTTCTAATAGAGAATTTTTTTCAGGAAGACCTGAATTTCGAAACATCTCAGAGACTTACTACCAAACCACTTAAAAGCTAGTAGTTATATAATGCCTTAAGGTTTGCAAAGCACTTTACATATACTATCCTATGTATTCCTTACAATAGTCCTTGTGAGACAGATGCTGTTATTATCATCCTTATTTTATAAATAAGTCCATCAAGCTCCTTGAGCACAAGAACTGTCTTTTATCTTTCTTTGTAACTCTAGTGGTTGGCACAGTGCCTGGAAAATAATAGGCACTTAATAAATTCCTACTGACTTACTCTTTCAGAAGGTAGGTAGCATGTTTTTCCTCTAGTTCTTTGGAGTCATAGTTGGTCACTGTGTTGATCAGAGTTTTCCTTCAAATTTCTTTTTCTTTACTACACTTAAGGTGCATAAGTAATAAAACAGTATCAGGTATATATGCCACCCTGAGGTTTTAAATAAATGAAATTTTGAAAAAATGTGTCCTGTATTTAAGCCATATAATGTTTAAAAAACAGGAATAAAAATATCATTGGGAAAAAGTATCATAGGAAGAGAAGATAGCTATGTTATATGATAAGAGGAAGATATAATAAATAGAGAGTTGCTTCAGTGGTATTCTCTTGATATCAGAAAATCCTCTAATATATTAGGAAAATTCCTATGATGAATGTATAGAATATATAGACCAATAGCCACATAGGCTGGTCTGGCTAGATAGGTTTGTGATGGATAATATTATGATGCACACCAGTAGTATGAATATCTAAATAGAGGAGATGGAAAATCCATGTGAATACTAATATTTTAGTCTCATTTTTTAAATATCTGAAAGACAATGAGATACAAAAAAAGATTTTAAACTTGTTTGTGACCCTAGAGAATAGAAACAGCAGCAAAGAAAGCAAATTACAGAGAGGCAGGCTCACCAAGTACATCTGCCTAGAAATGAATAAAGCCATATGGGGTAGTAAATTTCTCATCACTAAACAGCCATTTATTCATTCATTCATTTATCTGTTTGTTCATTCATTCATACATTCACTTACTTATTTACTTATTTGTTTATTTGTCTATTTGTTTGTTAGCTTATTTATTTATGTGTTTTTGCGTAGTAGTGCATTATGAGGTTCCCTGACAACCAAGTCATCTCCCAAGTCAGAGTACCTAAGATTCTAAAGCAATGCAGATGTTCTCCTTTTAGTGCTGCATTTTCTTCCCATCTCTAGTCAGGGACCACATCCTAAATTCTTTCAGTGCCATATAAAGTGATCCATTTTGCTGATGCATTAAAACACAACAGGAAAGCCTCTAAAGTGCTGGGGTTGATGGGTTGGGATGGAAGGATGCCCGGGATAAATAACTGTCTGCATTTGTGGCAAGTTCTAAAGAGCTGTTTCAATAACGCTGAAATGGATAACAATCAGTACATTTGACAGCAGCATTGGGAAGGTACCTTCATTATGCATGTGTGCAAGTATATGTATAGATCTCAAATGAATCAGAATCATAATGATGGTGAAACAGCTTCTGAAAAGGAATATAGCACTACTCAGTCTACAAATATTCCAGGGTTACAGGAATCCTGGCCCTGCCTTTTTTTTTTCCCTTTACACATCCCAGATAAATAGACCCACTGTTGCTTGTGTTTTAAACTACAGTGGGAAAGTTGCAAACACAACTTGTAAGTGATGTTTGCACATACAAGTCCATTTCTGGTGTTCTTCCTACTTATATGAACTTCAGTAAATTGTCTCATTTTTCTCATCTGCAAAATGAATCATTTGAAATGAATGCTGTCTTAAACCCTTTTCTATCTTTTAATCTTATGAGACAAAAAGCTAAAAAGGACATTAAAATGCAAGAAGATAGATCATGAGAGGTGGAAGGGAGATGACACTGTGGAACATAGAATAAAGTCTATAATCACTGGAAATCAATATAGAAAAAAATTTTAATATAGAATATTTTTAAAAACAGAATATTAGAATAGAGTTTTTGATGTAAACAAGTCCTTAGGATAGACAATACAAGAAAGAGGAAATATTAGCACAGATAATGTTAGAGGTAGCTGATGAAGCATAAAATATAGTGCTGGATCTGGAGTCAGAAATACCTGGCCTTATTATATACTTACTAGCTGTATGACTCAGGGCAAATTACTTAACTTGTTTGCCTCAGTTTCCTCAACTTTAAAATGGGAATAATCATAACATCACCTTTCAAGGTTGTTGTGAGCATCAAATGAGATATTTGTAAAAGCTTCTTAGTACACAGTGCCTATCACATAAAAGGTGCTAAAGAAATGCTTATTCCCTTCCCTTCTCCATTAAAGTCAAAGGATATTTTTAACATATAATATTTATTCAGAATAAGACTAGAACATCAATGTTTAGCCATGACTGATTTTTATGTAGTCATATATATGTGTTAGAGACAGAAATATAGCCAGTTTGGAGAAAAACAGTAGCTCCCTCCCACACCAAGTTTTCTTTTATTGCTACTTGAACCCCTTCTATTAAACTGCATAGGAGATCAAAAGAATCTTGGATTTGAAAGAACTGGGGGATCTGAAAGCCATAGAGTCCTGGAATTTGTATCTTCTACACTAAAATTACCCAGGTATACTATAACAATTGGACATTAAGTATGAAGTTATGAACAGTTTTTAACACTGGGATAGAATGATTCTTCCTCCAGAGACCATGATTCAGAGTGAGCATAAAGTTGAGGTTAAAAAATAGACATAAGTCTTCTGGCTCTACTTAGCTAGGACTGGTTTATGTTCCAAATAGCTTGGAACATGAGACAAAGGATCTTCTTTTGAAGATAGATTGCTTTTTATTGCCAGGACCATGAGAAGAGAAAAACACAATTTGTGGGAGGAAAAGAAACAAAAGTTTTATTTTTGTCATTGTCTCTTGCATTTCTGAAAGAATTATAGTAAGAAGTCTCTCTGATCTTGAAATTAAATAAGTATGGTTAGAGTCCATTCTTCAACTTGTGAAGAAGTAGCCCAACAGCTGAGGATTCCTATGGCATCTAGAAAGTGGAAGCAGAGAGAAACTATGCAACCTTACTCATGCCCACTGGAAATATGTTTGATAATACTAAGCAGCATCCCTAAGATGAGCAGAGTAACAGCAATACATATACTTACATGCAACACCAGCAGGGTGCAATGCTGAATAAAAAAAAATATACATTTGACAGAGAGTGCATGCTACATGAAAGCTATAGGGATCACAGCCAGTAAGAACCTCATGAGGATCTTACCAGAAATCAATGGCAATCTTCCAACATTAGAAGAATGATTTGAAGCCCGTAAGAGTGCTCTGAGTATGTGCTTTCCACGTTTGTAACTATATCAGAGCATATTTCCAAGTCAGGGATTCCAAGGAGCAGTAGGAAAAAAAAAAAAAAAAAAAAAAGAGGTGAGTCAACTAGGGACGTTTGGATGTGTTTCCCTTAAATGTCATTTAGGTTTTGAGAGAAAGAATCTGGGAGAACATAGGGATACAGTCTTTGTCCAAGGCAAGTTGTGGCAGGCTACTATTGGAGTATAACTATTATCACCTCAGTCCTTGCTTTGTACTTTCCCCAAGTCCCAGCATGGGGAGTAGAAGCAACTGTTAAAACTATTAGTCCAGGTCTTGGTCAATGGCTAATAATTACAAACTGACCCAGCTGGATGGTGAGAAAAAGACATTGTCTGAACAAGGAAAGAACCTTGGAAGGGATCCGGAAAGCAATAGAGTTTTATTTGGGTAAATAAAAATCACACCCACAGGGATCATTAGAAGAAAGAACAAGTCAAATTAACAAGGGTACTAGGTAAAGAATGACACTAGTCATAAAAATCAGGTGTTTTTTTTTATAATGTTCTCTTCTTTCTTTATTATCTTCTTTCTTCCCCTCCCTTCTCCTTCCTTCTTTTCTTCTTTCCTTCCTTCCTTCCTTCCTTTCTTCTTTTCTTCCTTCCTTCCTTCCTTCCTTTGTTCCTTTCTTCCTTCTTTCCTTCTTTCTTTTATTTCTCAAATAATACTACCAGCATACCCACAAATACATACACAATGGGAACACATTTATCCAAGCTATTATTTCTATTTATTATTATAACTTTTTATTGACAGAACATATGCATGGTTAATTTTTTACAACATTATCCCTTGCACTCACTTCTGTTCCGACTTTTCCCTTCCCTCCCTCCACCCTCTCCCCTAAATGGCAGGCAGTCTTATACATGTTAAATATGTCATAGTATATCCTAAATACAATATATGTGTGCTGAACCGTACAGTTCTCTTGTTGCACAAGAATTGGATTCAGAAGGTAAAAATAACCTGGGAAGAAAAACAAAAATAGAAACAGTTCACACTCATTTCCCAGTGTTCTTTCTCTGGGTGTAGCTGATTCTGTCCATTATTGATCAATTGGAACTGAATTAGATTTTCTCTTTGTCGAAGATATCCATTTCCATCAGAATATATCTTCATACAGTATTGTTGTTGAAGTGTATAATGATCTCCCGGTTCTGCTCATTTCACTCAGCATCATTTCATGTAAGTCTTTCCAAGCCTCTCTGTATTCATCCTCAAACTACATTTCTAGATGGACACTATGAAATAGCCTTATAGTCAGAATAATGGAAACCCTTGACCACTCTGAAAAAAAAAAAAAAAATAGGAACTATCTGGAGGGGAAACACCTTAACTACCCTGAGGAAATTTGGACAAACTTTGTATGCTGTAGAATCACCCCATTATTTCAGAATTAGAACTCACAGAGTGATCTAAGTCATAAATCATAAAGTCTGCCCAGTTTATTTCCTCCCTACCCTCCAACCTATTCTTACCTCAGAATAAAACTTTATTTTCATTTTTTCATTGATCTTTCTTTAGTATCGATATTTCTTTTGCTATACTATTTATTTTGAATTAATGGTTTTATGTGACTGAATAGCACAAATTCACAAATTATGAATGAGGACATAAATAGTACTTTTGAATTAAAATAGTCTTTTCTGGGGTTCCCTTACCTAGGCCAGGAAAAGAGAAGCCCAGCATAAATATAATGCTATAATAAAACGAAATAAAAGTACTCCAGTTTTCATTTAACAAATAAGAAAACAGAGGTACAGACTGAGGAAAACACTCAATATTCTACTTAGTTCTGCTTACCCAGGGACACAAAACACTACGGTGGCTCAGTTGGGATGTGAACCTGGGTCTTCTATTTCTTTCCACTATTTCATACTGACTCTGAGACTCTTAGAAATAAATAAGTGGGTCTTTCTGTTGAGATTGCATGATCAAAAATCTTGTCAAATTCAAAAACAGCAAATAAAATACTATCAAATTATTAGTGATATGCATCTTTCAAAAGCTGCTGCCCTCAATTTGATCCTGATTCTTCAGTAACTTTCTATTTGAAGATATGGAAAAGGTAAATGATCAGATAATGTAATTGTGGAATAGGAAAGAGTGGTAAGAAACTAGGCTGTTATTATTAGAATTTTTATAATATTACTTGTTAAATGTACATGAGAGATCACATTTGATCCTTATATTGGCTCTGTGAGATGGGCTTTCTAAGTTCCATTACCTCCAGTTTTATAGAGGCAGAAACTGACAGCTGGACACATTAAGTGATTTGTTTAAAGTAAGACAGCTGGCTGGTGGGAGATCTGGGACCTGAACTTTGACTTTCCTATTCCAAACTCCAGTATTCTGATTAGCATTTTTACAGGCCTCAGATCATTCTGGCCTTTAGCCTTCCTGGCACTTTGTTGAAAAGGACTTTGCCACTCTTTTGGATTTAGCCCAAGGACGAATTTATACTTTGGGAATTTGCAAATCCTCCACATCAAGTTTTAAGTTATTATTGACTGTCTAGAATTTACAAAAAGAAATGGAGAAAATGTTAATACTTAAAAGTGTGTCCTATTTTTTTTTGTTCTGTTTTGTTTTGTTTTTTTCTGGAGAGACCATTGTTAAATATTTATTGACACATCCCCGATTTAGCCTCAGTTACTTGCCTTTATTTCCATCTTTATAGCTATCTTTATAGCAGGTGAGAGGTGTAAAGAGAATTATGAGGCATAATGGATAGTACACTGATTGACCCTGGAGTCACAAAAAATTGAGTTCAAATCCTGTCTATTAGCTATGTCTGTTTGTCTCAAATTCCTCATCTTTTAAATGGTTACAACAATAGTACTTACCTACAAAACTGTGGGTATCAGATGCAACAATATAAGTAAAATCCTTTATTGCTACTGAAGTATTTTTCAGTCATGTCTGACTCTTTGTGACACCATTTGGGGTTTTCTTGGCAAAGATACTGGAAAAGCTTTCCATTTCCTTTTCTAGCTCATTTTACAAATGAGGAAACTAAAGCAAACAAATGAGGAAATCTGGGATCACATAGCTAGCAAGTTTTTGAGACTTGATTTGAACTAAGGCAGACTCCCTGACTCCAGGCCAAGTGCTTTGTGAATTATGGTGTTACCTCCTTGCCTTGTGAAAACTTTGCAAACTTTGAAGTGAAGTGCTGTATAAATATTGGCTGTTATTTTTTATTTTGTTTTTTTTTTATTATTGTGTTATTGAATTTTGATTGCTAAGTGAGGTTGTTGTTTAACTATATTAGTTGCTATAAATGCTCCCTCTTTTCCTGATTTCTCTCATTTCTCTACACTGCAATAATTTGAGATCACTTAGTTGGAAATAGTCATTGTGATGTTAGGACAGAATTATTAGCCCCTTGTATTCAAAAGAATTCTTCCT
The DNA here is from genome assembly GCF_902635505.1 of Sarcophilus harrisii. Taxonomy (NCBI): domain Eukaryota; kingdom Metazoa; phylum Chordata; class Mammalia; order Dasyuromorphia; family Dasyuridae; genus Sarcophilus; species Sarcophilus harrisii. Next base: position 61,214,010 of record NC_045427.1, on the reverse strand, counting down.
TTACTATTCTTTATCAATGCCATCTTGGTTACCTTTTTGTAACTCAATTTGCTCATTTGTAAAATGAATGTTTTAGATTAGATGATCTAGATATGAAGCACACTATAACTTCAAGCAGCATAGGAAGGAATAAGGAAAATCCTTGTCATTCCATTTTTCTATTTTAGAGTAAAAAGAAATTCGTTGATTTGTAGAATTTTATGACCCACATATGGCATCTTTACCCTTTTAATTCTTCTGTTGTCAATGGAATATAAATTTTATGCCAATAGTTGGCAACCATTTAAAGGTACCTTATTTTTTTGGATTACTAAATTTGGGAATACTAGTGATAAAGTGGTAGAAAGGTTAGCAGAGTGTAAGTTTTGTCTTTTATTCACTCTTCTGCTTTTCTGTTTCTTTATTCTCATTGAGAAAAAAAAAAAAACTTCCCATTCTAAGAATTCTTTCTTCAACTCCACTTTCAAAAATTCTTTCTTTCAAAAATTATCTTAGTATCTTCCATCTGTTTAAAAGCATTTATTTATCAGTCTTCCCTACCTCAATCCACTCAGCTAATATTTTTCCCCTAACCCTTATTATTTTTTAAAAATTGTTTTAGTTAAAAAAATAAGAAAAAAGAAAAATATCAAAGGAATACAAAACAAAATAAAGCCAAAAAAAAAAGATAATATTGTCACATGCCCACCAGAACATCAGGGAAGATTCAAAATCTATAACAACAAATTACCAAATTAACAAAGAATATATATATATCATATATATCATAGAGGAAATTATATTCATGAGTATCCATCTTTTCTTTACTTCCTTGTAAATTGTTCTTTTGGTCTCTGCTGCTCACATTTTTTACTTTATTCTTTTTCCCTCTTTTCACCCCCCCCCCAACTGCCAAACAGCCTAGTAGCTAAGAAAGAATATGTTTATACTTATATATATATATATATGTGTATATATATATATACATACACACACACTTATGTAAACAGACATATATACCTCACTCCCCCCACATACATACACACATATCTTTACTATCCCTCCCGACTCTTTGCTTTAATTCTGCTCCTAACTTGCTATTGCTTAATCTCCTCCATCTATAGATATCTCCTTTGTCTTCTTCCCTCATCCTTTGCTTTCCAGTCTGCCCATCCCACCTCCTTCTTAATAGATTTTAATAGAGGTTGCTATATCCTTCAAGGTATGCATATAATCTAGACTATTTAACCCATTCCCAATGTGAGTTGGTTTTCAGTACTATGAGCCCTCCTCTCTTATCTAATGCCTCTGTCTGTTCTTCTTCTGCACCTCATTTGTATAATTGTTATTGTTGCCTTACCTCTGCCCAATCTTTCTTTTGATCTTCCCTATTGTTGATGTCAATCTTAAACACATAGTATTCATTTCCCATTTATAAAAATTATAAATAATTTGTCTGTGTTGAGTTTCTTGAAAATGATCTTTGATATTGGCTCTTATGTGTTAAATTTTCTATCAAGTTTGGTTGATAGAAAGTCCGAAAAATCTGAAAGTTTGTTGAATGTCCATTTTTTCTTGTTTTGGATATGATATTTTTGGATATTGTAATGGGCTGAGGCTTGAGTTGATGCACTGAGGTCCCAAGCACGTGAGGCTAAATAGTAATTGGACTATACTCTATTAATATACATGCTTGGATAAAGAATGGCCCCCGCCCACTCTCAGTGCAAGTCCTGATGTGTTGTATAGGAAATGACGATTTTGGTGGGTGGAGGCAGAGAGAAACAGGAAGAGAGGCTGGGAGGGATTGAGCCTGGGTTCGATGCTTGTAGCTGCTGGTTGTGTGGCTGCTGGTCTAGCTAGCTTCTTGACTCAGCTGCACATATTGCTATTGCCCATTCTCTTCCACCTCAGATCTTTCTTTACTGAGAATAAAGATTGACGATTTTCCCCTAACCTGAATTCCTGACTCTAGCTGATTTTAAAATATGCGGTCTTCACAGGATATGATAATTTTGGATATGATATTTTGGGTTACAGGCCTAATTCTTTTGATTGTCAATAGATATGATTCTAGGATCTGGCAATCTTTTAATGTGGATGTTGATAAGTACTACAATTCTAGTTGTAGTTCCAGCACATTTAAGTTGTTTTTCTCTTGTTTCTTGCAAAACTTTCTCTTTGATCTGGGAGTTTCAAAATCTGGCAATAATGTTCCTATGTATTGTCCATCTTGTTGTATCTTGTTGAAATGATGATTGGTGGAGTTTTTCTATTTCTAATTTCCCCTACAGTTCTATCACTCTAGGACAATTTTCTTGGATTATTTCTTGCATTAATGTGTCAAGGTCTTTTTTTTTTTTTTGGTCACAACCTTTAGGCAATCCAATTACTCTTATATTTTCTCTTCTTGATCTGTTCTCCAGATTTATTATTTTTCTTATGTTTCACATTCTATTCTAATTATTTTCATTCTTTATAGTCTGTTTTGTTATTTCTTGGTCTCTCCATAGCTTGACTGGCTTCCCCTTGCCCAATTCTAATTTTCAGAGTTATTTTCATCTTTGAGACTCTGTAACACCTTTTCTAGTTGGTTAACTTTTTTTCATATCATCTTGTTTTTCTTGGATGGTTTTTATTGTTTTTTTTTTTTCCCCTTAATGTTTCTTATTTGATTTTTAAATTCTTTTGTGAGTTCTTCTATATATTTTCTCTGGGCAGGGAGCCATTTCATGTATTTTTGGGGGTAAAAGTTTTTTTGTGTTTTTTTTTTTTTTACTTCCTCTGAAGTTGCCTTCATCTGAAGATGAACCATGGTCTTCCCTGGTTCCATAGTAAGTTTCTATGGTGGGCTTCTTTTGCTGGTTCATAAGAGATATTTTTAATAAGAGATTTTAATATAAATCTCTTTTAAATAAGAGATATTAGTATAAGCACCTCTAAATGTGGGGTAGGGGATAGTGCCTCTAGTATCCTTTCAGCCCTCTCCTCTGACCAGGACCCAAGACCAAGAGCTCCACCCTTCTACAAGTGTCCATTGCCAGCAGCATCCCTACCCCACTGCTTTTGTATTCATGAGTGCACTAGTTCCTTCTTGCACAGGGCCAAGTCCCCACAGCACAGTTGGGCCTGGTGTTCTGAATCACCAGAGATTCCCTCTGTCTTCTCAGACTCAGACCCTAACTCTACAAAGAGTCCAGGAGATAAAAATCTCTGGGGTTCCTGCTTAGACTCCAGCCATACCCAGCTTTCCCCAGGACCCCCCACTTAGAGATTCTGTGGAGAAAGTCCTGAGATATTTGCACTTTACAGGGATTAATCCCCTGGCCTGAGTCTTTCTTCTGATCTCAGATTGTATCAGGAGGAGCCTGGTTCTCCCCAAGTTTTCTTGATTTTTCACCAGTCTATATTCACTCTGAAGTGCCAATTTGTTCTAATTGTGGGAGAAATCTAGAGAACTTGAAATTTACCAACCTACTATGTCATCTTCCCCAAATCCTCCTCTCCATTATTATTTGTTAATCCCTTTCATTATCTACCCTTATATCCTTCCACAGTAGACCATAAGCTTTTTGAGGGCAAAGATTACCTTTACAATACCTAATACTGCTCTCCACATATTAGTCATTTAGTCTATTAGATTGTTTCCAAGTATTTAAGACAAGGATTAAGAAGTGAATGTGCTAAATCCTTAAGGAAGTGAGAGAAGGAATTTTTTTTTTAAGTTGGGATGGGGAGAGTGGAAGCATTTAGTAACTCTTAGAATGAGAGGGAAGGAGAATTAGCTTTTATATAGTATCTATTTTGTGCTAAACACTGCACTTAGTACTTTATAAATATTACCTTATTTGATCCAAAGGAATAAAGATATGGCCACAAGGACTAGCCCAGAGGCTTCAATTACATCTGATTTTATGAAACCTCAGAATATTAGTTCATATTATAGAAACTTGAACTCACATAAGACTTTATTTACATCACCTTTAGCTATTTGCCATGTAATTTTTAATGGAGAGTATTAACTAATGACAGCCCAGACTTAGAAACTCCCACATGGCTATTTGGTGAGCCTGCTTCTGGAAATTTATGATGAGAAGGAATGGAGAGGCAGGTCCTCCTTTCAGAGAAGGTATAGGTATTTTTACTGTCAACTTTCTGGTAGTAACTAAAAGGTCTTTTGAGTAGGTTTCTTGTCAAAACTAAGAGTACATACAAAAGGCCCCACTAGAGAAACTTATTCTGTTTTTCCTTCTTGGCATTTTTATACCAGTAAAAAAAATGACTCTCTTAGCTTTTTGGGACCAATGAAGATATTCCCCTTAACCCCAGTGCCTAGACTGGGAGCATAGGCCCCTTAAGAAAACTTCTGTCTGAGATGAAGTGCCTTTTGTTTCAATCTTTTCCTCCTTTAATAGAAGGCCTTATGAAACTTTGAAAGGTCAAAACAACAGAGGTTCATTGGGAAGAATCGGTACCAGATGCTGCCCATAGCAAAACCTGGAATGAAAACGGTCAGAAGCAACTTGGTGGATCACAAGGCAGCTAAGAAATAGTTTTCTGCAATCAAGGGAAGAGACTGTTCATCTACCATACCACATTTGAAAGTGAAGTTGATGGCGCACTTGCTTTGTGGTAAACTTTGTGCTTAAAGTTTAACTCATTCTTCTATGGAGCAAGGTAAAAGAATGGAAAATATACCCCTAGTAAAGAGATTGATTTTGTATTTCTGTTCTTTCTATATCATCAATAAATATTCCTTTGAAAAAGCTAATTATCATGATGGATATCAGGGAGAACACTCTAGAGTCAAGGTCCAAGCTGAAAACACTAGAGAAAGCTCCTTAGTGTCATGAGAGTACCCATCCAAACCTGAGGGAGATTAATAAATTTGTTCTGGAGCTCCAACCTGATAATAAACCTGTGGATTGGAGAGTAAATCCAGAACCTATATCTCTATGATACTGAATGTTATAAATATTGCTGTCTTACCTTCTTAATAGACTATAGGAATTATGAAATCAGCAACGAATTCTTATTTAATTTCATCTCCCTGAGAATAGTGAGACCTTTGGAACTGTTCATTAAATGAATGAATGAATGATAATCTTTGTCAAATATGCCTGAATTGCGTACTCCCTTGATAGAGATCTTAAAGCAAAACTATTTTCTTTATAGTAAGAATATGTTATAGTTGAAAAAGTTCTAGAAGTAGAATGAAAAATTCGGGTGAAAATCTTGGCTTTGACCTTCAAAGGTCAGCTCAAGTACAACATTTCACATGAGGTCTGCCCCTTCCATTCTCTTTCATTGACTTTGTACATAATTGCATAAATGCTTATTGCCGGGGGTCTAGCCAAATTATAGGCTCCTTTTTCTTTTCAGCTTTTTCTTTGTATACCCAGTTCCTAGAAGCTTTTCTGGCCCATAGTAAGCTTTTCTTGACCAACAGATTGATATGTGACTGGACAAGTCAGTTAATCTCCTTTTGCTTCTCTATAAAACGGAGTTAAGAAAAATTACACTACTTACCTCTCAAAGCTATTCTCAGAATTGTTTCCTTCTTTGGATAAGTAATTTAATGCTGTCTTCTGTCAAATTGGGGAGGGGAAAAGAGTCACTACGACAAACATTACATATGACACGGAGTTGTTGCAAAGAAGGTGTTACATAAACATGAGATGCCTTATTATTTCAGGAACAGGAGAGAGAGCATTCCACTTTGTGCTTACTAGACAATGGAGTTGCCTGTGCCTTGTGCTTAAACTCCCTTTCTAGATTTTCCTGGGCTTCCAAACATAAATGTTTAATCCTCAGCCTTGTCATCAATCAGACTCACTGCTTCAGGAGAGATGTCCGGGGATAAAAGCTGCCTTGTATCGCAGTTTCAGAACTTCAGATGCACTCCTGATGCCCAGAAACCTTCTAAGGAGCTGATATCAGTGTGGGAGTTGTTGGTTAATAGCTCCCTGGACATTCTGATAACTTCATATGGATCTGAGAGATAAGAGACAGTCAGAGGGATCCAGAGGGCAGGGTTTCTTAGAAAAGAGGCTTAGGTTAGAAGCACTGGAGAATTCCAGAGAGGAAAGTTACATGCCAAATTTCCTTTTGGGGTAGGTTGCTGATCTGCAAAGCCCAAGAAGAGAGTAAAAGATCGCATTGTATGCCTGAACGCTAAAACAAGAGACTGGACAGACTGTGTTAAAAGTGGAAATCAAAGATAAAAGAAAGACTCCACAGAGATAGGAAACAGAGGCCACAGACACTTTGGTCTATAGCTCAGATTTTCATGGTTCAGTGAAAGAATGGCTGCCATTCTATTCTTTCCACCATTCCAGATACTTCGAAGTTCAAACCTTTATCATTTTCAGCTGGGCAATTTTAGTGCCTCCTTATTGGTCTCCCTGACTCCATTCTTTGTTATTTTCTCTTGGAAACACTGATATGAATTTTCTTGATGCACAGATTTGATCAGCTTGACTATCTGGATTAAAAAGAAATGCAAAAAAAAATTAAGTTATTGTTGTATCAATAAATATTTATCAAGTGCCTATTTTGTGCCTGGAATTGTGCTACTCAGTGGGGATGCAAAAATAAGCAAAAGCCTCAAGAAACTCAAGATTTAATCAGGCAGAAAACAAGTCAAAATCTATACAAACAAGTTATATTTGTATAAATAGGAAATAATTAAAAGAGGGAAGGGACTACAATTGAGAGAAATTGGGAAAGGTTTCCAATAGAATAGGGGATTTTAGTTGCAAAGAAATTGTTAGGTAGAGATGAGAAGAGAAAATTTTCCAGGCATGGAAGACAACTAGAAAAAAAGGCCCAGATCTGAAAGATGGAGCATCTTGGTCTTAGAATAGCAAGGAAGCCAAAGGGCTGCATTAGAGAGTACGTGACAGGGAGAATAGTGAAAGAAGATCAGAAAGGTAAAAGAGGGCTAGTTTTTTTGGATGATAAATAGCTATGAGATAAATCAAAAATATTTCACTCTGTCTTTTGTGGTCTTCACTCTTTGACTCCAAACTACCTCCCAAACCTTAAAATAATAATTTGCATCTACTCAGTATTTAACATTTTACAAAACACTTTGCAGATATTATTTCATTATGAAAGCAACCTAGGGAGATAATTATGTTGCCATGTGTTACCATACTCATGTTAAAAGTGAGGGAAATTGAAACTCAGGGACTTGTATATAATGTAGAAGTTCATAGATCTTTACAACCTGGAGAAAACTTAGAGATCATTTAGCCCGACATCATTTTGTCCTGGAGGAAACTGAGACCCAGAGCAAGAGAATATGATTTAGTGTAAATAGTAATAGCAAATAAAAACATTCATATTTATACAGTAAATTCACCTTTATAGAAAGTTGTCTAGGTCAGATCATTTATTCCTCATAACCAATCTAGAAAATAGATATTATATTCTCCTTATTTTATAGATGAGGATTTGTATTTAAAGGCTTTCCATAACTAGTCCTGAATTACAAAGGTAGAAAGCATCTGAGGTAGTCCTTGAACTCAAGGATTTCTGACTGGAAATCCAACACTCTTACCCACATATTAATCAAAATCCCCAATTTTCTAATTTATATTTTTGTGACCTTAGTTGTTGCTGAGTCATTTTGCTCATGTCTAACTCTCTGTGACACCATTTGGGGTTTTCTTGGCAAAGATACTGCCATTAGGCCCATATTGCCATTTTCTTCTCCAGCTCATTTTACATATGAGGAAACTGTGGTAAACAGGATTAAGTGGCTTGCCCAGGATGGCATAGCCAATAGGTATCTGAGGACAGATATGAATTCACTCCATTGTGCCATCCAGTGCCCCATTATTTATGCAACTTAACCTCATTGGCCTTCATTTTTCTTTATCAAAGGAGAGGTTTGGACTATGTAACCAATAAATGCATTTTAAATTCTGGATCAATATCTTTGAAGTGAATTACCAAAACTGAATTAGGAAATTGCAGGAGCTAGAAACCGGATTTCATAGCTCTGGTGTTTTCCATCAATCAATGAACAAACACTTACTGAGCACCTACTAAGTAACAGGTACTATGCTTGGGAAACAAAAATGAAACAATCCTTCTCCTTAAGGATTATGTTCTGTCAAAGGAAACGTGTATGTGTGTGTGTGTGTGTGTGTGTGTGTGTGTGTGTGTGAATCATCCCCCAACTAGGAATGATACTCTTTTGTTGAGTCCTTAGGACTACCTTAATTTCTAAGTATGACTCTATAAAAATTACTGATATTATTGTAGGTCTCAAGCCCTAACCAGTGTGCTTCCCATGAAAAATCAGTTTGAAGCCTTAATCAATTTTTAGGGAAGTCATTTAGAAAGTATAGTTGGGAAAAACCAAAGATGTCCTCCCCCAAAATTCTTGGTGAATACTCCAGAAATATAAACAACATTCATTATAAGAGTTGACTCAAAATTAGAATGCAATGATAGTGAAGTGCACATTAACATATACATGTGGCACACAATAATTCACAACTTTTATTAGAGATGAGAGTCTAGAATTTCTTTCTCTTTTTATAGTGTTAGGGACCATGCCTTGTTGAAGGGGCAGGTCAGTTCTCTGAGAACCTCTGCAGCTATGGATTGTGACACTTGAGGGAGTTACGAAGCAGCCTTTGCTGACAGGTGTTGCTTGTGGAGTGGGAAAATAAATTGGAGGCAGAGGGAAGAGGAGAGAGGTCAGATAACACAATGGCCTCTCAGTGGAGAGGTCAGAGAACAGCCACAGCTCTCAGCCACAGACACAAGAGAAGATGCCAGGTTCCAGACTCCATCTTTGACCATCGATGCTCTTAATTCTCCTGCTTCCTTCACTCTGCCATTAAGACCAAGGACTCAGACTGATCCTGAGGTCCTCTAAACTAGCCTGAACATTACATTTTGGCATTTGAGAGCTGTTCGTGCGTAGGATTCTCCCAGAGTTCCTTTGGTAACCCACAGGGAAGGAAAGGGAGAAGAGACCTTGTAAGACTTTTTTAATCAGGGTAATCAAATGGGCCAGCACATCAAAGAGCCAAGCCAGGAGACTTGTGAGAGACTTAAATGCCTGTTCTGTGTGCATCCCAACAATATAAAGCCTTAATGTAACTTTCCTTGGTTAGAGCATATTTTTTGGAGGAGGTTTTTTTGTCCTGGCTTACAGGGTCCACTTATTTCTTGAGTCCATTGTTGGTAATCTTTTCTGTCACAAGGGCATCATGCTCACTGAAATTTCTTCTACCCCTGATGATTGTCTCTCTATGTCAATGTCTATGCTTGGATAGTTACCTCTATTCTTAGCTTAGATGCATTGCTCCCAATTGGCTCACCTGTTTGAATAACCTAACGAAAAAAATGGGGATGAAAGAGTAGAGAAAGCCCCCTCCTTCTTACCACTCTTGCGGGAATATCCCTTTTGAATCATATTGAGCCTATACTATTCAATTTTTGTATAGCTAGTTTTATGTTTTCACATAAAGTCCCCAAAGTTCTAAAATCATGACTGCTCATCTCAATTAATCACAAGATGTTCTCTCTGGTCCAACAGCCTTGTTATCCCATAGATACTTTTCTCCTGTGGCCCAGTCTTCTAAATGACAAATCCCTCATAATTGGGATCACTATTGCAGGGAGTTCTCAAACCATGCTTACTTTCTATATGGCTCTACCATTCACTCCATGTGTTTGTTCTTGTTCTTGCTTGGGTGATCTCCACTTCTTTCTCTCCTTAAGCTTTCTAGCCTCATTTTATAATTTTATAGATTGTATTCTCCAATCAAAATATAAATTACTTGATGGTAAGGTTATCTCTTTTGGTGTTTCTTTTTATTTTATTTTATTTTTTTGAGTTCCATATCCTGGAATATTGCCAGGCACATAGAAAACACTGTGTATTCCTTACTCTGAACACACTGTGTATTCCTTATAAAAAATAACTTTTGCAAAGTCACAGAAATGGAAGTGACTTGTCATATGTGACAAAAATGAAAAAAAAAAGCTAGTTTGGTCATAAATTAGAACATATAAAATTGAGTAATAAAAAAGGCCATAAAGGTAGGTTGGAGTTACATTATTCATCTTTTTTTATACTTGAGGGAACCCCTGGAGATTATAAGGCAGAAGAACAATATGATCAGATTTGGACTTGAAAAATATTCCTTTGGCAGCTGCGTGGAAGATGGATTAGAGAGAATAGAGAATTATGGGAGGGAAACCAATTGGGAGACTGTTGAATAGTACAGGTGAGAAGTGAGGAGGGCCTGAAGAGGTTTGGTAAGCATGTGAGTAAAATAAGAGGACAGTTGAAAAAGATATTTTGGAAGTAATAATGACTAAACGTGGCTCTTTCCCAGGCAGGTTCTGGAGAGCAGACATATCAAATAGCTTCATGTGGTTATAGTAAACTTTGGTGGCTATAGTAAGAACAATTTCAGGAGTATAATGCTAATACAGGACCACAAAAATGTTCAAACACTTAGTGCTTTAGAAGACTCATGTTTTTTTTTTTTTCCCCCTTGAGAAAGGTACAATATTTCACCAAAATTAAGGGGTATATAAAGCATGCATTGAATGAACATGAACTAATTAATTAATGCCATAATTTTTGCTTCTTACTAATATGAGGCAAATCTTACAACCAGAGAATTGGAAAGTACCTTTACTTTTAAAAGTAAAGATTTACTTTTTTTTCCCCTCCTGAGGCAACTGGAGTTAAGTGACTTGCCCAGGGTCACACAGTTAGGAAGTGTTAAGTTTCTGAGTCCAGATTTGAACTCAGGTCCTCCTGACTGGGCTGGTGCTCTATCCCCTGTACCACCTAGCTGGCCCAAAAGGTTTACTTTTAAAATGAGATAGCTGTATTATACCAAAGTGACCTCTATATTTGAGGTAACTACAAAAATTCTGTAAATTTCTTTAAGCTTCTTATATTGTCTGAGTCTCTATTTCCCTAAATAGAAAATGCAGTTAAGATTAGTTATACCTTGAGCTTGATTCTACAGCTACTTACTAAATATGCACAAACAGGGATGGGGGTATCAAGACAAAAATAAATCCATCGCTGTCTTTAAGAATTTATAATTTTTGGGCAGAGCCAAGATGCATAGTAAAGGCAGGAACTTGCCCAACCTCTCCCCCAAACTATTCCAAATTCCTTTAAATAATTTCAGACCATCAAAGCAACCACGAAGATGGAGTAGAATATTTTCCACCTGAAGGCAACTTAGAAGCTCCACAGGAAAGGTTTGTGACTCCAGCGTGGGAATCCTGGGGCAGGACATTCTGGTGTACCCCAGAACCAACTCCAGTCCTACCCAATCCAGCCTGACCTCTGAATTACCAGCAGTACTGGTACTTTCAGCTCAGAGAAACCAAAGAGGAGCTGGAAAATCAGTAGAAAAGATCTGTGGAACTATAATGGGATCCCAGCACACAACCCCAGTATACAGTCCCAGTACAGCTTGGTCCCTAGACGCCTATGGCAGCAAGGCAAAACCTCTGGATCAGCAACAGAGCTGGAGGCTTCTGAACCTCTCAGTATGGGCTCACAGGGGACACTGACTCAGAAGGTTAATGGAGAAGGTCTATGGCAATGGGGTGGGAATCTGGTGTGCAATCCCACAGCAGCCCAGGGCAGTGGAGCCCCAGCCCCTGCCAGCATACTAGATCTTCCAGCTATGGTGGGATTGGGACACACCCAACAAGTTCATGGAGAAAAGAACACTTGGGGTCAGATTTCTGGAAGGATTTCTGAAAGCAGGTACACAAACCCCTGAAACTTGGGACAATGCACCCTCTACCCTGGAAACAGAGCCCTACTTTAATGAAGAGTTTAGAGCTGAGGGAAATGATCAGAAAACCAAAAAAAGTTTCTGACTATTGAAACTTATTGTGGTGACAAGGAGGATCAAAACACAGAAGATGATAATAAATTCAAAGGTCCTACATCCAAAGATTTCAAGAAAAATAAGAATTGGACTCAGGCCATGGAAGAACTCAAAAAGAACTTTGAAAATCAAGTAAGAAAGATAGAGGAAAAATTAGACAAAGAATTGAGAGAAGTACAAAAGGAAATACAAAAACAAATGAGGAAAAAATGCTGTAAAAGTCAAAATTAGCCAATTGGGAAAGGAGGTACAAAATCTCACTGAGGAAAATAATTCCTTAAAAAATAAAATTGAGCAAATGGAAGCTAATGACTTTATAAGAAATCAAGATACAATAAAGCAAAACCAAAAGAAAATGAAAAAAAAATAGAAAAAGTATGAAATATCTCATTGGAAAAACAAATGACCTAGAAAATAGGCCTAGGAGAGATAGTTTTAAAATTATTGATCTACTTGAAAGTCATAATCAAAAAAAGAACCTGGATATCATCTTTCAAGAAATTATTAAGGAAAACTGTCCTGATATTCTAGAATTAGAGGGTAAAATAGAAATTGAAAGAATCCACAGATCACCTTCTGAAAGATATCCCAAAATAAAAACTCCCAGGAACATTATAACCAAATTCCAGAACTCTCAGGTCAAGGAGAAAACATTGCAAGCATCCAAAAAGAAATAATTCAAGTATAGTAGAGCCACAGTCAGGATAAGCCAAGATTTAGCAGCTTCTACATTAAAGAACTGGAGGACTATGAATATGATATTCTGGAGATCAATAGAGGGAGAATTAAAACCAAATATTACCTATCAGCAAAACTGAGTATAATCCTTCAGAGGAAAAGGTGGGGAATTCAGTGAAACAGGATTTTCAAACATTCATGATGAAAAGAGCAGAGCTAAATGGAAAATTTGATCAAAAACAGGACTCTGGAGAAGCATAAGTAGGTAATCAGGAAAGTGATATCATTAGAGATTTAATAAAGTTTATCTGTTTACATTCCTACATGGGAGGATGATACTTGTAACTCATTAGAATACTCTCATTATGACAGTTTAGGAGGAATATATATAGATAAGAAGGCATGAGTATGAGTTAAATATGAAGGACTAATATCTTTTTAAAAAAATGATGACATTATGGAATAAGAGAGGATGTACTGGGAGAAAGGGAAAAGGAGAAGTGGGATGGTGCAAATTATCTGCCATAAAAAAGAAGGGGAATGAGTGAATCATATTTTCATCAGAATTGGCTCAAATAGAAAATAACATACATACTTTTTTTTTTTAAAATCATGAAATTAAGGGGTGAGAGAAATGGAATGGTGAAAATTATCTGCCATTAAAAAGACAAGAAAAAGATTTTACAATGGAGGGGAGGGGAAAAGAAAGGGGGAATGAGTGAACCTTCCTCTCAGAATTAGCTCAATTAGAAAATAACATGCGTACTCAATAGGGTTTTGAGTATATTATCCTGCAGGAAATTAGGAGGGGAATGGGATGTGGGAAGGTGGGGAAGTTGATAAAACAGAGGGCCTATTGGGTAATGGAGTGGTCAGTAGCAAAACTTTTTTGAGGAGGGAACAGGGTGAAAGGAGAGAACAAATGAGGGAAAATACAATTAGCAATAGTAATTGTTAAAAAAAAAAAACTGGAAGCAAGTTTCTCTGATGGAATATTATTTTTCTCTGGAAAATGTTGAGCAGGATGCTCTCAGCGGGGAAAAAAAACACCTGCTAAGTCCTCCATAAACAAAGTGAAATATACTATATACAAAGTAATAGTAATATTCTAGGATGACCAGCTATAAATAACTTTGTTATTCTCAGTAGCACAATAATCCACCCTAACTCTGTGGGATTTATGACAAAAAATCCTATTCATATCCACAGAAGGAACTAATCGAGTCTGAATATAAATTGAAGTATTCTCTATTACTCCATCTCTCTCTCTATTTTTAACTTAATTTTTCTTGAAGATTTTTATTTTCATTAGGATAGAAGTTATATGTTTTCTTTTACAACTTGACTTATGGAAATTTGGAAATTTTTTACATAACTTCACATATGATTTCTTAATTGTGAGTGGGGATAAGGGAGAGAACCTAGAACTCAAAAATCAACAAATGTAAAAAATTGTTTTGTGTATAACTGGAAAAAAATACTAAATTAATTTTTAAAAGAATTTATAATTTTCTACCAGGATGCAACAAGTATTTGGATCAGTTTAACTCAAAGTTACACTGTGTTCTGAGAAATTTAAATAGAAAATTTAATAATTTAAATAGAAAATGGACAAAATCAAGAAAGCCTTTTCATGTAAGTGATGTCTAAACTGAACCTCAAAAAATAAGAATATTAAGAGGAAGAGGGGAAGGAGTACATTCTAGGTAAAAGAAAAGGGTGAGCAAAGTCAGAGAATACCCACTATGCCTGTAGTCAGGAGGACCTGAGTTCAAATCTAGTTTCAGATACTTACCAGATTATGTGACTTTGGGCAAGTCACTTCACCCTGTTTGCCTCAGTTTCCTAATCTATAAAAAATGACCTAGAGAAGGAAATGGCAAATCACTGTAGTATCTTTGCCAAGATAACTACATTGGGTCACTGAGTCAGACACAACTGACAATAAAGTCATAGGTAAGAGAGGAAACAGGAGTTTTGAGGAGAAAGCAAGACAGCTTCTATAATGTGAAAAACACCAGACTAAAGTAGCGTATAAGGCAGTTGGGAACTGCCTGAAGGTCCCAACCTGAAGGCAGTAGGGACCCCCTGAATATTTTTTGAGCTTGAAAGTGAAATGGTCACAGAAGTGCCTTGGATTATGGTCTCAAGATGAAGAATGAATCAGAGGGTAAAGAGACAGGACCCTGGAGAATAGTTAAGAACTATTTTATTACTTCAGGTGAGGGGTGATAAGAGTCTGAATGAGGTTAGATGAAGTATGATGAATAAATAGAAAGAAGGGAAGGATGTGGTTTTTCTAAGCAAGACCTAACAGGATTTGACAACTAATATCATAGATATATGGAATATAAAAGAAGGAAGAAACTAAAGACCCAAACATAATTAACTGGAATTGTGATGATATTCTCAAAAGAAAGGAGATTTTTGAAAAGAAACTGAATGATACTATGCTTTTACATTCCCCCAGTGCTAACATTCTATGTCTTAACATTTTATATTCTAAAGCCCTTTTTAGTACTAAAATTCTGTGAGGCTTATCTTTTTTATTACTAATTGAAAATGGATCCCTAGGGGTGATTTGGGGCACCAGCTCAGGCAGATTCAAGACACCTGACTGGTCCTGGAATGAGAAACATGCATAGGGCTTTGCTGTTGTGGCAGATTTGTATTCTTCAAGGAGGAACCATCCCCTCTCCCATCAAATACAGGCAGTGTTCCCCAAAGACTCCACTAGCTACCTTCCTAGCCACAGGGACCCTTTTACACCTGTTATCAATGACTTAATGGCTCCTGACTCACATTTTTCTCCTGTAACAGGAAATTATCCCTCCTTGGGACTTCTCAAGAAGCCTCAGTATTGTATCCTTGGGGGAGGAACTGCCATCCCATACGGATAGCCTGGAGGTCCCTGTAGGCTGCACATTCATAGCAGCAGCTTCTTAGATATAATACTTACATACTACTGATAAGCTACACATTGGAGACAGTCACTCCTTCCCAGGGAAGGCACAATGACTAGAATAGATGGAGATCATATCTAGCCATATTAGTATTTCAGGGCTGGTATGGGGCAGGAAGAGGAGGGGGGAAAAAGGGGGATGGCTTCAAACTGTAAGAAGAGAGACTGTACTAGAGTCAAAGTTAGTAAGCTACCTGGCTCCTTATTCTTTTAGTCTTCCCATGCACTCTCCTCCAAATTCCCTCACAACCAGCAACACCCACCTTCTTGCTGTTTCTTGCACAGAATATTCCTTTCCTATCTGACATTGCACTGGCTGTGACTCATCCCCAGGCTTGTCTCCCTCCACACTACCAACTCCTGGATTTCTTGGTTCCTTTAAGAAGCCCTATTTTCTGCAACAGAACTCCCTTCACTCTGCAACTTTCCTTTCTCTTTTTTGTCTCTCTGCTTCTGTATGTGTATTTGTCCCTTTCTCTCTCTGCTTCTCTCCCTTTCTCTGCCTCTCAATGTCTGTCTTTCTCTGACTCTTTCTCTCCGTCTTTATCTCTGTCTGTCTCTCTCTCTGTCTCAGTGTGTGTGTGTCTGTCTCTCTGACTCTATATGTTTCTGTCTGTCCCTTTCTCTTTGCCTCTTTCTCCCTATCTGTGTGTTTCTGTTTGTCTCTGTCTTGTTATCTCTGTCTTTTTATCTCTCTGTCTCTCTCTGTGTTTCTTTCTCTCGGTCTCTCTCTCCCTTTCTTTGTCTCTCCCTCTCTCTCTGCCCCTCTCTTATACACACCCCAGACTGGTTTGCATATTGTATTTGAAATTCAGATCCCCTATTATTTGCTATCCCATCATGGATAACTCATTAAACCTGCTTCAGTTTCTTTATCTGTGAAAAGAGAGTACTAAGACTAACAGGATTTTGTGGGCAAAACCTTAGAGTGCTATAGAAATGTAAACTAGAATTATTATTGCCAAACAGCAAAATGGCTCTCTTCAGCTGCAACCTTGGGGGCAACCAGGATCAGGCAAAGCATGGATTTGGGAGGAAAAAAGGATTTGAGTTGGAGCTCAGTTCTTTTTATCATGAGAGAAAGAAACTTCACTGGAGCAGAGAAAAGATGAAGAAGGGTTTCATATAATCCTCTCAGCAGAACTGAGATAAAAACCTGAGGCCAGCTTTACATGGTGGGAAGACTGCATAGAACAAATGTAGCATCTTAGCTTACCTATTTACTGAGTGGCTTTGTGCATATCCTTGCCATTGTCTGAGTATTGATTTCTTTATTTTCAAAATGATTCCATTAGACTATTTAGAAGGGAGAATACAGGTACCATTTGATAGAAGCCATAGTATTAGAGGTTACCTACCTGGCTGACTTCGCCCAGGTAGACATTATGGTTTGCTAGGTATTCAGAACTGGGGAAATCTCTTTATTACTGGCTGACCATCCCCATCTTGACCATCCCAGGAAAAAATTGATAATTATAGTAATGGTTATGGATTGTAAAATCCATAGTAGAATTGAAAGGGATCTAAAAACTCATCATAGTCAACTCCTCAACTTTGCCGTTTAGGACGTTGAAACACAGAAAAGTTAAATGATTTACTGAGGGTTACAAAATTAATCAGTATCCAAGGGGAATGTGAACCCAAGTCAGATTTCAAGTTCTAGGATAGAAGTTTCAAACATGCAGCCCTGCAGGCTGTATTGTGCATGCACTTTCCAATATAATTGGAAACTACTTAACAAAATCAATAATTCTTTGTTCTTGAATTCTCAGAGAGGGCCAGTGACATGGCAGGGTGACTTGCACATGAATTAGATTTAAGTAAAGCAGACCTGAGCAAAGTCATCAGCCTCATTCTGTCTACCAGAGTTATCAAAAACCAGAGGCAGGACAAAAGTCAGGAAGACTGGCGATGGTCCATGACACTGAGGATGATCTTGGTGTCTTTGCTGTCAAACCAAGCTCTGAGGGTTCCACAATGGCAGCTTGCACCACCTTCATAAATTGCTCTCCTCTATCTGCCACAGGAATCTTCACATGCTTGGAGCAGACTCTTTCTAATTCACAGATGGTTTGAGGCCTTTGAATTACCTTCAATCCGGTTTAAACCAAAGCTTCTTAAACTACATGTTCCAATCCCATGTGGGGTTACATAACTGGATGTGAGGATTGTGAAATTATGATTTTTTTTATCACTGAATGTTTGATTTGTATGCCCATTTTATATATTAATATACTCAGGGTTGAACAAAAAATTTCTCAGATACAAATGGTCTCAAGTAGAAAAAATTCCAGAAGCTCTTGTTTAGACCATTTGTAGAGAGGTATATATGATTTAGTTTCTTAGATCCACAGGTAAAAATTGAATATCAAAGGTGGATAAATAAGACTTCACACAAGAGGTGTTACTTCTCCTTAAATAGCCCACACACCATAAAAATATAATTGATGATAATGATAGTCTAGACACTATGCTGCCTCTTTTGAAAGCCTGAAGGGTAGAAGTAAAATAATATTGCATATACAATATCAAAAAGGTATAGAGTAGATTTCTTATTCTAACACAGATAACAATACTAAGTATAAAAAAATCAGATCATTAAAAGAACACTTTAAACAGGATTCAGCCAACGAATGTATATGCGTAGATACAGCTGTCTGAGAGGGCAGCTAAGTGCATAATGGATTGAATGTCAGGCCTGGATTCAGAAAGATGACTTTTCTTGAGTTCAAATCTGGTCTCAGACATTTACTAGGAGTAGTATAAGACTAGTGAAGTCATTTACTACTGTTTAATTCAGTTTCCTCATCTTTAAAATGAGCTGGAGAAATAAATGGCAAACCACTCCAGTGCCGAAATAGCCCCAAATGTGGTCAAGAAAAGACAGACAAAACAGAAAAATAAAATAACTGAACATAATGTAGAAGTACAACACTCATTTTAAGCATTACAGCTGTGCTAGTCTGATAACAAGGGCAAACTTTATCTTCTTTCTAGTGACCTTTCTTTTATAGAAATTTACCTTGGCAGTAAGTGTTGTCACTCCAGTAGGTGCCAGTGAGACTCTTTGCCCATGGATAGTATGCCAGCCAGCTGGCAGAAATTTCAGACCTTCATGCCTTCTGAAATTCACAAGGTCATCTATAAAAGAACCAAATCTCAAAAAGAGGCAGGGGCTCCTAGGAACTCAGACTCAAAAGCAACTACTTGTACCCTCCTCACTTGCCCCTGCCAATATCAGCTGCCACATAGAAAGGTGTGATGTCTAAATGGGATCACCATGACAACAGAAATAGAGATAAGGCTGCCCTTTTCCACTTCTCAGTGGTCAATTCAAGAGCTGTAGTTGAGAATACCAGCTAGAAATGTTGTTTATTTGTTTGTTTTTCTTTTAAAAGATCCCCTAGGTCCTCAACTCAAGTCAGAGGTTTCTCATCAAGGAATCATATATAGCCCGCAACAGTCTTTACTAGTGGGTCAAGAACAGCACAGGCTAAGAATATCTGTGCTCCAAGGAATAACTCTTTTAGGCCATTCAACCATGTTGCAACTTTATGCTTTTAAATATTCTTTCTTGCTTTATAATTATGATTCTCCAAAACAGAACAAAATTCCTAAATAAAATGATTAAAACTTGTTCCAATACATTATATCTTAGATGAAGTTAAAATATATTTCTTTCCCTGTAACTTCTTCATGTTGGTCCTGGTTATCTCTTTTGTAAATGAGCAAATATTGATATGCTTTTTCTTTTATTTCTGTCATAATAATTTGGAAAATTTCTCTATTGAGATATTCTCTTTTTATGTTTTTCATTTTTAAAGAATTTATTTAAAATATTAATTTTTAAATGTTTTCAAAATTGTATTCCAAATTCTCTCTCACCTTCCTTTACCCCTCCCATTGAGAAGTCAACAATGTAGTATCAGTTACATATGTAAAACCATGAAAAAAATATTTCTATATTAGCCACAACTAATTAGACACAGCAAGAAAAGCAAGAAAAATAAAGAAAGAGCAAAAGTTATGCTTCAGTTCTCTCACTGGAAGTAGACAACATTTTTCATCATGAATCTATTGAAATTATTGACTGTTTCTAAGATTTGTTCTTTTATGCCACTCTTTTTTATGATTAGATTATTTCATTTCCAATTAATTTTAATCTGTGCTTCCACAGCTTTTTACTGAATGTAATTTTATTGCATTATGGTCTGGAAAAGGTACATTTAGTATTTTTTTTCTACATTTGCTTATGAAGCTTTTATGACTAAAAAATGGTGAATTTTTGTCAAAGTGCCACATACAGTTGAAAAATAAAGAAATATTTCTTTCTCTACCGATTGATTTCCCCCAGAAGTCTGTCATATCCATTTTTTAAAAAAAATATTTTTTAATTTTTTAAACTTTATTTTCTTATTTATTTTATGTTTATTTTTATTTAATTCTGAGAACGGAAAGTTGAGGTTCCTGACTGGTATAGTTTGATTATTTCATACAGTAAAATATTTAACTTTTCTGTTAAGAACTTGGATGTTGAGGCAGTCAAGATGGCAGAAAAAAGATAGGGGCTTATCTGACCTCTCACCCAAACATCTTTAAATAATGATTTTAAACAAATTCAAGAGCAATAAAACACAAATGTAATTGAAGAAGGGAAGTCATTTTCCAGCCCAGGACAACTTAGAGGGTAGACAGGAAAGGTTTGCTGCACAAGAATGAAAAAGGAGCTCGATTAACACAAACCATGACAGCAAAGATCAGGTCTCAACAAACTAAGAACAAGCTTCAGGGGAGACTAAATCAGGGCAGCACTGGTGGTTTCCAGACATCTCAATCCACAGATGGTAAAGTAATCAGACAATCTATTAGGAAATTTGCAGAGGTCCCTTTCTAGAAGCAGAGTCAAGCATTGCCTAAATTTGTATCTGAGACTCAGGATTGGGTCTTATTTCCAGTGCTAAGAGGAATACTAGGATGGTGGAGTTTGTGGATATAAGAAAACAGGGACACTGCTCAAACTTCTAGAGTTGAAAAAAGGGTCTTGCTGTATCTTGCAAACCTAACCATATTATACAAGAATAGTAAACACCACTGGTCTAGGCACTATACCCAGCTGTTTCTTCCTAGATCGTACAACCTTGGAAAAGACAGAAACTTACAATGTGTAAAGGAGTATAAAACCATGCATACTCTTTGACCAAACAATATAACTAATAGGCCTTTATCTGAAAAAGAGAAAGCAAGCAAGCAAGAAAGAAAGAGAGAGAGAAAGAGAAAGAGAGAAAAAACATTAAATTGCTTTTTCATGAAAATAGGAAAAATAAAATATATAAGATTAAAAAAACAAAATTAAAAATAGTTTAAAATCTATATCATTTGGTTCATATGTTTAGTCTTGATATTATTTTTAATAAGATTTTTGGTAAGATATAGTTTTCCTGCTTATCTTTTTAAGCTAGGTGTATTTCTATTTTACTCTGATATCATAATTGATAATCTTGCCTTTTTTACTTCAGCTGAAATATAATATTCTGTTTCAACTCCATATTTTAATCCTGTATATTTCAAGTGTGTTTTTCTGTAAACAACATATTGCAAAATTTTGATGTCTAATTTTCTTCTTTTTGCTGTCTACTTCTGTTTTATGGGCAATTTCATTTCATTCATAATCACAGTTATGATTTCTAAGTGTGTATTTCCTTTCATTTTCTCTCTCTCTCTCTCTCTCTCTCTCTCTCTCTCTCTTTCTCTCTATCTGTGTGTGTGTGTGTGTGTCTGTCTGTCTGTTTGTTTCTGTCTCTGTCTCTAATTCTCTTCTTCCCTTTTGCTCTTCCTCCCTTTCCCCCTTTCTCTCTCTCCTTATCTCCTGCTCCCCTTGGTCTCTTCTCAAAAATCTGTTTTCCTTCTATCAACTCCCTTAAGTCACTCACCTTTTTATATACTCTAAATACTTTTTAAAATACTATACAAATGGATGTATATTCACATCCATTTATATCCCCTCCTACTTCCTTGTTGGGTAGGATGGATTTGATTTCCTAATTGACTCTGTGTGTGTGTGTGTGTGTGTGTGTGTGTGTGTGTGTGTGTTTCCCTTTTTGAATTAATTTAGATAAGAGTGAGACTCAATCTTTTCATCTTCCTTCTACTTTCTTTCATGGCATTTCTTTTGTTCACCCATCCATTAAAAAAAAAAATGCATCCCAACATTATTGCCTCCCTTTAATGTCATCTGTCCTAATAATGATAAAGTTTTTAGGAATTAATGTGTAACAACTTCCCATATAGAAATATAAACAATTTAATCTATGGAGTGTCTTTTGATTTCTTTTTCATGTTTATCTTTTTATGCTTTTATTGTTTATGTTTAAATGTCATTTCCTGTGCTTTTCCAATTCAGCTCTGGTGTGTTCATCAAATACACTTAAATTTCTCTTTTTCATTAAATGTAGATTTTCCCCATAATGTATTATCCTCACTTTTGCTGGATGGTTTATGTCTTGGTTTAATCCTAGCTCCATTGCCTTCTGGAATATTCTGTTCCAAGCTCTCCACTCTTTTAAAATAGAAGCTGCTAAGTCTTGCATGTTCCTGACTATGGAACTATGTTATCTGAATTTTTTTTTTAAATGACTTTGAAATTTTTCTCCTTGAAGTGGGAGTTTGGGAATTTGGCTATAATATTTCTTGGAGTTTTCATTTTGAATTTCAGGAAATGATCAGTGATTTTTTTCTATTTCTATTATACTTTCTTGGTCTAAAATATTGGGGCCTTTTTTAAAATTTATTAAAATGTGACATCTATTTTCTTTCTTTGATTATGACATTCTGTCAGTCTGATCATTCTTAAATTATTTCTCTTACATATATCTTAGTTCAGTTGTCATGTGATTAGATATTTCACATTTTCTTCTACTTTTCCCCCTTTTCTTCTTTTTTAAAATTTTATTGTTTCTTGATATCTCATGCAATCATTATCTTCCACTTCCCCAATCTAATTTTTAAGAAATTACTTTCTTCACTCAGGTTTTGGACAACTTTTTTTTCCTTATTTGGCTAATTCTCCTCTTTAAGGTTTTATTTTCTTCAATACCTTTGTCTGTTTTTTTTTTTTTTAAACAAGTTCTTAATTATCTTTCTATAATTGGCTTGTATTACTCTCATTTCTTTCTTCATTTTTTTTCTCTACCACTTTTACTTGTTTTTAAAAGTCATTTTTTAACTCTTCCAGGAATTCTTGTTGGAATTTTGTCCAATTCAACTTTTTGAGGCTTCGGTTATAGCTGTTTTGATACTGCTTTCTTCTTCTGAGTTTGTCTTGAACTTTTTCATCATTATAGTAACTTTTTATGAGCTCTTTTGTTTATTTGCTCATTTTAAACCCATTTTTAAATAGAACTTTATGTTAAAGTTGATCTCTGTTCCCAGGAGGGACCATTAAAAAGAATATTATTCCAAATTTTAGGTTTTTTTAACCTTAATTTTTTTAAAATGCTATATTTAGGATTTTGAAAGTTTTAAGTCATATGATCATGAAGAGCTGTGACTACTGTTTTCCTGTCCTGTACTCTGGTCCTTAATCAAAAAGGATCCCTGGGTCTCTTGCAGCTGAAAATGATACTGTTCCTGCTCTATTTTTACTGCAAACACTCTTCTCTACTTTGGAATTGTGAAATTCCAAGGGGTATAAGTAATAAAATAGCCAAACTATATTCTGTCCTGTGCCCAATACTAATACAGAGGTTTCCTATAATCTATTTCTGCTCTGTTATCAGATTTCCTTACTGTCTGTAATTTGAGAGTTCTTGAAGCACCAACTTTTAGTTCTGCTGTTCCAGAAATTTATTTCAGGCACTATTTTAAATTTTTTGGAGGGCAATGTTGAGAGATTTTAGCTATTTATTCTATCATCTTGGCTTTTCCTGTACGATGATGATGGCTTCTCAATTTTCTAATGCCTTTTCCATAGATTGGCCTTTAAAGTACTTGAAGAGAACAGTTATATTCCCTAAGTCTTCTCTTTCCCAGTCCAAACCCATTTCTTTTAAAGATAACTCAGATGACATAGTCTTCTATCTCAATTAACTTTGCTTTTGAATACCCTCTAATTCATTCATATATTCTAAAAAATGCTGTTATTAAAACTGCAAAAATGCTTCAAATTTATAAAAATAGTACTGTATCTCCTATCCAACTAATAATGTAACCTGTATCCCTTCATGTTAAACTGGTCCAGATATTTAGGAAACAATTTGGAACTATATACTAATAATAAACTGTTCACATAATTTATATTATGAGAACGATACTGAAAAAATAAGAATATTGAGAAATTAGAATGATGATATAATCAATCACAACTCTATAAGTCAGATTATGAAGTATTACCCACTCTCTGACAAAAAGGTGATTATCTCAAGGGGCAGGATAGATTCATATTTTTGTATTGTCTGATTTAATTTTTTGTAGCTATCTCTATGCCTTTATTAGTTGAGTGAATTCTTTGGAGTTTATTATTTTGGGAAAGGCAGAAGAAAGTATGGTTTGGAAACAAAATGGATTATTATTGTGTCGTAAAGACAATTGTTATAGAGATAGTTTTAGAGAATTCTGAAAAGACTTCTATGAATTGATGGACAATTAAGTGAGCAGAACTAGAACTGTTATACTATACCAACATCCCACAAAACATACAACTTTGGAAATCAAATCAGAAAAAAATTTATCAAGTTTCTATCTTATGTTTAAGTTTTAGAATACTTAGAAAGTCTTTCTCAGTGATGTGACCAATATAATTATAGAGTCTCAATGGTGAAGAATACTAGCCATATCCTAACAAAATGGTGGTGATCAGCTAAAAAAGCAAAGTGAAACACACTTTTAGTTACAGCCAGGATGGGACATGACTATCCATATTTGTTACAACAGTTTCACCTCCTCTTCCCTTGTAGGAAAAGGGGAAAAAATTCTTCTAAATTGAAAAAAAAAAAGTACAAAGAATAAAATCTCTTTTAGGGAAAAGACTGCTTATGTCTGTTTTTGTGTCCCTTTCCTTTAATACAATGTCTGGTACAAGATGATTACATGATATGTGCTTGTTAATTGATTCTTTTCCTATCCCTTTCATATAAGTTCTTTACTCCCTGCTTATGAAACCATATGGAAATACTATGAAGGATGGATTTTGGCTGAATATGCTACGAACAAATCTCCAACAAATTAGTTATCCAAGAGCTAGTGACTCCCTACTAAGTGATCATTATTATGAATACTACTGAATGTAAGATTCTTCAATAGTTTTCAAGTGGAGGCTGAAAATCACTTCAGTGAGGATGTAGAAGAGATCATAGATTTAGAACCTCAGAGGACTTTAGAAATCAGTTATCCCAATTGTTTCATTTATACAGAAGGAAAGAAGAAACCAAGGCCCAGGGAAATTTAATCATTTGGCTAGGTGACACATCTGCTAGACCTGGGGATTTTAAACCTGCCCCTTTTACTATATATCCAGAAATATGCCAAAGTAGATTCTCATTCAGGCATTAGATGACCCTTGAGCACCCTACCAACCCAGACAATTTACTCAATGAGCCTCATTTTTCTAGATAGGATAACTAAAGCTTGAAATATAAAATGGCCACTTGATAGTACAGTTAGTAAATTTTATGGAGAAGAATTTTTTAAATATACATATATATATATTTAAAAGGATGTGTTGCTCCAAGTCCAATACTTTTCTGACTATTTCTCATTATTCCTGCGTTCCTATTCACTGGAGCTCTTCAATCAGAAATTGGATACTTGGGAATGTTGTATAGAAGACATTTATTCAGAGTAAGTTTGGGGCAGACACTTGCTGTGAGATTCTTCTGAGATGCTTTGTTTCTCCAGCTCAGCCTTGACTAAAATACTAAACTTGGTTTGAAGGGATTTAGTTCTCCAACTGTTTTAATTCCAAGACTGGCCTTGGAGAAGCAAACTTCCTGAGGCTTGTAGCCATTTAAAACCCCGAAAGTGAAAACCTCACCAGGGAGAAGAAGCTTTGAAATGAAGAGATAAGCTAATGAGGCTTAATTAGGTCAGCCTGAGTAGGCTGATTGCTATAATTAACACAACCCTGCATGGGTCTAAGGGGATTGTTCTGTGAGGCACTAGGTGAAAGCCTTTGGGAGGGAGACCCTGTTTAAAATCTAAGAGAGGGCATGTGGGAGGTGGGGAGCCCCAGAGATCTGAGGAGTTGAACAGAGTGATTTTAAGAAGCTTAAGGAAATGGGAAGTTAGCTGGCTCAAAGAAAGGCAGGGCCCTTGGCACAGGGAAGAATAAGGAAATTCAGTCTGGTGACTCCCAAGGGGCTGAATGCAGTTAGTGAATGCCAAGAGTTTTACACCTACATGAGATAGAAATCTTGGACTAGATTTGGTAAATGAAGCTGGTCTAGAGGAATGATAGATCTCAGAGATAGATCTCTTAGTAATCATCTAGCCCAACTGCCTTATTTTAAAAATAGGAAACCATGGGATCTTTTGGCACAGTTCCTCTCTCTTCTGTGATGCTCTTTTCCTGGAGCATGTACCTAACTTGTATAGATCATCAGGACAGAACTGGTGTTTTTCAATGGGTCTAGCTTTTAATGTCATATTCTACCCTTCACATTCCCAATCTGAGAGGAAAAAAAGGAAGGAAGGAAGGAAGGAAGAAGGAAGGAAGGAAGGAAGGCAGGAAGGAAGGAAGAAAGGAAGGAAGGGAGGGAGGAAGGAAGGGAGGAAGGGAGAAAGGAAGGGAGGAAGGGAGAAAGGAAAAGAGGAAGGGAGGGAGAAAGGAAGGAAGGGAAGGAAGGAAGGAAGGAAGGAAGGAAGGAAGGAAGGAAGGAAGGAAGGAAGGAAGGAAGGAAGGAAGGAAAGAAGGAAGGAAGGAAAGAAGGAAAGGAGGGAGGAAGGAAGGGAGGAGGGAGAAAAGGAAGGGAGGAAGAGAGTGAGGGGAGAAAGGGAGGAAGGAAGAAAGGAAGGAAGGGAGGGAGGAAGGAAGGGAGGAAGGGAGAAAGGAAGGGAGGAAGGGAGAAAGGAAAAGAGGAAGGGAGGGAGAAAGGAAGGAAGGGAAGGAAGGAGGAAGGGAAGAAAGGAAGGGGGAAGAGAGGAAGAAAAGGGAGAAGGAAGGGAGGGAGAGAAGAAGGGAGGGAAGAAGGGAGGGAGAGAGGGAGAGGAAGGAGGAAGGAAGGAGGGAGGGAAGGAGGGAAGAAAGGAAGGAAGGAAAGATATTATTTATTAGCAATAATTTAGCAATACAATGAATAGTTCAATAATTAGCGATATTATTTAACAAAAATTAGTAATTCATTATAGTTATTGTTATTTAATAATAATAATAACAATATATTATTGTTATTATTATTATACCCAAAGCAGAATACTAAGTATTATGAGTACAAATAGAAAAGCAAGGAAGTACTTCCTGTCAAGGAGTTCACATTCTAACTAGGGAGATAATACATTAAAAAGAGGTCAGTTGCAGTGCAGATGGAAAGGCCCCATTTGCTAACAACGTAACAGCTAGGCAAAAAATAATGCCCCTGACTTTATATTATTTCCGATGATAAAACCATAACCATTTCTGATGTTATTCCACTTGGCAGGACTTTGGTATAGTATATTAATGCTCCATTGCTTAAGTCTTAGAAAATGGAAATGATTTTCTATGTGCTTCTCCTCATCTCTATAAACTCCTTTAAGCTTACAGAGCAGCACGAATAAATGGGTAGCATTAACTATAGGTTTCAATGGATATCCAATGCTTGCAAGAGTCTCTGGACTCTTAATGAGTTGGAGAGCATGTTCCTAACCTCTTGAGAGGAAAAGAATGATCCTATTTTTTAAAGTGTTCATGTTAGCAATGATTTTTTTTTTCAAATCTGTAAATTCAGATACTATTATTTCTTTAAAATGTTAGCACATTGCCACTTTCAGCACCTATGCACACTAAAAATCTACCTTTCCTAAGTCATTATCAAGAGAAAATAAGACTTTATTTTGTTTTCAACATTGCGTTGTTGGAACTGAGAGATCCCCTGTTAGTTTAATTGTTTCCTTCAGTTTAGGACTACATTTCAGGAAAGTGGAAAGAACGTCAGAATGTGACACAATCTTTGATATTAATAGTCATACAAATATAGATTACAAGAATGGGGATGCCCTATAGAACATTGAATTTTAACTGGAAGACATCATATATCAATGTTATATAATTGAAAAAACCTGGTCTTAAAATCATAAGAATTATTTTCAAAAATTGTTTCTGCCACTTAGTTACTTTTTAGTCACAGGCAAGCTAGTGGAATCCAATGTCTTCATCAATAAAATAAATGTTAAACTAGCTATTTTATTTATTGCCTTTCATTACAATCAATAACATGCTTTTCCTTTTATAAGATGAAGAAACATAACTCAGAGCTAGAAGGAATGGTTATTAAAACATAGGATGTTAGAACTGAGAGGGAACATGTTTAATAGAACTCCATATTACTGGTGGAAAAACTAAAACATGAATAAACATGACCACTTTTCATAAAGACAAGCAATTGGTACTTCTGATTTACTGACCCTATATTTTAGAAGATGTGGTAGGGAATCCTATTTGGAATAGACTACTCCTTACATTGATTAAATAACAGAAGGAAACAAATATATCATTTTCAGTTTCTATAGATATAAAAAATACCATAAGGTTTTCATGCCCCGGTTCATGCCTTATTCTTTAAAAAATGTCATTTGTAAATTATATACTGACAAAATAATTAAGATGATTTTTGACAGCCCATAAGTCAGTTTTTATTTTAACTCTGCCCCTATATCTCCATTAGAATAAAATAAAAGTTCTGAGTCCTAACATCATCTGAGCTACTTATTAACTATGTGATTTTTAGCAAGCAACTTTCTTTCTCAGATCCTATTTTCTCTCTAAAATGAGCTCCTTGGTTTCCAATGTCTCATCTGTTTCAGACATTCTCTATTCTATATCCTAAGAAACCTTCTTGCTCTAATGGTTTTTGACTGACAGCATCTGAATTGATGACTGAATGTAGGCTGATATAATACATGATTTGCATGCTCATTTTGGTTGATTCATATGCTCTCTCTCTTTTAAAAAAAAAAAAAGTCCATGGTTCTCCTATTGTCCTAAGTATATCATGTTTTTGGAAGTAAGCATATGCCATTAAAATTATTCTCATTTTAGTGAACTACCTGAATTGAACTACCACTAATGCAGATGGTAGGTTCAGCAAATCAGCAAAGAGAACTTGATGGAGTGAAAAGACACAGTGTCCAGAAGATCTGAAATTCTTTAAAAAGTAGCATCATCAGTTTCCTAATTCTACCCTTACTTTTCTCTTCTGTAAAATAAGTGTCAGATCATAAGAACTAGAAGGAAATTTAGAGATCATTTAGTCTAACTAATCCCTTTCATTTTACAAATAAGGATACTGAGACTTGGAAAAATCAGAGGATTTTCCAAGGTCACATAGATATTACCAAGGAAGGGTATGTGTCTTTTAACTAATATTAGGACTACTTAGCTCAGTAGGGATTGATTTTATCTAAATGTTAGCTAATCTAATTTGCCAGATGAGCTAGGAAGCTATTCAGACAATAGGGAAAACATACAAAATATTAAAATATAGAAGTAAATAATGGGGGAGAGGATATTTGAAAGAGAGAGAGAGAGAGAGAGAGACAGAGAGAGAGAGAGAGAGAAAGAGAAAGAGAGAGAGAGAGAGAGAGAGAGAGAGAGAGAGAGAGAGAGAGAGAGTGAGAGAGAAAGAGAGAGAGAGAGAGAGAGAGAGAGAGAAATTAGCACTAATATCAAGGGGATAATTGTGTGGTTGGAATAACAATACAGAAAATACTTAAGTTCCTACTCAGTTCAAGGGATTGGTGCTGGGGATATAAAGAAAAATTCAAAACAGCCTCTTTCTTCAAGGATGTTATCATTTTACTAGGATATTATAACATGAAAATAGGTAATCATATATCCTAGAATATGAAGAGAGAAAAGCATTAGCAACTAAGAGGGTCAGGAAACACTTCCCATAGGATTTAATATATGAGCTGAATTTTCATGGGAACTAAGAATTCTATGAGGCAGAGATTGGGGGAAGGGGGGAACTGAGAGATAATTTCAGATATGGAATAGATCTTGGGCAAAGGTTTGGAGGTAGAAAATCTAATGTCTTTAGTGCAAGGGAAGTAAAGTGACATAAATAAATAGTGTAGGATCTTGGCAAAGTTATGATATATGATCACTGGCCTACTAAATTTCACAGGTAGAGTGGAATGAATTTTCAGAATATGGTCTTGGTCTTCCTCTTTCCTTTCTTTCCCTCAATGTTGTTTATTAGTCCTAAAAGAGTTTTGGTTTCATCCAGTTGTCAAGTGATTTCTACTTTAGTCCAATACTCATAAGATCTAAAGAAGTTATCCTTTTATTTTATTTTATTTTTTATTATAGCTTTTTATTGGCAGAACATATGCATGGGTAATTTTTCAACATTGTCCCTTGCAATCACTTCTGTTCCCTCCATCCCCTCCCCTCCCTCCATCCCCTCCCCTGGATGGCAGGCAATCTCATACATGTTAAATATGTTTAAATATATCTTAAACACAACATGTGTGTACACATCCATACAGATCTCTTGTTGCACAAGAAAAATCAGATTCAGAAAGGTAAAAATAACCTAACAAGAAAAACATAAATGCAAGCAGTCCACATTCATTTCCCAGTGTTTTTTCTCTGGGTGTAGCTGGTTCTGTCCATCACTGATCAATTGAAACTGAGTTAGATCTATATTCAGACAACTAGAAAATATCTGAAATGGGATTGAAGTTCAGGTCTGGACAGCCTCGAAGGACAGTACCCTTTTCACTACAACATGGTGGCTTCTCTTTTTGCAGTTCCTATTTCTCATAAAAAGACTATGAGATAGAGCTATTCAAAATATTATCATTTGACAAATGAAGGAACTGATACACAAAGGGAATAACTAATATGCATGGAGTAATATATGGTTAATGCTGGTCAGAGATGGGTCTTGAAATTGCAACTGTCAATGGCAACTTTGTCAGGCAAGTGGTAGTATAATTATGTATGCTTGGGATCATGTGACTAGATGGTAGCCAAAAAGTGATGAAAACTTCAATTTTTTGTTGCCACTGTTATTTCCATTTTACCACATAGTTTCTTTCTAAGACTGCCAACCCTTAGATTTGGCCTTTCCTAATGCTTAAAACCTGCAATAAGACCCCTGGAGGCAAGGCGGAAGTTGAAGAAAAGAATCTGTGTCAGCAACAATCAGCATCCAATAAGTATGAAATAATTTTCTGACACCCACTGATCATGCACTTTTCTGTGAGTCTGCAACCTCATTAAACATTGGAGTGAGCATCCAACAAGGAAAGGTCAGCTTTGCCCTTCCAACTTCCTAAGAGCTTCAGGATGGGTTTCAGGCTTTAGTATTTTATTGATTATTCAGTTCCCATTTGGAGTTCAGAACTGTTCAGAATAGACAAAGTCCTGCCAATCAGAGTTCACTGGAAGAACCATTTATTTCCAGTTATAGCATGCCCTTTCAAATATCCAGTTTGAGATAGTTGTTATCTAATGGAAAAAAACAACAACAACATTGGATTGGGAGTTTGAGAAGAGGTTTCAAATCCCCTATCAGATTCTTTCTACCTGAATGACCTTGGGTCTCAGTTTTGTCATCTGTTAAAAGAGGAAATGAATTAGACTATATGGCCTTTGATATCCAGCTCTAAATTTTCATTCCTTTGTTCCTATGATTTAAATTGCCAAACTTAGTAGCCACTTGACTTTGGTGAATTAGTTAATCAATCTGGACCTCACTGTATAAAATGAGGACCTTGGACTAAGTTAAATGTAAGGTCTTTTTTCAAACCTAAAATTATCTATTTTCAGTGAGATATACAGCCTTTTCAATGTACCCAGATGGGGGCTGCTGTGTTTTTTCATATTTGCTTGTATGTTCATATTTGACTTTCCTGTGTAAAACACAAGATTTTTTTTTTGAGGACAAACAGTGCTTTCTTTTTGTCTTTCTTTGTCTAGTTCATGAGAAATAATCCAGTGGGTTTGGATAGAAAGAACGGAGGTCTACTTAGGAACTCACATGGAGTTTCAAATTATCTGGAAGTCAATTATTTAGCCCCATCTTTAAAGAATGGATAGCTCAAGAGTTAATTGAGATAGGATAGGAAAAGGAAGAGTTTTCCTAACACATTAGAGAAAAATGTGTGAGTAATATTTCAAGAGAAAATAAGTCATTCACTTTGGGTTTACCTTGTGATTTTGAAGTGGGATAGGGAAAGGAAGAGTTTTCCAAGCACATTAGAGAAAAAATATGTGAGCAATATTCCAAGGGAAAAGAAGTCAGTCACTTTGGGTTTACCTTGGAGTATATGTAGGTAAATACTAAAAGATCAGGGTAAAAGAATAAAGTGCAGCCAGACTGGGAAAGATTTATAATGCTATTTAAGAGTTTGAGCTTGATTGAAGATACATTAGGCAGCCCCTGAAGATTTGTAGCAGTGGAGTTTTATCAGTATATCTTCATAAGAAAAATTATTTGGTAGCAACTCCTCAGGCTCTCTGAAAGACTGGAGTCACTTTTAGAATGAAAGAAGGTTCTAATTCTTTGAAGCAGTTTGTGGTAACCCAAAATAGTGGAACAT
This sequence comes from Sarcophilus harrisii, assembly GCF_902635505.1. Lineage (NCBI taxonomy): Eukaryota > Metazoa > Chordata > Mammalia > Dasyuromorphia > Dasyuridae > Sarcophilus > Sarcophilus harrisii. The sequence goes on along the minus strand of NC_045427.1, from coordinate 61,181,751 downwards.
TCTTTTCTTCAAAGAGAAATGGACATTTAAAGATGAGTTTCAACCCTGTGAGTATGGTGAGCTGTCTTCACAGGGCTTTATACAAGGATGTGCTGGAACCAGATCAAACCCACAGGAAAGAAAGTTAATTGTTAAGTATTCAGTGGTGTCCTTTATATAATAGAAATGTTTTACATCAGGATTTGTTTTATTGATCTCTCAGGCTTAAGAAAATGATGGGAAAAATTATAATAATGAATATGAAGCTTAAAAGTATTCAATATGTCCTTGTTTATCCTTTCAGAGACCTAAATGCTAAACATTGACCAGTATACCTCGGAGTGTGCTTGTCAGTTCTAGTGTACAAAATTATAATCAGGTGAGATATACTTCAAATATATTCCATGTGGGACTAGGTACAATTGAAGGATTATCAAATAAACAACCTATAGAATTCCTCCTATGGATTTTTTTTAATATTCAGGGTTTGGGCACCACATACTTTAATTGCCCGTATCCTTAATTCTCAGAAGACAAGTCTTTCACAATTTGTTTCACTTATATCCTTGAAAACCTTCTGTCTTTCAATAAAACATTCCCTGAAAATGGGTCTTGCTTATCGAGACTCCATATAGATCTTTATCCCCATGGTATGAATGACCATGAAAGATTTAGTCCTGAAAGATTTTGAAGCTATCATCTATTTTGCAATGAAGAGTCACAAAACATTATATACGGATGGATGTTCCAGATATCTCAGTTCTTAATCTTCTGGGAGATTCAGATGTGAATTAGAAGGTATGTGTGAATTGTCACAAAATAGAGATGTGCTTGTCCAATAATGATCATAAGGAACAAATGTCAATGGGTTGATTAGCATCAGTAGTGAATGTTTAAAACGATAAGTTTTAGAACTTGAACAGCCAAAATCATTGCCTCTCTTCTGAGAAACAATCAGTCACTGAAAAAATATTGTATAAGGCAATGATTTAAGTGCTAAAAATACATAAAAGGGCAGGTGCAAGTTCCTGCCCTCATGTAGTTCATATTCTACTATGTAAGACAACATACAAATATGCAGCAAGATAAACGCAATTAAAATGCAAGGTAATCTCAAAGAGAAGATAGTGACATTGGAACTGTGAGAGCCTTTTAAGAATATCTAGGCCAGTGATTTTGTGTGTGATTTTTTTTTTTTTTTATCACTGATAACATGTCTTTTCTTTTTTGAAATTACATATAAAAACACTTTTTAACATTTTTAAAATTTGAATTCCAAATTCTCTCCCTCCTTCTGAGATGGCAAAAAATTTGATATAGGCTATACATATGCAATATATATATATGCAAAACATGTTTCCATGTTAATCATGTTGTGAAAGAAAATCCATGAAAAACAACAATAACAACAACAGAAAGAAAGAAAGAAAGTGATATAGGCAAGTGATTCTTAACCTTATGTGTGTACTGGATCCCTCTGTCTGTCTGGTGAACTCAATGGATTCCTTTCTCAGAACAAGATTTTCAACTATATAAAATAAAACAAGAAAAACAAAAATCAATTGTATTTTGTAAATGAGCAAGGTTAAAAAAAATAGATATAAAGCAACTTCACAGACTCTAGATTATGAATCCTTAAACTAAGCCAAAGCCTCTCAATTTACACATGAAAATTGAAGCCCAAAGATTTTAAGTTATTTGCTCAAGGTCATGCAGTTAGCTGGGCTTGGATTTAAATCCAGGCCTTCTGAGCCCAAATCTAGTATTCTCTCTATATTATGCTATTTAAAGTCTGTAGAGAGATGTTGCTGTTCTTGGTCCAGTGTTGGCAAGTCAAATTCTATTCTAAGAAAGTAAGCTTAGAGGACATAAAAGATAATGAATGAACTCTGCTATTCTAGATAAAGCCAAGAAAACCTAAGGTTAAGTATAAAGAAAGCCCCAGATTTCTGTTTTTGGGTGTCTTCCCAAGTAAAAAGACCTATGAATCTGAAATGCTATCATGTTTCTCACAAAAAACACTAAGATCAGCCTGGTCCCAACTCCATCAAAAATAATCAAGACAGTCATATTAATACTCTCCTTTTACTATATTAAACACCACTTTGTTCTGGTCAATTTATCTGACTATTTTCTTTCTTTGTAGTTATTTCATCCAAAAGTTCTTGAATGACCATAACATTTTGTTTTATTTTTCATTGTCTCCAGAAGGCAAGTCAAAGAAATATGACAAATATAAGCTATTGAACCACCGATTTTCCCTTCCCCTTGGGTGACATTCTTCCTCTCTTACTTTTTGGGGAAGATCTGCTCCTTGACACATTGAAGCACTTTTCCATTAAAAAACTTGGTTGTCATTAATCACAGCAAAGGATTGAGGACAAACTATTCAGTTTAGACTTCAAAGTTATAGATTTCAAAGGCAACATAGAACACAAAACATCAGAACAGAGAAGACAGAATGTCAGGGCTAAAAAGAACCTTTTGGCTTAGATGGAGTCATCTAGATGGTAGTACAGTCTGGGGAGTATTTAAATATTTCTGTCTTTAAGGTACTTAAGAATCAAAAGGCTTTTTAGGTGCCACTATGAATAGAGTCCTGAATTAGAGCCAGGAATGCTCATTTTTTTTGAGTTCAAATCCAACCTCAGAGATGTACTAGCTGTATGATCCTGAGCAAATCATTTATCCCAATTTGCCTCAGTTTCTTCATCTGTCAAATGGGCTAAGGAAGGAAAAGAAAAATCACTCCAGTGTCTTTACCAAGAAAATCTCAAAAAGGGTCACAGAAAGTTGAGCATGCCTGAAAATGACTGAAAAACAAAAATAATCAAAAGGGTTATTACAGTTTAGCTCAGATCCCTTATTTTTTAAAACAGAGGCCTATATGGGTTAAATGACTTACCAAGGTTACCTAGGGAGGGAAGAGACAGGGGGATTTAAACTCAAGTCCTCTGACTTTGGAGTTGTGCTCTTTTTCATCCTGCAGTCATATTGTGGATTGCTATCCCTTCCCTTAGCTCTTGATTTATCCTCCATGATTCCTATCTTATCTCTTTTGTCATTCTTTCTCTTCTCCAAGCAGATTAAAGTAATCTCCTTCCCTCTCCCCTCTCCCTCTTCTTCCCTCAGTCTCTCTCTCCTTCTCATTCCCTCTAATATGTTCCTTCTCTCTGTCTCTTTTTCCTCTCCCCTTTTTCTCCTTCCCGTCTTAGTCTTTCGCTTTCTCTGTCTCTCAGTTTTTTAATTATTTTGCCTTGGTCTCTTTTCTCTATTTCAAATATTCTCTTGCTTACATCATAGATATTTTTGTAAATATCTTTTCCCTCTATTAGATTGTAAATTCCTTGAGTACAACATCTATATGGTTGTATCCTAGCGCCTTAGGGCAATGCACTGCACAGAGTAGGTACTTAATAAAAGATTATTTCAAGCTGAGTAGAATGTCAGAGCCAAATTAAAATGAGAATATAAAAGGCAAGAGTTAGATATAAATCTATTGATAATGACAATATTCAAAGCTAGCATTTTTATAGCATTGTACAGTTTGCAAAATATTTTGTATATATTAATTCATTTACATAAAATAACTTAAAGGTTTGCAAAGCATTTTTACATATTTTAGCAACTCTTTACAATAGATAGATATAATTATCCCCATTTTACAGATGAGGAAATAGGAACAGAAAGATTAAGTGATTCAGCATGGGTGACGCAACTACTAACTGTCTGAAGTAGGATTAGAATTAAAATGTCTATTTCTACATCCCACCTTCTGTCCACTGCAGAACCTAACTTCCTTACTTCAATGTAATCTTCTTAAAGCTGAGAGCAATCCTAGACATCATTTATGTAAGCCTATTCAAAATCCTGGTAAGGAATAAGAAACCCAGAGAGGAAAGATCATTTTCTCTATATCACATAGCTCATTATGGTGAGGATTAGAATCTTGTTCTCCTGACAGAGTTCACAAGTTTTGTTGTTTTCCCCACCACTGTAAACATTTTCTAACTTTTGAAAAATCATTCTTAGTATTATTTTGACCTAAATCAAATCATCAAACACATAATTTGGATTTCTTTTTCTTATCCATTATCTTTTATGTTGGGGAAACTTCTAGGAAACGAAATATGTAAGAAAATGTATAGGATTCAGAAGACATTATATAGATGGAGAAAAGCGATCTAGTTGTTAGAGGGGGAAAATGTGGTGCACTTGAGCCTTGGTATGGGAGCCAAAAGGATGAGATGTTTGTCTCCCTTAAGTCACTAGCTAGCCATGTAAACATGAGCAACTCAATTTACCCCTACAAACCTTGGTTACTTCTAACATAAAATGGGAATTATACTATTTACCCTTTATAGGTTAAATGATTTACTAAGGTTACCTTGGTAGTAAAGAGACAGGGGGATTTAAACTCAAGTTCTCTGTCCATCTACCACAGCCAATCAACTAGCTATTATTATTAAGCAAGCACCTGCTATGTGTCAGGTGCTGTGTTAAACTCCACAAGATCATTGTGAAGAAAATGTTTTATAAAAAGTAAAGAGGTATAAATATGAGATAGCATCATAAAAGAACCCATTGAGAATGCTTTTTCAAAAAAAAACCCATCAAATCAGGGACTTTTGATTCTGAGAAATTCCTATTATGAATAAGATGTGAATAATTCAAAATCTTGTACAATCTGATACCTTTCTATTTTTCTAATCATCTAACAGCTTTTGTTATTGTTGTTCAATCAATTTTTAGTCAAGTCTAATTCTTGGTGCCCTCATTTGTGGTTTTCTTGGCAAAGATACTGGAATGATTTGCCATTTTCTTCTCCAGGTCATTTTACAAAATGAGGAAACTGATGCAAACAGGATTAAAGGACTTGCCCAGGGTCACACAGCTACTAAGTGTCTGAGGCTGGATTTGAATTCTAAAACATGAGTTTTCTTGACTCCAGGCCTGGCACTCTAGCCACTATACAATCCAATTGCCCCATCTAACTTGCATTAAGGTGGGTCATGAAATCATTTGGAATCTGTGACCAGGTTTGAATTCGTGTCTTTTTGACTCCAGTTGAAGCCATCTATCCAACATGCACTACCAAACTGCCAAAAGTATATAGCACAGTGTATGTGTTTCTATGGCTTTCTCAGTATAGGATGATGGAATATTCCTGGAAAGCAATGTTTTCTAATAATAATCTCTACAATAAAGTAGATACTCATTTTCTTATCAAAATCTAGTGCTATGGTACTGTCTGAGAAATGAAATTATTTGTCCAGTAAAAACTGGAGGTGAGACTTGAAACCAAGTCTTTCTAGCTATAAGAATTGCTTAAAAGTACCATCCTTTGTATATTTTATACAGCACTCTAAATTTGAAAGCGTGTTAGTCTAATTTTGTCATTTCAACAAACTTTAATCAAGCACTTATTACTTATCAGTCACTTACTATAAATCACTTAATATTATCCTGACAACTGTATGGGGAAGACAAGTCAAATAATTCTTATTTTTCTAATGAGGAAAATGTGCTTCACTGAAATATTATTTAACAGAGAGCATATATCTAACAAATGCTGAAGTAATTCAGTAATTCACCCTCATTCTATTGTGCCTATGCCCAGAAAGGACAAAAGATTTACCCAAACTATTAGTCAATAGCCAATCTGTGATTCTTTTCTTTCTTTTCCTTTCTTTTCCTAATCAGTTACTCCTTCAGTCAATTCATCCTGAAAAGTGGTCCAGGTGAGCATAATAATGTACAACTCAACAATATTTACTTAATTTCTTACAATCTTTCAGTGCCCCAAAAGATCACATGATCTGTCATGAATATACTCCCAGAGCAGTAGCAATAAACCCATAGAATTTCAAGTGCTCCCATTTAAGATTTAATGTTCAGGGACCCAGAGAGACATATAAAAATTGGCTAATAAGCAAAGCATGCATGCAGCTAAGGTTTCAATAAACTGTAGTAGGATCTTTCGTTCAATTGTTGCTATTCTGAAGCCCAATGAGAGTGAAAGAGGTCAGTGATTCTGGCTAGAAGTAATTTTAGTCTTTCAACTTACTCAGGCCTTATGTTTCAATTTATTTAATGGATGATCCTGTGAGTTATTAAAAGATTCATTTCATATGCCTCTATTTCTCACTCAGGCATCTTAATTGAAAACTAAGGATGAGTTCAGGGACATAGACTGGGTTGGATGATTACTCAGCCTATGATGAATCAGACTCAGTAATTTGTAGAATTTGGAAGTCAAAGCAACATTTGATTATCACAAAAGCAAGTAGATTAAATTTAAAGCTTGATAATGCCCCAAAAGTAATGCAAATAATAGCTAATGATAAAAATAATAATGATGATTAGAATAGCTACTATGTACAGAGGACTTCAATAGTCTTAACTAACCAACGTGACACACCAAAAGCATGAGTCAGTATAGTGGAAAAAATTGCTCATTTATTGTAAGTGACATTTTTTAAAAGTCAGAGTGACTAGAATGAGAGAGATATAGTCCTACTCTATTTTGCCCCAAAGAGATACTACCTGGAAGATTATTATCAATGGGAGGTGATTCAACAGTTCTATAGTGGAACCCAGCAATGGAGAGCGTTGAAACCTGAACATATAAAGATCACATTATATTAAAAAAAAAAAAAAATTAAGGATGTTTATCCTAGAGAAGTGAAGTGTATCTTCAATATTCAAGTGAAGATATCTTCAATATCAGAGTTAAATCCCTTTGCCAACTTTCTTCCCCTCCTCTGGAACCCTTGAGATTATTAATGTCCTTCTTAAATCAAGATGCTTGTAAGTGAGCAAAATACTCCAGATAAGATCTGATGAGTACAAGATACAATGGTTCCATCACTTTCCTATTTCTGGAAGATATACCCCATTTAATATAGCTTAAATTCACATTAGTTTCTTTACCTATTAAGTCACATTGCTGATTCATGTAGAGCTTGCAGTCCATCAAAACCTTTGAAACCTACTTTTCTTTCTTTTTAAATTTTTTTCCTTTCATCCTTTCTTTTTCTTTTTCTTTCATTATTTCTTTTTTCCTCCCTAAAAGATATTTTTCAAACTGTCTCCTGCATTTTATACTGATTAAGTTATTTTCTTGTATCCAAGTACTTTATACGTCTTCCTAGTTAATTACAGCTAATTAGAGTCAGCCTATTCTCTGGCCTGCCAAGATCCTTTTGGATCCCAACTATGCCATCTAGTGTGTTAGCTATTCCTTCCATCTTTGTATCATCTGCAAATCTGATGTACAACTATATTTCTACAGCTTTATCCAAGTCATTGATGCAAATTTGCACAAAAGTGAACACAATCCAAGGAGCATTCCACTGGAGACTTTTTGCCAGATTGACATTAAAACATTAACTAATAATACAACCAATAATTGGTTTCCAAATCCATATTACTGTATAATCTAATCCATCCCTGCCTATATTCTTCAAAGAATATTTTAAGATACTTTTTTTTTTAAAAAGCTCTGTTAAAATCTAGGTAAAGCATATCTATAATTTTCCCTTCATCTACTAGTTTAGAAAAAAATAAATTATATTAATTTGGCCCTTTATTAATGCATTTATAGTCTAAAAGGTAAAACAACACAAGTGAGGGAATAAAGTCCAGGGAGGAGTGCTTTGCATAAGCAAGTTAGAGAGATGTGGTAGTAGTCATAGGGTAATAGATAAAGAAACTGAGGCTACAGGAAGATATGGTTAAGGTATCAAATGGGATTGAGAATAGTCTCTAAATACCCAAAGGCCTGGAGTAATAAGGAAAAACTATTCATTTTAATCTTCTTTGGTTTGCAAAGTGTGGAAAGGCAGATATCAGATTTAGATGAAGAGGGGTTTGCAAACAGCACAGTTGAGTTTAGTTCTTTTGGACAGCTCTTCACGCCTGGCCTGTAGTGCCCAAGCAGAGGCTAGAGGAGTCTTTGTCCAGGATGTTAGAGAGGCAATTCATGTGTCAGCTGTGTCCTGGACTGGAAGACCTGTGAGGTCCCTACAAATCCTGAGACTTTTATTCTCTGAATATTCCAACCTGACCTTTGTCACACAGACTTGTTTTTATTATTATTATTACCTAGCAATGCCCAGTGAATAAGTCCAGAGTTGCCTGGGAGCCACTGGCCTGGGCCTTCTTTTTCAGCTTAAGGAAAGAATTCACTACCCTCTGACATAATTGAAAGACTTTAATCGTAAGCAAATTCCTGTGAATAAAGCTTGGGAAATGGCCTCTCCCAGTCCTCTGCATGAATGCTCAATTAAGCTGATGGGAGAAAAGTGGACCTAAAATATGATTGAAATTGTTCACCTTGAAAGCAATCAGAACAAAATATGATTGTGCTTCATCTAACAAGAAGAGACAGGTAAAAGGGACTATTTTCTAGCAATGTTCATTATGGACTCATAGCCCATCCTTCCAGAAACAATGAAAACACAAAATTGGGGGAGAAGGGCTTGAAAAGCAACCTTAAAAAAATAAAACCCTGCTTCAGTGAAAAATGTGAGTAAGCAAGTTTTACACTGTTATTCAGATGGACATCTAGGAAGCATTTTGAGATTATCTCATCTACCTTTTATTTCACAGATAAGGAAAATAAACTACAAAGAAATAAATCCCCAGATCACTTAGGGAGTGAGTATGGGGTTAGGATTTGCTTCAAAGTCTTTGATTCTAAATCTAGTATGCCATGCTGCATTTTATCCTTGTAGAGAAAGGGAGGGGAAAGCATTTATTGAATACCTAAGATGGGCCCAATACAGTGTAAGTGCTTTACATATATTATCCCATTTGATTTTCTCAACAGTCCTGGGAGATAAGTTTTAAAGTTGAGAAAACTGAGACTGAAAGAGGTTAAATGACTTGCCCTGGCTCACATACTTCATATATATCTGAGATAGGATTGAAAATCAGGTCTTTCTGACTCTGGGAACAGTACTCCATCCATTATGACACATGACTCACATTAGGGAGTCATTGTGATATATCCTCGCAGGGGTCCTCAAACTACAGCCTGCGGGCCAGATCCGGCAGCTGAGGACAATTATCCACCTCACCCAGGGCTATGAAGTTTCTTTGTTTAAAGGCTCACAAAACAAAGTTTTTGTTTTTACTATAGTCCTGCCCTCCAACAGTCTGAGGGACAGTGAACTGGCCCCCTATTTAAAAAGTTTGAGGACCCCTGCAAGCAAGAAACCAAAAGGAAGGAGATATATGATATAGTTTTCCATTTTAGGATTAATTAGCTGTGTGAGTATGGATAAATCTCAATCCCTTTAGTAGCCTCAGAATCCATCTCTATCAAGTAAGGTAATCTCAATATTTAATCTTTAAGGGCTCTTCAGGGCAGCAGGGTGGCCCAGTGGATAGAGTGCAGGACCTGGAATCAGAGAGACTCATCTTCATGAGTTCAGATCTGGCCTCCAACACTTCCTGTGTGACTCTGGGCAAATCATTTCGTTCTATTTGCCTCAGTTTCCTCTTCTGTAAAAATGAGCTAGAGGGGAATAAAAGATACTCCATTATCTTTGCCAAGAAAGTCCAAAATGAAAAGTTGAACACAATTAGAATGACCCAACAATAACGACAATAACAACAAAGGATCCTTCTTTCAGCTCTAAGATTTCAAGAACCTGTACATAGCTAGAATGGGTGTGACTATTCTTGAATCAACCAGACTTTCTGATATAGCAAAACATCCAAAACTAGCTAAAATGCCAGAAGGCTTTGTGTGTCATTAATAATTCAGATATGATTTCATCTGCCTTTGTGACAAGTGCAAAGATAAGATAGAACTAGTCTAAGTGGAAAAGGGGTTTGCTCTGACTTTTCCACAAAAGACGTATTACTCCCAAACCACGATAACCAGCATAACTATGATTCAATTCATGATCTTATGGAATTATGCAATTTAATTTAACTGGGGTCTCCATCCTTAGGACTCCAAGGTTTCACTTCCCCCTCCATTTTTATCATTTAAGTTTTTGAACTGCAAAGACAGGATTCTCTGGAGGCCAGTTCCTCTCAGTGTAAGATAGTACTGCACTTTAAAAATGGAACTGGCTGTGTACAGAGATGTCCAATACCCACTTTAATTGAGTGCCTGTTATGATCCAAGCACTGTGCTAAGTGCTATGGCTACCAATAAGAAAAAAAAAAAAAAAAAAACATTCCTTGCCTTCAAGAGGCTTACAGTGAAAGAGAGGAAACAATATACAAAATGAAGTTGAAAAGGATGAGACAGCAGAAGGTAGACATTTGATGATGATCAAATTCAAACTGAGCATTGTGGTTGATGGGAAATGGAGAATTAGCTGAGCTTCTGAGCCAACTTTAAGGGAGGTCTTGAGATGATTTTTTTGTTGTGCCCTCCAGCCCTCTAATAAGGACAGAGATAAATGAGGATACTAATGAAGTGTGAGTGTCAAAGTTAAAATATTTTCTGGGTTGATGAGCTTAACCTGGCTGGGGTTAGGAAGTAAAGCATATGATGAGGATGGAGTCAAAACCAGGAAGGACAACAGATGAGAAATGTGACTATTTGTTATAATAGGAGTATTGTGGAGAGAATTCTTATTCCTTTAGTAGTTGACTTAAATGACCAAGAAGTCTTTTCTAACTAAAAGACTATCATTCTTTGTAATGAGATTCTTTTTCTGAGTGACATCTAGGGAAATAGAGAGGAGAGAATGATGTAAAACGATGTTGGATGTAGAATTGATTAGATCTGTCTCCTAAGGGATAAGATAAGAAAAGATATCAAAGCTTGATGTCAAGTTCTTGCATTTGGTAGATAGGGTCACCTATGTACCACAAATAAAAATAGAAGAAGCAGAAGGAGGAACAACAGTTACATTAACAATGGTATTTTTACTTGGAAGATATTAAAAAATAAAGATGGAAGAAAGAAAAGATGGGTTTGTCTAAAATCAAGTGTAACATCTTGCAATAAATGTGGTCATCTCTAAATATTTTTGTGTTTGAAGAAGGCTGATCAACCATTTTCTCCATAGTAGACTATCATAATCATATTTATGGGTCAAACCCACTACTGAATAAATACATAAGAAATAATTCACATTCATATCTTACTAATGTCTGAAAAAAAGATGAGGAGAGGGGGGGAAAAGGAACTCCCTCGATTCACTGTATTCTGGGGTATTGATAGAAAAAATGTTACTTAAACTTGAGCCTCAGGTCAAGTCTATGCTTGTTCACAAGGAACTAATCTTCCCAAAGCTTTCCAGTTTGCGGCAGTTTATTGGATTAGGATTTGCTATGTATAAAATCTAAGGCTACTTCTGACTCACATTTATAGCTCTGGTCTCAAGGCAAACCTGTCAGTTGGGACAGAATGATCATCTCGTCTAATCTCCCACATCTTGTTTTACAAATAGAATTGAAAATCCAGGCAGATTAACATGTCCAGGGTCATACAATGAGGTCCTGGAAGAGCTAGAACCCAGGTCTCCTTGTTAGAGGCACTTTCACTAAAATAGTCATAATTAATGTTTATTGAATGTTTCTCTAACATTCTTATTTTATCTTTCTAACAACAATTTTAAAAAGTATAATAAATAGAGCACAAGAGACATAAGACTCCTGTTCAAATCATCAGCCTTGAGACCCAGAAGAATGTCATTAAATCTGTCTTGGTTTCAGTTTTCTTGCTGCAGAATAAAGAAATTGACCTAATTAAGTTTGTTAACCTTTTTATCTCATAGATGACTTTGTTGAAGTTTAAGACCATCTTCTCAGAATAATGATTATTTTTAAATATTCAGAATTGAAGGAAATGTGAAATTTCTGTTAGATGTTATTGAAAATAAAGATGTATTTCTTTTTCCCCATCCAAGTTCATAAAACTTTGAAATCTATCCAAAGACTCCTTCTATAGAACTCAGCTTTATATAGTGGACTAGATAATCTCTCTCCTGAAACTATGTGTAATTAGTGAAGCCCCATGAAGTGGGTCGTAAATTTATTATTCATGTTTTATAGTTGATAAAATTGAGGAACAGAAAGGCTAACTATCCAAGGCCATGCAATTCTTAAATAGCAGAGCTGGGATTCAAGCCTAGTTCCCTAAACTCTACCTCGACTTTCTGTTCCCTATAGCTTACTGCCTCTTCAATCATTTAAGAAATCTTAGCGATAGAAATTTCCCCTAGGAAATTGAGTCTCCTACTGCAATCAGAAGTTGTTTAGTTGGTATGCATGTATATCCTTATCCTAGAATTAAATGTAAAACACTGGTAAAATTTTATTATACTTTTATCAATTATTGTCCCAAACTACTTCAGATGATTTTACTTCTGGGACATATTAGAATGATGAAACTACATTATTGATTCCCATTTCTTCTGACCAGGGCATTTCCAGTAATATAACAGGCTAAAAGGCCCAATAAAATAAAAATACCCAATCATCATGAAATTTGTATTCAGACATATCCATTGCAGTTAAAGGATGGACAAGTCATTATTAAATGTTCATACCAATTGAATATCTCTTCAAAGGAGGGCAGCAGAGTGGAAAGGAAACAACAAATAGACAGAGATAGAACTCTCATTGTCCATAATGGTTATGTGTTCTTATGTGATTCACTTCACTTCTCTCTTTGATAATTTTCTCAAATGTAAAATGCAATAGTTGGCTAAAGATGCTTCCTAAAGTCCCTTCCACTTTTTTCTGCCATATCAAGTTTCTCTAGAAAACTGGGTTTGTGACTTAATTCTAATTCTATTCTTGCAGCAGAGTGCCTTTAGGAAAATTATCTAACAACTCTGAATTATACTTTTCTTATCCCAAGAGTGGGAACTATCAAATCAGGATAATCAATGAAACACATAAGTCATCAAAAGAGAAATGGGCAACACATCAATGTCATGGTCGTAAAGAACAAAAGGGTCAAACATACTGATAGCAGTGCAGACTGCCATGGTATCAAGAACAGATTAAGACAAAATTGGGAAAAAATTGACCAATAAAATACTATAGAACATAGTTAATGTTGATGAGCGGTTTTCTAAGACAACATGAAGCCTGCAGCGACTTATGAAAAGATTGTTTTCTCTTGCTTTAATTTGAGTTTGTCACTCTACTCTAAAGCAGGCAGTCACCACCATAGTTATGAACTTTGTAATTATCGAATTGGAAAATAGGAAGAAGGAGTAAATCCCACCATCCCTGTAATCAACAACAGAATCTGCCTACCTTTCACTCATTGTGCATCATCAAGCCATTCTGTTCCTTCCTTCTCTGTATAAATTTCACTCACTGTAGAATAGTTGGTGCCTCAGGGCACTTAGAATATAATTGTTACTCCAGCTGCAGCTGTGAAGGTGCCATTGGGAATCAAACCCTACAACTATCTCTCCAAGCCCTCATTTTGCACAATGTTGTTGCATCAGTTGTCCCTTAAAGAGTGGCAGCTTTATCTAAAGGAATAATCAGCAAACAAGGGTCCTGATTCCCTCTACTCTTTTTGTTTTGGATAGGACATTGTAGTAAACATATAGTATCTGGCACAAAATAGGTGCTCAGTAAATGTTAATTCATCAGCAATGTGTAGGTTGGAGATGTGTATTCAAATTCTATTTATCTAATCTCTCTGTTTCCATTCCATGCTGATAGTGATTTACAACAACAACAATAATAATAATAAATAAATAAATCAGTGGTCAATTGTCAACTGCTGAGTCTACTAAACGGCACTATAAAAATTTTTGATTTTCATTGAATTTGTCTTTGGAATCATCTGTAAGCTAATGAAAGGTGTGAATTGCTCTCCAGTAAAAGTCAATGTGATTAAAATTAATGCAGTATTATATAAGCAGTATGGGATTTAAAGTCAGAAGACCTGGATTAAAATTGTCAACTCAAAGGCTTACTAATTGTCTAACACTAACAAATCCTTGCATTTTTGTAGACTTTAGTTTTCTCATTGCCAGGAAAATGATGGGGAGCTATGTAATACAGTAAATAGGGATGAAAAAAATTTTTGAAAAATTTAAATGAGAGGATGGACTTTGAGTCCATGATAGAGTATTAGGGTTGGAGTCAGGAAGATTCATCTTTCTGTGTTTAAGCCTTACCCTGATACTTTTAAGTCTTTGGCAATGGGTGATTCAGCCAAACTCTCAAGGTCTCAGGAAAGTCTCTAAAGTCCTTTGTTGATCTAAATTTTTATATTGCCCTTTAAAGATCTGGATACAAATTTTTAAAACATGGAATCACTTTGATGTACAGTATTTAATATTTACATATATGCATCCAATATGCCCTAAGTTTCTATAAGGCAGAAATTCTCTTGTTTTTGTCTTTGAATTGCCAGTGCTATACATCCAATTGGTACTTTTCAAAAGGTTGGCAATAATAGATCACATGATTCACAAAATTGTCATATGAAATGTTTTACATGTCCTGGAGCTTTATGAGAATGCTATATATTAATGGAACAGGCCCATGTACTGAAAAAAGGGTGAATAGACTGGATAGAAGAGTCAAAATATCAAAATATTTATGAAAATATCTTCTGGGAAGAGTAAACCCAAAGCTTTGGCCATGCCATTGTTACATATTTTCTTTTTTGTTTTGTTCTGCTTTTGTTATTGCTGAGACATCTTATCACAGTGTCTAAAGCTCTAGATTTGGAGGCAGAATGAAATGAGATTAAATTTTGCTTTATTTACTCCCTAAATGAACCAAGATGTCATTTGACTTAAGTCACCCTCAGTTTCCTCTTCTGTAAAATGGGGATAAAAATAGCATCAGCCTCAGGGTTCTTCACCATTATCTCTGGTAAGATAATGTATGTAAAATACTTTGCAAACCTTAAAGTACTATGTAAATGCTAGCTATTATTATTTGTTCATTGTTACTATGGAAATTAAATCCCTGATTTGAGGGATAAAATAATGAGGATGATTATTGTCATCATACCTCATATTGTATTAAGAGTTTTAAAGCTTTTGACAGTCACAATAATCTGTGTCTGATACCTCATCATGCCATGAAGGGGATTTAGAAAAACAAATGCAATAGCTGAAAATAATAAACTCTGATAGGTCCCTCAACTCGAAAGGCTTTAACATGTTATGTGTCTGCCAGCTAAGGACCAAAAAGCTAAGGGTGAAGAAGTTCTTTCATGATCAGAAGCCTGTCCATCTTGGAATTTTTGTGTATGCATATGTATGTGTATACACATATGCTTATATGATACATGTGTGTACATGTTCATTGCAGGTATGCATACAGACGACATCCACACACATTTATTTATGTATACATATACATTCATGCATGTGTCTGTCTATACATGTGAATATATATATATATATATATAGACTTGAATTATCAAATCTCATGAATCCATCTGGTAAGGAATATGTGATATTGCAATTTAAACAAAGGGGAGCTAGGTAGTTAATGGATAGGGTGCTAGGCTGGAGTCAGGAAGAATCATCTTCTTGAATTCAAATCAGGCCTCAGACATTTACTAGCTGTATGACCCTGAACAAGTCACTTCACCCCATTTACCTCAACTTCTTTATATGTCAAGAACTAGAAAAACGAAATGGCAAACCATTCTAGTATCTCTGCTAAGAAAACTCCAAATGGGGGTCATGAAGAGTCAGACATGACTTAAAAAGCAACAATTGAACAATAAGCAAAATAAAAAATCATTAAAGGATTGAAGCATGGAAGTTTATAACACATTTTACATGTATTATCTCAGTTTATAGGCTCCTAGGATTTGGAGCAGAAAAATATCCTCAAGGTCATCTAGTTCAACACCTTCATCTTACACATAAGTAAAGAAGAGGTAAAAGAGTTTGATCTTGCCCAAAGTGACAGATCCAGTAAGAGAAAAAACAAGGATTGTAAACTAAATATTTGAACTGTTATTATACTTTATCCTGATTTACAATACCTCTCAATTAAATTTAACCACAGTTATTGAAGAAATTGTGATCCAACAATGGATTGATCATCTTGTTATATAGAATGAGTCTGAGTCAACATCTCTTCCTGCAGAATGTAGCCAATCCTCTGAAACTTAGAAAAATAGAGAAGAGCTATATTTCCAAATTTATAGAATATTTGATATTACAAGAAAACTGTTTGAGTGGAGTATGGAGTGAATTAAATGAGGTTTGAAACAGGAGGTAAGACTACAGAGGGAAGTGATAGCTGGGTTGTGGAGGACCCTGTATTTTAGGCTAAAAGCTCCACTCAGATTGGACTGCTAACCCTAAGATAAACATATAATATATTTGGTCAACCTTGTACCTTTACTTTTGACCTTCCCTATTTTTAGAATACTTTCTCTACCTTTCTCTGCCTTTTGAAATCTCTCCCTTTTCAAAACGATTAGATCAGATGCCATGTCTTCATGAATTATTTCCTAATCTGCATAAGTAGAAATGACTTCTTATGTCTCTGAGCTCATGTAGTCTTTTGACCTGGTATTAGGAATTTTACTTCAAAAAATGTATAATTATTTATATAACTGTAATGACAGAAAATTTGTTTTATTTATTCATATGTCTACTTAAATGTTTAGCACAAAACCTTGCATACAAT
Source organism: Sarcophilus harrisii (assembly GCF_902635505.1). Taxonomy (NCBI): domain Eukaryota; kingdom Metazoa; phylum Chordata; class Mammalia; order Dasyuromorphia; family Dasyuridae; genus Sarcophilus; species Sarcophilus harrisii. The sequence goes on along the minus strand of NC_045427.1, from coordinate 61,165,158 downwards.
AGGCATTCATAAACATTGATTGAATGAATCAAGAAATGAGTTCTGAAATACCAAAAGATCCAATTTCATTAACATTATTTAGTCCCTCCACTGGTGCAAAGCATGACCTCTCCGTAATTTGGTTTATAAGTTCTCATGAATTTCTATAGTTAAAGTCACTTATTACCTAATGCCCAGATAGGGAAGGAGGGAGGGAAGAAGGAAGGAAGGGAAGGAGGGAGGAAGGGAGAAAAAAAAAGAAAAGGAAAGGAAAGGAGAGGAGAAGAGGCAGGGGTAGAAAGGAAAGAAGAGGAGAGAAAAGAAAGAAAGAAAGAAAGAAAGAAAAGGAAAGGAGAGAACAGGAAAATATTTTTGGATTCTAAGGCTCTGTTTGAATCCTAGTTCTGATCCTCTACCTCTCTCCCTCATGGCACCTTGGGTAGACCATAAGTCCTATAGTCATTGTCATTTGAGCAATGAGAGGTTCGACAAGATTAATAAACTAGGATTTTTAGATACCCACCATGTTACAAGCACTATTGTAAGTGTATTGAATACCCAAACATAAAAAAAAAAATTCACTTTTCATAAAAAACCTTACATTTTATTGTTAAGAGATAATAAAGACATAAAATAAATACAAAGTTGTGGGGGGTGGGGTGGGGAGATGAGTGATGATCTGTAACATACTTGGTAGCTTGAAATTTCGAGATTCCCTGTAACTTCTATTTTTTTTTTTTTAATATATGGAAACTGAATTGGCAAAAGCAGAAAAGTTTTTACTAAGGACAAAAAGCAAGACAGAATTAGTACACCTCTCACCTGACTCCTGTCTCAGTTTCCTCTACAGTATATCCTATAGTCTCTCGCATGCAGTGGCCTTTTTCAAATAATTTCTTTGAATTCATCACCATTTTCCTCAAGTTTCAGAAAAGGAGAATCTCCTGAAACTGAAGAGTCACTAAGAAAGATCCATAATCCCTGATCTTCATAACAGAGGTAGAAGTCACAAATATGAAGTGAGAAAATGTATGGCAGGTATACTTTCCCAAGTATTTTTTTTTTCTCAGCCACTTATAAAATTTATTTTTCTTCCTAGTTTTTAAAGTAATTTCTCAAAGTTGCTCCTCTGAGATTCTGGAATACAGAAACCATTATCCACTTTACTAAGAAATAATTTTGTAAGATGCAGGGATTGTGGCTAGAATTTACTAGGAAAAAAAACAAAAACCCCTGCACATATATGCACTTAGACATCACCATTTATCTGGGGGTGGATGATCAGAAAAAAACCAGTGGGCAGATAGCACATATTATTGTAAGAATTTAAGCATTAAAGAATATTTTCCTTTTGATGACTCTGAGGTATACAGTGGTTATATTTCCATCTTCATTATAGAGATGGGATAATGTTATCTTAGAGAAGTCAGGTAACTGCTCATTTCATTGTTCTTCCTCCACTCCTGATGTAATGGAAATTCAATGAATATTTATTAGATGTCTACAATATTCAAGGAGTCATGATAAACCTTGTGTATACAAGACAGAAAAAAAAAAAAATTCCTGCCAACTAGCAGTGTATATTCTTCTTGGAGATTCAACATATTCACAGACAGGTAAATACCCAGGAATTTCAAAAGAGAAAAAAAGATTACCAGGGCAGAGGGCAAATCCAGAAGTGGGCAGTAAGTACCTGACTTGTACCTTTTTAAGGAAGCCAAGAATTTTAAAAGACATGATGGACAACCTATGTAAAGTCAAAGATATGGAGGGTAGTATGTAACAGTTGATCAGTGAAGGGCTAAGTTATCAGTCCAGTTTGGCTAGAATATATAATATATAAAAGGAAATGATACCAAACATATGGAAAGTTAAAGGGAAGTCAAGTATCAGTGGGCTTTGGATGTCAAACTGAGGTAGTTGTATTCTATCACAGAGACAACAGACAGCCCCAGATGTTTTTGGTGAGAGGTGTACCATGGTGATGTCTATATTTTGGAAATATTAATTTGGCAGCTATGTGGAGCCTAGGTTAGAAAGATAATAATCTCTAAGTAGAGAAATTGATTAGAAAGCTTGGAATGGTACAAGAGAGAAAACATGATGCACTAAATTCCTCACACTGTAGTGGCTATATGGCTAGAGATGAGCGAAAGGAAAGCCATAAATGGAATAGAAGTTAACTTGACACGGGGTTGAGAGAAGGGAAAAATCAAGGATGATTCTGTAACTCTGAACATGAGTGATTATAAGGATAGTATCATCTTCTACAGAAATAGGGGAAGTTGGAGGCAGAAGTAATAACTTCCATTTTAAGGCAGATGAATCTAAGATGTATATAGCAGACAGTTGGGGATGTGTACTCAAGCTAGGAGCCATATTAGAATTAGATATGCAGATTTGGGAGTCATCTATCTATGTAGTGATAATTGAGCCCTTGAGATCTGATAAGATCACTGAGAGGGTGAAAAGAGGGAACAGAAGAGAATCTGGGGTACAGATTTGGGCAGCAACTGAAATTAGGTAGCGAGATGTAGGTGATAATTTGACAGGAGAGAAGACAAGTCAAATAGGTAGAAGGAAAATCAGGACAGAATAGTATCAGAGAATCACAGGAAGGAATCATAGGAGATTGGGTTAGTTGATATTGTCAGAAATTACAGAAATGTCAAATGGAAGGAAGATTAATTTAAAATCCATTTTAATTAAGCTATTAGAGATAGCTTCTTTATTTTATTAGTATTTAGCAGCTAAGAAATCATATACATGAGAAGAGCAAGTGGGTCAATGGAATCAGCAGCCAGTTTGAAAAGAATTGTGAGCAGAAAATGGAGGAAAGGATCCAAAAAAAAATGTATAAGTATGCTTTCTAAGAGTTTGTTTGTGAAAGAAGTTTGAGCAGATTACAGGATCAAACTATCTACCTATCTATCGCTTTACCTCTCTAACTCCCTCTCTATCCATTCATCTATCTCTCTATCTACCCATCTAAAGAATAGGCAACAGAAAACGCTAGTTGTTGAAAATCATTTGAATGTAAGAGGAAAAAAAGGAATTGAGAAATCAGTCTCTTGGAGGAGATGGCTACAGAAAAGAAACATGGAGTGATTAAAAAAAAAAAAAAAGCCTGCTTTTCCTCAGAAACTCAATGGAGGAGAAAATTAGGTATGAGAATTTTGAGGTATAAAATCAGGCTAAGGGGACTTATAACAGCCTTGATTTTCTTGATAAAGTGGTAGAGTCATCTTCTGAAAGAGAAGATGGTAGAGGAGAAAAGAATTCTTTAGACAGCTTCTTTAAAGAGTTATAGTTAAAGAACAGGAAAATTAATGTTAGTTAAAAAGATCTACTCAGTCAAGAGTAGATAACATAGGGGCAGATAGATGGTGCAGTGTATAGAGTGCTGGCCCTGAAGTCAGGAGGACCCGAGTTCAAATTTGACCTCAGACACTTAACACTTCCTAGCTGTGTGACCCTGGTCAAGTCATTTAACCCCAATTGACTCAGCAAAAAAAAAAAAAAAAGAAGAAGAAGATGAGTAGGAAGAGTAGATAACATATAATGGACCCAGTCAACATAATTAAATGATTCTTTCCGGAGACATTCCAAATAAAAGAGATTAAGTTCAATGATAGGATTAACCCAGTTTTGGATTAGAGATTTAAGGATTAGACTATGAAGGAAGGACAAATTCAAAGGGAGAAATAGTGAACTGATCAGGTCAAGTCAGGAAGTAAAGTAAAATCAAAGTAGGGAAAAGAAAATATAGTAACATTTGAATTGGATATGGGAAAATGAGGATCAAGATGAAAACAATGATGAATTTTGGGAGAGAAGAAAGGCTTGAAATAATAGGTTATAATCACAAAGAAGGACATGAGAAATCTGAATCATGAACACAGCACATGCATGAGTGACCATGGATGACTCACAAGGATTTGACCTGAGTGACTAAAGTAGAGATAAGATGTAAATATTGGAAATTTAGGAGTTCAGCCATCTGAGAACAGAAGGTTTTATGGAAAAAAATGGAATTTATAGTCAAAATATTTGGCTCCCAGAATAACCATTTATTGGTGACATGAGACTTTTAACATCTTTCCCCAGTTTCCTCACCTACAAAATGGGAATACTGACGTGTACTATATTATTTCTCAGCCTTTTTGTAAGGACTTCAAAATCAGTCAAACGATTGAGAGATGGGATTTGGATTTGGACAAGCCTGCAAGAATGATGAAAATACCCCATACTTATTTACATCCATTCCCAAACCCAGTTTCAAAATGAAAAATGACAAATTAATTAGGGAAAGAAATTTTATTTCCAAGCTTCTAAGAGGGTTCTACAAACAACAGAGACTAAAACCAAAACCAAACCAAACCAAAACAACAAAAAAGTCCTCCAAACCCAACCATTTATAACTCATAAAAAAGTAGTGGACAGTGTTCCTTTTAATGTTGAACATAAATATGTAGAAAATGAAGTGATCAGTTCTACCCCTAATACAGTTCTAATGGTGTCATCAACATTTACAATGGGAGCATTTGTACTTGTGTTCTTGTGTTAAGTATGACTTCTTTATTTTTTGCCTATTTCCATTGTTTCAAATTCAAGTGAAGAACTGTGCAAATCTAGCAAAATATTCTTTGGATTATAAAAAAATAGAAAAAAATGAACCCAAATGCAAAAATTATTAACCTATGGAAAAGACAAAACCCTTTAATAAAACGGAGGACTCTGAATTAATCATAAATGGGGAGTTGGTTCCATTGACATCTCCTGCAAAATTTGATTTGAATACAAAGTGGTCAATATGAGCCAGGAGCTCGAGCTTGTAGGAATGCTTTGAAAGTGATTATCTCTGTTTGTGACTCGATTTTGAACTAAAAGTAATTAAATGGAAAGTTGTTCCAGCAAAGCATGTAGAATAACATTATCTAATTTCAAAAGAAACAAAGAGAGAAAACGAAAGAAAATCTAAGCATTGACTTTATAGTCAATATAGTCCTAGATAGGTCACTTTTCCTGTACCTGGGATGACAAAAAGAAAATTATGTCATATATGGATGTTACCTTTCCCCTACTATTGCTAATTATAGAATCCTAAAATCTCAGCATTGCTGTGACCTGTGAGGTCATCTAGTGCAACCTCTTTCAAGTCAACTTCACCACACACACACTTGGTTATTGCTCTAGTTGTCATTTGGGATATAACCTAGGTTATCTTCTCATTGCAAATGAGAAACATGACACCTATGGCACAGAGGTCATGAGAATAAGGATAGTAGCATCTTCTCAAAGTGCCATACTTCTGTGTCCTTTCAAGCTCCATTTAAATCTTTCCTCTCTGATTCTCCAGAGCAGTAAAGCATCAGGAAGGAGCTGTATAGTCCAAGAAGCTATATAATGTTTCAATAGACTACAGACACGTATACAGAGCTGAGCTGATACATTGAGACTCTCCTGGTCCCCTTCCCCCTTGCCCCATCTTAAAATAAAATATATTTTTTAAAAAAAGTCATAGATAATTTCATTCAATTAAAAAATGCTAAAAATAGCAAATCTGAAAGAAATTACTACCTTTCATTAAAAATTTAAATGCCATGTTATTCTAAGATGAGGTCATTCTACAGCAGGAAAACAAAAATATCTTGAAATGCTAGTCATAATTATTATTCAGATAAACTAATTGCCAGGTGGAACATTGTGAGGGGCTCTCGTAATCACATGGGGCAAGACTTAAGATTTTTCTGGTATACCCAGAGGAGTTCATTCAAGACAATGAAGCCTCCATTGCAAATATGGAAGATTATGGGACCTTCGTTGCCTTATTATTACATAATCATGGAATTGCTAAGATAGAATATAAATGCACATTACATAACATATATTGTAAAATGAGAACCAACCCTCAGTCCAGAGCATCATCTCCTCCTAGAATCTGTGCTCTGAAAGAAGCCACAAGTCTTCTACTGAGAGGGTACAAAATTATTCACACGACATTACAGAGTTTTCTCAAAAAACATTTGTAAAATGTATTTGCTTTTTAAATAAACACTTAACAAGGCAACAGACAAACTTCAAACAGATAATAAATAGGGCTATTAAAAGGTCACAATTGTCCATTAGAACTATAAACGGGACATTAGAAACATGGGGCTCCTTTTAAATGCTTAAGAATCAAAAACAAGGATTAAAAAAAGAATCATTTTTTTTATTTCAAAGGTTGCTTCTTATATTGAAGCACATATTAAAGCAACAGTACAATGTTCATAAAATATAAGTGTGATGCTGTAACATTTCTTACATGTCAGAATACTGAAATCTGTATGTATACTAAAATAAGAGCTTTAAAATTGTACAAATAGATACATTAAAAATGACATAGAAATAGGGCGCCTCCCACTGCAACAAGACAGAGTTATATCTGGCACGTATTAGTTTAAGATGAAAGTATAAGCAAAAAGATTTACAAGAATTAGCAGTAACAAGTTTGATGCTCAAGAGACAATAATTGTACATTGTATTGTACATACATCATATGGGTTTAAGCTGGCTGAATATTATATATTTCAAGTTTAAGAATGCACTACGTACAGAGTGTCCATAGTTTTAAGGCGAAATTACAGCTCAGAACTGTTGTCCTTTTTTTAATTTTGTGGAAGCTTCTTTGACTTAAAGGTTTAGATGTTCATAACACAGAAAAAAAAAATCCCTTCATTGCTAAGTCCACTGTTAACATTTTCCTTCACTTAAATATTTTGCACGGCAAGTGGTTTCTCTTGAGTGAAGTCGATAACCAACTTCTTTGTTTGCCTTTTGGGAGAAAAGGTACTTCACAGTATTTACCACTGGGAGGTCCTCATTTTTATTAAAGTGATCCTCTCTGTAAAATGTTGCCATTCTAAATGAGCCTTTCCTTGATTTTAAAAAAATACCTGTTTACATTTCTTCTGGGGTCTTCAGAATATTGGACACAGTTCTTAAGGCCAAATTTGTATCTTTATTGTTAAGAATCATCATCAAAAGTGTCTTTGGAACCATACAAGTCTGCTAGTTTCTTAAAACGAGGTCCCCAGTTTTGTAGATAATCATAGTCCAAATCAGAATCTGTTGTAGCCGACTCTAAGGAGCTGAGAGAACCAGCCACTGAGCCCCGTCCTTCATAGCCATAGATTTGGATAGAGTCATAAGGAGGAGCCGTTGGGTCATTGTCAGCCTCCTGTATCCTTGTGTTGATGAAATCATCAACATCCACGCTGTTGGGAGCTGGTCGAAGCCCAGGTCTAGGCATATATTGATACTCTGGCTTGATATCTTTACGGGGAATAAATCCATTAATCCCATCAGGGTTTTGGAGGGTTGCAATATCAAAAGCCTCTGTATCTTCTTCTCCACCACCCTCATCATCATAGGTAATGATGTTCTCTCGCACATCTTCTTCCTCAAAGACTATTAGTGGTTCTTTCTTTTGCCTTCTCAGGGTCACAAATAACACGACAATAACTACAAAGAAAGATAAAAAAATGTGGTTAGAATTTTTTTTAAGTTCTCAATTTTCTTTACATATCTCCCACACATTTGTGCTCTGTTTTCTATCACTGCATCTGAATTAAAGGGAGAAAACTTAAGATATCTAGACTCTGTCATAGAGCTACAACAAACAGCTCTAAAAAAATAGATTCATAGATCTCTTCCATATACTATGCATTTATCTTATCTGTTCTGATTTATATATGTTATCTCTTCTCATTAGAATGTAATCTCCTTGAGGACAGAAGTTGGCTTTACTTCTTCTTGTTGTTTTAATTGTATCCTCATTATAGTGTCTGGAATATAATAAATCCTTATAAGTGCTTACTGCATGATTGATTGATTATTTGATCTTAAGTCTTTAGAAGAAAATCCATTATTCCTTTGTGACTAAGACACTCCTAATTATTAGGAAGACCTTTCTTTCACTGTAACACACCTGAGAGTTTTTCTATGTATAAGGTGAAGTGATTAGATTAAAAAGAGGCTGCTGGGATATCTCCCAATTTTAATTCTAGAAAAGAATGAGACAAATGAATGAAGCATTGATATTTTATATTCTAATACAAAGAGGGGTAAATTTACAAATGAAAATTTCCAGAGCCAAAAAATAAATTGTGTTCACTTTTGTGTGTGACACATAGCTCTGTGAACTCAGGTGAGTCGTATATGATAGAGTGAATCCTTTATGCCTCTTTTTTTTTTTTTTTTTTTTTTTTTTTTTTGTTGTTTCACCTGTGAAATGAAGACAGGGGCATTTTCTGATTTATCTCTCAGTGTTATAAGAATGATGCTCTAAAAACCTTATGGATCTTTATAAATGTTTAATATTTTAATAAACATTTTGGGTTCAAAGGTCCCTCCAGCTCTTCATGAACTTTTAAGGGAATTTCAGGTCATTTTTTTAAGAAAGAAAAAGTTTCACTTTAAGGTATAGCATTAGGAGGACTCTTTCCTTAATTCTGGCTGAAATCTCCCATTATTTAACTTCCTCCCTAGAGTAAAAGAGACAAATTTAATATCTCACACATGATGACCCTGAAAATATTTAAGGTCAGTAATCATATTTCCTAAATCTTTTCTATAGGCTAAAAATCTCCAGTTCCTTTAATCAGCTTTTATTATGTCGTGATCCTTTCATTTCCCTTATCATTCACTGGATAGGTAGGGCACAGCAGGACACAATGTGCTTATTAGCTCATATCAAATAATCTAAATACTTGAACCACCTGTATGTTATGGCCGAAAGTCATGGATCTTGAAATTAATCTCCCATAGCTAGTGAAGAATAAATAAATTCAGACACATAATAAAGGGCAGAACTTACCCAGCAAAATCACAATGCAGGCCAAGATGGCAACTAACGCCCCCGTGCTGAGTCCTGCATTGAGGACATAGGCTTCGGCGTTGCAGGACAACAATGCCCCATTGACATCACATCCGCACACCTTGATTGTCAGGGTATTGGTGCTGCTCATGGGAGGTATCCCCCCATCACTGATCACTATTGGTAGCAGGTATAAGTCTTGCTTCTGCCGACTGAAACCACCACGTTTGACATAAACACCAGCGGTGTTGTCTGTGAAGAAAAAGCAAGCTCTCGGTTTGTTCAGGTCCCTTTGACCAGCAGTTGTGACTCTTTAGCATTCAGAAAGAAAGATGGGAGGTCACTCTCCTCCTCCCCAAATCTGCCTCACTTGTTCTTTGATCTTAGTATCTAAGAATTACTGAGACTTTTTGATACACTAAGATTGAAACATATTCTCTAATTCCCTGATGTCTGTCTTATCTATCAGTTTCCCATGGTACCATCAATTAAAGGGTAATTCAAGTTTCAACTCCCTCAGAAAGCCTTCCATGGTTCTCTAGTGAAAGTTCACCCAGCACTATTCTATGCCTTCCTCTTTTAGATTCTAGTGATTTATGAATCTTTAATGCCTTCACCTTCATAACTCCTTAGGACAAGAGGACAAAGGATGTCATCCTTTTAAATTATGACTAACCCCTTGACTCCCCATCTCCCACATATATCACAGATTTATGGAATTTTAGAATTGGAGGGGAACTCCCTGGACCTCCAACCCAACATATATCCCTTCTACAAAATATTTGACAACTGGTCATTTAGTCTTTCTTGAAGATTTCCAAAGAATATGCTATTTCCCAAGAATCCCCATTCTGCTTTCAGATAGTGCTAATTGTTAATTTTTCCCCTCACTGGAAGCCTGAATTTGACTCTTTGATATTTCCATTTTGCTTCAGGCACTGAACCCTATAGATGCTTAATAAAATATTTGTGGAATTGAACTAAATCTTAGTGCAAACACATGAAATTGGATTTCCCTGACCAGTTTAATTGGCAGTCTAATATCATCATTTCTGTTGTGTGAGTCCCTCAACTTATGTCAGTCTCCTTAATCACTGTATGCAAGATATGTATGTAGGCAATGTCAGTTCAGCCTAGTATTAGGCATATATTTGTGATGAAAAAAGACAGTTTTTTGTTATGATGACAATTTTTCCATTCAAGATCTGTTCCATTGAATCCATGGTCCTGTCCACATAGAGGTCCCTTATTTGGCATAAATTTGATCTGCATTTTCTTATTCACTATGCATCCTGTCTTTCACCAACAAAAAAAGTCTTCATATTTACCTGGCATGCTAGAAATCTAACTTATTCTGTTTCTTTTTATTATCAACACACTACTTTGGCCAACTCTCAAATGGTGTGGCAACTTAAATACTAGTTAAAAATCAGTTTTGTTTGTGGGATACCTATCACACAAGAGGAACTGAGTAATGGACCGCGACACTCCTGGATTCTTATCCTAGCTTAATCCCTTATAACTGTGTGACCTTGAGCAATCTCTGTGTGACCTTTTCAATTTTCTGAGCCTTTCTTTTTCTTTTTTCATAGTGGAAATAGTAATTTTTATAGTACTTCTTTTATAGGGACATTTTGTGGCAAGTGCTTTATAAAAGCACTAGGTGGCACAGTACATTGGGCTAAAATCAGAAAGACCTCAGTTCATATACAACTTAAGATACTTATTTTATATATATTTATATATTTTATATATGAAATATAATTATATAAATGTATAATTAAAATTATATATTTATTAAAATATTTATATAATTCTGGGCAAGTAATTTAGTCTCTATTTACCTCAGTTTCCTCATCCACAAAATAGGGATAATCATAACAACTCTATTCCAGAGTGGTTGTGAAGATCAAATGAGATGATAATTATAAAGTATTTATCACAGTTCCTGACACAAAGTGTCATTAAATATAAATTATTATGATTATGATTATTATCTGAGAAGTTCTATAAAACGTCTTATTTCAATAAATTTTGTTATTGTATTTTTTATTTCAGGTATTTCTCCTTATTGAACCCTTTCTCATAAGGAAAAAAAGAATTAATAAACAATAATTGTGTACTCAATTGTAAATGGCTTAACAGTGTCTGGTACACGGTAAGCACTATATACACATTAGCTATTTTTAATTAAGCAGAAATGCCCAATATCTATTAATGTATTAAATATTCTACCATAGTAACCTCCATTTTCACCTCTGCTCTTTCATTATGAAGAAAGATGCTTTGCTGTCTCTTTAAGTTGTTTATGTTATAATAAACTTGGAAGATAAATTTACTCTTTTGCAACTTCTTATGAAAGATCTCTGTTCAACAAGAAGCTTTAATTATTCTGTGGAAAAGGCTTCCATAAGTTCCAGGTGTTGATTTTTCCAGTTACAGTAATATTGCATCTAATGCTATTTTTTACAATATATAACAAGAGAGTTTAATGAGAAAAACACTGGGCTGGGCATTCAAAAGGTTGGATTCTCCTCCTCTTTTTGCTACATATTCACTGTGTGACCCACTAGAAGTCATTGATCATCTCTGGGACTCATTGCCCACATCTACAAAATGATGTATGACAGAAGATCACTAACCTGGAAGTTGCAAGACACCAATATTTTAGTCCTGGCTTTCAAACTAATTAGAAGCATGGGACATGTTTTTTAACCTCTTCTTTGCTTCACTTTCTTCATATATAAAATGTGGATAATTGTACTTCCTAATTCCTAGGGTGACTGACTAATTATTTTTTTAAATGTTATCTTTGAGACTAATTTCTTGTTGGTGAGTAAACCATGGGTAAACCAATTCTGCTGTCTTGTCCTGTTTTCTTAGAAGTAAAAATAAATAAGGTTTTTTAATGGACTATTTAATGGACTATTACTAATAATTTTATATAAAGAATTTTAGTTTTCACCATATTAAGTACAGCAAAGAATTGAATGGGACATAAAAAAGAATGTTAAAGAATATCCAAAATATAAAGAGAGTTACAGTGTGTTTTTTGTTTATCTCTTCATACATTGATTGAATGATTGATCATTTCATTCATTCAATCATTTATTTAGCAAATGACAAAATATCATTGTTGGCAAAAAAAAAAAAAAAAATCAGAGGTTATGTAGTTCATCCTGGGATGAAATAAAAGCTTTCTCTACATTATCTTAAGATAGTCATTTATAATGTCATTAATTTATAAATGTTATTCACCACTACATGTTAGGCTGATGGACATTCAATTGCAAATAAGAGGGAGAGAGAAGGAGGGAAAAATAATAAATAAATATTATTTAATTTGATCTTTACAGTAACTCTGAGAAATAGATTCTATCATTATTTCCCTCTTGCAACTGAGGCAGACAGAGGTTAAGTAGCTTTCTGAAGTTCTCATAACTACTAGTGCCTGAAGCTGAATTTCTACTCTGGTCTTCCTGACTCTAGACTCAGTACTCTGTGTACTGTGCAGCTAGCTGCCTACAAACAAAGCATATTTGCTTTATTTAAAGATTCTTGGACTCTATTATATGACTAATTACTGTACAATTCATTTCAAGATATAAAATGGTTCTGAATGATAAATTCTGAAAGAAATACATTCCATTTATTTGTAACCATGATAAATATTTCTCTCTTTAGGTATCTTTCTCATATTTTCTTGCATTGCTAAAAATTGTAGAATTGGAGTTCACATTTGTATCATATTTTACAGCTACACAACTCTTCAAAGTAACACTTTTTTTCTCATTGTAGCCTCCCACCAGCCAGGTCTCCAGGTTATTTTGAGAGTTGTCATTTTCATGTAACAAAGTGTGAATATTTTATTATTCTATTCTATGGGTGCTACTTTATTTCCATGAAACTTTCCATTATTTCTTGTGGGTAAATAATAATCGTGGATGTGTCTGCACAATCAGTTATTGCCTAGACTTACAATACACCAACATGTGTCAATTTATAAATCTTTATGGAAATCATGTCTGTTAAAACTTGCCAGAATTGCACGCTTACTTCGACTTGCCTAACTTAATAGATTTTAAAATAGTTTTGGAATTATACAGATTTACATAAGAATAGGATGATGCATATAGTAGATGCTTAATACATTTTAGTTTATTGGAGGGATGAGTTTGCTTCTCATTTTGAAGAAAAGGCAGTTGGTGATGAGAAAGGACTGGATTTGGCATCATAAGTCCTGAGTTTATCATTTCCCTGATCTGCTATTTAAAAAAAAACATGAGTTTTGAAATAATAATGAGAAGAAAACAGAGGAGGTAGAAATAGAGGAGGGGGATGAAGGGAAGGAGGAAGACAAAGGGGAGAAAGAGGAAGAAGAGAGATGAGAAAAAAAGAAGGAAGAATAAGAGGAGGTGAGAAAAAATAGGAGGAGGAAGAAGGGGAGGTGAGAAAGAAGAGGAAGAAAAACACTATAGAGGAGGTAGAAAAGAAGAGGAGGAAGAGGGTGAAGGGAAGGAGAGCACAAGATGAGGAGGACAAAGGGGTAAAGGAGAAAGAGAAAGAGGAGGAAAAACTGAGAAAGAAGGAGGAAGAGGAGGAGAAGAAGAAGAAAAGGAGGAAGAAGAAGGAGAAGTGGATAAAGAAAAGAATGAGGACAAAGATGAGGATGAGGAAGATAAGGAGGAAAAAAGATTTAAATGATGCTTTTGGTTTGGCAAAGTACTTTATACCTCATTTGACCCTCACAAAAAACCCTATGCAGCAAATGTTATCATTACCCCATTTTTCAAATGAGGAACATAAGTCTGAAAGAGGAGGATAAGGACTTGTTCTCTCTGAGGCAGGATTCAAAACCTTGTGTCCCTAATTTCAAATCCAACATTTTATCTACTGCTTCTACCACAATAATCCTCAGTTTCCTCTTCTGTGAAAAGATGTTTGCATTTAACAAAATCATATGTGAATCATGAACTGCAAAGACTTCTATAGTTTTCATGAAAAGAGGAGGGGTAAATACATAGGAGTTTCCTTTTAAAGGCCAATACCAAAAATATATTTCAGTATTTTACTCTATAAATGTTATATAATTTGGGATCCTTTATTTCTCATCTCCAGCATTTTTTCTGGCTATCTCTTATGTCTGGAATGCTTTTCCTCATCTGCCTGTTGGTTTCCCTGGGTTCCAATTACCAGCTAAAATCCTATGTTTTTCAGAAAGCCTTTTACAACCCCTCTTATTTCTAGTGCTTTTTCTCAATTAAATATTTCCTATGAATTCTGCATATAGCTTGTTTGTACATATTTGTTTACCTGTTTCCCCCTCATTAAATTGTGAGCTCCCTGATGGCAGAGGCTGGCTTTTTCTTTTCTATCTCTAGTGTTTAGCATATAACTGATATATAGTAGGCACTGAAATTTTGTACTGGCTGCCAGAATGAGATATATACATTTTGTGAATATGACCAATGAAGGAATTTACTTTATTTGATCATTCATATTTGGTACAAGTTTTTGTTTTAGTTTTTTCTTAATGTGGGGAAAGAGATAAGATGGCATAAAGATATATGCTTGTCTTAAGAAAATATCAATTATGAACATAATCTCTATATTTAAGTCACAGAGAATGATAAACAGTCTACAAATTCCAGAGCCCACTAGCCAGGTCAGAATAGAGTGGTTTTTTCAAGAAAACCTAAATCTAAGTTTTTAAATTGATTCCCCTCAGAAATTCTCATATTATGAAATCAAATACTTTCAAAAGCATGAATTGATTAAATCATTCATAATTCCTGAGTAAAGGTTCTCAGTGTCCATTTATAATATGTGGTATAAAGCATAGTTTTTTTTTTTTAAATCCCAGGAGAAAAGCACATTATAAGCTGAATAACTCAATAGATAAAAAATATCAGATTGGATAATGGGATCAGAAACATTGGGAATGATGGGAATTGGAGACATAATATGAAAGGAAACCACACCAGACTTGAAGTGAAAATACTTGGGTTCAAATCCAAGTTATTCTTCCTACTAGTTATATCACCACTGACAAGTTAAATAGTTCTTTGAGTTTCATATTCCTTATATATCAGATATAGTTATTATTTTACATGTATTAATATTAGTACTTGAAATAAATCTGGGGAAAAGTTAAGGCACATCAGTTTTGGAAATATAAAAAAATTTTCTCTCAAACAAATAGCCATACTAACATATCACTATCATAACAGCTATATATCATAACCAGATTATATCTAATATTACAGTGTGCGTCCTAAATATAGATTAGATATCTAACAACAACCTCAGTTCCTATTTCTGTCCCATTGGCATTAACTCTTCTAAGAGCCCCTCAGCTTATTTTCCCATTTGTAACCCAATTCTTACTCTAGAAATAACTATTCACTATAATGCTGTTTTATTTAATATTGTGTTAGAAGAAATAATTAGATAATTTGGGTCCTTTTTTGATATCTTGGCATTATTTGGAGGTTGACTCTGAATCCTCAAATATTACTCTAGGAGACCACAAATCCTGGAAAATTCTATTAAATGGAGCAGTTTTAATTACTGACATGGCAATGGACTGACTATATGCCTGGGTCACTGCTAATATTAGTAAAACACAAAAGGATGGATTTTCTCCCCTGATATCATCCATTATTGCCTATCACAAATCTCTATTAAGATATGATTGTCTTAAAACTCATACTGAGGAAAAGAGTGCACTCTTCTGTAAAATCAGATTTCTATTCTTACAGAGTACTGATGTAAAAATTCTCCTTTGGATTTTCAACTTAGATGCTTGGAATTTTCCTAAAATAATAAACCACTAAGAAGCAAATAAAATATAGTTGCCTAAATCAACTACCAGAAAAGAAAGTATAATCCTATATCTGGTTATTCTCTCTTTTCTACTCAATTATTTAAATAGAAGCCAGGAATTTGAAAATCCGAGACATCTAGATCTCTAAAAACATCTCATATATATTTCCCTTGGTTTTCTGGAAAATTCTCATTAATGAGCTTCACTTAGCTGGTGATGGGATAGAAATGAATTTTTTTCCTAGCATGGGTAGGGAAGAAGTATAACTGTAACTTTATGAGAAGAAAGAAAGAGCTATAATTATCCTAGGGAAGAAAAAATTCTGCCAAGAGAGTCCAGAGGGAGGACTGTGCTTCCCCCTACTACTCTGGTATATAAATCAACTTTTTAGAGAAAAGGCTAAAAGTATGAAGGGGTGGGGGACTATCTGAGTGTTATAGAATAAGGAGATATGTATAGTCATTCATTTCTGGATACCATCCACTTCAATTGCTATCTTCTTTGGCTCCTATGATATCCTAGTGGTAGTTCTGAGGTCTCAAAGGCTATGTTAATAGAACACATGATTCAGCTCTTATGAAGCTGCAATGACATGCAGAAGCATGTCCCAATAGTTCTTGTTCCAATAGTTGCCTAGGTAAATGCAGGAAAATTTATCTCAGGAACGTTGATCAGGAATGCATTGCAAAAGATACCTGTGTTTTGGAGATAGTACTTAGGAGAGATTGAAATTAAGGAAATTCCCATTTATTACAAATTCATGGATGGGTTTTGAACCTGATTTAGTAGAAAATGCAGCTATATGCATGCAATAATAGATCTTTAGAAAGTAGAACATACCAATACCAATGCTTAGCATGGTAGTTAATAGTAAATACTTTATGTAAACTTTTCATTCTTTCCATTTGTTTGTTGATTTTATTTCAGTCAAAATAGATTATAATTAAGGTTCGGATTGGAGGGTAAGTTGGGGAAGGTGATTATTTTTCACTGGTCAATCTGATGACCTAAAATATTTCAGTGTAATTGCATACTAGTTTATCTCACATCTTCACATGCTCCCTAGAGTGAGGAAATCTTTTCTAGGAACAAAGTCTCAGTTCTAACATGGCAATCATCTGATTTCATTATCTTTTGTGGAGAATTTGGTTTGGCTGTTTTGGGGAAGAACTGCTCATTCTTCCCATCATCAAAAGGGTGCTAACATACTCATTTTCTAAGGAAGCATATTGATACAGAAAATATTATTCTTTTCCGTCTTGTTTTCAGTCACATTTCACAGTACTCCCCTTCACATATGTCATATTACAGATAAACTCAACTGCCATCTGATCTCTGCCCACTCTCAACTCTATCTCAGTAACTGCTTTTGTTATTCAGTGATTTCAGTCATGTCTCACTCTTCATGATCCTATTTGAGGTTTTCTTGACAAAAATATCTTTGCTTTCTCCCGATCATTTTACAGAAGACTAAATTGAGGCAAACAAGGTAATATGACTTGTCCAGAGTCACACAGCTAGTAAGTGTCTGAGGCTAGATTTGAACTCAGGGAGATGAGCATGGCCATGAGTCATGGCATTCTATGCTCTATGGAGTCACCTGGCTGCTTCTGTAGCCTTTTCCCCATAGTACAAACTTTCTGCTTCCTTTCTACCACTTTCTTGTCTCTCTATTGATATCCTTCTCCTTCATTTTTGTATGCCCTCTGCCTTACACAGAAGTTTGTGGATTTGAAATCAATATAGAATAAAGTAAGTGGAAGGATTTTATAGTTGATTTAATAGTTGATAAATGCTTTAATAAAATGTGAGCTTCAACACAAAGCATCACTCTACAACAACAAAGACCATATACAAAAACATTGTTATTTTTACATTATTCAGACAGTTACTATAATTTGGTCTTTAAAGGGACTTTAGGACTAAAGAATTATTCTAAAAGTTCATCAACTCACTCATTTTATAGATGAAAAAATTAGGCCTAGATAAGCAAATGACTTGCCTAAGCTCCAATAATTAATGGTAGAGATTGTTATAGAATATATTATGAAACTCCTTCTCTAGTCTTTAATCGTTCTTCTAATCATCTAGAATTGTAAAGCTATGTTTTCTCGAGTCATTAGTAAACTCAAGTTGGTCAAACTTTGAGGGAGCATCCTGTCTTTAATCCATACTTTAATCTTATAGATAATTCTATATCAAACAAACAAGAGGCTATTCTCTTTTTAAAGATATTCAGGCTCAAATGTGACAGTTCTGACCATTAAAAATTTTTTCCTTATTTCCCACAAATATCATTCCTCCTTCATTTCAAGGCTGTTTCCTCGTGTTCAGGCACTTAAGGATGTGATAAAAAGCT
Source organism: Sarcophilus harrisii (assembly GCF_902635505.1). Classification (NCBI taxonomy): domain Eukaryota; kingdom Metazoa; phylum Chordata; class Mammalia; order Dasyuromorphia; family Dasyuridae; genus Sarcophilus; species Sarcophilus harrisii. Next base: position 61,147,134 of record NC_045427.1, on the reverse strand, counting down.
GATTATCATCTCCAAACAAAAGAGTTTATTATCATCCCCAAAATAAACAAATAAGAAATCATATATTTGACAAAAGTGGAATGAATCTTTAAGAAATTTAGCCATCATCTAGTCAAAAAAAAAAACTTCATTTTATTGATGAACCCACTGAATTCTGGATTCAAGAGAGTTATTTTTCTACAGAGATGAATGGCAAATTAATGGAAGAACACAGACTAGAAATCAGGTCATTTGACAATATATATAATCTCCTTTTATCCTTTCTCTTCTCCAGTTTCTAATATGTCTTTTCTTTTTTAGGCTACATAATCTGATTCATTACACGTACATTCTATTTTTTAATCACTATTTTTTCATTCCACCTGATTTTCCTTATATTGTTTTAAAAACTTGGTACCGTATCTAAATAATGCAGAGATAAAGAAGCTGATGCATATGATCTTTGATGTTAGGGTAAAGTGACACTTTAAGTTGAAACTCAAGTACATAAAATCTTTGCAAGCATTTGAGTATTATTTATTCAATACTTCTTTATGGAAGATAATTCAAGCCTCAGAGGAGTAGGGTATACAAAAGAAACAGACATAGAGTTTCAGTTGTAGGATTCACATTTTGGGAGGAACAAGATGAAATGTTTCCAGAAGAGAATCTCTAAGATTGTAAGGATACAATAAACTAATGATTGTTTAAAGGAATAAGGGATATTTAGTCTACAGAAAAATAGATGTAGAGAGTCATGATTGTGTTCTTTAATCATTAATGGGGAAGTCAAATAAGAATAGATTAGGATTAATTCAAATAAGCCACAGGCCAGTTTAAGAGTATAGGAGTCATGAGTTTATACTGAAGATAGGAGAAATTGGGTTCAACACATAGAATAATTTCCCAAAAATGGTGTCTAACAATGACATGGCTTACATAAAGAAGTAGGAGGGTCATCATAAAGGAAGGTTTTCCACTAGATATTAGATAATCATTCATAAAGGAAAACAATGGGTGATATACTCACTCAGTGCACTAAGCATATTGTCTCATACATAGCAGATGCTTAATAAATTAAGAGACAGGGGGTAGCACAATGAATAGAAAGGAACACAGAGTCAGGAAGACCTGAGTTCATATGTATTTTCAGATGCTTACTATCTGTGTCACCTTGGACAGGTCACTTAAACTGTTAATTTATCTCAGTTTTCTCAAATGTAAAATGGGGATAACAATAGCATCATCCTCTGAAAGTTGTTGTGAGAATCAGATGATTTTTTTTTTAGCACTTAGTACAGTGACTGGCACATAGTAGGTGCCATATAAGTATAGTTATTAATAAATACTGTTGAATGGTTAATTAAGGTGGCCTTTTATGTGTCTTCTAGCACTAGGATTGTTAAATTCTTTGCTGATTTCCCATTTATAAACATGTGTATGAGTATATAAACATATGTATATACAAAGATATCATATATGCACACACACACAAGTAGAATATATTGTCCTTGTTTACTTATGTCTTTCTCTTCATGACAACATTTGGGGTATTCTTGCCAAAGATACAAAATGGGTTTGCCATGTGCTTCTCCAGATCATTTTGCAGATTAGGCTACTGAGGCAAACAGGGTGAAGTGACTTCCCCAGGAGTTATTCTGCAAGTGTCTGAGGCCATATTCATTCAGGAGTCTTCCTGAATTTAGGCTTGGTACTCTAACCACTGTGCTTCCTAGTTGCCCTGGTATGTACATGCATACATACACTCATGCACACATTCAGAATGTATGTGTCTATTCACACCACATGTGTGTATGATTGTATGTGTATATACACACATGCACATATATATCATTGTTCTTAAAAGTTGCCTTCCTACTTCATTCTTCCAAATAAATTCCATTACTTATAGGGTTAAGTTTGCCTTGCTTATTCAGTTACATGAGAGCATTTTAGAAAGGATTTTGGCTGAGTCCATACAGCAGAATCAAGCTTACCATGATTAGAATACTTGGCAACTATCTTTTTTTCCCCCTTAAATTGAGGACATCGTTTTTATGAGCAGCCTGAAATAGCATACTGAGATACTTCTGGTCTTCTGCTTGTATAATTTAAAGACAGCCAAGATGGTCTTGCAAAAGTTTATTTTAATTGCTCCAATATGGACAAGGATGTGTTGGCAGATCAAAATGGCAGATGTCTTTTAATGTTCTCCATTTTAGCTTATGTAAATAATTATGCTTTCTTTCTGCCTCTAATTCATTTTTGTAAATTGTCCCAGACAGAACACACAGGTTTCTTGGGACAGCCTGTAAACTGGGAAATGGCAACTACTTTGAAAGTATTTTCAATCCAGAAATTAAGTCCATAACTAAGTTGGACTGTTTATTTTTTCTGTTCTCCTATTTCTCAAGAATTTTCAGTAATTAGTCATTATTCACTGAATAACATTTGAACTCTATAGGGTGACATTCATGATCTACAAGTTTGTCTCAACTTATCTTCTATAACTATCCTATATATACCCAGGGTGTTGTGGAAAAGTCCCTGACATTAAAAATTGGAGATCACAGATTTCTATCCTGTCTTTGACTCTACCTTTATGAATTGGACAAGGCATTTCCCCTCTTTGGGCTTCAGTTTCCTCATCAGTTTCCTCATCAGTAACATAAATTAATCTTTGAAAAGAGTTTCTCTAATGCTCCTTCCAATTCTAAGTAAAATGATTCTTTAGTATTTAGTCCTATTATGCCTGCTAGCTTTCATATGAATCTCATGTGGAAAATAGATGTCTACCAGAAAGGGAAAAAAGGTTTGTTGCTATTTTTGTTTGTTGGTTATGAGACCTTGCTGTGCACACATTACAGTTCTCATTAAGAGTGTTTCCTTCTGAGGAACTAACTGACGCCCTTTAGGTAACTTTTGGGGTAGGATATTTCCAAGTGCTACCTGGGCCAGAGGAGCAGACAAGAATGTCAGTGAGCCAACATTCACTCTTTGGGAAAGGTATCTGCTGATGTCCCCATAATTCAACTGTATAAGAACAAATGAACCAGAAGTAAAAATGAACTGTAATTTATGCTCTATATGTAAGCAATGAGCCTCTGACATCTGTATTAAAAGTATCTTTGCTTAAATAAATATTTGTCCAATAATTAGTAGACATCATTTTTTCATATACTTTCTCATTCCAGTCTCACAAAGTGAGACTATCATAATATGTTTTATATTCTCATTTTCCCAACTGGCTTTGATAGTAGAGTTCAGTATTCTATCTCTGATGATAAAAATGAATAGACTCAGAACAAGATAGGTCATGAAGGAGGAACCCAGTTGTTCAAATGGGACTTAATCATAATTCCTAGTCTATGACATAACTCATAGAATATAAGATCTCGGAGGGGCTTTGGAGGTCATCTAGTTAAATTCTCTCATTTTCCCATTTAGGCTCAAGGAGATTAGATGACTTGCCTATGGTCATATAATAGTTAAAATGTAGAGTGACATTAATATCAAGACAAGAATTAAGCCTAAAGAATGTTAAGGAGGAATAGGAAATGTTTGCCAAATAACTATGAATAAAAGAAAATTAAGAACCAATTTTCATTCTTGTTGACTTTCATAGAAAATATTGAAACTTAAAAGTTGGAAGATATCTGAAAACATAATAGTTTGAATAACAGAAAGCAGAATCAACACTATTAAAGAAGAAGGAGACTCTAGAATGTATGCAAAAAGAATAGTATCTTATTATCCTAGGATGGGATAGACTAGAAAGGAACTTAGAACATAACATATTATAATTAAAAGGGAAAATAAAACACAATGTTAGAGTGGAAGGGTACCTGGACATCAACCATCAAACATTTACAAGTTGCTAATTTAGATACTTGGACAAAAAAAAACTTCTTAAAATTTAAGAATCTCTATTCTCTACTTTGAGGAGCAATGTCATGGTTTAGCAGAACAAATAGAGGAATGGAAGTCAGGAAACTCATTAAGTAGTTATATGACTTTTTTTTTTAAAAAGTCACTGAGGCTCAGCCTCATTTTTCTCATCACTCAAATTGGATCTATTTATCACCAAGTCTTATGAGATCAAATGAGATAACAGACATAAAAAGACCCTTGACAAGTATAATGGCTTTAAATATTGTTTGCCATTCTCTGGACACATTCCAGTTTGTTAATATCCCTCTTAAATACAGGAAGCCCATCAATGAAGAAAGTACTTTAGAAATGATCTGATCAGGAAAGAAGACATTGAAGACAGAAGTGCTATCTAATTCTGAAACCCATCCTTCTACATCTGACACTTAAGGTCATATCTACTTTATTAAATCTGCCTGTTTGCCATTGACCTAGATTGAGCTTTTAGCCTAATTTATAGATCCACCAGAGAGATGAAGTATCTTCCCCAATGTGGAAAGAAAATTATGCCTAGATCTCATGATTAGTCATTGGAATTCTTGTTTTACTACAACATCCTGCCTTAGAATTCTGAAAAATATGTGTACCCTGCATCCATTACCATCTTCATCATCATCATCCTCATCCTCATCGTCATCTTGTGCTTTATATATTTTATCTCATTTGATGCTCAAAGCAACTGAGAGGAAAGTGGGATTATTATCTGAATTTACAGATGAGAAAACTGAAACAGAAAGCTTGAGAGATTTCTTTTATTCTCAGGCTCATTAGTATCTAAGGCAAGATTTCAATTCATTTCTTTCTGATACCAAGTCTAGTACTATACCCAGTGTATCACTTAGCTCCCTTTAAAGGATTACCATTTGGGGGGATGTCACAGAAGGCTAACATTTTTCAGCGAAATTATAACAGCAGAGAAGGACCACTTGGCAAATCAGGGAGACCTGAGCTCAAGTCCTGATTCTTCCTCCTCTTCTTCCTTTTCCTTTGCCTCTTCTCTCCTTGTCCTTTCCCTTCTCCTTCTCCCTCTCCTTTTCCTTTTCCTCCTCCTCCTCTTTTCCCTCCTTTTCCTCCTCCTCCCCTCCTCCTCTTCCTTCTTTTTCTTCTTCTTTTAGTTGGGGTTGTATTAGCTTTGTAAACATGGATAAGTCACTTTGCTTTTCAATGTCTAAATAACTCTCTAAGAGCAGAGAAGTTGTTGTCCTTCAAAAGTAAATGGAGTTTTCATTCCCTTGCACTGGTAAAAACAAGCCTGCCTTTTTTTTTTTTTTTTTTTTTTTTTTAATAGCTTACATTCCCTAGTGCTCGGTACTTTCTTCACAACTACATTGTGGAGGAGACTGTATAAATATCACCAAGTCATTTTATAAAGGACATTATAGATCAGAATTCATAGGCTTATCTAAGAACTGCTACTTCAGCTTCCTAGGTCAACACACTCAGTTTACAGATGAGGATATTGAGGCACAGATAGTCTAAGCAGCTTGTCCAAGTTTGTACAAGTAGGAAGCATCAATTGAGTTTAAAGGGAAAAAAATACTTTAGACACTTAGAATAGTTGTCATAATAGCAGAACAAGGGATTCTCACAACTATTCTTCTGTAAAATAGTCTTCTGACCCAGAAGCTATGCTCTTTCTACAGGTCAAAGCTATTCCTACATGGCTTTCCTATAGTCCTATAGCCAGTAAGTGTCAGGTCTAGATCTTGAAATCTCGAGGGTCTTCTGCCTCTTGTTCAAAGCTATTTCCATTATGCTAAAAGTAGAGTTCCTTACTTCTTCAGTTCCATACACATACATTCAAAAGTACGATTCCATGATGGTTTTGCATAGAGAAGAGATCATCTAGGTGATCTCCCCACTGATCCTTCTTTGAAGATTAGTATCAAGAACAGTACAAGATTAAATAGAGAATGGAGAGAAGAGAGAGTTGGTGCAGGGAAAAAAAAAGGCCCGTATACATTAAAATGGTTTTGCTCTCTTATTTTTCAAGATACCAAATGCTTATGTAGAATTTAGGCAAGCACAATGCTGTTTATTTACATGGTATAATGGGAGTAAACACTCAGCAAGGAAGGGACGGGATGCGCTAGCTCAGCATGAGCTAACCCATTATCTTATGTTTTCAATGGGAAACAGTCAGTACAGAGAAGCTTGATAGCAAAGTTGTCTATGAATAAGATGGAAAATGTGATTACTTCTTTAGGATTACTGCAATATGTAATTACTTCGAGGAGCCCAGTCAAAAGGAACTCTCTTAAATGATAATTATAGAACTATATTCACTTTCAAGCTCTGTAATAACATCAAACATTAGAGTTTTCATTAATGGTTTGCCACAGTTAATAAAGTCATTTTTCTTTAAAAAAAATATAAAAATAAAAATCCACTTAGCATTTCCGACAAAACAGAGTTTCTAGTTTAGGATTACCTTATTTATAAGCAAAAGAGAGGCAGAGATAAAACACTGGGTGATTTAAACACTCAGTACATAACAATACATAACAGGGCTTGATTCTTATTTTAAGATGTGACAAAAATATAAGCAAAAACTAATTCCTATAGAAAATTAACAACAAAAACTCAAATTTTGAGTTTCAAAATGCTCAAAACCCTATAAAGTGCACAGTACAGTTATTATTAATACTCATAAAGAAACTGAGACCTGGAGAGTGACAGTATTGAATTATATAACCTAGTTTAATTCAGACCTAAACAGAGATAATACCTCCAAACTCCTTGGGCAGATGAAAAACATTTAGATTATTACTAAAAGTTTTCCAAAAAAAAAAAAAAAAAAAAAAAGACACTCATTCTAGTATTTCACTTTTGCATAAATGATTGCTAGGAGTTTCTTATACTTTTTTTCCTTCTTATTGAGCTGAAATCTTTCTCTTGATAATATCTACTCTTTCCTTCCAGTTCTGATCCCTAGGACCAAATCAAACAAATCCAGTCCTTAAACTAGGTTAACATATGTATTCTCATTTACTAGAACAAATGCTTTAAATACTTAGTATAGTAGTTGAAATAATAGCAGATCAAGAAACTCTCATAAACTAACCAGTCTATTCTTTGGTAAAATGATTAATGAGATGACTTGCTTTGGTAAAGACATTTTGCTTTGTAAAATATTACAAGTACTTAGCAGAAAAGATAAAATACAAATGAGACATAGAACATCAACAAAGGACATGAAATAGATAAAGAAATGGAAAAACCACTTCTCATAAGCTGATGTGAGGTGGTTTCACACATCCAGGCTAGTGATCATTAAGATTTATATCCTCAACAATCCTTAGTGTCAATGCAGGCAGTATTACAGATGTGTTCTGCTTAAAGTAAATTCAATGTAGAAATAAAATCCAAAAGTACCAAACTGATCATTGAAAAAGGTTGTTTTTTATAATGGTGTTCACTTTACATAAGAAACCATTTCAGATATGTAGATATAGATACACACACACACACACGTATATATATATATATATATATATATATATACACATATGTACACACACACACACACACACACACACATATATATATATATATATATATATAAAAATAACATCAAACATGTCTTGTCCACTCTTCATCTAACCTAATTCAAACTTAACTACTCATAATCACTATGCACTAGAATAATGATTTCTAATTACATGAGGTTTTGGTATCAAATTTAATAATAACAATATTAATAAATAATTTTATATGCTGGTTTAAGGTAATGCTTTATGAATATTAGATAACGTGTTTATTTTCACATCATTTTAGGAGATAAGTATATTATTATCCCCACTTAACACATTAGCAAATTGAGGCAGGTAGAAGTTAAGTGGCTAGCTCAGGATTACAAGGTATTTCAGGATTTGAACCAAGTCTTACAGACAGCAAGCACAAATCTCTATTCACTGTATCATCTAGCTGTTTTGGATTATCCAAGATCTCTCTGAAGGAAGGAATTATTAACCTTCACCACCCACAAACAACCCTCTATTTTGCATATAAAAATGTAATTGTAATTTTTCCAAATTCATGAAGCCAGTTAATAACAGAGACCAAGGATTAAAAAAACAAACAAACAAACAAAAAAAAAAAAAAAAAACAGTGTAGGAAGTTATTCATGGAACCTCCTAAGGAAACTCTTTTCTAATAATTTATAACTGAATGAAGGTGACCTTCAAAGTACCATCAATGCATCATAGTCTTTGGCAAGTCTTGCTAACTTGGAAAACCTTCAAAAATGGGTCCAAAGATGGAATGGTGTCTGTCATTTGGAGATCTGCCTAGCTAAGTGCATAAAGCCTCTCACCAGAAGGTTGGCCACCAGGTAAGAATGTTTATTCATTTATTTATTTATTCACTATTTGGCCACAGCAACCAAGAATCACAGAAGCTCAGCACTGGAAAAGACCCAAGACATTATCTAAACCAAGTCATATATAAATAGAAACTCCTTCTATAATATTCCTGACCAGTGGTTTATGGATTCAAAGAGAATAAATCTAATATTTTTTTTCCCAAGAGGTAACTGGTCACACTTTTGAAGAAAGTCTCCATGTATTTCTATCTTCTCTTTTCTAAGCTAAACTCCCATGTTTCTTTCAATTGATATGCCTTAATTCACTTTCTATCCCCAGTAATAAAATTATTAAATTCATGGCACTGATTACTATGACAGAACCAGGGGCTATAACTGGTGCAAGAGGAAGGTATGCTAATAATGAGGAAATCATAACTCTTTTTGTACTGAATTATTTAAAGTCAAGTCATTCATTTCTAGGCACCATGCTTTTAGGTGAGATTTTTATTTTGTTTTGTTTTTTTCAGATGAGAGATTGAAGTTTTGTGGGGAAAAAAGATCATGCATTATTTAAATACTCTACAGCATAGGAGTCATTTCCTATCTTTTGAGAGGGGCTTAAGACATAGAATACTAATATAATTGAACTTTGACACAAACCTCTGTTGTCTCGGACTGTAAAATTTGGGTTATGGACAATTTCAGGAGGTAAACTGAAGAGAAATCTTGGTCCATTGGCTGTGTCATCCTTGTCATCAGCACTAATGGAAACTATTGGCTGTAAAAAGAAAAAAAAAATAGTAAGCTACCTAAAGTTCTTTGATTACTAGTTCCCTTACCCCCATCCACTAAGGAAAAAGTCATGTTTGGAGAACATATCACTTGTTGAATTTTACTAGGTTCTTATGTATTATAAGTCTTACCAAACTCAATGCTTTTAAATGGAATCACATCTCATATATGGAAGAAACCAAAAGACCATCTACTTCATCCTATACTCCTTACCCCCAATCCAATTAAAGAATCACTTCTATCATACCCCAGCTTCTCTTTAAAGAATGCCAATAACATGAACCTTCTTATCCCATGAGGCATGCTATTCACTCTTCATCAAGATCTAATTATAAGGAAACCTTCTTTATACTGAAGTGAAACTTAATTCCTTGTAAATTTTACACATTGAGTTCAGTCTTGCCTTCTAGATCTGCGCAGATTAAGTCTAGTTTCTTCTTCACATCATGGTCTTTCATAATTCGACAAATGTCACACTTCCCTCAAGAGTTCTTCTCTACAGGATAAAATTCCCTAAAATCCTTCAGCTAGTCCAAGAATGATGTAATTTTGAATGTTCTTATTTTGATTATACTATTTTAGATACATTAAAGCTTGTCCACACAGATATTTCAATGTGGAATCCAAAATAATACCTTAGATGTAGTCTGATCAGGAAACAAATGAGTAAATTCACCATCTCTCTTTTATTGAACAGCAGTCTTTTGCAAATGAAAAATGTTGTTGATGGATAAACTAAGTTTCAGAATCCCTACTCTTTCTAATAAAGAAAGGAAATAAAAATAACCATCAAACCCTATCAAAGAACTTTTCATCTTTGTTCAATAACTTGATGTAATATATACCTGATTAGAAACAGGTTTTGTCTGGTCACTCTCACAAATAAAGCCTTCATATGGGGCTGCAAATTTGGGAGCATTATCATTGACATCAATAACTCTGATGGCAACTGGGACTTTAGCTTCTTGGTGTCGATTGTCTGGAAGAAAAAATATATACGCAATTAAGAGAAAGGGAGGTATCTCTAGTGGCTTCCTTAAGGGTTTTCCATAAATTTACCACATAGTCAACCCCAGTGATATGTCATTTAGATAATACATATAAGAGTTGTCATCTAAAAGGCTTGGTGTAGGCTATGAATAAAAGAATTCTAAACTTCAATTTAGGAATAATTAAATAATCTCATCCTTGAGCCATGGTAGCTATTTAATGAAGACATTCAATTCCAAAGGGGAGAGATCCTCTTCTCAAATAGTTCATGACCCCTATTTAAGGCTCCTAAAGTATGCTGGTTGAATGATCCAGGAGTGACTCTAGGTTTGACAGATTTGGGAATAAGACATAGAAAATTTATCCAGAATATTAGAAAATTAAACTTTGAGTCTGTACCACCTCAGGGACAATTAGCTGCCAAATCTGTGCCATTTCTGCCAGCAGAAAAGAGATAATTTCTTTGTATACCAGTTCCCTTATTCTTATCCACTAAGGAACAAGGGTGAAAAGCATGTTTAGGACTGAGAAAAACTTTTAGTGGTAGCTATCTAATATATTTTTGTACACAAAAAAACAGTGCACATATGTGCATAGAAATATAATCCTCATTAAAGATCATTCAAAAACTCTTAAAAGAATACTTACGGAATTCAGTTGCAAAGACAGAAATGTTGAGCCAGGCTGTTTCCTCCCTGTCAAGAGGTTTTGTGGTTTTAATAAAACCATCTTCTTGACCAATACTGAAATATCTGTCGAGGTCAGTGTGCCGATCAATTGAATATCTAAGCAGAACACAAATTAAGATTTTAAATATGCCATACCCCAGGCTCCTTAATGTGTTTGAACTTCCTTAGATTTAATTTAACTTTTCAGATTATTACTTTAGTATCACAAGAGTGATGCTGTATTTGTGTATGTGTGTGTGTGTGTGTGTGTGTGTGTGTGTATTATAGATGCAGATTGAATTGTAGGAGATACTACCAGTAGAATGTTAGAATAGGAATAAATCTTCAAATATAAAATGGAAGAACTAGAAGGCATTTCAGAAATTGTATAATATCCCTCTCCAACTACAGAGAAGAAAGCCACTTCAGAGAAGTGATATGATCTGAACTTTACCCATCTATGAAATTCAATTCAATTCAATTTGATAAACATCTGTAAATGTCCTAATGTATTTAAAGTATTATTCTAGGTTCTGGAAAAAAAGTTTATACATAGTTTATGTCCTCAGAATTCTTAAAATCTTTGTAACTTCCCTTTTTCCTACATCTTACTATATATATATATATATATGATATTTTCTTTAGATATGTATATGTCTATAGAAAATATCATGTAGCATTAAAGCTACTTCTATAACACTGAAAGAAAATGATTCGACATTTTTGATTGAGAACTGCAACGAATAATTGCATATTTCTCCATATTTACTACATCTATCCATCACCTGAATATTTATGAAGATGATTTTAGAAAACAAGTTTATCTAACTCCTCAACTACTCAGAAAATCACAAATTCTACTGCTTTTGCCAGCTCCTAGCATACGGCACATTAAATAATTTCAAATTTATCTAAATTTATCTCTCAGGCTTCATTATGGCCTTAAAATCAATCTCCTTATCTTTATTCATTTTGAGATGCTAACAAAATTTTATGCTAATGCTATTTAATTTCAGACCTATTCATGTAGTTCACTTCTGAAGAGGAATGAGCCCATGAATAGTGTCAGATGGCTCTAAATCTAGTTACTCTGCTTACTTACTATTCAGAATCTCTGGCCAATAATTACTGTATGTTATTGAGATCATTGAAAACCTGATCTCTTTAGGCCTCAGTTTCTCCATCTGTAAAATGAAGAGATAAAACTAGATCATGCCTTAAGAGCCTTTCCAACTTTAACATTCTATATTTTGTAGTCAAACAGTTTATATCATGAAGGGCTTTTCAATTCTAATAATTGATGTACTACTATGAAAACATCTATTGCACCCTCATTAATGCCCTGGAAACTTTATATCCCTAAATAAAACTTTCAGTGAAGTGCTTACGGATTCTCTGTCCAATCAGTTCAGCTATACAGGTTTTCCTAGAAAGAAGCTCCAATATAGTTTTAAATTCACTAAAGTTTAAGTTTAATTATATTAAAATATAAAACTACACTGGGGTTTTTGCAACACCCTGCATGTGTACCAGTACTAGAATATAATTACGTAATATTTATTTATGATAAGCACATAGTGAGTTAGGGGGTTATAGCTATCATTTTAGCCATTTCATAGATCAGGAAACTCAAACTCAGAGTAAGTATCTTTTCTATGACACCCCAGTAAATTTCAGAGTCGGGAATGAATCCAGATCTCCTGACTCAGTTAATGCTTTAAAAAAAAAATCTACTCTATCACACTGCCTCTCTAACAATCTGTGATCTAATATTCCTTCCAGTTCTAAAATGCTAAGATACTGTGATTCAAAGGGAGGTGTTTGGCCCACGTTCATTTTGAATTTAGATGCCACACTTGGCTAGAAAACCTGAGAGTAAGCTGCAGAATCTAAATGGATAAAGAAATGAACTGGGTCACAAAACACTCTTTCATATTGTTTCCCTACAATAGTTCTCAGGAAAAGGCCATTAATAGACTTATTGGATGAATTATTCATTCTCTAAAAATAGTTGACAGTCCTGGCCCTTGAAGGAAAATGAGAATAGGAAAGCTGCATCCGAAAAGACTCTTTATTGAACTCTGAGAACCAAGTTATCAATCAATACATTTCTACAGCTCCAAGGAGTATACTGGGAAAATGCTATAGGACAGGATCTCTGCCTTCAAGGAGCTGACAGTCTAAGGGAAAGAAATGAGGTATGAATACATAAAGAAGAGGGTCAGATGCTGAGCAAAACAAGCAGAACCAGGAATACATTGTACACAATAACAGCAAGATTGTGCAATGATTATCTATGACAAACTTGGTTCTTCTCAGCAGTTCAGTGATTCAAGGCAATCCAAATAAACGTTAGATAGAAAACGCCATCTGCATCCTGAGAGAGAACTATGGAGAAGGACTGTAAATCAAGACATGCTATGTTCACTTTCTTTATTCTTTTTCTTCTGTTTTTTTTTCCTCTTGTGGTTTTTCCCCTTTATTCTGATTTTTTCTCTCCCAAAATGATTTTTAAGTGAATAAATGTATAAATATAACCAAAAATTTTGTTTTACATGTAACTGGGAGAAAAATAAAAATTAAAAAGAATAGGGTTAGAGTGTTTGAAGTGAGAAATTGTGGGTTTGGATTTTTAGCTTTGATGATTTTCTAAGTAATTGATTTCACCTCATTTCACTGATTTCACCACTGATCATTTCACCAGACATATTATAGCAGAGAGATACAATGAACTCAGTAAGGAATAGAGAGATGTGACAAGGGTAGAAGAATATAGACAATCATCCAAAGAAAGAAATAGCTTCAGAGATCTAGAAGTTTTATGTAGAGAGGCATGTCCTCAAGGGAAGTTCCGTGAAGAACCTCTAAAGGGAGACATGGATTCCAGTGCCAGGAATTATGAGCTAGCCCTTTCCCACTCTTTCCCTTTGGATAGATACTTCACTACTATCCTATGGCAAAATTGGGCTTTGAGGTTCTAGGGATACCATGTATATTAACAGATAATATGCTGCAAGTTTTAGGGGGAATATTTTGTACTAAATCTTATCTTAGTAAATGCCTTTGCTAAAGCATGAATAAGTCTATTGTTTTGTTGTTTAGGAGAAACACACTATAGAATGCTCAGGAATAACGTTAGTTAGCATGGCCATCATTATTCATATTTATTCACTGATTTAGGGATAGCAACCATCCCTGGAGTTCCAGACGTGGGCATGTAAGAGGAATACTCCAGAGGGCATGTTACATACACTTGTGTTCTGTCAAGGTTCATTTTAATTGCTTCTTCTTATTCCTGAGAAATTAACTTGTAAATGTTGTTTAATATCTGAAATTATTTTGTATTTACTTATCTGAGTGCATGTTATATTTCCTAAATAGACTGTAGGTTGTTTGATATTGAGGGTTAGTTTGTATTTGCCTTTCTATTTCCGGTGTTTTATATAAAACACAACAGAAATAGAGATTTAGAATTGACTCTTAATTCAGGAAAAATAAAGATTTTATAGATAATGAGACTTGGGCCCAGAGAAAGATTAATTGACTTGAGCATTGTATCACTAATAATAGATGAAAGAATGAATATCCAAACAGATATTTTGATGCCTTCCCACTGAGATTACAGTATTTTCCCCACAGAATAGGTACTTAATACATATTACTTGAATTGAGGAATCAATTTTAATGGAAGCCATAATATCTCTACAGTAATAAAAACCAGCTATTTGACATCACAGTAATGAAACATCTAGAAATTCAATTCAATTCATGATTGGAGTTAGATTGTTGACTGCAATACACAAAAAGATGGAAGGGATATGCACAATTATAATTATAGAAATTGTGAAAAGAAGTGATTATGCAGAACCTGACCCAAGTAATTAGGAATATAATCAAAGAATCCCAGCATTGAATGGAATCTCAGCCCTTATCTAGTACAACCTACATCTGAACAATATCCCTTTCTACAACAGTTCTTGTAAGTGATCATTCAACCCCAACTTATCCCCTTCATGATTAGGAACTCAATTTTTCCTAACTATTACCCCCTTCTCCAATCCCCCAGGCCTGATTATTTTCTTTTTATGCTAAATATATGTTGAACTGATATGTATCCACAACTTTCATTCCTAAGCTTGCTTTTTGGGAACAAGGGGAGCAAGTAGAGTACTTCAAAAAATATTTGAAGAAAAGCCTCCCCAATAAGTCTTCTCTTTATATGTCATGGTCTTTTTACCAAGGGAAAAGTAGTTTGAAAGATCACATGGTAAAAAGTGAAAAGTTCTTTAAAGAGGTTAGAGTGACTGATGGATTATCCCATGCTTTTAGGCTAAAGGAGATGAATATCTACTCAATTAGAAAAAACTTCTAAGGCGATTTTAGCATGCATATCCTGCAATCCATTTTTTTATGTCCGCTTTTTTTTTTCCTTAGGTGTGATCTGTACCCTCTTTTTTACATCATAACATCATTTTCTGGGTTGCAAATTAAAACTGGCTTCATGCAGAGGATTTTAAAGATCCTTCTCAGCCTTCTCTATCTTTAATAACCCTCATCTCCTTAAGCAAGCCTGCTAATTTTCATATTCAAACTTTAATCATTTATTTCTCTATTTTGGCCTTTTTCCAACTTTTCAATTAACCATTCATATACACACTGAATCTATATCTTTAACATAACTATGACCAAATAAACATCCAGCAAAGAACTATTGTTCTTCTTTTTACTAAACAAACTCCATTTCAAGTTTGCTTTCTTTGAGAATAGAGGTGTAGAAAAAATGTTTTATTTTATTTTTATTTTTGTTCTTTGTTGTTCCTCACCCCAGTACTTTTGCATGTATTATTATAAATATCATCATTCCTTGATTAGGGATCAAATAACTTCAGAAGATATTACCATTCTACATTTCCTGACTTGCCCCCTACTAATCTTATTCACACATTTTATAACTAAATGAATTTGGTATCCAAAAAACCCATATCTGTACTTTGTTGATTCTCTGCTAATTCTAATTATGACAATGCCCTATCTTTATTTATTCATTGAATTCTTAAGAATTCTTTAAAATCTAAACAAATTTATCACTTGTTTGTTTTAAGTCTCCTGTGATTCCATCTCCCATTCAAAGCTCATACAAGACTTTGTACCTTTATGGTGACCTTATGAAAAACTGTGCTTTATAATTACCTATTCTAGTGCCTCATCTTCTACATAGTGTGTAAGATTCACTAGGAAGGACTGTGCCTTGGCTTGTGTTTATATCTCCATCATCTCCCAATTCATTCTTTTTTCATGGAGTAGGCACTCAATAAAATGCCTCCATGAATTGAATTTTGTTCAATTAGATCCCTGAAAGGCCAGATGGGTAAGTTTTATCTCTCCCATTCTCACTACTAAAGATAATTTCAAAGAAACAGTTAAATTTCTTGACCACAGTCACTCCCAAAAAGGCTCAATTAGTATCAGAATTAGATGTCATATCACCCAAGTCTTAGACCAATATTCTTAGATTTGCTTGCTTTGTGCTTGGAATCAATTTCCCCCAAAAAATATATTTACACAAGCCCAATTATTGCCACACTCTCTTGAAACAATAATTCCCAAATCATTTGCCAACACTCAATATATGAGATCGCAAACTTTAAGACACAGACATACCTGATGGGGCTCCCGGCAGCATCAGGGTCTTTGGCATGGACTCTACCAACAATAGTACCAGCAGCCGCATTTTCTTGAACTTCATGAATATAACTGGGTGCTAAAAACATTGGCGGCTCATCAGCATCTTCCACAGCGATCTTCACTGTTACCGTGTCTTTGAATGGGCCATTGCTGATGAACTTGGGGTCAATGTGAACATTTGCAGCCTCCACCTTTAGATTGTAAGCTTTTTTGGTTTCAAAATCTACAGGCTGGTAAGAGAAAGAACACCATCCATCATTGCATCAGAGAATGCTGGCGCTAGAAGGAAGTTTAGAAATGATTTAATCCAGGTACCTCATTTTATAGATGAGAAAAATGGAGCCATAACAGAAATAAGCTTTACATCCAAGTAAATATCAGAGTTAAAGTTCAAACCTAGGTCCTCTGTTTCTATCTCCAATATACCTTCCATTATATTACCATCTGATTCACCATCTGATTAAGGGATTGACTTTAAGAGGGAATATATATTCTCAACGAGACAGAATGTTTTCTTGGTTTGTGAATATACACATAGCTATATTGATAGATATAGACACACATAACTATATCTCCACACACAAATATGCACAATACTTTTTGGTATCATCTTCTCAATACTTAGCTTTTGAAACTATTTACCCTTTCATTTTGCTGTTTTCGTGACGATGAATTCCTCCTGTTCTTTTAGACATCTATTGTTTCCTTCTTTTTTTTGGTGGTGGTGAGGGCTGGATTATAGTATGTGTACTACCTTCCTTTGAGTAGATAAATCTCAGGGTTCTATCTTATGCTTTCTTTTCTTTTTGTACTTTCCTTCCTTGGTAACCTTATTAGCTTCCATGGGCTCTATTATCCTTTCTGTGTAGCTGATCTCTCAAATTTTTAAATCTAGGCCTCATATCTCTACTGAACTGTAATTATACATAAATTGTCAGCTGAACATCCACAGCTGGATGTACCAAAGGAACCTCAAATTAAACATGTCAAAACCTGTCTTTTCACTACTAACTGCTGACTACTCCCTCAAAAACACCTCTTTACCAATACTTTTTTTTCTAATTTTACTTTGGAGGTCATAATCATTTTTCCAATTACTTAAATTCATAATCTCAGAGTCATCCTGAACTTGTCATTTTTCCTCATTTTCCATATCCAATTAGCTTCCAGGTTCTGTTGCTTGTACCTCCACATCATATCATATTCATTCTCTCTCTTTCTCTCTCTCTTATATATATATATATATATATATATATATATATACACACACATATATATGTATACATACACATACATATATACACACATATGTGTGTATACATATAGACATACTTATATGTATGTATATGTATATTGTGTATATACAAATATATATATTATAATTTCCTATTCAAACAGTTATCACTTTCATTTAGGTTCTGATGACTTCTTGATTAGACTATAACAAGACCCTTTTAATAATTCTCTTGGTAGTTAGTCTCTCACCACCCTAACACAACCTCCAAGCAATTGCTAGCTTTTTACGACTAAGGTACAGATCTGACTTAGACTCTAGCTCCAGAAATTTTATACTCTAGAATAAGACAATCTGGTCTGTTTAGCATTTGAAGCCTTCCAGACTCTTGCTATAATCTATCCTTCCAGATTTATCTCAAGAAACCAGCTGTCATATAGTCTACATTCCATGTAAACATTGTTCCTCATAGACTGACACTGACATCTTCCATTTGCACAGACCATCCACTATGCTGGGAATATTCTTTCTTCTATTTTCACCCTTAAAGAATACCTGCTTTCCCTCAAAGATCTTCTCAGCTGCCATTCATTATGACTTTCATGAATGAACAAAGGAGAAAACATCTATTCAGTGCTTACTATGTGGCAGACATTGTGACAATTACAAGATATATATATATTTGGAAATGCCAGAAAGTGACTTTTGTGGTGACATAAAGTGAAAATAGTTTAGAAGCAGTAGCATAGTGGGTGAGTCAAGTCAAATTACTAATGTATTTATGGCTACTTCTCACCAATCAGAAGCCCAGATCATAAAGACAGAGCTAGATTTGGAGTTGCAGGATGGAGTGGAGAACAGAAGGCAGGAGCATGGCACTAAAATGGTTGAAAAATATATGTATTTACTGGTAAAAATGTTATTTTCCCCTGATAATATATGAGCTAATTGAGAACAAGAAGAATTTCACCATCATATTTACTATTCGGCATCTGCTACAGTACCTGGTATATCATAGGCACTCAATAAATGCTTCTTGAATAAATCGGAATAATTATAGCTTCAGTCACATAATGGGTACTTAATAAGTGCTAATTGAATGACCTCCATTTTTTTCAATTATTCCAATATTTTATATACTTTTTCCCTCTATATCCTAACATTCTTGTCTGGTTCCCTCAAGTTCTGCTATATCTATATCTGTATATATCTGTGTGTGTGTGTGTGTGTGTGTGTGTGTGTGTGTGTGTGTGTATCTTTTAGTAGTCTTGGATCTTTTCCAGATGGAATATTTTTCTAAAGCTAATGTTCCCATTTCCAAAAGCTATATATTCCTTAATCATCCTAACTTGCGATAAAGGTATTAAAATTTTAATATGTGGGCTCAGATGGTAAATTATATTAACTGGCTCATTAAGAACTAATTGTTACTTTATAATTTAGATAGATGATAGATAGAGAAAGGTTCTCAATAATGATTTGTTCTCTTGGATACTTATTTGAAGGGAAAAAAGCTATCTTCAATTATCAAATAGAAAGGGACAGTCCTTCGAAGCTTAATTGTTTCATTTCCAAGTGTTGTCCCTGAATATCTGTTTTTTTTTACCCAGAGGGAAACATAATTGGCTACATGGGATCCAATAGAGTATATAGACTTGAAGATTTATGTGCAAAAATGATGATGTCAAGTCAAATTTTGACTCTACCACTTTTCCCCTGTGATGTTGTATAAATAACTTCCATTTTTTGAACCTAAGTTTTCTTGTCTATCCTATCAAATGAGTTGTTGGACTGGACGATCTTCCAAATCCTATGATTCTTATTGGATCACACTGAGGATTGGAGAGTTGGATAAAAAGCAATAGAATTGTAGACAGTACTTTTCTTAAAACAAATACAGGAAGAACATACAGATATTATCATTTTAATTTTGTATATAAGGAAACTTCATCCCAGAGGTGATAAATAACACGAAGATTACATAGCTTGTTGATTGTAGAGGCAGTATTCAAAAATGAAATTGCAGAAATTTAGAGCTGCCAATGTCTACTCTGCCCAAGAAATCCCAATGGCTCCCTTCAGCCTTAGGATAAAATGTATCTCTTTTGTAAAGGTCCTTTATAACATGGATCCAGAGATTTTTTTTCCCCCAGTTTTTTGAGTATTCTTTCTACCCATGCACTATACGTTTCAAATGAACTGGCCAACTTTTTCTCTCTATACAGAATTTGATCCCCTGTTTCCATGATTATAAACAAATGATTTCTCATTACTATGCTTTGATGCTTTCCCTATTCATAGCCACCCTTTAAGCATGTCCATCACTTCTCTCCCCCAAAAAATTTTGTTAAAGAGCATTCCTGTCAAGGATTCTTTCCTAAATCTTCAAATTCTCTCTCTGTTCCTTCAAAAGATATCATTGTATTATTTTGTACAATCTATTCTATTCTATTTTTATTCATCTGTGAACATGATATATATTCCTGATAGAAGGTAAATTCCTTGAGGGTAAGGACTGTTTCACTTTTATATACAATATTCAGAGTGCATAGCACAGGGACTGGTAGTGAGTACTTACATGTTAGTTGATTGAAATTCACTTTATGTTTAAAAAGAAAAAAAACTTTCCTAGCCTTTACTTTGAATTTCCTAACTATGTGATACAAGCTGAGACAAATGTTCTTTAATAAATTACATAACAGTAGCCACCACCTTAATCTTAAATGGTTGCTTTTTAGAAAATTGTTCCTTCACTTGAAATAAACACACTGAATTAGAGGAGAAGGATGTGCAGATTAATCATATGCAGGGAACTCATTTGCAATGTTGAAGCTCCATGGGGTGATTTAAATGTTTAAAGATTGTAGAGACACTGTGTGTTTATACTCTGAATGCATTGAAAATAGGTGACAACCTTTGCTCAACCAACCATCCAATTACATCCAAAATGAAGAATGGGATGCAAGACTAGTGTATGTCAAGTGCTCATATGTCAGTGTCAAGCACACAGAAGAATAATATTAATTAGTAAGGGAAGCTGACAGTAAAATGCCATATGTCATTAGTATAGTCATCATTTCACAGTGGAAAACTCAGAACTATTTCCATTATATCAGGCACATAGGGGCTTGGCAGGAGGCATAGTCTTCTTATCTATGTGGCAGATATAAGTCACGAAGACCTGAATTCAAATTGGACCCCAAACACTTATTTACTATGTAATGCTCAGTTTTTTTTTTGCCTCAGTATCTCCATCTGTCAAATGAGCTGGAAGTGAAACTGACAACTCCAGTATCTTGGCCAAGAAAACTCTAAGTAGGCTCAAAAAGAGTTAAACACAACAAAATAAAATAGGAATACTATTTACCCTACCTACAATAGGTTGCTATAGGAAAAACGTTAAAAATAAAATATTTAAGTACTTAAGTTATTATCATTACTGATGTCATTTATTTATCTAAAACCATTTAAAGCATTATCAAAATCAGTGAAACAAATGACAATAAGGATCACTGATATCAAATGACTTGTCAAATGTCACTTAACCAATTTCTCACCAGCTACATTCATTTGGGGTGGATTTCATCATGACTCCAAGAAAAAACTTAGTCAATGGGAATATAATTACCCTGAGAGTTTACATCAATCTTATTAATTTAAGATTTAAGAATGGGGCAAAGAACTCCTATGAAAGCCTCCATTTATAAAGAATTCTCAGGAAGATCATCTCTTGATTTTCCACATTCTTTGTACTAGAGTCCCTCATATCGTTCATCTGGGTACTGCCCTTAATTCCCTTTTAATTTCCTTTTCTGTATTGTTTTGTTATACTAAACTAAAAACTCCTTGAGGACAGGGATTGCATTTTATATTTCTAGTATTTAACGTAATTCCTGACACATAGAAGCAAATAAAGGATTTATTGACTGACTCAGTGGCAGAGCTGGGTTTTCTTAAGTACAAATTTCTCAGCATCAGGATTTTAGTTCTCTAAGTTTCATCTTTCTGTTTTCTTTAATCTAATTTTTCTTTGTAATTAAAGTTATTTCATCCCGTTTCTACCTTTCCCTCCCTGTACTCTTTATTGTTTTATTAATCTAAATCTAACTCTTAAAGTTCTGCATAGATAAAATACCAACATTATTCATCTGCTCCTCCCTAACCAACAGCTTCCTCATCTTCTCAGTTCCAGTTGACCTCAATATTTCTTTTTCTATCTCCTACTTCTTTATTGATTCTTCAAATTAATTTTATCAGTGTTACAATCCAATTTTCACCATTACCCACTGTATCTTAATATTCATGGGACACTACCCAGTTGAAAATGAATACTTGATTAAAACCAAGGTAACACCTATCACTCAATTTTGATTTCATGCCAAATATGCTTTGAAGATTGAAAGGTGTTGATTTCTCAAGTGGTAAATCAGGTTTTAAAAATAATTTATAGAATATAGTATAATTGTGTCATAATTTTAAAATGAAATCGATTTGATTTCTTTTTTAAAAGCTAGTTTTGTCTCTGCAGTCCTATAGAGCAGCAGTTATAAATGTGTGGTCCAGAGACTTTTGGAAGTCCCCAAAACCTTTTCAGGATGTATATGAGGAAAAAAAGAAAAACTATTTCCATAATGAAATTATTTTTTATTCTTATGAAGTAAATATTTATAGCTATAACCAACATTTAAAAAAGCTATTTGGGATCCTCAGTAATTTTTAAAGAGCAACCATATGAGAACCATTTAAGTAGAATCATTAGTTGAGCCCAATAACACGTGAGAATTGGCCTTAAGGGTCAGTTTTATGAATGAATCTAAATTATTTCCACAGACTGAATGATCCCAGTTTACTCTGGGCCATAATTTATTCTAGATTCCTCAGGGAAAGATGACAGAGGAAAGAAATCGTTCTCAAGGTGAATGTTCATATCCAGATGGATGGGAACATTCTACCTCTCCTTACCTTCTTAAGTTTCACCACGCCTTCCTGTGTTTCATAATCTGTTGTTATTTCAAACAGCTCCATGCCATCCCCATCAATGATATTATAGGTTACTAAGCCATTTTCTCCAATATCTGGGTCTTTGGCCTTCAATCGTCCTACTTCTTCTCCTGGCACAGCTGCTTCTGACACAGACATCTGGTATACACCTGGACAGAAGAGAAATAACTTTTTGTCTTATTTTGTTGATGGTGAAAAAAGTCTTGCTTTTGATATTTTAATATGGTTCTCCTTTTGCATTATCTATCCCAGTATCTCCATACCTTTAGAAGACAATTTTTAATCAGGAGTTGTGATAATAAATAAATAGGCCAACAAACAAATAAATGAATGAATTAATGAACAAACAAATATATAGATACATAAAGAAATAAAAAAAAAATCAACATTTTTTTGCTGAAATTTTAGGTTATGGATAACTTTATAATTAGGCTCATCCTCAGGTGATAGAAGCACAGCTTAAAACTTTTCCATATTGGAATAATTTATCAGGCCTTAGCATAAATACTGGTATTTAACTTTAGAAAAAAAAATTTCAACTCCATATCATCATGAGGCCTTCAAGGAGGCCCTGAAGGAATGTGCAAGAATTTAGATTTCATTACATTAGCATGTTACATAAAGGATTTGAAACTCATGTGGATTGAGTAAAACATTAATAAATAAATAAAAAGGGAATAATCAAATGTAAAACAAATGCCCTATGTTACAGATGTTATATGATTCTTTGAAGGAATAGATTATCTGAAGTCTAGAAGATGCATGGTAGTTGGTACTATGGAAAAGTAGTGTCCCAAGTCACATGTAGGATAGAAAAATAATTCTCATATATATTGCAAATCAGGAAATAATTACATTAAGACACAAATACCCCTGCATATATATATATATATATATATATATATCCTTGAACTAAGCATTTAATAAATGCTCAATTTGATAAATTCTTTCCATTAATTCAATAATAATTAAAATAACAACTTATGTTAATTAATAATTAATTAATACTATTGACGTTTCCTAATACTACTATTCTACTTTGATTCCACTCTGGAGAGCAGATTGAGCAAGAATTATGTTTCCCTTCCTATACACACATTGATTAGCAATGACAAGACCCAAGAATTAATTACAAAAGTCACCTTCTGTCTCCTATGATTATGTGACTATTAATCACCCTTTTATAACATCAATATTTAGAATGTTTCAATAGTAATAACTGCTTAATCAATCAATAAAGTGAGCATCTTCAACATGTTCAACATTGTGAGACATATGGGAATAGAACAACAATTTATGGCATGGCCCTTGTAATTAAAAATTTATTTGGGGATGGAAAATGCTATGCAACACACAACCAGAAATGTGTCTAAAAATCAGTGAGGATTAAAAAGTGCAGTATATAATCAAGTGAAACAGTGTGCAGATCAGATTCCAAATATAATAGAACTTCAGAGTGAGAATAGGCAAAGATGACCTTTAGCAAGTGGAGAAAGCTTCACTAAAAGAGTAGAATCTGAACAAAGTCTTAAAAGCCAGGAAATATTTTGTTAGTTGAGAAAGAAAGGGAAACATGATTATTATTCAAGTGATGCGCCATGTTTGTTGAACTGAAAATTTAGCAGGTAAATAATAGGGAGAGAAGAGAATGGTTGCTGACTATCACTATCTTCAAATTCATGTAAAGACAGGTGATGTGTTGCATTGAAAAGAATGGCAGCACTGGAGCCAGAACACTTTAGTAAGTGATTTTTTTTGATGTTTAATAAACATGTCATCTTCATCCTCATCCTCAGTATTATCATCACCTTTTAAATTTTATGAAATTACCGATCCTATATCATGTGATACTCACAATAATGCTGGGGAATCTGTGCTATTATTATCTCTATTTTACAGATGGGAAAAGTGGAACAGAGATTATATAACTAGTAAACTGAGGAAGAATTTGAACATAGATCTTCCTGGTCTAACACTCTCTTCACTGTACAAATCACCTAATTTTCCAATTTTTCTATCAAATGTCAATCTGTATATGCTATGGATTATCTACAGAAAAAAAATGGATTTACTTGAGTGAGTTCTGTACAATAAAAAAAAAATTATAGTTTCTAAGAAACACCAAAAACAAACAAGAAAACACACATAGAGTGAAGAGAGAATCTCTCCCTTTCCTGCTGAGGAAGACTGGTATATTGGAAGAGCATTAGCTCACTAGGGAAAGGAACTTGGTTGAACTCTTTCCTCTAATGGTTACTAGATATATGATTCTGGGCTAGTCAATGAGCCTCCTTGGGTTTTAGGTCTTTATAGTTAGCTGTGAATCTATGACAATTTGTGAATAATGTCTCATTGTATGTCAGGCAGCAGCACTGGAGAGAGATGCCTTAAATTACCAAAAGGGGTAATCCAATTCTTATTTTTTAATATTTGCTACATTAATTTTCATTGTTGTTTTTGTTCGGTCATTTCAGTCCTGTCAAACTTTTCATGACCCCATTTGGGATTTTCCTTTTTTTTTTCCCCTGGGGCAATTGGGATTAAGTGACTTGCCCAAGGTCACACAGCTAGGAAGTGTTAAGTATTTTAGGCCAGATTTGAACTCGGGTCCCCCTGACTTCAGAGATGATGCTCTATCAACTGCATCAATTAGCTGCCCCTTTTCGAATTTTCCTAGCAAAGGTAATGGAGTGGTTTTCTATTTCCTTCTTCAGCTCACTGGACAGATGAGGAAGCTGAGGCAAACGGGATTAAATGACTTGCTCATAAGTGGCTGAGGTCAGATTTGAACTCTTCCTGACTCTGGACCTGATACCCTATGCAGGAGGGTACTATGTAGCTATCTCTAACTTTATTCATCAGTTTAGTTTATAATTTTCATCCCAGTGAGTCCTGTTTTCAGACTCTCTACCCCATAATCTCTTTTAAGAATCTACTTTTTGGGGCAGCTAGATGGCACAGTGGATAAAGCACCAGTTCTGAAGTCAGGAGGACCCGAGTTCAAATCTGATTTTAGACACTTAACACTTCCTGGCTGTATGACCTTGGGCAAGTCACTTTATCCCAACTGCCTCAGGGGGAAAAAATCTAATTTTCTTGAAGAAACTGTAAAAAGTGGCATATAAATATCCAATATGGATAGGTCAAATTTACATAAGAGTTAAAGGAAAATTTTAGTAAAAATGTTGAACTTGAAATTACGAAGACCTGAATTTGAATCCTGCCTCAAAAACTTATTGGCTGTGTGATCTTGGGCAAATAATTAGCCTCTTTCACCCTATATTTCCCCATTTGTGAACAGCTATTAATAACAGCATCTCCCACTGGGCACAGATGAGTGTCAGGACCCAGATTAACACATAATTGGGAAATATTTACAAACAAACAATAGAATATCAATAACTTTGATATGATATATTTTTAAATCAATATAAGGTTCTCAGGAATCATCCTATGCTACTTAGTCCTCTGTGTTTCTAATGTTTCTAATGTCAAAATGAGTTTGACATTGGTATTTTAAAGCACTTAAGACATCTTAAAGTTAGCTATTATTTTTATAATAGCTGTTGTATTTTCTATTTTGTTTTTAATCTGGCTATTCATTATATTCTGGATTTTACAAAATTTTTCCATCATAACAAGACTTAATAACATATTTAGAGAGTATATTCAAAAGGAATAATGTTTCAAAATGATAGGTTCTATTTTGGGGGCAGCTGGATGGCCAAGTGGATAGAACAGTGGGTCTAGAGTCAGGGAGACTCATCTTCCTAAATTCAAATCTTGTCTAAGACGCTTACTAGCTGTGTGACTCTGACTAAGTACCTTAATTCTGTTTGTCTCAGTTTCTTTATTGTAAAATGAGCTAGAGTAGGAAATGGCAAACCATTCCAGTATCTTTGCTAAGTAACCCAAATGAGGTCATGGAGAAACTAAAATGACTCAACAATAACAATAATAAGATCCCATTGTAGTCTTCCAAATGTTGGAGCTATTAATTCATTCTTCTTCCTAAGTTTTTATGATTCTGTTCTATAATGACACCCTCTCAATCAGATCAATTCTTCCAAGTTTCCTTTTGCAGGATAATCATCTGTGTACTTTTCCCTTTTACTAGGGCTACCCCAAGACTATGTCCTAAGTCCTTTCCATTTCTCTCTATACTATCTTCCTTTATGATTTCATTGGTTTAATCATCATCTCTTTACACATGAGTATCAAATTTATATTCATTTTCAGGAATGACCAAAATATTGATATTTTGTTGAGTTGTGTGTATTTATTACAAGGGATGTTATTTAAAGGAGGGAGAATGAATTCATGGGTAATAAAAGAAATACAAAAAGTATAAGGTCATCCATAAAATATGTTTAACATTTGTAGAATGAAATAGAAAGAAGTATAGAAGGGAATACAAACAGAAAAATTAATTACCATATTACAAAATTAAATTTAATATAAATAATGTAATTTAATTAATTAAATTGATATAAACTAAAAATTAAACTGAAAGACTGCTACAATTTGACAACTGTTTTTTATTGTTGCTTTTATTTTTCTATTTTATTTTTATTTTAATATTAAAATTTTAATTTTGTCAATTTATTAACACAATAAAGAAAATTAAAAGTTTAAAGGGTTTTTAAGTATACATGCTATCAAAGAATTTCTTAAAATCTGGGCCACTTTTATCTATAGCATTCCCTTCATCCATTAATAACCTATCAGAAAAGGAAAATTCAGCTGACATGACCTATTTTTGATGAAGACATGCTATATACACTGCATTCTTTTCTAGATATTGAGCAGCCATCTCTTTTATAACTTTATCCATCATAGAGTAGATTTCCTAGTAATCAAAGTCAAATTCATTGACCTATTGAAGATAGTTTTTCTCTTTCTGGAAAATTGAGACAATTACCTTTCTCTAATCCCCTAACAATTTTTTCACTCTTTGGAATATTACTGACAGTGACTCAGTACTCACATTTATTATTTTTAATATCTGAGGATAGTATATATTTTGCCTATTCTTTTAAAACCAAACAAAAGGTAACATTCTTACTCTGGTGAATTATGTACATGCATGTATGTGCACATATATGCACAGATAGTTGTATACATGTGTATGTAGGTATGCATATATACCTATATATGTACACATGCATATATGTGCGTACATGCATAAATTAATACATACAAACATGTGAAATGGAAATAGTTGAATGAGGTTTAAGGCCCAGTGTTTTATCTTGCAAAGGAGGTGAGATTTATCATTTCATAACCATCTTCTAAACTCCCTCTGTGATGTCATCTGCCAACCCTAAGGCACACAGGACCTTTGCAATGATAGCTTCTATTTTGATAACCCAGTATCTAATTTTGTCCTCAAGTTTCTTCAAAATTCCAGCAAATGCCATTTTATGCACATAGTCTACCCTGAATTAACTTTTCATTTGCCTTTTGCACAGCAAGCAATCTCTTAAATATTCATGTTGATATGACTTTTTATTTGTTTTTATAGAATTTTCTTTTGACTACTTTTTATTCTAGTATTCACGACTTGTCCACATCAGGGTCAATTTGAGTATATGAAAGGATGTCCTCAGTACTAAGCATGTGAGCTATCATGTTTTCATCTTGAAATATTCTTTTTCACCCAATATACTTAATGGCCTCTGAAATATTCTTTCCATCGTTTCCTTTTTTGACAGCCTATAAGATGCAAAACAAGGACAGAGTAGGTCCCAAGGATGCTTCATCTGGGGATTATAATTCCTGAGAGATCCATGTCCTGAGGTTGTTATGATGAATATGAACTAGAAATAGAAACTGCTAGGATTAGTTCTAAGATTATTTTTTAAAAAGAAAAACATCTCAAGCCTTACTCTGTGGAAACTTTGGTGGGTTGTCATTGACATCGGTCAGTGTAATTGTCACTTTGGTTGTCCCTGAGAGTCCGCCCATGTGTCCACCCATGTCCTTGGCTTGTATTACAACATGATATTCTTCCTTTGCTTCTCTGTCCATATTTGGAAGCGCCGTTCTGATTATACCTGAATGAGTAAGATGAAAAACATAGAGAGGATAAACTATCCATCATTTACAATTTAGAGACCCTGGAATTACAAGAAAATGTCATACTTCTCTTCTTCCCCATCCCTATGAATTAAAGGATTATCAATTAAACTTTACACACACACACACACACACACACACACACACACACACACACGCATGCATAACTATACACAAAAACACCCCAATTACATATCACAGTTGTTAAGAGATTTGGTTGCTTCAGAGAGCAATCACAGGTGCAGCCATGAGCAGTAAGGAGAACGGTCCACCCTTCCCACTAACTCCATTCTACTATATCACCTGTCACACAATGCAGCTTACTATGTTAGTATTTCTTGCAGATCATTCAGGGGTGCTAACTAATAGAAGAGTGCCGCTGTGTAATGACTTAATGTTGAATAGAATCTGACTTCAAGCATGAGCAAACATGATGTATGGCATAGCAAAGCTGGGCTCCAGGAATTTTTTTTGGGGGGGAAAGAGACAGGGAGAGAGAGACAGAGACAGAGACAGAGAGAGACAGACAGACAGACAGAGACAGAGACATAGAGAAAGAGACAGAGACAAAGAGAGAGACAGAGACAGAGAGAGAGAGACAGAGAGACAGAGAGAGAGAGAGAAAGAAGGAATGATCAAGGAAAATGGAGGGAGTGAAGGAAGGAGGGAGGGAAGGAGGAAGAGGAAGAGGGATGAAGGGAAAAAGGGAGGGAAGGAGAGGGACAGGGAGAGGGAGAAAGAGAGAAACAGATGGAGACAGAGACAGAGAAAGACAGAGAGAGAGGGAGAGAGATTCAGACAGACAGACAAATAGACACAGAGACAGAGACTATTTTGCAGCATTATCAGTTTTCCTTTGCAATTTTTTTTGCATTTAAGAGTAATTATTCTGAAGAATAAAACCATAGGTTTTAGTAGATTACCAAAGAGGCCTATTATACACAATAGAACAAAACAAAAACAAACAAACCTCTCATGTAAGAAGTGTATGGTCAAAATCAAAGACAGAAGTGAAAAAAAGAGATTAAAAATGCTTGGTCATCTCCCCTTTGTCACAAAATTCTGCTATACTAATTGTTGATTACCTCAGCTACTTACTATAGCTTGGCCTGGATCTAGCTAAGCTTCATTCATTACCTGGTTATATCCTTATCAACCACTGTGTCACCTGGACAAGAAACCATGATGCTAAGGATTTAATATTTTTAACTCCCCACAATTTCTAGGCTGAGATCTAATCAAGTTTCATTTCACCCCCTGGCTATCTCCTCACTAGCTGCCATCAATGAACTCTCTTACTCTATCTTTCCAATTCTGAAAGCAAAATCACATCAACTACACTATATATGCTTTATCCTCCCCCCTTTCCCCACTATAAGATCCTTGAAGGAAAAGTTTGTCTTCACTTCTAGTATGGAGTTTGATACATATTAAGAACTGAGTAAATACTTCCTTCCCTCCCTCCCTCCCTCCCTCCCTCCCTCACTCCCTCCTTCCCTTCCTCCCTTCTTTTCTCCCTCCCTCCCTTCCTTCCTTTCTTATTTCCTCCCTTCCTTCATTCCCTCCTTCCTTTATTCCTTCTTTCTTTCCCTTTATTCATTCATTTATCCTCATGGTACATGAAAATGTTCAAGTATGCTCATGTCAGTTCATTTTCTAGTATACCCATATAGCCTATGCCAGTGCACTGAGCAAATGAAGAGGAGGCTTTGATATTAGAAAGAGTCCCAAAACATAACATGGAAAAAGATTTGGAACCTGGGCTCTACAGCCTTTAAGGAGAAGCAGGGAGGTGGTACAGCAAGAATGACGTAGTAGATAGAAAATTAATTAAGAGTCAACAAGACTAGGATTCAAAAATTGCCTCATTTATGTCCTATATGTGTGGCTGTGAGACAAGTCACGACTTAAAACCCTAATAGGACGCAGTATTCTAAAACTATAAGTTGTAAAGAAAGTGCTGATCTGAATTGGCAAATAAAGTTCTTGTCTGGGATCTTACCACCCCCCTCCAAAAAAAAGACCATAATCTTCCTCTTAAATACAATCTTATGAGGAAATGAACCCATATAAATGATTTAACTTCTGAAAAGCTAACACATGCTAAAGTCAGATTTCAAAATAAGGGCTACTGATTCCACAATTTCCAATTACCCCTTTGCTAATGCTGGATTGGGATCAGAGAACAAAACTATTCAAACTTCAATCTTCCATACCTGTTTGTGCTTCAACAGAAAAATAGGGCTGGCCCTCCAGAATGCTATAAACCAGTTTAGCACTATTTCCATAGGTAGGATCATCAGCATCTGAAGCAGTTACTTGGATCACAGATGTACCTGAAAAAAGAAAGAGATATTTTTGCTCAAATTACCTATATGATACAAATTATATTTTTAGGGATGTGGTTTCATTTTATAATTGAAAGAATGCCAAGGACATCAATTCAATGCATTTGTGTTTTTTCATTGAAATTAGAAATTGCTTAATTTAGTTTTTATTAAGAAAAACTAGTTTTCTCCTTCTCATCTACCCTAATGAAAAAAATTTTAAAAAGTACATATATTTCAACTAGTTCATTGAAACATGAAAATTACATTTTTGTGGTAAATTCTACTACATTTGATAGTCAAGTTAATGTTACAAATAGTATTTTAAAAACATTTGTAGGCTCATGCAACTAGACAATTCAGCAAATGAAATAATTAAGTTAAATTCCTCCCAAATAATGTAATAAATGATTATTAATGATGAATTACTATTCATAAAAAGACAGGGTGCAGGCTTCCATCTGTAGTAGTATGATAAATTTGTCATTTTATTGTAGCTCTGCATGTAATAAAATTGTTATTCCTACTTTTTAATTATTTTATTGTTATAAATATCATCTAGTATCATCTAGTTTCATCTATATGAAAACCATATCTTCTTGGTCAAATGGGATTTGCAACTATCAGGAAACAAACAAACAACAAAAAAACAGTCAAGACGACATCTGTTGAGTTCTAAGGCCAGCATGTGTTGGGTCAGATTCTGGAGCATTTCACCCAGGGAACTAAGTGGAATATTGATTTATCATCTTTCCTGGAAAACTCTTAGTATTTAGTTTCTGGTAGAGCCATTGGGTGATGAAGCGTTTGAGCTGGAGAATCCGAATAGAAAGGTGGCATTCTGTTGCAATATGGAGGTATCAAGCTTAAGACAACATAGACTGTAGAAAAGGTCCAATCTCTGGTGCTAGAGATGGTGCAGGCTCATTTGGTAGAGTCTAGCCATACAAGTATTATAACACCAATTATTAACTGCAAAAAATTATTATTTAACTAAGGTGAGCATAAGCTCATCAACACTGGTACAAGTTTTCCAGAATTATTTTTTCTGTTAGTTCTGCAAAAACATAATGGCAGATCAAATATTATAAATCAAGTCTAGTCAACAATAATATATTAGGCATCTATTATGCACCAGGCACTATGCTAAGGGCTAAAAACAAAGCAGTAAGATCCCAGGAACAATGTTTTAAATAAGTAATTGACCAAACACCCTTAAAGTAGGTCTCTCACTATATTTTGGTAGGGGGTCTGTTTAGAATATTACCTCATTGCAAAATGAGGTTTGAAAGGGGAATATTATAAGGGGTAGATCTGTATTCAGTGGAGTTGCTCATTGGATCAAATAGATGAATTTGAATGAATGAATTAAATTAAATGTGCTAAGGGAAGTGGCAATTTAAAGCAGTCCTCCAGGGAATCCTTTAGCAGGGCAAAGATTCCTCAAATAATGCAAATTAAATCCCCTTGATTTATGTTACATAAGTTTTTATGTTATAATATTGAATTCATTTAATATAGATCCCTGATGCATTTATTATTAGTACCTTCATGACTGCCTGAAAGCCACCCTCTCTTATTTCCTCTCTCAGATAACAAAGTCTTCATCCTTCTTCCTGAATTGTGACAAAGTAGTTTGGATAATGTTTACCCAATAATAAGAAAGAGAAAAGAGAGAGAGAGGAGAGAGAGAGAGAGAGAGAGAGAGAGAGAGAGAGAGAGAGAGAGAGAGAGAGAATATCTTGATACATACCCACATTGGACCGCTCTGGCACATTGGCATGGTAATTTTCATGTAAGAATTCAGGAGGGTTGTCATTGATGTCCTGAACTTTGACAATGAATTCTGAAGGTGGCTCCAATGGTCGATTGGTGTCTCTGTCCACAGCTTGAGCCATCAGAGTATACTGGGCTCTTTCTTCTCGGTCCAGTGTCTTAGTTGCATGAATGTTCCCTGATTTATCATCAATAACAAAAATGGTTCCTGCTCCTTCACCTGAGAGAATGTATTTAATGTTCCCATCACCAGAATCAATATCAGAGTGGAGCTAGGAAGAGAGAAAATATATTTGTGACCTTACAATACAAAGAATATGAGTAAATGCAATAAGGATGAAGTAGATGGGTCAGTGCTGAGAGAAATAAAGTCTGATTGACTGTCCCTGATGGACAATAGGGTGTCATGATAAAGAAATGATGGCTTAAGCCAATAATCTAAATTATCCAGGGGAATTAAATGGGAGAAAAGGTCAAGAATTTCAAGACAGTCTAATAAGCTCTGTGCCAAATATACCACAAATATACCTGACTTTTTATTCTACTATGATATGAGCTACATAAAAAATTATTATCCAGATGGAAATTTACTCA
This sequence comes from Sarcophilus harrisii, assembly GCF_902635505.1. Lineage (NCBI taxonomy): Eukaryota > Metazoa > Chordata > Mammalia > Dasyuromorphia > Dasyuridae > Sarcophilus > Sarcophilus harrisii. Next base: position 61,113,774 of record NC_045427.1, on the reverse strand, counting down.
ACCCAATCACACAGACCAGAAATGGGCTATAGGGCTTATCTACTATAACATAAGGAAACTGAATGCTGGAAAGAAGACATGAAATGACCAGAGGTATGAAGTTAATTAAATAAGAGAGTCAGGATTTCAACTCATGTCTTTCAACTCCAGTGTCTATTTTTCCTTCATTATTCCATGATGCCTCTCAAAATTTTTAGATTATTGATCTTATCAGACAGGAAAAAGAACTGGATAGTAATCTTGCATCTTTCCTACAAGAATTAATAATATAATCTACACTATCTTTTAAAATTGCAATTTTTACTAAGACTTACCTTAAAATCTTCTATGACTTATTATGTATAGTATCTAGTAAATGAATAAATAAAAATACTAATGATAACTTACACTTATAGATTGTCACCATTTTTCATAGTACTTTGCTGAAAACCAAGTTTGAATTTCCTTTTCAGATAATCAGGGATCTGATACCAACTTACTTGTCTACTGTGTCTTAGTAAATTCTCCCGTGTTCTAGCCAAAGTTGATTACTAGTTATTTCCTAAGCAAAACTTATATTTTCCTGCCTTTAATCTCTGTGTGTGGAATGGTCTCTTTCATCATTCTAATCCTAAAAGTCAGGTTAATTCTAAACCTAACTATGATTAAAAGCTCTGTTTAAATGTTAATGTCACTTCTTCCATAAAGTCTTCCAAGTTCTACATAGGCAATGTGGTTGTGCCCTCCCTCCTTTCAACTTCCATTATACTATGTTGGTATTTCTGTTATATTACTTTTCATCCTCAGCAGGGAATTATTCTTTTTTCTGCATGTGTACTACAGTAATGTGAGCCCTATGTATCCTGGACTAGGATTATTATATAGTACAGTACTTTGTTCTGTTCAGACTACAGTAAGAATATTATGAAGAATCCTGGATGTCATTTTTCAGGAATGGTATTAGTAAATTAGAGTGTCCAAAGGAGGGTGTCCAGGATGGTGAAGGACCTTGAGTCCACACCAAATTGGGATTGATTCACAAATTCAGGGATGTTAGGCACTGGAGAAAACTTAGCAAGGACGTGATAACTGGATTCCTGAAGGCTGTCACAAAGAAGGATTACATTTCTTCTTGACTGGAGGTAAAACTAAGAGCAATGTGTAGGAACTGAAAAGATACACATTGAAATGTCATCAGAGGTATGGGGAAACTTTCTAATGGAGCTACAGAACATTAAAATGGGCTACCTCAGGAGACAGTGGGCTCTACCTCATTGAGGGTGTTCAAGCAAGAGCTTTTATGGCACATTGGCCACAGGAGTGTAGGGGATGGTGTGGGAGGATCTTTCAGGAATTGGTTAGACCAAATGGCCCCTAAGGTACATTCCAATTATGAAAGGTTATGTGATTCTGTGAAATGTGGGGAGAGACTGTGTTTTCTTAATCTGTGTACTCCACACAGCACAACAAATGGTCTTGATATAATAGTGTATAAGTATTTGAAGAATGAATGAATACATTAGCATCTCCCAGGGTGACAGTGATAGGTAACAAATGGGCGACATTCTCCTCCTACTCAATTGACTCTCATTTTATAGAGTATTTTAAGGCTTTATTTATTTATTTATTTTGTTTCTCCCAAACTGTGTTAGGTAGTTATTGCAAATAGCATTGCCCCATTTTATGAAAAAAGAAATTGAAGTCCAGTTAGGAAAAAAAAATAACTTTCAAGGAGTTATACAATTTACCCTTTATATCAAGTATCATCAAAGCTAAAATCTGAATCCAACTCTCCCCTGACTCTAATTTTAGCTTATTTTCTGTACTATGAGTTCCAAAGGGAAGAAATCACTATTTTTCAGAGACAATCCATTAGATAGCCTTTTGGTTTTGCTTTATTCAACACTAACAGCTCTATTGAATTTCAACCTTATTTTTCTTATTCTAGTCTAAGTGGAAGCAAAGGCAATCTGTTCACAATGATTCATATTCAGAAAGACATCAAGGACCCTTAAGACTCTACCCACAGACCCATGTCAGTGTCCAAGCTGACAGAGATGTACAAAAGCAAATCATAGGAACATGAAATCTTTTCTAGCAGCCAACAAAAAGCAATTATATAGTTAAGCAAGATTTGGCAGAATATTATAGTGAGTCTGGGCAGATAACACCTACATCATTCAAAGAGATTGAAAATAGTATCCCTCTTGCACAACGTTTTTAAATGAGTAACAATCCATGAGTGTGTGTATGTGTATGTGTGTGTGGTGACTGGACATGTGATTTCACAGGTAAAAGAAATTCAACTTTTACAAATGCAGGTCAGTACTTTCTCGGTAACATAAGACCCTAGAGATCTTCTTAGGTCACTGAGAATTTAACCAACTTGCCCAGGTACACACTCACAGCCAGTAGTCTTATTTGATCCTTTACTTCAAGTCTGCATCACTGTCTCACTCTTTTTCTTTCTTATTTCTCTCTTTGTCAATCTATCTCTCCCTCTCCCAGATATAAATATATATGTAAATACATATATACAATATAATATATAATATGTGCATATATATGCATATGAACATATACACCAAATATATCCACAATGCTTTAATATATACATATGTACACATATTACTTATATGCCAATATTATATATTATGGGTGTGAAGAAGCTAAAATGCATCAGATTTATGAAATAAAATTGTAACAGAGTAGAAATTACAAGGGTGATGAAATGAATAGAAATCAAAAAATCATTGATTCACTGACTAACATTCACTTTATTCATCTGATTGTACAAAGCACTGTGCTCTGTAGCATTAGAAGAGGAGTGTTGTGTGACCATAGCCAAGTCACTTACCTTTTATAAAATGAAGGGATTATATATGATTATCTCTAAGATCCCTTCAAGTTCTAACCATCCTAACATTCTAAAGTCCCTTCCATAGAGAACATCACAATATTGTTCTAAGACTTATTCAAGTTTTAACAAAATATGCTAAGATCTCTTCTGGTTGTCAGATTCTCTATGCTCTTATATTTTATATGCTTATATCCTTTTCAATTCTAGATTTCCATAGTTCTGTGAATTCTAAGGACAGTAATTTTGTTAACAAATTTTACTTCATGTCAAAGCGATTTCTTTAGGTAAAAATTACAGTTTGTGTTCAAGCAATACATTTCTAAGACAGTTATAAAATACTCTTTCAGTATTTGTGATTCACATGAAGCTATTTTTTGCAAAAAAAAAAGAGACATTAAATACTTTTTAAATGTTGTATTTGTTTTTTTAAGCAAAATATCACTGTCTTTTTTTGCAGGTGACTAGAAATACAACAGTTTTCTTAAATTCTTTTGCAATCTGATTTTACTGAAATGGCTCTGATTTCAGTACTGCCCTTAAATGTAGGGCAGTGGTCATGTCAGGGAAAATGCAGAAGAAATCAGAAGATGAATTCTAGTCCCGACTATTCTACTATTGCACTGGTTATTCAGGTTAAACTACCTTCCCTTTCTGCATTTCAATTTCCAGATCTATGAAACTAGCTCAAGCTATTAATGCTAAAGCTAATAATATTGCCTATGTGCAGACACCATCTTTCCACTTCTAAGATTCCTACTAATTCACACATTCTATGCTCTAAAGTTCCTTCTAGTTCTTACAATATATGACACAGTGGTCCATATTTTAAAATCCTTTCCATTTTTAACATCCTATAATTCTGCATTTTAATTCATGGGATTTTGGGGGAATTAAATAGACATAAGGTTTTTTGCGATTACTCATATGATTAACTTTTAAAAAATATTTTAGATTCTTCTTATTTCACTAACAGCACTAACATAGATGAAAGTTAGATGTAAATTCTCATTTGAATCTCATAAAAGGGGATTTATACTACTTCCATTTAATCAGATATGATTTACTACTAAGCTCCACACAAAAATGTAGTTCGGTAAATCATTAAATGTTATCAAGTGAAACAGGCATTGGTTTCCTGCCAATTTCTAACTCTAAGGATTGTGAATTTTTTTTATATTCAAATACAAATTTTCCCTATTTCCACAAAGCTTGCAACTTTCATGTAAAGTTTTACTTTTGAAAATAAATTATAAAAATTGAAAGTTGGAAATCATAAAAATCATCTCCTTTAACTCACTATACACAATGCGCGCGCACACACACACACACACACACAAAACAAATACTTATCCAGAAATCAAAAACAAAGAAATAGATAGTTAATGTAATGTAAATACATAGTAATATAATGTAATGTTTTGAATAGCCATTTTCATTGTCCAATCTAAAGTGATCAGGTTTCAATTTAATCTTCTATTCTATGATTCTGTCTATAATGGATATTCAGAAAATCTCTTCAATGTCAATTAGATGTGTTCTGATTGGTTGCATCATTATCCCTTCAAGGGTCAAGACCTTTAAAATATCTATTTTTTATCAGTAAAAATAAACCAAAATCAAGGAAGGATGGTATTAAAATGTGCCTTGGAATAAAAAAAATTATTAGAAATTAGAAAAAACACTTTTGAAAAAATATAAAAAATAATATCCTGAAATACATTTTAAAAGCTAAAGATACCTCAACACATAAAATGTTAAAATTATAAATAGTTACAATAGAGAATAGCAGATGTAAAAGTGAATATAAAATGTTAAATATGGAAGTAAACTATTCTCTTTCCCCACTGCAAACCCCAGTTACTGTATCTCTTTCTGTTTTCCTAGTATCACCCCTTCTCTAGCTTCTCTTTCCTCTCTTCAAAATCTTGATCCTGTAATTTACCAGCTTAGTTTGATACTACTCATTATCCTTCAGTCCCTTGACCTGCCTCCACCCATCCTTTTTCAAACCAAAACCCTTGATTACAACCTATTTTTTTCTACTCCTACTCAATGTGCCACTGTGCACCAATGGAAAAACTCATAAAAATTTGGTAATTCATTTGACTAAAAATTTATGTTATGTGATCTGCATTGGGATCTCATTGCTATATACCAATCATTTTGTTCTTTCCTGATAGCCTTTCTATCCTGAATATCATTTCCCTTCTAAAACTTTTTCTCTTCTCAGTCTATTTACATTAACTCTTAGCAGAGAATTTTTCTTTATGATTCATTGAAAATAAATCTATATTTTAGAAGCTTTCCATATTTTGAATCACTTTAAGATAATCCTAAACTCTTGGAGGAAAAAAAGTGCTCTTTTTCTTTCTCAATAACAATCTTTTTACCTGTACACTTTATCCCATCTCCTCTCACCTGTTCTGGAAAATCACTCCTTTAATTATTACTCTTCTACTCTACCCTTTTTCCTCTAGTCACCTTTTGCTTCCTCTCTTCTAATTTTCCATCTTTCCCTACAAAACTGCTTCTTTTCTTCTCCTTGCAAACATTCCCCAAGTCCATACAAACAAAATACAAAAGATTCCATTTGGCAGAACTATTCCCTCAAGCTATTCTATCAATTCTCTTTTTCACAGTCAAACTTGAGGAAAGGCTTGTGGGAAACATTTAAAGATCTCAGGTGTTCTCACTACTGAGTCACTGTCTGATGCCATTATCCAAGTGAAATAATCATTAAGGTCATCAGTGAACTCTTAAATGAAAAATTCACCGATCTCTTTTTTTAGTCCTCATCTTACTTGATATCAGTGTAGTATTTAATACTTGTGACCATCTTCTTGTCTTGGGTTTTTGGGAAATTTTATTTTCCATAGAATCTTGGAAATGTCCTCATTCCATATGACCCAGATTTTAATCCTCATTTTATCATTTGTCTTCCATATGAATAAAGTAAATCACTTAAGCTATTTGTCTTTCTTTAATGTCTCTTGCAGCTCTAATTCTCTGATAATAATATCAGAGAATAATATATTATCAGAGAATAGTATGTAATAATAATAATAATAATATCATCTTATATAGTCAGTGTAGCCTAAGAGTCATTGAACCACCAGGAACATTGAAATAAAAAAAAAAGGATGTCGTTATCTTACCCTGCCAACTAACACAGGATCCGGTCCAGTGTACTCCTCAATTACAAAAAACTGATTCCAGACCCAGCCTCTTTTGGAACGTTGAAGAACCTGACCTTCTTTTCCTTTTTCATGGTGAGCGTGGAGAGACCTTAAATGATTCGATTTCTCAGTTGAAAATGCCTGGCTGTTAGCCAGCATTCCCAGGCAGACCAGGATAGCATGTAAACAGTAGTTCTCCTTCATTTTTGGTTAAGTGAGAGGCACAGGAGTATCTGTAAATCCAGCCTTTGTACTCGGAGATCTGATAGTCTTCAATGTGGCAGGCCACTCAGTACACTCAAATGGAACCGTCTCCAGACAGAATACCACCATTCAGGAAGAGCATCACCTCAATGCTGTGCACCTTCCCAATTTTGCCTCTGAAAGGAAAAGAAAAGAAGTCAATGGCTTCCCAATTAGAGAAAATTCACACATTCATTAGCAATTAAGCAATTAATAATTTATTAGCAAGTAATTAATATTAGCAAATAATAATGCTCAACAAGAAGGCAGTGGGAGTGGGATGGAGGCAGTATTTTAAAACGATTCCTTAAATTAGTTTATTTTAAATGGGCCTGGGATTCTTTTGTTGTTGTTCAGTCACTTTTTATCTGATTCTAATGATCCCATTTGGGATTTTCTTGGCAAAGATTCTGGCATAGCTTGCTATTTCCTTTTCCAGCTTATTTTACAAAGTTGGGTTTGAACTCAGGTCTTTTTCACTCCAGACACAGTGCTCTATCCACTGTGCCACTTAGCTGCCCCAACCCTACTTTGGAAAGATTGGACTCTTGGAATCAGGCCACCAGTGTCATCCACGCGAGCTGATGGACCTAAAGCTGATCAGTAGCTGAGGTGATGAAGAGAGCACTAGATTGGCAGTCCAAAAAAACCTGCCTTAGTAAGTTAATAAGCATTTGTTTGTTTTTGCTTAGGAGAGCAAAGAGAGGCAAAAATAATGTGAATGAAGAAGCAAGAATAAAAATAACCAGGTCCACACAGATAGATATAAAACAGATTCCATAAAACAGATGAAAGGTGAAAATGAAGGCACTAGCTGGTGGAGGAAAGGCCTCCTCCCGAAAGTGAGATTTAGATTGAGTCTCAAAGGAAGTCAGGGAAAGCAAAAGGCAGCAGTGAGAAGAGAGAGCAGTCTCATCTCAAACACTTAGTAGAGCTGTGTTTGCCTCGATAAATCACACAGCTTCTTAAGGCTCAAATTCCTCATCCATAAAAGGAGGATAATAACAGCACCTACCTCACAGAATTGTGGTGGGGATCAAATAACACAGTATATGTAAAATTCTTTATAAACTTCAGAATGTTGTGTAAATGTGAGTTATTTTTTTAAGTTATTGGAAGCCAGGTTAAATGACTTGTCTGGGTTATACATAAAATATTTGTCAGAGGAAGGATTTGAACTTAGGCAAGATCTCTATTATCTGGCATCTTACCTCAGTGCCCCAAGAGACTGAGGAGGAGGGGGGAACTAGAATGTTCCAGAATATTTATTTTTACACTTGCATTGGATGCATGAGGTTACACAGGGAAAAAAAATTATTACAAAGCCAACGAGGCATTTGCTTCTTTGCTACCCTTATTGTCGGGGCCAGAAGAAAGCCAGGGATTATCTAATCTAAATCCTTGAGCAGTTATGACCCCTCCAAAACCCCAGATACATATTCACATTCTCCCTTTGAAGAGTTCCTATGACATGGAATTCATCTACAAATAAGGGAACTTATTTCATCTTAATATTATTCCTCCTCACATTGATTCAAAACATACTTTTTTGTTACTTCTCAACACCATTCCAAGTTTTATCCTATACACCTGAGCAAAACAAATGCAATCTTTCTCCCACCTGAATATACTTCAGACATATAAAGACAGGGTCACAACCCTTCCAAATCTTCTCCACTTAAGGATAAACACATTTTGATTCTTCTACTGACCTTTGCATGACAGTTTCTGGGACCCTTCACCATCATGTTCTTTACATCCTGGATGCTCTCCAGTTTGCAAATATTCTCTCTAAAATGTGATCACAGAAGTGGAGTAACCAGGCAGCAGGGTCTGACCAAAGCTACTGATTTCCAGTTTAAATTTTCTTATTTCTTTTCTGTCTTTCTGTCTTCCTTTCTTTCTTTTTTCTTTCTTTCTTCTTTCCTTCCTTTCCTCCTTTCTCTTTCTTTTCTCTTTCCTTTTTTCTTTTTTTCTCTTCTCTTTTTCTCTCCTCTCTTTCTCCTTTTCATAATCCCTTTTGTTGGCAATGACCTTTCTTCATCCATTTTCATATGGGACTTTTTTTTCACATTTCTGATAATAGTGATTATTCTCCATATAACTACATTCCTGGATTTCTTCATCATGTCACAGGGATCACTTCATCTTGCAAAACCCCTTCAGCCCTGGAACTCACATTTTGCCAATACCCTCCGCACTTAGGACTCTATGCTTCCTTTTATTGGAGAGGAGAGACCTATCCTCTCAAAAACTCCAGTTAACGAGAGTGCCCAGGTCAGACATCTCCATTAATTGTAACCTCCTTAACAGTAAAAACTTTTTTTTTGCCTTTCTTTGTATCACTGACATTTAGACAGATTCTTGGCATATAGTAGGCTCTTAATGATTGTTGTTCTTTTTGTTCTTATTTTTTATTTTGGACAGTCTCTATATTTCTGTATGATAAGGGACAATATTTTATCCAAATATCTTATGGCCTGCAAAAACAAGAAGAGTGGTCTGCACACAATATGAGGGAGGAAGCAAGGAAGAAAGGAAGGAAGAAAGGAAGAAAGGAAAGAAGGAAGGAAGGAGAAAAGAAGGAAGAGAGGAAAACCATACTGTACACTAAGCACTGTGCTAAGCACTTTACAAATATTATCTCATTTGATCTTCATAACAACCCTGAGAGGTTGGTGTTATTAACTTCATTTTTACAGTTGAGAAAATTGAGGCAGAGATTAAGCGATTTATCCAGAGTTACAAAGCTAGTAAGAGATAGGAAACTTCCATTATCTCTATCTAGCAAGAGGAAATGGAAATTAGTACTGGTATAAAACAAAACCTACAAGTTTTCCATAGTGTCATTTATGAAGTGTTCATTCTCATGGTGATAAATTATTTTTGTGTATAAACTGTGAGATGTGTGTATCTGTTTTAAGGTTTCCATTAAAGTTGATACTTTGTTCCTATTTCTGTAGGTTGCCATATTATTTTTCACACCAAATGAACTGAAAATAGGTGTTTTATTTGTCCCAACCTCCCTGCCACCTAGGTTTTATGATAATTAGATCAGGTGCTTCCTCTAAGCCACATAATAGCAGATAATAGGACTTATGAAGAAAGATGGAAAAGAGAGAGAGAGAGAGAGAGAGAGAGAGAGAGGAAAGAGGAAAAGAAAAGATTTTTTAAAAAATTCTTAAAACCTGAAAATAATAAACAAATATCAACTATCATTGTTGTTTTTGGAAGAATTCTGACTTCTTTAAAAGTTTTATCTAGGTGCTATTTCCTAAAAAGAGACATTTCTTTCAGCTGGTGGTTTCAGCCCCTATAACAGTATCCTTTATTTATTCAATATTTATCTAGTACTTTCTACTTTATGTATATCATCTCCTCTCTTATAATGAAGGGACTGACTGTTCAATTGTATTTTTTTCTTTAGCACAGTGACTGAAATTAAGTACTTGATAAATATTTGTTGACTGGTTATTATTCATTTTGTAGAAATAAATACCATATTGAAATATTATTAGCATTTCTATTTTGTTAATTGTCAGTTTTATGGTTATAACCAATAAAAAATAATGTGAATCTTGTTTGTCAGTCAAAAAAAAATTTATGAAGTGCCTACTATGTGCCAAGTACTGTGCTAAATGAAGAAAAAGTAAAGAAAGGCAAAAGACATTCCCTGACTTCAAAGAGTTCCTAGTATAATGGAGAAAATAATTATGTAGCCAACCATAGCCAAACAAAATACACAAAGGAAAGATTTAGGGTACTCTCAGGATGAAAGTATTTGAATTAAGAAAGTTTAGGAACTGATTTTTGCAAAACATGAAATTTTGTCCAGGAATTGAAGAAAGTCATGGAAGCAAAACGGTGGAAATGAAAACCAAGAATATTCCAGGCAAGGGGAATAGCCATGGAAAATAAATGCTCCAAGTCTACAGATAGAATGTGTTGTTCCAATGACAAGGAAACCAGTGTCAGGAATTTGTAAACCAGAACACTTAAGAAATTATTACAAAAATATGTTCTTCAACTCAGTCACCAAGAAGATATGATCAAAAATACTCCCAAGGCCTTGATGACATTGATAAACTGAATTCTACTTGCAAATTGCATAGCTAATAAAAATAGCAATTATGTAAATACAATTTATTGATAATAAATGTAAATATTGTAATGCCAACTCAGTCTTCTGCATTTTCATTGTGACATGGTAATGACATTGGATTGATTTCTCTAGGGCTATGAAAAAAGAGACAATCTCTGACAGGTTATAATGAAAGAATGTATGCATACCACTTAGCAAATCTTAGAGGAAAAACAAAAAGCACTATTGAAAAGCCAGTTGCTGGCACTATTATTAACAAGAACAATAGCTAGCATTTATATAGTACTTTGAGATTTACAAAGTGCTTTTTCCATATTATATCATTTTCTCCTCACAATAACCCTCAAAAGCAGATGGTATTATCCTTTTTTTTTTTTTTTTTTTTTTACAGATAATGAAATTGAGTCCCAGATATATAAAATGAGTTTTCCAAGATCATAGTCACTAAGTATCTAAGTATAGATTTGAATTCAAGTCTTTCACACTCCAGAGGTCTATCTATTGTTCACTTAGTTGCCTATTATAGTTATTACTATTACCTTATTACATTGCTCTTACTCATATATATATGTGTGTGTAAATACACACATATAGAGATTATATAATTAGTTAATTTTATTTTTAAATGATATTGGATTATAAGGTCTTTTACAAATCTAAGATCCTATCATTCTTTATTATGGGCAGCTAAGTTGCATGGTGGATAGCATGCCAGGCCTGGTATCAGGAAAACTCAGCTTTCTGTGTTCAAATCATAAACTGTGCAATTCTGGGCAAGCCATTTAAACCTGTTTGCCTCAGTTTCCTTAACTGTATAATACGCTAGAAGGGAAATTACAAACCATTTCAGTATCTTTGTCAAGAAAACCACAAAAGGGGTCATGAGGATTCAGATACAACATGATTATCTAACATCCCATGACTGACTTAACTAAATTTGATAAGATTCATTACTATAAGACTAATCGCCAAGTAATAACATATACTATAGAAACTCATAAAAATGACATCATGAGGTATAATTTTCAGAGCATCCATGGTCTCTTGAAGTAAAGTAGGCATTTAGTAGTTTATGGTACCAAACACTTTTATCTATCTTGCACAATTTGATAAGAAAGCAAATGGATGGTACAGTGAAGAGAACACAAGACCTGGAAACTAAAAAAACAAAAAAAAAAAACAAAAAAAAAAACTAAATTCAAAAATCTAGCCTAGGCACTTGCTATCTCTGAACTTTAGCCACTCAACCTTTGTCTACCTCAGTTAACTCATCTTTAAAATGGGGAAGGAATGGCATCTCCCTCCCAGGGTCATTATGAGAGTCAAATTTGATATTTTTTTTTTGTAAAGCACTTTATAAATCTAAAAATGCCATATAAATTCTATATGATCATGATGATGAAAAAAGCTCGTGATGAGCTTTAAAGGATAGATATTATTTTCCTCATTTTGCAAATAAGGAAACTAAGACTCTGAGAAGCGTATCCCAATGTCAAATAGCTAGTAAATGGAATCTCTTAGATTGCAATGTTAGTATTTTGACGTCCAGTTGATTGTGATTTTCACTGCATGATGCTACCATTTATGAATGCAGTTCAGATCAAGTTAAAATTCAGTCTTGTATAAGTAAAACTGTATTTCACATAATAGCTCATATTCTCAGCAGTCCATAATTATGGGCATAATTAATGCTTCTAAGGAGACGTGAGAAATATTAATCTGGAGCGAGAGAAATATTAATCTGTTGTGAGAGAGGCGAAAAGGGCTTGACCAGAATGTCATAGGCATATCAGAAATTATACAAGAAGTAAGTTCATCTACCCAATAAACTCATTCTTCTTTCCCAAATATGATCCTAGGGTTGTTAGAACTCCCAAGATATCTCACCATAGTAAACAACAAGCAAATTTAAACTTGTTTCAGCAGCAGGATGGAGTTAAAGAAAAATTCCCCTAACACAAAATTTCTGAACTTCTGCATATGTAAAGATAGATGTGGGTCCTGAGGGATACATTCTGTGAAATGTGCTTCGAGAGCTTGGTGTAATACATGGTGATTGATGGAAGCAATGTGACGGGGTTTGCAGGAATATTGCATAAAAATTAATGGAAGGCTGCATTCCAAATGAGACCTCAACTGTAGTTAGAATTAGGGGTAAATAGTGATACTCTAATTTGTTTTAATAGCGATCCCCAAGATAGTTCCTTAACAATCCTTCCATTAAAGCTATTCTAACAAGATATCACTTTTGGGTCCCACTAAGAAGCCTAAGTAGCATTATATACACGGACTTCATTTCATGATGAAGGGAAATATTGTCAGAAGAGAAAAAGGAAGTTCTCTTCAAAGTCACTAAAGTAATAATATGACAGAAAGGCACATTTCCAATAGGAGAGCACTAAAGGCCTGTCGAGCTCCTCTCTGTTGAAAGGCATATAACCACTTTTAACCTGTAGCTCCTATAGCAAAAAAATAGTCTTCCCATTGCTAAATTTTTGTCTCTGTTAAAGAAAATGGTATGCAAGACTGTTTGAGTATATTAGGGCTGCTGTGAGAATTTGCATGAGGCAGGGAAGAGGAGAAGCAGCTTAGAAAATGCCTAAATGGATTTAAGGTTTGTCTCACATTATACTCCCTCCCCCAACAGCCCGCCCAACCCCTGCTCACAGTCAGCTACCAAATAAACACACTTATTCTTTTCATTTTTAGCAAGCTCAATTCCCATCAAAACTATGCTATCCACATTTAGAGTAAGACCTCCAAATCTACATCATAACTCAAAATTCTAGCCTACATCTGTGAAGTCACCTCAAAGCCTTGCTCCTTAATGGGACAGCCCTCTACAACAAACACAGCTTTGTAATCAATAGTATTCTATTATGCAAATTAATTCAAGCATATTATATTCCGTGTGTGTGTCTCATCATTCAACACTGAGCTGTGCTCTGTCTCCAAATCAAATCCACGGAATTAGCTTCATCTACAAAAACAATGCCCAAAAGGAGAAAGAAGTCTGATATGACAAACTTAATAATATGCCCCTTCTCTGTTTTAGGGACCAGAGTGGCTGCCTTTAAGAACAGACATCTCCTTAGTAGCTGAATATGCAAATGATGCTGTGAAGAGGGTCATTTCATGGGATGCTGTTCTTTGACTTCCACCAAGTTCAAATGCCCAGCATCTGTTATGGTGGCTGTAGTGTTTAATGAGCTGGCCAAATTAAGAGTCTGGAAATGTGAGACCGCCCAGTCTATAAGGGTGCTGTGAAAACTATCCGAAACGGGATCTCTTTGCTACTGATGGTTTACCCGCCATAGTGGGAGCTGCAAAGGATTTTCTGAATCAGAAATTGCAAGGATTAAAGAAAACTCCTCATGAGTACTAAGAAAGAGATCCTTCTTCTGGGCCATTCTGGCTAGATACTATGTAATATTTGGGATATATGTTATGAGAATACATTAGGAAGTCCAAGTGCTTCAGTGAAGAAAGTTGATTTAAAATCAAAGGTCAAGATTCAAATCCTAGCATTGATATTTATTACTTGTTTTTGTTGCTGTTGAGTTCATTTTTCAGTCAGTCCAACTTTTCATGACCCCATTTGGGGTCTTCTTGGCAAAGATACTGAAGTGGTTTGTCATTTCATTCTCCATCTTATTTTACAGATAAGCAAACTGAGGCGAATGGGATTAAGTGACTTGCACTGGGTCACATAGTAGTAAAAAGCATCCAAGGTTGGATTTGAATTCAGGAAAACGAATTTTCCTGTCTCAAGACTTGGAGCTTCATTCATTCCACCACTTAGCTCAAAGGAAAAGATTTATCTCATATTATGCTCCTTCCCCAACAGCTCCCTCAAGTCCTACACACAGAATCAACACTGTGTACTCAGTCTTTTTATTTCTAGGAAGCTTAATTCCAATTAAAGCTTACCATTTCATCCATTTTACTTTATTCCCTTTTTGCTGTATTTCTGACTTTCTGGATATTAACCATGACTCAAGCTGTATTATTACCCTGGAAATTCTCTTTATTCTTGGTTCTTTCTCACCCTGGAATCTCTTTCCACTTTGTCAATTAATTTCTCTCATTTGGATGTTCATGAGAATATGCCCAGGCCATCCATATTTTCTTGGTTTAATGTACCAAAAATGGTACATTTTTGACTCTGGATTTCACCAAAAATCACACCTGTGGGTGCTCTCCAGTACATTTTTCTATTCCCTTTTATAGTTTGTCTTCTACAGTTAGAATTTCCTGAAAGCAAATTCTATTTTTTCTTTTTGCCTGTGTTTATTTCCCCTAATAAGGTCTTATCTAAGTACCTATCACATAGTAAACACTTAAGTGCTTGTGGCCTTCCATCCCTTCTTCACCTTTAAAGTATGAGTGTATCTGAAGTCCATTCTACATCTCCATTCTACAGGGGGATTAATTCTCAAGTAAGAAGAATTGAAGTGGGTTTTTTGAAGGGCAAAATGTTACACCTTTCACTCAGCTACATTATATCTTGAAGAGCAAGTACTTCTTAAATGTCTCCCACTGATGGGCAACTCACTATTATTTTGAAGGTAATCTATTTTTCTATTAACCATTACTAATTTTATATTATTTTATTATTATTATTATTTGCTGAGACAATTGGGGTTAAGTGACTTGCCCAGGGTTGAACAGCTATATTAAGTGTCTGAGACCAAATTTGAACTCAGGTCCTCCTGATTTCAGGGATGGCATTCTATCCATTGTGCCACTTAGCTGCTCCAACATTACTAATTTTTAACCCATAACCACCACTAATTATACTGAGTGGAGATCAATTTATCTAACTTCCCAGTTTTAGTTCTGTCTTTTGCAGTCGTATAGAAATAGATGGATCCTATTTGGAGCAGTTAGATGGTGCTATATAGAAATCCATCCTCAGATATTTACTACTATGTTTTTGGGGGCAAGTCACTTAACCCCCTTGCCACAGTTTCCACATCTGTAAAATGCTGGAGAAAGTAATAGCAAGTAACTCCAGTATTTTTGCCAAGAAAATTGGGTCATGAAGAGTCTTAAACAGTTGAAATGAAATAACAAAAACAGCAGTTATCCTCTAAGAAAAAGATGGGTAGTTTCTTTAACTGATCCTCATATGGCATGATCTCTGGTCTCACCAACATCCTGACATGTCTCTTTGGACATCTACCAGGCTGTTAATATCTCACCTAAAATTTAGTGTCCAGAGAGAAAAATGTCACACTCCTAATCTTTCCCCTTTCTTAGCTATGGGCATTTTCTTCTTGTCCTTTCTCTGAAATAGGTCTGGCCATGTTAACATTGAAGTTCAAACTATCCTTTTGAACTTATCACATGTTCGGATCCTTCAAACTTGCTCTTATTTGCTGTGGCCTATTCTTATTTCCCTCTCTCTGAACACGTCATTGATGGGAAGTAGCTAGTTGAAGAATTAATCAACACATATTATTGCACCAATTTTATGATGATGGAAACTTAGGGCTACAAAGATTGTCCACATTCACGTAGCTACTTTAGTGATAGATGAAAATCTGAATTTTCTCTCTCCGAGTCCAGGGTTTTTTCCATGAGGCCTCATTGTATGAGTGAATCTCAATGTTTTTTAAAACACAAGTGCCACTAGTTTTAGTTACTTCTAAGGCCTCATGATCATGAAACCTCATGTCATCCAATAGAGAATTATATCAAAGAGAATGGAAATCATTGACATAAAGGAAATACAGCAACTAAATGTCATTTATAAAAGGAGGAACATATCATCTACGCCCAACTCAAGCCATATGATTTTCTTTTTCTCACTGTAATATTTTAAAATGTTAATCATTAAGATGAATAAAATACATTGCCAAGGCAGGAAATAACAGTGTCAGCAGTGTCAACTTTGACTATGAATAACAACTACATATGTGTGTGTGAAAATAGAGGGAGAAAGCATATAGGAAAAGGAAAGCAGAAAAAGGGAAAAAATAAAGCAAATGAACAATAGGAAGAATGAAAAAGGAGGGAAGAAGTGAGAGGGATAGGGAATTGAGAAAGAAAAGAGGGAGAAAGAAAAAGGAAAGGAGAGAAGAAAGGAGGGAGAGAAGAAAAGAAGGGGGTATAAGATAAAGAAAGATTATTTTTTTCTTTGAAGATCTTTTTTTCCTCTGAACTGAAGTACAAAGAGAAAAGATTAGGGCAAAATGTCAGTAATAAACATATGTTTTACATAATGTAATGTTATTTATGACATCAAAGGCCCTGTACCCACTTCCAAATGCCTTACAGCAATAAATAGTATGCACATCTAATAACTAAAACTTTTCTGTTTTTATGAAGAGTAAAGAGCTATTAAATCAATCATTCAGGTTCATCTGTTCCTATGTTATATTGCAGAATATTTTGCATGTTACAGATTAGGAGGAAGGAAAAAGATACATTTTGAAAGTTGTCAGTGATGTGGTCTCCCCTGTTAGACTGGGGACTATTTAGAGAAAGGACTATTTTTGCCTTTCTTTGTATCTGCAGTGATTAGAACAATGCCTGATGTATGATATGTGCTTAATAAATGCTTTTTAACTTGTCTTTCAAGATCCTCACATGTCAAGAGAAATAAGCAACCCTATTGATCATCCAATTCAATCCCAGTATTTTGACATCTGAAGAAAATAAGGACCAAAATGAAGAAAGTTAAAGAATGAATCCATTGCTGACTCTAACAATAAAACATGTCTTCAGAATTCAAGTCAAAGGCTCTGGCCACTAAACTACACTCTCTATTGAAATTATTACCCCCAATAACTAAAGGAGCAAAGGCAAGAAAAAGTACATGGTGACCCAGAGGACAGCTTGAGAGATTGACTGTTAAGTGTTTGAGAAAGGAAGCAATTTGGATACCTTTCCATTTGAGCTGACATCCTGCAGAGAACCACTTTCGATAAATTGCTTCTTTTTTAAGTATAAACAGTCATAGGACGGATCATCAGGAGGTGGTCTTAAGAAAACAACAAGGGAGCTAATGGAGTCTGCTGGCATAATGGCTAAGATAAGGGAAGAGTCTGTTTCAAATAATAATTGCTTAGAGTATTTAGAATTCTGAACGGAAAAGGAACATTTTCCCAAATCCAACCCGTGACCCCAATCCACTTTGGTTCAAACGTATCTTTCTAGTTTAATCAATGTGAGTTGATGACACACTGAAATGAACTAAAGAACAACAGAAATCAAGCTGCTTCCAATTACCATGAGCTTAATATGACCAGATTGCTCCAAGTATTCCCATGGTCCATGCTCTGATCAAAATCTACAGCCTGAAAATTGTTTGTTACTTCTTACTATATACTGAATTTACATATGCCACCCCACACTCCTGGAACCAGCTCTCTATAGCCTGGAATGGAGACAGAAATATGGAGCTGTCTCTTTGTGGGCCTGAAAATTAGTCTATTGAGTCCTATTGCAAACCTGCACAATTTACTTTTTCTCTGCATTCCATTGTCCTTGGTTCAATCAAGTGATTGAACTAGATAATTTTTAAGAGTCTCTGTGTTCAAATGTTGAGTAAGAAATCCTGGGTTGGATTCCTGCTTCCATTAAATATCTGTATGATCTGTAAAGTTGCTTAGTCTGTTTTCTTATTTTCCTGATATGTAACATAAGGAGGTTAGACTTGATCATATTTAAAATCTGCTTTTAATTCTCTCTCCAATACATTGCCAAGTCTTATTGATTGTATCTTTCTCACATTTCTTCTGCTCTGAAACTGCCATCATGTTGATGCGACTTTCTTGGACCACAGCGACTTCCTGAACTGGCTTTCCCACCTCAGTCCCTTCTTCATTAAGCAAGCAAAGTGATCTTCCTGAAGCATGAGCCATGCATCCAACATTGCTTTCTTGCCTCCTCCATCCCCTCCCATCCTCTCTATAAACTCCAGTGACTCCCAAAACAGCCAACATCAAATTTAGAACCGTCTGCTTTTTAAATTCATTCTTAACCTGAACCTTTTTCATCTTTCAGTTTTCTTAAATTTTATTCCCCTCCAAATACCCCATGATCTAATGATACTGGCTTCCTTTCTGTTCCTCACACAAGACACTCCATCTTCCAATTCTGGCCACTTTATGTTGGTTATCCTCCATTCTAGTATTCATTAGAATACTTTTCCTCCTTGTCTTTGTCTCCTGGTTTCACTGGCTTCCTTCAAGTCTCAGTTAATCCCATCTCCTTTAAAAAAAAATAACCTTTTCCAGTCCTCCTTAATACTAAACTAATGGTTTCTCTCTGAGATTACTTTCAATTCATGTTAAATATTCTCTTCCCTGCTATTGCCATCCCATGGTGAAGAACCTGTTTTCTTCATACCTGGTCCATGTAGTAATCTGAGAGTTAGTTTTCCTGTCATATCTCTTTATAATCCATTCCATTCTCCCTTCAGATATCAAATTCATATTCCTAATGTGCAAATCTGACCATCAACCCAAATTCAAAATTTTTCAATGGCTACCTACCACTAAACAATCACACAAGCACACACGTGTGTGCATATATATACATCTCTCTCTCTCTCTCTCTCTCTCTCTCTCTCTATATATATATATATATATATATATATATATATATATATCTCCATCTATCCATTTATCTGTATCATTTCCTGTTTGACATCAAAACGTTTCCTAACTTGATCACTTTCTATATTTTCAGTCTTCTCACCTTTTACTCCCCCAAATATACTCTACAATCCAGGTATACTGGCTTCTATGCTGTTCCTCACAAGACGTTTGATCTCTAGACTATGGATATTTTAACTGATTTTATCTCATGAATGGAATATTTTCACTTCTTTTCTCTGCCTTCTGCTTTCCCTTAGTTTTCTTTAAGTCACAGCTAAAATCTTAACTAAGAGAAGTCTTTCCTGAGCTACTTTCAGGCTTGCCCCTTCCATCTATGATTATCACTAGTTTACATGTATGTGTATATATATATATATAAAATCACCAGTTTAGTGCATGTTCTTTTATTTATCACCAAGTTTTTCATATACAAACATACATACATACATATATCTGTATATGTAATAAACTGATAATAATCATAGTGGGATTATTCTACATATATATACACATATCTATATGTATGTATATAATTATATTTAATTTATGCACACATGTGAATATGTTTATAAATAATTTATGTATATGTTATTAATACATGTATATAAATAAGTATGTAAGTATATATGTACATGCATATAATTGTTTTCATATTGTCTACCTAATTATATTTTTTGCCTTTTTTTAATATCTCTAGAGCAACAAAGGCACAAATTAGGCATTTAATAAATGCTTGCTGACTTACTAAATCTTTTGCTCTCTGCCTGTTAACATTTTCCCCCTCCCTTCAAATGTTTTCTTCACTAAAGGTAAATAGCCAAAGCATAATTATGCTCATTTTACAAATGAAGAAAATGAGAGTATGAGGAAGTAAATGGCTTTCTTGTGATCATACACAGTATGACTATATGCTATTCATACTAATGATTCTCACAACCAGGATTTAAACTTAGATCTCTGTTTACTTTTAGTTCAGTCCCCGTTCCATTAAAATGTACTGCCTTCCAGACACATGAAAATATTTTAGATTAAAGCAAGCAAACAAAAACCTGAGTCCTAGAGAAAGACATTTTTTTTTTTCTGGAAGTGCCATAGATAGCAAGTACAGAGCTATGACTTGACCCCAGGGTTCCTGCCTCCCTGCTCAGTTTCTTTCTACTGTGTATAATAATCTCTAAAAGTTTCCTGAAGTAGACAAAAACACTCTTTACCTCTGAAAAATGTTCCTTGTACATTGTTCCCCTGAAATGAGAATAGTCAAGAGTATATTATAGGCCTTTCATTGCCTGCTGCTATCCTGGAGGACTTAAATCAACATAGAGGACTCCTGGAAGAAGGAGCCCACACAGCAGGCCAAACAAATAGTTCAGATGCAGAGCCTATGCACTCAGTTTATGAGGCTTGAGGTATACTGTTTTTATTCCTCAAAAACTACACCCTGGGGCAGCAAGAAGTACCTGATGATACATCTGTGACAAAACTTCAGGCACGTATCATGTCTGTTACTCTCTAGCCCTTTCCAGGAAAAGCAGAATCACAGAATTTTGGAATGGAAGGGATGGATGTAGAGAGCTTGATCTCCATACTTGAACAAGAAAACATCTGAAAATGGATATGGAGATTTTGTTTGAAAATCTAAAGTGAAGGGGAAATAATTACCTCTAAATAATCCCACTCCACTTTTGAGGTGATGATAATTAAAAACTTAGCTTTGTTTTGCTTCAGTAGTTTGCACTTTTCAATTTCCATCCATTATACCAATTTCTATTCCAGCAGAACAAGTCTATTCCTTGTTCCATAAGATAACCTTTATAGTATTTGAAGGCAGCTAACATCTTCTTTACACAACCCCCTAACACACACACACACACACACACACACACACACACACACACGTTTTCTTTTCTGGGCTTAAGCATCCCTAAATTCTTGAATCAATTGTCTTATATTAGAACTCAAGGCCTTTCACCATTCTTTTTGTTACCCTCTGGATATTCCAGTTAGTCAGTATCTTTTAACTGTGGCATCCCAGACCAAATACAATTCCCTAGATGTATCTTGATTAGAATAGAGCATAGTAAAACAATCACTCTGCTTACCCAATTCATCGTGGTCATCTAGATTTCATTAGCTTTCTTTGTTGCCCTATACATTGCCAACTAACACTAAACTCAGAATCATATTTTTATTTTATACCAAACTTTTAATTTTTTAAGCCACCAAATTAGAAAAGATTTGACCTTGGAGCAAGTGTGATTTAGAAAAGAAGTATATTCACATATTTTTAGAAAACATATCTCTAAGTAAAGTCCTCTTTCCACATTTCTTAGTGTGGAAGAGGACCTGAGTTGTAAAAGAAAAATTAAGACTATCAATCCTACCAAAAATAAGAGAGGGCTGGACTATGGAAAAAGTAAGGAACTGAACAACTATTACTCCAAAATCTAACCTACCAACAGGAAAAAGAGGCTTAAAACAAAGAAGGTGGATATCATATGATTCAAATAATCAGATTTAGATTTGACATGATATCAAAGTGGGAACAGGTTGTGGTTTTGAGATTAGGTTCCTAAGTATTATAGCTGTGCAAAAGTGGAACAACCTCCTCCTTTTAGTCCTTTTCCTCCTGCTGATCCTTTTGTTTTTATTCAAAAGTATTGTATCTTCTCCAATTACATGTAAAGATAGTTTTCAACATTCATTTTTATAAAAATTTGAGTTCCAACTTTTTCTCCTTTCCTTCTTTCCCTCTTCCCTCCTCCTAACAACAGGCAATCTGATGTTAAACAGATTTCCACAGTAGCCTTATTGTTAAAGAAGATTCAGAACAAAAGGGAGCAATCATAAAAAAGAAAAAAAACAGGAAAAAGTGAAAATGGTAATTCAGATTCCAGAGGTCATTCTCTGGATGTGGTCACATTTCCAACACAAGACTCTGGGGTTGTCTTGTATCATTACATTGCTAAGAAAAGCTATATCTATCATAGTTTATCATCACACAGTGCTGCTGTTATGTGCAATAGTCTCCTGGTTCTGCTCACTTTACTCAGCATCAATTCATGAGAGTCTTTCCAAGTTTTTTCTAAAATCCACCTGCTCATCAGGTTTGATAGAACAATTTTGACTCAGGTCTTTATGACTTCAGTTTCTGTGCTCTATCCATTGTACTACCAAGCCCCCTTCAAATATATCAAAACATCATTTCCATGTAATTGGTTCCCTTTGCAGTGTTATACATTTCATCTTATGCACATAAAAACATTCTCTTAAGGAATTCATAAGCTCCAGCAGACTGCCAAAGGTTAAATGTTTAAGAATCGTTAACCCTTTAATAGTTATGACCAACACACACAAAATGATTAAGAGTTTTTATTTATCAAAAATTTATTAACTTTGAAACATAAGGTTTTGCAATGGTCAATGTTGAAAAATCGTTCATTCATATATTTGGAAAATAAAAAGCTTTAAGAAAAAAAAAGAATTTATTAACTGAATGGTAGTTCCTTTGACCTATTGAAGTCATTGCCAATAACACATTTCCAGCAATTCAGTTTTCAATCTGATGTCACATAATAGGGATATGAAGTATTGAATTGGTGGGAGCAAGAGAGCTGATATTCTTCATAAGACTGAGGGGAAAAGTGCCCTTGGTGACTGTCCTGGCTACAGTGGCACCTGAGGACATGAATAATTGATTATGTCAGCATGGTTAAGGCTGTCTTAAGATATTGATTCATAAGGTACAGGATATAATATTATTTTATGGGTAAGAAGTATATGAGCATAGAGCATATTACCTGGTTTGGAGAGAGGATTTTAGGAAGCCAGTATTGTGGAATGAATGCTGAGGGGAACAGGGACAGATCAGATAGAAATCATGGGGCAGTTGCAGAAACCAGGGTGTCAGGTCTGGCACATCCTCCCTTATGCTATTAGTGGGTCATGCAGGAGTGTGTCTGGGTCAGGCTGAGCTGTATCTGCTCCTGCTATTGAGCTCAAACCCATGGTGTATCAACAGAGGGAGGAAATGAGGGTGATGAGTCAGGATTGTTCTAAGACCTGTCTATAACTGCCTACCTAAATATGCCAGATGAGTTTGGTTGTACTTTCTATCCCTAGAGTTCAGGGCCAGTAGGTGGTAACAGTAATGTTAATGTCTAAATCCTGCAAGTTAATGAAAATGTCAAGCAGAGAGATGTGCAGCAGTATCTAAAGAATTAACAGTATGTGTGTCTGTGTATATACATAACACACACATACACACACACACTCTCTCTCTCTCTCTCTCCATATATATTTATTACATGTGTATATTTACTATTTTTGCATACATTCATATTATCTATGCAAACATTATATACATATAACAAACTATATATGCATATATTGATATTATATATGTGCATGTTTTATATATATATAATATACTAAATATATAATATACTAAATATATATATATATATAAATCATGAATATATATTTTCGTTTATACACATGTGTGTGTATATTTACAGGCCTGTACATACAGACCTCATTGTCTCATTTAAACCACCTTACATTCAAATAATAGTTCATGAAGCTGAAGAGAGTAAATGATAGCTCAGGGATTGAAGACACTAGGAAGTATTATCTCTCTTTTAGAAATGAGAAACTACTACTAAATTCCTTCTACCATTGGTCAAAGGGGAATTTTCGTAATATTGGAACATAAAAAAAGTTTGGAAGACTATCCGGAATAGAATCCATTCCCT
This sequence comes from Sarcophilus harrisii, assembly GCF_902635505.1. Taxonomy (NCBI): domain Eukaryota; kingdom Metazoa; phylum Chordata; class Mammalia; order Dasyuromorphia; family Dasyuridae; genus Sarcophilus; species Sarcophilus harrisii. The sequence goes on along the minus strand of NC_045427.1, from coordinate 61,090,054 downwards.
CACCAAAAGAAGCCCAGGTATATTAATAGTTTTCAAATGATGAAGTGAAAGTTATATATAATACAATCATGTACCTGAATACATGTATACACTTGTGCACATATGTACATATACCACAGGAATCACACACACATACTTATCAAATTGGCAAGTGATAAAATAAGGAAAATGATTTGATAATTTGCTTAAATGATAAAGCAATTTGTAATTATACCTCCCAAGTCAGCAAACAGTGTGCATACCTTTTTAAGCCAGGGACATCACTACTAGTCATATACCACAGAGATCTCATAGCCAGAGGGAAAGGACCCTAATGAACAAAAAATTTTATAAGCTGCATTTTTTGTGGTAGTAACAAATTAGAACCAAAGTGGATGCCCATTAACTGGGGAATTGTTGAACAAACTATGATATATAAGTGTAATGGAATACAGTGATACTATAGAAAATAATATATATGACAAATTTAAGAAATCTTAATTTTTATAAGAATTCATAGAGTAAAATGAGTAGAATCAGAATCAGAATCAGAATAATGACCATAAAATACTATTTAAACAAAATACTATTAATACTATTTAATAAGTATTAGGAAGTATAGTATAGTAAGTATACATAGTAAGTATAGTATACGATACTTAGTATATTATGCATAGTAAGTATACATAGTAAGTATACACTTACTAAAATATTATTTAAACAAAATACTATTTTAAACAAAAGCAATTCTAGAAGCCTACAGCTCAGTCTACTGACCAGGCATGACTTCAGAAATCTGATGATGAAACTTGTCATCCACTACCTAATAGAAAGGTGAAGGGCTAGATGTTTAGAATATGAAATACATTTTCAGGCAACACCAGAATAATATGTTTAGTTGACTTTAAATGTGAATGGATTAAATAATATAATATTTTATTAAAGGGTAGACATTAGCTAAAACAAAATTTTAAACATTGCTTACAAGAAAAATATTTAAACAATAAAGATATAATCAGAATAAAAATGAAGTGCTGGAAAAAGAAAAGTTAAAAAACCCAAACTTTTGCTGATTTAACATTTGCAATTTCCTGTATATTTTTTTTCTTCTTTGTAACTCAAAGTATATGTGATAGTTTAATAATTTTATAAAATTTTTAAGTAAAACGTAAAAAATAAAGTGTTATGCAAGAAAATTTCTCCAAATTATCCTTACCATACCTTAAAAAGTATAAAGTATACCTTACTTCCCCCAAAAAGCATAAAGAATTGGAAATTAACTTGTGAAAGAACATGAATCCATAATCAGACAGTTAGTCTTTCTGTGATAGGCAAAGAGGAGCCATTGAAGGATTTTGTATGGGTGGAAACTAAAATAATGAAAATTATGCATTAGGAAGATATCACTGACAAAATGGAAGATAATTTTATCAAGACCAGAAGGGTAGAAGGAGATAGTGGAGTAGATTCTAAGCAGAATGATTATGTTGGAAGCTAGGGTAAAAGTTAATATGAAAAGTGAGATGAGTCTACATTAGAATTATAGCCCTAGAAATGGAAATGAAGGCATCGGCATTAAAGTCATTAACAGGACTTTGTAATTTAAGGTGTATGGATGGGATGAGTAAATTACAGTGAAATCAATAATTCTAAGCCTAAACGGATAGAAGTGTAAGAAAAAGAACAATCATTATCAGAAAAATATTTTCTTTTCTCTCTTTTTTTTTTAAATTGGGGATCATGGTATTAAAGAGAACAAACACAATATTTGGAGTGAAAGGTATTTTGTCTAATTTAATCCACCCACTTTACAATAAGGAAAATGAATCCCAGACATAGTATCCAGATCTCAACTTCAATCACAACTCTATGCTACCTGTGATGAATTAGATTTACATATTCATGAAAAAAACAATCACCTATTAAGTAACCAATAGCAGGCTGATGTGTAAATCAGTAATTTTTGAACTGGAATAGAATCAGAAGTCTAACTCATGTAAGGATACAATTGCTAAGAATACTACAGATTTAATTCAGCTCTGTACCAGTAATGCTTATATCCTCAATGCCATAAAGCCAAAAAGCCATCCAATTGAATTCCACCAACTTTACTCTAGGCAAGAGCATATCTCTAAAGATGCCCAAAAATGAATAATTACCCATGCTACTTTTAAGGCCTGCAGGTTAGAAAGCTTGTTAAATCCTTTTCTTAGTGTTAATCAAACTGGCTGCATACTTAGCAAGCAATTTAAACTGAACCCTAGCACTAGAATTTATAATTCCAAAGGATAAACTTTTCAAAGGGGGAATTTGGAAGAAAGGAATCTAAAATGTTATGACATAGATCACAGAATCTGAGAATTGGAAGGAATAATATATAAGGTATTTGCATTAGAAGCAGCATTACGTATCATAGAGGTTGAATGTTCTTAACTAGATATTCTCAGAGAAATTTTAGGTAGTTCATAAATGTGATTGGGGGAGAAATACATCTTTCTGTCAATACAGTTGGATTCTTTTGTCAGTATATATATATATATACATATATATATATGTATATATATATATATGGATACCATATATGTGTATGCATGTATATGCACATATAAATAAATACACACACACACACACACACACATATATATATATACACACACACATATACACACAGTCATATAGACATTCATATAAGCACACATTCAATTATTTTTTATTTATGCTTTTAAAAACATTCTTTTGTGAAGAATTTTATAGATTTCATCAAAGTACCAAAGGGGCCCAGGACATAAAAAGATTAAAAGCCCCATATCTAGGTTAACATTCCTTGCCTTACAGACAAGAAAACAGATGTCTGAGAAAGTACAGTAGCTGTAACAAGATCACAAAGTGTTTTAATCACATCCTTGTGTTTGATTACAAATCAGCCATTTTTTCTTTATATAACAGTCACATTCCTTCTCCTGTGCTAATTACTTCCACAAGATGAATTCTTAATATATTCATAAAGGATACAAAAGATTCATTTCCTACATGGACATTACCAGACACTTCTCCATGTTATACTCTTTAAGCCACAAAGGATGTAAATTTTGGGATGATGGTTTTCCTATGTTTCCCTTACAAAAATTAGACAGAAAGTTAGTTGATGTACAGATAACTCAACAATGTCTTCCTTTGTCCAAAAATTATTTGAACATACAATGAACATTCCCATTCCAATGATTAGGAGACAGAATCCACAGTTTTTTTTTTTTTTAAGAAGACGTTAATACTACTAACCACATTGAGTTTCAAGAAAACATATTTAAAATATACATGTAGAAATGTTCTCCAGAGTACCTCATAGAAATAGGTTTATTACGAATTAATAAAATGATAGTAAATTATAATAAGATTAATAGAGCCAAAAGCCAATCTGGTTAGTATAATCACAGAACTAAAGATGATTAGTGTTGGAAAATGACTAAGAATATGGCATACTTAAGGACTGAATGAACATTTACTTATCACCAGAGCTAGAAAGGCATTTTTAACATAGAATAGCAGATATACAATATTACAGCTAAAATAAAGTGAAATATGTGGACAGAGTTTTAAAACATACAATGGGGAAAAACAAAATCTTTAAATGTCATCCAGTACAAATTAGTATTTTGCAGATGAGGACATTTAAGCCCAGCAAATGAAAATTACTTGTCTAAAAAGGAGATAGTCATTGGCTGAGTTGGGAATCACTGAAGTCACTAGAGATCGCATTCAGTATAGTGCTAGAAACATATCTGAAATTTCTTTTCAATTTGGTAGAAGATTATATTCTGCTGGCATAGTCTTCAAGAACACAATATAACATTCATGCAGCAATGAGTCCAAATGGAAATTCACAAAATAATATGGTAAATTATCCTTATTGGAACAGCAAGGCATAATGGAGAAACATTGGATTATGGGAATAAGAGGTCCTGGTTTAATGCCTGGTGATCTTAATATTTACACAATTTGGGGTAAATCAGCCTCTCTAGGCATCAAGTTCCTAATTTGTAAAATGAGTTTGGTCTAGATTCTAGAGCAAATCTATATTATCTCTAATTTTTTACAAATCTAAATTGTATGATATTATTTTAAATGTCAACACAATAACTGGTAAACATAAAATTAAGAGTCAGAAGATCTGTCCTGATATGAGTTGGGGTATATGAAGTTGAGCAAGAGATTCACTTATTTGGACCTCAGTTTTCTCATGTTTATAATGCTAAAATTATTGTGCAGTTGTTTTCTGTCAAGTTTACTTCTGCATAACTCCGTTTAGGATTTTCTTGGCAAATATACTGGGATGATTTATTTCCTTTTCAGTTCATTTTACAAAGGAGGAAACTGAGGTAAATAGGGTTAAGTGACTTTCCCAGGGTGACACAGCTAATTAGTATCTGAGGCAAAATTTGAACTCAGAAAGATGAGTCTTTCTGACTTCAGGTTCAGAACCCTATCCACTATACCACTTATCTGCCCCTATGAATACTTATACTTGACCTTTTTAAGTTGGTGATATCACTATACAAATGAGTAAAACTTTTATTTTTCTTACTGTATTTTTCTTTTTTTTTGTATTTTATTTTTCCTACTGTATATTTTGAGGAACAAATCACACAAATGGTATGTGTTCTTTTAATACTGTCTCTGAAAATCCATTTTGGAGAATATTTTCAAGTTTTTACATTTTGAGAATCTATAGTGAACTTAAGCAGTAAGTTACTCATGGGTGGTTATGTCAAAGATATGTCTTTGGAGAGAGAGTTTCAGCCTTTTTCTTCTTTTCTAATTATGCTATATAAGAAAGGTGTTTATTATACCTTCCTAAGAGAGAATAGACAAGACTTAAGGAACTTCCTGAGCCACATTCTATTTTATGACTTACTCATAGTAACAAAGCCAGTATGTCAAAGGCAGAAGTTGAAGCCATATTCTTCTGACTCTCCATTCACTATTCACTTTTTCATTAGAAAATGAGAAAAATAAACATTTTTATTACCATCACGTGGAATTCAATTTGGAGTAAAGTCCATATTTGATAGCAATATGTTGAACTTAGAGACAATGTACCTGGTGCTCTATACTGTCTCAGAGAGAAATTTCCTAAATAAATAAAAACACTCCCCTAAAATCTTCTTCCAATATTTTCCCAATTCCTCCAAGATTCAAATAACTTGAATTTTTAAAGACAAACAAGGAAAGACATGAAATAACTGAAACTTCAAAAGTCTCCATGATCATCTTCAAAGGCAATGCCTAAGTGTACACAGTACTTAAATAAGGGTGTTGGGACTTTCACATCAGGAGTGGTACAAAATATATTGGCCACAAAATGTTTGATCAGGAAATGAGGTGGGTGAGTTATTGAGTAAAAGTAAATAAGCAATGAACAGTCCCATGCTAGAGTGACTCCATAAAATGTTGAACAGAATCATAAAGCAAAGCAAAGTTAAAGACCTAGCAAGGAGATCATGATTCCTTAAGTAAAGACCATTAGACATAGAGTCAAATTGTTGTATTTCCTCTCTATTATTTTTATATGGAAGACTGTATAAACAACAATTATTCTGTACCGGTGTCCTCATCTTGTTAGAAATAGGGCAATTAATTAGTTTTCTAGTTTTAAATTCTATTCATACATGTATATATTAAAACATACCCTCCTGTTTCTTCCTTCAAGAACATTCTGTAGTCAAGAAGTACTTTTAAAACATTATTTTACTTTTACCCATAATGAGCTTGTGACAGGATTGTGTGATTTCTATTTCCCAGACAGACTAAAGATTGCATTAAGTCAGTTGCCCAGTGTCACAAAGTTGAAAAGGAGCTAAGTCTTTTGACTTCTGCTCCTATTTTCTAATTAAGCCATGCTGCATCTGGACAAAGAGAAAGGTTCTTAAATAGTAGTAAGGAAGCAAAGTGAAGAGATTACTGTCTGAACTCAGATGACTTGGATCTAAATTCTGTCTCTGATGTTCACTATCTGTTTGGTAATAATTTACTCAAGGTAGCCAGACTTGGAGTGAAAAAAATATGTATTCAAATCCTGTCTCAGACACTTTCAATAAATGAGATTAATAATAGCACCTATCCATCTCTCAGCTTTATTATGAAAATCAAGCCATATGGCTTTTGTAAAGCAGATTTTTCAAGTGCTATATACATATTAATTATTATTGTTCTTATTGTTCTTTATTTTTAACTAACTCCCCTGGACTTCAGTTCCCTCAGATATTTAATAAGGGAGTTGAATTAAATGGCCTCAGAGATCCCTTATACTTTAAGTTCATCCATGATTTCAGAAAATGGTATGGGGAAATGGTATAGTATCTCATTCTGGTATTGCTGCTGGTTTTCAATCTTGGGAATATCATATAAAATGATAGAATACCAATCTTACTACTTAACTAAATTATAGGGAAGATTCTAAACTTAATTACTTGATTGGCTAGATTAACATCCTTAATTCAGAAGTAGGAAATTTCCATACAGTGAGGCTTTCTGTGGCTTCAAACACTGTCCAAAGCCTCGTCTATTCTTTCACCATTTGCCTGGATATTTATCCATTTCTTTGAAAAGAGAAATTGCTATGTAAATGAAATTTAGCAGGCTTCTATTGACCTGATACCTGAAAAACTGGGTCACTATACTCCTGCAAATATTGGTTTCTTTAGAGGTAAATTGAATTAATCGCTGACAAAGCTGAAATGCCAAAGAGATCCCATCAGAGAAGGAAAAGAAGTTACTGAGTCATAATAAAGTCACAGCCTTCAGCTATTTGAGGTCTTATATCCTCTGGAAATGCAGCAAAGGAAGGAACATAGTCAGTCTGTTACTATTGACATTCTAGGAGGACATGGCTTTAAGTTGGTATTTGGGATGGTCTTCCATAGCACCAGAAAAATCTCATTTCCCTGCTTACTATACTGGAAATTTCTTTAAAAGTGTATCAAACATTTCACTACATTAGCAGTGAACTGAATTTAAAATTATATAGGGGTATGTTTATGTGTGTGTGTGTGTGTGTGGGGAGAAGCACCAAAAGTGCTAAAGCTTATTCACACTCTTCAATGATGGATGAATGAATAATATAATTTTAGTATTAGAAGGGATATGATAGGTCATTCTGATTGAAGTTTTTATCCAATGCAGGCAATATGATTGACAAAAGATGACCAAGTCATTGCTGTCGTGCTCTAGTGATTGGAAAATCATAATATTTTTATAAGTGAATCTTTGCCATTTTTTGTATATGTGTGAGAATGTTTGTCTTATATTGAAATTGCCCCATCATGTAGTGAAAATGGGAAATAACAGATGAGATGTCATACTGATACCTAAATTAAAATAATAGAATCATTAAAAAGACAAATATTTAAAAACCAGAATAGATATTTCATGAAAGATTTGTGGAAGGATATTGACAGGAATTACATCACTTAGAAGACATGGATGAATTGTGATCTACACTTTTGGAGGAAGTATTCCCATCAATTAGAAGGTTAAATATGTTAGACCCAAATATGCCTTCATAAACTTCAACTCCTTAATGCTGATTCTGTCTCTTTATGTGACTCATTTTGATTCAATTCAGCAAGTATTTATTAAAGATATACATGTTCACAGATCTGTAAGAGGTATAGGGAGAAATTAAAAATTGAGGAAAACATGATTACAACTCTCATAGATCTTGAATCTTTTCATTCAATCTATTTAGGCTGTTTCCTTTTGCCTTGGTCAAAACTTAAGATATTTTATAAGAGCAATCACATCTCTACTGTGTGTGTGTGTGTGTGTGTGTGTAGAGTTTAAGTATTTTAAAAAACATTTTTCAAAGATTTTCCAAGGGTAAATGTTGAAGACTGTCTTTGCATGTATTTTGACAACAAAAAGCTATTGTATTTAAAAAACTAAAAAAATATTTTTCAAGTAATAATAATCTCTTTCTCATCTGAACTCTTACCCTACACACACACCATCCCTGCCTTCTCACATTGAAAGAAATAAAAGCAAAAAAAAAAAAACCAAAATATAAAATTTTGGAAAAAAACATAGTTAAGGAAAATGTTTCCATATTCTCCATATCAAAAAAAGAATATTTCATAAAATTTCTAATCTTTGGATTTTCAATTTTAGCATATGTCATATTTGCTGTTGAATTAAGAATATCCAAACCCCTTATTAGTTTTTTTTTCTTTAATCATATTCCTGTTCTCCTATTGATTTTCATAGCAGATTCACAAAAAGTCAGAGTTCAATGGGATCTCAGAGTCAACCTATTCAAGTTGGTACCATGGCTTATTTTTTTATTTAAAGATTATCTAGACACAAGAAAGTGAAGGACATAATGTAAATACAGATCAAGCTTAAAAGTATATATGAATGCATTTTTGCCACAAAAAGTCTGTTATTAAATGCTGATCAGCATATCCCTTGATTTGAGCCAAGTCTTGAAATAATCTAGACATTTTCATAAGAGTTTCCTTTTAAAACATCTTCAAAATATGACCTCCAGTGATGTAGGGAAATCACCACCTCTGTAGCAGACCATTTCCCCTTTCTCCAGTTCTTTAGAAAGTCCTTCTCATATGGATCTGAAATCTTCTTTGGTCATTCCTTGGAATTCTTAGAGGGCATGAGAAAAAAAATTTAAACTTCTTTTTACCTGGCAGAAAATACTTGATGATGGGAATCATGTCCCATCCAAATCTTGCTTTCAAAGAAGATTTTAAAGAAGGAAGAAAGAAGATGCAGTAAGAAATAGTGCTTGTACATGATGGGAAGCAGAGAGAAAACAGGACAGTACAGAGACAAACTTCAATCACTGAAGAATTTTGCTAACATTCAACTCTGCTAGGATTGGTTGTGCAATAGGACTTGGATGTCTACAGTGTGGCCAGTGCTGCTGTAGATATAATGGGTGTATGTCTATAGCAGAAAAAGAATGGAAATAGTTTTACATTTTTTAAAGGCATCTATTCATTTCAAACCCCCCTCCCCCTCTGAAACTCTGTTCCTCTCATCAGCGTAGCAGGAAGTCAAAAGAAACTTTATACATGTGGTCTTGTCTGCAGGTACTTTCCTTCTTTTTTTTTTTTTTTTTTTCCTGAAGCAAGGGGGATTCAGTGACTTGCCTAGAATCACACAGCTAGGAAGTGTTAAGGGTCTGAGACTGGATTTGAATTCAGGTTTTCTTGAATCCAGGGCTATTGTTCTATCCACTGCACAATCTAGCTTCCCCTCAGTAATTTCTTAATATGTAATTTTTTCATGTTGAACTTATATTCTCCTTAATCCCCATAACTCTGTTTGAAACAATAAGTTCTTATGTGATAAATATATGATGAAATGAAGTACTGGAGAATTTGTTTGCAATCATATTTTTTAGTTTGATTAGCATGCAGGACTTCATATTGAATCCCAGTTTCTCAGTGTAGTCTCTCTGGGACTCACTTTCTTCATGTCAAAATGGAAATAATATTTATTCCTCCATCTATCTATTCAAGGATACTGTGGGAATCTTATTTTATAGATTAGTAAATGCTATGGAAATAAGAGATCTAATTTTCTTCCTATTTCTTTTATTCTTCATAAATATTCTTTTACTTCATGCATTGATTTACCCACCCATCCATGCATTCATTTATTCATCCATACATGCATCTATTAATTCAGGCAACAAGTACTAAATGAGCGATCTATTTGTAAGGACCAATGCTAAAAATTATACAAAAGAGACAGAATCACTTATGATTCTACCTTAGCAGAATCATTAATTTATTGCTGGAAAAAAGGGCACATGCACATTTAAAAATAAACTAAAATTTATTCCCAGGAAAATGTGTAGTATAAAGAGTAAATACAAAAGGAATTATTCAAAGAAAGGCCTGTAATGATTATGGAAGATTTCTTAAAGAGGGTAGGTTCTCTGGTGTTGGTGTTTCAATACCTTTGAAAAGCTAATGGTTAAATATTCATTGTAAATATTTGTAACACAAAGCTTGTCAGACTTAAAATTACAACTTACTTCATTGGTTTATTTACTTCAATACTTAAAGTGAAGGAGAAAAAGTTAATTCATATTAAGCTTAAAATGTCATGAGTGATTTTTTCTCCATAAAGGAGTCTGTTATTAACTCTTTACCAACCTACTCTTGAATTTGCCTCATGCATCTTACTCAGCTGAGCATGGAACTCAAGCCATTGCAATAATAATTAAGACAAATAATCACTAGTAATAGGAAACAGATATTGCAATATCTTTAATATACTAACTGATTCCACCCCAAACATGTGAAACTCATGCCATAAAACTAGGGTTTCCTTGATTATTTGTTGTATAAGACAATGGTAGATTTGCTAAGGTAAGTTATTAAGATCAAATAAGATTATAGTAACTATTTGTGTTATTATTACAAATAATGTTATAAATAATGTCACGAAATAGTAGAAAAAACATTGGATCTAAAGTTTGAAAACCTTGATTGTATTCTGCAACTTGTTAATTATGTCACTGTGGACAAAGACAGTTTGCTTTTTGAGAGATGTGGTTTTCTTATATGCAAAATGAAAGACTTAGTCACTAAAGTCCCTTCCAGTTTTAAATGCCTTGATTTTATAAATTAAATGACTTGGATCTGAGGGATCTGAGCCAATATTTCTCTCTCTCTCTCTCTGTCTCTCTCTCTCTTTCTCTCAAACAAAATCTTCAATCTTAGAACCCAGTTGATCTTCACTGAACTATAGGCCTAATGTCAATATAATTGTTGGCTTAGTAATGAGAGCAGGAAAAGTCTATGAAGTAATCATGGGGTAGAATGGAAAAAGGGCAGAAGAAACATCAAGAAAAAGAGAAGAGATGCTCTTGTAGTTTTAATATCCATAAATACAAATATTTATTAAGGTCAAAGATAACCCAAAGATATAATTTAGATTTTTCATGGAGAGAATTGTCAAAGCATGTCAGAAGTTATTAGAAAATGAACTACAATGAGTATGGCCTAAGGATTAAAAGGCTTTATGCTGTGCTAATTGATTCCAAAATGAGAAATGATGTTTTCTTTCATCCCCTGAGCAGACAGCTACCCAAATAAAAATAAAACACACACACACAAGAAAACAATAAAACACACATGACCCTTGAGCTGTGATAAGCTAAACAATCATTGTGAACCGTGTTAAGATTCATGTGTTCTTCCTAGAGTACAACATGTGATATCTTAGATAATACTGTTTTACTAGTGAAGATCACAAGACTCATGTCTCGTTTCTATTTTTATATTATTTACAGTGGACTAAGAATTTCTTTTATGTAAGGATTGGAATAAATGATTATTTAACGTTTCTTCCAACTCTCAAATTCTGAAATTCTGTGACAATATAAAATAAAGGGAGGAAAAATGAAAAATTCCATCTAAATATCCTAAGAAATGTAACAATATTTAATCTACTATGGACAGAACTATGTATATTTGTGTATATATATATATATATATATATATACATACACTTTATGTGTACTTATACAAATATACTTATATTTTCATGTTGTGATATGTGCATATTTATATTGTGTTTTATATATATAATATATATATGTCTATCTATGTTTAATATTACATCAGCAAGAGATGCATTTATCCATTCCTTTCCAATTCTGCCAGTATTTATTTTCCTTGCTACTTTTCATATTTTTTCTAATTTTATGATTATTAGTACAAAGAAATCTTACTTTTCATATACTCAATGTTTATCTAATAGTTGGTTGACTCCTGATGGAGGACTCAGTGCTGTGTATAGCTGTGTATATGAAGACAAAGAGCAAAACAGTTGAATTTCTGAGCCTTTTTTTTTTTTTTAACAACTCTTTGTATAAGGCTTTGCAAATAGGTTCTCAGTGAGTATGTGGACAAAGTAAAAGAGAAATATATCTTGATAAGAGTCACATAGATTAGGCCTTCATAGATTGATTGTGAGTTGCATTTTTGGAGGAAAATTCCAATGAAGGAGGGCACAGATCCACTTAGACAGTTTTAAAAAATACCTAAGGTAGAAGGTTTTAAAAAATCATTGGTAAAAATCTTTTTCTCTTTACAAAATCATACTTTCGTGTCTTTTAAAACCATTTACCTATCATGGACTACATGCTGTATATCTAAATTTTAAAAATTCTTTGTATATTTTAGATGCCAAGTTTTTATCTGACAGATTTCCCATAGATAATTTCCCAATGTTTTATCTTTTAATTGGATATTGTTCACAATGTTTTTTCATGGAATAAATGATATCATATTTCCCCAAAATACTTTGTATTTGTAGAATATATTTTTAAAAAAATATCCTTTTGCAATTAAGTTAACTTGCATTCTTCTGTTTTTTGTAAAGTAAATATTCAACTCTATCACCCAAGTGGAATTCTCTGAGGGATGAAATATAGATCTAAATGCATTTTCTCTAAAACTACTACCCAATTTCCCCAAATAAATCTGCTAAATAATGAATTCCTTCTCCAGGTTTATTTTATAAAGGCTTATCAAACACTAATCTTATGTATGTATTGTTTGGATGTCTGATGAATCTTTTCTGTTTCATTGATCTATTTATGTTTTACCCTGTGGCATATAGTTTTAATGCTAATCCCTTTGTAATGTAGTTCAAAATCTGAGAGTTCAATATTTTCACTTCCAATTTTCAATTTAAAAGCAGAAACTGCTAACAGAATATAAGCCTATGTGCCTTTCACATTGGATGGTCTAAAGGCATCTGAATCATGTCCAAAAGAGAGCATATTATTTCCTCCCAAACTCCCATTTTCTCAACTTAGCAATTATTGTTAAAGATACAAACATACTTCCATATTCTTCGTTCACAAGCTCAATGAATTTCAACTTTTTTCTTGGTTCACCCCACATACCCAACCAGTTGCCAAACATGATTTTGTTTCGTTTATTCATTTATTTAACTATTTTAACTACATCTGTCACGTCTCTTTATCTCTACTCCTCCAGGTACCACCAAAATCCAGGCTTTTATTACCACTTACCTTAGACTACTGCAGTAGTCTAATTAATTCCTCCACTTCAGGTCTCTCGTCATTCCAATTTTTCTTCCACTCAACTACAAAAGAGATCTTCCTAAATGTAAGTCTGACCATATCACCTACTGCTCAGTACACTTCACCGACTCTAATACTACCTCTAGGATCAAATAGAAAGGCATTTGTTTAACATTAAAACTTCACCACAAGGCCCATTTCTACCATTAATACCTTCTTATAACTAACCTTTTCCATGTTTCATAAAATTCAGCCATATTCTCTTTTATTTTTTTTGCAGGTCACTTCCCCTAATGATATAACTTTATTCTGGCTGTTCTTTGGACTTGGAATATTTTTCAGTCCTGGAATGATCTTCCTTCCACCTACCAACTCTTAGAATCCTTGAGTTTAGTTAGTACAAAGTTCTCAAGGAGAGTTTTTCTGAAAGAGACACCCTCTCCAGCTGTTGCTTATGCTATCCCTTCTATGTGTAGGTTCTATCTGCTCTATAATTGTGTGGTTATGTGTACAGCTTTATTTATATATGTTATCTACCAATTAAAATGTAAGCTCTTTTAAGAGCAAGCATTATTTTGGCTTTTACTTTGTATCCCCAACACTTAGTACAATGCCTACCACTTAAACTTAATAAATGCTGATTCATTTACCTATTGATGCATTAAAACCCTACCAAAGGATAATCTCATCATCAGAAAGTTTATTACCAGATTTTCTTGCTTTGTTTTTGCTTCTTTCTTTTCTTATTTTCTTCCTTCCTTCCTTTCTCTCCTCTTCCTCCTTTCTTCTTCTTCTCCTCCTCCTTCTCCTCCACCTCGTTCTCCTCCTCCTCCTCCTCATTCCTCCTTTTCCTCCTTTTTCTCTCTCTCTCTCTCTCTCTCTCTCTCTCTCTCTCTCACTGACTTTCACTTTCAAGGAGCTAGAATCTTCAGGAAGCTGTGACACTATCTACGGAGGTATTTTTTTGTTATTTCATGCCTCATTTGAGGTATTCTTGTCAAAATTCTAAAGTGCTTTGCCATTTCTGTCTTCTCCAGTTCATTTTACAAATACAGAAACTGAGGCAGAGTGAAGTGACTTTCCCAGAGTCACACAGCTAATAGTAAGTGTCTGAGGTCAGTCTTTAATTTAATTCAGGTCTTCCTAACTCCAGTTCTGTTACTCTGTCACTGTGACACTTGAGATACCCCTACTGGGGGATAAAGGACTTCTATCTACATCATTGGATAGATTTCCCACGCTAATGAAAAACAATTAACAAGCACCAGTCATGTACTTTATACTATTTTTGTTTCTACATATCCAAAACCAAAACCAAAATAATCCTTTCCCTAAAGGAACTGATATTATTTCAGAAATAATAACATTTTGCATTCTTTTTTTTTTATGAGTAATTTTTTTTCTCCTTTCTATTCCTAAAAGAAAAGGGGAAAAAAGGAGACAAAAAGAATGGGGAAGGAAGAGAAGGAAAGAAAAGTAAAAAACAACAAAAAAAACAAACTTGTAAAACATGCATAATCAAGCAAAACAAATTGACTATTAACATCTTTGAAGAAGAACCAATTTTCCTACACCTATGTGTAAGATAAAAATTACAAGTATTTTTTTATATTGAAGGGAAAAAAGAGAAAAACCTACAGAAGTTTTTTGATTTACTCATAGTCACATAACTAGTAAGCACAGAGGCAGAATGAAGGACTATTAATTCCTCAGGAATACTAATTCCAACTCAAACACACTTTCCACTATATTATATTGCCTCTGAATCAAAGGGACTAAAATATGCTTTTCATCACTGGAAGGGTTCAAAAAAAGGTGGATTAAACATGTGTTGAGGCCTGTTTTAGTGAAATTCAATCCAATGGATTAAAGGTTCCATGAAATGGCTTTTAATGTTACTTCAAACTCCAATATTGCACAGTTGGACATGATGCCCATAACAACATAGAGGTAATTAATTTTATTCACTTCTTTTGAATGATATGAAATATGTACACCTTCAGTATTATTTGTAATATTTGGGACTTTCATTAGCTTTTATTGCAAAAGGAATTGCTGTTATATTCAGAAATGCCTGGTTAGAGAACATCTGTGTATTTTTTTTCCAAAATTGTTCAGTAACAGGTGAGACTCAGTTTTGATTAGCATTTCAATGAGGAGCCAGCGACTAAATATAATGTCCAAGTTTAGATTAGAATGTTACTCCCTGTCTAGTTTTTTCCACAAACCAGTAGAGTCTGAGCAAATAGACATTTTTCATCCTGTGAAACAAACTGCCTTAAATAACTGATGAAGTGACAACAAGGCAGATAGAGTAAATGCTCCCCCATCAAATGAGGCTAAATTAAATAGAACACCAGCTAATTGCCTTTCCACCAATAAGTGATAAACCCTAGTTAAAATTACATCCTTTTCAGGGTTCTGTCTCAGAGGCCTGTGATTACACCCCACCTGTAGAGGGGAAATCACTTCTGTAGATTGTGAGAAATCACACTCCATTTAGAGAAGTCCCATTCTTGCTGAAAAGCACTGTAAGGAAAATGATACTTCTATAAATGCAAATCCTGTTAATCAACCATTAATATCAGACACCTGATTATTCTTTCTTTTCCACTAACCTTCCTTTGGTGTTTAACTGCAGGAGGATGGTGACCCCGGGCTCTCAAATATGTAGTACATGGTCTGGTCCACCCTAGTGAGCTGGCAAGGTTTTTCATTACAGACCAGTGATGGATTTGGATGACTGAAATCAAAGAAAGAGATCAGCTAAGAGCAGAACACCTCATCCATAGAGGGCTGCTCGCCACAGGTGATGCACTGGGTTGGCCAAGCTAGTTTATTGGCAATCCATTATTTCCAGAGAAAAAAAATACAAGTTTTCTAGTTGGCTTTTTTAAGCTCTTACACCCTGGACACTGCCTGCCATTAGAACCTTCTTAAATTTACTCTCCTCCATGCATCCTGAAGACTAGCCATACCATCCTATTTGTTTCCTTCACCCCACTCTCCATTTCTCATCTCTGCTTTGGTATTTATTGTACTTAATCAAAGAATGTATTTTTTTTCTCCTCTTGAAATCACTGGCTGCTTTCCAGAACCAGGTCCAGTGATAATGGAGATCATTCTGATCTTATAGTCATTTGTATCTCCCTCTCTATATTTACCTTCCTGCTCTTCCACATCTCAAATGGTGACTGTATGTTCATACTTCTTCCCTATTGATATGTAAGCTTCTTGAGGGAAAATACTTTGTTCCCTTTTCCTTTTCTTTCCTAATTTCTTTCTTTCTCTTTTTTCTTCCTTCCTTCCTTTCTTCCTTTCTTTGTTTCTTTTTCTCTTTCTTTTTTTCTTTCTTCCTTCCTTCCTTCCTCTTTCCCTCCCTCCCTTTTTTCTTCCTTCCCTTTTTCCTGTTTTTTTTTCTTTCTCTTCATTCCTTCCTTTCTCTCCTTCTTCCTTTCATTCTTTCTCTTTCTCTCTTCCTTTCTCTCTTATCATCAAAATAGGCACAATGCCTTTCAAATAGTAAGAGATAAATAAATAGTTTGATGATTAATTGGCTTATTACAAGAGGAGGGGTTATAAAGTCTATCAAAATATTTAAGTACCTATTTTGAGAAAAATGCATGGATTATAAAATTAGAGTTAGAAAGAGACAGTCCAAACCTTCACTTTACATTGGAGCAAACTGAGGACATAGTTACAGAATGATACACTTCTGGTCATATCATTATTAAGTAATGAGTCTGGGATTCAAATACTTAGAATCCTCTGATTCTAAAATGACTTAATTTAGATTTGAATCTTGCAATATTTGGGCTATGTGGCACAATAAAATTCTGTACTTGGAGTTGCAATGTTGTTGTTCAGTTATTTTCTAGTCATGTACAAATCTTTGTGACATAATTTGGGGTTTTCTTGGCCAAGATACTGGAGTACTTTTCCATTTCCTTCGTCAACTCAGTTAACAGATGAGGAAATTGAGGTAAACAATGTTAATTGACTTGCCAGAGATCACATGGATTTGGAAATGTCTGAGGCCAGATTAAACTCAGGTCCTCCTGATTTCAGACCTAGCAGATCAATTGTATCCCCTAGCTGGTGGCTGCAAAGAGTGTCACAATGTGCAAGTCACTCTATTAGCTTCCATTTCCTAAGGTGAAAATACCTGCATTATCTATTTTATATGATTGCTATGTGGATTGAGAGAGATAATGTATGTATACTTTAAAGATTTTAAATGATTATACATGTCTCAAATGTCTTAGTGTAGTTTGAAGCTTAATAAGTTATTAAATTATTGTCATGATTTATGGAGAACATTGTATGAATCTTAAAGTGATTCCAATGATACTCTATATATGGGACACCTCTTTTGTTTCCCTGTCCACACATCTTAAATCATCAGATTTGAAATCCAGATCAACTAGCAGATCAACTGTATCCCCTAGCTGGTGGTTGCAAAGAGTGTCACAATGTGCAAGTCACTCTATTAGCTTCCATTTCCTAAGCTGAAAATACCTGCATTATCTATTTTATATGATTACTATGTGGATTGAGAGAGATAATGTATGTATACTTTAAAGATTTTAAATGATTATACATGTCTCAAATGTCTTAGTGTAGTTTGAAGCTTAATAAGTTATTAAATTATTGTCATGATTTATGCAGAACATTGTATGAATCTTAAAGTGATTCCAATGATACTTTATATATGGGACACATCTTTTGTTTCCCTGTCCACACATCTTAAATCATCAGATTTGAAATCCAAAAGATCATGAGAATCACAGATTGTAGTAGCATATGAAAAAATGAGGCAAAATATAACAATTGAACTCGACTAGCTGATGTTAGTATCCTGGCATTGCTTTTCAATACTTGGGCACTATTAGGCAAGATATTACCACCAAAACACTTCTTTGATTGTAAAATCAGAGATTTGTATGAAATATTTAATTGATTCATTATCTCTCAGTACAGATTCAGAGAATATAACTTTCTAGCTTCAGAGGTAATAATACATTAAAGATGACATTCAAAATATGATAAAACATACAAAAAATGAAGCATATTTTAAATTACAACATTTTTCAGTTGATAATTTATTGTTGTTGCTTCATTGTTTTTAGTCATGTCATACTTTTTGAGATTCTATTTGGGGTTTTTCTAGGCAAAGGTACTGAGTGGTTTCCCATTTCCTCTCCAGCTCATTTTTATAGAAGAAGAAACTGGGGCAAATATGATATAGTGACTTGCTCAGGATCACACTAGTAAATGTCTGAGGCCAGATTTGAACCAAAAAAAATGAGTCTTCCTAGCACTCTATTCTGCCTCTTAGCTGTTCTTGTTAATTTATCAATACTGACATTTAACCCAAAGCAAGACTTGATGAAAATGATCAAACCTAAGGTTCAAATCCAAGAAGATGAAGAGAACTGTTCATAAGCATTTATATGGTGCCTTCCACGTCCTGTATTAAGAATTAACTCATTTGATTACTTTACATGATGATGGTGGATGGTGTGATTTGGATCACAATAATATCATTTCTGGCCTTGACGCTTTATAGGGATTCTGTGGTTCTCCTTGGTTTGATTTACTCCCACTGCTCACTGCACCATGGGATCCCTGATCAGTATCATGGGCTCAAGTTCTGGGCTGCTTGAGGGCTATTGTTAGTATTTTTTGATTCATAGCTTGCATCCCCAGGTGGATTTTAACTCTACATGCTGACTGTGCAAATAGATCTTTGCCCTCAGTCATGGGTTTCCTATTGAATGGTGATTTGAATATAGGAAATTTGGACCTAAGGATTCTTTGTCATTTCACAGAGCACAGAGATGCCATTGAAAGAGTTTTGCATTACAGGATCTGACTTTGAATCCATACTATGTCACCAACTACTCGTGAGATATTGTACAAGTCAATGATTTCTCATGTCTTCAGTTTCCTCATTCAAAAAGGAGGGTTTGGATTATATGATTTCTAACTCCTTCCAGTTCTGAATCAGTGAATTGTCCCACCCCAAATTCCACTTATCTCAGTTTCATCCTTGAATGCCCGAGCAGGGTACAATTTCTTTCCCAACTTTCTGTACTTTGTTAGTTTTGTGATTCTTTTCCTTTTTTCTTTTTTTTTTAATTCTTTGTTATAAGTGATGACTTTTATGAATAAGAGAATGGAATATATTCAGAAATTAAGATAATATAAAATATAAGATTTCAATAAAATACTTAAAACATTTTAAATGAGTTTAGTTTAACTACCAACAAAAATAAGAATATGAAGAATGTGTTTTGCTTAAAATTGGATATGTGGCTAAATTGCAACTCATAAAGATGAACTTTTGATATACATATCCAGGGGAAAATAGAACTGAAGAGAGGAATAAGAGAAGACTGGATTACCTTTGGGAAATCGTACAGCACCTTTTAATGACTATAAACTTCTCCCTGTAAGAGAGTCCTATATATATAATATTAATGTCAATATTCATCCAGTGATTCCATAAGACTATATAAATCTTCAGTTTTGAAAGCACTAAGACTGCAGTTAACTGAAAGGACTAAGGAAAGGCATATACACATTGGGGATGAATTGGAAATGACATAAATCAGAGAATTATATGACCATAAAAGAAAAGGGATGGTCAAAGAGCAAACACACAAAAAATTAATGATAGTCATCCTTTAGACTCCATTGTTATCCAAGCAATGTTAGGATAATAATGTCTAGCACTTTAATAGTACTCTTAAGTTTCATCCTCCCAATAATCCTGGGAGGTAGGCGCTATAATTATCCTGATTTTCTGGATAAGGAAACTAAGGCTGAAAGTCTCAGTAACTTGCTCAGGATTATAAAACCCGTAAATGTATGGGGATGAATACGAACATAGATCTTTATAATTCCAGGTTCAGCACTCTAAGCATTGTACCTCCTCCTAGGACCACTTTTTTTTTCAGTGAAAAATCAAGACATCTCTTGAAAGACCTGAGATAATTTGGAGAGCTCCATGAAAGATAGATACAAAAAAAATAGACCAATTGATTGATTGATAGACAGGCAGATAGATAGATAGATAGATGATAGATTCACATGTATGAAGTTATAGACAAGGATCATACAAAATTTGGACTGTGTGATATTTAAAGTTTCTTCCAGCTTTAATTCCAATATGTCTTTCTTCTTCAGTAAAATTTAGAGACATGTAGAGCTTTTTAAAGCTATTGAAATCATAGTAAAATATATCAAAAATAAGTAGGATATTAAAGTAAAAGTGAGATATAAATTGAATCATAGGTGTTTGACAAGAGTTATTGCAGGAAGCACTTATATTGGTAAGATAATAGAGCCTTTCAAATATTAGAGAAGAATCAGAAATTGTTATAGTTTGAAGGAACCTTAGCGATCACTTCAAACCCTTCATTTTTTTTTATCAAAGCTTTTTTATTTTCAAAACATATGCTTAGATAATTTTAAACATTCACCCTTGTAAAACCTGGTGTTCCAAATTTTTCCCTCCCTTCCCCTCACTCCTTCCCCTAGATGGCAAATAATCCAATTTATGTTAAACATGTGCAATTTTTCTATACATACATCTACAATTATCATGCTGCCCAAGAAAAATCAGATCAAAAAGGGGAAAAAAATGAGAAAGAAATAAAAATGTAAGCAAATAACAACAAAAAATGAAAATACTATGTTGTGATTCACACTCAGTTCCTTCCAGTCCTCTCTCTGGGTGCAGATGGCTCTCTTCATCACAAAACCATTGCAATTGGCCTGAACCACCTTATTGTTGTAAAGAGTCACGTCTATCAGAATTGATCATCGTATAACACTGATGTTGCCGTGTACAATGACCTCCTGGTTCTGCTCATTTCACTTAGCATCAGTTCATGAAAATCTCTCCAGGTCTCTCTAAATCCTCTTGATCATTTCTTACAGAACAATAATATTCCATTACAATCATATACCATAACTTATTCAGCCATTCCTCAACTGATGGGCATCCATTCAGTTTCCAGTTTCTTGCCAAGATAAAAAGGGCTGTCACAAACATTTTTTTACATGTGAGTCCTTTTCCCTTTTATATGATTTCTTTGGGATATAGACGCAGTAGAGACAACTGTAGAGGGCCTCAGATAATGGGGGAACTCTGGGCGAGGTATAAGACCCTTTAGCCCAGAGGGAACCTGCTGACAATGTCTAGTTTGGCTCCCCATTTTCCCTTTGATGTTCTCACCTCTCCTGAGAAGTCAACGAGGGCGTGACCAACTGTTATACTAGAGTTCCCCTACTTTCTTTGGCCCTCTACAAGACACTGCTGGATCAAAGGGTATGCACAGTTTGATAGCTATTGGGGCATAATTCCAAATTGTTCTCCAGAATGGTTGGATCAGTTCAGAACTTCACCAACAGTGTATCAGTGTCTCAGTTTTCCCATATCCGCTCCAACATATATCATCATCATTTTAGTCAATTCTGAGAGGTGTGCAGTAATACCTCAGAGTAGTCTTAATTTGCATTTCTCTCATCATTTTAGAGCATTTTTTCATATGTCTAGAAATAAACTCCCTCATTTTTAAAAAGGAGGAAACCAATTTCTGATTTATAATCTCAGTTACTTTTGATGAATTTGAATTCTACTGATCTTGTCTCTGTAGGTAGAATTTCTCTGAGATCAGGGCATATATATTGACATTATTTCCAAATGGCAGATTAATAAGATTTTTGTCCTGAAAGTAACTCTTAGATACTATTTAGTTTAAATCCACCCCTCTTTCCAGCTTTCAGGTGAAACAAAAATAACACACACACACAAGCAAAATAAAAATCCCGAGGCCTAGAAATGGAAAGTGCCCAAAACAGTAAGTGGAAAGGTTGAAATGCAATCCCAGTTTTTGTATGATGAACTCAATGGTATTTTCTGAACAGTTCTTTGTGTCATAAATGAATAATAATCTCCCAGTTGATGGAATACAGTAGTGAGAACTAAGGCTAAAAACATTTAATATGAAAATCAAAAGATAGAGAGACAGAAAAAAAGAGAAAGACAGAAACAGAGAGAGAGAGGGAGATTGGAAGAGAAGAAGAAGAAGAAGAAGAAGAAGAAGAAGAGAGAGAGAGAGAGAGAAACAGATACACAAACAGATATATGGTGGGTGCTGGCTACAATATATTACCAACTTTGACTTGTACATGAAAATTGTAATGAAGGTGACATAAATGATGTATGTGAATAGAATAGAGAGCCACTTAAAAGAGTCAAAAATTACTAGCAATTGTGGGATTTCTATGATCTAACTAAGTGGAGAAAGTTCCCACATAAGTGTTATCTTGGATCATTCAAAATAAAATATTTTAAAGTTAAAACCAATCCTCTAGGAAAAATGGATTTACAGCCTGCAAAAGGAATCTGAACTATCTTGCCAGGGTCTTTTATCTACTCCTAAATTCTAATTGTATTTACACTTCCAAAATACATGTTATTGGCGGAGTTTGATTTGGGATCAATTACAAATCAGAAAACAGAACTTCGTTGTTTTCATTTTTCCCCTTGGATTAATGTGCTATGACTCATCTGAGGCCTTCTTCCTGGGACTCTGTTATTTTATTATTTGTGCTAAGAGTTGTGTGTGGCTTATTTTTTTTTTTTAATCTTTGTGAAAATAAATTAAAGGCATCAGTATTTCCAAATCCTGAGTCAGATTTCCATCTTGTCTAACAGGATGAGAACCTGACCCAGTACTCATACTGATAAGCTGAAACCAGCATCAAAAGACCACTCATTAACTGAATGACAGAGAATGATTGAAGTAGTTTTTATCTAAATAGATGTGATTCACAGTCCAGGGAAATATCTTCCATGAGGAACACCCATCATTTAATTCTAAATCTGAGATCTCAATAGGTCAGTTAATTCCATCTCCCAGCTTCTAATCAAACTTTCCTCAGGAGGAAGAAATCTTTTCTCCTCCTTAATCTACCCACGAGTTTGAGTTTCCATTACCTCACTCAATAATTAGTTCAACTTTTACTCAGGCAATTCAGGATTAACCCAAATTCCTCCAGGTCCACCTTGATTCCAATTGATCTAAGCCTCTTTGGAGACAAATAGTGACAAAAAAACAATTTTCTAGCACTGTCTGTATCAAACATGCAAAGTTTGATACAATAAAATACAAAAGCATTAATTAATCAGCTACAACACAGCTCAACACAGTACAACACTGGCTGGTGGAGAAATTCCTAGCCTCTAAATAGTATGTCAGAAGGAACACTAAATTTGAGAATGAGAAGATCCAGATACCCATGCCAATTCTATTTCACATAAGTTTTGTGATCTTTATAACGTTAAATTCTTTGGATTTCTGTTTCCTCCAATATAAAGGAGCCAATACTCCACAATTCATAATGTTTTTGAATATAATATATTTTACAAATATTTCTATTGTAGAAACACCATTATTATTGTTGTTATTTTAAATATCAAGCTAGTTCTCATCTGTAGGTCC
This sequence comes from Sarcophilus harrisii, assembly GCF_902635505.1. Lineage (NCBI taxonomy): Eukaryota > Metazoa > Chordata > Mammalia > Dasyuromorphia > Dasyuridae > Sarcophilus > Sarcophilus harrisii. The sequence continues at coordinate 61,066,477 of NC_045427.1, read as the reverse complement.
TATAGAGAAGTACTAAAAAAATTTAGAAAATTTCCCTCCCTATCTACCTCCTCAAGAACTATCTCACCACCTAGAACCATTCTTTTCCTTAGCCAAATCCCTACCCCTTCCATTTCTGTCAAAAAGAACCCATGTTTGAATCAACTCAGTTTTTGCTCTTAGAAATGTGGTAGAAATCACTCCCCTAAGACTCTACTTAATATGCTTAAAACCAAAATATTACTCCTTAACCACCAATTCCCTACACATATTGCTCTTGGCAATTAAAATCAAAACTCCTTAAAGGCAGGGTTGTCTTTGCTTTCATAATTGTATCTCTAATACTTAGCATATTTCTGGGGATATAATAAACATTTGACAACTCCTTTCTCATTTATTCATCTAGAAAAAAAGTACTAAGATCCAAAGTGTATATAATAAATAACTGATTGATGGTAAATTTCCTGAATCAATTTCTATTTTTAAAGATAAGAAATATAACTAGAATCTTTTAAGACAGATGCACCATTGATAAGTACTAAATGCAGCTTTATTAGAAAGGCATAGGACTTATTCAGAATTGTGACTATAATGTAATAAGTCTGTGTGATAAAATGAGCTCTAAAACAAAAGTAAGAAAACCTTCAGTTTGTCTAAATTCTTGAAAGGTGGGCCCCAGGGTAGGGTAGAATCTTTCTAATGTGATCTGGCCAAGGCAGAGGACCATAAGTATATCATGTCTTTCACTCTGGAACTTATTATTGATTCAAGCTAAGATCAAATTAACTTTTGTTGCTTTCCATGAAATACTGCTGGCTCATACTGAGCTAAAAATCCACTGAAACCCCTAGATCTTTTCCCTTTTGCACTTGCTAGTTACAGAACATAGATAATTTTAGAGAGATAGAGAGTCTTTCCTATTTTCTAACAATTTACCAGAATCTTATAGTTGGAATGAATACAGAGGCTCTCATGTTCCAATGGGGCCAGAGCAGGATCCCCACATACCCCAACTCCCAATGAGGCTTTTGATTCAATAAGGATCAGTTTTATATTTCCAGGGCTTGAATACATACAGAAGGTATGTCACATGTGGACATTTTATTATGAAACAACAAATCCTTGTGAAATTATAGAATGAGTTACAAGCTACTAGAACAGACATTGTGGCAAATCCTCCCAATTTATTGATGAGGAAACTACAACAAGGCGAAGATAATACTAATTTGGCCAGGGTCCTATAGCTTGTAAATGGCAGAGACAGGATTCAAGTCCAAGTATTACTGATTCTAAAACTAGTACTCTATCCATCACACCAAACTGTATTTCAAGACAAAGTTAACTGCCTCTGGCATGGTGTACCACCGGGATTCCACTGTAAGAGCTGCTGATTCCTATTCAAGGGCCTTCACCGAGTCATGGCATTTTGCTGATAAACGGATGGATCCCTCATCAGACAAGCTGTTTTAGTGACTCCCTGAATGCAGGTTCTTCTCCTCTGTAACTATTACCCCCAAAGCATATGCTGTTAATTTTTCTTCTTAATAAACTGTCTAGTCTAGTTTGGCAACTGTAGCAGTGCTGGAGCTACATTATAAATGGTTTATGCAATGTGGCTATTGTCAGGAACTGTCTTCGAACAACATCAGAACATAATTGAAATGAAATATCTCAATGGTTGTAAACACTGTTTGTCAAGGAATGAAGTGGGAGAAGCACTTTTTTCAAAATTGTTTACTAATAGGCTCTAAAAATATGGATTATTGTGTCACAGCCACAAGTGATAGGCAAGGGGCTATGATGGCTATGATGTATCAGGAGTGTGTGTGTGTGTGTGTGTGTGTGTGTGTGTGTGCATATGTGTCTCTGTGTGTGTCTGTGTGTAAGTGTATCCATTTTGGGAAATCAAGAATCAGGTTTGTTCACATTTTTTAAGACATACTTTCCTTCAGGGAAAAATGGAGTAGGTCTGAAAGGTCCTTGTGAATGTCCAGAGGGACTTGGCAGAAAAAATGGTGTTTTCTGCTTTAAAAAAATCAAAGCCAATCTACAGCACCATAGAACCTTAGGATGAAATAAAGCTCCAAGGCTGTCGTATCCAACTAGCATCTGAAGAAGCAATCCAAGATAAAACGCCTTTCAAATCACTGACAAGCCTTTACTAGAAAATTTCTGGTGAAAAGAACCTTACTTCTTCCACTGACAATCTATTCTACCTTTAGATGATTCAAATTATTAGAAACTTTTTTCTTTACATCAAGCTAAATTTGGACTTCCTGCAACTTCTATTCGTTGTTCTCGTCATTTTTAAGTCTAAGAATTCACATTCAATATTTCTTTAACTTTTTTTTGAAGCAATCAGAGTGAAGTGGTTTATCCTGGCTTATAAAGCTAATAAGTTTCAGAGGTTACATTTGAACTCAGATCCTTTTGACTCCAAAGTCAGTGTTTTATCTATTGTACTACCTAGCAATTTTTAATTTTTATTTTCAAAAGGAAATCAAAGTTATGAATTATATAAATTATTTTGATTTTCAAAAGGAAATCAAGATTATGGATTATATATATCCCCAAAGATTTAATTAACTGCCCTGGGAGTTAGACCAATTATTAACTAGCTTTTAATAAATATTATTATGATTGACAATAACAGAAAAAACATCCAACATAGTTAATAAAAAAGAGGCATTCATATTTGTATCAGACTCTTCTAAGTCCAAAGAAATTGGACTGTTCCACAAAACATGAAGTAGGAAATTGTTACATTTCAATAACACTGATCATTTGTCCATTTATCACCACAAAACTGTGGGCATTAATATGTCATGAACTATAATAGTCCCAAAGGTCAGTGTGGTATAGTGACAAGAGCCTTTGGATTAGTCAGAAGGTCTAAGTTTGCTTGAGTACCTTCTCTTCTTCTTGCTAAATCACAGAATCCCCCAATTTATTAAATTACCTGACTCAAAGATTGGTAATTAATTGCTTTGACCTAAATATAGCACTACTCTAGGCAAGTTTTATAAGAAATCAGCCTTTGACTCTAATATATGTTATATGTGTGTGTGTGTGTGTACACACATATTTATACATATATGTATATATACATATTCATATATATATAACTTTCAGATGAAGCAAAGCGCAGAGGCATAACTGAAGCAAACATTAACAAAATAAGTTCTAAAAAGATCCTGATAGGTTAGCATTATCGATCTAATCTATAGAGGTTCAAAAAAATAAAGTCTTTCATTGTGGATAATAAAAGTAACTGAATCAGTAGATAGTGGGGGGTTTGTTAGGCAAAATAAATAAATGTCCTTTTATTTTTTTAGAGTACAGGTTCAATTTGATTCTTTTCCTCTGCTCCTTCACCATTGTGCCCAGAAGTAAACATTTGAAAGATGGTTGGCCAACTGGGAGGTGTCTATATAGCATCTTTATTCATGAAATAGAGCAAACTACTTTTTTCTTTGAGGAATAGGACAGAAACAAGAATCATCTAACTATTCCTTTTTTTACCATTACATTGAATTCCCAATCCCTATATTTATGCACACCTGCATTTTTGATTTCCTTCACAAGCTAATTGTACAATAATTCAGAGTCTGATTCTTTTTGTACAGCAAAATAATGTTTTGGTTATGTATACTTATTGTGTATCTAAGTTATATTTTAATATATTTAACATCTACTGGTCATCCTGCCATTTAGGGGAGGGGGGTGGGGGGGTAAGAGGTGAAAAATTGGAACAAGAGGTTTGGCAATTGTTAATGCTGTAAAGTTACCCATGTATATATCCTGTAAATAAAAGGCTATTAAATAAAAAAAAAAAGAAAAAAAAAACTATTCCTTTTTTTACACACAGTTAGTTGATTAGTGCTGACCCATTCCAAGCCAAGATGGAAGAAATCCAAGCAAAACAGAAGACTGAACAATTATTGGCTTGCTTTTATTATAAAGTCTTATTGTGATTGGCAATAACAACCAAAAAAAATCTCAAATTTTCACAATGACTGGATGTAAGTTATGTTAGAATGTATTGTACACATGCTATAACTCATGCAATGATGAAAAGAACCCTGTGAGATAGAGCAAGAGTCATTATTATTTCCATCTGATAGGTAAAGTTCCTGAGGCTCTGAGAAGGGAACTTCCCTCCCAAAGTCACAAAATTTTCAAGTTTGGACCCAAGAGAATTATCTGACTTGATTGTTGAGTCACTGCACCTATATAAGCATCTTTACATGTGAAGGACAATGAGCAAAGGACAATGAAAAAAAATATTTTCATCTTTGCCTCAAAGACTGAGAGGAATTATTTTTGAAGCAAAGAAAAACTATTTTGATGAGCCCGTCTTTCAAAGGTAAGTTTGGAGGCAAAACAACAGTGTTCAAACACTCCACATGACTCTGTGCCTTCCTAAACTCTAAAATAGAATCAGACAGAAAGACACATTAAAGGATATTAAAAAAATAACTGTCTTTTATTTAATGTGGAGATGTTTCCCAGAACACTCCGTGTATTCAGAAAATCAGATTTAAAAATACATAAATTTGTTCTCTATTTAAAAATGAAGTCACAGAACAAGAAAGATACTGAACAAAAGAAAAAAAAATAAAAACTTTCTGCTTATGACCACTCAACAATATTTGGAAGTATCCTAGATTTTGAAATTTAAAATATATTTAAAAGGAATGATAAGCTAGCCAGCCTAGTCATTGCCGTTCATCTAAGACCTTTCTAAGAACATTCTAAAAGCTTTATACTACTTCTGTTCTCTCCCTCTAAAGTCTAATATATATCTTACTACAATATTCATTTTTCTTATGCTTACATTTAGTCACATCACACCTTTGATAAGAAATCCTCGTTGATTATCTGTTGTCTGCCAAATTCAAATAACTGATCCATAAAATGAGAGGGTTGTATTAGATGCCTCAGGTACCTACCCTACAATGCTTTGATTTTTCAGTTAATTGATCAGTTAGTCAATATGCAAAAATTAAACAATTATTCTATTCCATGCCCTGTGCTAAACACTGAGGAGACAAGGAAAGGAAAAATAAAAGGAAAACTTGCATGTTTTATGTTATCTACTTGTCTTGTTTTCTTTTTAATATTAGAGTAAACACCATTTTTTGTTTGTTTTGTTTTCCTTTTATTTGAATTTGGAACTTTGTGAAATAAACCGGGAAAGTTAGAAGTGGAAGCTGAGGATGTAGAGCATTCCAGACAGGGCTGGGGGTATTGGAGGATAGAGAGGGAAGAAACCAGCACAAATGCAGAGAGATAAAAAATGGAATGAAATGTGTAAAGATAGCATTTAAGCCAATGTTGCTGAATTGTTTTGTGAGGAAGGAAATAAAATATAAGAAGACTGGAAAAGTAGGAAGGGTCCAACTTGTGATAGGTTTTAAATAATAAACCAAAAATTTTATATTTGATCTTGGAGATAGACAGGACCTGCGGACTCTCTATAATCTATCTGTATCCTGCATTTCTAAGTAATTTCATATTAATTCCTTCTAGATCCACTACTCTATAGCATATCTGAATTTCTCCTCTGCTTCCTGGATATGGCCTATACTTTTAAATCTCCTAAATTGGATTCATATTGTTCCCTATGCCTTGCCCTTCTCTTCCTTCTTCACTTCTGAAATTCTTACTAATTATTTTGAAGTATAACTCAAAAGTTCACTTATATAAAAAAATTCACCTGATCCCCTAGAAGATATAGGTCTTCCTTCACAGGTCTAATAAAGCACTTAGTGTTGTAATTTCTATTTATATAATTATATGAATGTAAATTCAAATATTTATATAAAATAGTTTCTACCTTTTGTTTGGGTAAGCTGTATTTTACTGTCTTGAGACTATAAGCTTCACAAGAATGGAAATCATGGTTTACTTAAAGGAAAATGTTATTTAGTTCTTTGCAACACTGATTTCTTATAGGATATAATTAATAACTACATTTCTTATTATGAAAAAGAAATTCAATTTGTAAAAAGATATTTGGATTTTGTCCCCATTCTGTAGTTTACTAGCAGTATAGCATGCATAGCTTCTTTTCCCACTCCAAACTTCAGTTTGCTTATCTATAAAATCAGAGGTCATGGTAGATTATATATGAGCTCTAAGATCTCGAGTGTATATGATTGTATATAGATTGTATGGGGTTTCTTTTCCAATTCTAAAAGAGTCTTAAATTTTTTTTCTCTTACTTCCATGTTTAGCCTTCTGCCCTTTACTTCCCTGCAATCTCCCAGGTCCACTCCAGTCACAATTAATTGAGAAGAAATTTCAAAATATCCTGTGAGCTTCATTCATTCTTATGAACTGCCTGAGGCACCCTATGCCCCAGAGGACTGATGGACAATTTGGGTTAGTAGCCTCAGGAAGAACTGGTTCTTCTGCCCCTTAAGGAAATGGAGAAAGGCCTGAGTGCTAGTGGCCTATTTCCCTCAGGACCTCTGAGGAGTGACTGCACATCTTTGGCCATTTGCCTGCCTACTTTGGGGATCACTGACTTGTTCCATAAGATTCCCATTCAAGGTAATGTGGAAAAAAAAGGAAGGGAAGAAGAGAGAAGGGACAGGAGAGAAGAAGAATGGAGGGAAGATAAAGGAGGGGTGGGACTGAAGTGTCTTTTACAATTTCCTAGGCTCTAAGAAAGACTGTTCCCATCAATCCTAAACACAATCTTTTCCAGCAAAGTACAAGAGAAATGATTTTCACTGCTCTCAGGAACAATTTTCCCTGTATGAATGATTTTCTCTCATACAATATGGAAGAAGGAAAAAAAAAGCCACAATTTTTTACAAAAGAACTTAACACAAATATTAGATACATCCTATATAATATATCCAATCCAATATAATATAAATGAATTTCATTATTGTTCAGTTGTGTTGGACTCTTTGTGTGCATCCCCATTTAGGTTTTCAAGGTGAATATACAGCAGTGGGGGCCATTTTCTTCTCCAGCTCATTTTGCAGATGAGAAAACTGAGGTAAACAGAGTTAAGTGACCTGCTCAGAATCACAAAGCTCGTAAGTGTCTGATTCCAGATTTGAACTCAGGAAGATGAGTCTTCCTTACTTCAGGACTGGCATTCTTCATCCACTGTACCACCTTATTGCCCCATCTTTCAACTAGACTATTGGAAAAGCCTTCTAATCAGTCTTCCTGAATCAAGTCTCTCTTCACATAAATCCATCCTTAGCTTAGTTGCCAACACGATCACAATCTCTCTCTCTCTCTCAATGTCCCTCTCTCTTTCTCTTTCTCCCTCCCTCTCTGTCTCTGTCTATTTCTCTATGTGTCTGTCTATCTCTCTCTCTTTCTCTCTCTCTTTTCTCTCTCTCTGTCTCTCTGTCTGTTTCTCTCCTGTGTCTCTCTCCTTGTCTGTCTCTGTTGTTCTCTCTTTCCCTCTCTCTCTGTTTCTCTTCTGCCTCTCTCTCCCTCTTTCTCTATCTTTCTCCCCCTTCCACCCTACCCTCCCTCTTACTTTGTGTGTGTGTGTGTATTTTTTTTAAATGTATAAAGGGCATCATTGTTCCTTATTAAAGAATCCTCCAAATTCATTATGAATACCCAGGTTTCAATCTTTGCTGAAGCACCTCCTAACTAGGTGATTTTAAGCAAATTATTCCACTTTTCTGAACTTTCTATCACCTATTAGTAAAGTTATCTCTTATTTATTATAATACTGGGCAGTGCTGTGACCATAAGATGTCAAGGGAAATTCAAGGAAACAACATATAAGTCTATGTCTTCTTCTTCCAGGTGCATATAAAATGGGAAAATGATTGGATTAGGACACCAAAAACTTGTGCTGTTATTCTGTCTTACTGGATACATCATTTGAGGGACAGATAATGGCAGAGATGTTTCACTGAAAAGATGTGTTATCATTCCCAGGGCCCACTAAAGGAGTCGGAGTACAATGGGGACATGTATAATGAAGCAATATTTTTCATATTTTCAATAAGTTTGAAATCCACTGTCTTAAGAAGTAAAGAAATGTTTATATAGAAATATATAACATCAAGTTAGTATATGGTTAAATGCTGTCCCATACACTCTGCCCCTTCAAAAAATCTCTTTTGAATATGCCTTTTGTCTACCTCATTCCTAGCCAGAGCTGAGGCCACAAGTTGGAAAAGGAAGAAAAAGGAATTATGTCCTCACCTTAAAGGTAACATGTATAATGAGAAAGGCATAAATCATGTCTCTGGATATACTGTTTTTAATAAATGGACTGATAGCTCCTTGTCTGGTGAAATAAAGACTTTGGATAACATAAGCAGATGTACGGCTTTGATCTCTAAAAGGTGGGAAATCTAATACCAGCCCCAGAGATGCCATTTTGACTTTGACAATCAGAAAAGAATAGCAAAATCATCAGGTGCCTAGGAAATGTTGGTGTAAGATTTCAAGGAGATATTCATTTCTCCTATTCAGAAAAAGTGGCCCAATCCTAGGGTACAAAGGCAGGGGAAAGCTTCACTTTCTCAACAGCAGGGGAAGTATCTGCTCTATGACCACTTGTTTAAAACAAACAGATAAATAAATACTGTGATTAAAGAGTAAGAAAATAACAATGAACAAAAATTCCCATTCATGAAAATGAACTCATATTAATCATTTCTGCTTACTTAAAAAGGGCTGAAGATTTGAAACTATCCTAGGACTCCAGATAGATAGATATACTCTTAAAAGCAGTATTACATTTTTGTTTTCTACAATCCTTAAAATTATATTTATTTTCACCCATAATGTCTGGTTCTTGAAAAACTTGTCATATGAACACTTTTCTGATAAGATACAATATTCACTTCTTGAAAGGGCAATTGAAATTAATGTCTTTCTTTACCTACCAACAAAGACTAATTCTTAGCCAGTCATTGCTTTCATATCATTTCTAAATACATCTCTGGGGTGAGAGGGAGCCAGCTCAAAGATACTGTATTGTTGACTATCTAGACTTAAGAAAATAATGAAGAAAATGTTAATAATATAGACAATATTTAAAAAGTGAGTCTTATGTATACTTTTTGAGAATCAATTGTTCAACATTTATCACAAAATCCCTGCATATCCTCTGTCTAGTGATGGTTATTATGATCACAAAGGGATTGAATATATAGATCTTATATATATCTTTTCTATTCTCTGGAAGCCTGGGGATAAAGCTATTTTCATTATTTTCCCAATTTCATTTCCAAGATAGTATTCAATTTCACTTGGATGTATGACTTTCAGCAAGTCATTTAACTTTTTTTTTTAATATCATTTACAAAATGAGGGTGCTAGATTAAATAATCTCTGAGGTCCTTTCCAAATCACAATCCTATATTTTTATGATATTTTCTGAATTTACTTCTACTAAAGGTAGAAGAGAACTATAGCATATGCATGATAAAACAGATTAATACTACATACAGTCTTAAAACAGCACAATACATGTTGGAGCTAGGACTTTAGGTCTCACAAGGTGAAAATATAGAATACCAAAGCAATTGAGTACTATATTTATAAAGTACTGCATACAAGATCATAGAAGACAGAAATTTAAAACTACCAGAGACTTTTGCTTAAATGAAGTAATTTAGGAGATTTTCCATTTCTCCCTTACTATTTTGCAGATGGAAAAATCCAGAAAGGGTCACTAAACTATCTATATCAAAGTAATGAAGGAACAGTGGCTAGATATTGGGTCTCCCTAGTCTTAGTTCCACTTTGCACTATTTAAGACACTGAACCCAATCCTAACATATGAGATATGGACAGAGAGCAATTTGTTTATTTACCTTTGCTCACCAATGGGCCATTGAATATCCTGGCAAATTGGAGAACAAAAATCCATATTAAAAATAACAAATACCTTTCTTTCAACAAAAACATTTAGTATTGGTAAACCAAAACCAAAAACAAAAACATCCCCAAAAAGTAGATCAATAGGCAAACTAAATAAGGGAGACAAGAATAAATGTTTTCCAAGATCTATCCCAACTCTGATTCTAGGAACTTTGGTTTAATTATTACAAGAAAATGTGATATTTTGAACAATCCATTCCTCTCCTTGTTTCCTAAAAGAAAGTAAGGACTATGAGAATTAGTTGGAAGGCAGGATAATTATGATGATGTGGCTTTCATTTAATTCTTTATATACACATTATCTTATTTGATCTAAGTAACAACCTTGTATAGTAGATTCTATAGTTATTCCCCTTTTATGGATGAAGAAACCGAGTCATAAATTAAATGACTTGTCAAGGTCACACAAATATTTAGTGTATATGACGAAATTTGAACTCATCTCATTCTATCAGAAGCCTTGCTTTCTATCTACTGTGTTCATATTTCCTGCCATAAGATGTGTAAATTGTGTATTGTTTTTGCTCAGTGATTTCATAAGAAGAAAGTGAATGAAAATATAGTTATTATTGACCTCTTAAGGTAAAATCAAGTTAGTTCTCATCCCATTGTTTCAGATAACATAATGGTTACTGTTAAAAATTGGCTGGCTGCCAGAGATATCCTAATTTTGTCACTATTTATGCTTCTAACATTTCTAATAACAGAATGATATGTAGATAATCTTTCCTGCTCAGTCTAGATTCTGAAGTAGGTAATGCACGTTGTTCAATTCAGTGGGAATTAAGTAAATAAAAATGTTTCTTTTTTTAAAAAAAAACCTTCAAACCAATCAAAATAAATGAGATATTGATTTGCTTTATGGATGGCAAAGCATTTGTAGCAGTCCACTAAAGCAGACTTCTTTTTCTATATGTGAGAAGTTAAATAACTTCTGTAGAATTCAAGGGGCTATGACTTCTAATGAAAGTTTTGTGTCCAAATTATCCAATATATTGTTTGCTTATACCTAATAGTTATTATTGCTTTTTTTTCCATTAGGCTATGAGATCTATAAGAGCATGAAATGGCATTTTTGTTTGCTAGATTTTTTTTTTCTTTCATTGTACCTCTGGTATTTAGCACAGTGCCCAACATAAAGCATATGTTTAGTATTTTTTTAAATTATCTGACTACTAACTTCTGGAACCCTTTACAATGCATAAGAATTAAATCAACCTCACAAAGTTAGAAGTTCTTTCTATTATCTATTCCTTTCTTAAGAGATTCACTAATGGAAATAATACTGGAAGTACAGCCTGGAGTCAAAATTGGTCAGAGAACCATAGGATAAAAGTAATTCAAATTGGAAGATATTTTAGAGATATAATTAGAGATATTTTAGAGATTATATTATTCACATCATCACAGAAAGGAGCTATCTTAGAGAACCTATAACCTAAACTAGTTTTACAGGTGAATAGATCTATCTTACACTCTCCTGTCAAACAGACCAATGCAAAGAGCAATAAAGCAACAGAGTAGTAACTGTGAGGAAATGTGGTGTAGTAGAAATAGAGTCAGATTAGAAATCAGAAGTCTTCAGTTTTAATCTTGACTCTGTTCATAATGTCAGAGAGAGAAGAAATCAGAAAAGTTCTCTGCTTTACACTCAATACTGAAGTGTTAATGATTCCTACAGTTATCCCCAATATGTGCAAGAGATGGCATCCAGTCATTTCTAGGAGACTACTAATGGAGAAGGAAGACACTACTAGTAGAAGTAATTTATTACATTTTAGTGTAGCTCTGGTTGGAGGCAGCATTCCCTGACATTATTTCTCTACTTTAAATGACTCCCAGATCTGTACACATCTTGCTCCAATCTCATCTTAAATCTTCAGTCCCAGATCGCCAGTTGTCTATGAGATATTTAGAATAAGATATTCTAGAGATTTCAACATGTCCTAAACTGAATTCATTATCTTTCCTCTTAAACCTTTTCCTTTTTCAAATTCTCTTTTTCTGCTAAAGGTACCACTATTCTTCTCTCTGAGAATCATCTACAATCTTAATTCACCCCCGCCTCACATATTCAGTTCCCAGATGTTTCCCTTTCTATGACTTCTAACATTTTATGGCATTTCTCCCACTCAATCCGCCCACACAAAATGCGTTAGTTTAGATTCTTATTACCAGCAGTCTCTTAATTAGTCTCCCTGCATCAAATCTTTTCCCATTTAATTCAATATACTATTATCAAAGTAATTTTATTCAATATCTGACCATATTTGACCATTTGAACCCTCTATTCAACCAACTCTAGTGATTTGTAATTGCTTCTAGAATAAAATAAAAAAGTATTCTGCTTATCTTTTAAAATCTTACTCAATCTGACTCCAACCTATGTCTCCAAGATCTTTCTACTCAAACATCCAGACAGTGGGGCTTATCCCTCTATTCCTCATGAATAATATTATTTCCATTCATCTGAGTATTTTCCCTGGCTGTCCTACATATTCCTAATTATTTCTTTTTTTTCCAGCTCTGATTTACAGAATACTCCTCTTTCTTCAAGAAGCAGTCATCTCAGGCACCATCCTCAGCAGGAAGTGCTCCCTTATCCATGCAACAACTAGTGCTTTCTCTTCTAAATACCTTGTTTTAACTACATTTTATGCATTTGCCTAAATTAACTTTATGTGTATAATATATATTTTACATATTCATTTGTTCAATTAAAATGAAAACTGATTGTGAACAATGATTTGTTTCATTCTTTGTGTTTTCAATGTACCTAGAGCACAGTACCTGTTAAATACTTAGTGCTTAACAAATAATTGATAATTCATATATTGATTATATTGGGTTGGAATTGTCCTCTCTGATTTTCTTATGCCAAGGAAAACAAGTTTAATTCATCTTTCCCATGATAACCTGTCAAATATCTAAAGATGATGAATATATTCCCCTTATATCTTCTCTTATGTAGGCTAAGTTTCTCTATTACTCCAGTTTATGTTTTTATGACATGGGTTTGAGTCCCTTCACAATTATGTCTAAAATTTAATGCATTGGTATTGATCTTGAAATGGGGGTTCACAGAATTAAAAAAAAAACTCCAGATTGATTCATTCTAGAATTGCAGAAAGTAGGGGTGATCTTGCTTTATATCTGTCACTTGTATCTATTAATGCAGATTCAAGCAAGCTTTAGGAATTTCTTTCTCCATTCCACTGACTCACATGAGACTCAAGCATTACTACCCAGTCCTGTAAAATAAAGTAATTAGACTAGACAGCTTTAAACTCTATGAATCTATGAACGTCAATGGACTTTAGCTGGAGAGCTAATTATGTTAACACAAACACTAGCTTTCAGAAGATTATGTTCCACCCCCCTCTCAAATATTTCCATATAGAGGAATTATAAATTATTCCATTTTTGACCTTTGGAATGGCAGTTATGCCAGACACACAACTATCGAAAATTTGTTCCTCTTCATTTCTGGATGAAACAATCCAGTAGATTTCCTCAAAAAATTAAATATAAGCTCTTAATACTTAACTTCTGACTCCTTCCCATTGATGCCTAATTCTAATTGTCTAATTCTCCTAGAAAATGTCAGGCAGGAAGCCTATTGAAATGTTCAAAGGGACTGTGAAGCAGAGGGCCCCAATTTCTCTGCCAGAAATAAAACAATCATCATTCAAGGACATTTCCCCCAGCATGAGACATCTGTCAAGTAGAGATTTAGTATAAGTGAATGTAAAATATATGGATGGGTTAGGAGCAATATATACAATTTCAGAATTATATGGGAGCATTCCTTATCAACATCTCTGTGGTTATGGCAGGAGTTTAGTTCTCATTTTATGAAGAATCCATTTATTGATTTGTTTTCAGCACATATTTATGAAATCATAGAGATCTAGGTACTGAGGATCATGGAGTCATAAATTTAGAACAGCAAAAGACATGGAATGATCTAATCCAACTTTCTTGCTTTACAGATGAAGAAATAGGAAACGAGAGAATTTGACCTACATTCTTTAGATTTTAGGTGTTATAATTGGCAGAAAATCCTCAGAGTCCAAATTTTATGTCTTTCCATGATACCATATTACTTTTGCCAAGGTCTCCAACTAAAAATATACTAATACTTTTAATAAAGTGATATTATAATTTTAGAATTAGTTGAAAGAAACTAAGAATGTTTATCTCCAAGAAGTCAGGAAAATTCAGTAAAAGACATGAAAAGTAACTATAGGCATTTGAAGGACTATCCCATAGAAGAAGGAATATACTTGTACTTGGAGCCACTGGACGGATCTAACTGTAAAAAGTTAAAGTTGCAGAAAGATAAATTATGATTGAGACATCAAATGTTTTCCTAAAAATAAGACATATCTAAAATGGGCATAGTGGGTTCTTTCACTGGAAAACATTAAATAAAATCTCAGTATGTACTTGTACGATTCTTACTTGTCTAGGACAAAGAGTTTTAAGCTTTTTCATGTATTTCATTGACCAATATGGAAGTCTGAGAAAGCATATTAACCCTCTTTCATAATATGCTTTTGTTAATGTATAAAATATAAAATAAAATATACAAAATCACAAAGGAAACATTATAAAAAGATACATTTGCATATATATTTGTATATATGCACATATATTTCTGTGCATGTTTTCATATGTGTAGATTTTCTGGACTGATGGCCTCTCTTAACAGAAGAGTAAGAAGAGATTTGCCTAAATATCATCAAGATCACAAGTTCATAATTTAAATTACAACCCAGTTCTCCTGTTCTCCACACTAGTTCCCAAGGTTAAAGATAACTGATGGCTATAATCTCTCCTCCCAGCTCCCTTCTAACCACTCAACAAAATATCTTCCTTACCTTAGTAGAAAAAGCTATTTTTAAAAGGACCCTCTGAGATTCCATTTGAAAAGAAACAAGATTTTATCTGCAGTTCAGCCTGTCCAGCTAATTTTTCCAGCCTGGCTTCAGGAGGATGAGAGCTAGCCCAGTGGGATCAGCTCCCTGCTTTCTGACTCTTCCCAAGTCAAAGACCCCCATCACCTTCTTGAGTAAAGATCTAGAAAAGGTCACAGTGCTGTCAGACTGATGTAGTAGCCTTTCAGAAAGGAGGTGACCCCCCTGCTGTTTGCCTTTGAGGCAGCATATTAGACAAGGGTTCTGACATTGCCAGAGCAATGAAATCTCACTTAGTGGCTACTTCTGTAATAATCACATTAATCAGAGGCCAGTAAGGCAAGCATTCCAAAACAATCCTTCTCAAATAAGGGTAGACCCTGCCAATATCATGGTGTGCTGGAAAAAAATCAAGGGTCTAGAAGTCATGAAACTAATCATGGCTCTACCTCTTAATGCTAATAACTGCCATTTATATACCATGTCAAAGTATGCAGAGAATGTTACATGAATTAGCTTATTTTTGATGCACCATGCCTGGAGAATTGCAAATGCTGAATCAAGCAAATGCTTATTTACTTAACAATAACTCTGTGAAGAAAGCATAAATGTACCCATTTTGTATATGTGGTAACAAATTTTGCAAGTTTAAGCCAGAAAGTGATGAAGACATGATAAAGATTTTTCTGACTGAATTCAGTATTCCAGTAATCCTCTCTAACTATATCATACTACCTTCTTTAGTAAACCTCTTAATCTCTCTGGGCCTCAGTTTCCTTCTCCCTATAATGAGACTGAATTTGGTTCCTTCCTGCATTAATAAGTTTATTTTCAGTCATTTCAGTGGTGTCTGCCCCTTCATAACCCCATTTGGGATTTTCTTGACAAAAATACTGAAGTTGCCATGGTCTTTTTCATGGCAGATGAGAGAGATGAGAAAGCAGGTTTAGTAGGTAACAATTAGTTGGATACCATACTAGTTTCTCAGAGTAAAAGGCTTTATTGTCATATAAAGCAGGATGAAAGCAAGCAGCATCGGGACTGGTTGCCTCAGAAGATACTTCAGGATGGGTAATTTATATATGGAAAGGTAGGGCTAGAGAAGGAGATGTTTACTCTTTGCTTATTGGTTAGACTCTCTTAAGGGAAATGTTTACTTCTTAACCATTGACAAAATTTTAAGAAAAACAAGAAATAGAAACAAGTAACAGGACCCAAGCTTCCTAGCATACTGTCTACTAGGTCTTAAGTTTCTTTGAACCTGGGTGTATTATTAACCAAGTCCTGTTTACCACAAGTCCTCTCCATCAGTCCTGGTGGGCAACAACATTTTTTTTCTTCACTTACCCCTAATTACAAACAAGCCCTGCTGGGACCCGTTCCAAAATTACTTGCCCAGGTCACAGGGCTAGTAAGTTTTTTAGACTCAATGTCTGACATTCTATGTACTGTGCCACCTAGCTGCCCCTATTTATATTTCTATAAAAATTACTTCCATGAAAACACGTGAGGATAAAGAAGTATATTTTGGAGGGCAGTTAGCTCCTGATCACAAAATACAATTGAAGAGACCTTAGAGATCAATTATCGAAATACCCTCATTTTATAGATGAAGAAATCAAAGCTCAGAGAGGTGCAATGGTCACATAAGATCCCACAGTATATAAAGGTCAAAGACTGGAAAATAGGTCTGCAGACTACAAGTCTGGTGACCTTTTCATCACATTATGGTATTGTCATCAACCCCCAAGGCTAAGGTTGAAAGTTAATAGGCTGAATCATGTCACAGCAGGTGTTAAAATGGGGTTTGGATATAATTGGTTAATAGCATCATTTGGAAATAACTTCCAACAGGGCAACCTTACACAGGATGTGACTAGGAAGTAGGAAAATAATTGTGGAGATTCGAAAACTAAGACAAGTGGGAAAAGTTCCCAGATCAAAGATAGCAGATAGGAAGTTGAACCTAGATATCTAAGCAGGATCACACATTCTGGATAGCATGGAATAGGCTTACCTTCTTCACCCATTGGATACTTGTTGCCAATTTCTGTAACACACACCACCCATTGGATTGATCGCTTAATGAATCACCACAAAAATCACTCTCCTGGGACTGCTTGTCCAAAAATCGTAGATCTGGCTATAAGGAAGGAAAAGTCCATGAGTTATTTAATAAGACAAAAACCAAGAAACCAACATTAAGCAGAAAGTTATCCAAAATATCAATGTAGAGTATTTGGACAGTGTGGTATTGGTATGAGTATGAACTTGATTTGTAATCAGTAATTACTTAATATTTATGACCTTAAGTTTTTTCATTTGTATCAATCAATTAATGAATCAATCAACATTTATTTAAAATCTACTATGTCACGGTTTAATGGTGCTAAAGATATAATAATAAAAATGAACCAGTCTCTGCTCTCATGGAGCTTACATTATGACAGGAAAAATTTTATATATATATATACCCAAAAAAGGTAATTTTGAGTAAGAATGATTGACTAGGAGTTGGAGGGTTAAGTCAAAAGTTCGTTTAAAGAGTAATATTGGAACTGGTCTTGGAAAGAATAGAGGAAAAGATATGTTAAAGCTGGCTCTAACTGGAATGGAAGAGACAATTGCTAAATTTTCAGTGTGAGCATTTATATCAATTGCTATAAATTAATGCTTATTGTATAGTTGGTTTCTAGATTTAAAAACAAAATAATAAAGTATATATGTACATCTTTCCACCTGCCCATCCTCCACCCCAGGCCAATCATTTAACATGTATCAGCATATCCACTATGATATTCAATAAACATTGGTTTGGCTTAGCAAGAGTAGGAATAAAAGCATCAGAGCTTACAGTCATCACCTGACTGGAGGCCTAGTGACTGTAGACTAATGGTAGTAACTGGCATTTATATAGGTTTTAAGGTTTTCAAAATGCTTTACAATCATCATCTCAATCTCAAATAAGACTTCTAAAATGAAGAAGTGAGGAAGGAGCATAATCCAGGTATGAGAAATATCCTGTACAAAGTCAAGGAGGTTGGAGATGCAGCATGTGTGAGAAGCATCAAAAGGAACAATGTAGTTGGATGATAGAATAAGTGTAAAATAATAACTAACATTTGTTGTAATTAAGTGGTATCTTGGATAGGGTAGTAGGCCTGGAATCAAAAATAAAAATTCAGCCTCAGACCCTAATTACATGACCCTGGGTAAGTCATATAATTTGCTTCAGTTTCCTCAACTGGAAAATGGGAATAGTAATAGCACAACCTCACAGGGTTATTGTGGGGATCAAATGAAACAATATTTGTAAAAGGCCTGTCACAGTTCCTGGAATATAATAGTTATGATACAAAGATAGCTAGATGGATGGATGGATGTGTGGATAGATGTGTAGACTGATTAGACAGAAAGATAGAGATAGATGTTATTATATATGCTATATGTAATATATATGTTATAATAATTATAATATATAATGTGCAATTACACATGCTATATTTGTTATTCTTAATATTTTACCAAATGCTTTCTTCATAACAATCCTATGAGATAGTTACTTAGTTTGCTATTAACAGATATAAAAAGTTAAGATATATAGAAAGAGAAATGACTAACAGGCTCACAGACAATACATGAACCCTTGTCACATGTCTTCAAAATAATTTATCATTTTCCTTTTCTCTCTAAGTTTACTTTCAACTCTTGAATTCTATTTTCTCTATTTTTTCTAATATCTACCTAAGTATACCACAAAGAGTCAGTGCTTTATACATATTAGTAAAGAGAATGAATCAGCAAGAAAAGACAATAAATAGACGCTGGGACATGGGACCAACAATTAATGCATAGAATGAAAAAGGCTGCCTATGTTTGATACATAAAAAAGCTTATTTATCTCTTAATCATCAAGCATTAATTATACATTTAGAATATGCCAGACACCAAACACTATGCTACATAATGAGACACAAAGATAGAAGAAAAAAACAAGAGTCCCTTTCTTAGAAGGAAATGATATACAAATAACTATGTATATGCAAGATATATATGCTCATATATATATACATAGATAAGTATATACTATATATACAAATATCTATGTAGATGAATATACTCATACATGCATATCCACCCATAGAAGATAATCGTATAAAGAAGGCAAAGGCATCTAGAAAAGGAGAGAAATCAGGAAAAGTCTCTTGCAGCTGGTGTCAGGATACAAGGATGATGGAGATAATTGGGTATTCCTTGAGTTTATTAGGTAAGGGAGTAAAATAATCAGACTTGTACTTTGGTAAAATGATATGCGCAGATGATTAGAGCGTGATTTGGAATGAATTCTTTTTCAAACAAAATTTGAGGTGATTCCAGAATAACTACTTTGTAATTCTTTCAGATATATGATAGACAATCTGATGTTAAATTGAACTTCAAAATAGAATTTATGTCTGGATACGTTATCATGCAACAATCTACATAGAAATAATACAACTCATAGCAACTGAAGAAATCAATAAGAAAAATGATAAAGAAGGAAAAGAGACAACTACCCAAGTCAAGTTGTCAGAGCCCATTCATGATTAGTAATTATGTCTTGAATGAAGATTTAAAAATGTGAAAAGAAACACTTCTGTGCAAGACTATAGTACTGATTCATAGGCATACAGGATTCTAAATTGTGAAAAAGGTCTTAGAAATCCAATACCCATTGTTTTGATTTTACAAACAAGAAAATGGATGCCCAGAGAGAATAAGTGATATGTTCATTGTCACACAGAAAGTCAGAAATGGAAGAAACCTAAAAAAAATTTTTTTAAATTCACAATTGATTTTTGGTTTAGCCTAGGGTATTTCTTTAAACTCCTTCTGGCCTAAGGTGTTTAGGATTTGATGAAAGGTAAGAGATGGAATCCAATAATTTCGCATATAATAATAGCCTCTTGATAAAGGATCCCACTGTACCAATATTTCCCTTTCTGTTTTCTTCTGTAAAACACAGGGATTGAAATAATTTATCTCTCAAGCTCTTCTTCATATCTAAATTCCATCCCATGATCCTAAGACTATTTTGCAAAAGCAATCCAATTTACTCCTTTGGGATCTTCTGTGTACAATAATCCACTGCTCTAAGACACTCTCGGAAGATTTCTCTTATAGATAGAAAAAACAATAAGACAAAATAATCCCTTCCTCTACTCTAAAATTCCCCCAAATGGAAGGGTAAGAGTCTTGATGGCTGAGTAAAAGGAAGTGGTTAATTCTAACCCCTTTTCCATCTCTCAGTATTCCCTTTCATTGGGTTCATAATGGTCTGACTTTGAACCTGGGAATCTGATAATTGGCCTGAAAAGCAGAGGGGAAATTGCTCAATTTCAAAGAGTTAAAAAGAACAAATGAATGACATTTTCCAACAGAAAGGCCTGATGTCTGCTTTTCCAAGCCAATTCAGAGAGAAATTAGAGGCCTTCAACACCCTCCCACTGTGACAGATTTTTTTTGAAGTTCGCTCAACTTTCCAGCATCCAGAAACCTATCTCCACCTTAAGTCTCTAAAATAATCTTTCAGTTTCACCCACCCGAAATCTCTAAAATAAATCTCACTTTTACAGTTCAATAGATTGAGCCAAGTCATTTCACAGCTGTCCTTCATTGAAGATGAGAGAATGCTTCTTGCTGTAGTTGCAACTCAGATCTGAACTAAGATGTGCATGTACCTTCAGCTAAAACATTCTCATGTCATTCCTTGATCTTTTGAACAGTTCAAGGGTCATTAAGGAAAGTTGGAAGCACAAATACTAGGGACTTATATGCTATGAGGGACCAAGGCTGTATCTACACAGGAGTAACAAGCTTGTCACTAATCTTTTGTGGAATAAAATTTCGGAAATGTCCTTAGAGATGATTTACTCTAACCCTCCTTTCACAAAGAGGGAACTTCAGAAGTTAACAGAAGCAGTAAGGTATATGGATAAAGCAATTATATTTGTTTAACATCCTACCTTAAATTGAGATGAAGATGAAAGAAAGGAACATTGATTAAGCACCTACAATGTGCTAAGAACTTTACAAATATCTTTTCATTTGATCCTCACAACAATCCTGAAGGTTGCTGATTTAATTATGCTCATTTTAATGTGGACAAAACATTGAGGCAGACAGAGATTAAGTGACTTGCCCAGCATCACACAGACTCCAGGCTTATCTTTCAATCTACTGTGCTATCTAATTTACTCAGAGGCCTTAAAGTCATGTAAAGTTGGGAGTTTAGAGTACATAGTATGTTCCAAGTTTGGAATAAGAATAATAGGAGCTCAAATTCTGCCCCAGAAATTCATTATCCATCTGACCTTGTAGAAAACACTCAATCTCAGCCTTAGTGTCCTTATTATAAATTATAAAAGCACCTAACTCATACGGTTACTTAGAGCCTCAAAGACAATATATATTTATACATATGGTCTTGTGTCCCTGAGTGCTATCTACGATTATTTGTCCAATTTCCCTCTTTTTATAGAGAAATAAATTGAGGCCTAGAAAGGTTAAATAATTTGTCCAAAATTATATAGGCAGTAATGCACATAGCTGATTTAGAATTCAAAGCTAGGGTGTTCTGATTCCAAACCAATATTCTTTTCAATGAAATAAAATTTCTGCTCCTAATTAGTAGCACTTTACCCAACTTCTTCCTTATTGTAGCTTTAAGAAGAATTATTTCTCCCACTACATATAAAGAGGCACAAATATGTCTGAGATTTCCATATTTCCCAAAGATGTCCTGCAAAAATCTTTTTTATTGAATAATCTTTCAATTAAGAGAGTGAACAGAAAAGTTCAATAAATGAGTGGCAGCCACATTTGTCCAGACCAGCCCTCAGTTCCAGTTGCTTTCACAAAGTAGAGAAAGGAAAAGAGGGGGTTGAATGTTGGGGTGGGGGGAGGGAACAAGAAAATTAATGAAGTCAGTTCGTGTCTGTAACACCTTTCTTAAAAAGTGTTTGAACATTCCGACATCTAAGTTGGTCTTCAAGCTTTTAGCAGAGTCGTTGAGAGAACAGAGAGTTCATTATGTCTAAGAGGGCTGTAAAGGTATATTATGACATTTTCGTTCAGATCTGCTGTTTTTGACATGACATTCTTGACTGGAATTCTCATCTTCCCTCTCCTCCCCCATACCTCCTGACTCTTCCTTGTCATTAAATCATTTGTTACAAATTCACTTCCCTTATGAGCCCATCTGTCCTCCATTTCTGTATCATGTTCCCTTATCTTTCTATTCCTTAAATATCAAAGGGTTCTTAATACCATTAGCATCACCTCAGACCACAATTCTATGACTTTCTGGCAATTGATACTGTAAAAAAACAAAAAAAACAAAACTTTGCTAATTCCAGTACCAAATCTCTTAAAGGATTTAAATTTTATATTTGCCTAGTATTCAGTTTGCTGCTACATGAAATCCTTACAAACTAAGAAAGTGACAGGAATCAGCTCTAATGACTTAATGGGGAAACTGAAACACAAAAAAGAACAGTCGTGTCCATGATTAATTTCATGTGTCAAAAATCATTAGGGTAAGAGGCATGAGACTCATATTTTCATCTTTGTTCTTAACCATATACTAGACTTTATTTCCTTACATGTTTTGCTTCTGGGACAGACTTTTCTTTTGGTTACATGTTCTAATGTTCTATGCTCCAAGCATATAAATGCAACATATTAAATTTCTTACTAGTTTAAGGGGATCTTCCAATATTCCTTTCTTATCTAACATCTGTGACTCAAAAGTAAGCAGGTTTGTGTCAAAGATTAGAAGTCAGGGCACATCCTGTACTTGAAAAAAAACTGCCAATAATATCTGTGACATTCTACCCATACTACCTTCCTCAATAATCAAGTTGTTACAACATTTTCCTCTGCTACAGATAAGTTTGAAATCTCACACAGAAGATATCAGGGTAGAGGAAGTGTTCCATAATTCAATTTAGAAGGTTTGAATCATTTCACAATTTGCTATATTCTATGATAAAAAATCATCAACTGTGATTTCCAGATCTTCTTCTATATATGGTTTACTGATTTTCTTTGTTATGATACAAACTTGATCTTTCCCACTTATCATCATTGTGGGATTCTCTAATTCATCTCTGACTCATGTGCAAGATTGGCGAACCCTAGTTTTCAGTCCTAAACTGAAATCATCCAAGGAGTAATCATCATCAGACAAAAATGTAAGAGAATGAGAATCACAAAATTCTGGCAATGGAAGGAAACTGGAAACAGAAAAGTAGAATACAGAACATTTAGAACCAATAGAAGACTTACAAGGTAAAATGTTGTTACGGGAAGACACATTAAAAACACATATCAGTAGAGTTGGTAAAGAGCTTAGAGGATAGAATACAAGAGCTAGAAGTAACCTGGATTCAACTACTTTGCAGTTTTAAAAATTGAGAACTCAAAAAATGAAGAGGCTTGCTAATGATCAATTATACAATTAAGGATGGAACCAAAATTAGTCCAATGTACTTTTTCATTTTTATGCCTGCAATGTTTCCTACATGCTAATAAAATGGAGAAGGGGACATAGAAACTCATAAAATCACATATGAACAATTGGAAAGAGGATGCTGGAATTGTAAAATAAACATAAATAGCATGTCAACTAAAGTCAAATTCAACACATATCCATTAAGTGCCTACTGTATTCCCAAGCCTAGCTTAGATATTATATTGGAACAGGAAAATATTTTGTAGGTTATTTGGGATGAATTGGACCTGAGAAATCCTTTAATCAAGCTATTCATTTTACAGATAAGAATTGATCCAAAAAGAGGGAAAGGTACTTGTCAGTGACAATGATAATCAGCAAGAGTCCATAAGACCCAAGACTCATGTGTTTATTAAACCAAGTTGTTTCCTTTCAAAGAAAATCTGAATTACTGTTATGTCCTCTGTCACCTTCATATTTATGGTAATGCACAGTTAACAAACCCAAGGACTGGACATTATTTGTATCCTCCCCACTCCTAGCCATTTGCTAGATTGGCATAGATAAATTTAATTTTCCTTCTTCCTTCCTTCCTTCCTTCCTTATTAGGCAATTCCTCATTCCTTATTAGGCAATTTTGAAAAATACCCTTATTTCATTAATCCTTGGTATACTACTCTCTTTCCCTTCCAGTTTGGATGACAGGGCAATTTCCTACTGTCAACAGGTTCTTTGTCTACAGCTCTACATACGTTTTAAACTTAAGGGGTTCTGTTAGAGTATAAAAAGCCAATGCTTTTACATCCTGGAGTAACCCCACTGTGTGTGTGTCCTGCTTTCATATAGGGACTAGGGTGGATAGGGAACACATATTGACACTATTCATTTTTGACATCTCTTCTAACATCTTTCCCCTGTGAGTAATAGTAAAATATTGTTAATTGATTTCCCCATTTGGCTTTGCCAGTGTTCATCAGTTCTTTACCACAAGGATAATAAATATAGCTTTTCAGTTTTAAAATCATTTACTATACATCATCTGATTTGACCTTCACAATAATGCTGTGAAGTAGATAATGTCATTAGGAACAGAGTGATAAAATCAGAGACTAAGGGAAAGGAATGGAAGTAAAGGAGAGGGAAAATTGGTTTTCAAAATTGGAAAGTATTCATAGGGGGAAAATAGCAATTTCCATTACAAAAAATGTAAAAGCTTTTGCACAAACAAAAAAAAAAAAAATCAGGCCAGCTAGAATGAGAAGAGAAAAAATTAATTAGCAGAGTAAATCTGCCATGCTTATCACCTTCAGAGGTTTTATTTACAAAGTATATTATCAATTGATATAAATAATTAAGAACAAATGTCATTCCCCAATAGAAAAGTAATTTAAAAAACATGAAGTTAGTTTTCAAAGGAAGAAATGCAAACCACTAACTACTATATAATTACTCTAAAGTGATGGTGTCAAACTCAAGTAGAAATGGGTCCCTTATATAGCATATTCACTTAGAAAACAATAAATTAATATCATCTATGTTTTATTGTATTTTGACTTATTTTGCTTAATATTTTTCAATTACATTTTAACTTTGGTTTCTCAGCAAGTGGCCAAAGGTAACAAATTTGGCATTTCTCTTCTAAATTATTAAGAAGATACATATTAAAATAACTTTGAGCTTTTGTTCCATATTCATCAGAATGTCAAAGAAGATAAAAATAGCAAATGTTGGAGGGATCATGGGAAGATAGGTACAGCACCCAAGAAAATGTTTACAGAAATGTTTAAGTTTCCAATACTTACAGAAAAAATACAATTATGCCACAAACTCAATCAAATATAATCTTTAATACTATTATTCTATTAATAAGTACATATCTTATAGAGGTCCAAGGCAGAGGGAAAGATTCTACATGCACATTTTTTTTATTTGTTTTGGTTTTAACAGCAGGATTTTAACATACTCACACACTGAAAACAAAGTAGATATTCATCAACTCTAGAAATGTCTTAAATTTTGGCATATAAATGGAATATTAGTGTGTCATAGAAAAATATGATTGTGAAGAATTCAGAAACATTTGAAAAGACTTTATATGGATTGATGCAGAATGAAATAAAAACTGAGAGAATATATTTTTGAAAAGACAAGCACTTTAATTTAAAGGAAAAACAACAGAAAAAACCTTGAAACATTGACAGTGATCTGTCATAATTTCAGAAGATTGATAGTTCATAATGCCTTCTGCCTTTTTCCAGAGAATTATTTGGCTATAAATGCAGAATGTGACAAATGTTTTCAGATGCATTTATTGTGTTTGTTTTGTTTTGCTAAATATGTGTGTGTGTATTTACATAACAAATAACTCTACATAGAGAGGAAAAAGAACCAATTAAAGTATGAATAAAGAGACAAAAATGAATATTTTATATATGTACATCCACATATATACATATGTGTATATATACACACATACAGACATATGTATATAATGACTATTCATAGTTCTAACAGTAATTATTTTATATAATAGTAGTATTATATAATAGTAGTATAATAACAGTATTATATAATAGTAGTATTAAACAGTACTAGTTTAAATTTCATAACAACCCTGGGAGTTTGGTGCTTATTTTATACATGAGGAAAGTGTGGCAGACAAATTTAGATGAATGCTTTAGATTCATACAATTAAAAAGTCTGAGGCCAGATTTTAACCCAGGGCTTCTTGACCGAGAATAGTGCTTTATGTACTATAATTCTTAGATAACACACTCTTACATAACTTAGATACTACCACAAACATTTTTAAAATAACTATTTTTCTTTTTTTTATTTTTATTGAAGTTTTTTATTTTCAAAACAGGTGCAAAGATAATTTTTTTCAACACTGACCCTTGAAAAACGTTGTGTTCCAATTTTCATCCTCTTCCCCCTCCCTCCCCTAGATGGCATCTAATACAATATATGTTAAACATAGTAAAAATATGTGTTAAATCCTGAATAGGCATATATATTTATACAATTATCTTGCTGCACAAGAAAAATCAAAAAAATGAGAAAGAAAATAAAATTCAAGCAAATTACATCAAGATCATCAGAACAGGCTTGAATCATCTCATTATTGAAGAGAGCCACGTCCATCAGAATTCATGATTTTATAATCTTGCTGTTGCCATGTATAATGATCTCCTAGTTTTGCTCATTTTACTTAGCATCAGTTCCTATAAGTCTCTCCAGTCCTCTCTGAAATCATCCTGCCAATCTTTTCTTACAGAACAATAGTATTCCATAGCATTCACATACCATAAGTTATTCAGCCATTCTCCAACTGACGGGCATCCACTCAGTTTCTAGTTTTTCTGTCATTACAAAGAGGGCTGCCACAAACATTTTTGTACACGCGGGTCCCTTTCCTTCCTTTAAGATCTCTTTGGGATATAAGACTAGTAGAAACACTACGGGATAAAAGGGTATTTACATTTTGATAGTCCTTTAGACATAATTCCAAACTGCTCTCCAGAATGGATAGATCCATTCACAATTCCACCAACAATGTGTCAGTGTCCCAGTTTTCCCATATCCCCTCCAACATTTATCATGATTGCTTCCTGTCATCTTAGCCAGTCTGAGAGGTGTGTAGTATCTCAAAGTCGTTTTAATTTGCATTTCTCTGATCAATAGTGATTTAGAATACATTTTAATTTGACTGGAAATGGTTTCAATTTTTTCATCTGAAAATTGTCTGTTCATGTCCTTTGACCATTTATCAACTGGAGAATGGCTTGAATTCTTATAAATTTGAGTCAATTCTCTATATATTTTAGAAATGAGGCCTTTCTCAGAGCCTTGAATATAAAAATGTTTTTCTAATTTATTGCTTCCCTTCTAATCTTGTCACAGACTTTTTTCCAATTGCATTTGAGTGGGTTCTGTTCTATTGAATCCAATCCCTAGACTGCCATAGTTAATGAGTCCAAGATTCACAAATTTCTGTAAATGTACACACTTATCACCCAATGAGCAACTCTCTGGTAATATCTCAAAAAGCTTTTCTGGGCTGGATCTGGACCCAGAGAGAATTAATTCATGAATTCTTTATAAGTAGATAGTAACTTCCAGAGATTGTACTGTCTTGACTCACTAGTAGTTATCCTTGGCATCCAATAAACATAGATCACAACCATAATTCAATTTGGTTGAAGTCATTGGAGAATTACTATAGCTAATCATCATCATCATCATCTTCAATCACCATCATATTTCAATTAGTCTGGTACTGAATTTATGTAAGCTAATTCAAATAAAGAAGACATAATGTTTGCTCACCTGGCTATAATCTAAAACTTTCTAGCACAGATTTCTAAGAATATGGGGGTATGTTTATCTATTCCATAATGACGAATCAGAAAAGCTACACAATATAATTGTTTTTTGCTCCAGAAAGTTGTATTTTTAGCTATAAATGCAACTAAAAAAGCTAATCAAAATAATCCACATATATATGCATATATACACAAATACATATGTATGTGTATATGTGTGTGTTTATGTATATGTGTGTATATGGAAAGAAAACTACATATATACATACAGAGAGAGAGAGAGAGAAACAGAAATAGAGACAGAGACAGAGACAAAGATAGACACAGAGAGAGAGACAGAGACATAAAGAAAGATAGAGAGAGGCATCTAGATAAAGATAGTTCTATCTCAGGACAACTAGGTGGTGAAGTGGATAGAGCACAAGCCCTGAAGTGAGGAGGATCTGAATTCAAATCTTTTCTCAGACACTTAACACTTCCTACCTGTATAACCCTGGGCAAGTCACTTAACCACAATTGCCTCAGCAACAAAAAAAAAAAAAAAAAAAAAAAAAAAAATTACTTCTATCTCCATATATCTATATGAAATATATAATATATATTAAACATATAGATATGCATGTGTAAAATAGAATATATGTGTAGAGAGATAAAATGTTTGTATCCATAAAACATATACATATTGTATATAAATTAAACCAGTTCTAAAATAATATGTGGCTAAATTTAATCAGTTGAACCATACATGATAAATATCACCAGCATAGGAATATATATTCATAGAATGTTGAAATTAAAGGAAACTATAGACTTTTTTTTTAGTTTAATCCTCTAATTTTTTTACGGCTATATGAAGTGACGAGAACAGAAGTTGAAAATGGCTCGTCTAAGGTTACATAGGAATGTAATTCAGAGGTAGAAGAACTTCTCATATTACATGGTGCTACTTGTACCCAGAACTGTAAGTGGTACTTTCCTCTCTGCTCCCCTGGGTAAGTAACATAAACTCTGCCTGGGGCAAGTGACAGGAAGTCATCATGATTACTATTAAGGAGGGGACTATCTGGGTAAGGAGAACTGATACTATGGGCCAGCAGCTATAGGCTGTTACTGGGAAGTTGATTCATGTCTAGGTAGATCAGCCAGAGGAGAGAAGGAGAGAAAGCTGCCATCTGGTTGTCTCTTTTAACTAATTATTCTTACTAACTAGGTGCGAACTATGCTTGTTCTTTTTTTTTTTTCCTAGCTACTGAAAGACTACAAGGGCCATCAATTCTCTCTAAATTGAGGTCCTGGGGACAAGCTGCCATTGCTTTGTGCAGCTACATCTGTACTGAACACTAATCTTTCTTATAATATCACAGACAATTACCATCTAGCTTATAGACTTCCAGTGATGGAGAATTTTCTGCTTCCTGAGGCAGCCCATTCCACTTTTAGATACATCTGATTATAGTGATCCTTTCTGATAGTGATCCAAAACCAGGTTCTCTGCAATGTATACCTATTGCTATTATTTCGGAGCTCTGGGACTAGGAAAAAGAAGAGAAAAACAAATAACAAAACAAAATCAAAACAAACTTTTATAAATGATGTGTTACATCGTGCAGATTCTGAAGATACTATTTATCTCTATGGTCAGAGAATTAGTCTTGGAGTTTAGAAAACCTAAGTTCAAATCCAGCTCTTATGAACTATGTGATTTCCTCTCTATTTCACTTTCAACTATAAAATGAGGATCATAATAAGACCTACTTCCCTAGATTGCTGTGAAAACCAAATGAGATGATATATGAAAAAAAGGCTTATCAGTGTCTTACACATTTGCTGTTGTTCAGTCATTTCAATCACGTCTGGCTCGTCTTTACTCCATTTGGAATTTTTTTTTGACAGATACACTGGAGTATTTTGCCATTCACTTCTCCAGCTTATTTTACAGATGAGGAAACTGAAGCAAACAGGGAAAAATTACTTGCCTAGGATCTCACAGCAAGTAAATGTCTGAGGCCAGATTTGAACTCTAGAAGTTTAGTCTTCTTGTCATCAGGCCCAGCACTCTATGCATTAAGCTACCTAGCTGTTTATATCTTCCATGTAGAAGATGCTTGATAAATGTCTCTCTCCCCCTTTATGAGTTTAAATTCAGTACCCCTATGTCTAGTCAACAATTTTTATTTATTACTTGCTTACTATAGTGAGAAACTGTGCTAAGCATTAGAGATACCAAAAATTATTTTAAAAAAATATAAAACTTCTCTCAAGGAACTCACTGTCTATTGTGGACCATATCATGAAAACCTAAAATACTAATATTATGTTATTATTATTTATCACAATTATATAAAATTGTAAGCATGTATACAAAATCTAAAATTTACAAACTTCTCTAGTGTACATTTATATGTGGAATATCAATGAGAAAAGCTACTATAAAAGCTCTTTCAGGATGGAGAAATTTCATTTAAATATTCACCATAGAATATATGTAAGTACAACAAATAGAGAAATTGCAGATAACATAATTTAACATCTCTGTTGTTAGGTTTCCCCATATTAAATGATATCGAAGCATCCAGGCTAAAGCTTCTTAGAGTACAATTTTCATTTAACTAAAACTATGTTAAGTACAAGCCATGGATTTTCTGAGCAGTTAAAGCTAATTGCAAGTAGAAAACTTCATAATGCTATCAGTTTTGCCCAAATGTGTTATATTTTGAAGTGGCTTTAAGTCCAAAGACTTAACAAGCATTGTCCTTTATGTTAATTTTATTTCTGATTACATGGACAGCCCATGTGCATTCTGGTTATAGCAAGTGAACCTTACATTCCTTGCCAAATTCAAGATTTGTGGCGAAAAGAGAGAAGAATGCCCTTTAGTCACCACTGGTAATAATCAATCCTGTGGTTTTACAGCACTTGGATCTTGCCAGAGCTAACTGCAAGTCGCAACCTAGCACTAAATAGATTTTGATGGGTGAAAAGAGAAACGAACTCCAGCTTCTAGCTTGGTACATTAAGCTCGTCCCACTACTATAAATGTCCAGGCACTTGAACTGAACAGCTAATGAATCCTCTTTGATTGAAAAAGGGCTTGAATTAGCAGAGGTAGCCCATACTAAATGTCTTTATTCACAAAATTCTTTAGAGGCATATTGGAGAACGAACAAATAAACATGTCAACTTCTAGAATATTTGGAGAAACCAGTCCCTATGTAACTGCTGTAGGACTTCTCTTCCATTTACAAATTTTCATTGTGATTCTCCCTTATTCTTCCAAATGGGAAGACTTAATTAGAGTCATTGTTTGGAAAATAAGAAGAGTACAGAGTAGAGAAACAGGTTAGATGAGAGAATATATAGATAGAGAGATGAGAGAGAGATAATATAAATGAGGATATAAGATGACAGAACAGAGACAAAAGACAAGAGACAGAGAGAGACAAGAGAAGAGAGACAAAGAAGCAAGAGAGAGAGAGAGAGAGAGAGAGAGAGAGAGAGAGAGAGAAGAGAGAGACAGAGAGAGACAGAGAAGACAGAGAGAGAGAAGAGAGAGAAGAGAGAAGAAAGAGAAAGAGAGAGAGAGAGAGAGAGAGAGAGAGAGAGAGAGAGAGAGAGAGAGAGAAGGGGGAGAGAGAGAAGGGGGAGGTTGAGAGAGAGAAGGGGGAGGGATAGGGAGGGAGAGAGAAGGAGGAAAGGACAGAAAGATAGACACAGAGACAAAGAGAGATAGGCAGAGACAGAGACAGAAACAGAAAATTTGGCCGCTATTAAAAAACACATTAATATTCTAACCATGTTTATATATCTATATAAAGGTGTTAAGTGCACTTTTTAAAAAAATGATTTTAAAAAAAGAACAAACCTAGACAATCTCATAGTAGAAGATAGTCTGCTGCAAGAGAACTTGCCATTAGACATTAGACTTCAAGGAAGTATACATTTCTACCTTGGACCCTATGCTATAAAAGTCTTGAGAACTCACTTTGAGCTTCTTTCTCTATAAAATAGGGATACAATTAATAATAATTAGTAGCCATTTAAAATTATATTTATTTAATATTTATATTTCAAATATTAATATTATTAAATACAAATGTCTAGTCACCAAAATGTTATATTTAATATAGTTTTAATTAGCCCCTAGGTATATTGTGGTGAACATTAAGGTTACTCTATATCCTTAAAGTGTTACAAAAATATGAATCATTAGTAGTAGTATTTTTTCTTCAGGCTATAAGCATTAACTGTCTTTTCTAGCCTAGCAAACATTAAAATGGATATGACTTCAAGATTTCTGCTCTAATACTGAGCATAAAAGAAGCTTGTGATTGTCAGTGCATCTTCTGAAATGAGAGCAAATAAATTGTTTTACTTAGTACTCATTTTTTCTTCACTCCTACAGTTTGATCAAATTGCTGCCTATTTTGGTATGTTAATCGATATTTAGCATTTTTTTTTAAATACCTCTATGCAAGCATCTGTATTAAGAAATTATGTATGTATTGTTTTCATCCAGGCAGGCTAAATTCAATGAAACAATTTGAAGAAATGATACAACATAACATGACATTATATGTTATGATATTGTTATGCTACAGTTCTCTTTTATTGTCCTGACTCAGTTTCTCTAATTATCCTGACCCAGTCCTGACTCAGTTTCTCTGCTTCTCAAAGCTCAGTCCTGCAAAACCTCCCCTCCCTCTTTATCAGAATATTTGATAAGGATAAAAGATCTTATGTTTTAGAATATCAGAATGCCTCTCCCCATCCCAAGCTATCAGAATGTCAGATACCATCTTATCAAGATGTCTCTCCTCATCTTTGGGGTGCCCCCCCTTATTATGCCATCCCTCTCCAGAGGCTCACCCTACCTTGTCAGAGTCCAGTTCCCACTCTCAGTACCCTGACTTTGCCCCTGCCTCAGTATATACCCTGAGTCTGAGCTATGTGTATATAGGTCATTGAGAACTCACATTGTTTGCTAGATTCTTGGAGATGATAGTCTCATTCAGCCATGGGAACAAACCATGGATCCATTTGGTCCCAGTAAATCTCTCCCTTTAATTAAATTATTAAATACTCTTTAGTCTCTATCTTGCCTCAGTTTCTCCGGCATTACAATATAATGTTATATAATATTATATATTATATTATATATATTATATAATAATAAATACAATATAATGTAATATAATGCAATAAGATACACTATTATATTATGTGATTTAAAATAATATACTATAATTTAATTATAGTATAATATGATATATCAAACATTAACATATCTATATGTATATATACAAATATATATACATGTATGTGCATATATTAACAATCACAAAGTACAGTACAGACTCACCCTTTATGTCTGCTTGAATTCGTTTATTTTTAATAGTTTGTAACCATAGAACTAGAACTGTGTCCCTGTATAAGGAGAGATTCTTACAACAGAAATATGAAAAGGATTAAAATTAAATAATCAGGTAGTTCTTACATTAATTTTATGCTTAGTTCTTAAGCAAGTTCCTGACACAAAGTAAGTATTCAATAAACAACTGATTAATTGATTGGTGTTTTTACAAACAGTCCTGGCTACAGAATGACAACATAATTGATTAACCTTTAACTTTTTGTGTGAACTTGGACAAGTCATTTCTAAGTTCACACTCTGTTGAAATTTTCTCATATTTAAAATGAAAAAGTTGTAATAGAATATAACAAGTACCATTTCTGTAGAAATTGTAGAACAACCTTAGTAAGCAGATGTAAAAAAGATGATTTTTCATTGTCTTAAAGATTTGGAAAATGAAGTTAAGAGAAAGAAGGAAAATTGCCTTAGGTCTCATATTAAAATCAGGATTACAATACAGTATCACATGCCTTAATGCAATCCCTAGATTACCTTTAAGCTCTACTAACTTTCAAAAGAATATTTGCCATTCCAGTTTTAATAATTTATATTCTCAGGTTCTGTCCAAAATCCATATTCTGTATTGTAAGGTTCCTCTCAAACCCAAACATCTTTGAAAAGTGAAAATTTCAGTCATGAAAACAAAATTAAACCATACTAATTTCTTGTCTACTTAATATTTATTTTTAAAGTGCATTGCCTGATTTCCTCAATTGACCAAATAACTTGATTTTTACACAGATAAGAATTAATATGGCAACAATTATTCTTACTAAACAACTCTTGTGGATAAGCTAAATTCAGTTTAAACACCAGATTTTCTTAAAGAACAACTAGCTTTAAGTATTATAAAGCAGAAAACAAAAGAAAACTTAGAAGGAAATACAGAAAAGTAAAGTAGCCTTGAAAATGATGGGTGGTATCATTACAGTTAAAAAATATAGTCTGAAGTGAAAATTCATGCTTTACATTGGATTCTCTTTTTATTTTGTGCTGTGTACAAGGAATTTTAAAAAATGTCTTTTTTGTATTTAAGTTCAAAATTAATAATTATAAAAATAAACCATCTATCAAATGCAGAGCTACAAACTAATAAACAATTATCTTGATCTAATACCAATGCCTTTCTTTTTAAAAAAAATGCTAGTATGCATAGTTAGTTAAATATCATTTGTTGACTCTCCTGTGTGCCAAGAACTGTTTTAAGGTCTGGAGGTTGTAAGGAGGAATCCTACACTCAAGGAGCTCAGAATCACGTAGGGAAGACAAGTTGGAAACAACGAAACAACTATGCACAAATAAAATATATATAGTATAAGTCAAGTCATATAAATGTTAGCAAGAAGATATTAAAATTAAGAAAAACTGGGAAAGGATTGTTGTGTAAAGTAGTATTAGCTATGGCTTTAAGAAAGCTGGAAGATGCAGAGGGAGAGGCTTGGAGGGCTGTCCATGAAAATGGTCAAAGCTAGGAGATAGTGACAACAAGGACCTGTACTTTACTAAGTAACTTGACTCAAACATTATCTCTTCTTTCAGAGTATCATTTAAATTAACAGCCCTAGAATCCAATGATCAATATATTTACATATAATATAAACAACTTAAGTTTAGGTAATATAAAATATTCTTGTGAGATAGTACATATTGCATCTCTATTTTACAAATGAGGAAGCTGAGCTTCAGAGACTGTATGTGATTTGTCCATCACAATAAATATTGCAGACAGCATTAAAATTTCCTGATTTTTTAAAGTATATGTACTACATACTTTCAACTACAAAATTATGTGGCTCTCTATAATTTGAGATGATTTAGTATTTGGAATTGTCTAACTACATTCTCAATCAATACTCTAGCATCTCAGATGACAATTGATAAACTATTAAAATGAATCAATAGCAAAAGTCAATAATGGAATCCTAGTATAGTATAAGTTCCCCCAATTAAAAATGATTGTCATTTTAAGGGGGAAATCCTAAATTTAGTAAGAAAGAGAATTGTTTGTTGACAATATTTTGTGAGGTAATAATTCTAGAAAAATGTTTTGCCTCATAACGAAGAAAAACAACCAATTATATTACTTGTGGCATTGTTGTTCTATATGTATGTGATATTGATTTAAGTAATTTAAACTATTTGCTTTAGAATCAGAAGGGAAAGATTTTAATCTTTGTCTTTCCGTTATCAAAGTTTATAATGACAATTTCAAATTGTTTTTTAAGAATGGACAGACTCATTTCCAGCTCTACCAGCAATATAATGGCAAAACTACATTCCCAAAACTTCTACAGAACTGACTATATCATTTAACATTTGGATAGATTGTAGTTGAAAGATTATAGTTTTTTAGCTTAGTAGTTCATTTATTACTAGTGTCCTGAAACCATCTTTCATGATGTTTTTGATAACTTTCAATTCTTTTGAAAATTGCTGTCTCATCTATATAGATAATGGTTTCACTGGGATAGTGCTTAGAATTTTATATCTGCATCAATTCCATATCTTTCATGAATATCAGAAACTTATGGAAGATATCTGATGAAAAGATTTCTGCCAGTTGATAATTTTTTCTTTATTCTAGTTGCACTGATGTTTTTGGAAAAAAAAAGATTTTAATTTTAAATAAAATGTAAAATTATTTAAATTAATTAAACAAATTTTAAATTATTATATGTGTCAAGAGAGAAAATAATTGAGAAGGGGAAAATTTTTGCATCAAATAAATCTATGGTAAGGAATTGACAAATATATAATAGCACAGATTATTCTCTCATCCTTTATTTCCCTAATAATTTTTCATGTCAAATTGGCCAAGAAAATATATCATTTTATGATTTTAATCAGTGATTTTCTCCTGACTATATATATATGTGTGTGTATGTGTGTGTGTGTGTGTGTGTTTCCCCCCTAAAAATAAAAACCTCCAAAGTCACATAGCTGCATTTTTTAAACTTTGTTCTTTATCCCTAAAGGGGCTGGTTCTAATTTTAATAGCTTTGCCAATTCTTTTCTAATACTGATGCCATCAACCAATTTGAAAATTAAGAATCATGTATGAAGCAGGACACTCATAAGGATTAATCAAAAGCCATTTATATTAATGATATTTTTCAGCATGGTTAAAAGATCTTAAGTGGACAAAGGATGAAGAGAAAATCCTCTTTATATAGAATATTGAGTCAGATCTAAAGCTCTTAGAGGTCTGAACTTGAAAAAGTCCATTCATTTTATAATCCTATGTCCTTACAAATTCATCCAAAGGACTGAAGTCAGATTTGAGAACTGTTTATTTTTAATTATATTTTTAGACTGCTCAGCTTTAATATCTACAATTATTTGAAGGAGTATCATGCAGTGGGAAGGAGCAGTGTAGAAAAAAGATTTAAAAACTAAGCTTCACTTCCATCCATGCATGGATTGGTTGCAGACAGGAGTCAAGTCAAGTCTTTGTACAGACAATAAACTGGGGCAGCTAAGTGAAGTAAGAGATAGAATGCTGGTCCTAGAGTCAGGAATACTCATCTTCCAGAGTTCAAATCTGGTCTCAGACACTTACTAGCTGTGTGACCCCAAACAAGTCACTTTAGCTTGTTTAGCCAAGTTTTCTCATTTGTAAAATAAGCTGGAGAGAGAAACGGCAAACCATACCAGAATTGTTGCTTAAAAAAACAACCCAAACAGGGTTATAAAGAATTTGACATGATTGAAAACCAACTGAACAACAAAAACAAGAAGGAATTAGATATTCTCTGAAGTCACTTAGAGCCCCAGTTTTTAGAAGTTAACTCATGCTCTCCCTACATAAGTAGAGGGGTTTTCCTCACCTGGGAGTTAAAGTATTATGCTCATCAAATCAAAGCTTCTGTCTTTAAATACTTAACATTATCTGTGAGACTTGGATAAGCCACTTAAGTTGTGCTTGCCTCAGTTCCCTCATCTGTAAAATGAAGATAATAATAGCACCTACCTTTCAGGTCTGTTATGAGACTCAGATGGGAAATAATTGTGCTTGGTGTGGTCCTTGACACAGAGTATTATATAAATGTTATTACTGCTGCTACTATTATCATGATCTAAACAGATCATGGATGTTTGATGAATTCTTTCTCTACTTCTGCACAAATTAGAAAAAGTCTTCACTACTCTATACTAACTATTACTGAAGTGAGTCAATCATCCTTTGATCCAGTAAAATTTAAAATAAATAAGTAAATTAATGAATAAAATTCCTAAAAAATACACACTGGTGATACCATAACTGGAAGAAAAGGTTACTGGTTCCAGCTGCATCAAACAAAAACAAAAAATGAAAAACTGAAATAAATATGCTGGCTTTAGGAGTGTTTGCTTTAGTGGAACATTTGAAAGAAAACACCAAAATTGCGAGCTATTGGAAGGATGGTGGTGCCCTTGAGAGAACTGTAGATGTTTGGAGGAGGGTTGACCATTGGAGAGAAGGAAAAATACCATCAAGATATTAAAGTTGAAAATTACAATCCTCTCAGTAACCTTTCCTAGTGTGTGCTTTAATTGTATATGTTTTAGTTCCTCAGATGAGGAGTTTGTAGTTTGCACAATTGTTTTCTAAAAAGGAAATATGTTTAAACTTCATTGGTGATATGCATGTTCTTACACTTCAGTCCAATATCTGTTTCATATTGATATATAGTACATATATGTATATATATATACATATATAGATAAATTCAATTTCAGATATTATATAAATATGTATTATATATATACATAGAATGCATATAATACAGTGAGTATTTTTGTTCTTACTCAACATTTTTGAGACTACTTTTTTCTTTAGTGAAGTCAAGCTTTGACGAGCCTATTTTGATAAAATAGCTTATATGAAATGTAGAAAATCCCTAAATTATTTCAAGAACTTTATATTCTCATTCAACTTCATCCAGATTATTGATACAATATTGATATTTTTGATTAATAGGTAGAAAAACTCATTATATTTAATACAATATTGTGTGGACTCTCATAATAAAACATAGGGATGTCAGAACTGGAATATAAAACTAAAACATACAAAGCTAGAAAAAAGGAAATCTAATGTTTGAGCTAGAAGGAACCTTAGAACAGAAAGAGTTAGAATAGAGAGAATGTTAGAAGTGGAAGATAGCTCAGATCATTTCTGATCCACCACAATCTTATTTTACAAAAGAGGAAGTGATTTTGTCACATTTCATAGTATATATAATAATATGGATTTATAATCTGAATATTAAAGATCATCCTAAAAACAGATATTAATTATATCTAATACTTCTCAAAATTATCATTATGTCTTTTTAACCAAATAATGAATAGATTCAATCACAAAAGATAATATGGAATAATAATTTGAATAACATGAAATTGGGAATGGTTTGTACAAACAAGACCAATAAAGGTAGGATAAGAAGAAAAGCTATTGGTTGAAGGGACCAAAAAATCTTTGCACTAAATATCTGATAAGAGTATGGTATCCAAAACTTGAAAGCAATTAATAATTTCCTAATATATTATTAGAATATTTAAGAAATTTCTCAATGAACAAAAAAGTTTTCAAAAAAGAATTATAATAACCATGTAAAAATAGTATAAATCATGAATTAAGAGAATATGCAAATAAAAATAATTCTGGGATTTCACTTTGCACTGAATAAATTGTATAAGTAGTAAAAGATGGAAATAATTTTGGAGTGGTTGTGAAATTATGGGCACAGTAATTCACTATTCATAGAGATATGATTTGGTTTAAACATTCTGGAAAAACAACATGGAATTATCTTTTAAAATGATTTAAATGTCTATATTTCTTTAATCAGAAATTTTACCATTATTTCTATACTAGTTCTATATAAAGAAGTAAAATATTTAAAGAAACATACATCAAAATATTCATAAGCACAGACAATCGATCAATAAACATTTATTAAGTGTCTACTTTGTGACAGTCACTTGCTAAGCTCTGTTTTAAGTTCACTTATGTGGAAACACAGAACTGGAAATAAAATAGATGGCCATCAATTTGGAAATGGCTACACTAATTATGGTATATGGATGTAATGAAATATTATTATGCCATAATAAATTATCAACATGAAGAATTCAGAGAAGCATGAGAAAACTTACATGAATTGATGTGGAATCACATAAGCAAAATCATAAGAATTATATTTATTTAAAAAAAATACAAATGAAAAGAAAACAACCACAAATTTCAGATGCTTACTAACTGTGTAATCCTGGGGGTCAACCATCATTGCCTCAAAAATGAAAAATTAAATAGAAGTCACATCTCATCCCATTATTATCTATGTGAGTTTGAGTAAATCACTTTATTTTTTGTAGGCCTCAGTTTCCTCATCTGTATGTGAGTAGATTGGATTAGATTAACCTTAATTTTTTTTTCAAGGTCTGACACTCCATAATTATATATGTTGATTATTATTAAGACAATTATTTTTTAAAAAAAGCAAATTGTGACAGGAGACTATGTTACTTCCAAGTAATTCCATAGAAGTCCTGAAATTTGTTCAAGCTTAAAAAATTTTGGAAAATCTTGGATTTGGAATCAAAGGTTAGCAACCTCATTTCACCATTTTTGTATGATCCGGACAAGTCATTTTATACTCCTGTTTCAATTGCTTCATCCATAAATTATGGATAATGACTAGTTCAACCAGTATTCTAAGGTTATTGAGCAGGCAAATGAAATAATAAATCTTAAAGTTATTTTGAGCAAAAAAATTGAATTATTTAAATACAAATTTGTCTCACAATTTATCATTGTTATTTTCATTATTAGATAAAATGAGACTCCTCAATTCAAGTGGGGGAAAAAACTTGTTAAGCATCTCCTTTGAAGGAAACACATTAAATCATTTGCATATTGAAGCCGCATTTAATATAGCAATCAAAATAGACCACAAGCTTTTGGGGATTTCATCTAGCATGAAGAAGTAGATGAAACAGTTGGAACAGTTTCTAGACGTTGTCCTTTAGAAGCACCATCCACTATAGTGAATAAATAAGGGGAGCAATGCATATCCAGCAGGATAGATCAGGGTTTCAGCCATATACTGAAGCCAGTTGTTAAGCAATGTGGCAAAACTAAGGCACAAAAGAAATCTAACATTTGGAGTCACAAATTATGTCGTGAGTCTTCCAGATGTTGATTCCCCATAAGAAAACAATGTTCAACCTAGGAAGATTTGATGCATCTGGCATTGGCAGAGTGGAAAAAGGAAGGCAAGTTCTATGGAAGCATCAGGTGCTGAATCAATTATAGCAAATGCCTTATTTGCAGTTATAAGGATCCACAGATTGGGGGGTTGGAGTGTGCTGATTAGATTTTACTTCAATGGGAAAGCAAGATGGACATTTCTTTTATGAAAAAGACTCGGGGAGCTTCTAGTTGAGAAGAATAGAGTTTGATGTTAATACTATAGCAATCTTACCAATTAGTTTAGAACATATTTTGTTAATCTCAGAACTTGCTGGAAAGGGATTCTTCTAAGGCAGTGAAGTAGGATGGCAGATAAAGGGTTGGACTCAGAGTTAGGAAGATTTATGTTCAAAATCAGTCTCAAATGCTTGCTAATTCTGTGATAATAGGCAACTAAGTCATATTCTCCATGTAATTCAATTTCTTCATTTGTAAAAATAGAGATAATAATAACACTTAACTTAGAGAATTGTTGTGAGGATACAATGAGAAAATATATGAAATACACTCTGAAAACCTTAAAGTACTCTATCTATTTAACTACCTATCTATCTGAGTTGGTACTACTACTACAACTGCTATTACTACTACTACTACTACTACTACTACTACTACTACTACTACTACTACTACAACTACTACTACTACTACTACTACTACTACTATTACTAGTTGTAGTCTTCATATTATCTATCATCATAAAACGTGAGCTTGGGTTTTGAAGGACATATCAGGGGAACACAAATTTTAGAGGATGGAAGGATCTATTAAGTTGAAAATACCTTCAGATCAGCATCATTAAAATAGTTTGTGTTAGTTCTTAACCTGAGGTCTAGTCAAAGTTGCCTGCATAGAAGCTCATTCAAATGTGGTTACAGGGCAAAAGCATATTTCAGTTAGAGTTTCTCCTGAAGTGTTTTGAAGGGAAGGAAAAAGAGGTTGCAATATGTGTCAGAGAATGGAATATGAATATTGACAAAATTAGTCATGGTTTAAGTAATTTAGAAAGTCTCTTTCCACTGATGAGAAAAGCTTGACAGACCTCTATGCTTTCAAATATATGAACTTCACAGAACCCTTTACCAACACTAACAATACAAAGACAGTCAAAGTCAAAGATAGGGAGGAGAGAAATAGTCCAACTCTCTTTTAAACTTCTCACAATATGTTAGAGGTATTTCCATCTTTTCAGGAATTCAGGTTCATAATTCCAGTGCCATCTTTTTACTCTTCAATTTTGCTTATTCCACATGCCTATTAAGCTGCTAAACTGGATAATTTATTTGCATATCTGTTGTCTCCTCTTATAGAACGTGAGCTTTAAAAGGAGAGGGACTCTTTCAATTTTGTCTTTGTATCTTTAGCGCCTGACAAATAGTGGACACTTAATAAATTCTTGATAGTTTAATTCTTTATCTACAAAATCTCAAATTGGTCCCCCTCTCTCAGTTATGAATCTACCAACTTATTTTAGGGTTTCATCAGCTCTCACCAAGATTACTGGTAATAACTTCTTAATTTGATCTCCCTTCCTTAAATCTCTTCCCTCTGCAATCCATCCTTTACAAAGTCTTCAAACTAATTTTATTAAAGTGTCTATCTTTGTCACTCCCCTATACAATAAATTTCACAACCTCGTCTTAATCTACCTTTTGAACCTTATTATGGATTACTCCTTTAAAACGTATATGAACTGATACAAAGTAAAATAACTACATATTGTATACAGTAACAACAATATTATAATGATGATCAACTAGAAATGACTCATCTAAGACAATCCCAAAAGACTTTTGATGAAAAATCCTTTCCATTTCCAGAGAAAGCACTCATGATGGTTGAATACATATTGAAGGATACTTTTTTGTTTTTAACCTTCTTTTTTTTTATTTAGATTTTTGTTTTTATCAGTTTTTTTGTTTGTATTCTGTTTTATCCTGTGTTTTCTTTTGCAAAATGATCAATATGAAATACATGTGTATGTAACTATATTAACTATATTAAATTTCTTGTCTTCTCACTTCTTACTCCTTCTCAAGAAGTAGTGAACAAGGGTTAGAAGGAAGAAGAGAATTTGAAATTCAAAATTGTAAAAAAAAACTGTTTTAAAAAATTTTGTTTACATGTAATTGAGGAAAAAATATAAAAAAACTAAATATATCACTCTACTTCATTCTCAAAACAGTGTGACCACACTGTTTTTCTTACTTATCCCTACTATGGTGCTCTGTCTTTGTGCCTTTACATTGGCTAGTTTTTATGCTTGCAACGTTCTTCACCCCAATCTCTTCCTTTTGGACTCCTTAGTTCCCTTCAAATTTTAGATGCATTGCCATTTTTTTATTTGATCTTTTCTGATTCCCTCCCACACACAAGCACAGAAAACACACATACAAAGTTGCCACATTCCCCACTCCCAGAAATAATAAAATATTTATTTTATGAGGACTACTATGTGTTCATGTTATCACTGCTGGCTAAGCGTAAGCTTTTTGAGAGTAAAAACTTTTTTTGGAGGGGAAGGGGTATCCTTAGACCTTAGTGTCTGATACACAATCATCTTATTGACTGATAGTTGGCTGCCAAGTTGATTTTTTTTTCCTGAAGCAATTGGAGTTAAATGATTTGCTCAGGGCCACACAGCTATGAAGTATTAAATGTCTGAGGACAAATTTGAACTCAGGTCCTTGACTACCAGGCTGATGCTCTATGCAGTAACACCCCTGGTAATTTTTTTTTTCTCTCTTTGCTTTTAATTCTTTTTAGGAAAGATCTCTTTACATCAAAGTTAGTGATCAAATATATTCAGAAATTATATTACAGTGAAAACAAAAGGATGTCCATTTAAAAATAAGAGAAAGAAGTCTTGCCTTTGAAGTTTACAACCCAGGATGCTAACATTCACATAAGCCCTATTGCAGTCAAGTGAATACTGAGGAGGCTATGAATTATTCAGATGTTGTTGTTTCTTCACATTTAACCCATTTCTAAAGAGTAAAAAATTTAAAAGGTAGGAAATGACATATTTTAAGGAAAAAAATTATTTTCAACTATGGCAAAAAGAGGTAATTAGACAAGATAATCTCACTGGTCTCTTCCAGTTGAAACTTCTATGCTGTTATGAGCCTATGAAATGTCAGTGCCCTAAATTCCTCAAACAAGGTTCAGCAAAGCAAAGAACACAGAAAGGTAATACATTAGATCCAAATATAGTAGAAAAAATGTTTTACATAACTTTTAAGTTATGTGACAATAAGTGATAAATAAATTTATCATGGCAATGCAATTTTGAAACAGGAATCCCACTGAATCGTCAGCTAGACACCAAATTGTTCTGATTTAAATCTCCATGAATTTAGAAAAAACACAGTTTTGAAGATCTTAAAAGCAATTCTCTAGCGTCCATTTGCTTGTTTGAGTTTAACAGAAATGACTTTGGAAATGGAGAATTAGGGAATTGTTGCTCCAAAGAAAA
Organism: Sarcophilus harrisii; assembly: GCF_902635505.1. Classification (NCBI taxonomy): domain Eukaryota; kingdom Metazoa; phylum Chordata; class Mammalia; order Dasyuromorphia; family Dasyuridae; genus Sarcophilus; species Sarcophilus harrisii. The sequence continues at coordinate 61,022,753 of NC_045427.1, read as the reverse complement.
CTTTCCAAGTGTAACATGGAAGAAGATCAAGGAGAGGAAATAGTAAAAGAAAAATAAATAAATAAATGAAGCTTTAGATATTTCTCAGTCAACCCCATCAGTGCTTTCCAAAAGCAAATATGAAGCACCATAATGGAAAACACCACCTTCTTTTCAATCAATTAATTGCATAATCAAAACCAGCTTGTTTTTCCCCCACTACTCCTTTCCTAAAGTTACAACTACGAAATGGAAAATTTAAAACTGTAACGTTTTCAGTTACAAGAAGCACACCATTACCATCTACTTATTAAGATAAGTAAGTGCTAACTTTGGAGGCCTCTGTAACTAGGTCAGACAGCAATTGGTAGTCACCTCCACAGACTCAGTAAGATTTAATGAGGAACTTACAATTCAAAGAAGGACAATTGCAATGTTTCCACAAGCTGGTACCCCCAAAAGAATTAAAAACTACCAAAAAGGATCTAATCCACACTGTAGCCATAATGGATAAAACTAAATTATTAGCCACTAACAACTTTAAAGGTTTTAGGGTAGTCTGGGAGGACAGTTTCAGCCCTGGTTGAATGCTGGATATAGCTTTAAGACTAACAACACAAAATGGATATCCAAACCAAGTAGAAATTGTGCAGAGTGCAACAGAAAATGAGACTGGCAGCTGGAGAATCATAGCTAGAAGAAGCCTGCAGCCAGATCCTGCTTAAACAAAAACCACCCTGCATCAGGATCTGGTCACTGCATTTCTGTTTTCTATAAATATTTGTGCAGTTCAGTAAGACCAGCTGCACCCTCCCCCCTTCTCAAGCTAGATGCACAAAAAGCCAGAATTTTGGAATTTGAGGTCTGTCCACTTATTCCTTATGCTGGCTCTGATTGTTCCAGTCAAATGCCTCATGTTACTCTATACCTTGGGGGAGGCACATGTGACTGGATACTGCCTGATGGTTCCATTCCCTCCTCAGGGCTGCAAGGTTTCAAGGGCAGGAGAAGTTGGAAAACCCTGTCCAGTAGAGTCAGGGAGAGTGATAGGATATGGATGTAGTCTTTGACCCTTCAGAGGCAGTAATATAAACCTGGCTATAATGAGTCAGGAAAATTGGTCTGCTGGGGTAGTCTTGCCATAGGGCTTCTGCAAAATCCCTGGAAAGGAAGCTTCCCATCTTGTCCACCCTGGAGTGACTGGCCTGATTTGTGAATGGGTCACTGTAACTAAACACAGACCCCTGCTCATGACTTCCACACTGATACAAGTAGAAGATAAACTTGCCGGGTACTTAGCCTGCCCACTGAAAACCCTAACGTGAAAACTAAGTGCTGAGTCTGGGTAGGAGTGTGATGATCCAGGGGATGCAGGAACAATTTCCAGGTCCTCCATACCCAAGCATTTCCTCTAACAGAATAACACTTTCAGAGATGCAATAAAAGTTCCTTCTCATTCACCTCCCCTTTACTAAGCTTTACTGAGTTTAATTAGGAATTTTAGAAATCAGCTGGTTCACATCCTTCACTTAATGAATGAGAAAATTCTGATGGAGAGGAAGTGAATGTCTAACATGTGGTACCACCTCTCCTTAAATCAGCCTTTGGGAAACCTAAAAGTTTTGGAGAAATTAGAGATTGTGGAATCGAGCTCCCCCCCCCCCACATATTGTACTAATCAAAAATCCTAGAATCTAAGGCCAATTCCAATGATCTGGTAATGAAGAGAGCTATCTCTCCCAGAGAGAAAACTGTGGGAACTGAGGGTGGATCACAACACAACATTTTCACCCTTTTTGTTATGGTTTGCTTGCATTTTATTTTCCTTCTCATTTTTTTTCTTTTTGATCTGATCTTTCTTGTGCAGCAAGATAATTGTATGAATATGTATGCCTATATTGGATTTAACATATATTTTTACCATGTTTAACATATATTGGGTTGCTTGCCATTTAGGGAAAGGGGAGAAAATTATAACACAAGGTTTTGCAAGGGTTAATGTTGAAAAATTGTCCATGCATATGGTTTGAAAATAAAAAGCTGTAGGGACAGCTAGATGGCATAATGGATAGAGCACCATCTTTGAAGTCAGGAGTACCCAAGTTCATATCTAGCCTCAGATACTTAACATTTCTTAATTGTGTGATCCTAGGCAAGTCACTTAACTCCAATTAACTCCAATTACCTCAGCAAAAAAAGAAAAAGAAAAAGCTTTAATAGTTAAAAAAAAAAATAAGTCTAGAATCTGAAGGTCAGAAGGGACATCAGAAAATAAATGGTCTAACCTGGAGTTGAATATTAAATAACCATCGATTTTTACAAAAGAAGAAACTGAGCTCACAAGGAAGCTTATGCATAGATATCCATATGAAGGCCTTCAATGATGGAGAAATATCATGCACCAAGCAGGACAATTCATTTTGATCAGATAACATAGTTTAAAAGGTTTTTTTTTTTTTTGTTTTGTTTTCCTCCTTATTTAGAAACAATATCTAGGTCTCTCTTCAATTTCTAATCAATGATCATAGTTCTATAACTGGAGAAAAAGCAGAATTAGTCTGATCTCTACCCTATACTATAACGCTATTGAAAGGAGAAAAGGTACACCAAAAATATGGATTCAGATCCAACTGTGATATTTAGCACTAACCTGACCTTGTCATGATCTTCCTAGGCTGCAGCATGTTCAGCTGCAAGATGAAGGAGGACTGGATATCCTCCAATGCCCCTTTAAACTCTATCCCTACTATCTTATAGTTTTATATCATATCTCCTTAAATGCTTAAAGACAGTAGGCGTGCTTCCCACTGGCTGATGCCCAATCATGAGGAAAATGAAGCTCAAGGAGATCTAAAAGCAATATAGGCCATGAGTAAGTAGCAAAGTATGTATCACAAACCAAGTTCAATATTAGATTGTAAGCTCTTTGGGGTAGGATCTATCTTTTGCCCTTTTTTGTGTATCCAGTGTTTAGCACAGTGTCTGGCACATAGTAGGTGCTTAATAAATGTTTGTTAATTCATTGATTGACTTCAATCTATCTCTTTTTTAGCCCTATTTTCTAGGTTTCGATTCTGATTAATGTTTCTTTTTATTCACAATCCCTAGGAATATGCTTATCTTTTGCTTAAAAGCATCTGTATCATTCTCTAAATCTATAGTCTTCAGGAGGAGTTTGATAATACAGAGAACAGAGAAGGCTGGTCTGGAAAAGAGATTTCAAATGACATTTAATAGCTACATTATTAGCTTAACAAAGTCATTTTTTGGCTCTGAGTGTCAATTTCCCTTCTTATAAAAGAAGGATAGTAATTCTTGCATGACCTACATCACAGATTGGTTATAAGGAAAATATTTGGAGGCTATAAAGTTATATACTGTCTCATATTAATAGCCAATATTAAAATTGGGAAGAGCTTAGCTTTTTTTTTCCCTTTTCCTATTTTCTTGTCCAATCTCTCCAAGGCTAGTTTCATAGAATTAACACTCTCCTTATTCTGGGTATCACTATTCCACCCAACTAGTTCTGGATTGGGGGGGAGTCTGAGTACTGAACTAATTTTTCTGGCCAAGAGTGACATGATGTTATTCTCACCTTTATTGGAGTGAGCTTACTTCTCTCTGTGAACTCCACCTCTTATTGATTGTTAACAAATTAGAGTTGATGGCCACCTTTAGTAACAAACATCTTCCTAAACCATATCAACTATGAACCTATGCCATGATGGTCTTTGACGTTTAAGAGTGTTACCTATTCTTTTATTAAAATGGAGACATTATAAATAAAATAGTTAAATTATCAAGAAATTGTCAATTGAACTTTTTAAAAATGCCACAATATCTATGCATAATTATTGATATTAATGTGAAGCAGGCTATTCTCTAAAGTAGAGGTTTTCCACCTAGGCCCCATACAGACATATATATATGTGTATATATATATATATATATATATATATATATATGTATTTATATATACATAAAGAAAACATTTTATGTTAGAAAATTATATCGTGTTTCATATTTATATTTATTTCCAAATTGATAATTCATTTATATATCTGAAACATAACATAATCTGTTTCCTTAGAACCCTTTTTTATTTCTTTTTTAAAATAGCTTTTGATTTTTCAGAATACATGCAAAGATAGTTTTCAACATTCACCCTTGTTAAACTTTGCAACACTAGATTTTTTATGCATTTAAAAACATAATTCTGAGAAAGGTTCCATAGGCTTCATCAAAATTCTAGAAGGTCATTGTTATAAGTGGATCTAAGAACTGACTCTGAGATCATCAGTTGGAGCAAAAACAGTGAGGCAGTCAACTCTCAAAAGCTCCAAGTTTTTGAGCATCTGCCTATTTGCATTAGGAGAAGGACTTTCCTCACAGGGGAGCTCCCTAAACTGATGAAATCACAAGACCAAAAAATGAGTCAGAAGCTTTGCCAAAGTTTATGGTGCAAGAAGAGTGGAGATGAGTTAGTCAAGCCTTGGTGACCCATCCCAAAGACAGCTTGCTTTAGATGACTCAGGCCAGCCCTCTTGGGGGCAGCTACTTCACCCCATAGTCCAAACAAATGGGAAAGGGGAGGTGAAGTTCAATTAGTTTCAGTACGACTGGCCCAGTGCCAAGGATACACTGGCAAAATGCCTCTTCCAGGCAGGGCAGGGCATATGCTTTGTAGGCACATCACTTTGTATGCTCCCCCTGCTTCCCCCCTAGAATCCAAGCTCACTGGGTTCCCTCAGGATCTTACAGCTGCTACTTCAGGTAAAGGAAACTACACAAAAAATAGATTGCCCATATAGTCAGCTGGTTTAAAAGAAAATTTAGTAAATGTTTACTATGTGCCCAAGTTACAGATATTCTTCTGTAAGTGGCTTTTGATTTTATCAGGATAGTGGTCCTCTGTGCCAGTGACTTAATAGATCACACAAAGACACACCATCCCCTAAATTCTAGCAATCAAAGAAAACCAATAAAATACTCCAAACTCCATTTGAGATCTTTTAGATATGGCTGCCTCTAAAAGTTCCATAGAGAACTGCAAGCATTCATTTTATAAAAGAACTTTAAGCCATATTACTTTTTTTTGGTTTTGGTTTTGGTTTTGGTACCATACCTATTCACACTGACATGGTAACTCACCAAGCCCCCTAAATTCATGAGAGTATACTTGTAAAGCTTATTTTTTGAACCTATAGCTACATTTATCTCAATTGAATTTCACATTTTTTTGATTTGACACAATAGTCTGACTTATATGAATCTTTGGAAGGCCAAAATATTATTTTAACTCAATATTTTATATTCATTGAAAATTTGATAAATATGCTATTTATATCTGTCACTGATGAAAAATAAATAGACAGATAAATGGATGAATGAAAGAATTTAAATAGCCCAAGTCCTACTCCAGTAGAGATCTCCCTCTCAGATGACCATTAAAAACCAGTAATACCAGATACAGCCATGCAGACAATTCATAGCTTCACTCATTGTGTGATCATCCTATGTACATCTTGTTATCAGGAGCATGAGAATATTATGAGAGATATTGTTCTATGCTTTGTTGACATATAGAAGTATATCTATGGCACTATCCCTCTCTATTAATATAGTAACCTTACCAAAAACTAGAAAATAGAGGCAGCCCTCTAAGGTTGCCTTCCATCTCTTTTGCACCCATCTTTTCTCTATTTATTTTCACGCTGACTCCTATTATAATCTTTGTGCTTTGAAGGCATGGAGTATTTTTTTTTTTTTGCTTTTCTTTGTCTCCATTGTAAGAATAGCATATGACAAGCAATTATTACATGCTCATTGAAGCATCCAGCATTGGCTGGATGAAGCCATGCTGGCTCTTTGTGATTGCCCGCTTCAGTTTTTAGATGTTTACAAGGTATTTTGTTAAAAAAAATATGTTATAAGAATTTTGTCAGAAATGAAAATCCTGCTCACTGACCTCTTTTTGTTAACCTCTGAGTATTTGCTCACAGACTCCCTTGTGCTTAGAATTTCATCTTCAATTCTCTGGCTTTATTTATTGTAACTCTTACCATTTTTCAAGAGCCATCACAAAAACCATCCTTCATTGATCTCCCAAACTAAAAGGAACATTTTCCTCCTAGAATGCCTTGGCTAGTACTTTGAATCCAGCTCTCCTTTTCTAATTACTTAAGACAGAGAGGTCGCATAGTCCATAGAGTGCTGTCCCACAAATCAAAGAGATATGAATTAAAATCCACACTCAAATACTTATAAGATATGTGTCCCTGAGCATGTCAAGTATCCTCTACCTATCTCAGCTTCTTCAACTACAGAATAGAGATCCAGTGAGATTATATGTAAAATAACACAATGCCTGGAAAATAAGTACTTGATAAATGTTTGTTTCCTTGAGCTTAATGCCTTTATTCAACTCTTAGCCCCAAGACAGAAGGAAACATTTGATTTTCCTTTGCATTTCTCCCAATATGCAGATCAGGACCTTTCAAAGAATAGAGGTTTAACTGATAGTTATAGATTTAATTCAAATGGAAACAACATCCAGGGCATTTTTTACCCAAATCAACCAAATTTCCTTGAGTCTTCCTTTCCCTAATAGATTCTAAAGAGAACTACAGTAGAATACAAAACAACTAGAAGATTCTTAGCTATCAGTGGAGTGGTGAACTGATCTAAACATTCTGGAAAGCAATTTCAAACTATACACAAAGGGATATAAAACTGTGTATACCTTTGATCCAGAAATACTATTATTAATTCTGCATCCAAGGAAATAAAAAAAAAGTGATAGGAAGAGGACCTACTATTACCAAAATAATTTCAACAGCTCTTTTTTTTGCATTGACAAAGAATTCTAAAGTGAGAGGATGTCCATCAATTATGAAAGGGCTGAACAAGTTGTGATATATGATGATAATAAAATATCATTGTGGGATAAGAAAGGCAAGCAGGATTATATCAGGAAAACCTAGGAAGACTTACTTGAACTGATACAAAATGAAGCAAGCAGAATCAAAAGAACATTGTATACAGTAAGAGCAACGTTATATGATGATCAACTATAAAGACTTAGCCCTTCTCAGCACCACAATGATTTAAGATAATTCCAAAGGACTCATAATGAAAATTGCTATCCACCTCCAGAGAAAGAAGTAATGATATCTGAATATAGACCAAATGAATTTTTCACTTTGTGTATGTGTGTGTGTGTGTGTGTGTGTGTACACTGTATGTGTGTATGCATGTGTGTTTTATGGGTCTGTGTTTTATTTTACAATATAACTAATATGAGCATATGTTTTGCATGATTGAATATCTATAATATACCAAAATGGTTATTGTCTGAGAGAGGGGGGGAAAAGGAAGGGAGAGAATTTGGAACACGTAAAAATTCTTTTTACATGTAATTGGTAATAAAAGTAAAATATTTAATAAAAATTAGTGTTCTGCATATTTTGATTATTTGATCCAGTCTAGTCTCAGTAAAATATTTTGATACTGATGCACACACACACACACACACACACACACACACAAGAGCCCTGCTAATAAAATGCTATGCATCCTTAGGCAAATTGCGCAAGCTCTTTGGACTTCAGTGGACAAATATTAATAAATATATAATTTAAAAAGATAAACTTAGAACTTATAAAACTCTATCTGCCTTAAAAGGGACAGGATTTTTTCTGTCTTTAAGAACTAGGGTTTTTCTGACATTCCCTCTCCCATTCTCCCTAAGAATTTTTACACAACTTTATTACAAGGCTGAACATCTGAGAAATTCCCAGTCCTTTTATTAAGCTATTAATTTTTGAGTAAATCACTCAACAGCTCTAATCTTCAGTGGACAAATTTGTTCATTTAAGACGCATATAAAAGACTTCATCTACCTTAAATTAGAGAAGGGGGATAATTGGTCTAAGAGTTTGGATTTTTTCCATCTTCCCAACCTTCCCCTCACCATGTCAGCCTTATTTTCCCCATTTACTAATTTTCCTCTTCTGTTTGTTATAAGACTGTCCTAGCAGCAAGACTTGGACTGACTTTTTTTCTTGGTAATTATGGGTTGAGATCAACTTGAAAACATTTAAATAATTTAATAAGATTGCTGTTCCTTTTAAGCCTGTAGAAATGTCCTGATCTCCTGAGGCGAAAAGAGGCCACTTGGAAGTGTGTGAAGGAGGAAGGGAGGGAGGGAAAGAGGGAGCAAAGAAGAGAGACAGAGACAGAAAGAGACAGAAAGAAAAGAGAAAGGAGATATCTAATGTCTGGAACATAGTAGATATCTAATACATGTTTATTGATTAATCATATGATTATAGTTAGTTGTCCTCTGATATCTACCTCCTCATAGAGGTGAGTCTTGGCTCCTGAAGGCTATGCCAGAGGAATACAAACCCAGATAGGTTCATCCAAGCTGGAAAGATCTCAAGTATAGGCCTGGCAATAGATATGACACCTGTTTTCTGAAAACCAATCAGACTTTAGAAAGGATTATTATTTGAAGGCTGGCCACCAGTTTTTCTCAACATGTCCCTTTCTTTTTCCTCTCTCTTTCTCAATCTCTTTGTTTCTTTCTGTGTCTCTGTCTCTGTGTGTCTTTCACTTTCTATCTTTTTGTATCTCTCTGTGTCTCTGGGTGTGTGTCTGTTTCTGTGATCTGTCTCTCTTTTTCTATTGTATGTCTCTCTGACTCATTCTGTCTCTCCTTCCATATGTGCATGTATATATGTATGCATTTTTGTATACATACAAATAGAAAGGAAAAAAGAGAAAGAAAAGGAGAAAGGAAGGCAACAAGGAAGGAAGAAAATAAAAGATAGAAAGGACCTTTTTAAACCCATCTATAAAGCATGGTAATGATCATAGCTGCCATTTATACAGTGTCTTAAGATTTACAAAACACTTTATAATTGTCTAATTTTATTCTCACAGCAAGCCTGAAAAAGAAGTACTATTATTTCCCTGTTGCAGATGAAGAAATTGAGGTGTGCATTCATTAGGTAATTTCCCATAGAATACTGGGCATATCACTATCCTTTTCTGACCTTCAATTTCCCCATTTGTAATGATACCTTGATTTGATGATATAGATAGATAAGTGTGTACATATGTATACATATTTGTTTATGTATGTATGTATGTTTGCATGTATATATTTCTAATATCCCTTCCAAAACAGCATTCTTTTGTTCTATATTCTAAAAATAGTTCCCTTTTCTGATGCCTAATTGTGATGATCCTAGGTATCTTATGGCTATGCAATTGCTAGCACATCACCAAATGTAAAAAAACAAAAACAAAAACAAAAAACCAAACTACAAATACCTATCCAGAGAGAAAATATGTCTGACATCTGAGGATCAGACTAGGCTGAGAGTCGAGATGCTTATCACTATGTCAGTCATAAGATGACTTCTTTTTATAAGCATCACAACTTTCAGTAGCAAGTCATAGAGGGTTTGTAAACCATGTTGCCTTTATGTACTGCAAAATGGCACTTAAATGCCCGAGATCTGCGATTCCATGAGTGTGAGTACTCCTTCTAATACCTGTAAAGTGTACCTCTCAGTGATAGAAAACCAGATGAGATAATTCAAATAATGCAAACTTTCAAACATTCTATAAATATCATGACAATGAAGATAATTAATGCTCCTGCTTAAGTTTTCTACATCCTCTCTTCTCACTTTCAATATTCTTCCAACCCTGACAGTCTGTTTCTAGGCTCCTACCATCAACATTCAATGAGGGGTTATTGTTTCATATATCTATACTATATTTTATTTGGCCCTTTCAGGCCAAAGGGACCAGCAGTAGCAAAGGCATAATCATTCAGAAGTTTTGAATTTATAATTCAGCTCACTCATAATTAGACACTTAATAGGAACACAGCACTTCTTTAGAATAAAATCATGGGGTTTCTAAGAGAGAGATGCTTTAACCTTTGTCAAAAGGTAAAAGACTTGAGAAATCTCAGAGAAAAAGCAATCATTTAAGGAATTGACTTCCCCAAACTTTCCTCCTTATCTGTCAGATAGATGTCCTGCAAATTGCACTCAAAGGAGATTGATAGATGGTTAGAATTGGAAAAGGTTTTGAACTATAGCTGGAAGAAAATTCAGACCATTGAAAGTTTAGCTCTACAAATTTAGAATGTTAGAATATAATGGAAGACTGAGAATATGCAATGTTACAATTGGAAAAGACCAAAAAAGCCCATCAAGTTCAACAAGCTCCTTTAAAAATGATAAAAGTGAAACCTTATTGGGAAAAGTGTATTAAGTCATCAAGCTAATATTAGAGTTCAGATTTGAACCCTGTTCTTCTCAATGTTAATATAGCATCCCACCCCCTCCCCAAATACCTCATAGTGCCTTCCTGACAACCCCCAGGGTTACTACATTGTTTAATAAGCATGGCTCTACAAATAACAGATTTCAAAACACAGTATTTGGAAATTTAGGTCAAACTAAAAAGAGTTGCCAGTCCAATTCATTCTCCATTATATACTATATAATACATAATATTATAATATACAATAAATTATATATAATTTTATTATGTTTGATATGTAAATACATGATATAGATACTAAATATATAAAACATTTATAATATGTTATATATAAATGTTATATTTCTATTTATATATAACATTTTTTTGTGGCATTCAAGGTCCTTCATTACTTAACTCCTTCTCCATTCCAGTTTTCTAATACTTGGTTATTTTAAGAACAAAAGACCCCATCTCTTGGCTCTGGGAACTTTTCTTTGACTATTTACCATGTCTGGAATGTTTTCCCTCCTCAGTTCTGACTATTGACTTTAGCTTCCTTTAAATCCCAAATAAAATCATATCTTCTATAGGAAACCTTCCAGAACCTCCATTAATTCCCAAGACTTTCAGTTAATTATTTCCTCTTTCTGCACTACATAGCTTGCTTTGTACTAAGTGTGGCCTGTGGTCTTCCTGTTAAATTGTAAGCCCTCACAGGGCAAGAACTATTTTTTGTTTCTTTTTAGTTTAGCACTCAGCCTGGTTCTTTGTAATTACTTAAGAAATACTTGTTTATTGAATTGAAGTGAACTTTAGCTTTCTTAACTGTTAGGATAACCCTCCCCACCCCTCACAGGTAACTGGTAGTATGCTAAAACAATCTCAACTACCCTGAGGTTGGTTTGTTTGCTTTTTGGTTTTCCCTTACAAATGACTCTCTCATCTGGAACCAAGGAAAGCAGTGGGGAGGAGGACTATTTGAAGTCCAGGAAGGCTCTAGACTTAGCGGGCTGCTGTGGTAAATTGTGCCACTTTGGCCTGGAGTAGCTGGAATGCAGTGACAATCCCCAAGAAGCTAAAGGTTTGCCGACATGCTTTCCTTTCCCCCCAGATGAGAAGTAATTTTCCTCAGCCAGGAGGGCACTTGTTAAGCTTAAATTTTGTTTGTACCAATTCTTGGTCAATTTTCTTTGATTTATCTCCTGCAAACCCCCTCTTCCAATTCCTGTGTCTCAGCTAGAAAACCACAGCTTTCTTTCCTTGTTCTTTTCTTTTCTGAAGGGCAAATCTGACAGAGGTAAAAAAGGAAAAAAGAAAACAAGAAGCTCCACTCAAAGCAGTTGGTCCCAGCCAGCCAATCTTCCACCCTGGGCAGCCCTTATTAACCTGACTGAATGGCAGGCACAGGTTCAGGGATGAATGAGGTTGGTTTGGGGAAATAGGTGACATCAAGGGAACTGCAGTATCTACTCCTTAGTCTCAGAGCTATCCTTGCCTGCTGAGACAATGTTTGTCTTGCTCTCCCACTCCAGGAAACTAAAACTAAATTGTTTTCAAACCCAGGAAATGCATGTTTGGAAGAAGAGAGAGAATGGGATTTTTTTTTTTTTAAGGAGAAAAATGAATAATGATGACAATAATTGTGGCACACAAAGTAATTACCCAAGTGTCACTCACAGAAACAGCAATACCAACACCAAGATGAAAGAAACAGCAACATTACTTCACACCTACCCAATACTTTTTTGATGAAGAATCCAGCCATGAGATTAATTATTCTTTCAAATCAAATCCATCCAAAACAGATTATCCAAGAGATTTGAGATGGGTATTTGTCCAACCCTTTCATATTAGGAAGGGGGAAACTGAAGCTTAGTGAAGTCCATAATATACTCACAAACACAGTATTTAACAGTGGAGTAAGGAAACTTGAGCTAATAGAAAGAAAATTACATTAAGCATCAGGAGATTTGGGGTGAAATTCCAACCATGGTGGTTTATTTATAGTATTAGTTTAAGTCATTGTCCCTATTTGACTTCAATTATCTCATTTGTAAAACAGAGGAGATAAAATAGGAATGATAATAGTACCCATATTCCAGGATTGTGAGGATAAAATTAGGTGATACTTGTAAAATTATTTGCAAACCTCAAAGTGCTATATAATTGCTTATTATTAATAAAGATAATAATATTGTGTTATGGAACCCTTTGTCAGTCTAGTAAAACCAATGCACTCCTGCTCAAAATATAGTTTATAAATGAATAAAATAAAATTCATGGAAATACAAAAGAAACCAATATAGTCATTATATGTGTATATATGAATATCTGTTTGCTTGTATTATCTGTAAATGTAAATATATGTGTATAAGTGCTCATGGACTCCAGATGAAAAATATCTATATAATTATGGCAATGTGGTTTATAGAGTAATTTTAACAATATATGTTTATGTGTGTGTATATAAGCTCATTTCAGATAATTTTTCCAAGTTTTATGATTGTTGAATGAAATGTTTTCTTTAAAATACTTCAATTTATTCTTTTCCTCCAAAATAAGAGGATATTGTATTTTTTCATTAAATATTTGAAAATGAATACATTCTAACTAAATGCATCCCTAACATTTCAACATATATACAAGAATATTTCCTTGGCTACGTTAACTGAAAAGGAGACATAAAACTGTAAAGCTTGAAGGACTGTGTGTGTGTGTGTGTGTGTGTGTGTGTGTGTGTGTCTGTTTGTGTCTGTGTGTGAATACAGATGGGCTTCTTTCCCTAACAGAATTCTGTAGTTTTTCTTGGCCACCTACTATGAAACTATGATCACATTTTCAATCAGTTTTCCCCCCTACAGACTTTATAGCTAAATGCAATTTATGCAATTATATGTTTTATTCTTTTTGAAATGTTCTAAAAATATAGAAAATTAAGAAATTTTTCAAAAATTCAGGGAATGGGGAGATATTAGTAACCACTTTGGTGTGAAACACTTCAAGATTGCCTATCTTTCTTCTGTCTTATGCATGTGCAGAATTATGCTTAATAGTTAGCAAATATGCATGTTTATTAAACTCACAAACGACTGCTTTTAGCTAGAGACATTTGAGAAATTAGTATTCCTGCTGGCAGTATTCCTATTTTATAGTGTCAGACAAGTTTTTTTGGGGAAAAGTGACTGGCTGGAAATCTTGTTATTTTGTCCTAAGACAGTGCCAATCTTCCAATAGGTCCAACTGAAAGGCACTCTTCTTGTTAGAAGCTACTTTTTAGAAAATCATACACAAAAAAAGAAATTTATAGTGTAATCTTCTGCCCCTCTTAATAGGGCCATCTAATGCTGATTATAGACATTCTAGAAAGTTCAGATATGAATATAAACCAACATAGGCTATAAAGAATTCAAGTCTAAAAGATTCAGTCAATAATTTATCAAGGATTTATCAAAGCCCTGACTTGTGCTGAACTTTCCACTAGACACCACAAGGATGAGAGCAGATGGAAGGGACTGAGAGACAGACCAGGACAAAGAGTAAATAATCTCTTTAAGGGGAAACCTTTACTTTCTGATTCAAAAGATGTAAAAATTTAAATTATATATATATATATGTGTGTGTGTGTGTGTATATACACACACATAATAGATATTGAATATTTTAAAGTAGAGATTTTTATTGCAAGAAGTGAATAAGTTTTATGCTAATGGTATCAAGAATTATGAGATTCTGAGGTGGTATAGAGTATTAGAGAGAGTAACCAAGTTGGCATTGAGTACCAGCATAAATATCTTTTCTTATCTTTAGGAAATTTACTTTTTATACCTATGGATATAATCATACTTGCTCTGACACTTATTCAATGTGCAATCCTGGACACATCACTTAACTTTTTTGGGAGTGGGGATTTTAAACTACTCTTTAGAATTTATCTACTACAATCCATCAAAAGGAAATCCTGATTTGCTTTCTTAAATTGAGTTTCTCCCACCCAGTAGTACTGAAACAAATCCTTCAAATATTTCTTAAAAAAAAAAAAAAAAAAAAAAAAAAAAAAAACTAAATCCAATAAACATTTGTTAAGTACCTACTTTGTGCCACCAATTGTGATTAGAACCTGTGATACACTTCATAAAAAGAAAGATAATACTTGCCTTCCCTAGTGACTGACAGTTCAAGGTGAGGAGAGAAGGGGAAAAATAGAACACTAGAAAATGTTATCTCCTGGAGTTGAAACCCAGCAAAGGGAACTAACTGAGAGTTCAGTTTCTGTTTTCTACAAAGTAAGGCATTAGAAGGAGTTTGGTATTCCCTTACCTCTCAAACTTCAGCCTACCAATCAGAAGAGTGAAGAATCTGAAGGAAATGTGACCAGTCAGAGCAGTAAATACCTGCTCTATTTACTTTACAAGCTTGCTTTGAAGTAAGTGTTCTGTATAAGTTAAAACTACATATAAGCAGGATCTTTTATTAATTAATTCATTTTTTAAACTGAATACATAAGCAAGACATTATTTCTCCAATAAGACATTTAAAATTGTAATACAGTTTTGAGAGAAATATGAAACTTTTACCAATTTTTAACAATCTAGAAAAAGAATAAAACATTAACAATGTGTCCCTAGGGAGGGGGGAAGAATGAAAAAAAGAAATTTACAAGATAACTTTATTATACTTAAAAGGAAGAGCATGTTGTACATAATAGAGCTTCAGTTTCATGTGCAATCATATTTTACCATTATTTTATTATACTATGATACGGAAATGCTTATTCCATAAATTTAAAATAAAATAAATATTTTAAACTGTTTTGCCTATTATTGAGTAATGGACAGAAACATTTCCCCAGTAGAAATATGTATATTATTTAGCAGTACATGAAGATACACATACAGACACACATATATAAACATTCACATATATAAAAATATAATGCCCTGAATAAAATTATTATAGCCCCACTTTTCCTTGCCATTAGGACTAGGAGAAATTGAGTCAGAAAAGAAGCCTGGGCATACCATTGAGTCACAAAACTCTAGGTGCTTTATCTCAATTCTTGCTGGGATAATTCCCCCTCCATTTGAGTATTGCCCCTCTCCTCCCTGTCGCCTATCTTGGACTTTCTTATCTTGACTCTTTTTCTTTCAGGATTAAGTTATGATCCTTTCCTGGAATTATGGCTTGACACCCAGTGTACTTGCCCCCCTTACTTGCTTCTGTTTCCCCTTTAATATTGTAGCTATATAAGTTAAAAAAAAAAAAAAAAAAAAACTTTAGTTGATTGCTGCTAGTGCATTGGACAAGGGTCCCATTACAGCTGGCTAGCCTTGATTAGTCTAAAACCCTACACATTAAAATGATTAAAAAACAATCTCTGTCTTGCCTCAGTTTCCCTGGCATCCCAAAATATTTGCATGTATATAATTCATATTATATATATGTGCATGTGTATATGTATGCAAATATGTGTATGCTTTTTTCAAATAAAAATCAAAGGAAAAAATGTGGGACAAATATGCAGTCAAGCAAAACAAATGTTTTTACTGGCAGTCTCTAAAATCTCTATGTCTCATTTCCTGCACTGGATTCATCACCTTAAAGTAAGAAGCTATTATATATAATTATATATAATCAAGCTAATTTCATCATAAATTCTCTAAAATTGTGATTGGTTATTGTAGTGATCAAAATTCTCACTGTCTTTCAAAGTTGTTTGTCTTTACAATAGGGCTGTTATTGCATAAGTCAGTCTCCTAGTTCTGATGAGCAGAGATGGATTTAAAGACAATGTGTGAGTTGAGGAAAATAAGTGAATTTAGTCTCAATTGGAGTTATAATGACCCAGCATGTAATCTCTTTTATTCACTCATTAAATGCATCTTTGGGGTTTTCTTGATGTTGATGATGACTCACATAGTTCAAAAGTGCTACTAAATAGAATTGTTATAGGTTCAGATAAGAGGTCAGAGACAATGTTTGTATCACTATTATGTCACTTTATTCACACTGCCTTGTATTTTACTCATCTGTGTACATCTCTTATCTCCCCTATAAGCAGCACAATAGTGGAGAACATGGATCATTGTTAGCAGCAGCAGCAGCAGGAGTAGTAATAGCAGAATAAGTATCTGCCCACCACCACCCATTACTCTGAATTGACTTCTTGGTATGAAGGTGACCTTGGGAATTAAATACTATAACAAAGCACCGGCCAGATCTTTCAAGGTCAGACATACCTTGAAGACTAATCCAGGGATGAACTGTAATGTTAAAGGTCACTTTTAATGGGGTGATCAGTTCCTCCATTTGTCCTATTTTGTATTCTGCCTTAAGGTTATGACCATCCCCTCTTAATAGTTGAGATAAAGGTGTTATAGACATTCCTTAATGTCATTAGAATATCAGTAACCTCCATCTATGAGGCTATCCCCACCTAGGTATCTGCATTATGTCATTGTTAGTTATTCCATAAAAGGCTTACTGTCCCGATACTAGACCCTTTGAGATGATAGTCTCCTCTAGCCCTGGGATCCATGGGTCCCAGTATTTCTCTCCATTTAATAAATTATTGAATTGGTCTCTAATCTCTGTCTTGCTCAGTTTCTTTGAACATTACAGAACTGCATATTTCTCAAACAAGAATCAGCCCTATCGTGGTACAGAAAGTCTCAAGAACAGATTGGCCAAAGAAATGATGATTATTATTTCTTAAACTGCAACAACTTATAAAGATGAACTAATTTTGTCTAGAGAGGTTGTGATCTACACTGAAGGAAGAACATTATTTAAATATTCATGTCTAATGCTTCCCATTTTTTAAATTTTCTTCCTTCCTTCCTCCCTCTTTCCCTCCCTCTCTCCCTCCCTCCTTTTCTCTGTATCTCTTTTGCTCTCTCGCTCTGTCTCTGTCTCTTTCTTCTTCCCTCCCTCTCTTCCTTCCTTCCTTCCTTCCTTCCTTCCTTCCTTCCTTTGTCTTCATGTATACAAACTGTTGTCATTATAACATCCCTAAGGGAGGAAATATTCACCTTTGAAGTCGACACAATGCCTAATTTATATAACAAACAAGATATACATAATGAATTATACATTGCATGGTTGGGAAAGGAACAACAACCAGTGAGTTATATATTATTTTAAAGTATCTATTACTCACTGATTGGGGAAGTGTTCTCAATCCAATGTGTATAAAGTTACTACTCCCTCCCCATAATTCTTAATATTATGCAAAGGTAGATAATTGAAACCAACCTTTCATACATATCCAGTCAGATTAAGCTGGAACTAGTTTTCTTAGGTGGTCCCTGAAGATGGTAATTATACCATCTTGGACCAGGCATCCATCTTCCTCATGTTACCCCAATAAAAAAGTAAATTTCTCAAAATACAGAGATGATTTTACCTTATTTGGATAGAGATAATATGTTTGGAAGATCTAGGTAGAACCGTGATTCTTGGCAAGTACTAAAATGTTCTTTCAAGTATATGCCTCTTGGTCCCAAGATCTTTCTATTGAAGAGTTATTAAGACTCTATGCACTAAAAATGAAGAAGAATGCAAAAATTCAGTTCCAATTCACTCTCCACAAACTATCAATGAAGGAACATTGTTCTCAACAAAAACCAAGTCCTGGTTTTCAGTTTAGATTGCTCAGGTAAAGGATGAGAAAATATTTTGAAATATTCAATTAAAATATTTTGAAATATCAAAACAATGGAATGAAATTATAATAAGCAGGCAATATTTTACTTCCATGGTTGAATTTTGTTTAAAAAAAAAAAAAAAAAACTAAACTAACAAGCAATACAAGAATTCACTATGTTTGCTTTACCACAGGAAATGAAGCACTTTCTTTTCACTGGTCACCTGTAGAAGACTGGTTAAGTCCCTCTCTGGGTCTCTGGTCTCTCCTTTATAAAATAAGAAAGCTGAAATAGATCATCATGAAGCACCCTTGAATTTCAAACATTCCATATTACTAGGACCCTCTTATCTCTGAATTTTTAATTAAATGTCCTAAGATTTCTTTCTTAGCTATATTTATATTTAAAAGTTTCAACTTCAATAGACTCCTTTAGCTTTAGCATTTTGTGCACCAATATTCCATTTCAGCATTCCTTCCAACTTTGGCTTTTTAAATAATGATCAGAATTCAGGGAAATCTGCAAAACTGACCTTGATCCTGATCCTTGATCCTTGGTTCTCATATCTCTAGAACACAGAGTTATTTCAGATTCATTTTAAAACATTCTAAGTTCAAATTATATTATTTTCCAAAATTGATCCTATGATTCAACACATTCTTTAATTTCTTATTTAGGTTATTAAATATAATATTTTTAACTGGCCACAAAATAACTCAATATTCTAAAATGGAACCACAGAAGTATCAAAGCCATTCCTTTAGGTCTGGCTCACAAATGAACTCTCCCATTTTGATTCCCCAAAACCATGTTACATAGTTTTTGGTTTGTTGATACAGCTTACATACCTGGGATTTAGCTCAATACTTATATCCCACACAAAAGAAAATGGTTGTTATAATATGCTTCTCGTTTCAATTGTACTTTAAAGTTCAAAGTGTGCTATTTCCTCATGGCAACAGTTATGAGAAAAGTGGCATCTTTTACTATAATATTTATAAAGATGAAATTTATATTGGATGTAAAGCTAGAAGGCACCATTAAGAATGTCTAATCCAGCCTCTCAGATTTATATATGAGTAAAGTAAGGCCAAAAGAAAAGAAGTAATTTGTTCAAGTTTACAAAGCCAAACTGGCATTCAAGACAAAACTGGAATTCATACCAAGGCAAATCAAGATATCTTAAATTCAAATTCCATGCATTTTCCATGAATATATGCTCCCAAGGGATGGATGTGCAAACTGAAACGTTGGTTACAGGGAGTAATTCTGTCAAAAGTGACTTTGGACAAGTCATTTTCACTATTTTACTTTTAATTTTGACATTTTTCAATTAGCAAGTACAATTAAACAATATCTATGGTTATTACTAGCCCTTAATAAATGCTAACTCAATTCAATTGAATTGATTATGCAATATATATAATTTTGTATGCTCCATGCATAAATTTAGGTCCTTGAATAGAGTAGGTACTTATTTAAAATCTTTTGCCATTCATTCCCACATTTGTCCTGGCCAAACAGAGTTAGGAATATATAATCTATGGTTTAAGCTAGTTGGGATGGAGGAACCTAAATGTGATATGCCAGAATAGGAAATGGCAAACCACTCCAGTATCTTTGCCAAGAAAATCCTAAATGAGATCATGAAGAGTCAGACATGGCTGAAAATAACTAAGCAACAACACATAGATTGATTCCTAGAGGGCATTGGAAAAGGCACTATGGTCAAGTAGGAAAAAATCTAGGGCAAGAAATTAGAGGACCTAGGATTCAGTTCTGTCCTTTTAATGCGGCCTCCTAGAAAAGACTGGATATGGTGCTCCAGGGATAAGGTTTTAATTCCTGACTTGGAGCTTACATGACTCATTGTATGACTATGCCCAAATCAATTAACTTCTTTGGTTCTCAGTTTCCCAGGCTGCAAAATCACAAACTTGAGGTAGATAATCTGATCTCTAGGATATTTTCTGGCTCAGTATCCCATAAAGTTAAGGAAGTCTTTTCACTTTTGAATCTATTTTCTCATTTGAAAAATGGGGATGATTATAATATCTGTCTTGCATACTTTCATTTGTTCAACAAGCATTTATTAAACACTTTCTGTACCTTATTGAGTTTTGTACAGAGAACTGTGCATTGTGAATAACCATGAGATAATGGATGGAAATATTATTGGCAAACTGACTTCCTACGTATATGAGTGATAGCACAGTGACTGGAACATAATTTGCCCTTAATATTTTTTTCTTTCTTTCTTTTTTTTTTTTTTTTTTTTTTTTAGGTGAAAGGACAATGATGAGAATTATTTGATCTAAATGTTTTAGATGACACTCCTCCAAATTCTTATCATATTTACAACTATCAAAAGATGGTCTTTTCTTTTCAATTTTAACTATTGAAGTTTTCAAGCAAAATCTCCTCTCCTCTGACATTTGAAAGGGAATTTTAAATGAGCAAAAAAGACATAATTCAAGATGAAAGAAATCCTGGTAGCCACAGAACAGCACATTGGGCTATGTTCCCTTCTTGCACAGATTGCATACTTAAGTATGGATTTGATATGTCCCAAAGGTGGGTTCTGAATAATCAGAACTATCAAACATTTTGCCAAACACAGGTATCTCTTCTTTCAATGAAAATAGAGACGCATTCTGAGCCCACAGTATTACTGAATCCACATTTTAAGAAGTTCCTTCATTCCTCCCCCTCCCTGAATTCAGGAAACTTAGTTGATCTTTGCAGACTTTCACCTCAGGGACTGTTAACTGTCAGCTACTGTTGAGTTTATGAGAATAGCTTTATAAAATAAATGTTCAGTAGAACTCAGAGGTTGGTCAAATTAAATTACCAAGTTAGAGGAAATAAGTTAGATCCAGGATAGGAATGAAGGCTGGTTGGGGAGAGGGTAATCTACCAGCAAGATTCAGCATATTATGTAAATCTTTCACCACATGGCACATGTAATGAATAAACCTTGTGTTCTTAACACTTTGATTACAGACTACACAGACAATGTAAATTAAAAGCCCTGCTGCTCAATAAATGCAGTGAGGGGGAATTATGTAAATTTCAACACATTAGATTGATTTGGTTAAAATGAAACCTGTTCCACTTGATGTTTTCAGGGAAGAGCCACAATTACTATGATTGAGAAAGTGCAGTGTTAATGAAGTGTGTTCTTACTAATCAACCCCTCCTCCTCTGATCATGGCAAGTGGGTGCCGCCATCCCTAAAGCACCCACAATTGACACTAACCAAACACAGCTGCATTGTCTTCCAAATGCCAATCCAAGATTCAGTCCATGCACATTCTGGCAAAGCCTAGGACTGGGAACCGGGAAACTTTGTGTCCAGTTCCATCTCTGGAAATAATTTGCTTGAGTGACTTTGAGGAAGGCATTGCACAGTAAAATGAAGGGATTCGCTGATATAACTTCTCTGGTTCTTTGAGAGCTGACATTCTATGTTCTAAGATCTTTTTCAGTGATAGCTGTATTCTTTCCAGCTCAAAGTATGTGTTATATTTTAGCATTCAATTAAAAGTTCAAGGGCAGGAACAGACTAGGGGAGAAATAGCTTGAAAATGTTTCAATGTTAAAAAAAAAAAAAAAAAAAGACATGGTAGATTGGATGCCTTGAAAACTCAGCATGAGTTACAATATAACAGGATAGTCAAAAAAGATAAAACATATTTGGATTCTAGTAGGACAGGACTTTAGAATTCATTTATTCCAGGGGAGGGTTTAACCTTGTGTGTGTGTGTGTGTGTGTGTGTGTGTGTGTGTGTGTAATGGTAGTCTAATGAAAGCTATGGACCATTTCTCAGAATAATATTTCAGATCCATAAGACACATAAGATAAAATGGAAACATCGAAATGCAGTAATTCAAATATTATTTTAATCAGAAAAATGAAGGATGCTTATCAATTGAGGAATAACTAAATCAGTTGTACATAATTGTAATGGACTACTATTGTGCTTTAAAAAAAATGACAAGAAAGATAGTTTCAGAAAAACCTGGGAAGACCTATGTGAGCTGATGTAAATTGAAGTGATCAGAACAAGAATAACATTATACACAATAAAAGCAATATTGTAATGATGATCAAATTACATGATTTAGCTAGACAAATTAATCAAAATAATGATAATCAGACAATTCCAAAAGTTCTATTATAAAAAATGTTATTCACCTCAAGAGAGATAAATGATGAATTCTGAATTCAGATTGAATGTTAAATATAAACAAATATTTTCTTTTTGAAAAATGAACTTCAGATTAAGAAACCTTGACTTGACTTAAGCATCTCCTTTTATAGATGTGCGATGAGATTGGACCAGAACCCACATTTTTGGACTCCTAATTCATTACTCTTTCTACTATAAAATAATGTTTCCTATAAATCACAAACTATCCCTTATGTTCTATTAAGGCAGGAAGTATTTCTTAAGGCACTTCCAACTTGCCTGGTTTTCATAGTCCTTTAGAAAATTCACACTGAAGTTTTCAATTAAAAAGAGGACAAAGGCTAATTATGCACAAATTCCACTTTTGACTTTTCACATCCTACTGAGAAACACTGTACAAGAAAATGTAGGATTGGTAAGTGTTAGTTATCAGTACTTTATGAAACTTTGATTCACTTAGCAAACACCATTTCTGGGCCATGTATTCATTATATTCTTAAATACCAGAGAGGAAGCCAATTCTAATGAATCGTAACCATAGTTTCTTCTGTGTATTACATATTAGAAGTGGGTAGCACTTTAAATTATGGTGCACAAAACAGCATATAATTAATTCTGAATAAAAGAGAATGGTTTCTTGCTAAATCCAAGTTATTTTAAAATCTCTTAATGAAGAACTGAGCATATGCTTTGCTGCACTATGAAAATGTTTTGCATAGGCCTTCAGGGCCAACACTTTGCATTTATTATTCTATTTATTTTTCAATAATAATATATTATTTCAAGTGAGCACAAAAATCTTAATTACTAACATTTTAAGTGTGGCAAATATATGCAAATTACAAGAAACATTTTGGCTGTCTGTGAATTTGTGCTAAAGAACTTTTTGATGACAGTGTTAGTGAAATTTGTCATAGATTGAGAACATGTTCTAAAGGGATCATTAGTTTGGAATCTTTGAATGTATGCATAGGAAGTTTCACAATGTTGACATGTAAGTAACATTCTAAACTTCTTAAAGTTTAGGGAAAAGTCTTTAATACTGAGGAACATTTCGATTTTCATCATTTTATTTTTAAAACAATAGCTATTAAATGCTGCCTTAATTATTACTGTTCTGTTATAGCTTGATATTTCTGGAAAGGAGCAGTTGGTTAGTGGATAAAATATTAGGCCTGGAATCAGTATGACTTGAGTTCAAATGCAGCCTCTGATACTTACTCCTTGGAAATCATGTTAACTTCTTAGGCATTTTAGTTTTCTCATTGCAAAATGAGAGTAATAATGGGATTTACCTCACTGGGTTGTTGTACGATCAAATAAGATAATGCATATTTTAAGAGGGAGAAAATAGCCTAGTGGTAAGCATGTAGTAGGTGCTATAAAAATATTTTTTTCCCTTCCCAGAAAAGACACTTACTGACAACCAGATCACCTAAATTTTAATCCTGCCCCTGCCACTAATTCGTGATATTTAACCAAAGAATATGATGCTCATTATTTTAAAATTTCATCATTTCCTTCTTATTTTTTGTTCTATCCCTAATTCTTTTTTTTCATACATACATACAGAGTTGTGTGCTAAAACCAGCTCAGGATACCAGATTTAATTTTTTATTTATTTTTAATTATAGCTTTTTATTTAGGAGATATATGTATGGGTAATTTTTCAGCTTTGACCCTTGCAAAGCCTTCTGTTCCAACTTTTCCCCTCCTTTCCCCCAATCCCCTCCCCTAGATGGCAGGTAGACCAATACATGTTAAATATGGGAAAGCATATATTAAACACAATATATGTATACATATCCATAAGTTATTTTGCAGCACAAGAAAAATTGGACTTAGAAAGGTAAAAATAACCTGAGAGGGAAATCAAAAATGCAAGTGGATAAAAACAGGAGTGGAAATACTATGTTGTGATTCACACTCATTTCCCATAGTTCTTTCACAGGTTCTCTTCATTACTGAACAAATCTGATTTAGTTCATCTTATTGTGGAAGAGAGCCATGTCCATCAGAATTGATCATCATATAGAATTGTTGTTGAAGTGTGTAATGATCTCCTGGTTCTGCTCATCTCACTTATCATCAGTTCATGTAAGTCTCTCCAGGCCTTTCTGAAATCATCTTGTTGGTCATTTCGTACAGAACAATAATATTCTCTAACATTCAAATACCACAACTTATTCAGCCATTCTCCAACTGATGGGCATCCATTCAATTTCCAGTTTCTAGCCACTGCAAAAAGGGCTGCCACAAACATTTTTGCACATACAGGTTCCTTTCCCTTCTTTAAAATCTCTTTTGGGATATACACTGCTGGATCAAAGGATATGTACAGTTTGATAACTTTTTTAACATAGTTCCAATTACTCTTCAGAATGGCTTGGATGCATTCACAATTCCACCAACAATGTATCAGTGTCCCAGTTTTCTCACATCCTCTCCAACATTCAGCATTATTTTTTCCTGTCATCCTAGTCAATCTGAGAGGTGTGTAGTGGTATTTCAGAGTTGTCTTAATTTGCATTTCTCTCATTAATAATGATTTGGAACATCTTTTCATATGGCTAGATTTTATTCATCTGAAAATTGTCTGTTCATATCCTTTGACCATTTAGATTTAAAAATTTTAGTTGTGAACACTTACACCATGGTAATGACCAAGTATTACATAGTGGCGATTGAATTACTGATTTGTAGAGTTGAGAATGTGATGAAGAAAAAATAATAACATAAATTGCTATGCTTCTTCCCCCCCTTTATACCTAGTTGTTAAATATTTACCATCTTGCCACTACACAAAGAACTATGGACTTTACCTTTCTCATCTGTAAAATGAAAGGCGAGAGCTTTCTAAATCTATGTTCTCATGGTCTCTAAGGATGTTTCCCAGCTCTAACATGCTATTTAACTATGCAGCTGTGGCATGGCAGAAGTCTCCCTATAAAGAGCATCAGAAGTTTTGTACTAGTGACGCAACTTCGTTGTATGTTTATTCACATATCTGCTCATCTGGAAAAGGGAACTAATAATATTTTTCCTTGCTACTACTTTGGGTGACTGAGAATTAAATAAAATTATATAGAACATTTTATTTTTCCTACTATAAATTTTATATAGAACATTTTCTTATTTTTCCAACTAAAAATGATGTATAAATGTAAGCTAATTATTATAATCATGCTCAAAGATCCTTTTTACCTTTAAAGTTCTAAGTCTTGGGTTTTTAGCTCCCTGCTAGCTCTAGCATTCTAATATTCTTTGTTCTGTCATACCCCACAGTTCTAACATTATGTTTTGTTGTCTGTCTAAATCTAGAATTCTATTCATTCATTTTTGTTTCCCAGAATATCAAGAGTATTTTGAAACGCCAATGGTGCTTTGATTTCTCTGAAGTAGGAATTCCCTCCAGAAATGAAGATTTCAGTAACTTATCATCTTATTTTAACCTTGGCCACATTTTCACAAAATACTTGACAGAAGTTGTACTGAAGGTGTTGTGCTATCTTATAATGGTTATTACACAATGATTATATGGAAAACCCAATGAAGACTATGCCAATTTGCTCTTTCCCTCATCCATTTTTCTCCATTACCTTCTGTGAACTTCTATATGAAATACATACCCTCTGATAATCCAAAGAAGTTCTGTGTAGTGTTGACAAGGGTCAGCTTGGCATCAGAGATTAGTTCAAGATTTTCTTAATGAAAATGCCTAAAATAACCCAGAATCCAAAGGGTCTCTATTATTGAGAAACCCTAGATATCTTCTCTGTCTTTTGCCCGCAATCTCTAAACTTTGATACTAATATATCACCAAAGTTCTCAGAACAGGGAGAGTCCTCCTAACTTCTCTGTTTTATTTTGATGATCATATACTCATAACCCATAGATTTCTTATTATTTATGGTTACTAAAGGAGCACAATTGATTCACAATCCCTCTAAGGGATTTTTTTTTCATACAATGTCCTTTTACTGCCATACATCTTTCCAAAACTATGTATTATGCCACTTCTCAAATCTAATTCTTTGTCATTAAAGAGTTCAGATAATTCCACATCATGATCTTCTCCAATGTTCCTTGGTTGATATTTAACCTCAGTTCTCCAAATACTGAAGTATTATATGACCTGTAATTGCAAAATGGAGAGCAATACTATTCTAAACAAGATGTATGAATTTTTGTTTTTAGAGAAAAGTTTGAAGGTCATTTAAATCTTTGAGCAACTAAACCAAAGGCTATCTAATTTGTTCTTATTGTCTTGTGCATTTCTGAATTTAAGTCATTATTTATGTAAAATGAATGTCCAAGTAATAATTATTGATAGACAAGTTCTCTATGAGTTATTCAACTAACTTTCATATAACACATTATAAAATAAGCATTCTTTATTCCCTTTCCCCCATATGTATATAAACTCCTTTAAATAATTATAGACTTAATTTAACAATCTCCACATTGTTCTAGATTATGATACAATCAGTACAATGTCATTTTTGGAAAGGACCATCTGGATGACCTCACTGTCTAAAAAAAAATCATTATGGAGTTTTTGAGTCTAGAATGGGCAACGTTCATAATGGTATAAACACCTTTGGCATGAATAAGTATTCACCCACAAACTTAATCTCCCTTTGTCTCTTTCTCTTTCTGACCCTGACTCTGTCTCTCTATACGTGCACACATGTGTGTACATGTTTCTATATTTATGCATATATATGCAAACATATGTGTACATATGCATACATCATTATTGAGAATAATTTGTTCATGCATTAAGGATATCCTTGATGAAAGTATGAAAGAAGTAAAAAAGGTTATTATGTATTATGCTAAAACACACACCAAAAAATACCTACAGTTAAAACCACGATTAATAGAGAATGCTATAAGGTGAAAGAACTTTCTCTGCTACATTTTCTCCAATGCACATGTTAAAACCATAGAAGAGTCTAAAACAATATAACAATATGTATGTGAATTGATGATTCTTTGATAATTTCTATCAAGCAAATCACATAACAATTTATAAATATATTTCTCTAAACTTTTTTTATGGAGGTGTGTGTATGTGAAGGAGTAGTAATCACTTTAAGATATTTTTCAATGCCTTTCTTTTCAAATATCTTGAAAATTGATTATTCAGGGCCCCTCACTTCATGTCAGGTCCAAAATAGACATCCCTTACTCTATGTTTTCTAGTCCAGATTTTTTCCTATCTTTATTTTCTTTAGTTTCATTTCCATTACCTTAAATAACACACCAGGAGACATAATATTAGAGTTCAAATTTAGTAGTCCACTGTCATGTTTTAAGAATATATCTTATTATAAAAACCTTTCCAGATATTCTCATCTATTTGTTGTCTTTCTTATGATTTTATCCTTTTCCTTTATGTTGATTTTGCTCATTTGGTTCTTTGGCCAAGCTTTTTTATAAATTGATTTGCTCTCCACTGCTTCTTGCTATTTTATGAGTTGATACAGCTCTACCATTCTCCTCCTCTTCCATAAGTTTTTGCAAATGAGTTTATATATTAAGCCAGTGTTGCCCATGACTGTCATATTTCTCAATTAGGCAAGGAAATCTAGTGTTTGCTGGCTGCAGCAGTTTCTAGGCTTTTTTGGTATAATAAGCAATAATTCCAGCTTCCTGAGTTCAGATATGCTTCATGTGCTTGTTTAACTTAAATTTTAGGAGAAACAAAAATCATACAGTAGAAATTAATTTATAAAATTTAGGATTTTTTTCTTTAACTTTGCAAACTGGACCAGCTGTATCAGCAAGAGAATAATCTGAGCCATCAGAAGTCAACTGAACTGGAGTCTCAGGAATTAATACCAATCTGTACTTCTAAGCACATGTATGTTATGTAGGGATGGTTCTTTCATGATGGTTCTATAAGGAAACTGTCTAAGGAAGATAAGATCAGCTTTTACTCTTTCTCATCAAAACATTTTCCCTTGTACCTTTCACTCTTCCCCATCAAAACAATTTCCCTTGTACCATCTGTGGACATCTTCACTAATCAATACCCTCCAGTGTAACAGCCTATCATAATATATCTGGCACATTCTTTGACTTGATAAGAATAAACAAGATAAAGGATGCTACTCCAGTCTTTTTTCTTGATGAGAGAACTAGTATAACCTAGAATTTAAAGGTTCCTTACAGGAGCTTCACATTAAACTCAGAAATTTGCCTCCTGCCTCCCAGGAAACAAAGATATCTACCATAATGCTCAAAGTAGGGAGACTTGCTTTTAAACTTATTTCTCCTTCATACTTCTCCATTTCTCTTAATGATGAAACCATTTTTTTCATCATCTTAAATTCATACTATTTTCCTGTCCTGGCTTCCATTCCTTGGATGCAATTTTGTATAGGTTTTCCTCTACTTAGAATGTATTCTAAAGATGTATATGCCTGTTGACAGTGCCTTCAATGCCAAGCTCACATGAACCATGTAAACTCACATGCTTCTAGATCCTTACTCAAGGCTTCATGAAGCCTTTCTTGTTACCCCTTAGGTTTTATGCTTCTTTCTTCCTTACTTTTTTAGAATGTACTACACTTAATAATCTTCTAATTTGTTTCATATGCATATATTATATACATATTTGTATATGTCTTACATATCTATCTATTCATCTATATATTAATGCAGTTGTCTTCTCATATAAGTTAACTTATGTAAAACAGAATCTAGATTCTTTTTGTTAATCTTGTCATCCTCTGTACTTACCACAGTTTTGCATATAATAGTCATTTAGATATTTGTTGAACTTAATAGAACTGGGATCTGAAACCTTAATGATATCAATTCAAACATATCCTCATTATTCCTTAATCATCATTATTATCCTATGTTCAGTACTTCAAATTTTTAAAAGTATTGCATGCATCTCATTTTATTGTTAAAAATATCAATATGAGATTTACATTGTCCCTTTTTTAAAGGTGATGAAATTGAGGTCAAAAAAGGGGGGAAATGATTTGCTCATGATCAAATTAGTAGCTAATAATAATAATAGCTAACATTTATAGAGAGTTTACTATGTGCCAAGTACTATGCTAAATACTTTGCAATTATTATATCATTTGATCCTCACAACACCGTAAGAGGTAGATGTGTTATTATTACCATCTGAGACAAATAGACTTTATGACTTGTTTGAAACTGGATTTAAATTCAAGTCTTCCTGACTCCAACCTTGGTACTATATCCATTTTACCAACTAGCTGCCCTAGGGTTTCTACTAGAGTTGGAGACTTGAATTCATGATATCTATTCTGATATTCAAGAATTGTTCTTATTGCATTTTCAGTCCTCAGGGTTCTGCTTTGTATTTTGTACCCATCACTCTCTTCCTTTACCAAATCCACCTATTTTGAGTAAATAGGAAAATGCCTTCTAAGCCTCACAAAAGGTTTAGACTTTTAATGATTTGCCCAATGTCCCATGACTAGCAAATGAAGATATCACATAAAAATCTGGATTTTTTTTGGTAGCCATGCTTCAGTATTATATTCAGCATATACTGGGACTCAATATGTTGAAACTCAAATATTAGAACATAATACTCAGAATGTTTTGAGGTCTGGTCTCTATAGATTGAAGGGACTCATGTGAACATGCACCCC
Source organism: Sarcophilus harrisii (assembly GCF_902635505.1). Taxonomy (NCBI): domain Eukaryota; kingdom Metazoa; phylum Chordata; class Mammalia; order Dasyuromorphia; family Dasyuridae; genus Sarcophilus; species Sarcophilus harrisii. The sequence continues at coordinate 60,992,999 of NC_045427.1, read as the reverse complement.
AACCACATCATTTGAAAGGAAAGGAATATAAAGTTTACAAATGCAAAAAAGTAAAATTATTCAAGGTCATCTAGGCAGTAAGAAGCAGAGTCTGGATAGAGAGCTTCTGATACTGTCCTTTATGCTGCAGAATTCTTTCCATTATACCACACTTAGTTTGTTTCTTCTGGGACAGTTTTGCCCTTTGCAATAGACAAACATGACCAAACACCTATGTAAATAGCCAACCTCCATCTGAACTCCCAAATCACTGTATCTCAGGAGCATTTTGAGAACTGAGTCTCATAGTAGTTCTAATCCTGATTAAAATTCACTCATTGTAAAACTTTCTCTATAAGACCTACTCCTGGTAATGGAGGCAAATTCTTACCATCAGTACTGTGAGAGTTCCTATACCATAATGATACACACTGAGCACTTCTCTTTTTCTGTCAACACATGTGCTACTTCAACATTTACTGAATATTTACTATACACTGAGCACTGTACTATTTTCCATGGGGATGCTGGAGAAAAAAAAAAGAAAATTTACAACCTTTCTGGGAAGATAAAGACAAAAACAATGACCTACACAGAAAATCAGCAGAGTACAAAGAAAAAAATACTCCAGGGTCTAAATATTGACCATAAGGCTATCCTTTTTCTTCACCAAACTTCAGTTTGCTCATCAATAAGGGAATATTGCCAGAACCTATTCAACAGGTTTGCTGTAAGGTTCAAATGAGATAATGCATCCAAAACATTCTATATTTACAATTCATATATGTCACTTATTATTTTGGTGATGACAATGAGCCACATCAACCAAAATAAAGTAGGTAGAGACTATGTAAACCTCAAAGCATCCCATAAATGTCAGCTATTATTATTTAAGTAAAGATTTGTTACTACTTAACTTAAAGGGTTATCATAAGTAAAATATTTCTTAAGTCTTAAGACTATATTAGTGTAAATTTTTATACACAGAGTAACTGAAGCTACTTGAGAATGATTTCCAATATATGCTTGCAAGATATTAAAGTATCCATTGCAGCATACATCATTAAAGAGCAAAATGATCTAGGATTCAGGAAATCAGCATTGAAATAACATGTCTGTTCCTGACTAGCTGTCTCACCTTAGGGAAATCAATTAACCTTTCTGATCTTCTAATTTGTCACCAATGAAAAGGTGGCATTTAGTTGATTATTTCTAACATTTCTTCCAGTTCTAAAATTCTATAATTAATTAATTCATGAATTACTATTAATTCATTAATAACAAATATTTATCATTTATTACACACAATGCATTAAATGCAGCTACATGAGCAAAGAAATTAAACCTTTGATCTCAAAAATTTTATAACCTAGTAAGAAAATGTAAGAGGAGAACACAAAAAGCTTAATTATATGATGCATAGCTAAACCACATTTGAATATGCATATGTTTTAAATATGATGAGGAATAGAAAATGATGGATAAAGTAATAACCTCAGAGTCAGAGGATCTAGAGCCATTCCTAACTCTGATAAATATAATCTGTAAGATTTGTACAAATACTTAGCTTTTTAATGCTCCAGATTTCAACCCCTAAGGATATAAATTTCAAAGAAGGTGCTAATCTGAATTGGTAGAGAGAGCTTGCTTACTGGGATTTCCTAGCACCAGAAAACAAAACAAAACCATACAAAAAAGATAATCTAATAATCAGAGATTCCTAAATCAATGGCACGGCCTCTGATGGAATTCATACTCCTTTTTTTAAAAAACAAATTTCTACATGTTAGAAATAGTCCCATCCCTCAATGATCCTCATGTTGTGTGAGGTAACTACCAAAGTCTAGAATCCATCTTTACTTGGAACACATTAAACTTGACAAATAAAGAATAGTGAACATTTGCTGTGAAGCCTAGGGCTCTGTCTGATCAGGTAGCCAATCAGAAAGTCTTTATTGAGCACCTGCTGTGTGCTCAGCCTTGTGTAACCTGTGTCTTCCTGCTCTGAGGCATAGCTTTTTTTTTTTTTTTTTTTTTTTGTTTTGTCTGAAAACTCAGTGGGGTTGATAAATTTCAGTCTTTCTCAATTGTATCACTAGTTGAGTTAATTGAAATAAAAAAGACAAAATCCATAAAGGAGGTGATTTGGGGAGATGAACCAAAGCAATCTGATAAAAAAAGAAAAAAAGTTTCTAAAATACTCCAGCATCTGAAAAGTTAATGAAAATGTAGCTCAGATTGCATACCTTAACTCAAGTTGCATGACCCTTCTCCACTGTTATGAAAATCATATAATGTACTAGGAAGAATCACAAAACCCCAAAGATAGAGAGGACCTCAAAAGCCATCTATGAATAACTTCTATAAAATATTTAAGAAATAGTATACCAGCCTTACCCCAACATCAGTGAAGAGAAAACTATGACCTCTTAAGACATTATTCCACCATGGGATGAGAAGCTGTTTTATTAAATCTTTTTCTTCCTTTCTCCCCCTAGGTTAAATTTGTTTCTACAACTTCCATCTGTTGCTCATTCTTCACTTTAGGGTGATGCAACAAAGTCTAATCCTATTTCCAGGGCCATTCAAAAACTTAACCACAAAACAAGGTTATTGGATATTTTTGGCTAGGTCAGATATCCCCAAATTCTTCAATAGTCATGACATACAATCCTATAATCATGCACATTAGATCTTTCATGATCCCACCAGAATTCTTTTGTATTTACTCCATCTTATCAATATGCTTTCCAAGTGAGTTGTTATTTAGTCATTTTTAATCATGTCTGACTTTTCATGACCATTTTTTGGGAATTTTCTTGGGCAAGATACTATAGTAGTTTGCTATTTACTTCTCCACTTTATTGTACTTGTCCAACATCACAAACCAGTAAGTGTCTGCGACCAGATGTGAAGTTAGGTAAAAAGTTCAGTGAACACTAAACATAATATTCTAGATGTGGTTCTAATCATGCATTAGCATTTTTGGCTTACATGACACTGTATATTTCCATTGTTGCCAATTTGGAACTTATATAGTTGACTATTTAAACCCAAGTTTAAGAAACTTATTTGCTTTTATTAAATTTTATCTAATTATATCTGCTTCCATATGGATCATAACTTATTATCCAACATGCTATCTATGTCTTCAGCTTTCTGTGATCTTCAAATTTGGTTAGCCTGACAATCATGTCTTTATATAGGTTATGGAAAAATTTTGAAAACTTCTGTGGTGATGGTTTTCTTTGCTGCATCTGGGGTACTGCAGCAGAAATTTCCTTTGAAGCTGACATTGTTGTATTAATGACCAATCTCAGAAACTCTTTAATCAGTTCCAATTCACCCATTGTTGACTAGTCCATATCTCTCTATCTTTAATTATGTGAGATTTTGCTAAATATTTTGTCAAAAGGTTAGCAGCATGAACAACATTTATTTGATGTGTTAGTCTAGTAATTCTGTCAATAAAGCCAAATGTGATCATTCAGGCATGGTTTTTCTTTGATGCAGTCATGTGAACTCTCTGTTATCTTTGTTTTATAAATGTTCACTAACCATCATTTAATAATGTTTTCTAAAAGTTTGCCAGGAATTAAAAGCAAATCTGTTGGCTTATGATTTCCATGCTTCCTTTCCTTTATGTGAAAATGAAGATAGCATTTGCTTTCCTCCAATTTTATGTTACCTCTCTCCTTTTCTCTATTTTCCAATATCACTGATAGTAGTTTAGTAATAACATCTGTCTATCCTTTTCATAACAGGATGTCTTATGAATTGAACTCATCATGAAACCTCAGTGCTCTCATATTCTCCATGATTATCTTTTCAGCAAACCTTAGAAAATATCTAATGCAGTTTTTAACTGGAATATATAGACCCCCACAGATCAATAGATAAATTTAAAAATATCTGTGAACTTGGATGGGGAAAATACCTTTGTTGTTCCTAACTTTTGGTTCCCTGTATAGTTCTATATATGATATTTTGTGAATCTTAAAAATATTTTGAGAAGGGATCCAGAGACTTCAAAAAAGTGTCAAAGATGTCAATGACAAAAAAAGATTAAGAACTTTTGAATCCTCGCTATCTCTTAATTTTAACAAAAGAAGAAAAGTGAGGAAAGAAACTTATTGAACAATGTGGTTAGATTAGTTTAGTGATATATCTGGAATTAGAACTACTGACTCAGTGCAAGATCCTCTCCACTACATCTATTGCCTTCCAATTCTATCCATCTTTCACTTGAAGGAAGATCAATGGAGGAGACTTTGGCTCATTAGTAATGGAAATCGGGATAAAATATTTGACTTTATGCTCCAAAGGAAGTCTTAGGAAACTCTTATGTATGATCTGCCATTCTAATCTCTCTTTCAGCTAACAGTCCATAGTCTAAAAATTCTGTACTCTGGGTTACTTCTAGCTGTAATTTTATATGTTTCTTCTAACACTCTTTTTAGTTCTATCATTTCTACTTTTGTACTAAGATGAAAAATAATAGTGAAGAAAAATTGTATCCTGTCCTTTTATAACCCCTTTGTTTTTCCATTAAAAACAAAACACATAAATGTTTGTTTTTAATTATTTAGAGCTGCTATACTACTTGAAAATTCTTTTTTTTATATTTGAAATTGTATCTAGGTTAGAGAAGAAATCTACTTGACCACGTAAAATAATAGTTATAAGAACATCAAATAGTTACAAGTGGAAATTTCATAAAATCTTAAGGCAAGAAGGGAATTCAAGAGGTCATCTAATCTCTGCCTCTCTCTAGTCAGAAATACATTTTAGTGATTCTGAAAAGATAATGGTTTTCTTCTCTATGTTTAAAGGCCATATTTCAACGTTTTCAATAACTAGAAAACTTTGTTTCTATTTTGTAGTGTGCTTTAACAAGTAAGAAGTTAGCTAAAGTAATTCTCAATGCTATAATAGCTTATTTTCATCAAGGCATTACTGCCCCGACCAAAAGACCTTGATATTGGATCCTGTTTAATGCCTTTGATATCTTCACAGATACCATCTTAATAATTGGGGGGAGTAATAAATTCCCAAAACATTGATTTGCCACAAAGGAAAAGAGGCACACACATAGAGAGAAAACTTTAAACCATTTAATGTCTAGTCTGATTTCTAATAAAAGTTTGAATATTGTATGGATTATTGTCCTTTTAACATTAGTGAAAATAGGGGACTTTTTTAAAAAGAAAAGTAGATTTTGATGAATTAGACTGACTGTTCTGTGGGAACTAGCCACAGCTACCAAGTTTGGCCCAGAAAGTCTTTCTATGACATTGTTAATGATTGCTGCTTCGTAAACTCATCTCAGATAAAGGATATACCAACAATAACTGGGAGCTGCTGACGCTGAAGTTCATTTGCAGGAAAGAAAAGGTCAAGAAGCAAAACAAGCCTAAGGTGTTGATGATATTATGCATACTCTCTTTAATACTGGATATCCATTTCTGTTTTGTTTTTAATTCTAGCCTGACACCAGATTGTTTTTGTTTTTTGTTTTTTGTTTTTTTTGCCTTCCTCTGTAATACTTTATTTCCATTTTTTTTTCTAGTCCCAACCCATGTAGTGCTTTGCAATTTCAGAGTTCCAAAGTCTTGGTCTTTTCCTCCTTCTTGCTTTTAAATGTGAATACCTATTGCTTTGCCTCTCACAAACTTATACATTATTCCTGCCAATTTTACTATCCAGGATTCATGGATTCCATGTTACTGAGAAAATATGACTCAACCAATGTCACGAAGACTTCTCTATGTGGCTCCATGAGGGGGATCAATAGAGGTATAAAACATTCATCATAACTGAATAATAGATGACCTGGGTACAAGAAAGGAGCAAGGAAGGTACTTGAAAATGACAAGAAATGTGGTATGGCATTCAAAGGTGATTTCTCCACACCTGAAAAAGGAAAGGAAGGAAAACTCTCATTTCTATCAAAAAGTGTTGCGGTTGTTTTGAACATAGGAAACAGCAAATGCTGTCTTTTTTATGCAGATAATAAATATTCCTACACCAACCTGGGCAGTGCTTGGAAGCTATACCTTAGAAATAAAGCCTTGGGGAAGCTGACTTTTGCATCCCCTTTCTTCCTGCCCAGTTTAGGACTTCATCCTCTATATTCTTAAAGCCAATTTCCCTTTCACCTATGCTTTGATTCTATGTTTTTTTCTTTAGAAACATCATCTAAGGTATTAGTACAGAGAAGTGCAATCTGGACTTTTGTGCCTCTGGTTCACCAGGTCTCTGCTTCTCTGTGTGAATCTGGAGAAATTAAAAAAAGGATTCATATCTATTTAACTCTCTAGAGCTTATAAGGCTAACCTCAGCTTAGCCCATTGTCTCATGAGCGTACACTAAGACCTAACCTATATCTAGTGATACAAGAAACCTATAGAAGCTTTACACTGCCACAAGGTTAAAAGGACAAATTCAAATCCATGCAATTATTCATGACCAGAATAATCCTGCCAGTGACTTGAGGTGGTGCATTGAAAAGCAGTATAGAGGGAGCCAAAATTAGGCCACGCCAGATAGAACTAATAAAATTCTACCCATCCATCATCTATCTGCCACAAAAATCAGTGCATCTAACCATCATTCCTAATCTTCTGCCTATTTACAGGGGCCCAATTATCTTTTCAAATGGCTGACTAATTAGGACAGTCACACACAATTATTTAACAACTGCATTGATTAAAAAAATGGACAGTATTCTTCTCTCTCTGTGCAACATTAGCACTATTACAGTCATGTTCCCTGTAAACCATCTTCCTTTACTTGGATTAACATACAGAAGCCAAAAACAGTTTACATTCTTCCTTTTTTCAAAAAATGGATTAAACTAGATTTTTTGATATTTCTAAAGTTTAAAAGAAAAAGAGATGCATATTTGAAAGTACTTCAAAGATAAAAGAAATAAGATATTATAGTCCCAGTGTTTGGAGACATTACTTTATCTGATTTTGTAACAACCCATATGAGAAAATGTCTCAAACCTTCCATTGCCCCAGTGGGAACACTTAGAGTGGGGACTTGGGATAGAAGCAGAGTTGAAAACCAGGATCCAGACTTTCTATTCTTTTTTTTTTTTTACCCAATCCTGGATACAGGAGGAGAGAATTTTAATTACCCCTGCTAAGGGAATGTAGTTGGAAGCCTGTTTACCCTAGAGTCTATTGCCACATAGAGACAATACCCACTCTGCATTGGTTGACAAATTTTTCCAGGAAAAATCTCAGACCTTCTGAGTGTGCAAATAGTAATGAGCTGTACTTCTTCTTAGGTAGAAGCTACTCTGACTTATGAATGGCAATAAAATCTGAGAAAGCCATAAAACCTTAGAATTCTTTAACCATTAAATGTCAATGTATCAGGACTGTAGAGGTAATCAGAAGCTGAATAAACATTACTCATGTGTCTTCACATACCATCCAGGGTTTAGGTAAAGGAACTGGAAGTAAGAATGAATTCATTTGGGTTCTTGGAGATGGAATCAACAAGTATCTACTGACCTAGAATCAAGTCCTAAATATATCTGCTGCTTCAATTTCTGGTCCCCAGTGTTTGGAGAGGGTATAAGTTAGCACATGTTCCTATGATCATAGTTAACTAATAATCCCTATCTAATGACTAGAGAATGTTTCTACCTCCTTTTTTATATGTGTGATTCAGATAATTCTTAAAAATACCTCCTCCTATACCAACTCTCCATGATGTAATACCAGCCAAATTCTCAATACTTCAGTGTCTGTCCTTTGCCCTTCTTTTCCATTGTATTCTCTAGACCCTTTTTTCTATCTTTAACAAATTTCATCCTCACTCCCTTCTCATCTTCTTCCCCACCTTTTTGTGCTAATGAAAACTGATTCTTTCCAGAATGAATAAATGAATGAATGAAAAAAAGCATTGTTAAATGCTTCAACAAGTAGCTTAACATAGTTCATTAAAAATGTGATTTGAGAGTACTTTAAGTGTAATAAGAAGATAATAGAGACCTTACTTCTATGGACAGTGACATTATTTACACTGATATCTTCATAGAATCCAAAGCATTGTATTAATCATTCAGTACACAAGAAGAAAAGCAAGACAATCCTTACACTTAAAAGTCTCATATCCTAAGAGGAGGAGACAGAAGTCTGGCTACCTCTGAGGCATTAGGTCTTTCTTCCGTTGTGTTTTACTTCAGTCACAGATCACATATTGAAAGTCAGAGATAATCTAATTTAATATGCTCATTTTTCAGACAAAGAAAGTTAAGACCCAGAAATAGTAAATATATTGCCAAAGACCATACAAGGAGATATAAGATTTGAATCTAGGACCTTTGACTTGAATTTAGTATTCTTTTCATTTTACTATGTAGTATCAACATTCTTGCTTACTGTTTTAATTATTCCCTACTTTTAATATCCTTGCCCTGTTATCCTGTTGCTACTAATGTTTTCAAAAACTCCAAGCTTCATTTTTCCCTGAAATTCTTTGTTCCTAACTATATGCTTTGAGAAGTATTAAAGCAGAGGTTCTTAAATTTGTGTATTTGTTTGCATGTGTGTATGTGTGAGTGTGTATGTGTGTGTAACATAGACAGCTTTGTCAATTGGGTGATGCTTATAGATAGCCCAGAAAAATGTTTAAAATGAATAAAATACATAGGATACAAAAGAAACCAATTATATTGAAATGTGGTGGTCAAAATATTTTTTTATTTTTCTTTTAAATCGAGGATCCCTAGCTGAAAACCTCTACACCAGAGGAAATCACATAACTATGCCATCCATGCCAAATACAAATTACTTCTACCGAAAGTCAGCTGGGCTCTCTATGCTGCATGTCTGGACATGATTTTATTCTTCTGTAATTCATTCACTACAATACTTTTCATAACAACTATTCCTAACTTTTTTCTTCATAAATCACTTATCCTATATCATGATTTCCTTCCTTTTCCTCAGAAAACTTAAGCTTCTAATTTATCGAGAGAGAGAGAGAGAGAGAGAGAGAGAGAGAGAGAGAGAGAGAAAGAGAGAGAGGCAGGCCATCTGGCATGAGTTCCCTCTTCTATACTACATATCAAAATCCCTCTCTATCATTTCTTTTCTTTCCTTTGCTATATCTCTAAGTCATATGTGGTCCTTTTCCTTGCCAAGATAAATCTTTCTACTTGTGCCTCTTCCCTTTCAGAGTTTGTCATTTAGATCATTCTTTCTGTTTCATCTTTATTCTTTTCTTTCTACTGACTCCTTCCCAACTTCCTATAAACACAATCAGACTTTTCCTATCCAAAATGAATACATTTCATTAATATATCATCTCCATTTCATAACCAAATTCCTTTAAAATGCTCTCTACTGATTATAATTTTATGTACTCATCTCTTCTTAATCCTTATAAAATACTTTCCTCTTCCATCACTTGATGTAAAACAACAAGGTTGCCAATGATCTTCTACTTCCAAAATTCAGTGGTCTCTTATCAGCTTTTATCACATTCAACTTCTCAGCAATTTCTGATACTACTGATTATGGTCATTTTCCAGAAACATTTCCCTTGTTTTTCTATAGTAACATTGGTCTCTCTTTGTTTCCAAACCTATTGTACTCCTCTTGTCAAGTCTCCCTTAACAATTCATTATTCATCTCATGCTGACTTTCTGGATTTCAACATCATGTCTCAGTTGCAAGTTTACTACTAGAACCTTTTTGGGCACCTAGGCGGGGCGTTTTTACCCTGAGTGTTTCTTTGTTTGTTTGCTTGCTTTTTTCTATTCTTATGACTTTCTTACTAGAAACATCCCTCTGCCATGGGATCACTCTTTTCCCATTGCTTTTTTCCTCCCAAAATCTCCATTTTGGAGAATAGCTCAGATTAAGCAGCCGTCATCCCCCTCCCAAATGCTTTTTGAATTTCCAGCCTTCAACACCATGTTCTAATGTGGACACCTTCTATAGTTGACCCCACTTTAAGCTCCCATTTTCATGCTATTCTCCTCCATTAAAATGTCACATACCTCATGACAGTATCTATCTTTCTTTTTATTCAAATTTATAACATCTGCAATAAACATGGTCCTAGCCAGGTAGTAAGTACTTGAAGAATACTTGTTGTCTTTCCTTTTTTCAGCCTAAGTGTGGATATTCCTCTAATGCGCTTTCCTAGGCTCTACTCCCACCCCTCTTTTCCCTCTTGGTGATCTCATCAGATTCCAAAGATTCACTCACCATTTCTATGCATATGATTCTCAAATTTATAAATCTTTTCATAATCCCTCTCCTGAATGCCAATTCTGCACCAGCAGCTGGCTTCTGTATATTTCTAGCTGGATATTCCATTAGAATCTCAAACTCAACATGTCCAAAATTGAACTCATTTTAAGTCCTAAACTTTTCCTGTTTCCAAGCTCATCTATTTCTGTTGAGAACACTATGATCCTAGTTGCCAGCTCCACAAAATCGTCATAAAACTTATCTTCTTTTTTCTTTATTATCTCCCATATTCAATTAGATACCAACTTTTATTAATTGAATCTCCACAATATCTTATATCCATCTCTTCTTCTCCACTCATAGCACAGCTACATGAGGTTCAAGCCTTCATTGTCTCATATCCCAAATCTTGTAATATCTTTCCAATTGATCTCTATGCTTTTAGTCTTTCTTCTCTCCAGCATATCTTTCATAGAGCTAACTCCAGTCATCTTATTCTATATCTTGCCACTGGACCCCAGATGGCTCTGGAGGGAAAAATAAGGCATGTGACCTTGTACAGCTCTCGCTTAAATCCAATTTACTTGCATGTCTCTGATATCATGGTTCTCTTCAAGAACAAAGGACAAACAACAACCACAAAGCTGTCAGCATAATATTCCTAAGATAAGGTGGCCATGTGACCCTCTACTTTTCTCTACTTAAAAATTTTAGTTTCTCATAATTTATCTTTACTGTAAAGTGAAAATTCCTAAGTTTGTCATCAAAGTCACTTGCAATGTAGCTCCAACTCCGTCTGCATGCATTCTAAGATTCTATCAAACTGATCTACTAGCTATTCCTGAGATACAGCTTACTTCCTTCTATTTATCTTTATAGATGTGGTTCTGTGTGCCTTGAATCCTTACTTAGATCTTCTAGGATCCTTAATATCCTGCAAGATTCAGTTCAAATATCACCTCTTACTCAAAATCTTTCCAGTTGGATTTCATTATCTAATTTCAAATTGTATTTGTATTTATTTTCTTAGGTATATACTGAACTCCATCTATTCAATGTAATGTAAGCTCATTGAGGTTAAAGACTAGTTCAGGTATATATTTTAATACATTACTGAGCACAAATACTTCAATTTCCATGCAAGTGAAAAAGTACTTCCAATTCTATGCATGTGAAATTGTACTAATGTGAACATTTTCCCAATTGCTGCAAATTGTAACATCCTATGAAATAAGGATCCACATTCTTTTTTTTTTTTTTTTTGCTTGAGGCATTCACACAGCTAGGAAGTATTAATTGTCTGAGACCAGATTTGAAATCAGATCCTTCTGACTTCAGGATAGTGCTCTATCCACTGCACTGCCTCACTGCCCCTTGAATTACATTCTTACAAAGACATCTGACAAAGCAACCCTTCAACCACTTCAAAGGTCTCCCTACACATTTTATTTTAATATATATATATATATACATATATATATATATATATATTGAATCTTTGCATAAAAGATAGATGACTAATAAGTGATTTCTTACATCTGTGTTGAGAACTGATATTCATCTTTCTCTATAAGATTTTTTTTACTAAGAGCTTTCCTCACAATTTTATGTGTAGGGCAAGGTCAATGTCATTAACCACTTTTTGCACTTGAGGAAACTGAGGTTCAGAAAGAAATGATTTCCTACACAATCTAACTCTATCTGTAGTAGTTACAGAGCCAAAAGCTAAGAGAATTGTGTTTATGGGGAAAGACTAGTTATTGCTATCATTAAAGATGCTATATACTTATGAAAGTAAGACAGTAGCATAGAATTTCAAGAAGTCCATAAAGAATAACTTTGAAGACCATGGTTAGAGGTATTTATGTGGCTTTTTTTTCCTGATGCCGGATACTCCAGTTATATCAAAGAGGAGAGATGTCATCTTTTCTTAGACAGGAATCAATAAAGATGGATGAATGCTTGCTATTTTTAAAAGTTCTCCAGTGAAAATAATTCCCTCTCTATGGCTAACAACTCTTAGTCAGGGAGTAATTCAAATCTAACCTAAATTTCCCTCACTGCAATTTAAATCCAGTAACTCTTATTCAATATTTGTAAAGGCAAAAGAAAAGTTGATCACCTTCCTGCACAGAACAATCATTCATATAGTTGAAGACTATTATCATTCAGCCTAAAATCATCTAAGCTCTTTTATCCATTCTGCAGAGCAACAATTTTCAACTCTATCCACTTATGTGGTTCATCCCAGAAAATGCTACTCTTCCATCTTCTTCTTAAGGCAAGGTTCTCCAAGCCAAGGATTACCCTTTTACTAGTCAATGTCAAAAAGGAACATCTATTTTCATTAAATTACAGAATGTTGTATGGTCTTAGCCAAGCAGAGGCAGCATAGTTAATAGAGGAAAGGAAACTGGAATAAGAACAGAGATGCCTGATCTAATGCTAACTATCTGTATAACTTTGGGCATGTCAGTTTAATAACGACTTATTAAATACTTTCCCTTCGTAACCACACTGTTCTTCAAGTGAGATCTCCCTTATTTGAGACATTTTTGGGAAGTTCTTTTTTGAGAATTAGCATCGGAATGGATGACATCATCAATTAAAGTTAAAAAGACATGACTTTGAAGCTTAGTAGATGCTAATTAATTAACCTGTTTTCATTTAAATTATTCCCAGAATTTGGGCAAGACATTTACAGCAATCACAGTACATCTTACTTTCCTTATCTAAGAAATGAGAGTGAATGAAATCTTTTCCTTTATATAAGGAAAACATTCAGCAAAGTGTTATACAGATGGAAGGTTTTATTTTTATTTATACCTCTATATGACTGTATGATCATAAATTAATACAACATGAATTTGTATACATAAATATTTATTTGATTAATAACCTTTTTGCTTAAGGAAGGGCAACTAATGATAACAAACAAAAGCATGGGGATAAAAGCCAACAATTTATTTTTTAAAAGTAACTGTGTGCTGCACTGCAGCTGGGGAAAAGCCTGATAATTAATCAGTCAGTGGCCCATTTCTTCACCTGGGGAGAAAAACATTTACCTGTGTCATAGAGATAATCATTCCAGAGTATGACCACAGGATACAAAAGTACTGTTAAAATATAAAAAAATAATAATATAACAATAAAAGTATACCATGGCTGGGAGAATGCTGTCTCAACCTAAAGGTTTTTTTTAAAAAAACTAAGAGATCCTATGTGCCTAAGATAAAGTAGATGCTGTTCTGAGTAGATTAAGCAGCTTGAAATAAATGACGTTGCAAAGAAGTCTCCAGGCTTGTTCTCCTATTTTAGCTATGGTTCATTGATCTATTGCATGCTAATTTTGAAAGGGACATAGACTAAGTTGGGCATGCACTCAGAAAAGGTGATTGATCTAGTGTTAGTGGGTAGGGAACAGGATTAAGGGTCAGAAGCCTTGAGTTTGATTACAGGATGTGACATTTAATATCTATGTGATTTGATGAAGGCACCCCAAATTCTCTGAAATTCGGATTCCTTTCTTATCTGAGAAAGATTAAAAAGATATGCACAGAGATCCTTTTAAGGGCCAAATCGAAAGAATAAGGAACAATTAAAGGGGGAAATGTAGACCTGAGGGATGAAGACATGAGGGGAGGGGTTAGATATAATGATGGTAATCAGACAGAATCATATCCTGTGATAGATCTATAAGAGACTTTAGTATATAAAATATTAGGGCTGGAACAGTTTTGGAATATAAAAGTTGGAAGAAACCTCAAAGGCAACATAGTCTAATTCCCTGATGTTTCAAGAAATTAATTGACTAGTCAAAGCTCCAGGTCTAAGCAGTAATGTGGCAAAAATGTTTAACTATTTCCTTCTGACACCCAATACAATACTCTTTCTACTCTGCCGTCATGCTTTCAATTCTTTATCTATCCATCCATCCATCTATCTATCTATCTATCTATCTATCTATTCATCTACTTACCTATCCATTTAACCATCCATCTAACTATCCCTATATTTATATTTCATTTAATTTGTTTATTTGAGTGCTAGAGTTGGTACAAGGTATGATTTAAAGTTGTGATTTCATCAATATGTAGAATTTACAACATGGAAACCGTCTGCACTGATGCAGATAAGCAATTTTTTCTTGAACTCAAGAGTTGCCAGGACCATTAAAAGGTAAAGCATCACCAGTTTATAATAACAAATGTAGAATATTTCTGAAGCAAAAATCAGTCAGGTCTTACTATCTTCAAAGCTAACTAACCTCCTGTACTGTATAGAATTCCTTTGCAATTTTGAAAGGTGGCATATAAATGAAGGCTACCATGTATAACTTATTCAGTTGAAATAGAGGGAAAAAAATAAGGTTAATGAATGTAAATTATAAGAATGCAGATTTTATCTCTAAATAAGGAAGAACTATCTAATAACTTGAGCTGTCCTACTGTGAAAAGACTGCTGCATAGGGTACTGCATTATCTATTATTAGACATGTCCAAGCAAAGGCTGGAAGCTCAGAGCTACTGAGCAATCAGTTCCTATATCATCTGGTGGTTATATTAGCTGAGGTCTCTTTCAACTCTACAATTATACCACAACAAATTAATCTAAACTACTCAAAAGAGAATGAACTTTTATCTTTCCTAAAAAATCCTGGTGTTTTAAACAGTATTGGATTTGGATTCAGAATATCTGTTTTTTAAGGGAAAGAAAGGATGAGTGATGGTCAACTATACAAGCCTTTTAAAATTTTTATCTTATTTGAGCCTCACAACAATCTCAAAGGTATATAGTATCACTGCCATTTTACAGATGAAGAAAATAAGGTATCTAGAAGTTACTTGCCCAGAGACATATAACTAGTAAGTGCATGGGAATGGATTTAAGTTCAGGTGTTACTAACTCTAGGCACACTCCTCTTTCCCTAGCTCTCATTATATTTCCTGTGTGACCTTGGACAAGCCATATCCTATCTCATGATTTCAGTTTCCTCATTTGTGAAATGGTTAATGTCCAAAGTCCATATATATATATATATATTTGCATATGCATACACACACACACACACACACACACACACACATATATATATATATATATAATGTGTATACACACACACACACACACACAAAAAAAATTTTTTTTGTTCACAAAACCCCTGTAAAATAATCAAGCACTATCACCCCAATTTTAATAGGTTAAATTACATAATCAGAAAGTGTCAGAACCAAGACTCAAATTCTAGTCAAGATTCATCCTACTTTGCCTTTACAATGTTCTTTTTGATTTGAAGTAATTTTTTAAATGTCTTAATTTTTCTTGTTGTAGTAGTTTTGTTTGTCCTTTAAAAGTTTGATAGCATTAATGTAAAAGTCCTTTGGGGCCAGTCAACTTTGGCATCTCCTTTACAGACAGTTCAATCCCCCTTTTTGAGATTAGATTATTTAAAATCTCAGTTATTTTGAGTATTTTCTATTTCTGAATATGATCTTCTATTTTAAATGTATGTATTCTCAGTTTCTTGGCAAATATACATACATTATATAATTGTAATTATATATATATAATTATTGTAAATACATATATAATTACATAACATATTTCAGGTTTTGTGGTGATTTTATCCTGTTCCTTTTGTATTTGTTGATTGCTTTTCTATGTTTTTGATTTAATAAGGTCGTTTAAAAATTTATCAATTTTCTGATTTATTTTGACTTGAAGAGAAAAAGCTACACCCCAAAATTTACCTGTTTATGTTTTATTGAGGTTAAAGCAAAATAGAGACAATGTGTCAGTGACATAACTATTCTGATCCCCATTTAAAATGATGTAGGTATGCCATGTCCTGCCCATATCTATATGATTGCTAAACTATATGGTTTATACCTTCAAAATATCTTTTACACACACACACACCCTGTTGCCTCTTGCTGCAA
Source organism: Sarcophilus harrisii (assembly GCF_902635505.1). NCBI lineage: Eukaryota > Metazoa > Chordata > Mammalia > Dasyuromorphia > Dasyuridae > Sarcophilus > Sarcophilus harrisii. Next base: position 60,976,861 of record NC_045427.1, on the reverse strand, counting down.
ACACCCTAGTTGACAGCATTTTACCTTCTTTAGACTAGGGCTTCCAAAACTTTTTCCACTTGTGACCATTTTTACTTGATATAAAATTGATATACAAATTATAATTTTGCAACATTCACATTCAGTTATGAGACCCATATGGGGTCACAATCCATAGTTTAAAAAGCTGCTCTCCAGATTACACAATACACCCTTAAATGGTTTCCTGACTTAGTTCTACCTCCTCTCCAACTCATCCTTAACATACTGTTTGAGCAATCTTCCTAATTCATTTCCTGTTCAGACTTCTCTAATAAAATAATTCATTTACTTTTGGAATTGTCTGTGGAATTAGATTTGTTCTCCTGGACCCTGGCTTTCAAATTCCTATTCAAAATGACTGCGATGTAGCTGTCACGCTTTTTCCTACCACTTCCTTTCATGAGAATTGTGCATACTGTGTGCTGTTGTATTACTCTCATTTATCCTATGCCTTTGCAATTGTCATTCTCCATACATAAACAGATATCTGCCTTGTTTTCAAAATCTTTTTGTTTTCTTCAAAGTTCAACTCAGATGGCAGCTTCTCTGTGCAGATTTTCTGATATCTTCTGGATGAAAATTACTTCTTTCTCCTTGGAGTTCTTATAGAATATTGCTCAAGTTCCCTTAGCTCCTATCACATTTTATTATCCATATGGTAAAATACATGAGGGGGTTATAGACTTAGAGCTAGAAAGGACATTAGACATTATCTAATGCAGCCCTTTAATTTATAGGTTGGCGAATTAAAACCTGTATTTAGGTCTCTAATCCTCTAAACACACACACACACACACACACACACACACACACACACACACCCCATTCAATTATAAACTAGCTAAGGATAGAAATGATCATTTTATCTTTTTTTCTTTTACACTTAGACCAAGGATTCTTAACCATTTTTGTATTGGCAGTTTAATGAAACCTACGACCCCATTTTCAAAATAATGACTTTAACTATTTGAAAGTGAAACTAAATTCCACTTAGAGATTAATGAGAATAAAAATGCATTTTTCCCCCTAACCAACTTCGTGCATCCCCATTCCCAACCCCTGGACAAAAGAAATTGTCTTTAATAGGTCAATGACACTGGAGCTTCAAGGACCTAGGCAAGGGCCAAGCAAATGACATTCAAATATTTTAATATAAAACAATATATAATGTTTTTCCTTCTTCTAGCAGAATATATTATAACCAGTAGATACTCAATAAATGCTAATTTAATGTTGATATTGATGTTCATTTTCCTACATAAGGCAATTTATTATATTTGAGTAATAACTATTATTTGAAATAATAGACTATGAAACCATTCAATTATAGATCTCAGATTTCTAGCTGGAAAAGAACTTCAAGATGACTCAGCCTAAGACTCTCATTTACACCTGAGGGAACTGAGGCCAAAGAAATTAAATGATATATCCAGGTTCAGATAATGAGGATTGTCTATTAAATACATTTTCTAATAAAATTTAACTGAGTAATAATTTAAGCCATTTAAATAAAATAATTTAAAAATAATAGTGCTACTATATTTGACTTAGACTTCAAAGTATATTACACTAATTGGGACACCCTTAATAAGTTGGAAAAGTGTCTATAGATAAAGCTGTGTTCTCTAGCACTTTAAAATATGGAAAATTCTAAGAATGAGCACTTCTGATGCTCTTCCAGGAACCCAACTATAGAATCAAGACACTTGTATTTTGTTAACATCTGATAATTCTTCTAACATGTACAATATTTGTAAGGTAGCGGAAAGACTGAAAAATGTCAAAACTGGTTTGAATTTTGACATCTCCATTTTCTAGATGTCTGACCTTGAAGAATTTACTTTATTTCCCTGATCCTCAGTTTTCACATTTATGAAATAGAAATTATAAGGTGAGCACAACTTATCAGAGATTGTTGTTGTAAAGAAAGGGGTTTATAGGCATTGAAATGGTATGCAGAAATAGATAGGGACTAAACATGTGATTTTATTGGTATGAGGGTTATAAGATTTGAAACTAGAAGAGAACTTAGAAGAAAACTATTCCAAGTCCATCATTTTTATAGGAGAGTACAAAAACCTTCCAAAAGAGGAGACGATTTGGCTGACATCACAATTAGAAAATAAGTAGAGAAAAAAATTTGAGCCTAGGCTTTCTAACTTAAGAGCAGATGTTAATTATACTGCAATATTCTGAAAGTCTTAAGTTTTAGTTCCAGAAATATGATGCCAAAAGGATTCTGATATTTTTGTTTAACTTGAGTATTTTCAAAGAAATGAGATTTGATTGATGGGTACCTTCCTACACTGATTCAAATTTCAACTCCTGGACTTGGTAGACCTTATCTAAAAGGTGACATCAAGGAAGCATCCATCACCATATAGCTAACCTGGTGCTGAGCCTTTCAAAATCCAGCTAGACTGATCCTTAGGGCATAAATATTCTAAGACCTAGCTTAACTCTTTTTAGATTGGCAGGAACTAGCCAATCATACAATTTATTGGCTTTGCCTTTAAGAACCCAGGGTCACCTCCACACCATGCTGAGGAATCCAAGGGGATCTCACTAAGCAGATGATTAGCAAATTGAAAATCAGAGTCTCATATTCAGGAAGGCAACTGTTTGTGACCCCTAGGGGGTCCTTACCCAAACTACCCTGGAATCCATGCATGCAATTCAGCAGTACTAGCTTTAAGTTATAACTGCCTAATTTAGGTATAAAAGCAAATTTCATAAAGACGGAACCACTTTTATTAAAGGAGGTCAGTGGAAATGGCACCCCAGCGGCAGTGTCGATGTAGCAGAAGTAGTTATAAGAATGGTGGATGACATGATCTATGTGTGCAGTCAGGTACAGATCTGCTGCTGAGAATTTCTTAAGGAATCATATTGGAAGGATGGGAAGGAATAATTGCAGCCAACACCTTCTGTGACCTCTATCTAAACACCCCCCCAATACAAGGTCATAGCATGAAGGGACTGTCACATCTCAGTAAGCATCAGGGTTGGCACTTCTGCAATAGACTTGATTATTTCAGCCAAACTCATTTCTTGTTCAATTTGATTTGAAAATTAAAGTTGTATTAGTGCAATTTCTCACATCTGATAGGATGTGAATTGCATCCTTAATGCAGCTTTCTGGGAAATTCAACTACAGTTTGAAGAGAGCATCCTCCAGTGTAGGGTACCATTCCTACAATAATTACAATTTACATCCTAGCTGGTGTAATTTAGGAATGTTGCTCATCATTGATAATCCATGGAGAACAATGTCATGTCTTGTGAATAAAAAAGAATCATCATGGATTATTAAATTTCACATAAAATCATATAAAAATTGAATATATTTTAAAAGATGATATCAAAGTTTTTACCATAGATCAGGTTGTGTCACTCCTCTACTCAAAAATCTCCAATAGCTCCCTATTGCCTCATTACTAAAATATATTCTCCTTAGCTTGGGATCTGTTTTTATATCATCTTTGCAGACTTACTCCCTATGACTGTTGCTGCTGCTATTACTACCACTACTTCTAACATTTGTATGAAGGCTGGCAAAGTGCCTTACGGATATTGTCTTATTTTTATCCTAACAGTAACACTGGGGGATTAATGATGTTATTATCCCTATCTTACAGATGAGGATACTAAAGCAGGTAAAATTAAGTGATATTTAGAGTTACATAGCTAGTGAATGTCTAAGGGTGGATTTGAATTCAAGTCTTCCTGACTCCATGGCCAGTGCTCTCACCACTATACCACTGTTTCCTCTTTCCTTGAAATCTACAAGTAAATCAAATTCTTAACCCACCACCACAGTAGATTGTTTCTTCTTTTCTTCATTTATCTGCTCATGTTCACTATATCTAGAATTTTTTCGTCCTTTTCCTTTACCTACAGAAGTGTTATCTATCAATTGCATTTCCATGCATAAGCTATCATATCTAACTCCATCAAGATGTTAATATTTTATTTCTTTTGAATCTCAATTAACATATTTTCTTATTCTATAATCTAAATTATTATTGATTTAAGTCAAGAACTACATGTTATTTAAACTTTTTTAGCTTCCTCAACAATTTACACACTTTTTTGTACATAGTAGCCACACACACACACACACACACACACAAACATAGCATATATATGTGTATATGTATATGTATGTATAGATAAAGAGTCAGAGAAATAGCAAAGAGACAGAGGAAAGAGAGAGAGAGACACAGAGACAGAGAGAGAGAGAGAGAAAGAAAAAGATGGAGAGAAGGAGGGAGAGAGGGAGAGAAGGAAGGGATGACAGAGTGACAGATACAGAGGGACAGAGGGATTGTCTTATTTGGTGTTGTGACCCAACACATCTCATGTCCAGAATGTGAATTGTAGAAAAGACACTTACCAAAAATTACTGATGATCTTGATTAAAGGTTTAGGATATGTGAAAAATTTATAAATGAAGTAAAGTTTGGAGAGAGAGATGATATCCTGAATGAGACTAAAAATAAAAAAAAAAGAGTATTTAAAATGATAGATTGGACTAAATTTGGTGATTTTTTTAATGAGAACAATTATAACTGCATATTTATAGGTTTTTCCACATGTATGTATGTATTTGTGAATTAATGGTATAACATGATAGTCCAAAATGTTAAACAATATTAGGCTGCATAGAGAAGCATGGTGATCAGAATGAAAGAGATGATTGTCCCACTATCCTCAAATCTGGGCAGACTACATCAGATATTGTGATTAGTTCTGATTGTGCTACTTAAGGAAAGATATTGATGAGCTGGGCTACATTCAAAGAGATGGAATCAGAATAGTGAAACCATATCTATGACAAATCACATGGCAATTGGCAATGTTTTGCCTTTAGATGGTAGTCAGACTCTTTGTCATCAAGTATTTAAATGATTGTGAGGGGAAATGATTAAAATCGTTTCACTTATCCCTAGTAAAAACTGGAGACAATGAATGGAAATTGCAAAAAAGGCAGATTTGGGTTTGATTTTAGAAAAATCTTTTCTAAAGACAAAGTTCTTTAAAAATCGAATGGCTGCCTTAGTCACTCATCACTTGGCAATAGCTGAGAGAAGGGAAAGAAATGGCCCCAATAGAGTAGCTAGAGTATTAAACTCAGCATAGGGAAAATCTATGTTGGAATACTGTCTTAGACATTTACCAGCTCTATGACACTGGGCATGTCACTTAATTTCTCTTAAGCTTAGTCAATTTTTTGAGTCAATAAGCATGTATTAAGTACTTACTATGTACCAGGCACAGTGCCCAACACTAGGAATACAAATATAAGCAAAAAGAAAGCCAGTCCCTGAGGTTTTTGAGCTTATTTTCTTTTTTTTTTGTTGTTTATTTTTTGAGGCAATTGGGGTTAAATGAGTCACACAGCTAGTAAATGTTAAGTATCTGAAGCTGAAACTGAGCTTAGTCTTCCTGACCTCAGGTCCAGTGTTCTATCCACTGCACTATCTAGCTACCCCTTTAAGCTTACTTTCTAAAAGGAAAAGATAATGCATTAAAGGAAGCTGAAAAGGGGAGGGGACTAATAGGGGAAATATACCCAATATGATCAGTGACATGATGAAGGATACCAGATGGAAGCATGGTGAGAAATGAAAAGATGGATAGCCTATATGCTCTCTTTGAGTGGGAGTTCAGGGAGAAGCCATCCAAGCAGAGAGTGTAGTGGGCTGTAGGATGAAGAGTTCCTTATTTGTAAAACGGGGAGAATAACAAAAACTCCAAGAGTTAATATAAAGGTCAAAGGAGACAATATGCAAAGCACTTCATAAATCTTAAAGTCTTGTATAAAGGCTTAGTTATTATGATGATGATCACTGTTCTTGAAGTGAAGATTGTTATATTACCACATTTTAGTTATGTTGTGGAAAAAAGTCCTATTTAGATATTTTATGAACTAGGTGCCTTATAAATATAAGATTCTGAGATTCTGTGTTTTAATTAGGGATTGCTTTAATCCTTTCAATAGTCCCAACAACATCAATGGCATACAATGTGTGCATCATAAATGCTTTTAAGTTGTTTCTTCCTCTACTATATGAACTCATGTTAAATGATTCTGAAGTCCCTTCTAGCTTTAATGTTTAGTAACTTCATGGTACTGTGTTTTATGAGGATGACTTTTATCTGTTTTATACTGATCTATTATTTGTATTTGAAGAGAGATGACCTTGGGCAAGATATTGCACTACCTGAGTCTTCGGGTTCCTTAGTCATAAAACAGATCTAATAATTCCACTCCCTATCTAGGTAGGTTGTTGGGAAGAAAGTATTTGGCAAACTGTAAAACCATGTAGAAATATGAGCTATTATTAAGACTGACTGTGATGTTTTGAAGTGTGTTTTACCTTTTTGCCTCTGTATTTTCTTTTAAATTTTATATGAATGTGTTGTAGAAAATATAATCTTGATCATCCCTATACTATTTATCTGTACAATCACAGGAAGGCAGACATCTAGGAAACAGTAAATCATGAAATCATGAAAGGAGCTAAAAGAGAAAAATGATTAACTCTACTCTATTTAAAGAAGTCACACACCATCTTAGAAAGATGACTTTTTCTTTTGCCAAACATAGTAAAGTATCCATACTGAATTAAAAAAAAACATACTATCCATAAAAATCATAAAATAGCTTGTAAATTGGGCCTTACCTATTGCTTGAATCAAGAAAGACTTTTAGGAAAATCTTTAATAAACGGGCAGAATGAATCTATAGAATATATTTAAGTCACTAAGACTTATTCATTGTCCAATCCCGACAGTATTTGGATCCCCTCTCCTAATCAGTTCCCCTATCTTTGAAGTGAGGGGATGGGAATAAATGTTGTCTTGAGCACTTTGCAGCTCTATAATTATATATTCCAACATTCTAATGTCTAAGTTCCCTACTGATTTTAATGACTCTTCATTAGTTCCCTTCTAGCCCTAACATTCAATGTTCTAAAGTTATTTTCTATATATAACATTGCTTTCTAATGACTCTTCAGAGTCTAAATTCCATTTATTAATAATATCTTATTATAATACCTATTTTAGACCTAGAATTTTATATTCTCAATTCCCTTTAGGTCTGACCTTAATTCTATACCCTACCAAATTATTGGTAGCTACATTGTATTTCTATACTGCTGAATTGATATGTAAAGTACTTTGCAAATTTTAAAACATTAAAAATAAATGTGAATTATCATGATGATTGTTATTGACAAAAAGTGATTTAAAAAAGAGGGTCAAGATAGAGTATCATAAGATTGGTACTTTTGGGTTTTTTGCTCATTTCTATTTTTTTCTATTGATTTAGCTTATTCAACTAATTGTTTAATGAAGACAGGGCAGAAAGATTTGGTTGCATTGAAGACTTATTATTTTGCATTAAAGGGTTATTTTCCAAAAAAAAAAAAAATCAACATTAAAGGAATATTCAGGTTGGAAGATATTTAAGTGATCATCTAATTCAAACCCATTGTTTTATAGATAAGGAAACTGAACCTTAAAGTGGAGAAAAGATTTGTAAAATCTTTTACTTAAAGTTACTTAATATTGATCATCCCTATACTATTTATTTGTACAATCACAGGAAAGCAGACATCTAGGAATCAGTAAATCATGAAATCATGAAAGGAGCTAAAAGAGAAAAATGATTAACTCTACTCTATTTAAAGAAGTCACACACCATCTTAGAAAGATGACTTTTTCTTTTGCCCAAATACAGTAAAGTTACTTAATAGCATAACCATTTTAAAATACAGGTATCTCCACTACTAGTCCAGTATTTTTCATCTCTTCCACACATTCCTTCTAACATCAACATTTAGTTGTAGCCTAGTATTTATAGTCATCAACATTAGTTAATAGTCTAGTGATAATAATAGCTAACCTTTATGTATCACTTATTATGTGCTTTATAATCCTTATCTCATTTGATCTTCACAACAAACCTGTTAGGGAGGTGCATTATTTTACAAATGAGGAAACTGAAGTAAACTGAGGTAAAGGAACATGCCCAAAGTTACACAGATGCTTAAACATCTGAGGCTAAATTTGAATTCAATCTTTTTGACTCCAAGCCCAGCACTCTATCCATTCTCTACCTAGCTGCTACGGGGCCATTAGATAAAGTGCTGAACTCATCAAAAAGACCTAGATGCCTCAGATATTTATTAATTATGCAAGCCTGGGCAATTCAGGTACCCTTTCTGTGTCTTAGTCTAATCTGTAGGGAGAAATATAGCATCTACCTCATAGGATTGTTGTGAGAATCAAATATGCTAATCTATAGAAAGTATCTTGTGAATCTGATGGTGCTACATACATTTTTGAGTTGTTTTAGCTTCTTTGTGACCTCATTTAGAGTTTTCTTGGCAAAGATGCTAGAAAGATTTGACACTTCCTTCTCCAGTTCATTTGATAAATGAAAAAAATTCAGACAAATAATGTAACACATCTAGTGTTGCACGAAACTTTTATACTAGACATTTAGTGTTACATTCAATGTCTGAGGTCGAATTTGAATTCAGAAAGATGAGTCTTCCTAACTTCAGACTCAGTACTCTATCCACTGCACCAAATAGTTGTTCAGGCTCCATGAATACTAGCTATTAATATTCAGAAAAAATAAGTGATTTTTAAAATTGTAGAATCATACACATTTAGATCTGGAAGGAACCTTTTTTATCCAATTCTCCAATTTTGCATATCCAAAAAAGTAAGGTAAAATGACTCACCTAAAGTCATACAGCCAGACACTAGCAGAATCAAAACTAGAATCCAGATTTCTGACTTAGTCTGAAACCGTATCTACTGTACCTCCCCTGGTTTATCAGTGAGGAAACAGGCAGTGCCCAGTTAAGGAGATGATAGAATTCTGCAATAAGGTTGATTCTTCTTCCTCTTTTTTTTCCCCTCACATAAGAGAAAATGGTTTAGAAATTGCATGCCAGGTAAGAAAAGGATAGAGGATGTGCTTCTCAGTAAACTCTAAAGCAGGAGATTCTCTGGCTCATAAAGCACAGCATGCAAATGGGGTAGTGGGAGGCCTGACATGAATCTGTGTGAGTTGCCTTGCATTTCAAAGACACACAGCTCTCAGCCTGAAAAGGAACACTAATGCCGACTGACGAATGATCCAGAATTTACAGCTGAGGATGGTTAAATTTAGAGAGTCTAAACAATAATTAGGATAGTATAGCAGTGATTAATAAAAACCATAAATCATAAGAACATTATTTTAAGGGGAAAACACCCACATCAAACAAGAAACCTGTGACTGTCACTATATGATAACCAACCACCGTTTGCCAGAGATTTCCACAAATGAAAAGTAAAATGGACTGAGGTGTCTGCCTGATCCATTCAACCACCAGCTTTGACAAATTGTTCCAAATAAACGTGACTGGGCTCTGAATAATAATATAATAGGATGTTAGAACTTTATCTCCTCGATTATCTATCTATAGCAGAGTTTCTAAACCTTTAAGTATGTGTACTTCACCCTTTGGCAATCTGGTAAAGTCTATGGACCCCTTTTCAGAATTATTATTTTACATGTATAAAATGAAATAAGTAGGATTTCAAAGCAATTTCATTAATTGAAATAATATCATGAAAATGTTAAAGAAAATAAGTTCATAAAATTCATCTTAAGTACTCTTGATCTATAAAGTCTAATCTCATTTTAATGAAAAAGTAACTGAAGGCCAAGCAGATAAATGACTTGCCCAAGGTGACAGTGAATTAGTATCAAAGCATCAAAGCAGATATCATTTTATTTATCTATTTATCTATCTATCCACATACATATATATATATATACACACATTATATATATATATACACAAATACACATATAAACACACATATATATATATGTATATTTTAAAAATAAAGTATTTTAGAGCAAGAGTAGACTTTAAAATATAGAATGTTAAGAGCTAGACAAGGCCATACAACCAAGAATATTTGAAGAGAAAACATAATACATAGAATGTTTAAATACAGAACATATATTTAAAGTTGAATAGAAGGTAAATATAGAATGCTAGGCCTGAAAGAGACCACAGTAGATAGGAAGTTAGAAGAGAAAACATAGAATTTTGAATGGAGAGGAATCTTAAAATACAGGGTATCCCAAAAAAAACACCCTGTATTTAAACTTTAACTTAAGATTGCATTAAGATATTCAGAACACTGTATAATATAGACATGTAGACTTTTTAGAATTAGAGTCTTCAGAGAAAGGACTTCAGAAGGCATCTGGTCATTTTTTCCAAATGAAAAGATGGAGGTCTTGCATACTAATGTCCATTCTTGGATTTCTTAATTAGGAACAGTATTTCAACCAATTTTAACCCATGTTCATGCCTGGGTGAACTGAAATAAAATTTTAGTAAATGAATGAAGTAGAATGATACAGAAAAGTGGGTCCTGAATGGTGAGAACATTCAAAGCTATTCTATTAGGGACCCATGTCTTAGAGATTCTAGACCAGTTAACACCTAAAATTCTTTATAACTCTGAAATTCTATTATTATGAATGTAAAATTACTATTTCAAGGATAAAGCCTTCATTATTTTAAAATGTAATAAAATATCCCTTATTTAAATATTTCATTTTTTAAAATTTCCTACATTGAAACTCACACAGTAAAGAAATGCTAACCTATTGCTGATAAGCAAAAGGTGACACTGTGATTACTAAAATAAAACATTTTATTTTTAACTATGCCAGGGTTACTTCGAAAAATGTAGAAATAAAAAGCAGAAGTAAACTTTCTGGAACAAGAATCAAGTTTGAAAGTTTTCCTTTATGCTTCCTCTTGTTTATATAGATATCTATGAAAAATGTGTGATGAGGATACTGACCATTGATGGATATGTGAAATGTAAACCACATTGAGATATGTCAAGATACTTTATAAAATATGTTAATTGCAATTTGACAGGCTGGAGCAATGAGCCAAAAGAAGATGAAATTCAAAAATGTAGATGTAAAGTTTTACATTTAGCTTAATGGGGAGAAAATGCACAACCACAAGCTGGAGATTTGCCTGGATAGTAATAAGTGGGGAGAAAAGTAGTTTTAATAGCCCATGAGCTAAAATGGGAATCAAGGGTGATGTAACCTGCAATACTTTTTAGGTTCTATTAACAATAGATTGCAATGAAAGAAAAGGACCTGGGTTTGAGATCTGCCATTTACTGTATGAGTTTAGATAAATCATTTAAATTCCCTAGGCTAAAGTTTTGTCATTTGTAAATTGAGAAGATTGGACTAGATGTTTTCTAACTTCCAATTTAAACTGCTACCAATTTGTAGCTCAATGATGCTATCACATTCTGTATCCCATAAAATATGACCACTTCTTTGCTGTAATCAGACCACAGAAAAAGGATTGAGGCAGATCTGGTTATTCAAGGACAAAACAAAACAGGTTTAGAGGAAGACATTTAGGATACAGGACAGTTGAGTGGGGCTAGCCTGGAAACCATTGCATATGAAGACCGGATTAAATTACTAAAGATATTTAACTTTAAGAAAAGAAGTTTTAGGGGCAGAGGCAGAGGGTGAAATACTTTCTTCCAATAGAAGTCATTAAATTGAAAGATTCTGGAAGACTGAAACTCTTTTTGTTTGTTTGTTTGTTTGTTTGTTTTTTTTGAGTATCCTCTGTATCTGATATACAATATGTGCTTACAAACTGCTGGTTGACTTCCAACAATTGAAAGACACATAAAAAGTGCTTACTGAATGTTGGTTGGCTTCTAATAATTGAAAGACACATACTAAGTAGTTAATAAATGCTGGTTGACTTCTAATAATTAAAAAGCACAAAATAAATGCTTAATAAATACTGGTTGATTTCCAATAATCTAAAGACTCACTCTGACAGGAAGAGGGGGAAATTATTTTATTTTAATACCCACAGTCCCCACTATGCTGCCTTAATAAATCAATTTTGCTGAACTGAGTTAAACTTTGCCATATTTCTTTAAGTACACCCAAAATCCATTGTAAAAGTTCACACAAATACAGACTAGAATTCTATATAAAGGAAGTTTTTTTTTTTTTTTTTTTTTTTTTTTTTAACATTAGACACAGCATGCCTTGAACTTTACTCATCACTTCCCCCAAATGCCTGCCACTCTTAAAGCTCAAAATCATCTTGAACTCTCCTTGCCCTCATTCTCACTATCCAACAAATTTCCAAGGCAGCTTAACTCTACCATCACAATATCTCTTACATCTATCTTTCCACTGGCACTAATACCATCCATGCTTAGGCCCTAGTTATCTCTCACCATGACTACTATAATACCCTCTTAACTGAACTCCCTGATATCATTCTCTCTCCTTTCCAATCTATCTTTTGTATATCTGCCAAAATATTCTTCAAAACAAATAATTCTGACAATTCTCATTTTTATTTGTTTTTGCTCAGGACCTTTGATTCTCCTGTTGTTTGGAGCTCCCAAGTGAAAAAAAAATGCATACCAGTATCTTCTCTACAACTTATAATATTAGTCATCCTGATCTATTTCTGGCCACTGATACAAGATGGTTCTGGAGGAGAAAGTGAGGCAGATGACTTTGTACAGCCCTCCTTTGTACAGGAACATTTGGATTATAATCATTATCTCCATTTTCTAAAGAGGGAATTGAGATATACACAGATTAAATGACTTCTACAAAGTTACCCAGTTAGCTAGGAGTGTAATCCAATTCTTTTGTCTCATAATCCAAAGTTCTTTCCACCACATCACCTTGTTTCATGCTACCTTCTAGCACAATGCTTTTCAAACAATATAGTTCAAAAATTTTGTTTATCACCTGGAGCTCATGGATCTAAGTTGTCACCAGAACATTTGAACTGTGATATAAGGAAATATTCTATATAGAATAGAACATTCACTGTGATAGAAATCTAAGATGAGAAGCCAGGCCATACTCTCAATCAGCCACATTGAACCATTCAAATCAAAGCTCCCTTCTCAATAGCTTTAGATAATCATTAGTAAAAGGTATTGAGAGATGGTTCACAGATGAGAAACTGTGAGTATATCATTCCAACCTCAAGAGAGAAAATATGTCACAAGACCTTTGCCAACTTTAAAGTTTTATAAAATGTTAACGATTATTTTGTAAGGAAAAATGAATTTATTTATATAAAATCACATATGAGACTATGAATGATCTTAAAAAACAAACAACAAAAACCTTACATATTCATAGTTGTCTTACAAGCTAAAATTGTCACTTTTTCAAATTTCTGTCATATAAATGCATACCACAGTCAACTTGAATTTGCTTGAAATCAAGATGATTTATCAAGAGACAAGTAATCTCATCTAGATATCAGTCATATCCAACTCTTCATGACCCCATTTAAGGTTTTCATTGAAAAACATTTGCAAATTACAAGCTCATTTGGAGAATGAGGAACCTTAGGCAAACAATTGTATAATGACTTGTTCAGGATCACCCAGACAATAAGTGTCTGAGGCCAGATTTGAACTCAGGAACTTTAGGCCTGGCAGTCTATCCACTGTTCCACCTAGTAGTGATGCAAACTTAAAAAAAAAAATTATTTTAGCTTAATGTCTCAGTATCAAATACTAGTAAGAGCTGAAGTAAAATTTTCCCAAATTATATTTCTGTTGGTTAATGTTCCTATTCAACCTCAAAGTAAAATGAATATTTGAAAAATGGAAATAAAAAGAGGAATCATTTTTAAGGAAATTATTTTCCCTAAAACTAAAACTGACTCTTAAATATTTTGCATTTTGAAAGAATAAATAAATTTATGGAGTAACTGAAATAGATTGGTGAAAATAAACAAGAGAGATAGGTATTGGTGTTTCTTTTGTGCTTGTTATTGTTGCTGTTTATAATGTGGTAAACATAAACAATGCTGGACTAAATCTGATTACAATCAGGAAGCATCAATTAATATAATAGATTATTAGAGTTGGATCAGAGAATAATCAAACTCAGTCAATCACTTTATATGAGAGGAAACGGAGAAGTTGAAATGCCTCACCTAAGAGTACTCCAATTAATGGTTAATCTAGAGAATTATTTTTATAGAAGTACTGGAAAATGCTTATCATTTCATTTCACAGAGAGAGTTGTCAATGATACATTATCTCAATTACTTGCCCAAGGACCCAAAGATCATAGGGATATATTGGAAAAGGCTTTAGATTTAGTCCCAGGGGAACTGAGTTTGAATCCCAGCCTTGCCTAAAGAAATTTGGGCAAGTCATTTCAGTTCCCTAGGGTTGAACTTCATCTTTTGAAAAGTAAGGGAAGTCTTTAAGGTCTTGCTCATTTCCTATTCCATTTCCATGAAATCACTGGGGGAAATCAGTAACATGCTTCCAAAATCTTGAAAGTGCTCCTGGAAGAAAAAAAAAAAAGAAAAGGAAAAGAAAAGAAAAAGGGAAAGAGAAAAGGAAAAGGAAAGGGAATCTCATTTATCCACTGGGAAAAAAGTGTGTTTCTTTATGTATATCTAATAGAGTCAAACACTGAATATTTTCACCAACATACATGCTGTATTTGTCACATTTTATTTTCTCTATTTCAAAGGAAGATAAAATACAACTTCTGTGCCATAATCTAATGTAAAATATAATTTTTCCTGCCATTGACATGGTCACATTTAATATCCCATAACCAAATTGAAAATAAATCAATATTTCAAGAGGCAAAGACATACAGAAGTCTGTCCTTTGATCCCAATAGGTATGAATAAAAAAGATATCTTAAAACATTTTTTCCACTTTAGCAATCACTAATAGCTAAAACAAAACATCAGATCAAAACAATTTTCAAAGTATTTTAATGTGCTGAGGAAATGACATATATAGGGGGCAATTTAATTCAGAGAACAGTAAGTATTAAGTGGAATGAATTAAGAAAATATAACACAATATGAAATTTACAAATATGTATTATAATGGAGAGAATTGATGCATATAATGTATTTTTTTAAATTGTTAAATGAATGTCTACTCTATATAAAACCTTGTATTCAGTTCTGGGAGGGAGACAGAAAAATAAAGCAGTATTCATGGCTCCAATAAATTTACAATCAAATAATCTGATAATAGAAAAGACACATACACATATCTTTAATCTGAATGTGGAGTATGAAAAGGGTATGAGGGAGGCCTAAAGAATTTTGAAGTATCTAAGGGTAGAAAAAATCACAATCATGTATATTGGAAATTAAGAATGGAAAAGTCTATAGAACACTTCACAGAAGAAATCAGTCTAAAATTTCCATAGGCATAAATGAGATGAGTATTCCTAGCAAAGAGAACAATTCTATTATGTTATTCTATCAATTTGAGGCCTCTGCAAAGCTATACATACATACATATATACACACGTACATACACATATACATATATGGACACATACATATGTTTAACAATATGAATCAAAAAGCATTTATTAAATGCTTATTATTGCAAAATACAGTAAGAAATCAATAGGTTCTTAAATTATTGAAAATTGTTGATATGTGATCCCATTTGAGAAAAACAGAATAGTGCCAACATTTGATAGCTCTTATTAATTCAGTGAATGCCTTCTTGCTCCTATAAGAACGCATTAAGTTCAGCCCAAAGAAGCTCCACTACATGGAAATATTCTTTCTTTTATGGGGTCATTGAGGTAGAATCACTGAATGCTAGAGTTGGAATAGAGAAGTAAACATCTAGTCAGAGTAATATTGAAGCAAGCAGGCAAGCTGTAAAACTAGATCTTTGATGACTAATTAAGTGAATCTGAAAGTTTGTTCAAGAGCTATCAAACTGACATCTCTCACAAATCCTTATTCTGTAAGGATGAAAATAAGTTTGTATTTTCAAGTTAAATAAACTGCCCAGTGAAGGAACAGTCAGTTTGCAAATCACTCCATCTCATTTTCTACCCAGTTACTTAATACTCACTCCCATAATCCATTTACATTGATTTCTACTACATCAACTCACTATCTATTCCAACATAGCTAAGAACTCAGATGAACTCCTTTGCCAATCCCTGGAGAGATCATTTTGCTCAGTACAAAACATATAAACAAACACAAACAAATAAATAACTTGTTAAAAACAATGAGTCAAAAATAGAGCTATTCTTATATTTGGGAGTTAGCTTTAATAGGTATGTTTCCTATTCATTCAGAAATTATGAAACTATGCAACAAAAAAATCTAAATTTCTGCATCAAGAAAGGTATGATTTAATTATAAGAATAATCTCTAAAACCAAAGGAAAAAACAAATAATCCTAAAAAATTCAGCACATAAGGGTGTGTTTCATTTAAGATGTGAACTTTTGCTTAATTATTTTATTGTATCGTAATATCAGGAATAGTGTGAAACCAATAGTCATTTACCATTACAATCAAAACCCATATTCCCCAAGTGTTTACCAAAGATCTATCAGCTGTTCCCTTTGAAAATTAAATGATTCTTCTAGAAGTCTTCAAAATCTCTTGAAACAATGGCCAATAAGAGGATTAGAAAATAAGATAATTAGCCTGACAACAATCTCCCTTAAATTTCCAACTGCATTTCTTTTATTTAGCTAGTCCCTTCCTCCTGAGAATGAAATTATGTTCTTTTTTCATGAAAACATACTGGCAAATCTCTTCCAAATCAAGGCTTCAGGGAAAACCACTACTATTTATTTTATACGTAGACTCCAGCTGTGCCCTCCTCAACCAATCTAAAGTTATAGGATGCCCAAACTTTCTAGTGAACTCCAAGGTGGTAATAGCATGTCGAAGGTAAAGGGATCCACGGACTAGAAAGATGTTAATCCTGACAAACTGCCTGAGCATTAGCCTGAACCACAGCTAGATTGAATTCTGTCTCTCCTGAGAGGGCCAGCCAGGCTGGTGGTAACAAAAAGTCTTTTCATGGTGCCCTGGAAAGCAGATGGGCCTCGGGGAAGCAAGTTAGAGAAGAGCTTTACTGCCCTCTTGTGTTCAGAAATATGATCTTCCCTAAAGGAATACACAATCAGAATAGGTACAATGTTCTTGATATCTTGTCAAAATCATAGCAGAAAGCTGTCTAATTATATCTCTCATGCATTTGGCGCACACCATTCTTTCCAACGACAGATTTTGGTAATATCTACCACAGGAATCCTAATTAGGAAAAAGCTGATTCCCAGATTTCTTCTCAACTTTTTCTTTTACTTATTTAAATAATAGTAAAACAATAAATGGCCTGTACTTAAATTTAAAAGTAAATTAATAAATACATTCACACAATTTATCTTGTCTCTACCTAATCCAGATTCATCAGAATTTCATAGATTAAAATTTTGCCTTCAAAATATTATTTTCTAAAAATAATTCATTATTACCTTTGAGTCATTTTATTGTCCAAGTTTTATCTTTACAACCACAAAGCCAACTTTATTAGATAGGAAAAAGACAAAGCTTTCAGGTTGTTTGGTTCTTTAAATCACCAATCCAACCAATCCATTTATTTAAAGTTCTTGGATTTACCAGGACAGCATTTTTTTTTTTTTTTTTTGCATTATAAAGGAATTCAGGAAAGTCGATAAGTTAGACACAAAGCTTTGTTAAATAACATTAATCCCCATACAGGATTTATATAAATACTGGGCCTTCTGACTAAATGTGTCAAGGAGAAATAAGAAATTTAAAATAAAATTTAGTTAATGAAACAAACCAAAAACTATGCAATCATCTACTTATCCCAAACATAATAAAACTGGTTTGCTTCCAGGTAAAAAAGGAAAATAGTTTATAAAGAGAACACAGGAATTACCTGTGAACTTCTACTTCCCAAGTCATGTGATTTCAAAACCAAGGCATATTTTCCTTGTCTGTAAATGAAGGAGTTGGTCTACATCATCTCTCAGACTCTCCAAAGCACTTTCATTGTCTGAGTTCCTGAAACTAAGAAGACTTGTTACATACAAAAGTATGTCTTCTTGATACTATTTAAGTGTTGTGGAAAACAAAATAGAGAGGCCAAAGTCTAAGTTAGTTACAGGGGGATTCTGAAGTGAGGGTCCTTTCTAGATAGTCATGTAACCAAAATGTGAGCAATGATATGATGATAAAAACATTTGTTATTTGAATGGATGAAATTGCTTTGCATTCCTCAAAATAACTGAAGCATATAGCCTCTATAAACAAACAACAACAGAAATAACAACAAAAATAGCCAGATATAAGCATTTTACAAAGAGTTGCAGATTTTTTAGTCTCATTTTATAAAATCTGAATTTACAATGGAATTTAGTTTTCAAAATAGTTATATCTAAAGTTCTGATAAGAAGGCTGCAAATAATTCAAATTCTAAAATACAATCAAGATATTTGGTTACTTCTATTAAATTTGAAAATGTCTATTCTATCATTAAAGCAATAAGAATCTTGGTTCAACTATCTGTATTTAGAGATCCATGGAAACTTTTATTTCTTTCAACCTTTTTATTCTTTTCCCCCACCTTCAAAATCTTTCACTTTTAAAAATCAGCTATACAAATGACCAGTTAATCCCATATCCACAAATAAAATGAATGTATAATATAAATACATAATTATACAGATCCGTATCAGGCTGCAGAATATCTCATTAATGAATACACTTACCCGTGCTTTAAAAGCACAAGAACCTGATAATTCATATTGGAGCAAAGTTTAAATCGCTCCAAATGTGGCTCACAGCGTGTATTCTAGTCACATTCCTTTGTGTTATGGTCCATTTCACTTTTAAATACAAGGTCAATATTCGAGGGCAAAAAAAAATTGGAGCTCTTCAGCGTCAAATCAGAAATCATCATTGCTGGGCTTGGTCTATTCAATGTCCTGAAGAATTCCACTAGATGACAACTCTATGTCTTTGTTTTGTAACTTTTCTCCTTTTGTTCTCCGGGCATCTCCCTGCATACACTTATAAGTACGTTGACAACTTTTATTTTCTTAGTGTTTAGACGCTGGAATATTCTGGGAAATGGTTCCTGGGTTCCCAAAATGAAGGTCAGAACCTTTCCCTTTCCTCTCCTTGGAATTAATTTTTTTTCTTTATAATAGCTTGTGGTCTAATATCCTAAAATGTGCTGATGCGGTGCCGTGGAATTGTGGCTAAGATTCACACATCTGCATTTCTATTCCCCCAGAAAGGGAGGAACTCTCACCATCGCCGAGGGGGGTTGGAAACCACAGTATTAAAGAAATGGATCTATCCCTACTTCGGATTAATCATTGCAGGATCTTTATAATTAAACACAAAACTTAAAAAAAAAACAAACAAACTAGTAAACCCTAATTAGACTTACAGAAGAAATGGAAGGAAAACATATTTCTTTTCTTTTTTGGGGGGGGAGGGAGTTATGGAATCGAGGTTCTTCTTCTAGTCAAAATCTCTCTCCTCCATATGGGCTCCTGAACATTTGCTTCTCCATTAGCTATGGCTTGTCTCCATTCAACAATTTCATTATTAAATAATTAAAAGCCGTGATTTCTTAATAGCAGCGCAATGGTCCGTGAAATTCCTATTGCATCATCAGCGCAAATCAGCAGAGAGAAACTCCTTGCTTCCCCTCTATTCGCCCATCCCATGGTCTTCCAGAACCCAGGAATGTTTTACGGAAAAGAGAAGGAACTCTGACCATTAGAATAGGATTTTCTGAATAAATGGAGATCCTGACAGCGGGTGGAAGATCACCGCGAGTGCCTCATCTCTCCAGTTTCTTTCCCTGTGAAATGGGAATATTAATACTTGCACTACTTAGCTCACTGACTTTGTGAGGAAAGCGCTTGGTATACCTTAAAGCACTGTAGAAATGAGAGATGTATTGTTGCTGTTGTTTTGTTGCTATTGTTATTATTATTATCAGCATTAGTATTATTATGTCTATTTTTCTGGGGAACTCTTTTCTCAATATATATGATCTTCTCTGGGTAGGTAAATGTTTTACATAGTCACAGCAATGTTTTGTTTTGTTTTTCTAAGGGACAGAGGGTACTTAGAATGAGGAGTTTCATAGATGCCAACTGGCTCATCCTGACTCCGTCTTTGCCAACTTCATATTGTAAAGGTTTAAGGAATAAATGGGCAAATGTGGCCAAGGGAAAGCCATTGTATGTGAATGTTGGGCTGCCCTTTCTGTTCCTGAAGAACCATGTAAGGGAGATGGTTTGGGTCTAAAAAGTTAATGATGTGAATGCCCAGGGAGAGCTGAGCACTGTCTCCTGCGGTCCCCTCCGCAAGCCAAGAGGATCGAGGGGCAGGATTGGATTTAGAGCAAGCAAAATACGGATTCCTGTCACCCTACACCCTGGCTGTACTGCTGCAATATCTTGACACATAACGAAACAATTAAAGTGCCTGGGAATGTCCTCATTCCCCCTCCTCTTTTCCTTCCCCCTTCCCTTCCCCCTCTCCTGCAGGAGCTGCCCTCCCAGTGCCCAGATCTTCCATTCCCACCCCGTTTTCCACAATCAGGAAGGGGATTCTAACCTTCCCTGGGTAGAGCGGATGGGAAAGGGGGGCGTGAGGCAGAAACTGGGGAATATGCGAGATTTTCAACCCCGTTTTAGGGAAAATAACGCAGTTTGCATTCCGGGAGCAAAATTTCCCCCAGAAGTGTATTTTTTTCCCCAAGGGTTGAGGGGGGGATGGTGGCGGGAAGGAAGACTTGTTTCCAGATGTGTACCAGCAATACTCCAGGAAAAAAAAAACCCTTAAAGATTCCGAACCCTGTAGCCCCAAATAGTCCCTTTAGACAAAAGCTTCTCCCCTCTTCAACCTCTTAGCTCGGTTTGTATTTTTTTCTGAGCCTGGAGCTGGGACCATTAGAACCTCTGGGTCCCTAAGAGGGAGCGCTGTACCCCCGCCTCCAACAAACCCCCTTACCTACAAAGATCTCGCTGAGCCACTGCTACTGAAGAAACCCCAGTTTTAAAGTGGTGGTAGGGTGAGAGTGGATCATCACTAGATTCTACATCTGGCACCCCTGCCCCAAGAGCCCCCAACCAGAATGATTGCAAAGAACCCGCATCTGGCCAGGCGGGAGAGAAAATCCGCTAGCTGCTTTTCTTAACGCGCCCCCCCCCCCCAATCTTTCTTCCTTTTTTTTTTTTTTTTTTTCTTTTTCTTTTTGGCCATTAGAGCACCGATCCACCTTGGCTAAAAACCAAATCTAGCAGATTTCCTATTCCCCCCCCCCAAAAAAAAAAGAAAGAAAGAAAGAAAGAAAAGAAACACACGCACGCACACGCGCGCACAAACACACACACACACACACACACACACACACACACACACACACACACCCTCAACCCCAAAAGGCAAGGGGGGCAGCCAGCTGGCTTCCTTCCCTTCACCCCCCTCCCCCGACACAATACGTTAATACAAATTGAGGAGGGGAAACTGCGACTGCAGTTCCCCAAACATTTACCTTGGAGTCCTCCAGGGCTGGCTCAGTACTGTCACCCCCAGAACAGAGCAAGGAGACAAGTCCCATTCACAACTAGACAGCGGGCAGACACAACTGCATCTCAGCTTTGGTACACTCCACTCTGCTGAAGGCGCCGCTGAATGAGCCGCTGAGCTAGTGGCAGGAATTAGAAACCAGGGGGGAGGTGGCGGGGAGGGCGGGAGGGTGGAGGGGGGGAGGGAGAGAGAGAGCGCGAGAGAGCGAAGGAGTGAGACAGGCTGAGAAAAAGATGGGGGTGGAGGAAAGGAGTAACGGCAAGAGTAGAGGAAAAGAGACTGGCTTCCCCTTGGCCTCCGGGCGGGGGGTGAAAGAAAGGGCTGCTCCTTTTCTCCCCAAGGCCTGACCCAGTAGCGCTCTCCAGATGTGTAAACCCCTGGGTTCCCCAACCCACCCACCCCCCCACCTTCCGCCCTAGGTCACTATGCTCAGGGTCTGCCTGGACTAGGGAATCGAACTGAATGACTGAAGTTGGGCTCCAGAGACGCTCAGCCAATCAGGGGCGGGAAAGCGGCCAGGGATAGGGAGGGGCTGGAAGCCCCCCCCAGTAACCCCCCCACTTTTCCCCGATCCTCGGTGGTTTCCCCTCAATCACTCCAGCTTAGGGACCGCAGGCTACTAGCTCTCCCCCGGCCAGAGTCACATTAGATGGGGAAAGGAAAAAAGGGAGAGATGGCATTAAGAAGAAGAGCTTCCTGGGACTCGAGAGGGAGATGGAGGAGCAGGCTTTGCCCCTCTACACACACCGGTACCAGACTCTGCTTGGGACGGAAGCGGGGGTGCCTTCACCTGTTGTCTCTCGCCGTTCCATACCGCTACTCTCGCCCCAGCCGCCCCCACTCCCCCATCCCCGTCCCAACTCCCCGGGTCTCAGTACCAGGCTGCGGCAGGCACCGTGGGGGCAGACGAGCTGGAACTACAGGGACCTGGCCGGGCTATAGAGGGCTAGGTCCCTGACCCCTGTGGGGTGTTCTTAGCCAGGTTGAAAATCTCTCGGTGCCAGGATCAGCCATTCTTCCTCTGTGGCCCCTGGGATCAGCTGGGGAAAGCCCGGCTACAGGGTCAGAGCTGAGGGTGGGGAATCCACGAAAGCCCCTGGCAGCTGCTGCTCGAGGGACCTTGGAAACTAAGGAAAGGGACCGGGGAGAGAAGAAGTGGGGGAGAATCCCTAAAGAGACTCTCGGCTCTCGGCGGGAGGAGCATCTGATGAGACAGAACCTAGGTGGGGAGGGTGGAAGTAAGGAGCTGACTTGGACTTCTGCACATCTCCCTAGGGACTCAAAAGACAGAAAAGGGCAACCGGGAGGGAACTGAACGCGGGCCTTCAATCAGCCCAATCGTCTTCCTCTTGTCACCCAAACCTGACCCTCAGAATAGGGGTGGCCAGCGACATTTTTCCCCTATCTCGACCACCTAGAATTTTATTGGAGGGGAGGAGAAAATGACACATTGAAGTGGGAGAGGAGGGAAATGAAAGGAGTAAGAGATAGGAAGAGGGAGGAGGTAGGGAAAGGAACAGAAAGAGAATGCTGAGAAGAATTGAAAAGTAAAAGGAAAATTGAGGGAGGAAATGGGAGAGAAAGAGGAGATAAAAGAGAGGGAGAGGAGGCAAGAAGGATTAGAGGAGGAAAGAAAAAAATTGAGAAAAAATTTCTTTTAGGAAGGAAAGATGGAGAAAGGAGATAAGGAGAGAAGCTCAGAGGGTGAGTATGAGGGGGGCAAGCACAGGTGGTGGGCACCACTCTAGGTCTAGACAGTAGCAGAAAAAGAAACAGAACGCTCCATGGGGGAGGCAGAGGAAATAAGGGATCAAGAGCAAGCAAGTCTTTAAGTAAGGATCCAAAGTGACTGATGTGGCAAGGGAGAGGAAGAGAAGGTCTGAAACCAGGATCCCTCCGCAGCCTCCCAGCCCCTTGTGTAGCTCAGCCAGGTACCCAGAGCAGCGGCTATTTCCCAAACAGTAGGCACTCTTCTCTCGTAGGGAGACTGAGAAATAACTAGAACAAAAATTGCCCGCTTTCCATCCTTCCCCTTCAATTGAAGAGCCACATCCTCCAATGTCAGATTTTCCGTTTGGTTAGTTTGGACTGGGGTGGCTCGACTATTTGTGGAAGAAATGAAAAGTGACAGTTTGGAGGCAGCAGAAAAACCCATCCCTCACCCGACCTTCCTCCCACCTCACATGTTCCTAGTAGCGGAAGCCTGGCAGCTGGTGAGAGCAGTTCAGTCTGTCCCAGGGATTGGAAAGGGAACCCCAGCCTCGGGTTTGCTGGCTCAGAAACTCCCTCTTTTCTTTTCCTATCTCCCTTCTGGCTCTCGAGGAGGAGCTAATCATTCACGGGAGATGCACCAGGTTTGGGGTCCTGTGGGACTTAGCACGTTGCCCAGCCCAGCAAAAGGCGCCTGATCTCTCTCTGCTCTGCCCAAAAGACAAAGCGTTTGTTTACTTAGTGGGCCTTATGGACTTTAAACATGCCAAGCCCCAGGGAAAGCAGGGCTGCTTGCTCTTTTGCAGCTGTCACAGGAGTCTTCTCTGCTCGAATTGACCACAAAACCCCATATCCATTCTCTCTGGAACTCATTCTTCAAATATTTCTTGAGCCACTTATTCTTATGATTATGATTATCTAGAGAAGAATAAGCATCTAACCAGTAGAGGGGTCATGAGGACCAAGAGGAAGCCCTAGGCTGGGCTTCAGGGATACCCTTGGGCAACCAGCAGGGGCCATATATAGACCCTGTCCTCCAGGAACTTATAATATGGATGAGTCTTGCAATAGGAATTGCACACTGGATAAATGATAGGAGATAAGGTTAATAGTTTTAAGGGCAGGGTCCGGAAAACTTGAGGAGAATGAAGGATAAAATTAATCTCCAGGAACTTTAGAATTGATTATATGACGTGGCACACATGGCACAGGACTTCTCATCATGGTGTCCCATCATCAGAGGAGGTGCTGTGTTCTATGAGCAAAGCAGAATTGAATTAGCCCAGAAGAAACTCAAGATGTGCAAAATTAGAAAAGCTATTCCAAATATTCATATGGATTATTAGTGTCCAACCTGTGGCAGAGTACTCTGAGCTATATTGGTCTGATCAGCCATAGTTGGACACACTATAATTCAATTCCAGCACAGTGATGTCATTTTGGTCCTCTTTGAGAATGGGAAACAATTAACTAACCAATCAATTAATCAACCAACTAACTAATCAACCATATAGAAGAGGTAGCTCCTGAGATGGGTCTTAAAGGAAAGAAAGACTTCAAAGAGAAACGTTGAAAAGGTTGTGCTTTCTAGTCACAGAGGATGGAGGATGGCCTGTGGCAGTTATAGGGAGGAATGATAGCTCCAGATCTAAAAGGGACCTAAAAGTTCACCTAGAACAACTCTCTCTTTTGACAAATAAGGAAATGAGCCCTGTTTTAAACAAGGACACCAGCAGAACCAGAATTTGAATGCAAGTCCTTAGATTATCAATGCATTTTTTTTCAACTAGACCTATTGTCTCTAGAGAGTATTATGAAATACGGCTATAAAATTAATTTGTAAGATACAGAACTGGAAGAGACCTAGAGGATCATCTGGTGAAATCAATACATTTAAAAACTGAGGAACCTTAGGCCAAGAGACATGAAGAGGCATCTGGGATAAGTACTAGAGGTAACATGTGAATATCATTCCCCCTCCCCCAAAATTCTCACTCACAATTAATTAAATTGTGCAAGTGTGGGACAAATTTTGGGCCACTACACCCAACACCACCCTGTGGCAGGTTAAAATATTTATATTGTCTGATAAGCAAATAAAAGCCACGGGAAGTTCTTAAGATGGGTGAATACATCACCATAAGGCAAATTATCTCCAGGCATATAGCAGAACCCTCTTAATATTTTGATTTTGCTTGTTGAAAGTAACTCATTTAAATCAAGGCACAAGGAATTGGGGAGTGGGGAATGGGGAAAGCTCTGGAGAATGTTTTTCCACCTTGGGCCTCTTCTTAAATCACTGATTATCCTTTTAAATGGAAGTTATAAAATAGACATAAAAGTGTTGATTTTCTTTCTGATGAGTTAAGGTCAATTGTTTTTACTTTTATGTTAAGAGTTTTGTTTTTCCTCATCCTTTCCTTTAGACATAAGGAAAATGAGAAGGTCTTTTCAATTTAATTAATCATACATATAGGCAGAGGGGATATTCCATTGTTAAAAAGCCCATCGATCTATAATGAAAAGTTTTGTTCTTTGGATATGAGGAGTATAATAACTAATGAGTTGTGGTTACATGTGATGTGTAGAGAGACTTGGTTTTGACCTTATTCTCTGAGTTAAGCCCTCAAAGAGCATAAATCAATCAGATAATAGTATCCATCTCATACTTCTATGAAATATAGCATACTTTACAAAAGTTATGAGCACAGAATTTCCAGGCAGAGTTCTTATAGAACTATAGTTAAGTTCTTTTAGTCAAGCGCTCTGATTCATGACAATTCAAATACACCTTCATTTGGAAGTGACATCAAGTGGTTAATGTTTATCAGTTATTGTGCTAAGAGCTAAATAGAAATTCACAATAAAGAGATGATTCCTTCTCTCAAGACAGTTACATGTGATAGGGAAAATCAATGCAAAAAAGGAAGTGAAAAGCAGAAATGGATGGGGGTATTGATATGAGCCAGGAATTGAAGACATTGTTCACTGACTGCTAGTGAACAAATGAGATGAGGGCAATGAGATAAGAGACCAGACATAAGTCACTTCCTATAAATGTCACAGATATAGGAATTTTGCCACTAGGTGGCAGAATGGATAGAGTGTTGAATGTGGGATCCTTAAATTCCAATCCAGTCTTAGATACTTACTGTGTGACCCCAGGCAAGTTATTTAACTTCTCTGTGCCTCAATTTCCTCAAAAGAAAAATAGAAATATTAATAACAAATACTTTATAGATTTGTATGAGAATTAAGTAAGGTGATATCCATAAGAATTTCACAATCCTTAAAGATGAACATAAATAAGAGTTATTCTTCTTATTACTATTATTATTATTATCTGAAGAACTATGAGCATTTAATCAATACAGTGGTGATGAAGATCCAGAGGAAGTAAAGAATAGTTACATCAAGAAGATGGGGGTCATAGATAAAAAGGATTCTCTTAATTGAGCTTGCCACTACCAGCATGGCTCCTGAAGTGGTCTCTGGTTCTAACCTTGATCCGGACTTTAGGAGCATAGCATTAAAAGAGAGCTGAATTATCTTTTGGAGGAGAATAAAAATCAACAATCATTACTACTACCAACAAAGTGACTCTTGCTCCAAAGGTCAGCCTTCTGGGGACTTGAAAAAAAAATTGAGTACTATACTCTTAGTCAAAAAATATCCCCTATTCCTTTTCTTAAACCTCAGGTTGTTCTTTGAACAATCATACACCAGGATGTGACATTTGTAAATATAATGTAGCACTGGAAGGAACTAGCCAATACTCTCAGAAAATATGTCAAGAGAAACAGACAAATAGATGGGAGAGCTGTGGGAAGTAGGAGCTGGAGAAGAAATCAGTTTTGGAATTAGCAGGTCTTGGTTCAGAATAGTTAGCATAGCACCTAGAGTGCAATGCTTGGAGCACTTCTACTACTTACTAGCTATGTGACTCTAGGAAGGTCACTTCACCCTATTTACCTCCATTTTCTCATATGTAAAATGAGCTAGAGAAGAAAATAGCAAACTACTCCTGTATCTTTGTCAAAAAAACCTCAAAATGGGATCATGTAGAGTCAAATGTGACTAACAACAACTAAATAACAAAAGGCCTAGATTCAAGTCCCAGTTCTGACAATTGCTTAGCTATGTTTGAACACAGGCAATTACCTAACCTTTCTCTGTTACTATTTATTCATCACCAAAGTCGAGCTAATGATAGACTACATACTTCAAGGAGTTGTTATGAGGAAAGTGTTTTGTCAACTTGAGGGCACTAGAAAAATGTACATGGCCTCCAGAAGACAGGTCTTCATTTAGTAGAGAATGTTACAGAACTGATGAGTGTTTTAGACTGAAGTGGTATTGAAGATCTCCAGGGTGGGTCCTTTCCACCCGTAAGATTCAGGTAACACTTGACTGTAGAGATGTTTAGAAAAACAAGTTCACAAGGATAATCAAAAGACTCCAGACCATAAGAAAAAGATAAAATAAGATTGCATTTTGCAAAATCTATTTTGGCGGTTGGCTGGCAATGTCGCGTAAGAGTTAAAGCAAGTTAATTCCCCCCTTTCATTTTTCTAAGTGATTAATTCCTGTGAATTATAGTTAGGCACTCTGGTTCGTGACATTTCAAACACACCTACACATATGCACAGCACAAAGTGCATGTTTCATAAGAATTTTTGTGACTATGTTAGGCTCTGTATTAGAAATCCACATGGAACACTTTTGTAGGTTACTGTATGATTACAGCTTAGATGGAAAATTCTGACAGCTTAACTTGTAAAGATTCAATTCAGCAAGACAGTCAAAAGTTTGGGTGCTCATCATAACTTGTCTCACCTTTTTCTAACCCTGCTCTCTTCCAAGCAATTATGTGGATATCCTTAAATGTCGCTTTCTTGCCTTTGCTCAATAGTTAATTCTTCCGTCATTATCCCATCTGGTCCACACACAATGGTGTCCAAATAAAACTTTTGCTTTTTGTTGACCTACTGTGAAACTGGCTAATAATTCCCTCTTTTCTTTTCTTTTCAAAGTCAAGGAACACACATGATTTTAATGCTGCTGCTCTGGGGATCCTAAATATAGCTGGTCCTTTTGGAATCTGTCCTTCCTTTCAAGTTACCCCCTCCATAAATGCCATCCAACCAGAATGACAGATTCTCAGAACTGAAAGGCATATTTGAAACCAGAGATCTGCTTGGATAAGAACTCCCTCTGTTAAATGGAAGGTTAGGATTGAGCCAAAATGGAGGATAAAAGGTAGGAATTTGCCTGAGCTCTCCAGATTCCCCGGAAAATAACTTTAAGGCAGACTTCAAAACAAATTCTGGAGTGGCAGAAGCAACAAAATGATGAAGTAAAGCAATTTTCCAGCCCTGGATAACTTAGAGGGACAGCATGAAAGGTCTCTCACTCTAGTAAAAGGGGGCTGCAGCCTAGCAAAAGTAGTATCCAGCAAAACCAGCAGAAGGTCCCTAATCCCAGTATAGATCAGCAAAATAGGCTAGCCATGAGGCCTCAAACTCCAATAACAAGGCCTGGCTTAGCAAGTTCAGCCAGGGGTAGTAGCCACAGTACACAGGCCAACACAGACCACAATCAACCCCTCAGGCCAGGAGGCCCTGGAACAGCAAGTAAGCCACCAGCCCCAAAGGGACAAAGGTCCTAACACACTAGACTCGGGGTTAGGCCCCTGATTTACAATTCAGGAAGTTTAGGACAGTAGCCTGGTATCCCAGGAATAGAGATCATTTTAAAAAGTCATGAAAAAGGCTAGAAAATTAGCCCCAAACCCTGACTATAGAAAACTTCTTTGAGAGAGGGAAGATCATAACATAAACTCAGAAGAGTAAAACAGGGTCAAGACATCTACATGAAAAGCATCAAAAAGAAATATGAATTGATTTCAGAGACAAAAAGAACTAGAAAAGCTTCAAAAGGATTTGTAAGAGTCATAGAAGGAAAATTGGGGAATAAATGAGAGTTATGTAAGAGAATCATGAAAAAGACTCAATATCTTTGGAAAAGAAGTACCAAAAATGGGAGGGAACATACGAAAATCCACTGAAGAAAACAATTCCTTCAGGAGTATCATTGGCCAAGAAAAAGAGAAAGAGAAAGAGCAAGGGCGGGAGAGAAAAGAGAGAAAGAGAGACAGAAACAGACAGACAGAGAAGGAGACAGAGAGACAGAGGAAGAAGGAGAGGGAGGAGGAAGGGGAGAAAGAGTGGAAGTACAAGGGATAGGGGAAGGAGGATAGAACAAAAGAGAACAGAAACATAATACATCCTAAGTTCTACAATTTGTTTTTTATAAGAATAATGCAGAAGTATCAATGCAACAAACAAGTCTGCATGTTGTTTATAAGAAACACATTTGAAGTAGAGAGACAAAGTAAAGGTAAAAGGCTAGAGTGGAATGCATTATACTTCAGCTGAAATTTTTTAAAAAATGCAGAAGTATCAATGATCTTAGACAAAGTAAAAGAAAAAAAAAATAAGGAAGGTAACCACATGTTACTAAAAGGTACCATAGACAATGAAGACAATGAATTAGTACATAACATATATGCACGAAAATGTGTATCATTCAAGTTAAGGAGGTGAATAGAATTTTAGAAAACTTAGATAGGATATATCTCTGGAGATATTGAATGGGTAAAGAAAGGAATGAACCTATTTTTCAACAATGTATGGCACCTATATGAAAAATGTATTAGTCCTTGTATTAGTCCACAAAAAAGTTAAAATCAAATGAAGAAAAGTAGAACTATTTATCATTTTCAGATGATAATGCAAAAACAAAATATATTGAATAAAGGGCCATGGAGACATAAATTTTAAAAAAATTGGAAATTAAATAATATAATCATAAAGAATGAAAGTACTAAGCAACAAATCATGGAAATAATCAATGATTTATTTAATTAAAAAAAATGACAACAATGTAATAGCATAGCTAAATTTATAGAATGCAACCAAAATAGTAGCCAAACAATTAATAAAATAGACAAAAAGTAGATCAATTAACGGGGCATGCAACTGAAAAAACAAATAACAATTATCTAGACATAGAAAAACCAAAAATTCTTAAACACCAAACCAAAAATCCAGAAAAATCAAAAATGAAATTGAAAGTAAAAACTCATAGAACTAATAAATCCAGCTAAAAGGTGGTTTTTATTGAGGATAAGACCAATAGATATACCATGGGTTAATTTCTTTAAAAAAAAAAAAGAAAGAAAGAAAGAAAGAAAACCAAATGACCAGTATCAAAAATGAAAAGAATGAATTCACCACCCTTGAGAAGAAAATTAAAGCTATCATTAGAAGTTATTCTGCCCAATTTTATTCCAATAAATCTGATAGTCCAAGTAAAATGGATTAATATTACAAAAATAGATAAATTACCCAAAAGAATAGAAGAGGAAATAGAATGTTTAACACCGTCTTAGAAAAGAAAGTGAATAAGCCATTAATAAACTCCCTTACAAAAACTCTCCTTGGATTCCTAAAGAAATTCTACCAAAGAACAATTAATTCCAAATACAAACTATTTAATAAAACAAGCAAGGAAAGAGTTGTTCCAAATTCCTTTTTAACACAAATAGGGTGCTGGTACACAAATCAGGAAGAACCAAAAGAGAAATAGGGAATTATGGACCAATTTGCCTAATGAATATTACTGTACACATTTTAAATAAAGTAACAGCAAAGACTTTATAACACTATATCACAAAAATCATATGTTAACATTACTATACAGTACAATCCATTGTGATTTATACAAGAGTCTAGGGATGGTTCAAAATAACAACCAAAAAACTCCAAGAGATTCAGATTCAGATTCAGAAAATAATTCAGAAAAAAAGGTTTTGATGCAAGGCCCATTTCTATGAAAAGTACCAGATAACATAGGAATAAATGGAACTTTCCTCAAAATGATAAGTATTATCTATTTAAAACCTGTAAGCATTATCTGTAATGAAGATGTTAGAAGAATTCCCAGTAGGATCAGTGATAAAGCAGAGATGCCCATTATCACCAGTATTATTCAACATTGTACTAGAAATAAGCTTTAATAAGAGAAGAAAAATATTGAAGTAATTATAATAGGCAATAAGGAAAGAAAACCATTACTCTTTGTAGGTGACATGATGGTATACTTTGAGAATACTAGGGAATAATTTCATATACTAATTGAAGTAATTAATAACTTTTTTTCTAATGTAAAAATTAAAATAATTTATATTCATATAATAATGCTTTAAATCATAATTGATTAGAAAATTATAGATTCAAAAAACCTTGATATCATTGTATACCTATGACATTGACTAAAATCATAGAAGAAAAAAGTGACAAATATTGAGGAAGATATGTAATAATTGGAATACTAATTCATTGTTGGTAGAATTGTAAAATGATCCAATCATTTTGGAGAGAAATTTGGAATAATTTCCAAATAGTTATTAAATATCTATATCATTTGACCCAACAATGCCATTATTTATTTCCAAATATGACTAGAGAAAAAGGAAAAAGAAAACTATATGCTCTAAAATGTTTATATTTGCTCTCTTTGTGGTAGCAAAGAAATATAAAATGCAAGGATGTCCATCAATCGGGAAATAGCTAACCACTAGGACCTGGGAGTTTGGGAATTTGCTATAACATTCCTGGGAGTTTTCATTTTGAGATCTCTTTCAGATGATTGATGGATTTTTTTCTTTGTTGAGGCAATTGGAGCTAAGTGACTTGCCTAGGGTCATACAGCTAGGGAGTGTTATGTTTCTGAGGCCATATTTAACTCAGGTCCTCTTGACTTCAGGGTTGGTGATCTATCCACTGCACCAATTAGCTGCTCCAGGACCAATAATTTTTAAATTATCTCCCCTGGATCTATTTTCCAGGTCAGTTATTTGTCTAATGAGGTATTTCACATTTTTTTTCTATTTGTTTGGTTTTGTTTTATTGTATCTTGATTTCTTATAAAGTCATTAGCTTCCGTTGTTCAATTCCAGTTTTTAAGGAATTGTTTTCCTCATTAAGCTTTTGTATCTCCTTTCTTATTTGGATAATTTTGCTTTTAAGACATTCCTCTCATCATTAGCTTTTGTATTTCATTTTGCACCACTCTCAAATCTTTTCTTAATTTTTCCTGTTTTTCTTACTTGCTTTTCAAAATCACTTTTGAGTTGTTCCTTAGCCCAAGACCTATTCTTACATTTCTTGTAGGCTTTTGATGTGGTAGCTTTGACTTTTATCTTCTTTAGTGTGTACTTTGATCTTTCTTGTCACTATAATAGCTTTATATGATCAAAACATTTTTTTTTGTTGTTGTCTGCTCATATTCCTCGCTTATTATTTAGCTTTGAGGTCTGTTTCCAGGGTGGAGGGTGCACTTTCTCAAGCTTCAGGAGTTTTGTGTAGCTGTTTTGAGAGATCCTTCTAGGAACCTGGCTATTTTTTTTGCCCTGGAATTGTTAGAAGGTTCTCCACCCCATTATAGTTATAAGATTTAGTGTGTGAAAACAATAGTGTTCCAATTTACTGTTGCAGGTGCTGGCCCTAGAGCTAGGGCTGCACTAGCTCAGTCTGTGCTAGGATTGCATGCTGGACTTTCACCCTGTTGCCACAGACCTCTTCTATTGACCTTCTAGGTCCTCTTTGGGATCTCTGGGGCTGACAGGTCTGGAAGCCACTAGTACTGCCATTAATTCAGAGGTCCTGATTTGCTGATGCTGGGGTCAGGGCTGGGACCGGGTCTGTGCTGATTCAGCCTGCACAGGAATTGTATGCTGAACTCCCACTCTAATGTCACATATCTTTTTGGCTGATCTTCTAAGTTGCTTTCGGCTAGAAAATGTTCTACTATGATGTTCTAAAACTGTTTAGAGGCCTTATTTGAAGGAATTTGCAGTGGTTTGTGGGGAAATGTTCAGTGAGTTCTTATTTTTACTCTGCCATTTTGGCTCTGCTTCTGATCATCACATAAAATTGTTATTACTATGTACAATGTTCTCTTGGATCTGCTCATTTCTCTAAGCATCAGTTCATGTAAGTCTCTCCAGAGTTTTCTGAAATCAGTCTCATCATTTTTTTAAAGAACAAAAATATTCCATTACATTCATACACTATAATTTATTCAGCTATTTCCCAATTGATGGGCATGCACTCAATTTCCAGTTCCTTGCCACCTCAAAAAGGACTGCTTCAAATATTTTTGCACATGTAGGTCCTTTTCCTTTTTTTATAATCTCTTGGGGATATATACCCAGTTGTGAGAACACTGGATCAAAGGCTATGCACAGTTTTATAACCCTTTGGACATAGTTCCAAATTGCTCTTCAAAGTGGTTTGATAGGTTTATCATTACACCAATAATGATGTAGTAGTGTCCAGTTTTCCCACATTCCCTCTAACATTTATCATTGTCTTTTCCTGTCACCTTAGCCAATCTGAGAGGTGAGAAATGGTACCTCAGAGTTCTCTAAACTTGTATTTCTCAAATCAATAGTGATTTGGAATATATATATATATATATATCTATATATATATCTAGAAATGGCTTTAATTTCTTTATCTAAAAATGCTTGCTACCAATTGGGGAATGAATTGTATAATTATAAGTTTGAGTCAGTCTATATATTTTAGAAATGAGGTCTTTATCATGAACACTAGTTGTGATCACCTAACCCATCCCCAGATTTCTTTTTGCCTTCTAATTTTGGCTACAGTGTGTTTTTTTGTTTGTTAGTTTTTCTTCTTAATTCATTAATTTATTTAATATTTTCCCCAGTTATATGCAAAATTTTTTTCACATTTGTTTTTATAATTTTTGAGTGCTTGGTTCTCTCTCCCTTATCCTCACCCACAATTAAAAAGACACATGTGAAGTTATGCAAAACATTTCCATAAAGGACAAGTTATGAAAGAAAACAGATCTTCGACCCTAATGAAAATAAAACCCTCAAGAAAACTTGTTAAAAGGAAAGAAAGAGATAAAAAAAATTGAGAATGCTTCAATCTGTATTCATATACAATCAGTTCCTTTTCTGGGTATGGGTAGGATTTTTCATCATAAGTCCTTCAGAGTAGTTGTGGATGACTGTACTACTGAGAATAACAAAATCATTTACAGCTGGTCATCCCAGAACATTGCTATTACTTTGTATACAGTATATTTCATCTTGTTCATGGAGGACTTTCCATATATATTTTAATCCCCTGAGAGCATTATGATCATCATTTCCCAGAGAACAGTAATATTCCATCAGAAATATATACCACAGTTTATTGAGCCATTCCCCAATGGACAGGCATTCTCTCAATTTCTTTCTTTCTTTTCTTTTCTTTTCTTTTTCTTTTTTTGCCCTGAGAAAAGAAATGCTATGAATATTTTTGTACATAATAGATCATTTTCCTTTTTTCTGTTTCTTTTCTGACTCTCTTTTTTTATTCATGCCTAGTAGTGGTGTTGTTAGGTCAAAGAATATGCATGAATTTGCAGCCTTTTGGGCACAGATCATATCTTTTGATCATTTATCAATTGGGGCATGGCTCTTTTTTTTTTTTTAATAAATTTGACAGTTCCCTCTATGTTTGAGATATGAAGCTTTATCAGAGAAACTTGTTTTGAAAGTTGTTTTATGATTACTATTACTAATGGTATCCCCCCATTTATTCTCTCTCCTTTCACCTTGTCCCTCCTCAAAAGTATTTTGTTACTGAATATCTCATTCCCCCAATATGTCCTCTCTTTTATCACTCTCCCCCTTCCCATATCCCATTATCCTCCCATTTTTCTGCAGGGTAAGATAGATTTCTACACCTGTATTGAGTATATATTTTATTTCTTATTTGAACCTATTCTGATAACAGTAAGACTCATTTGCTCACCCTCTCCTCTCTTTCCCCTTCACTATAAAAACTTTTTTCATGTGTCTTTTTTATGGCAGATAATTTGCATCATTCCACTTCTTCATTTCCTTTTCTCTAAGTACATTCCTCATTCACTCCTTAATTTCATTATTTAAAATATATATGTATATGTATATAAATATAAAATCTCTTTATATTCAACTCACAACCATGCCCTCTGTATGTGTGTATATATATATATATATATATATATATATATATATACTTCTTCTATTTGCTATAATAATGAGAACATTCTTTTTATTATTATTATTTTTTTATTTAATAGCCTTTTATTTACAGGTTATATGCATGGGTAACTTTACAGCGTTAACAATTGCCAAACCTCTTGTTTCAATTTTTCACCTCTTACCCCCACCCCCTCCCCTAGATGGCAGGATGACCAGTAGATGTTAAATACATTAGAATATAAATTAGATACACAATAAGTATACATGACCAAAACATTATTTTGCTGTATAAAAAGAATCAGACTCTGAAATATTGTACAATTAGCTTGTGAAGGAAATAAAAAATGCAGGTGGGCATGAATATAGGGATTGGGAATTCAATGTAATGGTTTTTAGTTATCTCCCAGAGTTCTTTCTCTGGGCGTAGCTGGTTCAGTTCATTACTGCTCCATTGGAAATGATTTGGTTGATCTCGTTGCTGAGGATGGCCAGGTCCATCAGAACTGGTCATCATATAGTATTGTTGTTGAAGTATATAATGATCTCCTTGTCCTGCTCATTTCACTCAGCATCAGTTCATGTAAGTCTCTCCAGGCCTTTCTGAAATCATCCTGTTGGTCATTTCTTACAGAACAGTAATATTCCATAATATTCATATACCACAATTTATTCAGCCATTCTCCAACTGATGGTTATCCATTCAGTTTCCAGTTTCTAGCCACTACAAAAAGGGCTGCCACAAACATTCGTGCACATACAGGCCCCTTTCCCTTCTTTATAATCTCTTTGGGATATAAGCCCAGTAGTAACACTGCTGGATCAAAGGGTATGCACAATTTGATAACTTTTTGAGCATAGTTCCAAACTACTCTCCAAAATGGTTGGATTCGTTCACAACTCCACCAACAATGCATCAATGTCCCAATTTTCCCACATCCCCTCCAACAATCATCATTATTTTTTCCTGTCATCTTAGCCAATCTGACAGGTATGTAGTGGTATCTTAGAGTTGTCTTAATTTGCATTTCTTTGATTAATAATGACTTGGAGCAATAATGAGAACATTCTAAAGAGTTACAAGTATCATCCTCCCATGTGGGAATATAAAGCAATAAACTTCATTAAGTCCCTTATGATATTACTTTCCTGACAGCCTCCTTATGCTTTTCCAGAGTCCTATATTTGAAAATCAAATTTTTCATTCTGCTCTGGTCTTTTCATCACAAATCCTTGAAAAGCCTTGAAAATGAGGATTTTCTTTTCCACCTTTTCCTCTGAAAGATTATATTCAGTTTTGCTGGGTAGGTGATTCTTGGCTATAATTTTAGCTCCATTGCTCTCTGGAATATTATATTTCAAACCTTCTAGTCCTTTATTGTAGAAGCTGCTAAATCTTGGTTTACCCTGATTGTGGCTCCACTATACTTGAATTGTTTCTTTCAGGATGTTTGTAATATTTTCTCCTTGACCTGTGAATTCCATAATTTGATTATAATATTCCTGGGAGTTTTCATTTTGGGATTTCTTTCAGGAGGTGATTGGTAGATTTTTTTCAATTTCTATTTTACCTTCAGGTTTTGAAATATCAAACCTGAAATATCAGGTTTCCTTGATAATTCCTTGAAAGAGTATATATCCAGGTCTTTTTTTTTTTGATCATGAATTTCAGGTAGATCAATAATTTTTAAATTATTTCTCCTGGATCTATTTTGCAGGTCAGTTGTTTTTCCAATGAGATTTTTTTCATTTTTTTATTTTTTCATTTTTTTTTCAGTTTTGCTTTATTGTATCTTGATTTCTCATAAAGTCATTAGTTTCCATTTGTTCAAATTTATATTTTAAGCAATTATTTTCCAAAGTCAACTTTTGTATCTTCTTTTCCAATTGGTCAGTTTTGCTTTTTAAGGCATTTTTTTCCTCATTAGTTTTTGTATTTTTCTTTTGTACCTCTCTCAATTCTTTCCCTAATTTTCCTCTCTTTCTCTTATTTGATTTTCAAAGTCCTATTTGAGCTCTTCCATGGCCTGGGTCTAATTCTTACTTTTTCTTGGAGGCTTTATCATCTTCTGAGTTCATGTTTTGATTTTTGCTTGTTATCTGCTCATTTTCCTAGACTATCCCTCTCCCTTTAACTCTTTGCTAAAAGTAGGACTCTGTTTCTAGGGTAGAGAGTACATTGTCTCAAGCTTTAGGGATTTTGCACTGGTGGTTTCAGAGATCCCTCTAGGAATCTGACCACAAGCACTCTTTTCTGCCCTGGAGCTGTCAGGTGAGTCCCACCTCACTGTAGCTGTAAAATAGTGTGTTAAACTGGCCTGGGGCTTCACTTACTAGGGCTGCACTTGAGTCCTCACCCTCTGACCTTTGGATTCCTCCTTGGTATCCCTGGGCTAAGAGGTCCAGAAACCTCTAGCTCTGCTATTGATTTAGAGGTCCCACCTTGCTGACGCTGATGTCCTGACCAAAGTTGAGGCAGTGTTGGGCCTGAGCTGGGATTTTAAGCTGGGTTCTCGTTCTGGCTCCACAGACTTTTTCTGCTGACCTTCTAGCTCCTCTTTGGTATCTCTGGGCCAAGAGTTCGGGAAGCCATGAACACTG
Organism: Sarcophilus harrisii; assembly: GCF_902635505.1. Classification (NCBI taxonomy): domain Eukaryota; kingdom Metazoa; phylum Chordata; class Mammalia; order Dasyuromorphia; family Dasyuridae; genus Sarcophilus; species Sarcophilus harrisii. The sequence continues at coordinate 60,938,891 of NC_045427.1, read as the reverse complement.
CCACTGATTGAAAGGTTGGGCTCAGTCCAGGGCTAGGATTGGGTCCAGGGCTGGGTTAAGTCTAGATCTGTGATGGTGTGCCCTGCTCTAGGACGGCAGGTTGGACTTCCACTTGTGTGTCACAGACCTTTTCTACTGAGCTTCTAAGATGCCTTCAATTGAAAAATCTTTCCCTCTGTCTTTTTAGATGTTCTGATGTTCTAAAGTTTGATTAAATTCATTATTTAAAAGAGTTTGGGACAGTTTAGGAAAGAGATTGGGCAAGTTCCTGTCTTTACTCCACTATCTTGGCTCCATTTCCTACATTGGTTTTGTTTATTCAAAACATTTTTAATTTCATGTAATCAAAATTATTCAATTTGCATTTCATAATCTTCTCTAGTTTTTCTGTAGTCATAAATTCCTTCCTTCTCAAAAGACCTGATAGGTAGGCTTATCCCCTGCTCTGTGATTTGCATATAATACCACCCTTTATGTTTACATTATGAACACATTTAGACCTTATCTTGGAATAAAGTGTGAGATACTGGTCTATGTCTAGTTTCTGTCATACCTTTCCCCCCAATTTTCCCAGCAATTTTTCATCAAATAGTGATTTCTTATTCCAGAAGCTAGAGCTTTTGGATTTTTCTGATACTAGATTATTATAATCATTGATCTTGTGTCTTGTGTAGCTGGTCTGTTTAACTGATCCATTGCTCTGTTTCTTAGCCAGTATAAAATAGTTTAAATGACTTCCACTTTATTATATATTTTTAGATCTGGTACACATAGACTACTTTCCTTCAGCTTTCGATTTTTAGAAAGGGATGAGCATCATCAGGATAAAAAGGCATGAGTGTGAAGGTAAATGACAGCATAAAGTTTAAAGAGTTAATGAAAACAATGGGATTTTAGGGGAACAAAATGAAAACAGAATAAAGAGAGACTTGGAAACTAAAGAGGAATGGGATTTCTGGAGCTTGTGGTGATGATAAGGAGCAAATTTAGGGTAGGGTGAGACCTAAAACACAGGAAATCATAGTTGGATAGAGGAATTTCAAATTTCTAGATCATAAAGGTAAAAAGCAAAATGATTAATGATGACAAAATTAAGGGCAGGACCATCTCTGTGTATGGTTTAGTGGTAAAGGTCATAAAAGCTGCATAGGTTTCTGAGGCAGGATATTTGTTGGTTGAACAAAATGCATTTTGAAACCCTCAAGGATAAGAATAGAGATTGGTGTAGAAAGGAAGACTGTGAGCTTGATACTGAACTCCTTGAGTAAGATTGAGGAAGAATATAGAAATAACTGGTGTTTAGTACATAACTTCCATCAGAAAATGAATTAGGTGATGTGTTTGTCATTGGATAGAACCATTAAGGAGGAAAAGAGGGGTAGTGATGGCAGATGACCAAGCTCATTGAAACATTAATTTCAAGGTTTGTTGTTTCAACAGACTTAACCAAACATATATCCAATTCAGGTTAATCTATTTCACTGCATCTAGCACCTTTTTATGGATTTGACTAAGATCATGGTCAAATAAGTAAATGTCAAAGCAGCCTCTAAGACAGTGAATTGGGTTTCTCACAATAAGGGAAAAATTGGTGGTGTTTGGCTGCTCAATTCCAGAATTTTTATTTTAAAGTATCTCTTTCACTGAAAGCTTCTCTGGACAGTAGGTCCTTTACTAAGTCAAAAGCTAGCCAACGGGTAGATTTTGGCAGAATCCAGCATGCAGATGCCTGCTGCCAGGATTGACACAGCTCAAAGGGACATCACAGTTCAAAAATGGATTTTTTGCATCAATTCTATTGTGTTTGCTTGGTTTTCAGGAGATTGGTATCCTCCGTCAAAACATGACTCAGAAGATAGCACTGATAAGCCTGTGGATGCAAAGCCTGCCAAAAGTAGAAAGTAGGGTGTAAAAAAATTGGCATCTTTTGTTAGAGGAAAGATATACCATCTTATCCTCTAACAGAAAATGCTGACTTTTTTAACCCCCTACTTTTTTATCAGATACTTTGCTCCATGTCTTTATTGGCATGTCTTTATTGTAATTCACTGTATTCATGATACTGTGATAGGCCTTGAATATTTAAGAAAATTCTTTTAAAGAAAAGAGGAAAAAAGACAAATAAATAATAAATAAACCACAACAAAGAAAAAAGAGAAGGGGAGGAGAGTGTGAGGAAGAGAGAAGAGGATAAAAAAAGAGAGGAGAAGGAAAGGGAAAGAGCTTTTGTCTCAAGGAGATTATTTGTATAACTATGCAACTATAGATTCTATCTATATTACATTCTATCATTTTCTTTCACTTTTGCTACAGTTTAGCCAGACAGTTTTTAATGCTTCTCACACAGGGCAATTCTTTTTTATATACCTTTATTTTTTACCATATCTAGGAAGAATGTCCTGCTCACCTCTACCTCCTAAATTGTTTACTTCCAAACTCAGTTTGTTCCATCTTTTAGTTAATATAAAACACCTCCACAGCTACCAGTGGTCTCTCATTTATCTATAAAATACTATTGAGGGTGAGGGAAAGATTCTTCAGCAATAAGGAATCACAACAGTTTATTGAGTAGAGGAATAATCCAGTCATACCTGTCCTTAGACAATCAACACATCAGTTATATCCTGCATGATATAGCTTTATAATATAATTAACATACATACATTACCACATTTGAGATTTAAACAACATAATTAAAGGCAAGTAAAGTTATCTCTATTTTATAAATAAAAGGTAGCATGCTTTGGTGAAAAGAGTAGTTTACTTATAGTCAGGAAAAACTACTTTTCTGTCCTCATCTTGATATGTATGTGGTATGTATTCTTGGACAATTCATTTAACTTTTATAAAACTAATTTCTTTGTTATATAAATCAGAATTATAACAGTTAAATAACTTGCTTCACAGTATGATTGTAAGTTAAACATTTGGCAATTTTAAAGCCTTACATAAATGTAAATTATTAATCAAGGAAACAGGTTCAGAGAGGTTAAATAATCTCTCATTTATATAATGATTTGAGGCCTAGAAAGGCACTATTATTACAACACTATGAGTTTAAATAATGTGAATATTATTATGCATATATATGTGTATTTAAAAATAATTATATTTTAATTTATTTAACATTGACTTTAAAAACAATTTTGCATTCTAAATTTTTCCCTTCCTCTATAACTTCCCCCACCCATTGAAAAATCAAGTACTATATCAATTATGCGTAAATATTTATGAATTTTATTATATTTATCATTTAATTGAATTAATAATAGTACTATAAGGTATACAGAATGCTTTTTCATATATTTTCTTCATTTAAGCTTTGCAACAATTTTTAGATAAATACTATTATTGAACCTAGGACTGAGACAGTATAAATAACTAATCTATTGGGATCACACAATAAATATCAGAGGTGGGATTTGAACTCAGGTCTAACCAAGTTCCAAATCTTGCAATCCATTCCCTATAATAAACAACCACTCCAGGGAGCTCCTGGTAAGGAACTTTCTTTGCTAGTATAAATTATAACATTCTCTTCCTCTTGCACACATTGATTGTCTTGTGGCACTAAGAGGTTAAATGATTTTCTTAGCTTCATAAGGATAATATATGAATAAACCCAAGTGTTCCCGACTCTGAAGCCCACTCTCTGTCTATCATGTCATTCTGTTTCTCTATATCTCCATAATAAAGATGAGGAAACACAAGGACAGAGAATTGAATCGACTGGCCTGAGGTCAGTCTTAGAAATTCAAAGGTTGGAATAAAACTCAGCCCAGCATTTTCTTCATAACAACAGTTACTTCTCAAATATATTTGCAGTAAGAAACGTATACATAAAAAAAAAAAGGATTTCCTATCTTGGTATTGACATCTTGGAAAGGAGGAGAATATGCTATAATAAACAAATAACTTACTGCACAATTTCAGTTTTAAAAATCTGCAATCATCTTTAATCTTCTTTTGCTATTTAGTAGCCATATTCAAAACTGTGAGTTTTTTTTCACCAAAGAAATATTTAAATGTAAAAGAAAATTTTCTCACATGAAATAATAAAGCTATATTCTTTGGATTATTGGAGAAAGTTACATAGAGGCCTTAATTACAATGTATTTACACATGGGACATTTTTAACATTATAAAAAGATAATATATTTTATAAAAAGTCAAAAAATTCCCATCAATAAGAAATTTCTCATTTTTCATTTGTAATCTGATTCATATATATATATATATATATATATACATTTCATTCCACTGCATAAAACACACCCTTTTACCTCCTATTCAGATTTCAATTTCTAGTATAGTTTTGTAAAAATGAACAGACTTATTGCTTCAATTCACCATCACTAAAAGATATTTGGATATATTTGCTATGCTATAACTAATGATTTATGGATTTGCTAGTGTAAATTGAACCTCAGTTGGGGAGGATGTTAACACCTCCCTGAGTTCCAGGTTCCTCACCTGTAAAATGATTATAGTAACACCTCTAATCCCTACTTCATGGGGTATTTTGAGACTCATGTTAGATAATATATGACAAATGTTTTGCAATCTCTAATGCACTGGTTAACTGTCAGTTGTCCAGGAAAGTTTAAAATAAAGAGAGAGTTGATCTCAGATTTGGGGAATACAATTTACAAAAGATGTTTTTGAAGCAGTAATTATTTAGCCCCAAATTTTAGTGCTCTCAAGCAACTCTGAATGCTAGCTAGGTCAAAGTGATAAGTATTGCAAATACCTAGAAGGAACAATATCATGGATTGGCAGAGCCAAGATGGCAGAGAGAAGCTAGAAAATTGTCTGAACTCTTCCCAGTTTACTTTGGAATCAGGTTAGAGGAAGTCTCCAACCAGATTTTGGAGTGAGAGAATCCACAAAAAGACAGATGGAAACAGACTCAAGACAGCTTAGAAGAACTTCAGGAAAAGTTTGTCTCACTTAGGTAAAGGAGCAGCATAGCCTAGCATAAACAGTGTCCAGGTAAACCAGCAAAAGGCTGTTAATCACAAGTTAACAACTGAGGAGTTCTTCTTATGTGGTATACTAGAAGCACCACAGGCCATCTCTGAGACCTCCAGCCCCAATACAAAAGGCAAATTGCTGGTCTCAGAACCCTGACATAACAGGCATGACTAGGCAGGGCTTAGACAGAACAGTGGGCAAGCTGTGAGTCCCAGCACAGAAAGTCAATAATCAGGCCTCTGGTCTTCAACCCAAGAAACTTGGGATAGTGCCTTGTGTGCTCCAGGAGTAAAGATCAACTTTGAAAATCAAGAAATAGGTTAAAATGAGCAAAAACCTAACAAAAATTACCTTTGACCATAGAAAGTTGCTATGCCAATAGGGAAGAAAAACACAAACAGAACAGGGAAATGCCAAAATGCCTACATAGAAAGCTTCAAAGGGGAAAATGTATTGGTATTGATTGGAAGAGCTAAAAAGAGATTTTAAAAATCAAATAATGGAAGTCAAAGAAAAATTGGGGACAGAAATGATAGTTATACAACAGAGAATCAACAGCTTAGAATAGGATAAAAACTGACTAAAGAAAACAATTCATTAAAAAATACAATTGCCCAAATTGAAAAAAAATCCACTAAAGGAAACAACTCCATAAAAAGTAGAATTGGCCAAATGGAAAAGGAAATACAATAGCCATTTCAGGAAATAATTCTTTATAAATGTGTACTAGGCAAGTACAAGCTAATGCACTAATGAACTATCAAGAATCAAACAAATAAATTTTTTTTTAAAAGGAGAAAAATGTAAAATGCCTCATTGGAAAAAAACAAAATTCATTAGAGAGAATTTAATAATTGTTGGACTATCTGAAAGCAATGATTTAAAGAAGAGCCTAGTGAGCATCATTCAAGAAATTTTCAAGAAAAACTACCTTGAATATGAACAATTTTCAGATGATGAAATTGAAACTATTTCCACTCATATGAAAGAGTATTCCAAATCACTATTGATCAAATTTGATTGATCAGATTTTGCAAATTAAGACAACTCTGAGATACCACTACACACTTGTCAGATTGGCTAAGATGACAGGAAAAAATAATGATGATTGTTGGAGGGGATGCGGGAAAACTGAGACACTGATGCATTGTTGGTGGAATTGTGAACGAATCCAACCATTCTGGAGAACAATTTGGAATTATGCCCAAAAAGTTATCAAGCTGTGTATACCCTTTGATCCAGCAGTGCTACTACTGGGCTTATATCCCAAAGAGATACTCAAGAAGGGAAAGGACCTGTATGTGCCAAAATGTTTGTGGCAGCCCTGTTTGTAGTGGCTAGAAACTGGAAAATGAATGGATGCCCATTATTTGGAGAATGGTTGGGGAAATTGTGGCATATGAATGTTATGAAATGTTATTGTTCTGTAAGAAATGACCAGCAGGATGAATACAGAGAGGCTTGGGGAGACTTACATGCACTGATGTTAAGTGAAATGAGGAGAACCAGGAGATCATTATATACTTCAACAACGATACTGTATGAGGATGTATTCTGATGGAAGTGAATTTCTTCAACAAAGAGAAAATCTCACTCAATTCCAATTGATCAATGATGGACAGAAACAACTACACCCAAAGAAAGAACACTGGGAAATGAATGTAAACTGTTTGCATTTTTGTTTTTCTTCCCAGGTTATTTTTACCTTCTGAATCCAATTCTTCCTGTGCAACAAGAGAACTATTCAGTCTTGCACACATATATTGTATCTAGGATATACTGTGATATATTTAACATGTATAGGACTGCTTGCCATCTGGGGGAAGAGGTGGAGGAAGGGAGGGGAAAAGTCAGAACAGAAGAGAGTGCAAGGGATAATGTTGTAAAAAAATTACTCAGGCATATATTCTGTCAATAAAAAGTTATAATTATAAAAAAACCAAAAATTTTATTTTTGAGTGGAAAAAAAAGAAAAACTACCTTGATATCTTAGAATCAGGGAGTAAAACAGTCACTAAAAGAATCTACCAAACACCTCCTGAAAGAGATCCTAAAATGAAAACTCTAAGGGATATTGTACTCAAATTTCAGAAGTCTGAGGGCAGGAAATAAATACTTCAAGCAGTCACAAAGAGAAAAAAAAAGAAATACCAAGGAACTAGAATCCAGATTCAGCAGCTTTCACATTAAAGGATTTGAGAATTTGGAATATGATATCTTTGAAGGCAAATGAAGTTAGATTACAGAAAAGAGCAGCCATCCAGCAAAACTGAGCATACTCTTTCAGGGGGAAAAGATGGACATTCAATGAATATAAGTCTTTCAAATTTTCCTGATTAAAAAAATAGAGCTGAATAGAAAATGTGATCTTCAAATATAAAACTCAAGTCATTAAAAAGCTAAACAGGAAAGGAATAAAAATGTTATTTGATAAGTTTGAACTATTTGTAGCCTTACATGGGAAAATGATACTTGGAAGTCTTGAAAACTATATTTCTGTTTGGACAATTAAAAGGAATATGCCTTAATGGGAGATGTAGATATAAGTTGACTTTGATGTGATGATAAAAACAAGTGGTGAAGGAAAAAGTACTGTATTGTTAGAAGAGGAAAAGGGGAAGCAGAATAGTGTAAATTACATTGTGTGAAGAGATACAAAGGAAGTACTATGATATATGGGAAAAAAATAAGGAGATAAACATTGAACCTTTTCTCTTCAGATTTGGCTAAAAGAGGGAATAATACTCAGTTGGATAAAGTAATTCATCTTATTCTATAGGTAAATAGGAGGGAAAAGGATGACAGAAAAAGGGAGTTAATAAAAAGGAGAGGAGAGAGTGAAAACCAAAAAAACTGATGAGGAAGTTCAGGGTAAAAGGAGAGAGAAAAGTATAAATGGGAGGAAGAGAGTAGAAGGACACATATAGCTATTAATAATAATTGTGAATATCAATGAATTAACTCTCCAATAAAGAGGAAGCAGATTCAAGATGGATCAAAAATCAGAATCTTACTATATGTTGTAGGTTTTTTTTTTTTTTACTTTTGTTTTGTTTTTACAAAAAAGACATCTGAAGCAGAGAGATACACACATAATAAAGGTAAAAGGCTGGAACAGAATATATTATCCTTCAGTTGAAAAAAAAAAGCATGGGTAACAATCTTGATCTCAGAAAGCAAAAATATATCTAATTAAAAGACATAAAGAAGGAAACTGCATCTTACTAAAAAGTACAATAGACAATATAGTCATATCAATGCTAAACATATATGCACCAAGTGTTATATCATCCAGATTTCTAGAGAGAAAGCTAATTGAATTACAGTAAGAAGTAGATAGCAAAACTATACTAGTAGGGCACCTCAACCCTGCCCCCTCTCAGAACTAAATAAATCTAACCATAAAATAAACAAGAAAGAAGTTAAGAAAGTAAACAGAATTTTAGAAAAATAGATATGATAGACTTCTGAAGAAAATCAATTGAGATAGAAAGGAATTTGCCTTTTTTTCTCAGTGGTATAAAGCAGTTCTACACAATTTACCATGTATTACAACATAAATATCTCACCAAATGTCAAAAGGCACATATATTGAATTGATATTTTTAGATTATGATGCAATAAAAATTACTTTAATAAAGAGTCATAGTCAGATGAACTAAAATCTAATTGGAAACTAAATAATCTAATTCTAAATAATGAGTGGGTCAAACAACAAATCATAGAAATAGATCAATAATTTCATCAAAGAGAACAATAATAATGATACATCATACCAAAATATGTGAGATGCACCCAAAGTAGTTCTTGTGGAATTTGTATATCTCTAAATGCTTAAATGAATAAAAGAGAAAAAGAACAAATTAACAAATCTAGGAAAAAACAAATAAAAAATGCCTAATTAAATAGCAAATTAAAAATTCTGAAAAAAACAAATTAAAGTTTAATAAAATTGAAAGAAGGAAAATTATTTACTAATAAAACTAAGACCTGGTTTTCTAAAAAAAAAAAAGGAAAATAGTTAAGCTATTGGCTAATTTGATTGCAAAAAAAGAATATGAAATTGACAGTATGAAAATATGAAAAGAATAAGTTCATCATCAAATGAAGGGAAATTAAAAAGCATATTAGAAGCTATTTTTGCAAAGCTATATGGCAATAAATTTGACAATCTAAATTAAATAGATTAAACCGTATATAATTTGTTCAGATTAAAAGAAGAAGAAATAAAATGTTTAAATAACGCAATTTTAGAAAAACAATAAATTGAACAAATCCAAATTAACTCCCTAAGAAAAATATCTTCAGGACCAGATAAAGTTACAAGTGAATTCTACCAAACATTTAAAGAATGTTATGGGCCAGAACTTGAAACATGGTATTAAGTGGAATCGAGGAGACAATGGTTAAATCTAGTTTAGCATTGATTTAATCCTACAACAAATAATGATTTCCTAATGATATAATGATTGGTGTATACTCAGTGTAGAGCATATAAGGAAGAAGCTCTCAGGGCCAGAAAATGACAAGCTTACTAGAAGCTCTTGGAGGCTCAGACAGATTCATTCTATCGTTGACCTTTGTGGTTGCTGGAGGCTGAAGCACAAACCTTTGGATTCGGAGAGAGCTAGAGGCAGAAGCTGCCAGTGGCAAAGGACTGGTGTCAGGAGCTCAAGAAACCAAGAAGAGAGATAGGCCTCTAAGAAAGCTAATCGGCCCCCAGGAAAGGAGACAAGACTGTGAAAGAGACAATAAAGGATTTGGACTTTAATACCTGGCTGTACTTGTGGTGATTACTGAACTGAAACGAAGGCTGCCTCCAGAGACCCCAAGAAAACCTCAGCAGAGAACATCACATTTTGGAGAGAACATTACAAAAGAACAAATAATAAACTACATAAACTATTTAGAAAAAATAGGCAGGGTTCTACCAAGTTATTATTATTTTTTTTTTACAGAAATATGGTGTTGATACCTCAATCAAGAAAATCCAAAGCAGAAAAAAGAAAATTGTATGCCAATTTCCCTAATGAATTATGACACAAAAAAATAAAATAAATAAGCTATTAGCAAAGGGATTACAGCATTTTTTGATAACATTATGATTAGGTAGTATTTATACAAGTAAAGCAGAGCTGGTTCAATATCAGGAAAACTACCAACATAATTTGCCATGTCAATAACAAAACTAACAAATCATGCAATATAATTTTTACAAAATAATCATTACAAATTAAAACAATCTGAGGTACCACGGCATACGTCTCAGGTTGGCTAAGATGACAGGGAAAGATAATGATAAATATTGGAGAGGATATGGGAAAACTGGGACACTAATATATTGTTAGTAGAATTGTGATTTGATCCAACCATTCTGGAGAACAATTGGGAATTATGCCCAAAGGGCTATCAAGTTGTGTATACCCTTTGATCCAGCAGTGTTTCTATTGGGTCTGTGTCCCAAAGAGATCATAAAAGGAAAAGGACCCCCATGTGCAAAAGTGTTTGTAGGAGTCCTTTTTGTAGTGACAAGGAATTAGAAATTAAGTGGATGCTTATCAACTGAGGAACGGCTGAATAACTTATGGTATATGAGTGTTATGGAATATTATTGTTCTGTAAGAAAGGACCAACAGCATAATTTCAGAGAGGCCTGGAGAGACTTACATGAACTGATGCTAAGTGAAGTGAATAGAACTAAGTGAACATTGTACACGGCAACAACATTATGTGATAATTCTGATGGATGTGAAATTCTGATGAATTTCAGTAGTGAGGTAATTCAAGCCAATTCCTATAGACTTGTGATGTGAGTCATCTACATCCAAAAAGAGGATTGTGGGGACTGAACGTGGATCACAGCATAGTATTTTCACCATTTTTTCCTTTTTTTGCTTGTTTTTTTTTATTTCACCCCCCCCTTTTTTGATCTGATTTCTCTTGTGGAGTGCAACATGTGGAAATATGTACAGAAGAATTGCATGTTTAGCTTATATTGGACTGCTTGCTGTCTAGGGGTATGAGGTGTGGAGAAGGGAGGGAGAAAAATTTGGAGCACAAAGTTTTTTTTTTGGTTTATTTGTTTATTTGTTTTTCAGGTTCATTTCATGAAGTTTACCAAAGAGTATTGCTTGATTAGTATTCAACAGTTCTTATTTGGTGCTCAAAAGTTTTTTATCCATAGAAAAAGAAAAGCCAAAGGGCAAAACAAAAAAATTTTTTTTTCTCAGACAAAATTTTGATTCACAATATGGTTCCCAAAACACAAGGAGCTTTCCCCATTGGAATTTTTGACTTTATGTCAATTAGGTCAAAGATGAGAAATCTGTCAGAAGTGAAAACTATTCCATGATTTCTTCAGTGTATATCTATGCAATTAGAGTTTGCAAAAGATTTTTCAAATATCTCTTATTTTTGAGGGCATATAAATATTTCCTAAGGTACCTGGACCATAAACAATCCTTAAAGGCATTGAAGCAAATTTCTTCTGGATCCTTATTTCAAAAATAACTTCAGATTTCCTCTATGGATTCTGGGTGCTTCCAGGGCATCCCTTATAGAATTGCAAACTCACCCAATAAGTCGAAAAGACAAATAGGTTTAGTTAGAGAAGTAGAGAATGTTTACACAAGCATCCTTACCCTAAGAAGTTGCAGGGTCTATATTGTTCTTCCCATAAAGCCAGCCAAAGTCTCAATTTCTAGGATGATATTTGGATTTTCTTTTTAATTGTTAAATTTTCATGATGATAATGATGATAACCATTACTGATGATGAAGAATGATGATGCAGGTGGAGTCTTTATATATTGTATTGGTATTGTTTCTTCCTTTCCTTATCTTTCTTAAATCTCATTTCTTTAAATTTTCTTTGGTTGGAAGACAAGGTTTTGGAAGGTTGAATGTTGAAAACTATCTTTGCATGTATTTTGAAAATAAAAAGCTGTTATAAAATAAATTAATTCTTTTTTTTTTGTCTAAAGTCAAAGTTAATATCCCTACTTTTTCCCCCTAAAGTGTATTAGATTTTGCCCCAGGCAATGGGACAGTTTTCTTTTAAAATTTCTCAAAATATCATATTTATGCTCTTTCTCTGATTGTGGTTTAGAGGAAATTCAGAAATTCTTCATCTCTCCTCAATTGATTTTCCAGATCAGTTGTTTTTCTGATGAGGTATTTCACATTTTCTTCTATTTTTCTCTAATTTGGCATTGTATTATTGTTATTTTAAATCTTTTGGAGTCATTAGTTTTCAATTGACCAATTCTGATGTTAAAGAATGATTTTCATTAATGAGCGTATTTCTTTTTTCTATTTGAGCAATCCTACTTTTTAAGGAGTTAATTTTATCAGTGAATTTTTGTACTTTATAAACCTAAGTTTTTGATACCATTGTATTTTCCTGAATTTGTATCTCATCTTCCCTGGCACTACAGTGGATTTTTATGCTCAAATTCATTTTTTTGTTGCTATTTGCTCATTTTTATACTCTATTGGTCGTTGCTCTCTGGAGGTTCTTATAGAACACATCTCGATACATATATACATATATATGTATATGAATATATATATATATATATATATATATATATATAATGTGTGTGTATGTGTGTGTGTGTGTATGTGTGTATGTGTGTATATACATAATTATTGCTATTTTAAGAACTAGTCCTGGGGGTTTGAAAATTTAAAGTGCTTTCTAGGTGGCTTCATTTAGGGTGCAGTGGTCACTGTTCTTCTGCTCTGCACTCTATTCCTTATTGAGGGAGGGCCTACATTCTCTTGGGATTGCAGTTGATACTACTTTTAGTGATCCCTGGTCCATTTGAATGAGAAGTGATAAAACTCTTTAGAAATTCTGTTTTCTGTAGATCAGAATTGATTCTATTCTTCAGGTCTCTGAATCCTTGTGACCAAAAGTAATAATAAAATATCTTCAGGACTTTCACATCTTGATTAAAAGTGCTCCTCTCTGCTTGTGAACTGTGAGTCAGAAGTGAGGAGAAGCAACGAAGTAGACAAATTCCACTGCTTCTGCATTTAATTCTAATAAAAGGATCCACTACAGTTTCTTTCTGACCATTTTCCAGATTTCTTTACCATTTGTGTCTTATGAGTTCCTGAAACTACTGCCCCTTCTATCACCATCACCTAGTACCACCACTAGTGTTCCATCCATGTGGGTTGTTTATACTCCATGTCACAGATGACTCTTTTTTACCTTCCATGCTGTTTTGGTTTAGAAGCATGTCTCATTCTGACCTTTTGTGGCTCAGCTATTCCAGAGTTCAATTTGAGGTATTATTTTAAAGTTTTTGGAGTTCAATCAAGTATTTTACCTATTCTTCCATCTTGAATCTAACCCCAGAAATTCTTCAAATAAGAACTTGTAAATTGATTCCCCAAACAATATGGATTTTTTTTTGTATTTTCCAGTTCTTAATTACCTCAAATAAAACTATAAATATTTTTATATGTATAGATATTTTTTCCTCTTTCTCTCTGTCTCTGCCTTCATCTATTTCTATGTCTATCTCTCTGCCTCTCTTTTTCTTTTTGCGTGTATATCTCATGTAGGCCTAGAAGTCATATCACTGGGTGAAAGAGCATGCACAATTTAATAAAATTTGGAGCATAGATACAAATTTCCTTCCAAAATGGCTGTACCAATTCAAAACTCTACCAACAGTGCATTAATGTGCCTTGAAAAGGCTGTTCTCACGGGAATGAATCCAAGCTATCTATAGCCATATGAAAGAAACTATTCCAAATTACTCACAGAAAAATGCAAATTAGAGCAACTCTGAGGTTTCACCTCAAAAACATCAGATTGGAAAAGTTGATTAAAAATGAAAATGACAAATATTTAAGGGGCTACAGGCACATTGATGAATTTTTGGTGGGGCTGTGAATTGGTACACCCAATCTGGAAAACAATATGGATATATAGCAAATATAGTTTAGTAAATGAAATGAAACTATGCATATACTCTGAGCGAGCCATACTACTACTATCTTATAGATTGAGGAGATATAGGAAAGAGGACAAATAACTCATATGTACAAAAATATTCATATCAGTTCTTTTTTTGTAGTGACAAAGAACTGGAAACTAAGGTGGTACTCAAATATGTTTTGTTATTGTTTAATCAGTGTTCAGTTATGTCCAACATTTCATGATTCCATTTGGGTTTTTCTGGGCAACAATACTAGTGTGTTTTGTCATTTAATTCTCCCATTTCTTTTACACATCATAAAACTGAGGGAAACAGAGTTAAGTGACATGCTTAGGATCACACATTTAGTACATGTCTGACATCAGATTTTAAGTTAGGAAGATAAGTCCTTCCAATCCCAGTCCTGACACTTTATCCACTGTGCTACTTCATTGCTCCTTGTGGTAATAGTTTAAAAAAATGCCTTGTGGATGTAAAAAAAGGTGAACATTCTATTGTGTTGTAAAAAATAAAAAGACTGTCATAGAAATACTTGGAAGACTTTTATGAACTGATACAAAGTAATATCACATTCAGAAAAAAATTCCAGAAAACAATAATATTGTAAAAATAAACATTACAATATTTAGAAATTCTAATCAATTCAATAATAAACCATGACTGCAGAAGACTGATAAATGGAATACTACCCATCTCCTAAAAATGATGTGATGAAGTAATGTGTCTAATGACACACTTTAGAATTATTTAATATAAAATTTTATTTTTGAATAATTATGTTTATTTTTATAGATGTTTTATTTAATTTTCTTTTTCTTTTAGTAGATAAAGGTAAATAAAGGTGAAATGATATCATAAACATTAATTAAAATCAATTAATGTTTAAAATAGAAATAATCACATTCAGCATCAAGATTGTGCATCAATTATTATAAACTAAATATATAAAAAGGCAATAAAAAGACAAATTACATATCAGAAACAAAATTTAATATAATTTTCCAGAGGGATAATTGATTTTTAATAAAATAGTTGATTTCTAATAATTCTATGGAGAAAATCAGAGATGGAAGAATCTGAAAAACAAATGCAGAAAACAACAAAAACAGAAATATGAATAATTTTGATAAATTTAAGAGGAACAACAATGAACAAGTATTTACATCCTAATGAGGATTGAGAAGATCATTGTCCCTAGAAAATATTACTTGTCAAAAATCTAATATAGAGGGGCAGTTATTGATGTAGTGGATAGAGCACCAGCCCTGAAGTCAGGAGGACCTGAATTCAAATTTGACCTCACACACAACACTTCCTAGCTGTTTAACTCTGGGCAAGACACTTAACCCTAATTGCTTCAGGGGGAAAAAAAAGGAATCTAATATAGAACAAAATGAGATGAAATTATGGATTAAGTGTCATTTTACTTTGTTTAGTCTAAAGAAAGAAAAAAAAGGGAAAACAAATGCACCAAGAAAGAAATGAAGGTTATTTCCTGTACATAGACTTTAGAATGGGTTGAATGAGAGTTCTATAAACCTAATTTAATTCAGAGGTAGACATAGGAAAGATAAATATACTAAAAATAGAATTCTGTAGAAGTAAAATAAATTAAATAGGAAACTAAATAGCATCATGAAGAGGGAATGGAATTTCAAAAGAGATGGTAGAGGTAGGAAGGGAAGAGTAACAAGGAAGGAAATATTAAATGGGCTGCTTTGAAGACTGATTAAAGAGAGAAGATAAGATACATTGATCTTGCTCTGGACTAGTTAAAGAGAGAGTGTAAATAGGAAGAGGACTAGATCATTAATGATTGGTTATTAGCTTTAGTTTCATTCCTTTTACTTTCTCATAATTATTTTTTTCTTTTTGAAAAAGAATATAACATATGAGTATATTTGGATATATACTTTTCCTATGTATCTCACTATTATGTTCCAAATTTGATAGTATTCTTTCTATTAGATGTATACTAAATGTATACCATATTGGAAAGTTTGTGAAGATTTAAAAAAATGTTTTTTTCTCTGCCATCTTAATAACTACTTGTTTAAGGAATTGGTGAGAAAATTCTGGGAAGATGGTAGAGTAGGTTAGAAAATTCCAAGCTCTCTTGATTTCTTTACAAACAAGAAAACAGCACCTTAGCGCAAGAATAGAGTATAAAATAAACAAGAGTTGTTCTCCTGGGATAATCAGAACACCTTTAAAAATCCCAAAATGGAAGTTTGGGCCCTGTTAAGCATAAAGACTTCAAAGCAAGCTGTGCTGAAATAATAAGCTGTGAACCTTAGGGCTCACTGGATTGGAAGGCAGCATTGGCTCCAGACAGGAATTTTCATCTCTTGATTAGTATCGTAAGCCAGAATCTCAGCAGAGGAGAATAGCCCTTGCTAATAAGACTCTGCAGGCCCAACCATGCTACTGAAATGTGACCCTTGGCAAGAAGGAACCAGCACACACCTGGTGAGTTCAGAGGTAGTAGAGAAGGAATGCTGCTGAGTGTGGGCAGTTACAAAAGACAAAGTTCCACTAATCATTACTTGAAAGATATAAAAAAGCCCTACAAGAATATCATAGCCAAATTTTAAAACCCCTAGATAAAGGAAAAAATATTCTGAGCCATAAGAAAAAAACAATCAATTATGAAGGAGCCACAATTAAAAATCACACAAGATCTAGCATCAGCTACACTGAAAGACTGTAGGTCTTGGAACAGTTAAGCATGATGCTGAGGACAAAACCAAAAATAAAATTCAATGAATAGCAGACTGTCAGGATTTTGTTGCAAAAAACCCTGAACTGAATAGAAAATTTAACATATAAAATCCAAGAGAAACATAAAATAAACATTAAAGACTAATCACAAGGTATTCAATAAGGCAAACTGTACATTTTAAATGTAGGAAGGACAACCATATGTCTAAGACTGTCATTAGTAATTGGTTAGTTTTAAAGAAAGGTTGGGATAGAGCTGAGTATGATTTAGTTCTAAAAGGCAAAGTCATGTAAAGCAATTTAAAAAATAATTATACAAAGAAAGTGCAAAAGGAAGAACTAACATAGAAGAATTAGAGGAGAAAGGCTAGTAGTTCTGGAACCCTAGTCTAATCAAGAATGGGTTGAAGACATACATATATGCTCAAGAATGGGTTGAAGACATACATATTTGCATGTATGCTTACAAATATTAAATAAATACATATATATATATATACACACACACACAGATATACACACACATTGAAAGAAATGAGGGTAAGGAGCTAGGGAAGGGGAAAGGATAAAGCAGATATTTTTCAGGGGAATGCTAAGTATATCTAAAATGTATTAAAGAGAGAATAACATATACATTTAGAAGAGAAAAATTTTTTTTAAATTTATAAAGAAGAATATGAGGGAATAGGATAAAGGTGGGGCAAATTCCCTTAAAAAAGGGAATATTGATTAATGTGATTGGAATAAAGATGAGACAAAGTATATATATTCAGAAGACTATAAATGTTTTCTAAATTCAGAGAGAAATGAGGGCAAAGGGAAATATGTGGGGGAGAAAATAAGGGAGAAAATCTTGGTAGGAAAGTAAAGTAATTAGAGGGCAAGGTAGTGAGTAAAGTAAAGCAGAGGAGTCAGAAGGAATAGGAAACAAGAGATACATGCAAACATAATAATAAAGATCAGGAGTAGAATTTATTAGGTAAAAAAAGTTCAGGGGTAGGAATCATGGTTTTAGACAAAATTAAAGTAAAATAGATTTAATCAAAAGAGTAAAAAAAATAGGTGAAGTATACTATATGTTAATCATATTAATCAATATGGTTTTAGACCATGTAAAATAACTTGACAATATAAAGTTGGGATATTGCTGTGGTATAGGAAATGATGAGTCGATGTTATTTAGAGAAGTGTTGGAAAACTTAGACTTTTCAAGAGAGATGCTATCCATTATCAGAGAAACAGAGGACAAACAAGAAGAGTACAATCGTATATAGATTTATGTAAATGTATAAGCATGTGTATGTGTATGATTAAAGATGTCTATGTATGTGTATGTATGTACATATGTATAGGTATATATGTCTATGTCTATATCATCTATCTATTTCCAAGCTTAATTGTAGCCTTCTTGGAGGAAAAAGGGAAAAAAGCAAGGAAGGAAGAATAAAGCAAAAAAGTATACAGCAAAGAAAATACAGAAAATTTACAAGGAAACAAAGAAAATATGGACAGGATTTCTTGAAATGGAAATATATTGCTTCATATTTTGAATATTATCATTGCAGTGCACAATTTCTTTTTTTATTTCATATTTAAGTTCTATGTTAATAAAAAATTTAAAAGTTGGAGAAAGAATTAATTGGCTATTATTTTTAAATGAGAAATACTCTGATAGGGGCCCAAGTAGTTTTTGTTTTGGGAATGCAGACTAACAGGATACCCTGAAACCAAAGGAAAATAGGAAATAGTCACTAGGGACCATCTCAGTACAAATGAAAATTTGGGCAGTAGCCCCAAAGAGGTGCTATGTATTTAAACTATAGTATTAACAAAGTTAAAATGAGGGATTCCAATAATTTATACCTCAGCTAAATCCATAAAGCATATGATTTCAATCATTATTTCAAGTAAGACAACAGTACAAATAGACATAGTTAAAAGAGATGAGTAAAGAAATTATATTATGCTTAAATGTCCCATAGATGATAAAACAAAATCAAAACTAAATATATGTTAATAGCAAATGGCATTACATTTAAGTACTTAAAGCAAAATCTAATTAAACAGTGGAGAGAACTAGATAGTAAAATAATCATTGTTGGGGATTTGTTTATACTTCCTTTTAAGTCTAGACAAATATTAACTGAATGATAAATTAAAAAAATAAATTAAGAACCAAAATTTAATATTAGAAAAAATAAATAAGCCAGACCTCTTGTGACAAGCAAATGGGAATTGTGAGAATATGTACGAAAGAGAGGCAGTCCAGAAGAGGAACTTGCCCAGAATCACACAACTATTAAGTGTCAAGTGTCTGAAGCAAGATTTGAATTCAGGTCCTCCTGGCTGTAGGAGGACTTATCTGTCCACTATACCATCTAGCTGCCCAAATAATTTTTATCACTGGAAATTTCAACAATATAATAATATATCAAAACATTTGGTATGTACTCAAAGCATTCCTCAAGGAAAATTTTATATCTCTAAATATTTTTATCATCAAAGAGGTCATTAGAGACCTAACTGTATTAAAAAAATAAATAAAAAACCCCAAACAATGCAACTTTTCCAAAACTAAAACTTAAAACCCAGAGAAATCAAAGAACCTTACATAAACACAAATTTCTATTTCTTAAAGTCAAAGAGATGAAAAAATAAAATTGAGAGCAAATGAAGTTTTTTTTTTGAGATTTTTAAAAGCTAATTCAATAGAGAACCCACTTGCTAATCAAATCCTAAAAAGAGAAAAAGGATAACAAGTTGCAAAATTTTTTTAAAAGGAAAAGGAAAATCTACAACAGATAAAGACAAAATTACCAAAATGTAAATAACCCAACTATATGCAAAAAACAAACAAATATTTATGAAGATATAAAATATCCAAATAAATGAAGTAATAATAGCTCATTGAAACCAATAACCAACAACAATACTAAAAATTAACTTAAAAAAGATCACTGATAATGACCTAAGCTAAGATAATCTCTAAGTGAATTCTATCAAATATCCAAAGATTATTTAACTCTAATGTTATATAAATTAAAAAATAAAAAGGACAGAATACACTTAAACTTTTTTTATGTCAGTATCTTACTTTCTAAACTTGAGCAAGATAAAAGAGA
Source organism: Sarcophilus harrisii (assembly GCF_902635505.1). Lineage (NCBI taxonomy): Eukaryota > Metazoa > Chordata > Mammalia > Dasyuromorphia > Dasyuridae > Sarcophilus > Sarcophilus harrisii. The sequence continues at coordinate 60,919,118 of NC_045427.1, read as the reverse complement.
TGAAAGTGTATACCCTTCTATTCAATAAATGTTTGATAAAATATTATCATAGAAGCATACAAATAACGTGAAATAACCATTCTCTATAATCAGATTATCAGTAGGAAAAATATTAATAAAATAGACTACATTAATTACAGATGAAGAGGAAATCTGACAAATACAATATTTATATACTTTCAAAGTAGTAGCATCTATATGACCAATCATACTTGTGCTGTGAATAATATTCATCTAGAATTAGTTTTTATTGATGGACACTTGGAAGTCTATCCATAACATCAGGGACAAAATAAGGATGGTTATTGTCACAACTATTACTTGACATAATTACAAACTCCTATAGCTATTTTAATGACAAGAAAAAGAAATTGAAACAAAGAATAGGCAATGGAATCAAATGTGTTACAGAAGATAAGAAAATTTCTTTGTGACTTAATAAGAAGCACCATGTTGTAGTAGATAGAGAGATTGCATGATTAGAATGGAATTTAATAGAATTGGATATAAATAGAATTACTTCTATTCAAGACCTGTGATTTTCCCATGCTAACTGTATGACTTTGATGCATATCAGCAGAGAAAGTTTTCTCTTTCCTGTACTAGTTAAATCATAAGTGCAGGAGCTGTATCTGTGATGATTTATTTTGAAAATCCTAGAAATCATTTGAAAATAAGTTCAGTTAAGTGTTCAAATATAAAGTAAATCCATACATACAAACCAACAGGAGAAAATATTTTTTAAAAAGAATTTTAAACATATTTAACATATGTACAAAATGCTTGAAACATCTCAGGGTCAACATAATAAGATATATTCACTATTTCCATGAATATAAATATATAACATATTTTAAATTACTCTATGAGAAGATATATGGTTAAAAAACTATTACTTGTTTTTGGTTGGGTAGTGCCAATGTAATTAAATGATGATTTTGTGAAAATTATTAAGCAGATTTAGTGCAATCTCATTCAAATTACCAGGGAGAAAGTTAATACAATTAGAAAAGATAAGAAAATTTCTCTGGAAGTATAGAAGGTCAAGAACTTTGAGATAAATATTGCATGAAATAAAATATCTAGTACTTTGCAAAGCTTAAAACTATATGAAAATGGCTAATATTGTTGAAAATATTTTTTCCAAAATTAGGAATGAAATGGAGCCAACATGAATAATATATAAAAAATACTCAAAGTGATTTGATAATGGTTAAAAATAGGGGGAGAATGGTTAATACAAATGACTAGTTCATTTCAGAAGCAATCAAAGCATGTTCTCATGCTTTTTAAGTAGAACACTACCTACTGAATTAAAAATTCTGAATTGAATCACAAAATGCTGTGAAAACTAAAAAGATACATACATTAGGTTTATACCAAGATCTTACTCCATATGTAATGTTCCAAATGAGTATTTCATCATATCTTTGATTAGAGCTATATAGAAAAAATAACTTTGGTAATTATGCTTAAGAATTTTAAAATGCAACAATGTTAGAGATGATCACTGAAGATCACAACAATTTTTAATACATACAATTAAAAAACAAACCAACACACTAGGAATTTTGAAAGAAGCAGTTAATTATCCCAACTTTCTTCTCAACAAATATTTAAGATATGAAGTTGCAATACCTGTTACACAAATTGGAATTGACTCTCTCTTTTTTCCTTTCTTTTTATACACACATGTACACTTATTATGCATAATGTAAATGTATAAAGTATTTGTATATAAGTGCATATATATGTATAGTACCAGTTACTAAGAGATTAATAATAAAAAAATATGAACATGAAATTTTCAAAGTAAGTGCAAACTGAAGTAGCCAGTTGGTTTAGTGGATAGAGTACCATCCCTGGAGTCAGGAAAACTTGAATTCAAACACAACTTCAGATACTTATTAGTTATGTTATTGAACAATTGCATTCAAGAGAAGGAGATGGAGAAGTACAAATTATGAAAAGTCTTGTAAATGCGTGTTTCACATTAATATTAACAAGAGAAAACCAAATTGCATCATTGTTAGTTTACCTCCTATGCTTAAGATTGGCAAGGATGAGCAAAATGTAAAAATGGCAAATATTATGAATATTATGAAGACAGGAAAAACAATATCGTATTAATGGATCTGTGAAAGATAAAATTTCTGGATAACAATTTGGAATTACATATCAAAAGTTATTAAATTTAATGTATTTTTAACCTAGAAAAACCAGATCTGAGCAAAGGTGTTAGTTAGATGGGTAAATTGCCCAGGATATAATATACTGTCAAAACTAATTATGTTGACTCTTAGTCAACAACAAAGCAACAACAGCAAAGAATTAGAAACAAAGTAGATGCCTATCAGTTGGGAAAATTTAACAAAAACAACACCAAAACAGTCATATTAAATAAATGCAATGGGATTTTTATTTAGACATAAGAATTGACAAATGTTAAGAATTCAAAAAAAACTTGGGCAAATATATGAATTAATATAGAGAGAAATAAAGGCACTACATTATTAAAGATCTAAAAGTGTTAATTAATTGTGAAGTTATATTTAAATAGAAGTTCATCATGTAAATTTGAGAATTAGAATGTTGAGAGAAGTTATATTTTCTGCTCCTCACTGGATCTTGAGACCACTTCAGTATATCTGTGTGCTAATGATTATTCTCTGGGAACCTCAAACTGCCCATGTGAGAATGGGTTGAAATGAGTAAGCCAAGCTATTGAATGAATAAATGTTCACATGGCTTCTTTTTGTAGGGTCTTTACTTTTTGTTTTTGTTTTTTATCATATATCTAACCATTTAATTATTATTAATTAGAATTTGTTATTATTATTTGGTTTTTTGCTTTATTTGATTAGTTAGTTTTTAACATTGTGTTGTTATATTTTGTTAATATATTCCAAAAATATCTAGATTATGCCTACTACATAAAATATCTTTTGCAACAAAGTTAAAAAAATACTAACAATATGATGACTTTATATGAAAGTGCATGTGAAATTCCCACCTCTGTAGCTATCCCAACTGTTCTATTTTGCTTAATTTATTTTCTCTCCTTCCTTTCTCCATCCAAAAGGAAGATGGTGCCGGCAAAGGATAAGAAAACAAATTTTTTATGACAAGTATTCATAGTTTAAAAAAGATACTTAAATATAAAATTATACCAAAATATAAATGTCTTATTCTGCTTCATCATTCCAACCTTTCTCTATCACATTGCACCTTTGTTCCTCTAGGATCATAGGTATTTCTTTCATTGATAGTAGTTCTTATAATTCAGAGTTTTAGGCAAAGTACAAAGTATTTACAAATACTATTAGGACAAATAAATTAGAGCTAAAATTGTCTTTACTGTGTTATTGGATAAATTGTTTTCATGGTTCTATTCTTTTCATTCTTCATAATTTTGTAAAAATCTATAGAACTGCTCATATTTATAATATTGAAGTTATAGTATAAATTTTAACACAATCATATACCACAAATTTATTTAGTCATTTCTCAAATGATGAACGGTCTTCTAATTTTCACTTTATTATACTGTCACAAAATAGAGTGTGTGTGACACACATATGTAAGCACATATATTTATATATACCTATATGCAAATTAAAAGACTTCTGAGATTCTATCTCACAATTAGCAAAAATGAAAAAAGAAGAAAATGATAAACATTGTAATAGGAGGAGGACATTGATGCACTATTATTGAAGGACATTCATTGTTCATTAACTTTTTGCATATAATTCCAAATTACATTTCAAAATGGGGTTCTCATCCATAGATTTATCCACCTAGGATTTTTTACATCAGAATTCTCCCATAAGTCTGCAAATATTTATGGTTTTCTTTTTTTGTCATCTGTTCCAAATGTGAGATGAAATCTCAGAATTATTTTCATTTGTGTTTCTCTAATTATTAGGGAATCAAAACATGTTTTTTCTTCATGAATTTTGGGAGATTATTTTCCATATAATTTGTAGATATGGTGTGAGATACAGCACTCTGGGTTAACACTCTACATATCTATTAATAAGGTAAGGAAAATTACTTAAAGATTTCATCAATACTTTAGTCAATCATGAGTTTAAATGATTGATGACAATATATCTCTTACATCTCAGTAGGAAGATGATGGGCTAGAGGTATAGAATAGGAGATATACTTAAAACACTACCAGTGTATTGATTTGTATTGTATATTATATTTATTAACTTTGAGGGAGGACCCTGTGACCTGTATGTGTATGTAATTTAATGAGAAGTGAAAAGCTAAAGTAGAATAAGCAAATATATGAAGAGTATATCAACAAAATATTGAAAAAAACACAAAAAACTCATATTGGAACATATGATCAATTTAGTTTCTATTTCTACCTCATTAGATTTATTATATATGTTAAAAATAAATCTCAGACAATTTTACATGTTTTCATACATTAATTTAAAGGCTAATTTGATGATTATTAAGTTCACACTAAAAATTAAATTGTAGTAGCTTATTTCCAAGAGATAAGTTGATAAAATAAGCAGTTAATCACTGTAACTCTCACATATTTAGTTCCAAACAACTATAAATAGTCATACCCCCCTTCCCCAACAAATCCTGGAATAGCAGGACCAGCAAAAGTATAGAGAGAAACAATCTTTTAGCCCAAGAAACTTGGAAGTTCATTAAGAAAGGTTTGTCTTACTAGGACAAAAGGGGAAAACAATTCAGGACAGAAAGTGTTTTAGTAATCCATTAGCAAGGTCTATCTCAGCAAACCAGCAGGATATCCTGATGCCCAGTGTAGCAGAGCAGGCAAACCTCAACATCAGAACCCTAAACATACCTAAGCAAAGCCAAGTAAATGACTGCTCCAAGAACCACCAATCCTTTAGCTTATCCTGGTCAAATAGGCAATCTCCAAAGCCAGTCAAGTGCTTTCTGGTAATCATGGTGAAATGTAGAAATAACCCTATTAGCCTCAGACAAACCAGATACCATCATTAGGATCTCAGCTCAGTGTCGAGTAAGGTGCCAGACCCCTACAGTCTCCAGGAGTATCAACTATTTCCTACCTTACTCCTCAACGCAGCACCAGATTTGAGGGTTCCCTGTGGGCCTCAAAGCAATATCAGTACAGTACCAGATAAACAATCCCTATGGCTCCTGGCGCAAGAAGCCTGAGACATTGCCCTTTCTATCCCAGGAGCAGAGTTCAAAAAGGGAAAATGCCAAACAGTTGACCATAAAACAACAACAAAAAAAATCTGACCATAGAGTGCTATTGTGACAGAATAGATCAAGACACAAACTCAGAAGAGGACAATAATATTAAAACACTTATGGGAAAAACTCCAGAGAAAAATGGGAAATGGTCTCAAGTTCAGAAAAAAAATCATGAAAAAGCACAAAAAGAAATTTAAAAATAATGTGAGGTCGAAGAAAAATTGGAAAAAGAAAAGCAAGTGATACAAGAGAATTATGAAAAAAGTTAATATCTTAGAAAAAGAGAACAACTTCTTAAAAACTGGAATTGGCAAAAAAGAGAGATACAAAAATCTACTGAATAAAATATGGAAAAGAAAGTATAAAAACTAATTCATGAAAACTAATTATTAAAAATTAGATCATACAAGTAGAAGCTAGCGACTGTATGAAACATCAAGAATCAACCAAACAAATTCAAAAGAATGGAGGGGGGAAGAAAGTGTAAAAGATTTTGTTTGAAAAAATAGATGACATAGAAAATAGATACAGGAGAAACAATACCTGTGTTATTGTACTATCTGAAAATTAGAATCAAAAGGAAGACCTAGACAACATCTTTCAAGAAATCATCTACTATGGAGGAGACTGGCAGACTGACAGACTGCTGGAAGAAACTGGGGACAGTCAGTCAGACTGTGAGTCAGATTGCTAGAAGAGACTGTGGAGCAGACTGGTTCAGACTGGGAGATTCCATAGTTTCCAATCTGTTCATTTACTTTTCTTAAATTAGTCAACATCCTCCATTTTTGTTCTTTTCACAATCTGTGTCTGTCATAGTCTGACTCAGTCTCTTGTGCCAGTCTGCTGATCTGCTGGTTTGCCAGTCTGATCTTAATGCAGGAGGCATGAGAGCGACCAAGAGGTTGGTCAAAGATAGAATGTCTCTCTTCCAGTCCTTATTAGTTCTTATATACCTTATTATAAATACATCATTAGAGCATACTGATTATGTGTGAACTTAGAAAGCCATTACATCACCATGTTAAGTACTAAGTATATATGTAAACTAGAGAATAAGCAAATACCTCTGAGTTAACACCTTATTTCAAGTATACTTCTCCAAAGTTCCACTCTCTACACTAAATCAATTGGTGACCTAGACTTAAGAGACTATCTGTGTTAGTCTGGCTTTGTTTAGGGTTCATGCTTCCTAAAAAGATCATAAACCTATAAAATATTAATAAAAATCAATAAAATTTGATTTTCTTTCATATGGTTATACCCTTCATATACTTATAGATAGAAATAATAGGAAGATGTATAATAAAACAAACATACTCAATACATTTATACTATTTGGAGCTGAATAAAGTGAAATAGATAAGGACATGTAAACAACAGAATTTTAAGCAAAGATTTTGAAGAAGAGCATGGAAAAATGTCATCTACCCATTTCCACATGTTGGTATCCTACCCATGCCATATGGATCTTCCTCAGATGCCATAGACTTTATGAAGTTTTACTTATGTCCCATGGATAAAAATTCTTCTTTTTCTAGTCTCATAATACTTTTTTCCTTTTCCTCTATAATTACTCTATTTTGCATTAGACATGTCTGCTAGTATGTCCTATCTCCCTTACTCTGAGATCTGTGAAACGAAGCACTATTCATCTTTCATATTTATCCCAAAACTTCCCTTAGGGGTTTACATGTAGAAGGTGTTTAGCCATAATAAAACAAAATGAATTACAAATGTATGTCTCTCTAAATTCGACAAATTCATCGGGAGAAGTAGCTATGAAAACAGGGTTTTCAGACAACTTTAAAGCATTCCTGACCAATATATAACTTCTGTTATGGGAGTTTTAAAATTTTTGATGAATAATAATAGCTGTCATTTATATAGGGCTTTATATTTTCTAAGACAAGATTAAGATGCTTCTCTCTAGATAGACTCAGTTAAAATACATTCTGAACATCTTCTATCAGAACCTATTATGTCATATCTGTATACTTAGGGAAATCCCAATTCCTTCATTATAATTTAACTTGTCCACAGGGTTCCTCCATCTCTTCAAAAGCATTACCCTGAAATGTGTCTTTTGTATTCAAGCATACTCTAGTGGACAAGCTCCTGTACCAGGATTTATAAAACTTGACTCTAATTCCCAGACTGCTAGTATCTGGCTGTGTGACTTTTGGTAGGTCATTTAGTTCAATTCAATCTAATTCAACAAACATTAATTAAACATCTACCATGTGAAAGGCCTTTTGCTGCAAAGTAGGGTTATAGAGATGAAAATGACCCCTACTTCTCTCAAGAATCCTAAAGGGGAATATCCATATAACTATAACACAAGAGGAAAGAGGATAAGTATAAAAAGGAAAAGATTTTGACCAATATGAGGAGAGAGAGATCACTTTCACTTGCTGTCAGAGTTCCAGGATATTTCTTGCTGGTTGTTTAAAAAATGACCTGGGTGGGGTAAAGAAACAGTAGGGAAAAAAATGTGTAAAGCATTGGATCAGAAAGCATTTTAGGAGCCTGTCAATGTTCTTAGAGATATAGCCAAACAGCAGTTTGCTGACAATTCTCTTTGAGGTTTGAGGTCAGAGAAGCAGGTTTGCCTTTGACCCAACCCAGCCAGAAACAGGCAAGGATGGGCTGTGGAGATGGAATGATGTCAGAGGTTCAGGATGTAAAAAGGCTGCAGAGTAAAGCAGAAACAGCCATTCCCTAAGGGTGTGGGGACATGCAACTGCAAATCCTTGCCCATGTCTATTTAAGGGAATTAGAAAATAACCAAAAGTTGCTATTGGTTCCTGGTATTTAAAAACTGGTTTTGGATTTATAAAAATGTACATATACTTAGTAACTATATTGAGAGATTGAGTGTTTCTGACTTAGGGTGATTTGAGAGTAGTGGCATGGTTGAGGGAGAGAGAAAGACAGGCAGAGACAGAGAGAACAGAGACAGAGAGAGACAGAGACAGAGAGACAAAGAGAGAAGCAGGCCATCCTTATTTGCATGCTGAGCTTTGCTCTCAGTTGAATTGTACTTGTGTACTGGTAAAATGTGGTAAACTGTATCCTGGTATAGCTCATTCTCATGCTATAATCATCACAGAAATGATAGGATTTTGTCAATCAGAATTGTTCTAATTCTTATCAGAATCAAATATTTCCATTATGTTCCTAAGCTTGGGAGAAAAAAGAGCTTGGATTAGAGAGAGAGGAGAAAGAGGCATGTTGGTCAATAGCACGGGACTTCCACATATGACCATTGGTGACGACTGGGGGGTAAAGTCTATGTCAGGGAAAATTTTATGCTACTGAAAACACTTTACCTATGCCTTTAAAAATATCAGTGAACTTTTTAATGCTCTAGGGTCTCATTTTTTTCATTTTAAAAGAAAATGATGGAGAGAAAATAGACTAGATGATATAAATGTTCCTTCCAGCTCTAAGATAACATGGTCAGAGTTTTTAATTCCTTTTTCATTTTGACCAAACATCCCAGATTAAATATTTTTGTCTCTCAAAACGAAGCAAACAAAAATATTATAACCTTATAGGATTGTAATATTTGGGACTGAAATCAATCTTAATAGCCAATTAATCATGGTACCTCATTTTATTGATGAGCAAACTGAAGCCAAAAAGGAGACATGATTTGTACAAGATCCCATTGTTAATAAATAGAAGAAATAAAAAGAACTTGAACCCAAGTTCTTTGATTCTTAAGTAGAGGTACTGAATTTCAATATTTTATTTCATGCAAAAAATCATAAAATTTAAAGCTAAAAGACATTTTAGGAGACAAAAATCCTCTGCTTCATTGACATATGAGAACACTTAGTAAAGAGAGGGTGTGTGGCTTGCTTAAGATAGTTTACATCATTAATTAGCAGCAGATACAAATGGTCTCATAATTGTTATGAGCTATATGTTGAGAATATGACAGAAGTTGAGACCACTGAGAGATCTGTAGCTTAATACCAAAATAACTTTAATCCAGTCTTCAACCTTCTTCATTTGTATCTTTAGCAATGCTCTTATAATTCACCTTCATTAATATCCTCCTTTATAAGTATAAATATGCTGTGCAGGGGACTTAGGGTACAAAATAGTGTCATCAGGGGATGATGAGGTTTGGTAGGCTGTACCAAGCAGGAAAGTTGAGTAAGATTCAGTCATTTTCTTAGCTCCCCAAAGAACAGACCATCTAAGTAAAAAGAAGTTTGGAATGAAAAGATTGACCAATAATTTAATTTAGGATAGTGATGAAAATCACCTCAAAAATCCACCTAAAAGATATGGAAGTTTTATTTTCTGTATCCGTAGAAGTAGTCCCCCCAAAAAAAGAATCTGAGAAAATACATAGAAAAATTAGTGACACAAAGGAAGAGAGGGAGGGGCTCTACTTGAGGTGATAGAAAACATCTTTTCCCTAACAGAGAGATTTCCTGAATGAGATCAAAAGTATTCATCAATGCAATGGATTAATAGACTAGAAGAGAATTTCTGAACCTAAGTCCATGTACTTGTTTAAAAATTATTTAAAACAATTAATTTCTTTTATAATCTTATATATTTTATGTTACACATTTAAAAGCATATTCTCATAAGGGGTTCATAAGCTTCACCAGGCTCTCGTAGGAGATCATGACATTAAAAAAACCAAAAAACTAAAAATCCCTTTCCTCAGAGAATTTTTCTTTATATATCACAATGATTTTTGTATAGAAATATATGAAAACATAATGAAAACATTGAATCCATCAAATAGTCCAAATTGCATTAATAATTCTCTGATGTCTGACATACAATCAGCATTTACTTTTCCATACAAGTAGTCGCTGATTGACTTAAACAAACTGTTTATCAAAAGCTCAAATTTCCATGTGTATTTACAGTCTGTAATGGTCGAGTTTTTTAGCTCTAGTAAGTCAGTGACAGGGAGAACAGAATCTAGACATTATCATTTCTTTAAGTCAGATGAGTCATAACAGAAAACATTGGAAGATATTCCACAAAATAATCAATCATCAGATAAAAGCAATCTTGAATGTGGCAGATGTAGAAAATTGAAGAAGCTTTTTTCTTTTTTTTAAAGGGGAAAACTTTGTGTATTTACAAAATGAATATATTTAAACAAGAATTATGTCTCACAGAATCACAACACCACAGAATCTCAGAGTTGGAAGGGATCCAAGAGGCCATCTAGCCAACTCATATTGGAATACCTTCTACAACTCTAGAAATACATCAACGTAATAATAGCTACCTAACATTCATAGAATATTTTAGAGTTTACACATTAGGTTTACAAATATTATTTAATTTAATCTTCACAACAACTTCAGAACATAGATGGTGTTATTATTCTCATCTTATAGATGAACTGATGAAGATAGATATTAGCCACAACTAGTTAAGTGTCATAGAGTCATAGTTAGTTAATAGCTAATTAAATGCCAAAGATATAATTCAATCTCAAGTCTTCTTGATGCCACATCCAATGATCTATCCATCATACCACCTAGCTGCTTTAATCTTGATAAAATATCATTCTATTTTTTTTGAGATGATCCCCCAAAATGGGAGACTTCTAGGAAGGCAGCCAAAAGCATTTCTGATTTCTTAGATTTTTTTTCTTATATTTGTCTTGAATCTGTCATTTCAAAACTTTTATTCATTACTTTTAATTAGTGATAGTGAAATAAAATAAAACAAATTCTCTTTTCATATTATACCCCTTTAAATACTTAAAGACAATGATAGTATATCCTCTATGTTTTGTCTCCCGGCAGGTTGGGATGGAAGATGAAGAGAGAAAGAGCCTGAAAAACAGTGATAGAGACAAAGAAAAGAGAGGTGAGAGAGAAAGGGGAGATGGAGAGAAAGAGTTAGAGAAAAAGAAACAGAGATACAAGGATGCACCCACTTACACACAGAGAGAGAGGGTGTGTGTGTGTGTGTGTGTGTGTGTGGGGAGAGAGAGAGAGAGAGAGAGAGAGAGGGGGAGACACGTAGAGACAAAAGAGAGACAGAGACAAGAAATAGACATACAGAAATTTTTCTGTTTTTCTGTTTTTTTCTGTTATTATAGCAGCTCAATGGCCTGATGAGGACATATTGAAACTTGAGTCAAATAAACTGAATTCAAATCTTTCCAGTATTTACTAAATAAATCTGTATGCCATTTAATTACTTTCACTTACCTGAAAGCTGTCTTACTGTCAAATAATATAAGAAATGTTTTTAAACTTTAAAGAGTTATATAAATGTTAGTTATCATTGTTACCTGTTATTCTTAAAATAGTCCACAGTGTTTTGTTTAAAATACAAACTACCTGAAGATTAGGTATTATGGAGAAATATTTCAATTTAAAGGAATATTCAGAAGGTCACTTGCTAGAAATATGGATTCTTAGAACTGGAAAAATCCTTAGATACTACGTAGTCCCACTTCTCAAAGTACAAATGCTTTTTCTAGCATTTGTGATTGATATTCTCTCAACCACTCTTTAATACTCAGTGACTCAGATTTTAGAGCTTGGCAAGACAGCCTATCCATCTCAGAATTTAAAAAAAAAAGCTTTTAAAGTTCATCTTTTGGTTTAGTCATTTTCCAGTCATTTTTGACTCTTTGTGTTCCCATTTGAAGTTTCCTTGATAAAGATACTGGAGTGTTTTGACATTTCCTTCTCCAGCTCATTTTACAGATGAGGAAACTGAGGCAAACAGGATTAAGTATAACATCTGTAGCAAGGATGTACCTACTTCTCAGGTAGCAAGACTGTACCTGTCAGGCATATTGTGAGGTTTTTCTGCAGTTTCTTCCCATTTTTCCTATTTGTGCCCTCTAGAACTTAGTAGAGCAAGTTAAATTCCTCTTCCACCCAAAGATTCTTAAAGAACTATTCTATTCTCCCTAGATATTTTCTTTGTGCTTAAGACACACACACACACACACACACACACACTCAGAAAAAGAGAGACAGAGAAAACTTTTCTAGTTAACAAACTCCCCCCCCCATTTGATCATTATCACAAACCTATGAGATAGGCAATACAAGTTACAATAATCCCATCCAACATGTGAAGGATCTGAGACTCTTGGAAGTTCAATGCCTTTCCAAGTCACTAAGTAAACAAATAACTAAATGAAGCTGGATGGTCTGAGAATGAAGCCAGTGCTCTTTCCACTATACTTCATTGGTTCTATCCACATAGAATATTATTATGAACATAATTCAGAATTTCAATAAATGAAAATTTGTAGCAACCCAATCTGTCTCTCTTTTGAAAGATATTTAGTAATGTTTAGACTTTTTAATTGTTGAGTTTTGCAGGGGTTATATATCATTATACACTATTGCATTTCTCAAATAGAAAAATTGCTAGAACTACATTATGAAACCAAAATCCTTTTATATTATAGCCTGTAGCAATTAAAGCTTGAAATTAGAATTAAGGGCTGTATATTTTGATGCAGGAAACCATATAGATGTGTTAACATTTTAGCATCATTTTCCTTTGCAGCCACGAAGTTGTCATTACAAAATATAATACTCATTTTTTGCTTGATTAATTATACCAAAGGCATAACAAAATATATATTGTGTATTAGAGTATGCATCATTTTCAGATTATGAGTCATGGATAGGCTGAGGCATGAATCCAAAATATTTCTTAGGAAGTTCATATGGTAAATGTGAGATTCATTCACTGAAATATTTTTGGTACAGAAATGACATGTTTAAAGTAGAAGAAGACTCAATTCATGAGATAAATCAGATCTCATATACTCATAGAATGTTAGGACTAAAAGGGACCTTAGAACATAAAAATGTTAGAAATGAAAAAGATCTTAGATTAAAGAATGTTTGATGTAGACAAGGCCTTAGAACACAGAATTAAAGCCACAAATGCATTTTAGAATAGATACTGATTTAGAAGACACCTTAAAGTATAGAATGTTGGAGGTAAAAGGGACTTTGAGTACAAAAAAAGACTTTAAACAGAAAGGAACTTTGGAGATAATCTAGTTCAGCCCTTTCAATTTAAAGATATGAAAATTAAAACTTCAAGATAAGGCAACAAATTCTTTTATTAATCAAATGAGATGATACTTGTAAAGTATTTGAGCACCATGCCAGACATATAGTAGGTGCTTACTTCTTATTTCTCTGCCTCTTCCCCTTAAATTTTGCTTATCTAGCTTTTAATTATAGTCCTGTCTTCATATCTAAGACTGTATGATTTTTGACATATCATATATCCCTTATATATTTCAGTATCCTACATTTTCAAATGAGCTTTTGAATGTTTATGATTTCTATCAGTGCATGTGTCATAACAAAATGGCATGCCTAAAGTCAAACAACAAGTTTATGACAAAGGTCACCATACTAACTCCTAGACTTAGATTTGTTCTTAAGTGAGCAATGGTTTTCTTTTGTTCAGATAATGTTTAAAAACATTTCTTTACTCACCAGTGCTTTACTTATTTATAAGACTAGCACAGACCCTGCTCTTTAACTCAGATATATAGATTTGCTCATAAATTTCATCCTAATAAAATTCATCAACTAATTTAAGTGGCCTACTATAGACAAAGCTCTACTGATTGATTAAGTAAGCAAGCAACATTATTAAGACACACTAGTTTCTGGGGCACCTAGAAGATAGAAAGATGTGACCTGAAATCAGGAACCTCTGAGTTCAAATCCTTTACTTAACCTTTCTCATCCTCATTTTCCTTATCTGTAAAATACCTCTCAGAGTTCTGAGGACCAAATTAAATAATAAGTGTAATTTTTTTCAAACTTTAAAATAAAATATAAATGTTAGCCATTATTATCGTTGTTATTATTTTTGATGATAATGATGCAGCTTTTTTAAAGAGACAGGAAGCAGAAAAATCAATTTAAAAGCTATTAGAATAATTCAGATGTATGTGATGGGACAGGTGTTAAGATCAAATACATATATTTTAACAAGTGAGTGGATATGGGAGAGAGCAAAAAAAATGATGGGAAGGAAAGGGAAGAGAAAGAGAAAGGGAGAGAAGATAAAAGAAGGAAAAAGGGAAGAGAAGGGAAAGAAAGGGGAGGGGAGATGACAGGAGGGGAGAGAAAGAATTTGAATTGATATCTGGCCTTGGTTGGCCTTGATTGGCAGATATGGTTAATCATCAAGCAAATAAAATAGAACAGTAGCCAAAGAGATATGAAGAAAACCAGGAGAGAGTAGAATTAAAATCTGATGGAGACAGTATTTAAGGCTAAAGAAGGTGAATGGAAAAGGTGAATAAGTGAATCTAAAAGGAGTCAACATGCTTTCAGACTGAGAGATTATTGGATTTAGCAATTCAAAGCCTTTTGCTAAAACTCTGAGATGTAACCTCATTTACACCATTTTCTATTCCTAGAGTATCTTTTCTACTGTTGTATAACTATTGAATTCTCATATATCTTTTGTAAATTTTAATTCAAGTACTATCTTCCCTCAGGAAACCTTACCTGATTCCCTTAACCCATTGGTAATAACCTTTCTTTTCCTAAACAATAATCTAGGCTACACTTTTAAAATGCAACATCCTGTGTTATTTTGTGTCATATTCATTTTTGTATCTTATCATCTTAGACTATAAGCCCTGTGAAGGCCGGGTCAGCATCTTCTCTAAAATTTGTGGAAGCTTTGAAAATGCATGTTTATGATCTCTTCATTTGTATGCATATATATATATATATATATATATATATATATGTGTATGTATATTTAAAATATCCAGTTTTGTTGGATATACTTTCCACTAAAGCATATCCTCCTTTGCAATGCTGATATACAAGCTAAGATGAGCTAGCTGTGGTGGATGCTTTTATATAAAAGCAAAGACTTATTTTTCTAATAACTCTTTCATCTGCAGCACAATGTGTTTTTTTTTTTCTTTTTTTTCCTCCATTAGGAATACTGAAATAACTCATGGAGTTGCTTTTTGCTTTGCTACAATAATATGTACTTCCATGATCTGGGCACTTTGGGATCTATGCATAACATGATACTTATGTGGAGAACTGAGTAATCTTTTCTTTTCACATGAAGTTCACTTTGAGAATAGAAGGTTTGCCTTTGCTTTTTCCCCTGCTTGATATGTCCAGAGAATTTTTCTGAATGTTTCATAGGAACAGAGAGTATTGACTACAACAAACCCCAGAATTTGGCTGCCCAATACAAAATGTAAAGCCGGGTTAAAAATACAGTTCTGGCTTTATATATTTTCACTTATCACACTCCTTCAGTGAAGTTTATTGCTCCTTTGTGGCCTTAAAATTAAGATTCTCTGTTACTTGGTATGTTAGGGGGAAAAAACAAACAAGCAAAAAACATTGCCTTGGAAAGTCAAGGAATTATGGTTCTTTTTTTTATTAGAAGCAGTCTTAAATAAGAATCTGGTGTATCTGGGTTTCTATTTCCTCATATATAAGATAAAATTGGAATTATTTAATGGAATCTGATAGGTCATTTGCACCTATGATTGCTATGATAATAAGGTGTGAAAACTTAGCCTACTTCAAGAGATTTGGATTTAGAAGACCCATGTTTGATTCAGGGATATACTCTTATTTCACCTTTGTGAGCACGAGTAAGTCATTTTCCTCTTGTGATCCTTAGTTCTTTTATTTATAAAATGAAGAGACTAAATGATTTATCAATTCAAGACCTATGATCCTTTGATGAAATAAACTTTAATATACTTTTTTTTCTCTTTGTGTTCTGATTAACTAATTCAATTCTTTTTAAAAAAATAATATCTTTGTTTTCAAAATATATGCAAAGATTGTTTTCAACATTCATCCTTACAAAACCTTGTGTTGCAAATTTTTCTTCCTCACTATTCTCCATGCCTCCCCTAGACAGCAAGTAATTAGATACATTAAACATGTACAATTATTCTATACATATTTCCACATTAATCAAGAAAAATCAGATCAAAAAGGAGAAAAAATAAGAAAGAAAGCAAAAAGCAAGCCAACAACAACAAAAAGGTGAAAATACTATGTTGTGATTCACATCCAGTCTCCATAGTCCTCTTTCTGGATTCATATGACTCTCTCCATCCCAAGTCTATTGGAATTGACCTGAATCATCTCATTGCTAAAAAGAGCCATGTTTATCAGGTCATTGAATATTTGTTGTTGCTGTGTACAATGTTTTCTTTGTTCTATTCACTTCACTTGGTATGAGTTCATGTAAGTCTCTCCAGGCCTCTCTGAAATCATCCTGCTAATCTTTCTTATAGAACAATAATATTCCATAACATTCATATACCTTAAGTATTCGGCCATTCCCCAAATGATGGGCATCAACTCAGTTTCGAAGTCTTTGCCACTATAAAAAGAGTTGCTACAAACATTTTTTTGCACACGTAGGTTCTTTCCTCTTTTTATCATATCTTTTGGATACTGGTGCAGTAGGGACACTGCTGAATCAAAGAATACACACAATTTGCAAGTTTTTTGGGCATAGTTCTAAATTGCTCTCCAGAATAGTTGGATCAGTTCACAATTCCATCTACAATGTAGAAGTGTTCCAGTTTTCCCACATCCCTATAATATTTATTATCTTTTCCTATCATTTTAGCTAATCTGAGTAGTGTGTTGTGGTACTTTAGAGCAATTTTTCATATGACTAGAAATAGTTTTAATTTCTTCATCTGAAATGTCTGGTATAAATTGTCTCTCTCTATATAAAAATTTAGGCTTTTATCAGAACCCTTGGAAGTAATTTTTTTCAATTTTCTGCTTCCTTTCTAATCTTATCTACATTGGTTTTGTTTGTATAAAATCTTTTTAATTAAATATAATCAAAATTATGCTTTGCATTTCATAATGTAATGTTTTCTTCTTTAGTCATAAATTCCATCTTTCTTCACATATCTGAGAGGTAGCTTATGCTTTGTTCTCCTAATTTGCTTATAGTATCATTTTTTGTGTATAAATTATGAACCCATTTCAACTTATCTTGGGATAGGGTCTCCATTTTTCTTGAATAATAAATAGGAAATATTTTTGCTGATCCCACTCAATCTCTGTTACCTTTAATTTGCTCACCTACAAATAAATAAAATCCTGCCTTTCTCTAAATCTCATAGTCCTTTTATATTTCTTCATGTTTGATATGGTAAAGACAAAGAGTATTTTTCTCTCCCCTGCTAATGTCCCTTGCTAATGTGTACCATGTATATGGTTATTAGGTGGTAATCTATAAGCACAGTACCATGTATATAACCAGGCCTAGTTTGTCAAATTAATAAAGTATCTTTTGATTCTTATTTCTTTCTTACATGTATCCCTCTCATTGTATATTAGATAAATACATAAATCACTTATTCACTAAACATCAATTATGTACTAGTCACTGTGCTAGATACTGGGGATACAAGTGGAACAAAATAAAAACTCCTGCTCACAAGGCACTAATATTCTTAGTATATGTAGTATTTAAAAACAGTTTTTTAAAAATGCAATCTAAAATGCACACACATTTCAATTTATTTGTCTTATATAATACCAGCTGTATCAAGATTGATGGAGATGATTTAGTAAAGTTCTATTAGAGGCAGAATGATGTTTGAGATAATAAGGTTACTTCATATTATGAATTTTCTGCATGATGAAACAAGTAAGCTTCATTGACCATCAAAATATGGGTAATCAACCTCCTTCCCGGCAAGTGTTAAAAGCTATAATACTTCTGGAAATACAGCACCAAGAACAGTGGATTCCTTTTTGCAAATTATGTATAAGGGAAGCATGTAAGTAAGCACATTACTTTGAAAATATAAGGAGAGAACTCTTTGAATATAGCCGGTTTACCTACTTTGTCTCAAGACCCAATATTTTAGTAAATGGCTCCTTCATTCTCGTCTTTCAGGGACTAGGAATACCTAATTCCCTACAGTATTATTACTCATATAAATAAAACACACTCTCCTCTCCAAAATCCTGTTATTAATGAACTTGAAAATCATTTACCATTTATGTGCCCTCCTTTTCTTCTCTCGCTTCCTCCTTTTTCTCCTGCTTGTTTTTCTTTTTACTTTACCTTATTAGTATGAATTGAGCACATTCATGGGAGAGTGACTAGAATAGTGAGAGAAGTAAAACCATATCATATAAGAAATGTCTAAAGAAATAGGAAAAGCTTAGCTTAGAAAAGAAAATACAGGGTAGGGGAGGAGAAAAGAAGGACCCAAGTGCTGTCTTTTGACATTTAAAGGCTTGTCAAGTAGAAGATGGATTAGATTTATCCTGTTTTGTTTCAATTCTTTTAATTCTATTCAACCAATACTTATTAAGTAACTACCACGCTAGGGAGATAAAGTTGAGAAATCTATAAAATCCCTGTCCTCAAGGAGTATACATTCTATAAGAACACTAGATGGGCACTGCACCTGTGGATTCATTGACAGGTTTCATTCTATTCATTCATTTCATTCATTCATTCATTCATTCTGGGAAGGGAATATTAAATGCTCAGTGCAGATCTACACATTCTCTGCAATGTTTTAGAGAATTGCGTAGAACACTGAGAGGACCAACCATTAGTTCAGGATCATACAGTTGGTATGAGTTAGAGGCAGGATGTGAAGCTGAGTCTTCTTGCAACTGAGAGAAGCACTCTAGTCACTAATACAAAGTACAGTGTGACAGGGATAAAAGAAAGAACCAGATAAAGTACTCTAGAAAAATAAAAGAGAGATTGAGATTATTTTCACCGTAGGGAAAACTTCATGGAAAATATGGGATCTAATCTGGGCCTTGAAAGCAGAAAATTTCAATAGACAGAGATGATGTGAGATTACATTTCAGGGAAGGGGCCCTCTCTATAAATACATGAGAGATGAGTTTGGGAAATGATTCATAGTCCAATGGCTGTAAAAAAAGGTGTATAAAGGGCAATGATATGAAATGAAGCTTAAAAAGTTTGGTTGGAATTAGTCTGAACAGTGCTTCAAGGATTCTACACATTCTAATCTATAACAGAACTAACATTAAATACTTTCTAAGATCTGCAAAGTTCTGCATATATGTCACCTCATTAGTACTTCATGACATGATAAGTAGATGGATGCTATTATTATCCTTATGTTACAGATGAGTAAACTGAGGCTGAGAGTCAGATAGAATGTTAAACATCTGACATAAACTTTGAACTTAGGCCTTTAAGAATTCAAGCTTAATGTGTTATAAATGCGCATAATTTTTCTATCTGTGTCTTGTGTATAGAAGATTATTGTGACAATTATACAAGATATAGTTAGGAGAGGAGAGAGACTAGCTGTAAGGAGATCCATAAATTACCAAAGAATAAGAGAGAAGTCAGATGGACTTGGATTAGGTGGTAATCTGAACATGTGTGTGTGATTCTCTAGAACAGAAACTTTCTAGCTGAATATCTCTGAATCTCAGTTTTCTGATTTGTAAAAATGGGATATTGATAATTGTCCAATGTACAGGTTGATGTAAGAAAAACACTTTGTAAATCTTGAAATTTTAAGAGATATGTGGTATATCATTCTACATTCAACCCACCTTTTATCTGCTATGTTTTGCTCTCACATTTAATAGTTGGACTAGATACTTTTAATATTTTTCTCTACCTCAAAATAATAATAAACCTATTATCCTTTTATATATATATAAAAAACATCAGGTCTTTGAGGGCATAGAATAAATCATAATTTTTGGTAATCCAAAATCTTGTTCAATAAATGATTGTTGATTGGTTACTAGTAATCTGACTGTGATTATCATTTGTTATACCCATATTTTTCCCTATAAAAATGAAGATAGCCGTATCTACCTCACATCAATATTTTTAAAAAATCCATAAATTCGTGAATTAGGAGGTAGAAGGGAATTTAGAAGCCATTAGGTACAGCTTCCTAAGTTTTTAGATGAGGAAATTGAGGCTGAGAGAGGTTAAATGACTTGACAAGAGTCTTATAGCTAGTAATTTGTTAAAGTATGGCATGGAGTCAGGTATTTCTGATTGTGAGCTTAGTATGCTAACTCATTTACTACCTAATCTGATATTTTGACATTTCCTGATCCTTCATAATCCAATTTGGAGTTTTCTTGGGGACAAAGACACTAGTGTAGTTTAATTTTTCCTTCTCTAGCTCATTTTATAGATCAGGAAACTGAAACAAACTGGGTTAAATGACTTGTCCAAGGTCACACAACTAGGAAGTGTCAGAAGCCAGATTTAACTTCATAAAAATGGATCTTCCTGACTCTAGGCCTGATCCTTTATCCACTGGATCATCTAGTTGCCTATCTAACTATACAATAAATATTCATTGGAAATTTCATACATTTTGCATAATTTTAGAATCATAGATCTGGAAAATACTTTAGCACACAAAGTATTAGAGCTAGAAGTTACCCTGATAATACAGAATATTGAAAGTGGAAAGATCATAGGATTTTATAATTTTAAAAATCCTCACCTTCCCCCGTTTTCCTCTCCTTCACTGCCAATATCTTTGTCCTGACTCTCTTCTTATATATTAACTTAATATAATAATATAGATCATTTTTTCTGCTTTCCCAGATTTTGATGAAGGAGGAGCAGATGTTTTCAGCCTGGGATAGAGTTGGTTAACCTTAAATCCTTAAATGACCCAGAGCTTTGGGATGTAGAGTCATCTACTTTTCAAGCTGTTGCCACCTATGGATGACCAGCTGACTTGTAAGAAGTCAGGGAGAAACTCAGCAATGCTGATCTAGACAAAATATTAGCAAAAAGATTGTGGGGGGGGGGAAGACTATATTAACCTTGGTTGTACACTTTTAAAAAGATATTTTTATGTAAGACATTACTGAAACATACCTGAATGCTTCATTTTGGTTCATTCATGCATGTAAACATATGTACATATAGATATATGTATTTATAGATGTAAGTTTTAGTATAACTGTAACTTATAATAATAACATTTTTAAGGCCAGATGGCACTTAGAGATTAATTTGCAGGTAAAGAAACTGAGTCTAAAAGAGAAGTTATTTGCCCAAGGTCACAGAATACATTAGCCTAGTTGGAATTGGAAAGTAGTTCTCTGGATTTCTGGTTAAAGGTTCTCTCTACAAATCAGTCCTTTGATTTATTTGTGAGCATACTGTTCCATCACTAGAACTCCCAAAGGATAAAGCATCATGTATTCACTTCTGTTCTTTGCTTCTACATGTCAATTTGTTTCATAGTTATTGTATTGATATGATGATTATGGACTATGGTATTAATTACTACGTCAGTAGAATTGTACCAGAAAGTTAAGTCAACAAACATTTGTTGAAAAATTACTATATTCCAGGAACAAAAAACTTGAATTCACAATACACATGCTTGACAGACTCTTGTATATCAGAAAGGTAAATGTGGAGGTGAAAGACTTCTATTTACTTAGCATCTGATGAAGGTAGAATTCTATCTCAATTGTTGGGGAAAATGCAAGGACTGCAGAGTTTATAATCTATTGGAGGTTGTAGTCATGTACATGTGTTTATTGCATGAAGGAGAAAAGCCTCGTCTGATGAGGAAAGGATCATTACTGTTAGGACTAAGAAAGAATTCTTGAACATGGTTGCATTTGAGGACAGGAGACATTTGTATAATTAGTGCTAGGAAGAAAAATGGAAGTAGATGTCATAACCTGTGAAAGTAATAGCATGAACAAGAATATAGAAGGCTTGTAAAATGAATGTTCAGTAATCCAAGTTGCCTTGAGCATAAAATATGCAGATGGTAGGATGGTACTAGATTATTAAGGAAGTTTAAAATTTACTTGGAATTCTTTGAAAACCACTGAAAGGTTTTGAGCAAAGGAGTCATGTAACAAGAGCTGTGAAGTTAGATAATTAAACTGAGAGCTATATGAATAATGGATTAGAACAAGAGTGATACATTATGACCTGTGGGACAAATCTGGTTTATGATCTGTTTTTGGATGGATTTGGCCCACGACCAGTTTTCAGACTCCTGGATTATAGAATGGAGAGAATGACAGCAGGAATATTTGTTAGTAAGATGATCCTATGTATCAGAGGAAGATTATATAGGATACAATGTCCTAATATTTTACATAAGAAAGGAGATAAAAGAATGATAGAAAATTTTGAAGGAGGATATAATGAAGACATAAATATAAATTATTCTGAAGAGGAAACAAAATGGAGGGAGCTGCCTTTATTGATTATTACTGATTAGAGATACACAGGGAGCTCACTCCAAAAGTTCATATTAAAAGAAAAAAAAGGTATGTGGAAGAAAGCATCAAGGGCATGAAAATACACATAAAATAAAAGATCTCAGTTCTGTAATAATTGTGTCCGAATTGCTAAAACTAAAAACAATTCTGAGACTAATACTAATAAATATCAAAAACAACACAAAGATTTGTCTTTTGTTGTTTAGTTTAGTTTTGTTTTAGTCATTTTTTTTTGTGCCAAGGAAAAGATCAAAGAAGAGATTTCACTGCTTTTGGAAATGGGATATGAAAACTGAAATTGATTAAAATAAAAGGATGGACTACTAAATTCTTATTTAATTTCTCTTTCTTCTTCTTATGACTTCTCAGGAGTGGAATGGATAGAAAACACATAATTAGCAGCAAGAAGAAATTAAAGAAAAGTGAGAAGATGGTCAATCATTGTATAGTTAATGATTTTAATGCTTGCTGCCAAACACCTCCTCTTTATTTTCTTTGTATTTATTCAGTTTATATTTACTGGTAACTAATTGTATATGTATTTGTTTTCTTCCCCATTAGAGGGTAAACTCCTTGTGAGTAGATATTGCTTCATTCTCTTGGCATATTTTATTTCTAGCATATAGCAGATGTGTGATATTTAATTGGTGCTTTAAAATTGCTGCCTGAATTCAAGTTACTGGTTTTCCATGAACTAAGTCCTCGATGCAAATGCACAAATTGTCCCTGACCTTGAGAAACTTACATTATACTGGAAAAAGTACATGCAAACATTGAAGTAACTGAAAAAATACAAATAAAATATTAAATATATTTTAGGTGAAGAAGAGGATAATATTAACATGTGGAAGGTCTCTCTACATGTGATGCGGCAGTGAGCTAAGCGCTGAACAGCAAGGGATTTTCTGAGTTGAAAATGAAATGGAAGAACATTCAAAGTTTGAGAGATGTGTAGGCATAGAATCAAGAATTGGAATACTCCAAAAGGGAAACCGCAAGTCACCCTTTTTAGTGAAAATATAGAGTATGTAAGGGGAAATAACATGAGATCTAACTACAGAGGTAGGAGTAAGATTGTGAAAGGTTTCAAAGGTCAAATAAAGATATTTGCATTTTATTCTCGAGGTAATAAGAAGCCACTGAAACTTTTTGAGCAAATGGATAGCATGGTCGAATTTGTACTTTGGTACTATCAATTTGGCAGTTATGTGGATCATGGAATGTAGAAGTGAGAGACTAGGGACAAGGAGGCCAGCTAGAAGGCTATTACACTTGTCTAGGTAAGAGATGATGAGAATCTAATTAAGTGTGGTGATCATATAAGGGAAGAGAAGGAAGTGGATATGAGATATTTTGTGGAGATAGAATGGACAAGACTTGGAACTGATTGGTGATGAGGGAGGATCAAGAAGTAAGGATGAATCTAAGTTTGCAACCAGACTGACAGAATAAACTCCCTCAACAGAACTTTAGATGTTTGAAGAAGGGCAGCTATTAAAAATGAATAAGAATTTTAATTTGAAGCTTATTAGTTCTGAAATACCCATTGGACATCTAGGAGGATCTGTCCAGTAGGTAGTTGTCAATTTAGAACTAAAGCTCAGGAGAAAGATAGGGATTAGAAATGTAGATTTTTAATTCACCAGCATGAAGATGATAAAGTTTTGATAAGTTGGCAATTCAATAAGAGAGAAAGTACAGGGGAAATTGAAAAGAAAGAGGGTCTAGAATTAGAGGTACATATACATAGAAAAGGGAGACATGGTAATTCCAGTAAAGGAATAGTCAGATAGCAGGAGAATCAGAATAGACTAATATTCCTAAAACCTTAGAAACAGAGACTATCAACAAAAGAAGGGTGGTAAATTCAAATTCTGCTAAAGTCAAATGGATAAAAGATCACTGGATTTAGCAATCATTTTAGTAATGATATCTTTGTTGGTGGCAGCTTCACTGGAATGCTGAGGTTCTAAATCAAATTGTAAAGAATGATTCTTTGGTCTGAGGAAAACTCCATAACTCACATGGATATTACCATTTTTTACCATTACAAAATTTATAACTGCTAAAAATGTAAAGAAGAACTTACCTTTTCCTCCCATTGAGAAAACAGAAAGTTGTCACACATTCCACTCTGAAAGTTTAAAAATGGTAATATCCATATGAGTTATGGAGTTTTCCTCAGACCAAAGAATTATTCTTTCAAAGTGGAGTGTGTGACAACTTTCTGCTTTCTCAATGGGAGGAAAAGGTAAGTCCAAGGAATCAGGCTAAAGCAAAGATCCAGAGAATGAGAAAAGAAAAGCCATGAAGTATGAAGGAATGTTGAACCTCAGGAGCAAGAAAATGGAGAAAAGAGAAGAAATGTAACAGTGTTTCAAAGTAATTAATATAGCACAGAAAAAAGAGAGAAAGCCAGCAGAAATAGTGAAGTTTGAAGAAACCATCCAATTGCAAAAGCTTCTCAAAATAAAAGCATGGTAGCAGTTATTCCAACAATACTTAAATGACCCACTTTGAAGGACTACTCTAATTACTGAATAAATTCTGTTGCTGAAAGGATAGTGGGAACCAAACAAATAGGAATATTAAAAGCTGCAAATAAATCCTACTAGAGTGGTCACTAAGTGTTTTCATAATAATGGGCCAGTTCTATTTAAACTCTGAGGCAAATAGATCTTACACATTCCCAAGGGTTTGAGATAAATTATGGCAGAATCCAATATCTGAAGAAGGAGCATAATGTTGCAGGACTTTCTGGATAAAAGGGTTTGGTGGTGAGTATATATTCCACTAAGGAAAACAAAGTAAAACACTGTAATGATTAAGATAGAAATAAGCTGACTGAGGAAAAGAAGCAAGCTAATATTTGAAGAAAAGGCGAATAACTTTTATAATAAAAGAAACTGGGTCAAAATTTCCTTGAAAAGGTGAAGGTACTATAAAATATCTTAAATAACCCAGAAAAGATCAAGAATCAACACTTTCAAAATATAAATGAGGAGTCAATAAGATAAGGGAAGATTTTAAAGGAATAAGGATAAAAATTATATCCATCAAAGACTTAAGTAGCAAACCTAATGGTGGTAGTAATTAAAGAAGACTGGGCAAGATGCAGGACAAAATCTGAATCAGGAGAGTCTCTGAAAAAGAAATAATAAATCAAATGGAAAAATTACAGAGAAATAAGAGGAAAAACAATGAACAAAAATTTAAAGTACAATAAGTTTAGAATAACACAAAATAATAATAATAAAATATTGAACATGCATGTAAGATATAAAAATATCATCTAAAGAGTAAAATCCTTCCAGAAAAAATAAATATATTAATATCATGTTTAAAATAATCATTTAGAAAAAAATAAAACTGATGGAAATTTCAGATGAAAAATCATACTTTCAATAGAAGGAAATTTTATGTTCATTTCATCAAGAAACACTACAGTCAAATTTTAAAATAATATCCAAGAAGAAATTTTGCAAATAGAAAGGGAAAATCTAATTCTGTGAAGAAAAAAACAAATAGCAAAGTATTATCCTATGGTTACCAAAAGTCAAAGGAAAAATAGGAATATGCTCTTCTGAAGAACAAAGGATAATAAATTGGTCCTTCATAATTTTATATCCTGAAAAGCTGAACCTCAATATCAACAAAAATAACTGGATAAAATAGGGGTATCCACTTTATTCCTTGACTAGAGTGCAGATATAAACAGGGCATTTGGTTTACAAACTGATCAAGCTGCATAAAGTTAGATAATGTCATATAGGAATGAAAGACTAAGAAATGAAGCACTTAATTCATGTGGATGGACAAGGGCAAGGATTTCTCTGTGTGTGTGATGGAGTGATATTTCTACCGTTTGACTTTAAAAAAAACTTGCATATTGATTGACAGTCATAAGACAAAGAGAGCATTAAAAGGGCTAAAGAAATTGAGGAGTAAAGGTATAATGGAAAAATCAGGAGGAGAGTAGGTGGAGGAAGTGAATTAATATTTCAAGGGGAAAGTACCATCTCCTCATTACTAAATCAATATTATAGGTGGTAGAATAGAAGAATAAATCTCAGCTGGGAAGAGAAGAGGGTAAAACAGGGCAGGTAATGACTGGTCAGGACTTGAGAGGGGAAGTAAACAAAAGGCTTTCAATTTCTTTCCCTGACTTTTTGTTGATGGGTAATGTGGATGAAGCTGTGGTGGGAGGAAAGTACAGAACAAAGGGAGAAACTAAGTGATTAGTATAGCCAGCAGAAAAGGAGCAATCTACAATTGACTAGAAATCAACTCCACAAATATGTAAGGGAATGAGATAAGGTCTTAACGACATCTTGTTAATTGGGTTTGGACCCTTCCAGAGTTTAAAATCTACAAGGCAGACTCAAAAATTGTGATATTAAGTCCTGTTCAATGGAATGAGGTTAAGAACCTGGGAAAGTATGGTTTGAAGAGAATAGAAAAGTTCATAAATTCAAAGAGGAGGTGGGATTACAATAAAAGAGAGACGTGGAGAGAGAGAGAGAGAGAAAGAGAGAGAGAGAACAATAAGACTAGATTGCAGACTTGGGTTATGAATAATTTGTAATATAATCAACTAATTCCTGCCTTAAAATTAATATTCTGGTGAATAGGTCCTATAGAATTGTAAAAGATGTACACATAAGAATAAGGAAGGGATAAGAGAAAAAACTACCACTTCTTTGAAGAAAGCATTATAAATGAATATCACTGAAATAAATGAGGAGATGAAGGGATGAAGTTGTTGGGAAAGATAGGGAGAATAAGTAATGGTATTGTTATGTGACTGTATTTATACAGGAGTAATTAAATAAAAGAGAATAAGAAGGTAGAAAAAAACAAGACAGATAGCAATGGAAACAGAAATTTAGACAGAGATGTGGGAGTGGAGGTGGATGAGAGGGAGGGAGACAGATTCAGGGAGACAGATAAACAGAGAATTAGAGATAGACAGTGACAGAGACAGAGACAAATGCAGAGACAGGGACAAAGACAAAAAGAGATAAAGAGTAATACAGAGGGAAAGAAAAACAGACAGAGAGAGATAGAAAGAGAGAGAGAGACAGCAGAGGCAGAAAGATAGAGACAGTTATAGAGAGACAAATATAGTGACAAAGCCAAAAAGAGGTAGAGAAGTGGAGACAGAGACAGACAGAGAGAAACAGAAAGAAGAGAGATCAAAAAGCAGAGAGCCAAAAAGAAATTAACATGGGACTTTAGTATTGGGTAGGTTAATGGGAGGAAGGAAGAGTAAAGGGAGAAAACTGAGCTCAGATTAGTATAAGCAAAACAAACTGCAGAGACTAAGTGATGATTTAAAACAGATTGCGAAGGGTTGAGAAGTGAGTGGGAGGTGAGAAAATGGAGGCAAGAAGTATATAGATGGCTCTTTTCCCCTTAGGAGTTTGACTGTGTAAAGGAGGAGAAATATAAGACAATTGTTTAAAGTGATAATTTGGTGAAGTAAAGGTTTTAAGAATGAGGGAGATTTGAGGGTGTTTTTAGCCTTTAGGTAAAGAATTGATGGGTGAAAAGAGATTAGAAAAAGGAGTAAGAGGCCATTGTATCAAAATCAGAAATAGATTGTTTTTGCAATGAAAAAATCTATATCTCCTGCTGAGATTGGACAGGGAGGGAAAAATATCAGTTTGGGGGATATTGAAGGGGCTTGAAAAATAAAATTGGGGACAGTATGGACCTTATGACAGTGTCATCATGTTTTCCAGTAAAGTATAAGAAAAGGGCCTCTGTTGATAGAAATAAAATAATGCTGTAAATTGCTTGAAGAGAGGAAAGAATGTTTAGAACAAACCACTTTCCTAATGTTCTTTGTATCAACTTGAACAAATCATTTAATCTCCCTAGGCCTCAGTTTCTTCATATGTAAAGTGAAGAGGTTGAAGTAATAGACTTTGGGGTCCTATCAAGTGCTAGATCTGTATTCCTAGGTTTTCATTTTAGGGAGGAATAAGAAAAATTGTCATGCAATAATAGGGACCTAATCGAAACTAAGTTACACAAATTTCTGGTGGACCCACCAAGCATAGTTATGTGATTTTCTCCAGCAGAATTAAAAACAATTTGAGTATGCAAAAGAAATAGTGTAAATATTTCAGGTTAGCATTTGAAAAATAAATGATTGGCAAAAGGAATACAGAATTTGATGGTAGATCATAGCATACATTTAGCGTCAAAATCGAAAGCTGAGGAAACTGACAAGATCAGAGTGACTGGAGAATTAGAATTGAATGAAGTATATCTACTTGGTGCAATATGTATGAATAAAAGTTTTTAATAGGTAAGGCACAAGGAGACCTGGAAGGATAGGAGAATATGATTAGTTGATATCCGAAGTCTTGAATTATGGAGGTCAATCACTTATAGCATATAGTAAGACAAAGATTGTGACTCTCTTAGGTGCTCCTGAAAGAGCATCAAGATGTAGGTCCTTAATGTTGAGGAGGTTGTTTTACAAGGAAGGTGAAAGAAAGAATTAATACAAAGTTCCAAATTTGGGTTCCAAAAAATCAGTTTTAAAAACATAAGACCACAGACAGAGAATTAGACAACAGTTCCTATGGGAAAAAATTCAGTCTATGGTGAAAAAAATGTAACAAAAAGTTTTCAAAAGAAAGAAAACTTTATTTTTCAATTACTCCAAATCATTAGTTATAAGAAAAATCCAATAAACAAATCTGATGTGAGCTTATATCCATTAAGTAGACAAAGATGTTAAAAGATAAAGATAATCGATTGTAAAATCAGTGAAAGACAAGTATTCTAATATGGTATTGATAGAATTGGGAATTGGTCTAACATTTCTAGAAAATAATTACAAATTGTGTAAAAAAATGAAACACATTATATCTTTTGATGAAAAGGTGCTTTGGGAAGAAGGAAAAAAGGGTGAATTTAAACTTGATGCCCAGAAAAGCTCCTTAATAATTAGAGCTATACAATAGTTTAATAGATTGTCACTGGATGCAGTAAGTTTTATTGGTTCAGGGTGATAATTCTAGGAAGATGGCAGAATAGGTTGGTAAATTTCAAGTTCTCCTAATTTCCCTCCAACTAATAGGACAAATTTGTGCCTCAGGGTAAACATAGAGTGGTGAAAAATCAAGAAGACTTGGGGGGAGAGTAGGGCTCCTCCTGATATAACCCCAGAAGAGCTGAAGAAAAATCCTGGGCTGGATTAACCTGTCTGAAGGGCAAATAGCTCCAGGCTAGCTCCACAGAAACAGCAAGTAGAGACCCTTCAGGCTAGCTGGGTGCAGCTGAATTCTCAGCTGGAAAAGGTGTATAGCAAAGAACAAAAGAACAATTTATAAGGAAATAAAGAAAAACAGATACTCATGAATATAATTTTTTCTACTAATATATATACATATATATATATATATATATATACACACTTTCTTGATCTGGTAATTTATTGTTATATATTTTGAATCCTTCTTGATGTTCTCTTGGGCACATGCTAATGTTTCATTTTTGTTTTGTATTCCTTTTCCATTTTTCTTTTCTCTATTTTTTCAAATAATTTTTTAAAAAAAAGTTTTATTGGTTTACAATATGATTTTCCAAGAGAAGTTTATGTTGTTAGTGGGAATTCTTTCCCTTTATGGATAAATTAGATGGCTGCTGCATTCCTATCTCCCACTAAGTTACCATGATTCTGTGAATTTGCTACCAGCTTTGTAGCCTGAGAGCAATGGTGGACAGAATGATCTTCTATGGATCATTATTCAGAGGAGTGCCATAATATCAAAAATATTGAAACAATTGAAGCAATTTGGGAAGTGGAAGAACAAATCATGGTATATGAATATAATTGAATATATAAGCTCCATAAGTAATAACAAATAAAATAATTCTGAGAAAGCCAGAAAGATTTATATGAACTGATTCAGAATGAAAAAGGAAGATACAAAAGAAAAATAAAATCAAACAATAAAAAAATTCACCATTCTGTAGTTAAAATATAAATATATTGATTATAGATTGCTGCAATCTGAAGTTGAAACATGCTTCCTTTCTGATTCAAGAAGTTAAAATGTAAAAGGGGGGAAATATGTACTATTCATAACAAATTCTATATCAGATTATTTTTAGTGGAATGATGCTATGGAATGTTGAAAGACCTAGAGCTGTAATGGGCCATCTAATCCAATTACTTTATTTTTTATAAAAGGAAACTGAGTTAAGATAAGTTGTGGCTTTCCCAATGTTACATGTGAAGTCAACAATAGAACAAAGATTTGAACCTACATCCTTTTTTTTTACTTCAAATGAGACAATTTTCTCACAGAATAACTTTTATTTTAGTAGTTTACTGTGAAATTATTGATAGATCAAAAAAAATCTAATAATGTCTTTTAAAGCATCATCACTTGTTTTGGTAATTAAATTACAAATTCAATATAAATCAACATTATTCATAATAATTAGGGAACCCAAAAAATCTGAGCTGAAAAGGGCATCATGTTAGAAAGAATAAAAAGGTCAGATTTTTGTAGTACTTTGGAGTTTTATTTTCAGTTTGGACCACTTCATTTTAAGATTAACAGAAGTGTCATAGATATTGGAATGAATCCTAAAGATGGCAGCCAGAATGGTAGAAAGATAGGAATAGAGTGAGGTATATAAGACTAAATGTCAGTAAGATATGTATTCAAATTCCACCTCATATATTTACTAGCTGTGTGACCTATGACATCATTTAAGTCTGAGCAGCAGCTTTTTCATCTGTGAAATGAGTGGGTTAGACTCAATAGCCTCCAAGGTCTATTCTAGTTCTAAATCACTGATTTTATGAATGTTCCAAAGTATTTTTTTGGTTAAAAATTATCTCCTGCAGAATTTATAACTGATATTAGCATCCAGACAGAAGTTGGAGATTTGGTTACACCAATTAATTATTATGTGACCTTGAGCAAATCATTTCCCTTTTGACCAGTTTTCTCTTCTGTGGAGTAAGGAGTTGGACTAAATTAAACATTCATTTTCTGTCTAACTCTGTGATTCCAGGACTCCATGAAGAATCAGCTTCAGCTCATTCAATAAAAATCATATTAGAAATGTTGAATCATTATTATTCTGAATTAGTTCAACTTACATGCATCTTAAATAGATGAACACAGAATTTAAAAGGTGACATTTTTGGCCATTTCTAAAAATGTGATTTCTCAGTCTTTAAGTACATTTTCTTGGTCATGTTTTCTACTGAGCAACTTTGGTTCTTTAATGTTAGTTAAAATTAAATTTGTTCCTTGGTTTGTTTGAAAGCTGAGCAAGTTAATAAGTTTATAAATCATAATTAACTACCACTTTCTGTTCTACTACCATTCTCAATTGCTTTCTTTTTAGTGTGTTGTTTTCTTTTTCCTATGTAATTCACCCCCTGTACACTTTCTTTTCTAAAATGGTTAGATTTAACACTCACTATGTGGTGGAGTGGTTTATTTTGAAAGGTGTGAAAGAGCTCACGTGTGTGTATATGTATATACACAAAGTGCATTGAAAAATTCTAAGAATCACCTAGACAGGATCCTTTTAAAAAGTGTCTTATTCCTCCATGGGTACTATTCCAGAAGCATGTTGATTACAAATGTCCACCAGGGACTCCTTATTTTTATACAATAAAAGCAAAGTCGAATAAAAGCCAAATGAATTTTCAAACACTTTGGCAAAGCTTTAAAATATTCAAAGAAAGTATAAAGGCTCTACTTATTAGTATTCTACTTGAGAAATGTGGGTGAGCCTTATTGGAATGCAAATCCACTCAGAGACAAGAAGGATTTTTGGCAGGGCCCATTTTCAATATTGAGACTACTACAAACTTTGTCATGCAGACCTCCCATACTGGAAAATTCAGAGAGGTTGATGGGATGGAGAACATAGGAACTTACATGTGTTCCTCAGAGGAGCAAATTGTTACAGTGCTGTTAACTCACTTGGACTGAGCTGCACTTAATTTGGTGTCTTTTAAATATTTGATTCTGAAAGGAAGAAAAAAATTCACCTTACTAACAGGGAAACTTTTTTTTGTTTGTTTGTTTGTTTTTTTTTTTTGTTTTTGACTTCTATTCATGATAAGCCACATAGAATCCTACATATAGGATATCAGAACTAGACATAACTTCAGAATATAGAGTGTTTGAACACAAAATGTAATATTAGACTAGAATGTCTCAGGACTGGAGAAAGAAGAGCAAACCCTTAGAGAGCTGGACCTCAAATCAGAAAGAAGTGAGTGCAAATCTAACTTCAGACCCTAGCTGTGTTATCCTGGAAAAGTCACATAATGTCCTTCTGCCTCAGTTTTTTCATTTGTAAATTATCCTAGTCTTGCATCAATAAAATGAAATCAAGCAAAGAAAAGTAGACTCCATATGGACTGAGAACAATTTGGTTAATCTATCCTTGTTAGGCAAGACTAAGGTCAATGTAAGGGAAGGAGACACTGAAGAGAATACAAGACAAATTTGTGAATTTTCTAACTCCCAGGCTGATGCTCTTTTCAATAATCATTTGACTCATTGGTTTCTAGGCATGATTTTTAAGTATTTTGGATTTGTCTTTTCTTTATTAAGGCAAGGCCCAGAAAGTATTGTCCTCCTTGTAGAATAAAGAATAAAGAACCACTGGGCATCCGGACTTTGCCATTGTATCTTATTATCAGTTACCCCTCCCTCAAATGTTGTTGCTTCAAAATCTGGGCAGAGATGATATAGAGAAGTTTCCTAACATCCTACCTTCCTCAAAGGTTGGCCTGAATCTAACCATTCTTTCTCTGCCTTTTTTTTCCCCTCTTCTGAGCTCAGTGACCTTTCTTGGATAAATAAATGGATTAATTTGCATGGAAATGTGTTTCTATACTAAAGCTGGCAATCCCATAAGTTTTAAACATTTTACAAGCTGCCATCTCCTAGGACTCTGAGACTGGGGATCTATGATTTGAGGATTTAGGGGCAACACTCAAATATTTTTAGAATATGCAATAAAACAAATCAGTTCAACCAAGCCTTGAACAATTCAAACACTTCTGTTTTCTTTACCAGCATTATTTAGCAGATCTAATGGTTTGAGCTCATTAAAGCATGATGCCAATTAGGACTAACAAGGAAATAAGGATCCTTCTCATCCTGCCCTACTAATTTCATAGATGAAAGAAATGAGAATCAGGAAAAAGAAGTAACTCACACAAACTGACAATCAAGGAAAATCAGAGACAATATTCAAACAGAGAACATTTGACAATCATCCCATTGTTCTTTTTGCTATATTTTGGTTTCCAGAATGGTACAATACAGAGAGCTGGACCCAGCATTTAAATTGAGTTCAAATTTAGCTTCAAATGCTAGTAATGAAACATTGGGCAAGTAAGCTAACCAATCTCAGCCTCAGTTTTCTTCTTTGTTAAATGAGAATAATAACACATACTTCCAAGGACTGTTTTAATGATAAAATAATCTAATAATTGTAAAGTAGTTTACAAAATTTAAAATACTATATGAATGGTAATCATTATTATTATTAATTATTATTATTACTATTAGCTATGAAGGAAATTGTAAGTTGCCCAATTTAGGTCAAAACTAGAGAGGATAAAGGAGCATCAGAAGACAGGAAAAATAAAATTCTTTGTGGCGCAAATGATTTCTAGGTTCTCTTTATACTTTAGCATTCTATATTCTACTTCTAAGATTATTTTCAATAGTAAAATTTTATTTTTAATGCCCCTTTTAAACTTCAACATTTCATCTTGAGTTGATCATCTCAGAAACTTCCTAGCTCAAATATTTTGATTCTATGATTCTAAATGCATCTAGTTGTAGGAATTAGAACAATTTTGAGGCAGAAAGGTTATTAAAAACTGAGTATGTGTGGTCTGTGAGGTGAATTTGGAAAACCATCTGTCTTAGAAGGCTATTGGCAGTCATCCTAAATTCAGGTACCAGAGTGCTGCAAATGACTGACCTGACATAAGCAAGGGGTATACAAGAAAGCATAAGAATAAGAATATAATTATCAAATACAGGACAAAGATATGTGCTGATCATCCCTATTGAGCATCTGGTCCTTCCCATGATCCCCCTGTTTTCTCCATGGAGACAACAATGGAATGATGTCAGGTGCAGCCTACACATAATGGAGAGTACATCAGATCCAAAGAAGCATGAGTGCCCTCTCTGGATGCTTTTTATATGCTTATGTGCATGCCAATAACAACGTCACCATTGCAAAGTCTTCTGTTATGTAAGAAACAAAGAAACATTTGTATTTTGGCTGTTTTTCACAGGGCTTATTTTGCATTGATACACCCTTTCTCTCCTATGACTTGAAATTGTATCCTCATGATAGGGACTGCTACAACACACGTAATGTACTTAATCATGACTTTGGTCCATCCTTCCATCCTGAATCCTGATTCTGCCACAACTTAACACAATACCTTTGGGTCCTTTATTAAAGAAAGAACCAAATGGCTTCTGAGCTTCCTTCCACCTCTAAACCTATAATCCCAGCCACCCTTCTATACTAGTGATTACCATATCTGCATATATGACTCTAATATTTCTCCTGAATTGCAACTGAATTGCCTCATCCCCTGGATAGACTTACTAATTCTCAGCATATTCAAACTTGTGCTCATCATCTTATTCTCTTCCATCCAAATTTTGATGATGGTAACATCATGCTAAAATTTTGGAGCCACCTAGACTCAAAATCTTTAACTCATTCCTTCCCTTCATTATCACCTCGAATTACTTGTCAGTTTTTTTAAAAATGATTGTATCTCAATAGAGTTTTTCACATGGAGTCTCTTTTCTCCATTAACAAATAATCATCATAGTTCATGCTATAAAAACCTCTCTTGATTTCCTCATTGGCCTGATTATCATTTATGTCTTTTCCTTTACTGCTTCCAAGAATAGGTAGTGCCACTCATGTAGGTTCAGTATCATTTTCCCAAACCTATTACTGTAAATAGAGCATTATCTGAAAGTAACGCATCACACTAGACTTTTAGAATTAGAAAATCACAAGAATATTATTCTTGTAAAGATGGGCCAATGATTTAGAAAGAAACTTGAACATATGAAAAGTATTGAGTAATTCCCTGGTATTAAAATAGGTTATTCACTTCCCTTTCCAAATAAGACCCTAGTCCATGACCCATTCACAAAATCTATAAGATATATGTGCAATGATAGATCAACTCTATGGTTTGCCTATTTAACCATATATCACATTCTGGCAAATAAAGACATGATTAATGCTTTTTGGTTTTGCTTTTCTCTGTGTTGATTAACTGGGTTCTTTTCAAGCATTATTATTGTCTCTTTTAAGGAGCTCCTCCATTTTCTAAAGATGATACAATCAGAACAATAAAACCTGGAAATCTAAGCACCTGGAGGACTTCAAAGTCTAAACAAATCCTTTTAAGGTTTGGAGTCTGCTGATAACTTTTTTTTCCCATTTCCTCATCACTCAAATGAGCTTTCAAAGTTCTGACCATCTGATTCTCTCTCTCTCTCTCTCTCTCTCTCTCTCTCTCTCTCTCTCTCTCTCTCTCTCTCTCTGTTTCTTTCTCTGTCTCTCTCTCTCTGTGTCTCTCTCTCCTCTGTCTTTCTGTCTTTCTGTCTCTCTCTCTGTTTCTGTCTCTCTGTCTCTCTCTCTCTCTCTGTCTCTGTCACACACACACACACACACACACACACACACACACACACACACACAATTCTCAGCTCAAAAGCCTGCAATGGCTCCCGAGTTCTTAAGGTAAAATAAAAACAGCATCTCATTCAAGATTGTCTTTAATATGTTCTGATCTATTTTTCCAACCTTACTTTACATTATCTCTTTATAAACATTCTATATTCCTATCCAACAGAATGTTTAAGCTATCCTTAAACTCAACATGCAATTGCATGTTCTTATGCCTTTGTATAATTTGCCCCTGGAACACACTCCATCATCATTTCTGTCTTTATGAATCTTCACAGTCTTTTAAGCCTTCACTTAGGTGACATTTCCTCCATAAAATCTTTCCAGATCCTCTTACAGCAAAGAGTTCTCTCATTCTTCAAATATTCCTGGAATAATTCATTTTATGGATCCTTCCTTTGCTCCATCAATCCCTAATTTGAATACTTATTATCTATGTAAATATCATATCCATCTAATAAAAGAGAATATTCTTTTTGTTAAATTTGTTAATTTACTTGTAATATTATTTATAAATTTGTTAAATTTGTTAATAATCCATGATTTCAGTGTGAACAAAGAATCTTTGTTATGAGCAGGCATTTCACATATATTATTGAATTTTTCCTATTATGAATCAATGATAAACAAGGAAGGCACACAAAAAAGCTATCTGTCTTAATCTGTTTAGATAAAAGCATCACATTGCGAATAAGAGATGATGTGTCCTCTTTAGCAGTTGGATTACTGATGCCTAGATTCCACATGTTAGGAAGGACACTAATAAAGTTAGGATTATAAGATCTTGATTGAAGAATTTATCCCATGCCATTTTATAGCACTGAATGCCTCCACTGCAGATATCCTCCTCAATTCACTTATATGAGAACTTGGATTCTACCTTTGCTTCTCTGTGCTTTGATGGATGAATTTATATCTATTGCTCCCAAGAAATAGGACCTTATATAACTTGAGTCATTCCTAATCCTTGTTCCCTTGTACCATTTCTGGCATCCCTTTACATGTTCTGATCTTCCCTCATTAGAATGTAAGCTGCTCAAAGCTGAGGACTATCTGCTAGTTTGATTTACATCTCCACCACTTAGCAAAGGCTATGGAACGAAGTATACATTCAATACTTTGATATTTAACATCATTCATTCATTAGATAGCTAGATTGTACAGTTGGTACAATGGTGGCCTGGAGCCAGGAAGGCTTGATTTCAAATATGATTTTAAGATACTTATTTGATTCATGACCCTAGGCAAATCATATAACTTTTGATTGCCTCAATTTCTTTATGTGAAAAATGGGGATAATAATGACACCCAGCTACCTTTCAGGGTTATGTGAACATCAAATATGATCATTTTAAAGTTCTTGTTACAATCCCAAATAACTAAGCACTACATCAATATGAGTTGTTACTATTATTAGTAGATAGAGTACTAGACTTGGAGGTGATAAGATCTGAGTTTGAATCTTGATTTGAACAAGTTTGGACTAGTTATATAACCATATAAAAATTGCTTAACCTCTCTCAACCTCAGTTTCTTACTTTCTAAAATAGGGATAATGATATCACTATCCTCATGGAATTGTTATAATGGACAATTATTTATGGAGAATTCACACAAGGCAAGTGTTCACAAGTGCACACAAGGGATACAAGGAAGCCTTTAAGGTCTCTTTTAAAAACTTTAGAATTGATTGTATGACATGAGAGATACTGGCACAGGACCTTGACATGCCCTCATCAGAGAAGGTGCTGTTCTCTATGAGCAAAGCAAAATTGAATTAGCTCAGAAGAAACACAAGATTGAGTGATTTGAGAGAAACTCTTAAAGTGAAAGACTGTGTCCCAAATGTTCATTGGGACTTTTTGTATCCATCCTGTGGCAGAGCATTCTGAGTTTGTATTGGTCTGGTCAGTCACAGTTGGATATGCTATAATTTGACTTTAATGCAGTGATGTCATCTTAGTCCTCTTTGAGAACAAAGGACAACAATCAACCATAATGGACAAATGAGGTAATATATGTTAAGTGCTTTTCCAAATGTACTAGAAAATATTTTTCATAAGAAAGACTAAAATACATTTAGGAAGTCTAATACAAATTGGATTGACTATGAAAAAGACACAAAGTACTAAATAATACACTAGGGAGAGATAATGTATAGTTACAAGGATTGGGAAAGTGTTGTCTATTACTATGTTCAGAGAGGATGAGAACTACTTGTATAAGGGCAAACCCTTTTAAGGGCTATTTATTCATCTTTGAGATCCACCTTCAGCCATGACTCTAAGAAGCTGAAGCATGTGCAATGGCCATATCCAGTAAAACTCTCTAGGAAGATGGGCTAACCCAAGTTGAAAGTAATCAATAGGCTTAAAACCTGTTAGTGAGTTGTGAAGGTATCTACCCCAAGTATGTGAAAATTTCCTCTAGGAATGGACAGATAAGAACAATTTATTCCAACAGCACAAAGGCAGCTAAAAGAGGTGCTGTGGAGTACTTATGGTAAGACATTGAAAACACCAAGGTCCTTCACTGAATCCTGAGCTATTACCAGTCATCTTGACTTTTGTCCCAGAATTGGGTTCTGATGATTCTGGAAAAGAAAGTAAAATGGATGACTTTTTGCCTTTCACAACTCTGCCTCCACTATGTCCAATTCACTCACAAATTACCCCACGATGTCACTGGATCTCTTTGAAAGTAAGGACAATCAATAACAAGCACAAAGAAATTTGTTAACTTACTGGCTCACACATAATCTGACTCACACAAAATCTCCAGTGCTAAAGACAGGATTGTGAGTATACATAAACTCATGAAAGTGTACAACATGTCTACCTTGACTACAATATGGACAACATAAGCAATAAGAAGGAATGCAGGAAAATGTCAACCTGGAAAGATATGGCAGCATCAACTTAGGAGGGTCTTGACTGTCAAAATAAGGAGATTTAAATTCATTATATAGACAATGAAGAGATGTTGAGATATTTTAACCAGAACAATCATATGGTTAGTAGCACTGGATTTGAGTCCACAATTGACCCCATCTCCATCCATTCAAAAAGTAATGAAAGTAAAGCCCTAAAAGGCAAGGAACTTTCCAATGTCAAGGAAATAGCAAGAATCAAACCAAGAGTTGAATCTATGTTTCTTGTCCTCAAATCTAGTATCATTATAACGACTACTTATCGCATTATTACTACTATTCTATCGCATTATTACTACTGTATCACACTGCCACTAAAATGGAGATAGTATGATTATCTTTGGGAAGCAAAGACATATTTAAGAGAGAGGAGACCAATTGGTAGGGAGAAAAAGCTACATTTTTATATAGGGGGCATTAAATCTCACTAGAAGGCTTTTTTTTTTTTTCAAAAATTAGAAATAGAAGATCAATTTTAGATCTATTGGAGGTAGAAGTAAAAATCCTCATCCATCTTTTATATTACTAGGTTGCAATAACAATTATATATCTGCATTTATTAATGCATTAATACATAGCTTAAATATGCCAGCAGAATATTACAATGGAATGCATTGGAAAGATAATTTTCAAACTTCTTATTGTTTCACAAGTTTAGAGGAATTAATCTTTCTTGAGGCTGTGTATCTTTATTCTATGTTCATTATTTCATGGAAGCTGTCTTATTCTGAGGAACATTCGTAAGAAATCAGAAGTCTTTAGATATAGAAAGAAAGAGTAATGGAAAGCAAAATTTATGTGTTGCCACAAATATACATAATATAAGGTTGTTAGCAATGATGGAAAGAAACATCATGTTCAGTTAAAATGGAAAGGAAAGCAAAAAAGAAAATTGGCATTTATTATGGGCCTTCTATGGTACAGGCACTGTGCTAAACACTTTGCAAATATTATTTCTTTTGATCTTGCTAATAACCCTAAGTAGTAAGTGTTATTGTTATCATTATTATTTTTTGTTTTTAACATTATTTCTAATTTTTTTAACATTTATTTTTATAAGATTTTGATTTTCATTTTTTCTCTCTCCTTACCTTCTGTCCTTCCCAAAAGAGGAAGAAATCTGATATGTTATACATGTACAATCATATTAAACACATTTCCATATTACTATGTAGTGAAAGAATTAGAACAAAAGTGAAAAATTATGAGAAAGGGATAAAAAGTGAAAATAGTAAGCTTCAATCTTACTCAGACTCCATAATTCTTTCTCTGAATGTGGATAGATGCTATTGTTGTTATTTTCATTTTACAATTAAGGAAACTGAGGTAGGCAGAAATTAATAAGTTATCTAGATTTACAAGTGTTGTGGCTGGATTAGAATTCAGTCTTCATTCTTTAATGCCAAATACATAGCACCACCCAGCTATCAAGAGATCAAGAGATGTAGGTTTTCATCTGCGAATGTGACTAAATTGTTATGTGGCCATGTGTAAGTGATTTTAATTTTCTGGGCTTGCTGCAGGTATATTTTTCTCATAAAATAGTCAAAAGAATACCTTCCATTTTTTCCTTACCAATATGGGCAGGAAACAAGGAAAGACTTGAAAGTTAGATTCAGTTGTGTCATTTAAGAATGATGTCACCTAGCTCAGCCAGATTATTCTGCCCCTCTGTTCACCCCTGTGGAATAGGAGCAGTACAATATTTGTACCATCTTTTTAACAGGGCTTCTGTGAGGATCAAATGAGATGGATAATCAAATCATTTTGTAGGTAAAATTTGCTAAAAATGAGAGCATTTAAAAATTGTACTTCTTGGCACTATCAGATGAACTAAGAAGAAAGACAAGCATTTGTTAAGAATTTACTTCATGCCTACTAATCTTGTAGCAGAGATTACAGTATTTTGAAAACTTGAAAATGCTCATCAGCAAAAGCATAGGGTCAAATTACAGAATTAGAAAATGTCTGTGATGTAAGGGAACCTTACAATACAGAATCTTTGAAGAATATATAACATTTAAATTTTTTAAATAACTTTTTATTGACAGAACCTATGCTAGGGTAATTTTTTATAACATTTTCCCTTGCACTCACTTCTGTTCCGATTTTCCCCTCTCCCTCCACCCCCTCCCCCAGATGGCAAGCACTCCT
The DNA here is from genome assembly GCF_902635505.1 of Sarcophilus harrisii. Taxonomy (NCBI): domain Eukaryota; kingdom Metazoa; phylum Chordata; class Mammalia; order Dasyuromorphia; family Dasyuridae; genus Sarcophilus; species Sarcophilus harrisii. Next base: position 60,877,793 of record NC_045427.1, on the reverse strand, counting down.
ATACATGGTAAATACAACATTTAAATTTTAAGGGGAAAGAAAAACTGGGACTTGAAGGCAAAAAAAATTTAGATTGGGATTCTGAAGCAGGAGATTATCTTTTTCAGGTCTTCATAATTTTTTGGTTGATTTCATGGTCCTTCGTGAGCAATCGTGTAAAGCCTATGAACTCATATTTTAAAATGCATAAAATAAAATACCCAAGGCTACCAAGGAAAACAATGATATTGAAATAGAATTATCAAAATAAACAGACAATACATTAAGAACCCCTGATCTAGTTTGACCCTATTATTTTATAGATGAGCAAAAAAGCTCTGATAATTTGTGATTTGCCTGAAGACTTATGTCTAATAAGTGACTGGGGTTGCATTCAAATGACTTTCAAAGTCTTCTGACTTTTCCAATCTATCACCTAACTTTTGTTTAAGTGCAGATGGTCGGCCATAGTTGTAACTTTTTTCATCTCAGTCCTAAACTACAGTAAGCCAACCTCACATGCTATTTCCAGAAATGAGGAGGATGAAGTCTTTATTTAGATTTTAAGTGAAATTTCTCATTTTACCATTCACAAAGAGAATTATACATGAGCAAAAAAGACATAATTGAACACAAAAGAAAATCTGAGAATAACAGAATCACACATAGGGCTATCTTTCCTTCTTGAACAGATCTTGTGCTTGTTTGTATTTGCAGCAACCCAGAGGTTGTTTTGTTTTTTTTTTTTTTTTCAGAACTATTGGACTTTGATAAACTACAAGTACCTCTTCATTAAACAATGCTACCAAACAATCAGATTCCTTTGTGTTTCGAAAAGGCCTACTTTGCTTATGCTTCCCTTAGAGGAAGGGGCAATGGGAAAACTTCTCCCACAGTTTTTTGGAATATCCAGGGTAATATGCTTCACACACACACACACACACACACACACACACACACACACAGCCCTCTACTTATAATTACCCTTCATTACCTTTGCAATATTATAGGTTTGAGGTGAAACTCTTTAAGTCTATTTTCTTCTACTCAGATTTCATCATCTTCTCCTCCTTTTCCTTCTCTTTTTCTTCCTCCTCCTCTTCCCTCTCCTGTTCTTCCTCCTCCATTTCCCTCCTCTTTCTCTTCCTTCTCTTTCTCCTTTCTTTCTTCTCTTCCTTCCCCCCCCCCCTCCTTCTTCCAGTGTTCTTTCCAATAAAGAACTCTGCCACCAAAACTAGTTCTGCATTTTTGGATGAGTCACAATCTTTCACTGAACCTCTTGCCTAGACTATTACAAGAGTCTGTCATTTGGTTTCCTTGGTTGGAATGCCTCAACTATCCAATAATCCTCCACAAAATTGTTAATCAATCAATAAACATCTCTTAAATGCCTACTATGTGCTAAGCATCATACAAGGAAAAAAATGAGGCAATAATAATCTCTGCCCTCAAGGAGTTTAATATTTGAAGAGGGGAGAAAACATCCAAACAAATATATACAAAACAAGCTATATAAAGGATAAATAAGAAATAATTAAAGGAGGGAAGTGATGTAATTAAGAGAGGTTGGGGAAGGGTTCTTGCACAAGGGAGGATTTTAGTTGGGACTTAAAGGAGGTCAGGGAGGTGCCAAAGTGCTATTTCTAAAGTAAATTATGACCTAAGCCTTTCCTTTGTACAATAAACTCCAGTATCTCTCATATCACTAGGGTCAAATACACAGTCCTCTGCTTGTCATTTGATGCACTTCACCACCTGGCTCCAAACAACTTTCCTTCACACATGCTTGAGCCATACAATGACCTTCCTGCTGTTATTCACATAATGACATTCGATCTCCCAGGGTGTTCTGTGCTTCTGTACAGTCTGTGCCCTGTGTCTAGAGTCCATTCCCTCCTCATATCTCTTAGAATTTACAATTCCTTCAAAGTATGACTCAGAAGCCAACTTCTACATGGGCCCTTTTCTTATTTCCTCAGCCTGCCGGCATCCCTATGAAATTACCTTGGATTTATTTATGCATTATAAATATTTATATGTATACAGAATATTTACCTCAATAGAATATAAACTCAGGGGTGGAGCCAACATGGGGGAGAGAAGGCAAAACATTACCTGAACTCTTTCAAGCTTCCCTCAGAATCAATGCTAAATCAAGACTCTGAATGAATTTTGGAGTGAGAGGACCCACAAACATTCAGAGTATAATAATTTTTCAGCTTAAGATATCTTGAAAGAACTTCAGGAAAGATATGTCTGAATTGGGCAGTGGGCAACACATCCCAGGTGCAGGGAGGCCTGAAGTAGGGAAACTATTTGGAGGCTCTTAGCCTTGATTAAGTACAGCAGCCTTGTTTATTCTGTCCTGCTTCAGAAGGCCAGCAGATCAGAACCCAGCTGTGAGACCTCCAACACAACCATAGAAGGCAAATTGTGAACCCATGAACCTCACCATAATAGGCAAGCCAAACCAACCCAATGCCATAGGAGAACACTTCATGAAAATGAGATAGTATATAACTTACCTGTTAAATCCCTCTACCACATTAAGCAGGTTTTCATTTGGATATAGCCTCTGCTTTATATGTTTTGGTTTGTTTATTTTGAGGATGTCAAGGTTGATTCTGATGTTCCAGAAGTGTGTCCACTCATTAGTCATTAATCAGAGATTGTATTTTTATGATCAAGGTAATATTAGTAGGTAGACTAAATTCTCATAAGTACTTTGGGTCTTCTGCCATTTCATCCCCTGTCTTGCCACTGTCACAACAAAAGCAAAAGGAGGGAGGTGAGATTGAGACAAGGGGAGAAAATATTCATTTACTAAGTACTTAGGAAGTAGTAGCCACAGTGTCACACTTTTGGGATATACATATAAATAAAAAGAAAGAGAATCTGTGACCTCAAGGAGCTTACATTTTCATGAAGATACACAAGGGAGGTAGTAGGAGAATATCTTTGGTGACATGGTGTCAAACTCTGGAGAGTCAGAAACAGTCATGAAAGGAAGTCAAGCCTGGCTAATTTGGGATTCCTGCTCACATATTGATGGTTTAGGAGGAAAAGAGAAGTGGAAACAAGCATGGAAGATTGATGTTTCAAAATGAAAAGATCACAGGATCCAATGGATGTTTTATAGAAAGGAGTTCCCCAGTACTAAAGGGCATTCCATGGTGAGATGGCAGCTAAATCAAGATGGGAAAATCTGGAAATTCAGAAGCAAGACAATAAAGCTAACCAAATGGGAGAGAGAAGAAGAAAGCCATAGCAAGATAGCACAGTCTAAAGATTATAGTGCCACTTAATATTACTGGGGGCCATTTTGAATTTTTCTTTGATTCATGAGGTTTCCTAGCCTAAGAATTAATTGGCGTGCCTAAGACCTTCCATATACATTAGGGTGTTTCTCAGAAAACAGATTCATTCTGTGGCAGAAATCATATTTAAAGCTCATTTATGTATACAAATACTAGAGCATTCAGAGATAATGTTCTACTTTTATGGCCCTTGAGAATGCAGGCTCAGTTCCATACCATAATAAAGGTTTAAGTTAGAACTGTATACCACATTGGAAGGATTCTCTTGGTGAACATAGGGTAGGATATAAACAGGAGTTCTACACTATGTACAGGTATGTATAGATTATGATAGATAATAGATGGTAGATAGAATGTTGATTTAGTAAACTATAAGAGATGTCTAGGTGACAGACGGAATAGACTGCTAGGTTAGGAGTCATGAAAATATGAGTTCAAATCTAGCCTGATAATTACTTGCTGTGTGACTGGGAAAATCATTTAATTTCTGTCAATCTTAATTTCTTCAAATGCAAAATAGGGCTAATAATAATACCTACCTCCCATGTTTGCTAAGAAGATAAAATGAGATAATATTTGTAAAGCATTTTAGCACAGTTTCTGGCATATAATTTAGCACAAATAACTTTAACACAGCCTCTGATACATGATAGATATTTAACAAATGCTTCTTCCTTCCTTATTATGTACCACTGTACTAACTGTACTAAATGCTAGAAACTCTTTAAAGAAGAGAGTCTCTGCTCTCAAGGAATTTGCATTCTAATGGGGGAATGTAAAGGTCTAAAACTCTGAGGTGATGCACTGGAATCAGACAACTGAGTACTTAAGGCTAATTACCAATTAGATGATACTTTATTAGCATACACTTGGAAAATGGTCCTTCCCACTTTTCTGTGCTGGCTCGATCTTTTGGTGTATACAGAGAATTGTAGGAAGGATTAGGGGGTGGAGTAAGACAAACCAGAGTCACTTTGGTGATAGACGAGGAGAAGGGAGGTCATGGAGATCCTGTGCCCATCCCCTTCACTTCTACCCCTAAAGACCAAGAATAAAGACCAAGGACTTTTGCTTATTCTGACTCTGGCTGATTCTAAGGCATCCAGGGTGCTAACTCGGTCTTTACAGGGGAAGACAACACATAAAGAGATTCTGTAAAATTGGAAAGAGAGGTTGAAAGAAGAGAGAAGGTACCTATAAGTAAGCATAGTGAAATTTCAGGAAGCAAGCAACATGGAAGCCTGATTCCCAACAAAAAGAGACAAAAGACACACCTATGAAACCCAGGGGATCCAGGTTTATAGTCCACATTTCTGAAAGAGTGGATATACATATTGAGAAATCTGCAGAATGTGATTTGTCTCTTTGAAGGAAATATCTAATAATTAAATTTTTGAATATTTGAGTTAGCTAATTCTGAATTATCTTGAATGAATTCTTAAAGGAGAAAGAAGTCTAGCAATCGCATCAAATAAATAGAATTGCTTTCCTGGATCTATTATATAATAGCTCTTTTGGATAAATCCCTTTATATCTCTGAATCTCAGTTTATTTTTCAGGAACACAACAGTGTTGTGTTAGATGATCTTAAAGGTGCCTCTTACGTGTGCCATTCTTTAATTCTGTGTTTTTTTCTCCTTTAGTCACGCTGAGTGCAAAGTAAATGGGTTGTCTTTTATGGTGTTGGAAATGATCTCCATATCAGGAGAAAAAGTAATGTGAGAAAATTCTGCTGGGTAAACATAGTGTCAGCTGAAATAATTTAACTGTTGTGATAAAGAAAAACACTTTTGCACTGCATATAGAGGGCAGATTAATTATGAAATGATTAGAAATTATTATGTGTGGATGCCTATCAAATAATTATTCAAGTCCCCACATTAATAAAAAAGCAGAGATACTTGCCAGAAATTTACATATACAAATTTAAAAAGTTCTTTTTAAAACTTTGCCATCATTTTATACACCCACACATTTTATAATTTGAATTATGTATTAAACACATACCTTAAAAATACCTGCCATTATAATACACTTTATATAATAATGTATTAAATTCCTTGCTGAGAATTCACTAGGAATATATATCTGTAGTGAAGATCCCAAAATATATAGGGATGGAACCGACTCTTTTGTTTGTTGGACTTGTTATTTCATCAGTTGAGAAACTTTTTGGATTGATGGAGATCAACTTTTTGAATATAATTCTGTCTCAGAAAATGGATTGAGGAACTGAAAGATTAAAGATTTTGTCTGTGATACCATAGCCATCATCCCTTATAATGTGTGGGCTAATTCCCTGGAGGGTCTCAGGACCAGTCAGAGTCAGGATCAATCAAAGTTCTTGGTCTTTAGAGGGAGAAGTGAAGGAGGAAGACAAGCTGCCATGCAGCTTGCCAAAGATGTATCCTGGATGATGGTGTCCAGAGTCTCCAGTCTCTTTCCTCCTTGTCCTGCTGCCAAATGACCCTGACTTCTCTCCCTCAGCCCTCCAATCTTTGCCTATAATTACCTCACCACCAAATATTCAGCAAGCACCAATGGTGAGGAGAACCATCACATCACCATCTCATCTAAATATATGTATATAGAGACATTATCTCACATCAAATGGGTAATTAGCCTTAAGTGCTCTGTTATCTGATTCAAACACATTTTTTTCAGAGTTCACTCTCTATAATCCCTCATCTCCTGATCTTTGTTTGGCTAAACTTCTTGAAAAGCTATTATTAGTAGATGTGCAAATATCTCTATTTTCTCTCTTCTCATTCTCTGCTTGATGATCTTAGAATTGGCCATTTGACCTCATCATTCTACTGAAACTGCTTCCTTCAAAGTTACCAGGGATCTAATTTCTCAATCCAATGGCCTTATCTTAATCTTCATTTTCCTTGACCATTTTACAGCCTGTGAAACTGGGGATGACTCTGCCTACAGTTTTCAGACATCACTTTCTTCTGTTTCTCCTCCTACTTATCTGACCATTCATTCTCAGAATCCTTTACTGTATTCTTTTCCAGATCATAACATCTAGTCACTGGCTCACAAAGTTCTATCCTAGGCTATCTTATACCTGATAAGACTATTCCTATTTTACTAGAAGATTATTTTAGCCCCCATGGGTTTTAATGGATTTAATATGTATGCTGTCCATTCTCAAATCTATCTATCCTATTCTAACCTCTCAATCGTCTTCAACTGGCTTTTCGAAATCTTGAATTAAAATCCAGTAGACATCCTATATGTGCAAAAGGTAAATCACTATCCCCCTAAATTATCCCCCTTTATTCTTTAGAAAGCAATGCTCTTTTTCTAGTCCCTCAGGTTCACTACTGAAGTATTATCCTGGTTGTCTCATTATCTCTCACGCTCCATTTACTTTGTTACCAAGGCCTGTTGATTTTACCTTTAGAACATCTCTTCAATATATCCAGAGTAAAGATCTTCTGATACTCCCACCACTCTGATATAGATCCATATTACTCCATAACTGGACAATTACAGTAGCCTGTTGCCTGCTTGAATCTATCCTTCATTTAGTCACATAAAGTGATTTTCCTAAGGTGCAGGTCTGACCTTGTTAACCTCCTACTCATTAAACTCCAGTGCTCTGGCATGGAAATCAACATCCTCTATTGGTCATTCAAAATCCTTCATAGTGTAAGCCCTTCTTTCTTCCTTAGTCTAAAAAAGACTATATTATCCTACACCCTATGTACTCTTTGTAGTGAAGATCAGTGACAAGAGTCTCCTTACTGTTCCATGAATGAGGTACTGCATATATCAGCCATGGACATTTTTCTTCTGGCTGTCCCACAATTTTAAAAGTGCCCCAAATAAAAAGGAAACTGAGGGAAAATTTGCAAAGTCATCTATGACTTAATTTGCAAATCTAGCATTTGCATATCAAATCAGGCCACATGGCTTCTCTGAGGTTAGAAACAAGAAGTGGTTCATAGAACTGTTTAAAAAAAAGAAAAGTAAAAAAATGACAGAAATTTGTTTTTAACATGATTCAATTGTATAAGGCAGGTCACCTGATTGGTTAGTCTCTGCCATCCTTTCTTAATATTATGTCAGAAATCTCCAGGTGGTACTTTTTGTAATAAGAAAGTGTCCTGGGAAAGAGGTCAGTAATTAGTAGTTGCTCCCCATCTTCCATAGAAGGATTCATGACCTTAGACAGAAGGAAGAAGAAGAAGAAGAAGAAGAAGAAGAAGAAGAAGAAGAAGAAGAAGAAGAAGAAGAAGAAGAAGAAGAAGAAGAAGAAGAAGAAAGAAGACGAAGAAGAAGGAAGGAGGAAGAGGAGGAGGAAGAAGAAGAAGGAAGGAGACGGAAGAAGAAGAAGAAGAAGAAGAAGAGAAAGAAGAGGAGAAGGAAGAGGAAAAGGAAGAGAAGGAATATAATGGGCTGAAGCTCGAGTTGATGCACTGAGGTCCAAAGCACGTGAGGCTAAATATCAATTGGACCTATTCTATTAATATATGCTTGGAGAAAGAATGGCCCCGCCCATTCTCTGTGCAAATTTTGATGTGTTGTATAGGAAATGACATAGAGACGATTTAGGAAGGTGGAGAGAGAGAGGCAGAGAGGTTGCTGGTCTGGTTCTTGTGGCCATGGCTCTCACTTCCCCCTTCACCTCCACAAAGAATAAAGATCGAGGATTTTCCCTTAACCTGAATTCCTGATTCTGGATGATTTTAAAATATGCGGTCATCACAAAGGAAGAGGAAAAGGAAGAGGAGAAGGAGGAGGAAGATTCTGTTGCTTTGACCATCTATACTCAGATCTGGGACACAATCCTTAGTGACATTCCTAGGATGAACCACTAGCAAACCAGAGTTTGTGATCACAGTAGAACAGGGATCCTCTTTACAATTCCAGGGCAGAAAAAAAATACTTGTGCTTACTCAAAGACCAGAACATAAGCCAGGAGAGTAGTAAACATATCTCCTTAGATCATACTACTTTGGAAAAACTAAAAACTTACAGATGCCTAGAAGTATCTCTAAAAACAGTTATACAAAACCCAAAATTTGGGACATGGCATCTTCTGTGAAAGCATAGCCCTATTTTAACAAAATCAAAACTTCTACATCCAAAGTCTCCAAAAATGTATAAATTGGGTTCATGTAGAGGGCCACAGATAGTGAGGGAACTCTGGGTGAGGTATAAGACCCCTGACAATATCTGGTTTGGCTCCCCATCTCCCCTAGGGACTCTTGGCTTTCCTGAGAAGATGTGATTAAAACAGAGTGATACCAAGTGGCAAAGAGTCAACTGTGCACAATAGCAAGTTACTTATGTGATCCGGTTAGCATATGTGCAGTGTGCTATAGTTATATAAGGGTATTAGGGTATATAAGACTGATAGAATTTGGAATAAATGAACTCCATGTTTGAACATCCTGCCTCTTCACTCCTCTTCTAAGAACAAGGACTCAGGGTGGTAACAAGATCCTCTAGAGTCCGGACACAACAGGCTCAGGCCATGGAAAAGTTTAAAGAGGATTTAAAAATTCAAATACAAGATATAGAGGAAAATTGGGGAAAGAAATGAAAGTGATGCCAGAAAATCATGAAAAGGGGATCAATAGCTTGATAAAGGAAACACATTAAAATACTAAAGAAAGTAGTATCTTAATAAAACCAGACTAGGTCAAATGTAAAAGATGTACACAAAAGCCAATAATAAGAAGAATATAGAATTGACTAAAAGGAAAGAGAGGCACAAAAGTTCATTATAGAATAACTCATTTAAGAAGTCATATTGGACAAAAGGAAAAGGAGATACAAAAGATCACTGAGAAAAAAAAACAAAATAATAATAAAAAAAATTAGAAACCAATGTAAAATACCTCATTGGAACAACAACTGACTTGTAAAATATATGTTGAGAAGATAATTTAAATATACATATTGAATTACCTGAAATTTATGGTCAAAAAACGATTCTAGAAATCATTTTTCAAGAAATTATCAAGGAAAACTGTCCGGCCATACCAAAGAGGGTCCAATGAAAATTGAAAGAATCTAGCAATCATTTACTTAAAGAGATCCCCAAATGAAAATATTATATTTTTATATAATTATATTATATATAGGATATATATATATTATATATAATAGGATATTTACATATATAGGAATTATATACACATTATACACATACACATACACACACACATATATATATGTATGTGTATATATATATATATATATATATATATATATAATTCGTATATAGGAATATATAGGAATTCCTATATATATATAGAAATATTATAGCTAAATTTCAGAATTTTCAGGTCAAGGAGAAAATATTGTAAACAACCAGAAAGAAACATTTCATGGAGTTTCTACATTATTGAGTTTCTACATTAAAGGATCAGAATGATTGGAATATAATATTTCAGAGAGCAAAGATAGTAGAATTATGACCAAGAATCATCTCCCAAGCACAATTGAGCATAGTCCTTCATGATAAAAATAGATATTCGATGAGATAGGGAACTTTTAAGCATTCTTGATAAAAAAAAAAGTCCCGAGCTAAATAGAAAATCTGACTTTCAAATACAGTTCTCAAGAGAAGCATTTAAAAAAAAAACATAAACAGGAAAGTTCATACGGAACTTAATATGGTTCAGTTGTTTGCATGGCTACATGGGAATGTGATACTTGTAACTCATTAGGTCAGTTAGGAGTACATATAGGCACAGGGCACAGGTGTGAGTTGAATATAAAGAAGTGAAATCATAAAATGAGATAATAGATGAGAAAGTATTATATTTGGAGACGGGAAAAGAGAGATAAAATGGAGTAAATTAGGTCATCAAAAAAAGACAAGGGAAAAAAAACTTTTACAGGGTAGGGGGGACTGAGTAACCTTACTTTCATCAGAATTGGCTCATAGAGGGAATAACATAAACATTCAATTGGTGTAGAAAACTATCTTCCTCTACAGGAAAGGAGGAGGGGGAGGGGATAAGATAATAGAAGAGAGGACAGCTTAGGGAAGGGTAGTCAGAAACAAAACACTTTTGAGGAGGGCCAGGGTGAAAGGTGGAAGAGATAGACAGACAGAGACAGAGACAGACAGAGACAGAGAGAGAAAGAGACAGAGAGGCAGAAGAGAAGAGAAGAGAAAACAAGAGAGGACAAGAGAAGACAAGAGACATGGGGAAATTTGATGATGGACAACTCAGTTTAGCAATAGTAATTTAAAAAAAAAATTGAAGCAAGTTTCTCTGGTAAAGGTCTCATTTCTCAAACAAATAGAAAATTGAGTCAGATTTATAAAAATCAAGAGACATTCCTCAATTAATAAATGATCAAAATGTATAAACAGTTTTTAGAGGAAGCAATAAAAATTACTTACTAATAGTATTGTGAAAAAATTTTCTAACTTCATGATTGGAAAGTGCAAATTAAAAGAATTTACTGCTTTATACCTGTTAGAGTAGCTAATAGGACAGAAAAGGAAAACCAGTCAAAAGAATGTGGGAAAAAATGAGGCATGAACTAATTCAACTATTCTGTAGAGCCCAACAATTAAACTGTGTTATTACCCTATACAGTGACTAATAACTGAATGTGGATATTATAAAATTATGATTATCAGTGAAAGTTTGATTTGCATACTTATTTTATATGCATATATGCCCAGGGTTGTGTATCAGTTTCTCAGGTGAAAGGGAATTGCAAGTGAAAAAAAAATTTTAAATCTTGCTGTTGAGTAAATTGGAATTATGTTCAAAGGGCCATAAATACATACATACCCTTTGACCTAGCAATATTCTGTATCCCAAAGGAGATACAAAACAAAAAGGAAGAGGACCTATAGTACCAAAAATATTTATAGCAAATCTTTTCTGGAGGCAAAGAAGTGGAAATGAAGGGGATACCTATTAATTGGGGAATAATTGAACAAATTGTGATTTGTAATTATGATGGAATACTTTGTACTATAAAAAATGATGAGTAGGATGCTTTCAGAAAAATTTGGAAAGATTTCCAAGAGCAGATGAAAAGTGAAATGAAGTCTGTTCAAAGTGACAGCAATATTGTAATAAGATGATCAGTTGTAAATGACTTAACTATTCTCAACAACATGATAGTCCAAGACAACTCTGAAGGACTTATGATGAAAAATGTTATCTATCCTCAGAGAAAGAACTGAAGATATCTGAAGCATCCTTTTTTTTTCCACTTTATTTTTCTTGAAGTTTTTTTGCCTTTGTTTTCTCTGATAACATGACTTTTATCATAATGTTTTGCATGACTACATATGTATAACCTCTACTGAGTTGTTTGCCTTCTCAGTGAGGGGGAGTGGGATGAGGAGGGAGCAAGGGTCAAATTTTGAACTCAAAGTTTTAAAGTCAATCTTAAAAATTGTTTTTGTGTTACTGGGAAAAATAAAATACTTAATAAATTTATTTTTTTTTAAATAGCACTGTGTTAGGCATTGGGAGAAAATTATGTGGTCCTCACCCTCAATGAGTTTACAGTCTTTCTGGGGGTAATGCATCAGTAGAACAACTCTGATATCATCTTGAATTTATCAATATGGTTATTCTTGTTAATAATATGAACCAAAATACATTCATTGTCTCATATGAGTGACTTTTTTTCTTTGCTCTTTTATGAATACTTGTTGAAACATCTCTCCAACATAATGAAAACTCTTCTATGGAATCTTTAATAATAAAAGACTTCTGGCTTAGATCATAGAAAAAGGGGAACCAGAACAGTAAATTGTCGCTCAACAAGAAAAAAGAGCACACATGAATCAATAAACATTTATTAATAGCCTACTATGTGTCAGGTACTTTGCTAAGCATAGGGGATATCTAAAGGAGCAAAAGAATGTTGTCCTGAAAATCTAAAGAGAAGAGAACATCAAAGAAGGGAAAGTGATTGACAGTATCAAAGAATGTAGAAGTGTTAGAAGAAATGGGGATTAAGTAAAGACCATTAGATTTATCAATTCAAAGTTCATTAGTAACTTTGAAGAAAAATTTCAGTACAATGATAAGGTCAAGAAGCTAATTATAATGGGTTAGTAAGAGCTAGAGAAAAATGAAAGCATCTAATGTAGATGGCCTTGTTGAGGAGTTTAGATACAAAGAGCTGAAGAGATAAGATTTAATAAGGATGAAAGACTCACATAAGGGTTTTTTTCATGATGTAGCTGTGTTTGTAAGTTTGTTATATGAAAAAATAGGAAAAGATTGAAAATAAATGAAAGAGTGAGTACAACAGAGTGGGTAATCTCTTGCTGTGCAGAATTTGAATTCAATTTCCAAAGAACCTTTGTCTTGAGTAATCACTAGCCTTTGGAGAGATGAGGACCTTTGACTGTTTTGCTTCCCATTTCATATTGTATATTCCTTCCAATCAGAATATGAGTAAACACAGTACTGAAAAGGGTTGTTAGAGGCTGTGTCATCATGGGGAACCAAATTGTAGCAAGAACTAATAGAAGCAGTGGGAGAAGAAAAGTTTTAAGATGAAGAAAAGCTTGTTACCCATAGAATAGGTATTTCAGAGGTCTCAGTGGAAGAATTTGGTGAAGTTATTATGCTGGAAGTTTTCATTAAGAGAATTGACTTCAGAGTGACTGGATTGTAAAGAATATGATCAGGTATGAGAATGTTCATCACTGGGTAGAAGGCATGACTCCTCTTCCCAAAGGAAGAAAACCAGGTTGGAAGGCAAGTAAAATAAGAAATGAGAGTCACACAATCAAATGGCCGGAAAGAAACACTAATTAACACAACCTCCTTCTAAAGGCTAGAGATTAGATAAGACAAGGTACACTTGGAAATTGAATCCAATCTGCACAACAGGAGAAAGAAAACCCATTTCCCACCAACTTTATGTTTCCTCTTCCTTCAAAAGATGGGTACCATAGGAAATGAGAGACCTAAGGTTACAAGAAATGAAAGCCACCAGGCATGCAATCTGAGGAACTGTAAATAAAAGGGAGGAAAAAAACAAATAAGTATTTATAATACACTTAGTATGTGCAAAATATTGTATCAAGCACTTTGCAGATATTATATATCTTGATATTCACAACAACTATTAGGAGTAGAGACTATTTTTGTCCCATTTTTAGTTGAGGAAACTGAGGTTGACAAACGTTAAGTGACTTACCCAGGGTCTCACAACTAGTCAGAAGCTGAATTTTATTTTAGGTCTTAACTGATTCCAATCTACCTAATGTAGAATAATTGTATAACCAAGTTTTCTGGAAAAATTACTAGAATTATACAGATGTCAGATAAATTTATCTAGAAAATCCTTGCCAAGAAGCATAGGACATGGAAACATCCTAATGTTTGGTCCTGGAAAAAATAAATGACAAAAAAAAAAAAACCCTAAGAAAAAAGATTGCCATGGATTGTGGTCGAGTCTGAAAAAAAAAACACACATGAGAAAGGCAACAATGAACTTTGGCCTTTGATGCAACCTCTTGGAGTGCTAATATTTGACTTCATATCATATTCCAAGACAAGGTCAAAATTTATAAATGATTATTTAAATATAAAGGATAATATTATAAACTAATTAGATCAACTTGGAAAATTATAACTGTTAGATCAATGGACAAAGGAAGAGTTTATGTACAAATAAGAGATAAAGAAGATTATGGAAAGTAAAATAAATAGTTTTGATTATATGAAATTCAAAAAAAAACATTTGCACAAACAAAAATAATGCAGCTAACAGAAGAAAAGTTGGAAATTGGGGGAAATGGTTACAAGTTTCTTGATTAAACCTTATTTCTCAAATATACTGAGTCATATTCATAAAAAGAGTTATCCCACAGTTGATAGTCAAAAGATATGAATAAGTAGTTTTCAGAGAAAGAAATCAAAGCTATCAATAATCACACGAAAAAATTCTCTAATTACCACTGACTAGAAAAAGACAAATTAAAAAAAATCTGAGATATCATCTCAAATTTATGGCTAACATGACAGAAAAGGAAAATGTAAAATGGCAAAGAGGATGTGGAGAACTTGGGGACACTAATGCACTATTGGTGGAATTCTAAATTGGTCCAACCATCATGGAGAACAAATTGGAATCACTCCTAAAATGCTATAAAATTCTTCATTTCTTTTTATCTAATAATATCTCTATTAGGTCTGCCAAAGAGATTAAAGAAAAGGTGAAGGGGCTTATTTGTGCAAAAATATTTATAGTAGCTCTCTTTGTAGTGGTAAAGACTAAGAAATTTATAAAATTCTGATCAATTGGGAAATGGCTGAACAAGTTATGGTGTATGATTGTGATGGAATACCATTATGCTAAAAGAGATCATGACCAGTATGACTTCAGAAAAAAACCTGGGAAGATATAGATGAATACATGCAAATTAAAGTGAGCAGTCAGAAAAATGCTCTATACAGAAACTAATATTGTAAGGACTATCAACTGAAAGACTTAGCCATTCTAATCAAAACAATGATCCAAGACAATTCCATAGAATCCATGATGGTAAATATTTTCTATTTCTATAGAGAAAATGAACAAACTCTGAATGTAGATTAAAGCATACTTTTAAAAAATTACTTTGTTTTTACTTTATTAATATTATTTACTTATTTTATGTTTCATTTTATCTTCTTTTGCAAGATGGATAATATAAAAGTATTTTTTGCATGACCTAACATGTATAATTGAAATCAAATTATTTGCCTTCTCAAGGAAGAGTGACCATTGTGAGAGGATAAAATTTAGAAATTTAAAATTACAAAAAATGTTTTTTTTAGGCATATATCTGGGAAATAAGAAAGAATTAAACGTAAATAAAAAAGCAAACAAAGACTCAGGAGTAAGAAGGATTGCTAAGGTCATGGTTACACAGAAGCTAGACTAAACTCAAGATTCCTGGATACTAGTAAGGGACTATACTATTTTGGTCATTTACTTTTTTAAGTGTTTGAATTCACTATTTTGGTAGTATAACAAATGCATTTTTTTCTGTAAATTAGGGAAACAAGAGATGTCAAGGATCACAGATGGAAACTTAAAATAGTTTTCTTAAAAAATACACACATGCATACTCATTGAAACTGAAGATTTATTAGTTTCAATGTTACATAATGGAAACCTTGTCATAAATTCATTTCACATGTCCTATCAGCAAAACATTGCAAGCATATGGTATGTTTGTTTCTAAGTTCAGTGTATTCTCTTACAGTGGCTATAAGAACTCTTCATATTAGTGTAAAGAATGTAGGATTTGGACTTAGAAGATCTTGTTCTGAATCCTAGATTTATATCTAAGTATCTAGAGGACCTAAGTAAAAACATTTATTGGATCTGTTTGATTTTCTCCATGTATTTTGTGGTGTTGGAGGGAATGGGGGGTGAGGTTCTTTCCTAATCTAAAATTATACATATATATTTACACACATATATATATTTCTCTGTGGGTGTATTACTATGGAAACATTTTTAGCTCTGGAGTGAAAGGATTTGGGTTCAAATCCTACCTGTTTATTACTTGTGAGACCTTATGCCAATAACTTAAACTTTCTTGTCTCAGTTTCCTCATTTGAAGATTTATTAGTTTTTGAAAGGCTGAACTATATAGCTTCTAAGGTCACTTCTAGTTCTCAATTTATACTTCCTACTTTAGTTGTCAGAGATAGAGCATAATGTATGTTTAATCTGAATTCCACATTACAGTCCTTTAGATAAGTGACACTGAATAGCAACAATTCTCTTTCCTGTACCAATTATTCTCTTCTACAAATTAGACCTGTCAAAGTTATTTAGTAGTTGAACATACATTTAATGATCATTTATTTAGCACCTACTTATGTGTCAGGCACTATGCTAAGCACTGAGGACACAAAGAAAGACAAAAGGTAGTTATTTCTCTCAAAGATTTCCTGTTCTAATGGAGGAACTAGCACACAACAGTCATGAAATGTACTTATGTGTGCATTGTGTAAAATTTGTATGTGTAAAAAAAATGGGGCTTGTCTCAAAAGGAAGGCACTAAAATCAAGGAGGATTGTGGAAGAATTCTTGGAGTAAGTAAGTCTTCTTTAGCTGAACCTTGAAGGAAGAGTGGATGACAGACAACAAAAATACCTAGAGCTAGGAAATGAAATGTTGTCTTGAAAGAATAACAGGGAGACCAATGTCACTAGATTACAAAATACATGGATGTGATTAGGAAATAAGAAGATTAAAAATATAAGAGAGGAGCAAATTATGAAGAGCTTTGAATGTCAGATGAAGAATTTTATATTTTGTACTGAAAGTGACAGGGAGACACTGGAATTTATTGACTAGGAGTGACATGGTCAGACATACTTTTTAAAGACCAATTCACCAATGGAATGGAGGCCTGATTGAAATGGGATGAAACTTGAGATAGAGAAATCAGCCAGAAGGCTATTGCAGTAATACATTCACAGGAAGAGAAAAGGTTCTATATCAAGAAATTCAATGAAACAGGAGAAAAGAAACCATATAGAAGAAATAGTGTGAAAATAGAAATGGCAAAACATAAAAATAGAGTGGACAGAGTGGACTCAGACAGACAGAAAGAGAGAGACAGACAGATAGAGACAGAGACAGACAGACAGACAGACAAAGGAGTGAAAGGTGCTACCTAAGTAGCAAGCCTGGGGGCTTGGGAAGATAGTGGTACCCTTAATAGTAATAATGAAGGTATTAAAGAGGGAGAATTTAAGGGGAAATGAGTAACTTTCAGATACATAGAGTTTAAGATATTTGTGAGGAATCAAGTTTAAGATGTTCAATAACTAAAAATTCAAGACAAGATGAGGAGAGAAGTTAGGTAGAACAAATCAATCTGAGAATCATTGATAGAAAGGTGATAACTAAATTGACAGGAGTTGATGAAACCATTAATTGGGACAATATAAAAGGGAGGAGAAAAGGCCTAGGATAGAATCTTAGAAGGACATTTACAATCAATGGTAATGACCTTGCTGGAGATAAGGAGAACAAGAAAGGTAGGAAGAGAACAAGGGGAGAAGAGTATTACAGAAAACTAGTGACAAGAAAGAAGCAAGAAGAAGGTAATCAAAAATATCAAAGGCTGCAGAGAGATAGATGGAGATTAAGAAGAAGTCCTTGAATTTAGCAGTGTACATATTTCATTAGTAACTAAGATAGTTTCAGATAGTTTCAGAAGGATAATTAGACATGAAGTCAGAAACTTAAGAAGAGAGTGAGAGGAAAGGAAATGAAAGCATCAGAATGAAGGGAGACATAAACATGTGTAGGAAATAAGAAAACAATCTAAAGAGAGGGTACATGAGGGATGGATACATAAGGGATGAAGATACATGAGGAAGGAATCGATAAAGGGGGAAATTAACAGGAGAAGGGATAGAATGGGATTGCTTGTGAAAATAGAGAGGTTTGCTTTGGTGAGGAGATAAGCCACTTTTTTATGTGAAGGAGAATGAAGGAAGAGATAATAACTGATCACATTTGAGTAATTTTAAATGAGGAGAAGAGGGAGTTTTCAGAAAATAGTTCCATTTTTTTCAGTGAAATATGAGGTAAGGTTCTCAGTTGAAATTAGTCAGGGTAGGGAAGAGGAAGGAAAGACATGAGAGTTTGGAAAAGGCATGATCTTATAGAGTGTTAGTTATGGAATCAGGAATACTTTAGGTCAAATTCTGCCTCTGACACTGTGATATGTCCATATCTCCCCATTCTGCAAAATACTTGAATTAATCTATGTGTTCCAACTAGCTATCATTCCAAATCTCTCTTTCCTGCTATGGAAAAAACTGGGCATCTACAATTAATGCTTACTCTTACTTTTCTCTCTCACTCTTCTCTTAACTCTTTGAGCTGCATGTTTCATCATCTATAGAACAAGTACATGTTAGCAATAGATTTACCAAAAAGGTACTTTACAAACCTTTTTCACTATTTTGTTCTTTCTGATTTCAGTATCTTTTTGAAAATATAAAACACAGAAATGAACATGATACTTAATATCCAGTCTGACTAGGACAAAAGAGACTGTGGATCTGAATACTCTTCTATCCCACCTACATGTAGCCACTCCCTTTTTTATGTCTTTTACTTCACTCAGGATGTTAAATGGGGGCAGGAAGCCAAAAACCCTGCGTGCCAAGGAACTCTGGGCCGAATGACTCAGTAGAAGGGACAAATGTAGACCCTTGTTTTGGGGACTCTAGGGAGTTGATCAAGGAAACAAGACATAATCCAGCTGGCCTTTGGGGGATTTTAGGAGACAGCTGCAAAGCCCACAGACCAAATATCTGTGCTTTCAGAATCAATTGGCAGGCCCAGAAAATGTCAGGGGATGGTTCCAGAGCCACATCATGCCTATATATAACAAAGGAAATGTGAAGTCTGTAACCAACCCCTCATGAAATAAGATTTGTCTTCTGTGATTTGGAGAATGACTTGGTTGAAGTACATTTGAGGAATTATTCGAAATATCTTGGTGACATGTGCCAGTATGAAAAACACCCATTTTCCTTCATTTTTTGGAAGGAAGAAAATAGGATAACCCACTAGTTCAGGAATTATGTAGAGATGTGCCTGATCCACTGTCCTGAAATTCTATCTGTAATCAAATGCCTTCCTGATTAGCAAAGAATGAATTTGGTATTATGAGAAGGACAAATGATCTTTGAGATAGAGAACCTATATGTTATAATTCCAATTTATAAAGGTTTAGGGAAGGAAAGATGCAGCTTTATTCTGAAATCATGAGGGAGTCAGACAGCTTGGTGTGGGATCTAGAATCACTCTGGTTATACCAGGTCTGGATAATTTTAAATATCTTAGGAACAATCCATTCCAAGCCTGGGTAATTATGTTTTATTTTCTATTCTATTGCCCTTTTTTGGTGTATTATGTCTGACTTCACACACACACACACACACACACACACACACACACACATATTCTTTCCTCTTATAAATAAATCGTAGGGAACAAAATCCTATGATGTAGAGTATATAACAAAAGGCAAAAGAGAGAGAGGATGCTTCAGTAGAGATTCTAGGGACAAAGGGAAAGAGACAGCAATTAGCCTCAGGGTGCAGTAGATCAGTAGATCTCAGTAACTACAGTAAACTTGGTCCTTGATCCAGGAATTAGAGATCTGCAAATAGAAAGAAAATAGTGAGCAAGAAAACCATGGGGGCCAAAGGAAAGGTCACATGAAGTAGATCTGAAGAAAAACTGAAATCAGAGGAAATAGACTTTAGCTAAGTAGAGTCCAAGGTTCTGGTTGGAAGTCTTTATGAACTATAAGGTACCAGATGATCTCAGTTTTTGCCTGGTTTCCTTCCCCATATCTTTCTAAATAAACACTATTTCCAGGAATTCAAGATAACTTTAGATATTGGAAGATGCACAATGAGCTAAGAATTTGGGGGAAAATAATTATATTAGAATTGATTATATTTTCTTACATTTGGACTTAAAGAGAATTTTGTAAATCATTAAGTATACTCCCCATACCTCTTTTCTGTATAAAAAAGGATTGATAACTTTCTCTGTTTTGCATGACTAGCAAGAATCTGATGGAGGATTCAAACCCAGATTTATCCAAGTCAATTTGAGTGTTTTTCCCATTTTAGCTCACTGGCTAGACTTGACATCAAGAAATAAGAGGTCAAGTTCCAGCTATTAAACAGTTCAAGTACAATCTCCACGCTTTAAATTGACCATCTCAAAAGGGAGGGACTTAGATTAAATGTTTAGAGTTCATTCAAATTCTCACTTACAGTGATCCTTGAGAGAAGGTTTATGTATGTGTGATCTGTCATAAGTACTTGCTGAAAGTTAGAAGACTGGGTTCTAGAAGATTGGATTTCCAGCTGTTGTTATCAGGACCAGTTGTCAGATTCTCTAGTTAAAGTAGAAATTAACTCATGACACCTCAGAAGAGAAACCACCAGCCAAGCATTGTCATACCCACTGCTGATAGGCTAATGACTTCACTAATAAAAGACTATTTCCTAAGGACCACACAACTCAGACAACATTCATTGAAGAGCAGGACTTTAAAATAACATCATGCTATTCTTTGAATATGATAACAATACCACTTTGAAATGGTGACCAAAGATATGATCCCAAGGGGGTATATAGAGAAGCAATATTCCTTTTCATGTGGATACTGTCCACTGGCTCAAGTTAAAACATACCTTTGCTTCTTCCTGATGTATGATTCTTATTCACTGCTATCTCTAAACTTACCCAATGTACTTTTTTATTATAGTTTTTTATTTACAAAACATGTGCATAGGTAATTTTTCAACATTGACCCTTGCAAAACCTTCTGTTCCAACTTTTCCTCTCCTTTCCCCCACCCCCCCCCTAGATGGCAGGAAATCCAATACACGTTAAATATGTTAAAGTATTTGTTAAATCCAATATATGTATACATATTTATAAAGTTATCTTTCTGCACAAGAAAAATCGGATCTACAGAAACTAGGCATTGATCCATACTTAATGCCGTACACCAAGATAAGGTCAAAATGGGTTCATGACCTAGGCATAAAGAATGAAATTATTAATAAATTAGAGGAACACAGGATAGTTTACCTCTCAGACCTGTAGAAGGGGAAGGTCTTTATGACCAAAGCAGAACCAGAGATCATTACTGATCACAAAATAGAAAATTTCGATTATACCAAACTGAAAAGTTTTTGTACAAACAAAACTAATGCAGACAAGATTAGAAGGGAAGCAATAAACTGGGAAAATATTTTTACAGTCAAAGGTTCTGATAAAGGCCTCATTTCCAAAATATATAGAGAATTAACTCTAATTTATAAAAATCAAGCTCATTCTCCAATTGAAAATGGTCAAAGGATATGAACAGACAATTCTCAGATGAAGAAACTGAAACTATTTCTAGTCATATGAAAAGATGCTCCAAGTCATTATTAATCAGAGAAATGCAAATTAAGACAACTCTAAGATACACTACACACCTGTCAGATTGGCTAAGATGACAGGAAAAATAATGATGATTGTTGGAGGGGATGCGGAAAACTGGGACATTGATGCATTGTTGGTGGAGTTGTGAACGAATCCAACCATTTTGGAGAGTAGTTTGGAACTATGCTCAAAAAGTTATCAAACTGTGCATACCCTTTGATCCAGCAGTGTTACTACTGGGCTTATATCCCAAAGAGATTATAAAGAAGGGAAAGGGACCTGTATGTGCACGAATGTTTGTGGCAGCCCTTTTTGTAGTGGCTAAAAACTGAAACTGAATGGATGTCCATCAGTTGAGAATGATTGAATAAATTGTGGTATATGAAAATTATGGAATATTACTGTTCTGTAAGAAATGACCAACAGGATAATTTCAGAAAGGCCTGGAGAGACTTACATGAACTGATGCTGAGTGAAATGAGCAGGACCAGGAGATCATTATATACTTCAACAACAATACTATATGATGACCAGTTCTGATCGATCAGGCCATCCTCAGCAACGAGATCAACCAAATCATTTCTAATGGAGCAGTAATGAACTGAACTAGCTATGCACAGAAAAAGAACTCTGGGAGATGACTAAAAACCATTACATTGAATTCCCAATCCCTATATTTATGCACACCTGCATTTTGATTTCCTTCACAAGCTAATTGTACAATATTTCAGAGTCTGATTCTTTTTCTACAGCAAAATAACGTTTTGGTCAGGTATACTTATTGTGTATCTAATTTATATTTTAATATATTTAACATCTACTGGTCATCCTGCCATCTAGGGGAGGGGTTGGGGGGGGAAGAGGTGAAAAATTGGAACAAGAGGTTTGGCAATTGTTAATGCTGTAAAGTTACCCATGTATATATCCTGTAAATAAAAGGCTATTAAATTTAAAAAAAAAATAAAGAGTTCAGTCATAAAAAAAAGAAAAATCGGATCTAGAAATAAAGAAAAAACCTGAGAAGGAAAACAAAAATTCAAGCAAACAATAACAGAAGAGTGGAAATGCTATGTTTTAGTCCACCCTCATTTCCCATAATTCTTTCTCTGGGTGTAGCTGACTCTCTTCATTACTAAACAATTGAAACTAGTTTGAATCATTTCATTGTTGAAGACAGCCACATCCATCAGAATTGATCATCGTATAACTTTGTTGTTGCTGTATATAATGATCTTCTGGTTCTGCTCATTTCAGTTAGCATCAATTCATATAAGTCTCTCCAGGCCTCTCTGAAGTCATTCTGTTATTCATTTCTTACAGAACAATAATATTTCATAACATTCATATACCACAATTTATTCAGCCATACTCCAATTGATGGGCATCCACTAAGTTTCCAGTTTCTAGCCACTACAAAAAGGGTTCACACAAACATTTTTGCACATGCAGGTCCCTTTCCCTTCTTTAAGACATGTTTGGGATATAAGGCCAGTAGAAACACTGCTGGGTTAAAGGATATGCACAGTTTGATAACTTTTTGAGCATAGTTCCAAATTGCTCTCCAGAATGGTTGGATTTGTTCACAATTTCACTAACAATGTATCAGTGTCCAAGTTTTCCCATATCCCCTCCAACATTCATCATTATCTTTTCCTCTCATTTTAGCCAATCTAAGAAGTGTATAGTGATATCTCAGAGATGTCTTAATTTGCAGTTCTCTTATCAATAGTGATTTGGAGCACTTTTCCATATTATTATATATCTGAAAATTGTCTGTTCATATCCTGTGGTGTTTTTCTTCTTTAAATATAAAAGATGAGATGGTTCTCTCTGAGGAAGAGCAGGTTTCTCAGGGAGGTTTTCTGGAGGCAGCCTTAGTTTCAGTTTCAAGTAATAATCACCCAAAATGTAGCCAGCTGGTAAAAATACAAACGTTTATTTTCTCCTTCCAAAATAGCCCAGTTAGTTGAGGCCTATCTCTCTGCTTGGTTGCAAGAGCTCTTGCAGCTTGTCCCTTGCTTCTGCCTCTGCTTTCTTCAGCCTCCAGCCAGCACAAAGATGGAAGATGAAAATGAATCTCTCTTGCCTCCGAGAAAGGGTTTGTGGGCTTCCTCCCAGAATGCTCCTCTCTGACCCCAGTCAATTTTCCGAAGTAAGACCCTCAAGTGGCTCACTGAAGCTCTATTTATGCTCCTTCTCCGAGAGTGGGATTGTGGGATATCTCCCAGTATGCTTTCCGGCCCTAAGAGCTTCAAGGGAGGTGTGAATTCAGATATCTCATCCTAAATCCTGAAGTCTCCCAAATGTGTGAACTCCATTGAGTACTTAAATACTTATGAGCTCTCTAAAGGTATGAACACAAGCATTATTGTCTATCAGTATTAGCAACTTATCACCTTGTAAGCATTCTCTCTGAGGTGTGAACCAATAAGCATTGTATCAATTCCATTGAGTTAACACTAGGATTCTGACATCTCCCTTGACTTTTCACCTTGCTTCAAGTTGAGTTGACACTAGGATTCCAACAATATCCTTTAACTATTTATCAATTGGAGAATGGCTTAATTTCTTATAAATTTCATTCAATGTTCTATATATTTTAGAAATGAAGCCTTTATCAGAACCTTTAACTGTAAAAATGTTTTCCCAGTTTATTGCTTTCCTTATAATTTCAAATGCTTTAGTTTTGTTTGTACAATTTTTTTTAACTTAATATAATCAAAATTATCTATTTTGTGATCAATAATGATCTCTAGTTCTTCTTTGGTCACAAATTCCTTCCTTCTCCACAGATCTGAGAGGTAAACTATCCTATATTCTTCTAATTTATTTATAATCTTATTCTGTATGTTTAGATTTTGAACCCATTTTGACCTTATCTTGGTATATGATGTTAAGATCAATGCCTAGTTTCTGCCATACTAGTTTTCAATTTTCTCAGCAGTTTTTGTCAAATAGTGAATTCTTGTTTCAAAAGCTTGAGGTTTGGGGTCCAAAGTGCTTTTATTTTCACATTTCTTTTCATATTTTGTTCATGCCAGTATAGCATGTAAGCTTTCCAGATATGATCTTCTGCTATTGCTACATTAGATTGTCATTGTAGAAGTTATGTGCTGTTGGGTATATAAGAAGAAAAAAAGTAATACTTCTCTGTATGACCTTTTGAAACTTACAGATCTTGCCATATACTTTAAAAGAGCTGTGATTTCATTGGAGAAGGTATTCCTTTCAGAAATTAGCAACTTCAATTCTTTTGACTATGGGCCTTGTATTTTTTTGTACTATACCACAGTGCCTCCCATTTGATAAAGATGCATATAACTTTTCTTCATCCACCTAAAATCAGAGCATCCAAACACCTGGGCATGTAAATATCCCCATGGAGCCAGGAGGACCAGAAAGCATTCAACTAAAATTTGATATTGGACTCTAAGTGTCATGATAGGAATAAAACCACGCTCCTTATTTTGAAGGAACTAAGTCTGTCACAGAAGAAGATTAATTCTATTCAGTGTTTAAGAAATTTGATAGAGGATTAAACTCTAGAGGGGTAAGTATAAGATAGCAGAAACAGGACTTGACTGGAATGCCAAGATTCAGAAGACTTGGCGACTTGGAATTTCACTTTAGGGATATTCAGGTTTTCCATTTATAAGACAGATAGATTAGATAGACAGATAGATACATAGGGATACATAGATGGGTGGATGGATGATGGACAAATATATAAACAAATACAATTTGTTGATTTTGCTATTGTTTAGTTGTTCAGTGATGGTCTTCTTTTTATGACCTCATTTGAGGTTTTCTTAGCAAAGACACGAGAATAGTTTGCTTTTCCTTTTCCATCTTATTGTATTAATAAGGAACTGAGGCACAGGCTTTTACAGGAAAAAAAATTTGTAAACTGTGCAACCTCACCTTGACGTTAACTATTATAAGAATCTATAATGCCTTCCATTTTTATAGGATGTTACAATTTTTTAAGTACCTTCCCATGCAGTTGTTTATCTCATCCTCACCATAACATTGTAATACATGCAAACAAGAATTGTGGTAGAATTGTAGTAGATAGAGAATATGAATTTCAAAGAGGTGAAGTTGTTCGTTTAAGATTTCAAAGTTAGTATGTGGGAAAACTGGAAATCCTTCATGGCAACATGGGAGCTCAAGAGAATCAGCATTTTATAGAAAAAAATTGATTCCAGTCATTTAAAAATACAACATCATAAAAAATCTATTGCACAAAAGACCTGAGTTAGGTGCTAGAGATACAAAAAAGAGCAAAACCAATTCTGAAACTTATTTTCTTTGTATTCCATGTACTTAATTCATCATCTGACATATAATAAGTAAAAAAGCCATTATTGGTGTGACTTAGTATATGTATCATTTGACCAGATAGGAATTACATAAGATAGAGTTTTATAGACAATGGGAAAACCTAGGAAATATTATGCAACAAAATCTGAATAGAAAGAGATGCTGTTCAGTTAGGGAAATCAGAGAATGCTTCAAACAAGAGATATAGATTATCTTCAAAGAAAAACAGAAAAAGATATTGGCATATATTAAATTTTTTAATCTGAAGTTGAATTTCTCATCTTAATCTTAACCGTTATATGGTTTCAAGTTCAGTTTAAGTAACAAATGTATTCTTTTTATCTTGATATTCCTGCATATTTTGAGTTTAATATGGAGATAATTTTAAGTTCAAATCCTCATCAACTGCCTTCTCTATGATTCATAAGTTACCATAAATAAAAAAGCATATTATTTGTGACAGAATAGAAAAGCAAATAACCAGGAAAAATCTAAGAAATAGAATCATTTTCAGTGTTACTTCTCCTCCTCCTCAACACAAACAAATAAACTATTTTTCAGAATCACAAGCAAGCATAGGAAAGCTCAAGGTCTCCTCTTCAAATCAATCTCAAAAAATATACTTTTAGATGAGGGAGATTTTAGACTTTGGCAGTATCACAATCAGAGCAAGTGGAAAACTTATTCTGCATGACTCTTTACATTTACATCACCCAGTAATCATTGGAGCTATTGAAACATCCTGGCTTCTCAGCACTTGGGTCTTTTCACCCAAGAATATCCTTCTGTTATTCCATCCTCCTTCTGCCATTCCATCTTTCTTCTGCCATTGGAAAATTCTTCATGGGGTCTTCATTTTGCCTTAGGATAACCAATAATTATTACTCTCCTGAGTGTACTTTTGACTTTCCAGACTTCAATACTGCACCTTCTACTAGACACCTTTATTTCCCTTGTCCCTACCACTACATTACAATTCTGCTTTCTTGTTATGTGTCATCTTCTTCCATTATAATATAAGATCCTCTAATTTTCTCTTTATTAGTGCATTAGGTCATGATATTAAGCGTTTAATAAATGCTTGTTCCCTTGTCTTGCCTTGTTGCCAGCAGGCCATTGGGATGTTCTACTTCATACTCTTTCTATTCCTTTACAATGTTGGAATCTTAGTTTTCATTTCTGGGCAGGCTGTTTCTAGAGCCTCTATAACCTAAATTTCCACTCTCATTTAGATTCATAACCCTACTGTTCCTACTGCTACCACTCAAAAGAAATGTCACCATTATTTTGTAGCAAGATCACTTGGTCCAATGGTGGGGGCAACACAAATTTTACTCTTCTATTAGTAAGTTTCATAGAAACTTGTCTTCCCTCTCTCACCATCCCTCTCCCACTGCAAGTAATATGGTGGCACCTAAGATTCACTTAGTAAACTAAAATTTTTCCAGATTTCTCTTCCCCTGTGAAGTTTCAATCTTTACTTCTAGCTGATCCAAAGCTACTGAATTCCACTCATGTTTTCCCTATCTCTGAATGCAGATAATATATTTCCTACATAGTTAGAAATATTACTGAGTCTTTGAAGCTTGACATAAATATTTGTATCATATTCTATTTTCCCCTTCCCATTGTTCTTGTCATCTCTTCCCTCCCCCTCTCCCAGCACACAAAGCTTTGGATCAAGTAAACTGATGATTCAGGGGCTTCTCTGGATTGACACTGGAAAAATTAGAATTAGAGAAGCAAAAAATACATAGAATTAATATAAGGGTCTGGAGCAAAATCTATTATGCTTCATCTGAAAGTAAAAAAGGCAGGGGTAGCAAAAGCCAAAAAAAAATTAAAAGGGATAAATAGGGAAACTAAATATTTCAAAAGGTACCACAGACAATGCAGTACTCTCATTATTAAACATA
The DNA here is from genome assembly GCF_902635505.1 of Sarcophilus harrisii. Taxonomy (NCBI): domain Eukaryota; kingdom Metazoa; phylum Chordata; class Mammalia; order Dasyuromorphia; family Dasyuridae; genus Sarcophilus; species Sarcophilus harrisii. The sequence continues at coordinate 60,850,309 of NC_045427.1, read as the reverse complement.
TATTCATCAAATAGCGGAACTATTCAATAAAACTATACTAGGACCTCAGCTTTCCTCTCTTAGAGCTACATAAATTAAATTACACAAATAATAAAAAAGAAGTTAAGGAAATAAATAGAATATTAAAAATGTTAGATATGATAGAACAGAGATTGAGATTTGAAGGAATATACCTTTTTCACAGCTATTTTTGACACCTTCATAAAACTGAGCATGTATTAGGGAATAAAAACCTAATAGCTCAATACAGAAAAGCAGAAAAAGTGAACACACCATAGATAAAAATTGAATTGGCAACTTAAAAATGAATGAATTAAAGAACATATCATAAAATTAACCATTTCATTAAAAATGGCAACAATGTGATACCAATCCAAAATTTGTGGGATGCAGTCAAACACTACTTACAGGACAATTATATTTCTAAATGTATACATGAATAAGAGCAAGAATAATATAACTAATGAATTTGGTATGCAACTTTAAAAAAGACCACATTAAAAAATTTCAATTAAATACCAAAGTGGAAATGCTGAAAATCAAAAGAGAGATTAATAGAATTTAAGCCAAAATTAAAATAAAAACAATGACCTAGTAAAGAAAACTCAGAATTTGTTCTATGGGGGAGAATAAATAAATAAATAATTGCTTACTTTGATAAATAGAAAAAAATAATCAAATTACCAGTATCAAAAATAAAAAAGGCAAATTAATCAACAGATGAAATTAAAACCATTATTGGGAGCAATTTTGCCCAAATACATGTTAGTAAAACTGATAATCTAAATGAAATGGATGAATATTTACAAAAAAAATGTAAGCCATTAAGATTAACAGAAGATGAAATAGATACTTAAATAAGCCTTTCTGAGAAAAATAAATTGAACAAGCCCTTAGTGAATTCCCTAAGAAACATTCCCAGGACCAGATGGATTTACAAGTTTATTCTACCAAACATTTAAGAAACAATTAATCCCAATACCATACAAAGGCTCAGGAGTCATACCAAGTCCCTTTTATCACACAAATATGGTTTTAATACCTAAACCAGGGAAAGCAAAACAAAGAAATTAAATTATCGACCAAATTTCTTAATGAATATCAATGCAAAATATTAAATAGAATATTAGCAAGGAGATTACAGTAATATATCACATTCTTTACAGGTGGGATTTATACCAGGAATTCAAAGCTGGTTCAGTATTAGGGAAACTATCACATTAGAGTCCACATCAATAATAAAAGCAATAAATAATATATGCTTATCTCAATATGTGAAGAAAAAAGTACTTGACAAAGTACAACCTTCATTTCTTTTAAAAACACTCAGTGAAGTTGATCTTTAAAATGATAAGAAATATCTATCTAAAACAAAGAGAAAACAGTATTTGTAATGGGTCTAAGATTGAACTGCATAGTAAAATCAGGGATGAAACAATGATATTAATTATCACTACTTTTATTCAATATTATACTGGAAATGCTAGCTGTAACAATGACAAACAAAAAAAAGAAAGTGAAAAATAAAATTACATCATGAGAATTCAAAATTATCTCCCTTTGAAAATGATATAATTGCTTACTTAGAAATCCCTAGAGAATCAACTTAAAAAAAACTAATTGAAATAATTCACAATATTTAAAATTTTTTTTCAATAGTATTTTATTTTCCCATGTGCATGCAAACATGATTTTCAACATTTATTTTTATATGACGTTGTATTCCAAATTTTTCTCTCTCCCTCCCTTACTTTCCCCCTTCCCAAGGTATCAAGTAATCTGATATAGGTTAAATACGTGGAATTCTTTTAAACGTATTTCCACATTTGTCTTGTTATGAAAAAAAATCAAACAAAAAGAGGAAAAACATGAGAAATAAAGAAAAAAGCAAGCAAGTAAAAAGCTGAAAATACTATTCTTCAATCCATATTCAGTCTCTATAGTTCTCTCTTTGAATGCAGATCACATTTTCCAATCCATCACCATTGGAATTGCATTGAATTACCAGATTATTCAGAAGAGTCAAGTTCATCACAGTTGGTTGTCACATAATTTTGTTGTTACTGTGTACAGTGTTCTCTTGGTTCTGCTCACTTCACTCAGCATCATTTCATCAAAGTCTCTCCAGGCTTTTCTGAAATCATCCTGCTGATCACATCTTACAGGATATAATATTCCATAACATTTATATACTATAACTTATTCAGCCATCAGTAGATGGGTATCTACTCAGTTACCAGTTCCTTGCTATTATAAAAAGTCCTATTTCAAACAGTTTTTCATATATGGGTTTTGTTTCTTCGTGTATGATCCTTTTGGGATATAAACCCACTAATGGCACTGCTGTACCAAAGGTTATGCACAGTTTTATAGCCCTTTGGACAGAGTTCCACATTGCTCTCAAGAATAGTTGGATCAATTCACAACTCCACCAACAATGCATTAGTGTCCCAACTTTCTCACATCCCCTCCAAATTTATTATTATCTTTTCCTGTAATCTTGGCCAATGTGATAGGCATGAAATGGTAACTCAGAGTTGTCTTAATTTATACAATTCACAACTTTAGCAACGTTTCAAGTTATAAAATAAATCCACAATATTTGATTGTATTTTTGTATAAACAAGACCAATATAGATAATATTAGAAGGAAAGCAGTAAACCAGAAAAAAAATTTACATCCAAGGGTTCTGATAAAAGTTTCATTTCTACAATATATATAAAATTTACTCAAATTTATAATATAACCCATTCTCCAATTGATAAATTGGATATGAATAGGATATGAATAGACAATTTTCAGATGAAGAAAACCATCTTTAGTCATGAAAACAAAATTATCTAAATCACTATTGATCAGGGAAATGCAAATTATGACAATTCTGTAAAGGAGATTAGAAAGAAGTTTGGCAGAAACTAGGCATCTCATACCATGTACCAAAATAAAGTCAAAATGGATGAATGATTTAGACATGAAAGGTAAGTAAATTAGTAGAGCTTAAAAAAATTAACCTGACAGAACTATGAATAATGGAAGTTTATGACAAGAGAAAGTCACAAAATATATGAATATATAGAATATATTAAATATGAATATAGAATATATGAAATCAAAAGGGATTTGCACAAATAAAACTAATATAGTCAAAATTAGAAGGAAAAAGGAAACTGGGGGAAAATGTAGCAAGTTTACATGATAAAGGTCTCATTTCTCAAATATATAGGGGACTGAGCCAAATTTATACACACATACACACATGCTCACACATAAACACACATACTATATAAAGAGTCAGTGCCTAGTTGATCAATGTCCAAATAATATTAATAGTTTTCAAAAGAAGAAATCAAAGCTGCCAAAAGCCACTTGAAAAAAAATGCTTTAAATCACTACCAATTAGAAAAAGTTGAATTAAACAACTTTCAGATATTTCTCTATATCCATCAGATTAGCTACTATGATAGCAAATGAAAATGAAAGATGCTAAAGGGGATGTATAAAAATTGGAACACTAGTTCACTTTTGGTGGGGTTATGAGCTAGTCCAACCATTTTGGAGAACAATTTATATTTACTACTCAAATGCTAATCAGTACATTTACTTTGACCTAGCAACATCACTACTAGTTCTATTTCCCAAACAGAGTAAAGAAAAGGGGAAAAGACATATTTGTAGAAAAAATGATAGCAACTCTTTTTGCAGTAACAAAGAATGAGAAATTGAAGGAACACCTATCAGTTAGGGAATGGCTGAATGAATTTTAGTCTGTAATTGTGGTAGAATACTATTATGCTTTAAGAAATGACAATCCACATTTGTTTTTGAAAGACACAGATGAAATCATGTGAAGTGAAGTAAACAGAACCAGGAGAATAGTATACACAATTACAGCGATTTTAAAAAGATGTTCAACTGCAACAGACAACTATTTTGATCAAGACAATGATCCAACACAATTCCACAAGACCCATGATAAAAATGTTATATACTTCTAGAAAGAGAGCAGATTAAGTCTGAATGCAGATTGGAGAATACTTCTTTTAATTTATTTTTGTTTATTTTTTGTCTCATATGGAAATATATTTTGAATAAATTCATATGGATAATCAACTTAAAATTATTTGCCTTCTCAAGGAGGGAGGGATAATGGAAGTTGTTAGTTTTCTGGCCACATCTTGATAAATATTCTAAATGAATATTGCAGGACATTATATCACAAAGGTTTCATGCCTCTGTTATCGTGAGTTTTTTAAATATAGTATAACCAAGTTATCATGAAATAATATTAGTTAAGTTCATTTTATGTGCAGTGATATGATATAGGTCCAGGCCAGGAGCCACTTTAATTCTCTTGGGATTGAAATTGTAATCATAATGTTAGGAATATGCCAGGTACTTGATGCTAGGATTAAGAACTATTCTGCTACTGAAACATCACCTGGTGGAATAAGTTTAGACCAATTTCCCTTCATGTGTAATCATTTACCTAGAGACTCTATTCTAATCCATTTGCTCCAACAAAGTATATAAGCTATCTCTTAACAGAAATGTCATTTTGTGGGGAATAGTTTTCCAGTGTCATTTGTGGAATCTCTGGAGTTTAGCAATATTTAGGACCTGGGAATTAAACTCAATATTGTTACCTCTAAATCTAAATCACTTATTTTTTTTTTTAGTTAACAAGCATTTATTTTCTTTCCATTATATCCCTCCCCTGGACTTCTTGAGAAGAAAGAAAACTGAAATGAACAAACAAAAAACTCCATGTAAGAAATAGAATTATATCTATTCTGACTAGAAATCTAAATGGTCTTCCTCTCCCAAATACACAAACACACATATTCATTTATCTCTCTGTCTCACTAGGTAAAACAGGTCATCTTTTGCCTCATTTCTTTCCTAGCCTTAATCACTGAATGGATGTTGCCTCAATCAAGCTGAGACCTGGGAGAGCTATTAACTCGTAACACCATGGTGTTCCACTGCATTCTCAGTTTTCCTGATCTATATATAGCTACTGGATCTAGATGGATCTAGAGGAGAAAGTGAGTTGAATGATTTTACAGACTCCTCCCTCACTTAAACCCTACTCACTTACAAGCCATGGCATCTCCTTTTTGATGTTATGGTCTTCTTAAAGAATGAAGGACAAACAACACCTACTATTTTTCATTACATATCATTTTTATATTCTATTTTCCAATACTTCTTTACTATTGGTTAGCAATGATTACTTTTTCCCCCTTAGAAATAGCTATACTGATAGAGAGTAAGAGGTAGTAAAAATAGATAATTCTTCATTTTAAATACAAAAAAAGGGAAAAAAAGATATTTGCTGGTGCAGCACAATTCTGATACTCTAAAGCTTCCAAAAGACATAGTTGTGGTTTGGAAGAAGTATTCAAACTGCTGCCCACATATCCCCACCCAACCCTGGCTGCCACAGTCTAGAACTTCTCCTTTTCAATTAGAAAATATAGTTCTTCGTGTTCAGGTTTAAGTCAAACAGAGGATTGTAAAGGATAGATTATTACTGAAACCCCAAACTTAGTTGAAGGCTCATGGCATTTGTGACCTCCAGTTTTTCCCACAAAGTATGTGCTTCAAAATTCTGCAATATTAGCCCCCCACAAAATCACTCTTTTTTATATGAGAGCTTGCCAAGATTACAAAAAACTCAGTCTTAAAGTATTCCATGGTGAGAATGTTTTAATATTGATTCTGCTGCTTTCTTAAGTATCTCATTTGGTTTCCCAGATTCTGTTTCCTTATCTGTAAAATAAAAGGAATGAAGAGATAAATTCAAAAGTTATTTCTATATTCTTTGCTCTACACTGTACTGTATACCTACTAGCTCTGACCTACTGTATTTTAAGGTCTCCTATTGTCCTGAGACCACATGAGAAATAACTCCCAAGAAAACTCAATCATTCTAAGGCACAAATAACTGATAAAAAGCTTAGTATTTAATTTCTTTCCCAAAAAGAATTAATATTTTATGAAGATTAATTAGGAAAGCAAAATAATTTCTATGTTATATTTATGGGGGGAAATATTTAGAAATCATTTAAGTGTCTGGAGTCTTCCCATGGAGGCAATGAATGACAGGTGAGTCTTCTAAGATTCCAAAATCATATTAAGCAGAACAGAAATAAGCATTTCAGTAATGGAAAGGGTCTCTAAGATCATCTAGTCTAATGGCTACATTTTAAAGATTAAACAACAGTCATGAAGATGAAAAGGGAATGATATTGGTATACACAGCTAGTTAGGATCAGAAGACAGAACTTGAAACCTGTCCTAGTTCAGTACTTTAGCACTTGCTTCTACATCATTCAGCACTTACTTGGTCCAGTACTTAATTAATAAGGCCAACCCTTTTTATGATCAAAACTTTGTTTCTGGATTTTAAAAATGAAATCGGGCTCTTTCACTTACCAGAAATTAAGTGTTGCAGATTTTACCCTCATCCTGTCCATTGTGCCCTCAGGATTGAAATCCATCTTATGTCTACATGACTAATGGGACCTTGTGAATCTTCAAAAACAACAACAATGAAATATATATATATATATATATATATATATATGTAGATATTTGGAAACATGAAAAATGGATAATAAACAAAAATTTGCCCATGTTTTATTTCATTTTTGTTATCTTCATTTAAAAAAAATAAAAATAAAAGGTCATTGTACAGTTCAAAAAAGAGCTAGTTTGGTTGGAATGAGAAGGCCAACTTGTTAGTTGTGTGACTTGTGTTAAGCCAGTTAGACTTGTGGGATTTCACTTTCTAATTTATCAAATGATGAAGTTGAATGAAATGGATGATGTCTGGAACCAGCTCAGACCAGCTTACAAAAAGACAGATTGTTCAGTTTTCACTGTAAGAATTTACACTTCAGAAGTAAGTGAAATGCCGACTTGAGGTATTGTTTTGTTGACTCAGACTTATAGAAATAACAGTAAACATTAATAATACAAATAAAAATTAAAAGTGTGTTGCCTTTCTGCAGATAGAGGGGTTTTGAATGTGGCACACTATATAATGTGAGATTTTTTATTAAGTTGATTAGCTTTACTACACTCAACTCCTGTTTTTTCCATATAAATTTTGTTGTTATTTTTTCTAGGTCATTAAAATAGTTTCTTAGGAGTCTGATTGGTATAGCACTAAATAAATAGATTAGTTTAGGTAGTCTTGTTATCTTTATTATATTCACTCGGGCCAATCCAAGAGCACTTAATATTTTTCCAAATTTTATGATGTATAAAGAATTTAATTATATATCTAATTATCTCCTTTCCTTCTTCTCCTTAACCCCCATCCACTAAGCAAGCAACTTGATATATTATACATGTATATAACACATTTTTTTCTTCAGAAAAATAAAATAAGTTAAAAGAAGGTATGCTTCTTCAGACACTTATCAGTTTTTTCTCTGAAGAAGGATAGAATTTTTCATCATAAAAACCTTGTCCTGTATTATTGTATTGCTGAGAATAGCTAAGTCATTCACAGGACCAACTCATAGAAGTCTTTCCAGGATGTTCTGAGAACATTTATTTCTTATAGCTCAATAGTATCCCGTCATAATCACTTACCACAATTTGTTCAGACATTCCCCCAATTCATGGGCATACCCTCAATTTCCAATTCTTTGTTCCCAGAAAAAAGTCATTATAAATATTTCTAAATGTATATTCCTTCTCCTCTTTGTTTTTTTTTTATCTCTTTTGGGATTTAGATTAAATAATGATATTGGTAAGTCAAAGGTTATGCATGGTTTTATAGTTCTTTGCATATAATTCCAAATTGCTATACAGAATGATTGAATCAATTCACAAATCCATAACAATTCATTACTGTCTCATTTTTTTACATCCTTTCCACCATTTGAAATGTTCCTTTTTCTCTCTTCTCTGCCTATCCAATAGTTATGAAGGAATATCTTAGAATTGTTTTAATTTGCATTTCCCAAATCAGTAGTGAGAGCATTTTCCCCATATATCTATATAGATATCTTTGATTACTTCATCTGAAAACTATTTGTATCTTTTGATCATTTATCAAAAGAGGAATGGCTCTGGAGAGCAATTTGGAACTATGCTCAAAAAGTTATCAAACTGTGCATACCCTTTAATCCAGCAGTGTTACTACTGGGCTTATATCCCAAAGAGATCATAAAGAAGGGAAAGGGACCTGTATGTGCACGGATGTTTGTGGCAGCCCTTTTTGTAGTGGCCAGAAACTGGAAACAGTGATACCCATCAGTTGGAGAATGGCTGAACAAATTGTGGTATATGAATATTATGGAATATTATTGTTAGGTAAGAAATGACCAACAGGATGATTTCAGAAAGGCCTGGAGAGACTTACATGAACTGATGCTGAGTGAAATGAGCAGGACCAGGAGATCATTATATACTTCAACAACAATACTATATGATGATCAATTCTGATGGACGTGGCCATCCTCAGCAACGAGATGAACCAAATCAGTTCCAATGGAGCATTTAATGAACTGAACCAGCTATGCCCAGCAAAAGAATTCTGGGAGATGACTAAAAACCATTACATTGAATTCCCAATCCCTATAATTTTGTCCACCTGCATTTTTGATTTCCTTCACAGGCTAATTGTACAATATTTCAGAGTCCAATTATTTTTGTACAGCAAAATAATGGTTTGGTCATGTATACTTATTGTGTATATAATTTATATTTTAATATATTTAACATCTACTGGTCATCCTGCCATCTGGGGGAAGGGGTTGGAGGAGGGAGGGGAAAAATTGGAACAAGAGGTTTGGCAATTGTCAATGCTGTAAAGTTACCCATACATATAACCTGTAAATAAAAAGCTATTAAAAATAAAAAAATTAAAAAAAGAGGAATGACTCTTATTTTTGTTTTTTTATAAATTTGACTCTTCCCTATTTGTTTTAAAAATAAGGCCTTTATCAGATAAACTTGCTTCAGTTTTTGTATTTATGTTGGTTAACTGTTATCCCCTCCAACCTATTTTCTCCTTCCCCATTTAGTCTTTTCTCTCTCTCTTTTCATCCTTTCTCTCCTCAAAAATGTTTTGCTTCTGACAAACCCCTCTCACAATATGCTTTCTCTTGTATCATCCCACCTCACTTTTTGTTACCGCCTTCCTATCCTACTTTCTTGTAGGGGTAAGAGAAATCTATAAACCCAATTCAGATAACAATAAGGTTCACTCATTTCACTTTACCACTCTCTTCTCTCCAATGTAAAAACTTGTTGTTGCATCTTTTAGATGAGAGAATTTGCCCCATTCTTCCTTTCCCTTTCCCTTCCTCCTAGTACATATCTCTCTTACATTCCTCTTTCACCTCTTTGTTTCATTTTCTTTTTGATATCATTCTTCATATTCAATTCACATTTGTGTCCTTTGTCTATATATACTTCTAACTGCTCTAATAATTAGATAGTTCTTATGAGTGATATGTATCATCTTCCTAGTCAGCACTGATGCAATTTCTGCTGAACTTAGCTCCACTCTCACCCTGGTATAACAGACCTTTCCTGCTGACTTTTGAAGTTGGCTTTGGCTGGAAAATTCTTTCATTCCCCTTTCCTTTGTGGGTTTTATAGCTCTAGAATTTGTTTAGTTTCATTGTTTAAAAGTATTTGAAGGGTTTGGGGGAACTCAGGGAAGTTCCTGTCTTTGCTCTGCCATCTTGGCTCAACCTCTCCCTGCATTGGTTATTTTATAAGGCCTGAGGAGATAAAAGTTATTTACTTATTTTTGAAGTTTTAATTATAATTTTATTTATTTAACATGTAAAGAATTCTTAGCTTTAGGACCATATGAAAAGAAATGAGTGTGGTATTTATATCCTGTGCCTTATTTCCTGACCCCTGACTTAGAGAAATTGTATAGTCCTAGATTTAGAGGTAGGAAGAAGTGATATCGAATCCTGCTTCCAATGCTTACTAGCTGTGTGACTAACCCCTTTAACACTGTTTGAATCAGTTTCCTCATCTGTAAAATGAGTTGGAAGAGGAAAAGTCAAAACAACTTTTGTATTTTTGCCAATAAAATTTTAAATGGAGTCAAAAAGAGTTAGACAGGACTGAAAAACAATTAAACAGCCATAATGACAACTCTTTACCAAGACTAAAAGTATTGCCAGCTTTGCCAGTGAAAGGACTGCCCATGCTGATTATATTATAGAATATTTCAAATATTGCTGTAAATTTTTATTATCATTATTATTTTTGAAGGATTTAGAAGGGAAGACATGGCAATTTTTTCTTCTTAAATTTGGCAGAAAGCCTGAATGCTCTTCTGCCACAATTATTTCTGGAATGTTTAGCCATCTCCATACATATCTAACAAGAAAAATCACATGCATTTGTCCCATTTACAAAGCCAGTTTGGGAATTGTTTGAGACATAATGGCAAGAACATTAGAACTGAAAATCTAGATGCATAAATTAGTGCTCCCCATCTAGAATATCTACCTGGAAATTAATTATCATAAATTATACATTTATGCTAGGTAATCATCTTTTGTTTCATATACTTCCAATACAGAGGTTTTTAACTCTGGGTCTATGAATTTTTTTTCCTTTTTTTAAACATGACTATACTGGCATGATTATGAAGGAAACTAATTACACTGAAATATATGTCCATTCCAATTAGTGCAAATAATGAAAATAATGAATGTTGGGAGGTGGCCAAAACATTGCAATTTATACTGTATATTTTCAGTGGATTGAAACCAATGACCATATTTTACATAATTACAATTTTGAAAAGTGTGAATTTGAATATACACAACTACCTCATGGTATTCATTATTTTCATTCTTAGTGACCTAGCTGTAATATAAATAATTTCCACTGTAACTCTCTATATTTTATTTTCTACATTTAACAATATGATTCTAAGAATGGTTCTATTTATTTCCTTCCCCAGACTGTTAAAAGCATTCATGACATAAATAGGTTAAGATATCCTATGCTATAAGAATACCCCTGGTTTTTATCCCCTTTCCCTCCTTTTCACCTTTCTTTCTGGTATTGCTTACTTTTTATTATACTGTAAGTTCCTTGATAGTAGGGACTGTTTTTTTCCCCCTTTGTATAATACTGTATGAAACATATAGTAGACATTTAACAAATGTTTATTTACCAACTGATTGAACTGAATTGAATTGAAACTATATATATATATATATTTTTTTTTTAAATTCATTCTAGCACAGTTAAAACAAATTGTTTCCCTTCTTAGGTTTAAAAAAAGCAGAGAATTGAACAAATAATCTATACATATTTCCCAATTTTACCATTGTATGTCATAACCTATTCAAAGATCTCTTCTCTGAAATAATTTATTGCAACATCCCATAATCTAAAGTTCCACCTAGTTGAAGAATTCTGTAAAGGCTCACCTGAAATTATTAAGTTCCAGGAGCTAAAGCATGTTTCAGAGCCTAAATATTTGAATATTGATTCTAAAATATTATCACTGCATTTTCCCTACCCAGAGAAGACTAGAAACCTGATAATTGGTTCTATTTTCTTGGTTCATGTATATTTTTGTTTCCTAAGTAGAATCAAATCATTAGAAGTGTTCACGCACACACAAATATTTATAGGTTATCTCTGATTTCTTGAGATGTAGAAGAGTTATGGCCTCATGCTGGGCTTTCAAACATTTTTTTTTTTTTTTGCCAAATAACCAACTGAAACCTATAGAGGGAAACCAGTGGAGGAGATTAGATATTTTTTAGGTTGCAAGTGAAAAGCCTGCAAACATTCCCAGGAATTCATTCCATGTTGAGGAATGTTGGTTAATTTGAACTCCCCTCCCTCAGTGTGTATCTTTAATCTCACAACCAGCTGTCTCCCATAAAAAGATATTTCTGTTTTTAGTTACAAATCTGTTTAGAGAGAGAACTCACTCATAAATATACAACCACATGCAAAGACTTTTTCTTTCTTTCTTTCTTAATTTTTTTTTTTTGCTGACAGTATAGAAATAACTCCAGATGAAAAATATTAAAGTTTGTTTAGTAATAGAAAATGCATTTCAGCCTGCATCGGAGATTGTGGTTTTATAGATGCTCAAGGTCTTTTTAATCCCGATAGGAGACCATGCAAGCCACTCACTGAGAGAGCTGTAGCCTGTCATCTGGGAAGATTTAGAGCTTCTCAGGACAGCCAAGATTGTAATACGTGTCCCTTACAGAGAAATTGGCTCCTGCCATTAGTAAGTCTCTCTCTCTCTCCAGAGGACATCTGGGAAACGTGAGGGTCTGGCTCTGTTAAGGGCAGAGGACCCAGTGCACAGTGATTCACAGGGATTGTTTCTATTACCCATCTTACTTTAGTGATGGGGAGTTTGCCTTAGGAATAATAACAATTCATTTCCTACACATTTTAAAATCTACAGAACACTTTTGATACAACACCTTTGAGAGGAAAGTAGTTCAAATATCATTATTACCATTTTATAGAGAAGGAAATTGAGGTTCAGGGAGTTGAGTGAATAATCCACAGTCAGATACAGTTCATGATTAAAACAGCCAGGACATAACCTCAGGACCAATCTGTAAGGACAAGATTCCACTTGGTAAGAAGTCAAAATCTAACATCTACTTTTTTTTTTTTCATGGGATATTGAGTCTAGTATTGGAAGAAAGGTTAGGGAGCATTGAGTATGATTCCCTCATTTGTAGAAGAGGAAAGAGACAAAAAGAGGTGATATCATATGTGTCTTGCTCCTTTTCACAAGGTCTAACATAAACCATCACCTCCAAAAAGCCTTCAGTGATCAATCTCATCAAATATTACCGTAAAATATTAGTCTGAATTTAATGCCTATGATACTTCTATGCAACATGTTATTTATGTATGTCTTTTCTCTCTTGCTAGAATGTGAGATCCTCAAAGTCAGATATGATTTCTCATCTATCATTATATCACCCATAGAAACTATTAAAGAATTTTGGACATAGAAAGTGCTAAGAAAATGTGAGTTGAAAAAAAAGTTTGTGGATGAATAAATGAAAGAATTTCTTATGGCAACATGGTGATATGGAAAGATATTTTTTTAAGAATTACCTTGAAACAATATAGATTTACTGAATGGAATACTAGAATTAGAGATAGAAGATACTATGATTCAAATTATGATAGGGAAGTAAAGATAGAGAAATAGAAATCAAGACACAAATGAGATCATTTATTCAAAGAATTCTATAATGATTATTATTACCATCTTTTAAATGATGATATTGATCTAAATGATTGCACAAATATCTTTCAGCCCTCACATCTATTTTTCCTCTATTTTAACATGAGTTAGTCTAATTTCCCTTCCATCTTGGAATATTCTATATTTTAAGGTCCCTTCTGGCTGTAATAGTTTATGTTGTATTTTCTAACATTATATGTTTTACAGTCCCTCTTTTATTTAATATTTCCTAATTCTATAAGACCAACAATTGAATTTTCAAATGCCAAAAAAATCTTCAGGGTAATTATACAGAACTCTTAAATGACTTGAACATAATATTTATTCTTTGTAAACAGTTGTTCACATCTTGTTTATGTCATTAGAGTGGGAATTTCTTGAGGAAGGAACTGTTTTAGAATTTCTTTTTATACTACTTAATACAGTATCCAATACATAGTATATGTTTATTCAATGATTATTGATTTATTGATACAGCCTGTGTACCATTTATAAGTTCTAGACCATATTCTTTGATGTAGGGGACTAAACAAAATGGAAATATAGATTGTTTAATATATTTATAGCAAATCTATTATAAATGTAAATATACCATTTAAAAATGCATACCATTTATTCTAAACTAAATATGTTATTATTTGCTTTACTGTTTATAGCATTTACATATTCTTAGAATCTCTGATTTGGAAACAGCTTCTGAAATCATTTAGCCCAAGGTGCACAAACACATAAATCTTATCTATAGTATCTTACATACATGGTCAATTATTTTTTTTCCTCTTAAAAGATCTGAAGTGACGGAGGCCTACTATTTTTTGAAGCAATGTCTCCTTTTTCAAGATAGCTTTAGTTGCAAGGAAAGTTTTCCTTAGATATATCTGCAATTGCCACCTACCAACCTTATTTTTTTTTCAATGGGACCAAGAAAAAAAATTCTATTCTTTTTTAAAGTGATTATCCTTCTAATATTTGCATTTACAATCATTATGACCATCATTATATTCTTCTCCAGAATAGACATGTGCATTTACTTCACTTACTCATCATATTGTGAGGTCTCTAGTTCCTTCACCCTGGACCTTTTTCAGCTTGGCAACAATATTCTTAAATACGGCTACCAGAATTGAACAGTGTAATCCCAAGGTCTGACTAATTTTGACAACAAAGTTGTTTGTTTTCTTTTCTTCTTTCTTTCTTTCTTTCTTTCTTTCTTTCTTTCTTTCGTTCTTTCTTTCTTCCTCCCTCCCTCCCTTCCTTTCTTCCTTCCTTCTTTCTTTTCTTTCTTTCTTTCTTTCCTTCTTTCTTTCTTTCCTTCCTTCTTTCTTTCTTTCTTTTATATGAGTATATGATAAAGAGAAATTCAGTTACCAAATTTAGACTAGACCTTTGACTAGAATTCTTTATTTTATAAAATTATGAACTTGAGTATAACATATAAAACATTTCAAAATTCAAAAGAAACAATTAAAGAGTTCATTGTGATTAGAGAAGAGCATAACTAACATGGGTATTTCTTTAAATGGAAGTTTTGAAAGGAAAATTTAGTAATCAGAAAATGAAGCTGCATGGGTGGAGGTATCACCATTATAAAAAGGCCACTAGGAGAGGTGTAGAAGAGCATTCTGGACAGTTAGAAGCTAATTGGAATATATGATAAAACCACAAAATTGCTTCTTTTATTCTTGAATTTCTTTTCTTTTTTTTTTTTTTTTGGTCTTAGTTTGTTCCACTAAAAAATGTATTATTCATGTTCCTTTAGTTTTTTTGGAGCACTATCATTACCTAGACTCTAAAAAACTTTGATAACTAGAAGCAGTTTTGTTTTATTTTGTTTTTCCTTTATTTGTATTTGTTCTGCTTAGCACCACACATAAATAGTTGCTTAATATATATGATCCTTGACTTGATTTAATTCTTCTCCACCAGCCCCCAAATAAAGTCAAGAAAAACAAATATATATGTTTTATCTGAATCTCTTCTCCATTCTTATAACATCCACATCAAGAGATGAAGGACATGTTTCATAATCAGTATTTAGCAATCATGATATGTTATTAGGAATTCTGAATTCTTTCAAAGTTGTTTTTATTTCTTTCCATTACTGCGGACATTGTGTAAACATTCCTGTTTCAGCTCATTATATTTTGCCTCAGTTCAAAGATATTTCCCAAGATTTATATGCATCTATCAATTGTTCATATCTTATGACACTATCACAATTTGTTTATTAGTTTCCTAATTGATGAATAACTAACTTCCTTTCCCCCTAATTTCTTAGAAACAAGAAAAAGTGTTACTATAAATAGGTTTGTACATATGGCTGCCAGAATTCTTCAAGATACTGTTTTAGTCTCCTTTTTTTGCTAGGGTTATATAGACATGGCCATTTAAGGTCAAGTCTAAAAGTATTAGGACCATCTCTGGATCTGAAGGAAAACCCTGTCTTGGGAAAAGAGATGTGAATTCTAGCTCTAACAGAGAGCTAAGTATCTAGCCAGATATAAGAACGAAAGTTTTTGGGAACATACAATTCAAGGAGCTGAGACAGGAACAGAGTTGGACCATGTGTACACTAAAGGAATTTATGTAGACTGTAGCAAATAAATTTTTCTGGAAACTACATGCATGATGGATGGCTTCAGATGTTAACATTGTCATTACCTGTGGGGCACCGGGCAAGTCATGTTCTGAGCTTCATTTTTTTTATTCATCAAAAGATAGGCTTGGACAATATGATCTCTAAGTACCATATTTCTCTACATTTAAAAGCAGTGTCAGAAAGTTCATTGTTCTTATTTATAATGCAGATTTTAAAAAAAAATTGGTCCATCTTCATAGTAATTCTACATTTAGAAGCATAGTTATAAAGGAAGGAAATAAACATTTATTAAGCATCTACTATGTACCAGGCTCTGCAATAAATGATTTATAAATATTATCTAATTTAATCTTTCCAACAACTCTGATATTAGTGCCATTATCATCCTCATTTTATAATTGAGCAAACTGAGCATAAGTGACCTGGCCAGGATCATTCAGTTAGGTCTTTCTGACTGCAGACCTTGTACTCTATCTACTATGTAATTTAACTGTCTTTTTTGAGATGTCCTGTGCTTTTGCCTTTGCTTATAATGAATGTAATAATGGGTTAGAATTAAGCTCTGGGCATTCCCCCAAGAAAAGTCACACTTTTTGATTGTGAATTCATTCTTCAAACAAAGGGACAGAAGGCAATATTTAAAACAGATCAACCGCAGATGTTTATGAAAAACAAAATTAAAGCTGACAAATGTATTTTTTAAAATATTTTTATTTTTTTAAAAGAAGTAGAAATGAGGGAAGTATGAAAATAGGGACTGATTTCTCCTCATTTTTATTTTCCCTTTTAGGCTTTCTGTTATTGAAGTAAAAGTGATTAGACACATACACACAGTCATACATACACATATACACTCACATAAAAAGTTCTGCATCTTTCCATTAGTCTATTGAGAAACCATATCTCATGGTTTTGCAGGATACAACTGCAGGCATCACATTCACAACTTGGTCAGAATATTCTACCATGGGAGACTACCATGTCTCTCTTCTCTCTTGTTCTCTCCTCTGACTTCCTCCAAACTTCTGTTCAATCTTACTACTAACTAAGTAGGTTACTACTAACCTTCTATCTGAAGGTTGATCTTGAGTTAATTTTCTTTTTTACCAAGCTAGAGAAAACTACAAACTCCTGAATCTTGTGGCCAACTAATCCTTTGCCAGGAATTATTATACTTAAAGAATAAAAAAAAACATTTTTTTTTAAATTTAAAATTTAAAAGCAGTTTAGAAAAATTATCAATCTGACACTGTATTTAGTACTCCACATCCATAGACTTCCATTCTTTCAAAGAAGAGATATATTTTTTCATATCATCTTTCAGGCCATTTCATCATTATAATATCACAATATTTTATTTTGATGTTGTTGTTCCTGCCAATTATATTGTTATAGTCATCTTGTCATTTTCCTGGTTCTTTCTATTGGGTTGATTCATGCAAGTCTTTTCATGCTTCCCTGAATTATTCATCATTATCATTCCTTACAGTGCAATAATATTCTATCACATTGATTAACACCAATTTGCTTAGCCATTTCTCAAGGGAAAGTACGCTCACTCCATTTTTTTCCTCTTATTGTTGTTATGTATATTCTTCACCTACATCTTATTCTGATTTATAGATCCATAGTCAGTGATTTTTGGTAAGTGTTTAACAAGTAGTTCTCCAAAAATGATATTTTAAAATGTATATACACTATACTTTGAAGTTTAATCAGGAATATTTACAGTTTTTCAATCACTTTCTTAAGACTAGAAACAAATCAGGTGACATAGCATTAGTTGATTTGCAAAATATAAATAAACATTCTGAAAATTTAACAATCAGCTGTTGTAAGGTGGTTGGTTGCAGAACATCCATAACTGCCCATCACTATAATTTGTGATCACATGTTATTTATAAAAATAAAGAGGTCACATACTTGTGTTCCATGAAGGATCTTTGATTAACTGCTTCAGTACTCCAGTCAGCTGAGGAAAATGTAAATTTTAATGTTTAACATTTGAAATTCTTTATAACTCATCCTCTCTATCCCTGTCCTTCCTTTCCATTCTTCTTATATTTAATTTCCCAGTTATCATCATTGATCCAGTGACATTGACTTCTTGACTACTCTACAAACAAGACACACTATATTTCAGCTCTGGCATTGACTCTACCAGTTCCTATGCCTTTAGAATATTCTCCCTTCTCAGTTCTGCCTACTACTTCCATGACTTCCGTTGAGTCCCAGCCAAAATCCGATTTTCTATAGGAAGCTTTTACTAATCCTCTATAATTCTAGTGCTTTTCCTCTGTTAATTATTTCCTCTTTATCCTATTACTTGTACATATTTGTTTACATGTGAGCTTTCCCTAATAGATTTTAAGGGTGAGGGCAGGGACTCTCTTTTGCCTCCTTTTGTATCTTCAGGCACTCAGCAATCAATTTGGCACTTAGTGGTGCTTAATAAATGTTAGTTGATTGTTTAGGCAATGGTCTTTTAAATAGTAACACTTTTTAAGTGTAGCTTACTTTCAATAATCAGCTATGATCCACATTATAGCTATGAAAGAAACAGAATAAACATTTTATGTCCATTTCATAGATAAAATTAAGACTCTTTGTGATACTATAACATATATACGCATATAAATATCTATATCTGTATCTCTATCTGTTTATCTATTTATATCTATATAAAACCATGAAATAATAGTACTAGGGCTCTAAGGCCTGCCTGTATCATGGATCTAAAGAACCTAGTACTTTTTCTACTACATTACACTTCCTTAAAAAATCAAGTCTTGAACTCAAACCCACATCCCTGGGTCCAGTGTACTTTCTTTCTACTGTGTCATGTCAGTTTGCCTAAAGACATAAAAGTAAAAGAATAATCAGCAATCTGTTAATGTTTTGTCAGCTTTACTGATAGAGTTATGCTTTGCTGATTCTGAATTACAAACATTTTTTAAGATTTTTTTTTCATTCTTAATACCTACATTAACTCCAGTCAACTGCCAACAACACTTTGCTGAGTAGAAGTCCTGCTGGGACTGCTTTAATAAAGAGATAACTTATTCCTAATCACTTCCTTCATCATTTGTGTATAAAAATATGCTCCTTTAGGGCTCCAAAAACCATTTGATCTTTTAAGTAGGTTAAACATTCCCCCTACAAAATCTTGCTTGTGTAATCAATTGACTTAATAAACTCTTTCTCTAGAGATGATACAGATATAAGCTTTAGCCTATTCCTCGTCAAAGGATGAACCATTATGATTGAAAAAAGTTGCAATTAATTAGGTTTTATTGTAACTATCATTACAGCCCTGGTATTGTTTTATTATACACATGCATATATTCAATTTAATATATACTTAAGCACTGCAAATATGTATATTTTGTGTGTGTGTGTGTGTGTGTGTATTAAACAGGGTGGCTAGGTAGCACAATAGGAAGGCTATGTGGTGCAGCAGATAGAGAGTTGGAACTGCAGTTAGAAACACAGGAGTTAAATCTAGTCTCAGACACTAGCTGTGTGTCCCTGTTCAAGCCACCTAACTCTGCTTCAGTCATATGAAAAAACATTTATAAAGTAAGCTAGAGAAGAAAATGGCAAACCATGTCAGTATTTTTGCCAAATAGGGACATGAAAAGTTGGAGAGATGTGGGTATGTTTGTATATATTGTATGTATTTTTATATATATATATATATATATATATATATATATATATATATGTAGAGAGGATGACATTTATTTTTAATAAATATTCAAGTTACATTAAATTGAAGTTTTAAAGATCCTCTATGTTCTAAAATTCTATGTCCTATTTAAAAATAAAATATTTTATGGCATCCATTTTATTTCTCAATATCCAGGAAAAATGGGTAAATGGCTTGAATATATTAGATAATATATAAATATTTGTTGAATGAATTTAATGCCAAGCCATTTCTTCTAGATTTCTAAAGAATGATTTGGGATATCATTGTAGATTCTTCCTTCAGCAATGATAGTCTTGAAATCTTCAGACCTTGGTAGATGGTTTTGTGAGTTGATATGGGGAAAATAGTAATTATGATGATGATGATTGACAACAATAATAGTAATAAATCAAATTGAGACCAAGCTTCTAATCAATAATAATAATTATTATTATAATGATCTTTAACCTTCATTAGTTTAGTCCTTGGATAACATACTCCAAATTGGTCCATTATTGAGCCTATACTTAAAAATGCCCCAACTTGGTCAGAAGTATTAAGTTTGAGGATCAACTCCAAGTAATGATGATGCAACATTGCATCCCAGGAACAGCTTTAAGATTGCAAATGCCCTAAAAAGCCACCTAGCCAATCACTCAACAAATAAGCATTTATTTAGGCACTATCATATTATGCAAGTATTAGGCTAATAGTTGGAGATACAAAGGCAAAAATAAAACAGTATCTGCCCTCATGGAGACTGTATTCCATTGGAGGAGAAAGCATGTACACAAGCTTATACAAAGCAAGAGCAAAATAAATACAAGATAATTGGAGGAAAGCACTCACAAGGGATAAGGAAAAGTATCATTGTCAAAGGTGCCACATGGGCAAAGTCAATGAACTTTTGTTATGCTTTTATCATATGCTAGGATGGAGTTATAAAGAAAAACAATGAAACACATTCTAATGGGAGAGATGGAATGGGAACATATAAAGCATATGTAGTATAAAAGGAAGGTAATCTCAGGGAGGAAGACACTAGCTGCTGTGGTGAAGAGGACTGGGAAAGGCATCAGAGTACAATTAAAATTAAGTATTAGAGTAAGTCAAGGTTCAGAAACAAAAACAAATGTGGCAGAAGTGACAGGGAAGACCATTTGAGACAGGGAGGGCAAAAGCATGAAGATGGGAAGTGGAGAGCTGTGACAGGAACAGTGAGTAGGTCAGTGTAGCTGGAGTATAAAGTAAAGTACATGGAGTAGAGTGAAGTGTAAAAAGACTGGAAATGTAGGAAAGGCTCACCATATAAAAGCTTTAAGTATCCAAGAGAAAATTTTCTATTTGATTCTAGAGGTAATATGGAAAGAATAAAGCTTATTGATTGAAGAAAAGAGAGATAAATTTAGATGTTCAGTTTAGGAAAAAAAAATCACTTGCAGTCTATTGGTAGATATATTGGTGTGAGGAGAGATTTGAGGTAGTGATCATGGCCTAAACTAAGTTTATGGTTGTGTGTGTGGAGTCGAGGAAAAATAGGAGAGATCACTGAGGGAAAAGACAAGAGAATCCTGGTCAGAGTAATGATGATAATCATAATCCTAAATTGTGATAGTAATAGTAGTAATAAGAGTGGTAGTTAAAGTAGTAATAGTTGTTGTAGTAGAAGTAGTATTAGTATTTGTAATAGTAGTAATAGTAATAGTATTAATTGTAATAATAGTAGTCAGTATTAGTAGTAGTAATAGTAGTAGTAGTAGTAGTAGTAGTAATAGTATTAATCATAATAATAGTAGTCAGTAGTAGTAGTAGTAGTAGTAGTAGTAATAGTACTAATTGTAATAATAGTATTAGTAATAGTAGTAGTAGTAGTAGTAGTAGTAGTAATGTTTAACCTGCATATAATGCTTGTTTCAAGGTCTGTCTGATGCACTTTGAAAATTATTGTGAGACATAGGAGATAGTAGCACTATGCTCCAAAGTGGTATAGTAGTAGCTCAAAAGAAACATGAGATATGCAAATTTAGACATCTCCATTCCAAATGTTCCTATGGACTATTTGTACTCAAAAGGCTGGGGAGCCTTTTCAGTTCATATTGGTTGGATTGGTCACTGTACCTTGACTCCAACATATTGATGTCATTTTGGTCCTCTTCAGGAACAAAGGAGAGCAGCCAGCTAACTGGATGCCAGCCACTAAGCTGAGAAGCACTTTAAAACTATCATCTCATTTGATCCTCACAATAATACTGTGAGGTATGTTCTACCATAAGCCTCATTTTATAGCTGAAGAAACTGAGACAAACCCGAGTTAAATGACTTACCTAGAATCATATAGCTGGTGTCTGAGGGTGAATTTGAATTCAAGTCTTCTTGTTTCAAGGCCAGCACTCTATGCAATCTGTCACCTAGCTGCTGTCAATTAATAGATAACACATGAATAAAGAAATACCAACAGAGACTAAGAAGGATATGTCAGGTATAGGGGAGGAAAAGCAAGAGAGAAAGAATAATGTTTAAAAAAATCCTGAAGTAAAAGACAATATCTGGGAGGAGGTGATCAAAACTGTCAAATGTTAAAATAAAACCAAAGAATCATAAAGGATGAAAGATATCATTAGTTTTAAGCAGAATTGTAAAGGAAACAGGGACTGTAAGAGCTAGAAATGAAGTGGGAAAAGTATTCTATGTATGAGGGGCTGGTAGGAGAAAGTCAGGAAAATGCATGCAGGAATATCACAAGTAAGGAAGAGCAAGAAGTTTTGGACTGGAAGGAGAAGTAATGTGTAATAAAATCCAAAAGACAGGTCAGGGCACAGTGCCTGAAACACATCAGTGGCTTAATAAATACATTTTGGATGATTGATGGATTATCTGCATCTGTCATTATTTCCATCTTTGAAATTAAAATCCCAGAAATTCTCTGGGACTGGCAAAGGAAAGAAACTATGTGTATAATATAAAAAGATGATCCCAAGGCTTTTAAAAGGTCATTCTCATACACATTTCTATCTGGGAACTCTAAAATATAAAGTTATTCTTATAGAATATCGTGTCTTGTCTTCCTATTCTCTCTTTTCTACCTCCTGATCCACCCTAAACCCTCATCCATTTTCACTACTGCTTGTTCCTGAGGGAATTTAAATCATTAGGGAAGAGAATGCCAAGAGAATTTTAACCTCAAGAATGTATCTAGTCTCCAAAGACTAGACAATGACTTTTGATAAATTACTCCATGTCAGGAGCAAGAGGGATCATGGTCACCACATGACAGCCTGTTGGTAAAAGGAAACCATATGCAAACACATTCCATGCATGGCAAGAGCATTATGTTTTTTGTCTTTAAATCTCTTCTCAGCTCCTCTGGACTGCACATTCATTCATAATTAGCAGAGTCTGAAATTTCAATTCCAGTTGTCCATACAAAATTTCAGATTTGGAAGAGACTTCACAGTCCAGTTAGCATCACTTATAATCAAAAAGGAACTTTTTCAATGGTATCTTCAATAAATGATCATTTAACAACTGCCTGAAAATTTCTGGTGAGAAGCTACATCCAACCTCTTGGGTCAGAACATTTGACTTTTAGACAACTCTAATTATCCAGAAATTTTCCACACTTCAAGCCTAAACATGTTTCTGAAAAAAAACGTTCGTTCTGCACTCTAGAAACAAGAATGAGTTTGAATGTCCTTCCTTCTGAATGTCCTTAAGGACAATTAATATGCAATGTCTTCTTATCCCAGTCCAGATCTTCTTTTTGTTAGTTTAAACTACCACCATTATTTTTAATTGCCATTGTCTCTAGCTCTCTTACCATTTTATTTGTCTACCTAAGGTCACAATCTAGTTATCACTTTTCATCCTTACTTTCAGAACTAAGTAAAATGCAGTAGATTGCCAATATGTGTTGTAGAGGATACTTGCTGCTTTTGACCTAACCCTTACTATTTCAGTATCTGTTTCTTGATCCCTCCCAGTTTGTTGCTCCAGATTTTTTGGGGGGAAAAGGGGTTTTGGGAGTGGGTAATCAGTTTTTGTTCTCCTGAGTATTAGCAAGTGCACCTTCCAGAAATCCTGAAGTCAACCATTGGATCTCTTATTATCAAATAATAGGATATAGGAATATGCCCCATTAGAGTAGATAATTATAACAAACTGGGTATTTTAATGGGACTTCTTAGTGAACATCTGGAGGAGGTTGGATGGAATAGTAATTGGACCAAATGTGATCTTGGAAAATGTAATTTGGAGCCAAAAGCTATAGATACACTGGGATGAGAATGAAATTTTAGGATATTCTAGGTCAATAGATTTCACAGAGGAGGAAGAGATCAAGCTACTGAGTTCCAAGGAAAATAAACATAAGAAAGAGATGTCACAATTAAAAAAGAAGCATAAAGATTTTAGGGGATCAAATTATGAGTAAGAAAACAAAGGGTGGACAATGAGATAGAAAACAATTGAGTAAGAGCAGCTATTCACTTCTGATAGGATTATAGGGTCTAGTGATATTAATAATGGTAACTAATATTCAAATAAAGTTCCCAATTTTTACAAAGCACTTCATGTGCATTTACATGATCTCATTTGAACCTCACAGAAGTCTTGAAGAGTAAGTGTAATTATTATTTCCATTGAGTGAATAAAAATTAAAGCAATAACAGCAACAAATTGAGACTTCAAGAACATTCATACTTTTTTCAAGGTCACAAGATTTCAAGTTATTTGTGTTAAGATTTGAAACACAGTCTTTCTAACACCAAGTATAAGAATTTTTATCATTATTAGGTATCATTAATTTGCCTTAGAGTTTATTTAATCCAGTCCTCTAGAGATGAAGATGAAGCAACTAAGCAGAAGAAAAAAAGTTACTCTTCCATTTTCACATAGCTATTAAATCAAATTCAGTTCTATTGGGAAACTAAAGGTATAAATACTTTGTTTTGGTCACTTCTGGAAATGACTGATTTAATTAAAAAAATAATAACTTGAATGTCCTGCCTAACAGCTTTACTGAATCCTCTAGATGCATTCTTTCAAATATTTTTGCTTTTGAATGTAAATGAATGAAAACTACAACTACAACTATTCCTTTAATCCATCCATCTATCTATCTATCTATCTATCTGTCTGTCTGTCTACCTACATACTTATCCATCTAGAAGAAAATGCCAAATTTTAGTTAGATACTTTGATATAAAGAATTTTTCCCTATGAAAGTTGTGATTCCCTGAAAGCTATACATGAACCTCTGTCATAATTAAAATATAAGTCTCATGAGAGCATGGATCCCTTAAATTCTAAGACAGTATTTTGTATCTTTTATATCCCTCGTGTCTAGCACAGAAACTGACATATAGAAGACTTGTAGCCCGTGGTTTTGGATTAAGTCATTCATTCTCCTCCTCTGATATAAAGATGCCCCAGTTTGTTCCTCAATGACAAATCAGAGACTTCTTACTTTTCAAGTTGAAAAAGAAAAAAAAAGTTGAACAGTGTTGTTTACTTCATAAATCTATATCTTTAATAGATGAAGCTGAGAGATGTTTTATAGATATAATTGAAAATGGATTCATGCTGAGGTATACTCATTATTTTCAGGAATTTTATTTATTCTAGTTTGAAGAAAAATGAAACAATTACATAAATTCATGCCTCTTCCTGTCCCTGCTAACACATATGCATGTCCACAAGCAAAACATGTGCATGTGTGTACAATACATGTGTGCCATATACATATATGACATGCAAGTTGACATGTACGTTTTCTAATATAAATAAAATAAACTAGAGAATTAATATTGGTCTTGAGCCATTTCACTGTGAAGTCCTGTCTTGGAGAATCATATCCCTATATTTCTCCATAGGGATCTCCAAATTAAGAGGAAACTTTGGTAACAGCATAGCAAAATGAAAAGTTGACATTAGTTTCCAGAATGTCCTAGTATAGCCTCTGTGTGGTATACATCACCATCTAGGAATCATACACTCATAGACTCACATCAATCATGTAAGACATTATGTCCTAATCTTTTATTGTGTATAGTTCTTTTGGGCTCTGACATTTTATGTTCTAGGTCCCTTCCAATCTTATAATTCTACAACTGTCACTTCTATTCCTCGCATTCTGTTCTCTGTGGTTCTTTGTTATAATATAATTCTCCAATAGCTATGTGACACAAGACTTAGTGTTCTAGACAAGAAGTATGAACTATTAGAGTCTTAAAATACCTGAGTTCAAATCTAGGTTTGACAAATACTTAGTTTCATGACCCTGGGCACAACACTTAGCCTCTCTCTAATTCAGTTTCCTTAACTGTAAAATGAGGAAAATAATAACAGTTGTAAGTAAAAACTTAGATAAGAATTTTGCAAACTTTAAGACACAATATGGATGGTAGATATTATTATTTAAAAAAATTAATTCACCTTTATCTAGTACTTTAAGACATGCTATGTATTTTCTTCGCAATGATCCTGTGAGATAAGTAGTTCAAATCTTAGTCTCCCTTTTTATAGAGAAGGAAACAGAGGTTTAGAGGCAGTGACTGGACAGTAATCTTATATATCTAAAGAATTTTACATATAGCTACACACACAAAACCACATATGTACATACATATATTGATGCCATATTTGATCTTATAACAACATACCAATTACTGTTTCATTCTTCATGTATCAGAGGTTTCCTCAGAATGAATACTTGCTCCAAGATGTTAACTTAAATTTGGGAATTACTGTGGCCAAAGAAATTCAGCTCTTGGTAGCCAAAATTCTGGTGATGTGAGGGCAGGCATCATGGTCACAAACATATAGAAACTGAGATCTAGTGAAGAAAGATGGCATGTTCAAAGTCCATAGGTTAAAAAGAGGAATGGTCAACATTAGAGAAGAGAACTAGCTCAGGGATTCTTAGAACAACTCCTCAAATCTAAACCAAAATGAAGACTGTGTAAAATTAACAACACGTACTCCTTAAGTTAATAGGCAGCCAAGTAGCATTTCTCTGTACCCAAAGTTATGTGAAGCAAGTGACAAATGAGCTGCCAAACTAAAAGCTCTTCCCAGAGGTCCCTGGAGAAAAGAACTAGCAATTGCAGAGGACAAGTTAATACTCTGCTTATGTCCTTAAGATATTCACCAGGCACCCTTAACCATTGGGATTCTTGACTGAATTGCTCAAATATGAAGCCATTCCCTTGGTGGAAACTATAATCCCTAAGACTAGAGAGCAATACAAAGCACTTTTCTTTAGAGGCTATGGTTCCCAAGGACCCCTTGTTGAATATCTACTTGCCCCCTCCCTCTACACACTATATAATCCTTTTTTTCTTTAGAATATACATACGCATATATGTTTACACATATATACATATACATATACACATACACATACACATACACATACACATACACATACCATATCATTTTCCAGGTAGTAGGGAAGATGACAACAGAGCATGCTGGGAATTATCTTCACAATGGTAACCTCAGAACCTGGATCATTAACAATGAGAGGATTAATCACATAGTAGAAAGGTCAATGTCTTTTGAAACAGCAATGTTGACTTCAAATCCTGTCTATATGATCCAGCTGTAAGACCTTGGTCAAGTAAAATCCTTTCTTTGAGCTTCAGTTTCCCCTTCTATAAAATAACAGAAACAGAAGGAGACAGAGAGAAACAGAGACAGCAAGAGAGAAGAGAAAGACAGAGAGAGAGAGAGAGAGAGAGAGAGAGAGAGAGAGAGAGAGAGAGAGAGAGCGAGAGAGAGAGAGGTAGAGGCAAAAGACAGAGACAGCTACAGATGAGTGTTTTCAGAGGAAGGCGGGGGTAAGCAGAGTGGAGCAGTTTAACTCTCCCATAGATTGGGTGAAAGGCAGAAATAAGATAAAAGACTGGAAAAAGCAAGCTAGCACCAGGTGGTGGAAGGCCTTGAAAGCCAGACACAGGATTTTGACCTTTATTCAGTAAGCAACAAAGAGCTACTGATGGAGTTTGATCGAAGGAGACATATGATCAGATTCAGGCATAAGAAAGATTGTTGTAGTACTGATATGAAGGGTAGGCTGGTCTGGGAGGGGCTGTGCAAAGAGACAGAAAGGGAGACTTTTTCAAGAAAATGAACAGGTGGTTATGACAGCCTGTACTGGAAGGGTAGTTGTCGGAATAGAGATATGTTATTAGCCAAGTTTTGGTTGTTTTATTTTGTTTTGTTTTGCCTTTGCGAGAAACGTAATCATTTTGGTGAGAAAATCTCTAAAGAGAGAGACAGAGATAGAGACAGAGACAGAAAGAGACAGAAACAGAAACACAGAGAGGCAGAGACATAGAGAGACAGAGACACACAGAGAAACACAGAGAGCAGAGACAGAGAGAGACAGAGAGAGAGAAAGAGAGAGACAGAGAGAGAGAGAGAGAGAGAGAGAGAGAGAGAGAGAGAGAGAGAGAGAGAGAGAGAGAGAGAGAGAGAGAGAGAGAATGAGTTTCAAT
Organism: Sarcophilus harrisii; assembly: GCF_902635505.1. Classification (NCBI taxonomy): domain Eukaryota; kingdom Metazoa; phylum Chordata; class Mammalia; order Dasyuromorphia; family Dasyuridae; genus Sarcophilus; species Sarcophilus harrisii. Next base: position 60,822,280 of record NC_045427.1, on the reverse strand, counting down.
CTATCCCTTTGAGTTTCATATGTAAGAGTTCTGGGAGGCTGGGAAGAGAATAAATGTGAGAGAGGAACCTAGATTTTGAAGAGTAGAAGTATCTGGACCCAGAGAAGCAATTTAAATTTTTGAAGGAATTTGGTCTGGATATAAAGTTGGACTAGATGAGGCTTATGAGATTTAGGAGCCTCAGAGAAAGGAAAGGTAGCTAGGAAAGACTTGGGGAATTCAGTGGGATCAAAGGTAAAGAATGTCTGAGTCTAGATGTCAACACCAAGTACAGTGAAAAAGCACCCTAGGTTAAGAGTTAGGGAACCCGGGTGTCAGTTTCAGTTTCATTACTACCACTTACTTAATCTTTTAAACAAGTCACTCTTCTTTGCCTTAGTCAATCCATCTGAAAAATGGCTATAATTATACTTGCGCTGCTTCTTTTTGTTATTGTTCAGTCATTCATTCATACATGACTTTGTGGCCCCATGGATTACAGCATATCAGGCCCTTCTATCTTCCACTATCTCTCAAAGTCTATCTCTCAAGGCACCTCATTTACCCTGTCATTTAGTTTTTTTTTTTTTTAATGGTAAAAGAAGAATCTCAGTCTAAGGAATATTTTCCATACTGTGTCAAAACACAAGTTTTTTTTTTAAATTTTATTTCTATCAGACATTATTTTCAAAAAGGAAACAAGGAAAACTCTTAACTCCTGTATAAAATGGCTTCAGTCTATTCTCATATTACTCCATCAGCATAGTTCCTTGCTATTCTCTGAAATTAGCATTTCTCCCCAAACACTGTCTTTGCATCCTTACGTTTATACCTGAAATTGACTCTCCCATCTCTATCTTTTAGAACAGGGCTTCTTGAACTTTTTTCCCCTTGTAAATTCTTTTTATCTAAGAAATTTTTACAAAATCTCAGGTATATAATTACCTAAAATAGGTATACAAGTCCACTGTTAACTGAAAAGAAGTCATAATTTTATAATCCCCACATTCAGTTATGTGACCCCAGATGGGGTTGTAACTCACAATTTAAGGTTTGTTTTAGTATACATAGATCTTTTTTTCACAGTTTCAATGTCATAGCTCACAAAGAAACTTTCCTTTATATCCCTAGTAGATAGTTTTCTTTGTCTTTAAATTGTTCTCTGTTTACTTATCTGTTTACATGTTGTATCCCCAGTTCAAGATAAGCTGCCTGGGGGAAGACACTTTTAAAATGATTTTCATTTATGTATTCCCAGTGCCTAGTGCAGTGTCTTTGACATAGCAAACACTTAATAAATGCTTATTGTATTCCACTGAAGTACTTGGGGAATCAGTCAGAGCTGCTAAGATCACTTGAGGACATTGCTATTGATAAATGTTAGCATTAATCTAGGCTAACTAAAATTCTATCTGCTGGCAAAGTTATAACTAAAATAAGGTGAGTGGGACTTCACCCCCAAAGTGATAAAACCATTTCTAATCATTCACCATTGCAATGTCAGAATTCAGCAATTAAATAACATAAAAGCAATTAAAATAAGATGATAGGTGGGGTGAGAAGTGTCTATAACTCCTCCAACCATCTTCTCTTTCCTCAACCTACATTTGACTATCCAAAATTAAATTCAGCATATATTTATTAATCAATTAATATGAACAAGGTGTTGTGCTGAGTGTAGAGTATATAAGAAAAAAATGCCATCAAAAGAAATGGAAAAATTTGAAAGAAGGATGGGTTTGGGGAAAATAGAGCAGTTCTGTTTTGGATTTGCTGAATCTGAAATGTCTGTCGAATAGCCAGGTAGATGGAAATGTACAGAAAGTTGTTGGTAATATAATACAGGAGCTCAGGATAAAAGAACAGATCTGGGAGTCATCTGCACAGAGGTGATGCTAAATGACTACATAGAAGCTGCTGGGATCTCCAAGAAAGAGAGGGTAAAGAGATGAGGGCCTATGACCTTATATCAGTCTATCCCCTGAAGTCTCTTTCTCCCTCACTAAGTCAGTGTCATCTCTGACCATCAAATGAGGGGTCATTTTATTTTGCTTGCCCTGAAAGCACAAATGCCTAGTTATTACTCTGAGTGCCAGCAAGTCTTCATTTCCATTCTCTAGGAATATCATAGAAAGGATAAAGATGATTTTATGGTCTTAAATTGAATGAAACATGAAGATGAACTCTATAGCTTACACCCCTCATCACTGCCATTAATTAGTATGGTATTGTGGAATAATTTTCTACTCAAATTCCTTATAATAGGAATAGCTATTAGACATTACTAATGTGAAAGCTATTTCTCTGACAGGGAAGGTCAAAGTTCCCAGATGTTCCCTATTTAATTTCTTCCACTATTTCCCATTCTCTCTACCTTTCTTATCCTTGGGCAAAACACACACAGTTCCAATTGTGTTTTCTCTACAATATCTCTGAATTCATCTTTTCTTCTGTGATTTATTCATATATGAATTGCTTGAGAAAACAGAAAACTATATCATCAGGACACACAAAGAACAATGGACATAAGAGTCAGAAGAAGGGCCTGTATTGATAAACCACTCTGTGGTGTATATAACACTGGGTCACTTGGTTAGTGCTAGTTTTATTATTCCCATTTTATAGAAGGAGAAAACTGAGGCTCACAAAAATTCTGACTTGCTCTATGTCACATAGCTAAGAAGTGCCAGAATCAGGACTTGCAGCTAGGTTTTCTGATGTTGCCTGGTAATCTCTCTAACAGGCCACATTATCACATACTAACCAAAGGATATTGATTAAGTCACCTTATTTCTCTGATTCTGGATTCCTGATATGGAGAATAAAGCAGTCATTCTTTTTCTGTATACCTCTGAGAGTAATTATGAGGATCAAATGAGATTACATACATAAAGTGTTTTGTAGGCCTTAAGACACCATAGAAAAGTTATCTATCATTATTATTACTCTAATTTTTCACAGTAATGAGAAAAGTATCTTACTTTTAGCTTCTCCCAAGTATATTAATATCATTTACTCAGGGCTTGTTGCTTCTAAGGTCACAACTACACATTAAATTTCCAGGGGAATTAAATTAACTCTACTGTTCTGTGACCATGAACTGCAACTTTGAGTTTCATTTGATTCAAGAGCATTTATTAAATAACTTCTCTACATAGTGTCAGGCCCTAACCTAAGTTCTAAAAATAAGAGACAACAGCAAAAACTAGGTTTGCCATCAGGAAGTTTATATTCTACTGGGGAAAATGGAAAACAACACATATACAGAAAATTAGATAAAAATGAATACAGAATAATATGCAAGGAGGGAGTTCTCCAATATGGATAATTAGAATAGCTTTCCATTAGGACTTAATATTTAAACAGATCTAATTTTATTCATTTTTAATTATGGAAGAAAACAAATGTTTCCATAACATAATGTAAAAAGATTATTGCATATGGAATTGTATTGTTTACAACTTGTTATTTCTTTTAAATATATAATAAAGTTATTGTATAAATTTATTTTTCCCCCTCTGTCTGTCCCCTACCCTAGAGATGATTACCCTTAGACATATATATATGTATATATATACATATATATATGTATAATCATTTTATCCATAGCATATTAATTCTTTCTCTGGATGAAGATAGCAACCTTTGGAAAAAAGTATAAGATTATTAGAGGAATGTTGTTATTTGCTTGCATTTTGTTTTTTTCCTCAATTTTTCTCTTTCTTCCTTTTTCATCTGATTTTTCTTAAGCAGCAAGATAACTATATAAATATGTATACATACATTGGATTTAACATGTATTGTAACATATTTAACAGGTATTGGACTACCTGCCAGCTTGGGGGGGGTAAGGGGAAGGAGGGGAAAATTTGGAACAAAAAGTTCTGCAAGGGTCAGTGTTGGAAAAATTACCCATGCATATGCTTTGTAAATAAAAAGCTTTAATAAAAAATTAAAAATGAAAAAAAAGATTATCAGAGGAAAAGGTAATGAAGAAATATTTTCTACAGATCCAAGACAGACTGTTCAAAGGCACTGAGAAGTTAGATAGATTACTGTGGATAGGGCGCATTGAACAGATCAATTTGGCTGATATACAGAATGGCTGAATAAACATAGTATACAATAATCCTAGACAAAAAGGACAAGACTTGAAATTTTGTCCTAAAGGCAAGAGGAAAGTATTGGAGTTGAGTCAGGAGATGATCTAATCAGACCTGGATGTTCAAGCCTCATGTGGCTGTTAGATTTGTTCTATTTAGGGCCAAAAACTTCTATGAATTAAATTAGTTACTTAGCAATAATATTTTTCATTCAATATCATAAATCATGGTGACTAAATAATACTAACTATATTCAGCAGCCAAATTGTTCTATACAATAATCTATGAGAAAGATAATAGAATTAGAGAACATTATATATAGCAACAAGAAGATTATATGACTATCCACCTTTCAGACTGGCTAAGATGACAGGAAAAGATAATGATAAATGTTAGAGAGATTGGGAAACTAGCACATTAGTGCTTTGCTGGTGGAATTGAAAATGGATCCAACCATTCTGGAGAACAATATAAAACTCTGCCCCAAGGGCAATAAAACTGTGCATACTTTTTGAACCAGCAGTGCCATTCCTTCATAAAAAAAGGAAAAGTGCAAAAAATATTTGGAGTAGCTTTTTTTTTTTTTTTTTTTTTTTTTGTGGTAGCAAAGAATTGGAAAATGAGTGGATACTCATCAATTGGGAAATGGCTGAATGAACTGTGGTACATGAAGGAATATTATTTTTCTATAAAAAAATGATAAACAAGCTGATTGATGAAAGGTCTGGAAATATTTACATGAACTGATGCTAAGCAAAACCAGAAGAACCAGGAACACATTGTACACAATAACAACAATAATGTACAATCAACTATGAAAGACTTGGTTTTTCTCCATGCTTTAGTTATCCTGAGCAATCTCAATAGACTTTGGACAGAAAATGCCATCTGCATCCAGACAAAGATCCAAGGAGATTGAATATAAATCAGCACATGCTATGTTCACTTCCCTTCTCTGTTTTTTCTCTTTCCCATGTTTTTCCCATTTGCTCTGATTTTTTCCTCCCAACATGATTCATAAAACAATGTGTATTTTAAAAATAAAATAAACAGAAAGCTCAAAAATAAAGATTGTGGCATGATCAACTCTGATGGACACAGTTCTGTTCAATAATGAGGTGGTTCAGGCCAATTTCAATAGACTTGTGATGGAGAGAGCCATCTGCACCCAGAGAGAGGACTGCGGGGACTGAATGTGAATTACAACATAGTATTTTCAACTTTTTTTGTCATTTTTTGCTTGCTTTTTTCTTATTTTTGTTCCTTTTTCATCTGTTATTTCTCATGCAGCATGATAAATGTAGAAATATGTTTAGAAGAACTGCACATATCTAACATATACTGGATTACTTGCTGTCTAGGGGAAGGGGGAAGAGAGGGAGAAAAATTTGGAACACAAGGTTTTGCAAGGATGATTTATATCTTTGCATATATTTTGAAAAGGAAAGGCTACTACAAAATAAATAAATAAAGGAAATATTAACCCCCATTTCACAGACAAGAAAACTGAGGCCCAGTGAATTCCAATTTCATTCAATTTGACAAGTTACTATGGGTGAGTCTCTGATATAGGGAGTAGGGAATAAAAGGATAAAAATGAAACAATCCCTTCCCCCAAGGAGAATTTATTCCATTAGAAATATAGTATGTGTAGGCAAAGCAAATAATTACACAAAGTAATAAAAACTTATTTCAAGAGGCAGAGAAGCTGCTGACTATGGGCAGGGTAATTATTTGTTATTGTTTTGTCCTTCAGGAGATGGGGAAAGGGGTGTGCTGGTAAATATTTAATTATCAGCTTTCCAGAAAAAAAATGTACAATTCACTTTTTAATTTGTATTATTAGCATTTTCCCCATAACTTTCTAAAGTTTAAATAAATCTAGCCTGGGGTTTAGAATAAAGCAACTGTCAGTTTTCAAGGTGAAAACATTCCCACTGAAAATTTAAGTATTGACTCTCATAAATGTTTAAATTGACTCCAATGCAGGTTAAGAGATTCTCTAAAGTTACCCAGAAAGTAAGTGGAACTTAGATCATATGACTACAGTCTAATGTGTTTTTTCCAATATATCCTATTACTTCTCGCAAATACTAAAAAATGTTCACAGCAGTCCAAGAAAAGAGGGTCAGTGAATCAGACTTGGTACTGCATGAATACTTGCCTCATTTAACTAGATTGTACTGTATAAGCTCAATATGCCTCACATACAAGAGCAAGGAGAGAAAACAGGTATGGATCATTCTCTTAATATAGAGAAGATCCATCAAGAAGTACATAATCATGCCCCTAAGTAACAGATGCTCATAATTATCATCTTTATATAAGCCTACACAGGAATGATATCTATTGTCCTGAGAGAGAGTAAGAGAGACAGAGAGACAGAGACAGAGACAGAGAGAGTGAGAGAGAGGAAGTTGCTGGACTTTGCCTGGTATACATTATTTCTACCAAAATACCACTTCATTTAGAGAACTACACTTTAATATGTACTTGGTCATAGAGCTGGAGAGAAGAGCATTCATTTATTAGACATGTGAAGGTTACTCAGATGGTCTAAATAAAATGTCTTGCTTTTATTCAATGGTGATATTACTGTTGACTGGTGAACCATGTTATACAGAGATAGGGTGAGGAACATCCATCCCCTAGAAAAACAAGACTGAGGTTTTAGCACCACTTCCCTTAAATCGCTTAGCTTTTTTCAGGAGCAGATAATAGTTCAAATCAGAATTGAGTGAGCTGGCTCCTTCCATAAAGACTGGAAGAAAAGTCATATCTTTTTAGCAAATGCATTGAAGTGTTCATTTCCACCTTTCATACCTCTCCCCAATTGCCTATTTAATCTGCATATGCCGCTGATCCTGCAGCCCCATGATGGATTAATTCCTAAGAATTCCACATTGAGGAAATGTTCAAGTCTCCCTAATCTATCTCCTAATTCCTTTCCAGATGCTAGAATTCCATTCTTTTACTTCCAAGAATTTCAGTAACCTTTGCTGTGTTATCTTCTACTATGAATCTGTAAACTCATGGAGGGCAATGACTATCTTTCTGTCTGCTTGTATTGATATTCCTAGAGCTTAGCACTATTTCTGGCACGTGAGAACATTAAATACATCTCTTCTCTCTCTCTCTCTCTCTCTCTCTCTCTCTCTCTCTCTCTCTCTCTCTCTCTCTCTCTCTCTCTCTCTCTCTTTCTCTGAGTGTGTCTGCCTGTCTATCTCTGTCTTGCTGTCTTTGTCTCCCATTTTAGCTACCTATCCATGTATTCACTACTGCTGTTTTGCAGATAGGATGGTTTTTCTCGAGGAGTAATGTAGTTCCATATAGGATGAGTGCTTTTTATATTTCTATAATCCCTTCAGAATTCCAGAAGTACAAAATATTCAAATTAACAGGGATTTCATAGATAACTCCTAGAACCCCGGATTAGATAGGACCCTTCTCTCTATTATGACTGATAAGTAGTCAGCCAGCTTATACTTGAAGACCTCTTTGGTGAGAAACCATAACTTCCTGATGATGTTACATGTTGGAGAAGCTTTAATTCGATAAGACTTATAAGTTTTAACATGGGAAGGTAATTTAATAATCAGTTAATCCAATACCTTTGTTTTATACATGAGGAAAAGGAGGACCAAAAAGTTGATAGAGCATGTCCAGTGTCACATAGGTAGTAAGGAATCAGGATTCAAATCCAAATATTCTGGCTAAATCCAGCATTCTGTCTGATATTTTTTGTTTCCTTGCTGATGTTTTTGGTTCTTTTTCTTTATGTAAAACCAATGTCTTCCTTTTCTCCATTTTGTTTTCTTGACCAACTTTTTTTCTGCAAAACCTGAATAGTGCCTTTGGTACTCTAGACCTGAGTCCAGATAAAGCATAGAATGAGGCTAATTGTCATCACTGGACTTTAATCTGTACTGTTTCAACCGATTTGCATTTAAGGTGAGACTTGGTGAGGGCAGAAGATTCTGGGAAGCAGAAGGAGGTTATCCATTCTAGGCATGGGGAAAGGCTATGTGTATATAGAGAGATGGAAAATGGAATGTCCATGTTGAAGAATAGCAAGTATTTGTCTGGAACATAAAGTGCTATAAAAGGAACATTATTAAATTAGACTGGTTTTTGAGACCCTGGATTGCCAGGCTAAAGATTTGTACTTTTCCTAGTTGTAATAGGGAGTTTCTGAAGATCTTTTTAAAAGGAAGAAATCATAAATCTTAAGCTTAGGAAGATTGTTTAGCTACATGGAGGATCGATTATCTTGGAAGAGAAATAGGGAGAATAATTAGGAAGCTATTATAATAATGTAGGTAAGAAATGATGAATAACTGAAGTAAGTTATTGATTATGTTTATATAGAGAAGGGAAAATTATGATATGTTATGCAGATAGAATTGACTACCTACCACTTTATATATAGGGTTTGTTGAATTTGCAGAAGGAGAGTCAAGGAAGACTTCATGGTTATAAATGTGAATGATTGGGAAGATGATAAAGTCCTAAACAGAAATATAGGAATTTAAAAGATTGGGTTTTGTAGTGAACATCATTTGGTTAATTGTGACCATATTGAGTTTGGGATGCCTACTGGACATCCAAGAGGAAATACCCAGAAGACAATTCATAATATGAGAAATAAAGGCTGGAAGTATAGATTTAGGAATCATCTTTATAGTTTCAATATTTGTTCTAAGAGGATCTGATGATGCCCTTGTGAAAGGGATTTATAAAAAATTCTTGGACGTATCCCAATGCTATAGTGGTGAGAAATAGATGACAATAATACAACAAAAGAAAGGGAAATATTCTTTATGATGGGTTGGAGAATAATCAGGTAGATCACTTTTATGTAAGCTAAGGAACCGGAAAATAGCTTGAAGAAGGAATTTATAAAAATTGCCAATTTTAGGTTTATGAAAATTTATTTTATTTGTTGAAATTTATATTATTTATATAAAGCATATCTATACATATATATGTATTCACAAACACATACATATATATATATAATATAATATATATATAATATGCACATATGTATATACATATTTTTATATTCTATAGATGTTATACATTTGAGTTTAAAATGTTCCATAAACTTATGAAAAGTTATTATTTTATGAATTTATAAAATTTAATAATGAAATTTCTATGAAATTTCTGTTTGTTATTTCATTTAATTAAATCTAGAAAGACTTTACAGACTGTATGGTCTTTTAAAAGTCTAATTTTAAGAATATTCTATGATTGTATGATTCAGACCTAACATGGTCATACATTTTCCTCTTACCTTAGTGTTACATTTTCTTGTAAATGCAAATTCTTGTTCTTATTATTCTGTGGCTCAGCCATAGTTTCTTTCCACTTAGCAACCCCTGTTGCTTTACAGAGTCTTAGAATAATCCTCACAGCCCCTGGTGAGGGAGGTAAATGCAATTCAAACAATAACTCCATAAAAATTAATCCCAATACTTATCAACCAATGCTTATCCTCCATCTTCACTCAAATTAGTTCCTCTTATTAGAGCAAAATTTTTATAAAATAAGGTGTTAGAGATTGACCCCCAGGAATCCTTATCTTTTTTCCTCCATTATTCAGGATGCATTTTATTGTCAGAATCCAGAAGATAGCAGATTCCTTTAGTAAGCCATTCCTTGGGAGCAGAAGGAATGTAGCCTAGTCTTTTTTTTTTTTTTTTTTTAATAACCCATTTCCCAACTTGGCAGGAGAAACTATAGACAGCATTAGGTTTCAGCCTTAAAGGAAAAATCACTGAATGAGTGCACTCTAACCTTTTTATTTGTAGAAAAAAGTGACTTTTAGTCAAACACCAAATGTTATTTAAATCTATTAACAATCAGAAAAATTTATCTACATGAAAATTTTCATCAGCATAGATAGTAATTAAATCCATAGAACGTGTTGAAACTGCCAAGTGTAGTAGTATGTAGTAGTATAAAATGAAAAGAGTTCCACAGACCATCTCTGAAGGAAACCTATGGTTGAATGGAGTAATCTGAAAGAAGATCCAATAAATGATATTGAAAAGATGAGGTCAGATCAAAGAGGTAGGAAGAGAACCAGGAAAGAGCAGGGTCCTGACAACCTAGAGAGAAGTCAGAATCAAAGAGGATAGAATGGTCAATAGTGTCAGAAGGCTGCAAAGATCACAGAGAATCAGTTTCAATAAAAGGCCATTGGACTAAGCCAATAAGAGATCATTAGTAAATTTGGGAAGAGCAGTTTTGATGGAATACTAAAGTTGAAAGCCAGATTATAAAGAGTTGAGGGAAGGAGAGAAAGAGGAAGAGTGGTGAGACAGACAAATAGAGATAGAGCAAAAGAGACAGACAGACCCACACGCACACAGACAGCTAGAGGGGGAGAAGAGAAGAGAAGAGATGAGAAGAGAAGAGAAGAGAAGAGAAGAGAAGAGAAGAGAAGAGAAGAGAAGAGAAGAGAAGAGAAGAGAAGAGAAGAGAAGAAAAGCTGAGTATAGGAAGAGAAGAGCAGAGAGGAGATGAAATGAGATGAGAGGAAATGAGAGACAAGAGGCATGGGTAAATATGTGTGCTGTTATTGTCAGTTATCTTTGAAAGATTTTGGTAAGTTGTAGAGGTAATATAGGATTTGAAAAAGGCAATGTTCAAATTTTCAAAATGGAAGAAAATGAAACCTGCAAACTATAGACTAGGGAGCTTGATTTTGATTCCTAGAAATGTTCTAGAATATTTTGTTAAAGTAATGTTCAATGAAAGGGAAATTAAAAAGAATCATCAGGTCTTAATCATGTTTTGTATCTTTTGGTAAAGTCACCAAAATGATTTTTTTCTATTTATGTCATTTCCCTAGATTATGGTAAAATAAATATTGATCATTGTTCATGTTGATATTATGAATAAAGCAAAGTGATATGGGATAGTCAAAAGCAAAATTAAGTGGATTTAGAATGGATCAAATATTTAATGTAAAAAGAAGCTGTTAATCATTGAATATTAAGTTGGGGAAATGACTCTGCTGGTTTACTTACCCTTTTACTGTTCATTTAAAAAAATAATGATATAGACAAAGGCAAAGGTAACTTGTTATCACATTTGTACAAAGCACTACCTTTGGCCTGTTCCTACAACTTATAGTCATAGTTGAGAGTCCCTGGAGAATATCTGCTACCTTGGATTCTAGGAGTAATTCTGTTGGGATTCATTTCTGAAAATGATAATTTACAATCCTGCTCTGGTATGCTTCCTTAAAACAATCAGGTACTGGCTTATAGCAATCAGCCAGTAGACACAATCACCCAAAACAAAGGCAATTGATATAATGACATATTGAGAATAGTATCTACAAACATTCTTCCCATAAGACTCAAGTGTACTTTCCCACAATGTATACATGTGTACATGTATCCAATATATATTGGATATCCATGGAAAGAGTTGACATGAATTTAAAGTATAGTGATAGTGAGGCACTCCAGATAAACTATACAGATGAGTGGATGTTACATGATTCCATGGTATCTCTGTCCCAGGTACAAATTCATTGTTTCTGCTGGCTGCTGAGCTTCCAGTCTTTCCTTTTCAATGATTTCATAAATGTACAACACAGTGCCAGGCACTATTATAAACATAAAAATACAAAGAAAAATTAAAGCATTCCTTGGCCTTAAAAAGCTTATATTCTAATGGAATAGACTATATATATAAATATACATAAATATATATATATATATATATAAATCATAACACATAAGATATATGAGTAAATGGAAGAATCCTAGAAGAAATAATGCTAGTTGCTTGGAGAAACAGGAGAAGCTTCCTCAAGGAGGTAATACTTGAACTAACTCTTAAAAGAATGAATTTATTCTATGAGTTTGAAAGTACCCAGTTTCAAAATTCCCAGTATGGAATCGCAGGTATGAGGGACAGCCAGTACAAAAACCAGGTGAGAGGAGATGGAGGTTATATGGAAGAAACAGTAAGCAGGCCTAGATCTTATGCAAACGAGTGAATAAAACCCTTGCATTCTTTATGAAGCATGAATGAACCTCCTCAACATTTTACATTCATTACAAAGTTCAAAATGATCCCCTCCATTTGTTTTTTTAAAATTTTTATCTATTTTTAATATTTTTTATCTAAAGAAATAAAGCTTTATTAATTTTTAACAAATGGCTTAACACTACTCCCTCATTCATTTGGTCTACATATCAGATGGTCATATGCCCCACCTGTTACAGAAGGAATCTTGAGGATCCCCTCAAATCTGAAAGAACCAAACATATTTATTCGACTTTGTTATTAGCCCTTCCAGCACACTTATCAAATTCCAGTACTGTATTGCCCTTGTCAGGATAGCTAAGATAATGGATGATAATCAAGACTATGACATCTTTAATCCACCACCCCTAAAAATAAATCTTGAGACTCTAGAACATAGAGCTTTATCAAATAAGATGAAATTTAATAAATGTAAAGAAACAAACAGAGACAGTTAGTAGTGCAGTGGACCAGCCTTGAAGTCAGAAGGACCTGAGTTCAAATCTGGTCTCCAGACACTTAACATTTCCTAGCTGTGTGATCCTGAGCAAGTTACTTAACCTAACTTTTAGTCAAACACCCAATGCTATTTAAATCTATTAACAATCACAGAAGAATTTATCTACATGAAAATGTAGATAAAAAAGTAAGAAAAGAAAAGAAACAAACAGAAAATCATGGATTAGTACAATAAATTAATTTAATAAACATGTAGATACAAGCAAATCTGAAAAATCTGATCATTTTATTAGATTACAAGCTCAATATTAATTAATATTGTGTTATGTTTACCAACAAAGCTAATTCAATCTTCATGAAGTATATGGAGACGTATTGCTTTCAGGAAGAGAAGGATCTGTTAGTCCAGCATTATTCTGGCCTGATTAGACTAGACTAATTTGCTTAGTTATGGACATCCCATTACAGTAGTGACATTGATTATCTGGAGGGCATTTAGGAAAAAAAATAGACAAGTTAGTTAAGGGCTTTAAGTTCAAGCTTCAATGAGAAGTTGAAGGAACTTAGAATTTTTGTATTGGAGAATAGAACAGTGACAGGATAGCTGTCTTCAAATATTTAAAAAAGGTATAAATTACAAGAGTAATTAATTCTGTTTTCCTTGATGCCATAGGAGAATCTGGAAACCTGGTTGGAAGCTACAAAGGAGCAAATTTAAGCTTAATATAAAAGGCAGAGGGTACATCCTAACACTTAAAGTTATCCAAAAGTAGAATGGTTTACTTTGGAAAAATAGCAGTTTCCTTCTCATTCACGTTCTCCATTCTCATTTACAAAGATACTGTGATTTGATGAGAACATTTCCCATATTTTATGCCAAGGATAATGTTTTCATTGAATAGTTTTGGGGGAGTCAGAAAAAAATTAAACAGTGAAAGTTATACCCAACACATACCATTGGCAGTCATGAAAACTATTTGAATGGATTAAGAAAAAAAAAATGTTGGGACATCTAGTTGGTGTAGTGGATAGAGCACCAGCCCTGAAGTCAAGAGGACCTGAGTTCAAATTTGGCCTCAAACACTTAACACTTCCTGGCTGTGTGACCCTGGGCAAATGACTTACCCCCAATGTACCTCAGTCAAAAAAAAAAAAAAAAAAAAAAGATTGAGCATGGATAAATGGCAATAAACAGAAAATAAATAAAATCATTTATACTCAATATGATGTGTTATAAAAATAATTAAATACTAGCTTATAAATCAGACTGAATAACTGGCATATTTAACCCTGATACTGATGATCTCCTGACATGAGACTTCTCTTAAGTGTTTCTGAGGTAAGGTCATGATAGATGGTTGCTAATCATGCAGTCTTAGAATCTCATAATTTTAAGATTTTATGGTCCAATTGGCAAATAAATAGAAGTCCCTTCAAAAAATGTACTCAAAATGTTTCTGTTTCTAGTTTCTTTTTAAATGATCTGTAATGTTAAACAACTTATTATTGCTGAAGGCAGTTCATTGTACTTTTGAATAGCTCTAATTGTTAAAAAAAAAAAAAGGTATTCTTTATATGGAACTGAAATATACCTCCCTATAACTTTTACATTTGGATTCTCCTTTTCTTTAGGGTTGAAAAAATAAATAGTTCCTCCTACCCCCACAGGGCAAACTTTTAGATTCTCAAAGACAACTACAACATCCTATGTTTTATCTAGGTTAAACATTCCTCATTCTTTTAATAAATTTTCTATGAAAAGGTCTGCAAAACTTCATCCTGACCACCTTCTTCTGAATATAATCCTCAATAAAATATCCTTGCAAATATGGTCCTAAAGATGAACATCAAACTCCAAAGCAGTAAGAGCAAGACAAAGCACAACAGGACCATCACAATGCTCTCTCGTGTTGAAAAATATACTACTTTAACCTTTAAATATTACCACAATCCCTTTGTAATTAGAATTTTTAGATATAAGATTTAAATACAGTGTTGGAATTATGGGGCTTGTTCCATCTCTAACAGTCACAGGATCTCATACTTTCTTGTATCACTATAAGTATGTGCTCATCTTTCATATTTTCTGCCAATGGACTTTACCACAAAGAGGCTTCTCTCCCCTGAATGTTCCTGAGGGTATAGCAGTATAGGGACTTTTGATGAGAATTCATGGATCTATGTCTTTGAACAGAGGAAAGGAATAACCAAAAGGATATGCTCTACATTGTGAATAACAAATGTTAATTTGGTGCTGAAATCTGGCCATAAATTCTGCTAAATGAATACAAATCTAATAATTTTCTAAAGGTTCTGTTACTCACTCTCAAGAATCAACACCCAAGGAAGAGAACAGTTCCCCTTATCTGCTCTTTTATTTAGTTTTCAAGTATAGAGTTATCTTTGAGTCCATAGACTGCACAAGGAGCAAGTCTTACTATATGACAATTGTTTGTTTTGTTACATATAAAAATGCTACACACTAACAGTTTAAATGAAACTATTTTCTGTACTTTTCAAAGAGTATATTTTAAGTCAGAACCACAAACTGCAGTCTCTCCATAAACCTAAAAATAATGATCTTGGGTATGGGAGAAGAAGGAGCATTGTTGAGTTGCTGCTTAGGTTATATTAGTGCTGAAATTATATACTCTTCTCTCCAGAGTTTATAACTTGGCAGTGAAAATATTGTTAAGGACAAAACCTGGTGTTAGTTCTGAGCAGAGGCTTTCCACTCTATTCATCTATAGAACTCTAAGCATGAATCTGGTATGCAAATAGGTCTCAATATGATATTTTGTTAAAGAATATTAGAGGAGGAAGAAAGTAGAATATAAAGTTGGAAAATAAACATTGTTACAGCTGAAAGCAACTTTAGAGAATATAGAATATCTGAATACACTGTAGAATTGGGAGACATGTTAGGACAGAAATTATTTTAACTATTTCAGAACAAAATGTTAAAGCTATAAGGAATTTAAGAACATATAACACAGAGAAGATGTTAAGATGTGAAAGAAATCTTGAAAAATATAATGTAGAATATAAGTATAAATCTAGAATACAAAAAATAGAATATCATTCTTTGAACTAATTGAGAACTTACAAAATATTAGCCAAAGAATGGCAGGACATCAGACATCTTCTAGTCTTATCCTCTAAATTTACAACCTCATACATTGAGACTCATGAGGGGCAGATAATCTTTTTCAAGATGACATGTTTCAAGAGGTAAACAACCAATTTTCCTAACTTAGTGATATTTCCTGGAGGAGGAGAAAGAAGAAGAAGAAGAAGAAGAAGAAGAAGAAGAAGAAGAAGAAGAAGAAGAAGAAGGAGGAGATGGAGCCAAAGGACTAGGTCAGGGCGGGGGGGGGGAAGAAGAGGAGAGAGGAAGAGGAGGAGGAGGAGGGAGGAAGAGGAGGAGAGAGGAGGAGGAGGAGGAGGAGGAGGAAAAAGAAAAAGAAAAGGAAGAAGAGGAGAAGAAGGACTAGGGGAAAGAACAGCAGGAGGAGAAAAATATAAACTAATTTAAATCATGTAGATTTGTTTGCTGCATTTCATGAGGAAAAAATAATTAAAAAGTGAAAGAATTTAAATACAAAGGTGACATTTTATCATTATATTCCTAGGAAGCATTTCATAGGATTTTAGCACTAGGAAGAATCTATGCGGAAATCTAGTCAACCCCTTCTTTTTTTGTAGAGAAGTAAGCTGATTCCTAGAGATGTTAAATGAGTTGTTCCTGGTCGCAAAGGTGACAGAGTCAGTCAATCAACCCAAGAGCTCCTGATGCAGTATTTTTCTTTTTGTTCCCACTTCCAAGTAGTCCTTAATCACTGTCAGTTATTTTTGATTCTATATTGACTCCTCTACAGGAAAAGATATAACAATAAGGTGATGATAAATTTCCAAATTAAATATTATGGCTTTTTAAAAAGCCACCTTATTTTATTGCACTTTACTTTGTATGTTTTATGTGATATGTGTGTGTATGCCCATGTATGTGTTTGCAAGTTGAAGGTTTGTGGCAATCTTGCACTGAGAAAGTTTATTGGCACCATTTTCCCAACAGCATATGCTCAATTTGTGTCTGTGTCACATTTTACATGTGTGTGTACACGTTCTAATTTACTGTCTCAGTTGAACATCACAATATTTAACTTTTTTTCAATATTATCATAATGTCTTTTATCAATATCTGTGATCAGTGATCTCTGATGGTACTATAGTAATTATTTTGAGGCACCATGAACTACATCCATATTAACTCAGAAAAATTAATTTGTAAATTTGTGTGTCCTGATTCAACATGTTGTTCCCCATTTCTCTTCTTCCACTTAGGCCTCCCTGTCCCCTGAGACACAATAATATTGAAATCAGGACAATTATTTACCTACAATGGACTCTAAATGTTCAAATGAAAAGTCAATTGATCCAACAAACTGTATGGTTATCTTATTTTAAGAAATTGCCAGTGGCAGCTAGATGGCACAGTGGATAGAATACCTGTCCTGAAGTTCAAATCTGGCCTCAGATACTTAATACCTCCTGGGTGTGGGGCCCTGGCAAGTCACTTAACCCCAATTGCCTCAGCCAATAACAAAAAAAAAAAAAAAAAAAAAAGAAAAAGAAAAAGAAATTGCCCTAGTCACCCCAACCTGCAGAAACCAGCACCCCTGATCTATTAGCAGTCATCAACAGTGAGGCAAGACCCTCCCCCAGCAAAAATGATAACATTTCCCTGAAGGCCCAAATAATTAGTATCTTTAGCAATAAAGTATATTTTAACTAAACTATGTATTTTTAAAGACATAGTAGTATTAGACAGTTAATAGCCTACAATAATATAAACATTATTGCTTAAGTTCCAGGATATAAAGAAAGTAATTCTGTGTATATAGGTAATGCATACATATAATCACATATGTGTGTATACATGTGTGTGTGTGTGCACTTTCTAATTTATTGTATCATTTGAACTTCACAAATGGTGTGAGGCAAGAAAGACAGAAAGAAATAACTTTCCTGTTCCAGACAGGGAAATAAATTTTAGATTGATGTAACTATACTTAAAGCATTTCTGAATTATAAAAAACATCACAAGCTTTGTATATGAGGCCCAATACGACCAGATATTGCCACTACAGTATCCGGTAAGTGGTCATTCAATTTTTGTTTAAAGATATCAAAAGAACTAGAACTTACTATTTCCAGAGGCAAAACATTCCATTTTTATTCATCTCTAATTATTATTAAGTTGTTTTTTGTTTTCTCATATTTAATCTAAATCCATGTTTTATCATTTCTATCTTTTGCTTCTTGTTCTGCACCCCAAGATAAAAAGCACAACACTAAACTCAATTCTATCTCATAGTCTTTCAACTAATTAAAAACATATTCATATGCTCTCCAAATTCTTCTTCCTGGCCAAACAGCATTGATTCTTTTCATCAAAAATGAAATGACTTGTTCAAGGTGATTTGGAAAGTTTATAGCAAAGTTTTAATAAGGGTTCAAGTCTCTAGGCTTCTTTTCCAGTCATCTTTTCATTATGTCAAACTACCTCTGAATATTAGAAAAATGCTGCCTGCACTACCTGATTTATTTTTATGTACTTTGGATTAGAAATCGAAATGTCCAAATAACAATGAATTACCATAATATCATAAACATGACAAGCTTTCCATACATCATGCACCCCAATCAACTTGGGTATATATAGACTCTCAGAATCATAGTGGAGGAGACCACATCAGTGGCAAACTTAGTCAAAAAATCAATTTTCATATAGCTTATACATTACAGACTGAAATTTGTTGTCAGAAAAATACCAGAATAATAAAAGTTATAACTCTCCTTTGCCTATTGAATGCACAAATGAATTAATGATTTTAAATGTATTTATTAAGCACTTACTATGTGTCAAGGACTCTATTAATTTCTCAGACTGCAAATAAAATAGCAAGGAAGATCCTTTTCTTGAATTCGTGTTCTTACATGGGCAGATGTTCATAGGATGGTTCAACTGCCAGATGGATGGAAAGGTCACAAGGTCCTTAGAATGTATTGGCGAAAAATTAAAGATATGATAAACATGTGTCCCTGTGTGTGTATGAGAAAAAGAGACAGAGACATGCACACAAAGAGACAGAGAGAGAGAGAGACAGAGAGAGAGAGAGACAGAGAGAGACAGAGAGAGAGAGACAGAGAGACAGAGAGACAGAGAGAGACAGAGACAGAAAGAAAAGACACATCATATTTAGTAAGGAAGACTGAGTTAAAGCCTTGCCTTTTGTTATCCTGTCTCAGTGGAACTTTATATAAATTGCCTAGCCTCTTAGTGCAATCTGGATGGATTAAGTTGCAATTTAATGTATGAACTGGGATAATGAGCAACTCCTTCCGGTGGGCTAGTCTGGCCTTCAGTTAACTCACCTGTACAATGAATATTGCTTGTATCCTATCTGGTCATGTGTACAATGGTATATAATAAATACAACCTATTGCTATGATCTCTTTTCAGTTCTGATATTCTTTTTAATACTGGGCCAAATAGATAATATGTTTCTAAACTAGGAGGGGAAAGGAATAATCATTGTGTAGCAACTATTACTGTGTGACAGGTACTTAAATACTTTTTAGAAATATCTCATTTAATCATCATATTCTTCAAGATAGGTGCTATTAATTATTCCCATTTTACAGTTTCAGAAACTGACTCAAAAGGAATTTAAGTGACTTGACCAAGGCTGGATTAGAATATTAATATTTCTGATTCAGATGTATTCACTAAGCCATCACCTTACTCTGCAGGGACAGTGTTGTAAGATCCAGTTTTTGAGAAAGTAAAACCTGGAGTTAAGTCTTATCTTTGAAACATATTGGATGGGTGTCCCCGATTAATAGTTTTAATTTCTCAGTACTCTGAGAAAACTGTCTAAGAGTCTAAGTTGCAGAACAATGTATTAATAAAGAAAGTTTCTTTATCTGACATTCTCTATGCCAGTAAAATATATACTGAGTTCCTTCCTCCACCCCTCCAAATAAACAAACCTCATACTACTCACACAAAATCCTTCAGTTATGGTAACCTTATCCTAATTCACAAGAGAATTTTACCAACAGAACATAATAGACTTTGATTAGGGCTCATTAATATTGGTCTAGAACCTGTTAGGAAATGAATTGGCAGGCCAAGGTTCCAACCCCTGTGACTTCTATCCTGTTCTAAGAAATTTCTGTAAATCCCCTGAAATGTAAATTTCAGGAATTAAGAATAGGAACAAAACCCATACCTCTGTGGGACCTTGGGAAATATGAACTAATCACTAAAATAGCTAGCATTTATATAGTACCTTAAAATATATAAAGTATGTTATGGATATGATCATATCTGATCCTCACAATAACCCTGAGGGGAGATCAGTACTATTGTTAACACTATTTTATAGATCAGGAAACTGAGGCAGGCAGTGATTAAAGCAGCTTGTCCAGGGTCACACAGTCTTCTGTCTTCCACCACCAGTTATCAATCCACTGGGCAATTATACCATACTTCTTTCTGGGCCTCATTTCTTCACTTTATGGAAAATGAATAGATTGAAGTGGTTAATTTTCAATGTCCCTTCAAACTTCAACATTTTACATTTCATGTAGCAATGTTCTATGTTCTATAGATCTTTTCAGCTCTAAAAGTCCATGATTCCTTGAAATGTCCAAAAGCATTCCTGAAAAGAAAAGGGTAATTATGAGATATTTTGGTGTGCAATGTCTTTGCTTTTCTTATCTCTCAGAAGCCATGAACTTACAGCACCCTTTGTGATATTGAATAAGTTCTGTAAGTCATAAAATCTCATCAGCCTTGATGAAGCAGAAATCTAATTCAATTTTGTGTTTTGCTATATTTTGTGGCAAAAAGTTTGATCTGGAATTCTTTGCTGCTTCAATGGTTGATGACTTTTGGTTTTTCAGACATGGAAATCTCTGCCTTTTTTGCCTTCTCTGAGGGATATATGAAGATAGCTATAAGTTGGTCTCAATAGCATTAAGCAGAGTTATACAAGGAAACTGCCAGTTCATTGACATCCAATGACAGTTTTGACCTCTCCTGTTTTATCTTGATTTTTTCCCTAACTAGTCTGTTTATATAGATACTTTTACTAAAAAAAAAAAAAAAAAAAAAAAAAAAAAGTAAAAGCATTGTAACTTGTGGGGAAAAAATAAATATTTGCTATGGGGCCAAGCTATCTGGATAGATTGTATTTTTGAAGAAATATTAATTATTTATGAGTATTTTATGTTCTTTCTGAAATACCATGCCAAGGTTCTCACCTCAATGACTTCTGGTTTTCTGTGAAAATCTCAGTCAATGCTATGGCAGAATGAAGAATATTTCAGGAGATAGTGATGGAAACAAAACTCAAAACTTTGTCATTCATTAAATCTGATAACAAGTAAAATAAACAAAGAAAATACTTTGCATATATAACATTTTAATGTTTGCAAAATACTTTACAGGCATTTTTTCTTTTGTTGCTCACAAAAATTCTGGGAGTTGTTGGCATAGATCACCATGAAAGATCTCTTCTTGCCTGGCATGTTATACGTATTTTCAGGGCCAACTATAGATTTTCAGAACATCCCATTATTCTTAGGACTGGTATGTTCTTATTAGATATTTTCCCAATTCAAGCACTGGCACAAAAGATTTCAGGAGGACCAAAAAACAAACTGAAAGCATGATAAATATTACAATAAGAGAAATTCTGAATTGTAAAAGATATCTGATATCATCTTTTCAAAGACTGGAGTTTCCTCTATTCTGATCAGAGGTTTTACAAACTCTTTTTGAAGACCTCAATAATTGGGATGCTTACCTCCTCTCAAAGATGTTAAGTCTTCTTCTGGAAAACACTAATATTTTCTTATTCTATAGACTGCACTCAGTTCTGTCTTCTAGAGCTAATCACTATCAAGTGATAGAATGTGGGAAGGAATATAATGAATGACAGAATATGAACACAAAGACATTATAGCAATATGAAATAATTGACCTAACTCATAAGTAGTACTTTAATGAATATAAATCAACCCTACAATTTAGATTTAAAAAGCTAATTGCGCAAGTACAAGATAGGAAAAATGTGAGTAAAGAAGATATTTTATTAATATATTTTTGTCTATTTAAATTTTATTTAGAAAAACAAAATAGGAAAAAAGTAAAATGGGAAAGGAATACAAAATGAATAAAACAAAACAAAAGAGAATAGTGTCAGGTGTCCAGTAAATAGGCACTTGATTCAAAGTATATAACAGCAAATTATCAGTTCAAGAAAGTATATACATTCATATTTATATATATACATATGTGTATATGTATGTGTACATATATGTTATTAGAAAAATTTATTCATGAGTGTCCATCTTTACTTACTTGTAAATTGTTCTTTTGTTCTCTGTTGTGTTCTCTGGGCAAGGAGCCATTTCATATTACTTTACTCTCCCCCCCCCCATCCCTTTCATCTCCCAGCACCCCCAAACAGGCTATAATTAAGAAAGTATAAATGTATGTATACATATGCCCCACCCCCACATATACATAAACATATCTTTCCTATGCCTGCTGAGTCTTTGCTTTAATTCTGCTCCTTAACTTGTCTTGCTACTACTTAATCTCCCCCCATCCATGGATTTCTTCCTTGTCTTTATCATTCAATCTTTGCTTCCCTGTCTGCACATCCTTTCCCCCTTATTACTTATGGATTATAGAGGGTGTTATAAGCTTCATGCTATCTATATATTATTGCCTATTGAACCCATTCCCAATGTGAGTAGGTTTCAGAACTTCCAGTATTCCTCCCACTTCTAATGACTCTGTGTCTATTGTTCCTCTCTTCCTCATTTGTATAACAATGACTATTTTTACCCTAATTCTGCCTGTCTTTCTTTTGAGTTACCATATTGCTGATGTCAATCATATGGTTTACATATATGGTAAACATATGGTATACATTTGCCATGAAAAAAAATAATTTGCTCATGTTGAATTCCTTGAAATTAATCTTTGATATTGGCTATACTATATTAAATTTTCTATTAAGTTCTGGTTTGGTTGATAGAAAGTTCTAAAAATCTGTAAGTTTTTGAATATCCATTTTTTTCATTCAATATTAGAGATAATTTTGCTGGATATGATAATTTTGGCTATAGACCTAGTTCTTTTGATTGTTGGTAGATATAATTCCAGGACCTGGAAGTCTTTCAATGTGGCTGCTGATAAGTCCTATGCAATTTATTTGTAGTTCCAGCATATTTGAATTTTTTTTCTTAAAAAATTTTTTCTCTTTGATTTGAGGGGTTTCAAAATTTGGCAATAATATTCCAATGTATTTTCCACAAAGAATCTCAGTGAGGTGGTGATTGGTGGATTTTTTTTTTCTGTTTCTACTTTGCTCTCATGTTCTATCACTCCAGGACAATTGAATTACTTCTTGAAATACTGTGTCAAAGTTCATCCAATAATTCTTATATTTTCTCTTCTTGATCTGTTCTTCAGACCTGTCATTTTTCTTATATTTTACATTTTGTTCTAATTTTTCATTCTTTAGAATCTGTTTTGTTATTTTCTTGGTCTCTTCTAACTTCACTGGCTTCCCCTTACTGGATTATAATTTTCAAAGAGTTATTTTGATCTTTGAGACTCTGTATCTCCTTTTCTTATTGGTTAGCTTATTTCCCCTATAATCTTCTTGTTTTTCTTGGATGATTTTTGATTATTTTTTAGTTTTTCCTAATGTCTCTCAATTAATTTTTAAATTCTTTTTTGAGTTCTATAAATTTTCTCTGGGCAGGGAGCCATTTCATATTACTCTTTGGGATAAAAGTTTTTTTTTTTTCTTTCTTTCTTTCTTTCTTTCTTTCTTTCTTTCTTTCTTTCTTTCTTTCTTTCTTTCTTTCTTTTTAACATGAGGTATCAAGGTCAACATCTATAATACTGGGGGTGGGGAGATGGTGCCTCTGGCTTTACCTTAGCTCCCTCCTCTGACCAGGAACCCATTTGTGCAGTATGAATATGAACTAAAGAGCTCCATTTTTTATCAAGTGCCCATAGGTAGCAGCATCCCTGCTCTGCTGCTTCTGTATTTACACAGTACTGGTTCCACATCTCTGCATCACAATGGGGCCTGGAATTCCTAATCAGCCAAGATTCCCTCAGTCTTCTGGGATTCAAACCCAACTCCACACACTCTGGAGGAGATGAAAGTTTCTGCCAAGGCTACAGCCACACCCAGCTAGCCCCAGGGCTTCCCACTTGCTTTTTTGTGGGAGCTAGTCCTGAGGTATTTGAACTTCGGACAGGTTAACTCTCTGTTTCTTTCTTCAGATTTTCTCAGTTTGTAAGCTTCTCTGCCCTAAGTCTTCCTTTCACTACTTTTTCTGTTCACCCTGAGGTGAAAACTTGTTCTATTTATGGGCGAAATCTGGAAAGCTTGAAATTTACCAACCTACTCTGCCATCTTCGCAAATCTTCTCCCTATTGATATCTTTTTTAAGGTCCCTCCATCATAGGAAAAATTACAGAGTTTTCGTGGACCACAAGTTCTAGATGATTTGACTGCATGATGTGATAATCAAAAAAAGGCCATATGACCTTAGGTAGGGATAAGAAAGGCAAAAAGAGAAAGCTAATAGGTCTCCTGTTCTGATTAGACTAAGTCACTCCTTTCAATTTAAACTCTGCATTTCTAGAGCCTAAAATGGTCCTTTCTGGCATTGTTTGCTCATATTCATACTGCACAGAATTTTATTTTATATGCCTATCACCTAAGGTGGACCATACTTTTTAAATTATCCTGCTGACATGAGAGTTGCAATTAGATTTCTCCAGTATCAGTTGAGCCCTTTTTGCTGTTCTTGCTGAAAAAAAAAAGGAAATGAAACAGATTTCATCCAAAATTCTAGGCATTTGTTTACAAAGTACTGCACATGGAAAAAGAACATAAGAAAATTTCTATGTTGGACCACTGTAGGGAGGGCAGAATTGTGGAGGTCTGCAGCTGTGAGCAACACCTCCAATCAACCCATCTGTGAAGAGACTAGAAAGCTAATTAATGCTACTTTTCAGAAATGAGCCATTTCAACTTTATGTGAACACCTGGAATGGTCTCCAAATGATAGCTGATTGCGTCATGAAAAAGTGAACATTACAAGATTCTTCTTTATGCATGTGAACTGAACTCTCACTATATCAGGAAGGAACTTTGGGTCTTGTTTGGAGGCTTGAGGCTAAGTCACATTAGTGTGTACTCTAGGACAGAGTGTTGATAGCATAGAGGTCATCATGTTAAACTTTCTACCAACCATTAGCTTAAGTTCATGAGTAGACTTTTGTCTTGGCATAGAAAAGCTGTGTCCATATATCCTTAAGAAAACATGTTCACTGGGCATCATGCATCATCCAGTAAAAACCTTTCAAGGACTGCTTCCATTTTGCCTTTTTCCATCTTTACTATATACCATTTGTCATGCTGTGATCTTGCAAAACATCTCTAAAGTCCTTCCACCCAGGAGTTTTTTAGATATTTGAACAAAATAAGAAAGTCACTGCTGAGCCTTCTCTTCTCCATTTAAGCATCTGTATTATCAACTGATTTTAATGTGATATAGATTGAATAGCTTTTGCCATTCTGATTTCCCTTCTCTAGATTCTCTGCAACAAATTAATGTGTGTGCTAAATTATTGTGACCCAAACTGAATGTGGTATTCTGGTTGTGTTTTCATTAGAGCAGAATTTAAAAGAATTCCCTACTTCCAGAATTTAAGCTTCTCTTAATTAGGCCCAAGATCACATTCAGGGTTATTTTTGACTGCCATCTTTGTTGACTTATATAGAACTTGTAGTCGTATAAATCATACCATAGATGTTTGTTTGTTTGTTTTATGTGACTCCTACAAAATTTATGAAGTTCATTCCAAGAACCTAAGTGGAAGACATTTATCACTATAGAACTTCATCTTATTAGATTCAGACCAGTGTTCTAACCTGTTGAGATCTCTTTTTTTCAAATATTTACTCTGTCATCCATTGTGTTAGCAGTTCTTCCTAGGTTTCTGACATGTGGAAATTTAATAAACATTTCAGTTATACTTTCACAAAAAATCAATGATTAAAAAATTGTTAAATAGCACAATATCCATAATTCTCTGGGGAACTCATTGCAAACTTGCTAAATTAACAGTGAAAAATGAAAAACCAATTTGAAATCCCTCTAATTTTACTGTTCAATTGGGTTCTTTTTAATCTTTCCACTAGAGAACATTCAGTTTGAATCCTGATTCTGTTATCTAGTTACTTCAGATATGTCACAATCTCTGTACAACTCATTTTCTTCTATAAAATCCTGAGATTAAACTATGTGACTATATGACTAGATATTTCTATATCTAAAAAGAAGAAATCATGAAATATTTAATCTATTGAAATCTAGGTAAACTTATCATCCCCTTGATAAAGCAATGGACAAATCTGATATGAATTGTTCTAAATGACACCAAGTTGACTTGTTGCTATCTGTTTCTTGACATATACTAATCATTCTTCTAATGGATTTTTCTAAAATTTCCCAGGATCCAAAGTTAAGCTTGCTGCCCTATACTTTGCAGTCTCTGTTCTCTTTCATTTTTGAAAGTGGATATATTTATTCCTTTATAGCCTATGGCAATTCTCTCACTTTACACAGGTTTTAAAATATCAATGATCGTGGTTCATCAATTACATGTACCAATTCTTTCAGTGTCCAAAGAAGTCATTCATAGAAGAAATGACTCATTCTCTTAGCTTATGTGCAGGATTACTTTGCTATTAATGGTTATGATTATCTTTTCCAGTATAGATGCCATTATCTTTGGGATAGAAAACAGAAATAAAAGATCAATTAAATGATTCCGATTTTACTTTGGTATCAATTATCAACTGCCATTTACTGCCAGGAAAAAGTCTGTCCTTTTTTTGATTTTCCTCATACACGCTATAGAAAAAGAGATGTATTTTGTTATCCTTAGTTTTCTGTCTCAGTTTCAACTTATACTTAATCTTAGCACATCTAACAATATTTTTAAAGTAGTGTTCCACATATCCTTTGCCATTCGTTTAGTACAGATTCTTCTAGAGGAGATCAAGGTTATCAAACCCTGAATTTAAAATTGGCCCAGGAAAATGAATTTATTGATATTTGGGCCTCCCTACTAGATAGCTGTATCTAGTGCACTTGTGCACTCTCTCTCACAGACAGTGTAATCATTGGTGGAAGAATATGAGCCATTTCTTTTAGTTCACTAGTAGAATATGAATATTATTTCTCTTGTCTTCTGTTTAGTATACTGTGATTATTATTATTTCTGATTTATAATTCAGTAAGTAATCTATGTTTGAATTAATGGTATTATTGTGAATAGTTTGGTGTAGATGGTAAGCACATCACTAGGGGTTCATGAACTAAAGTAGTATTTAATTCTACACAAATCAATTATTCCTAGACTCTTATGAGTTTGAGCAAGGAAACCAACTCAGAAAGTAAGAATGGAAGATTCACCCCATTCTCAGGTTTTCTCTTTGTATATTTGTATATAAATTCTTAAAGCATGCATATATAAATTCAGTCTATACATATATATATATATATATATATATATATATGGATACATCTGTATGAAAGTATGTATTAGATAGATAGATAGATAAGTAGCTATGTAGGTATCTTATACCTCATATATGGTATAGATAGATAGATCATTTGTGAGCTTAGATTTCAAATCTGAAAGTAAATCTCCTTTCTTGTTCTCCCTTGATGTGTTCCTGAGTTTGACTTCTTGGATCCTACAGTTCAACTAGATCTGTAAGATCTGTAAGATGATATTTGTAAAGTAGTAAGCATAGTGCCTGGCACATAGTAGGTGTGATATAAGTGTTTTTTTTTCTTCTTTGTGGAATCTAAAATAAGATCTCAGATGAAATTGGGGTCATGAGTGA
This sequence comes from Sarcophilus harrisii, assembly GCF_902635505.1. NCBI lineage: Eukaryota > Metazoa > Chordata > Mammalia > Dasyuromorphia > Dasyuridae > Sarcophilus > Sarcophilus harrisii. Next base: position 60,794,655 of record NC_045427.1, on the reverse strand, counting down.
AAAAAGTTTAAGAAATCATGGTATAGAGAAAAGAACACTACTTGAAGTTTTCAAATTTGTATTCCAATTGGTTTTTCAATCCTTAACTAGTGTGTGACTAAGCAATTTACCTAAATCTCAATTTACAACTTAGGGCTCTAAGTAATAGACATTTGTAATAGGGATTTAAGTTTTAGGTCTTTATTTACCAACCCAATTGTCATTTTAAAAATGCGTAGGCACTCGTTTATAAAAGGTTCTTTTTATTATTGTTTCTAGTATTTGTTGATTCAAATGCTTTATTCCTTTTTCTTAATTTTAAATATACAAGCTGAACATTAATCCTGTATTAAAAACTGCAATATCAATAAACTAAATGAAATCAGTTGTATGTTACTTTTGCATTGCATTTACATGTAGCTATTCATTTTTATTTTTTTTTCCCTGTAGTTAGTGGATATATTTTTTCCTGGAGAAGGTAAGAGAGGGAGAGAGGGAATATGAAGAACTCATCATGAAGAAATCCTCATGTAGGAATTTCCTCTCCTTATTCATATTAGCAATTTGTCTGTAATATTGTTTATAGAATTGCCTTGATCCTGAAGGGTTAAGTGGTCACATGCTTCACAGGTAGTTTTTCCAGTTCTTGATAGCCCAGTACCATTTGGTACCATACTATAAATCAATGAAAATTGTTACCATGGTATAACCTTGCAAAGAGATATATCTGAGAGAGGAAACAGCACCTATAGCAATAGAAGGTTTGGAAAGAGTAGATAGGGATGCTAGAGGGATAGGGATATCATGGGGTGTATCATGAAGCACAGAGCAGTGGTCAAAAAAAGGAACTTTTGCCTAGGTCACCTCAAGATAAGAAGCACAGAGGTTCTCTGCAGAAACATAGAGTAATAGAGTGCCATGCCCTTCACAATGACAAAGATAATGTTGATTTGATTATCAATCCTTAAGAAAGAGGTGAAAAATGTCTAATGTGTACTGAGCACTGTGTTAGGTTAATACAGAGATGAATAAGACATATGTCCTGTCCTTCCAACCCAGGAGGATAATTCAATACATACACAAAGAGATATGCAATTGAAATCAACCTAAGTTCTAAGTCTTATGGGAGGTCCAAGGAATTTCTAACTTTGGAATTGTATATGTATGTGTCAGGGAAGGAGTTAGAGATGAAGTGTACTTTAAGTTTGGTCTGGAAGGATATGTTTTCAAAAGACAGATGTAGCTGTTATAGTTGGTGGAGATTTCTCTAATCACCTGTTCTATCCTCTCAATTCCTTTATTCTCTGAAATAAGCAGAGACTAATAATGACAAAAATAGGAATTTAAGTTCCTATAATCACATTAAAGTTTACAAAGTACCTCCCATACCACAAGGCTATGATGTACAAGTGCTATTATCCCCATTTTGTAGATGAGGAAATTGGGACTGAAAGTTATATGGTCATTAAGTAGCAGAATTAAGACCAAAGTCTTCTAATTCCAGGTTCATTATTCAAAATTATTTTCTTTCCATATGCATAGGGTCATCCCTAAGTGGTAAGCAACATCCAGGCCATGCTACAATTGCTGACACTAGACAATGTGATGCTACACAAGTAACTTGCCTACTCTGATCTTTAGTTTTCTCCATTAAAAAAGGGAGTTGATCTAAATATTTTGCTACTTTACATGGGAAGGAATTGAAAGAGAAAATGAAACAAAATGTGTGCTTTAGAATGTCTCTTTCGTAACCCTATTGTTTTATATTTCTATGAATTAAACAAGTAAACTAGTCTCACCTTCAATTATCCGATTCCATCAAAGGAAGGGCTTATGCTGTTCATCATTTACCTTTAAGACTTTATCCCTTCCTGATTCAGTATTGCTCCCCTTGTGGGAGACATTGAGTTACCTTCTTGAGCATTTTAATATTTAATCTTTTTTCATATTTATTTATGATTTTTTAATCTGTGTAGTGTGCTGAGAGCTGCAGGAGATGGTTCTTTATAAATAATATTATTAATTATCACCATTAATAATAAATCATTAAATCTTGTGGCTTGTTTCCCTCATTTGAAATAGGCAGTTTCATTGTCCAGGCAATAGTTAGTTCAAATGTCTCGCTTTAATTTTATAACTTAATTCTGTTTTCCATGTATTTATAGAATCATCAAATGTCACAGGTAAAAGTGACCTTGCAATACAAAATATCATATCTGGAAAGATCTTTTGAAGAACACATTTGAATATGTAATATTAGATCTTCAAAGAATCTGAAAGCATAGAATGTTGGCATACAGAATAATAGAGGTAGAAAGAACATCAAAAACTATCTCTATTAAGAGTTCTTAACATTTTTCCTGTTTTTATTTATTTTATGAATGATTTTGGCAGTCTAGAGAGAATTATGTATTCCTCATCAGAATACTGTTTTGTTGGTTGGTTAGTTGGTTGGTTGATTGGTTGTTTTTTCTTACTTTTCTGTACATAAAATAAAGTACATAGATGTTCAAAGGGAAGCTAAGGTAATTGAAAATCATGATTTTCCCCCCATACATGTTTACAGAATACTTGGAATCTATCCACATGATAGTAGTTCACACATTCTAGACCAGATCTAGACCAATTCCCTTAATGATGATCCAGAAAGTTTAGCTGATTTAGAATCAAAGAATCTTGATTTTCTCAATATGGCAATGACACTGAGGAAGGATTAAAGAAAAGTTGGTCAGTCAACAAACATTTATTAAACAATTACTACATTGTTTCACCCATTACATTGTGAGTACTTTATGGATAAATACTGTCTTTTAAAAAAATATCCCTAGCATTTAGCACAATGCCTGGCATACAATGAATGCTTAATAAATATTCATTGATTGATTGTGCCAGGCACTGTGCTGAGTATTGAGGATAAAAAGAAAGTCAAAAACATGGCTTGTGCCATCAAGGAGCTCATGAAGAAAATAGGATGCAAGCAACTTCTTCACACATACAAAATATAAAGTATAAATAATCATAACAAAAATATGCAAATTGTCATTAGTTATTAGTAAAAATATTAATTATGATAATTTAAAATGATGTATATATATGCATGTATATGTCTGTCTATGTATTATCTATTTATCTATCTATTCATGTGTTTATCTCCTCTGCTTTGTATTGGCTGCTCTACCTGGCAATGTTGTTTTTATCTTCTTTCATCAAATGACTTTAGTTCTTATTGAAACAGCAAGTAGAATTAATATTTTTATTACTTTATACAAACTAAATTTTGCTTATTGTTGACTGTGAATTACTAAAATTGAAAGTGACAAAATATAAAATAAAAAGGGAAAAATGCTATAAAATTGTTCTTCACTGGGTCAATAATGGATGGTCATCAGTGGAATCACAAAGAAAGAATAAGCAACTTTAAATTTTCATAACCTTGGTCTTAATTACCCAGTGGACCATAGAAGCCTGCAGCCCCCTGCAGAGTTTGTTGTTCAAACAAGAAACATTACTTCTAATAAAAAAAATCAATAATAAAATTGCCTTTATACAATTCCCATATTCACTGATCTGGTAGAAGAGGGGGTATCCAATGAGAAAACCACACAGGGATATAAAAGAAAGGGGCCGGTGTATTTATTTTTAATTTCAATTAAAATTTATGTCAAACTATCAAGTTCAGTGAAAATACACATGCACATACACACACATTCAGAAGAGACAGAGAGAGATATAGAGAGAGAGACAGAGAGGGAGAGAGGAGGAGGAGCAGAAGGAGGAGAAAGAGGAGGAGGAGGAGGAGGAAGAATAAAGATAGAAAGAGACAGAGAAGACAAAGAGAGAGAGACAGAGAGACAGAAAGAGAGAGACAGACAACTTAGTGCATGATTATATTTTAATTCTGGAATCTATGTAAAGCAATCTTTGTATTGTAAAAAAAATTTACATTCATTTTTATGTACTGGCATTCCATTCCTAAATGATGGAGAAAATATTCATGAAATTTTTTTCCCAAACATTTTTTTCAATAAGATGGTATTGGCTTTAGAATTAAAAGGGAACTGGAAATTGTATTGTCTAAATTTCTTCTGTAGGAGATGAAAAAATTCAGACTGACGCAGGCTAAGTGAAATGTCGGAACAGAGAGGACCTTTAAACCATAGAATGTTATAGCTAAGAAGAGACCTTAGAACCTAGGAGATAGAATGTTAGAGCTTTCAGGTGGCTTAGGGAATAGATAGTTAAACTTGGGAGAGCGATTATAGTAAAATAGAACATAGGTTAAAGATGGAAGGAGTCTCAGCGGTTTTCTAGTCCAATGATTATCAGTCTTTGGAGCACTGCCAAGTGAAGGGCCATGGATTTATTATAAAACATGCACAAATCTATATGTACAACAACGATTGTCATTTTTATCTTTATTTAACTTCCTAAAAATATACAATGTGACTCAATATAATAAGTAAGCATTACCGCTGTAAGCTGAATAAATGTTTCATGAATAATATAGATGATTATTTTAAAATGTACATAGATTTGATTAATAAGAATACATGTTCATTCAAAAAGTATAAGTTAATAGTGCCTTTTTGTCATTTCCCCTATCAAATGATACTTATATAAACAAAATCATGTGGGATTTTGAAATATTAGTTATATTAAAATGCAGTCCTCATTCATATAACATCACTTATCACAGTGCTTGACACCTGGTAGGTGATTAATAAACATTGATTGGAGAGAATACTGTCATCAGTGCCTAGTTCTTTTCAGAAGCCAGGATCCTAGACATGTAGCTAACAAACAAGGACTCAGTCCTTTCTTTTGTATGTATGTCCAATATCAGAAGACTCTGTGAGGATAATTTCAAAGTTCTTTCTATAGATCTCTTGATCTTAAAGTGGCTGGCAGTGACTCATCCTTTATTTTTCATAGATGATGTCATTATTCGTCTATGTCTAGGGTACATATCAGTGTTTCTACCAATCAGATAAATGTCCTAGCTCCCATCCTATGAATTCCTCTTCTTTTTGTCCTTTACATGAAACTTTTTTCCTTGAAATATTTAGAAAAAAGATTATACACATATATCTCTAAATATGCATCTATCTATCTCCATACATACATGGATATATATGTATATATGTACACATGTATTATGTATATGGACATACATGCATAGGTATACACTTACCCAGTGGTATATTGGAACCAGTTCATATATACTTTCAAGAGCCAATTATTAAATTTTCCATATGAACATGTGCATACCACTATACCACTTCCTTTTTTTTTTGGGGGGGGGGAGGATGAAGTGGCTTAAGGTATAATCATTTCCCTAGTCATGGCCTTCTTCTATCCCCTTTCTATCTAGAGATTGAATCAAGTACCAGATAAATAGCAAACCACTCCAGCATCTTTGCCAAGAAAACCCCAAACAGGGTCATGAAGAATCAGACATAACTGAGAAATGACTGAACTACAAACATTTTAAAATATTTTTGGCCCAAGGATTATATAGTGGTTATAAGGTCCATTTAGTCCCTTTCTTTTATGATGTTTACAACAGAATAAAATTATTAATGCAATCACATCAATTCAAAATCTCTAGCCAGGAAAATTTCCCACTTTTAGACATGAGCTTTACTCTTTGCCCTAATTTAAAATTTTGCTTATCTCTAGTCAACTCTTGACTCCTTAATGTTTAGGAGAAAAAGGAGTGTATGTGATACATTAAGATGAAAGAATTATTTTATCATGTCTTTAGACAGAAACAAGAAGTGAAAGTTGAGGAAAAATAGACTTTCCAGAGGAAACTTTCTTTAGTTCTGAAAAAGGTCCCCCATAATCTATAACACCAGCCTTTGTTCACTGTTCAGTGAGGCCTGCAGAGCCTAGTGAGTGACCTCTTAATCTTCCCCTTCTCTATGACAACTCCATCTCTTCTAAGCATCTTTTTCGTTACGTTTATCCTCTGCCTCCCACTCCATTTCTTCTTGGCACGTTATATCCTTGTCAGGGCTCGGGATTTTTCCCATGGCTACTGATGTTACTCAGCTCTTTTTGTCCTCACTCCTTTCTCTGAGCCCATCCTTTCATAGATTATCTGTATCTCTATAAGAACTCCCAGGCATGACTTAAGCCTACCTTCTAGCTTAAAGATCAGCATAGTCCCAGTGGCTCTCAAACTAGGAGGATATGCTTGCCCTTGTGCAATACTAACTCTTGTATGCCAGTTAGTTCTCAAATCCTTATTATATCATCATTTTATATTTACAGAATTCTACTACCTCATAGGAAAAAAATAGAGAACATCAATTTCATTTCACAGAATTGTAATAGTTCAATCAGAAAGGATTTTAGAGATGATCTAGTCTATCACCCTCATTTCCTAAAGAAGTGAGATATAATTCTGAAAATAATAATAATCCAAACAAAAAAGGAAAAAAAAAGCAGAAAAATTAAACCAATTTGAAAACTTAAGTTGCTTGTAACATAGAGTCCCTGAAGGGGAAGGGGGGGGGAATTAACCTGGATAGGTCATCCTGAGAAAAGGCCCAGATTTTGAATGGCCTTGAAGGCCAGGCTAAGGAGATCATAGTAAGAAAGAGGGAGATAAAACTAGGAAGTGTCATTTTTTAAATCATGCTGACTTTTGCCATTTTCCCTTAGTACAATTCTTTTCCAAAGCACTCTTTATCAGTCTCTGGCCAGGAGTGTCATCAATGACTAATATTATAAGGTCATATTAAATGGATCTTCTATAAGTAAGTCCAGTGCAAAGATAGGCTGGACAGAATGATTAGCTTAGCCTGTGAAACTAAGTCTATTTTACTCTTTGACTATTGTAACTTTTAAATTCAAATGAAAAGATTTGACAGCTGCCCCTTAGCCTTGACCATGGCATTTTGCAAAATTAAAAAAAACAACACTCTAACAACTGAAAGAATTAAGTCAGAAGACTTCAAAGGTCAATATCCTTTCTATCTAGTTCAAGAGAATCAAGTCAGTGTGGGATATAGGTTAGTCAAACCTTTGATATGATCATAATCACCTGGGGGAAAATAGGATTTCTTTTGGCTTCTTATACTCAATAAATGCAACTAATCTTTAAATGCACCCAAAATTTCAATCCATATAAAAATGTAAAACATGTATCATTCTATTTGAAAAGAAGAAAATAAAGTCCAGGGATGTAACAACTCTATTATAAATTCTGTAAAACAAATACTGGAAATGATACCAAAAAGAAGAGAGAATTAGCAATGGTGAGACACGGAAAGCTTCCTAAAGAGGGGGGTAATTGCATTGTATGAAAATTAGAGATCCCATTAAGCAGATATGAAACAGCAGTGTACAGTTGGTACCTTCCCAAGTGAGTGACTTTGGATCTGAATGGAAGATGTAAATGATGAGCTATTTTTTTCTCCTCCCCAGAAAATTGGAGCTTATCAACCCTAGGATGCTTCTCATTTACCCAATAAATTGTACTTGCACACTGCCCCAGCAGTGTAAGTCCACTGCATTCTTCCCAAAGATATTCTCTTGAAAACAGAAAAAAGTGATCTCAAAACTCAGAACCTCACAACTTTAGAATGAAAGGGGTACAGGATAAAAGAGCATTGGATTTGAAATCTGAGGTCTTAGATTTGAATTCTGATTGTATTGCATTATATCTATATAATCTTAGGAAAATCTCTTCAAGTCTCATTTTCCTCATGTATAAAATGAAGAGGTCGAACTAAATGGCCTTTAAGTTCTTTCTTGCTCCAAAATCATAAAATTGAGCCTCTTGTTCAGGAAAAGTATACATTAGTCTCATGAGGATTAAGATTAGCAATATCAAAACTTCAGAAACAAACAAACAAATTCATGCCATATGACAAATAACAATCATGAATAAATAACTTTCAAATGAAATAACCATCTTCTGGGATAAAACACAGGCTATGTTCATTGGTATCAGGCAATCAGTAGCCATAAATCAGCATCCAATTCATTTTGATGGCTACTGAGTCCATCATTCTGCTCAAGTCAAGCAAGGGCCCCTCAAAGTGAAAAACATCTGCCTCTCTTGGAATTAGCCCTAATAAGTAGATTTTGAGGAAAGTATAAAAATGCAATTAGACATGAGTAGGCAAAATTTTAACACTGCAAGTGTGGAATTCCTATTATTACAATGTCCAGTGAACATCCTGACTATAAATAGGCATATAGGTACCATGAACTTCCTGCCTCAGCCACTGATTACTTGTGTGACCATAGGTGGGTCACATATCCTTTTCCCCTGAGTTTTCTATGAAATAGACTTAGAATAGCCAATATTTCAAGTATCTTATGGAGTTGTGGGGATCAAATGTGTTAACATATTTAGCATGCTTTGAAATCTTAAAATGCTACATGCTAACTGTTATAAAAATAAAAGTTAATAATAATGACATTTATAGAACCATTTACTGTGTGCCAGAAACTGTGCTAGGCATTCTAGGAATGTCATTTCATTTGATCCCCATACCCTGGCAGATAGGTACTAAGATTACGCAGAGAAATAAAGTGACTTTTTCAAAGTTAAACATCTAGTAAATGTCTGAAGCTGGAGTTGAACTTGGGTCTTCCTGAATTTAGGCCCAACATTCTATCCACTGGTCACTTAGTTGGGAAAGTGGTCCTCTTGTACCAGCTGTACACTGCTATTTCATATCTGCTTAATGGGATCCCTAATTTTCATACACGGCAAATACCCCCTTCTTCAGGAAGCCTTCCATGACTCATCTTTGCTAACACTATTTTCTTTTTTATATCATTTCCAATATTTGTCTTATAGAATTTATATGTTTATCCATTTATATGTTGCATGCCTTTAGTAGAATGTAAGATTTTTGAAAACATGTAGGCGTCTTTATTTCCTTCTTTTCTCCTTTATTTCCTTCCTTCCTCCCCCTCCTCATCCTCCTCCTCTTCCCCCTCCTCATCCTCTTCCTCCTCCCCCTCCTTCTCCTCCTCCTCCTCACCCTCTTCCTCCTCCTCCTCCTCGTCCTCCTCCTCCTCCTTCTTCTTCTTTCTTCTTTTCTTCTTCATTCTTTTCTCCTCTCTCTCTCTCTTTCTTTCTCTCTCTCTCTTTCTCCCCCACCCCTCCTATGTTTGGAACATAGAGCCTGAAATAAGGAGGACCTTGTGAATAGTAGGCATTTAATAAATATCTGTGAAATTAAAATGTATTGTATATACCCATAAAATAGAATATTAAATGTATTGTGCAAGATTTTGAGGCCCTAAAAACCTTTTTATTATCTGTTCTACTGCCAAATATTCCATAATTCAAGATTTATTTCTTTAGGGTAAATATTATCCATTTCAAGTATCCTCTTTTTAAAACATAAATAAACCCAGGAGGGGCAAGAAATGATTTCTTCTGCAGGCAGACAGTAAGTGTTTGAAAAACTCAGCTTATATCATTCTTCTTGACCATTTTCTGTTCTCTGACCTGTGGCCAACTAGTGTCTCTAACTCTGTCCTTCCTTTCAATATACAAAGACTTTATTGGTGGCAATAATGAATTTGCCAGGATGATTCACTGAGTGACATTTCCCAGAGTTGCAAGAAATGTGACATGGCATTTCACAGTGGCCCCATTTCACAAACTTCCATAAAATGTAGTGATAGTCCCTCATTAAGCCTGACTAATTGTACAAGGACAACTTCTCTGAAGCTGTGGGGGAAAATATAGAGAAGTGTCTGTCCCCACAGAAAAGTTTGTAGCAAGGTGCCCAGTGAGATAGCATTGGTTACTTTTCTGGCTGAGGTGGATAATTTTTGAGCTTCTAATTATACTTCCATTCCAGGTATTTTCATCCAGAAAACCTGGTCAGAAAGATGAAATAGATGGATTTGGGAAGCAGATCACAAACCTGGCATTGGAAAATGTTTTTAAATGATTGGAAACTTCAATTACTCAGAGACATTTACTGATCTCTCTCTCTCTCCTCTCTCTGTCTCTGTCTCCCTGTCTCTGTGTCTCTCTTTCTCTGTCTGTCTCTGTCTCTCTTTGTCTCTCTTCTCTCTCTCTCTTTCTCTCTCTCTCTCTCCCCCTTTCTCTCTCCCTCTCCCTCTCCTCTCTCTCTCTCTCTCCTCTTCCTTTCTCCCCTCTCCCCCTAAAAGTAGAACAGCTGAGAAACATTTGACTTCTCAAAATGATGACTTCATCCTTTAAACGATGAACTAGGATAACTACTATTCTGGGCCTGATTATGACCAGCAAGAAGAAAATGTCTGTTGAAAAAGAAATGACGAGAACCATGGAGGTTAATTATCATAAATTCTTACTACCAGTATTAAGAAGGAGAAAAATAAGCCAGATAAAGTTCTCCACAAACTCAAATTTGTGATAAGCAAATTTTGAAATTCTGAAACAGATAGAATATGTAGCATTCAGAGATATAATAATATGCAGAGAAAATTGGTTCATCAGAGATTAAGGGATCTTAATAGTGAATCTGATGGCAAAAATAAACATTTTAGAAGCATTTTTTAAAGAAAAAATTTTTTTTCTTATAAGAATGGGTCAGATCATACATTTTGAGCTGGAAAGAAAATGTTAGAGACCTTAAATTTTACCCTTTCATTTTATCTAGATGGAAACTGAGACTCAGAATTTAAGGGATTCCCCAGAGACACAAATATCTGAGGGAAGATGTATGTTTTTTTTGGGGGGAGGGGAATGGGGAACTGTTATTTTCACTAAAAAATACACTGAAACCAAGAGAGTTAAAATGATCTTTCCAGAGCCATAGAAACAGGAAGAAGTACTGAAGTTTAAAAACATGGGTTCTATATACTATGCTATATGGCCTACATTTGGTCCAGATCCTAGACTTTCCTCTTATTGCCTATGTTATCTGAGGAAAACTACTTTTCCCTCTTTGGGTCTAAGTTCCCTTCCTCCATAAAATGTGATGGCTGTAGAAAGAGATACCATCTAACAGTCCTTCTAGTTCTAAATCTCATAATGTTTGGGGAAAAGCATATATATGTGTTGGGGGGGAAGGGGGGGAAGTATGGCTGTTTCCCAGCAATTTGGAGAGGATTTGAGTAGTTCTTCCTCACTCCCAGTCCAGCATATCAGCTTACTCCATGCTGCTCTAAGAGCTAGATATACAGAATACTCAGTGGTCAGATAAACTTTGTATAAATTTTTGTATTTATTCAACAACGTTAATGTCACTTTCATCAAATATGATATAAACTTCTTGGGGGCAACATTTAATTTTCATTTGTGTATCTCCAGGGTTTAGTAAAACACTAAGCACACAGTAGGATCTTAATATATGAATCTCTTTCCTTTTATTTGTTTTTTTTTTAAATAAAACTTTTCCCCATATCTCCTTTAAAAAAATTTTGAGGCCCTAGGCTCTAGTAATTGGATTAAAGTTTTATCTATCTTTCTTCAATCTTTTTTGTTCTTTTGCTTTATCCTAAAGTTTTGCAATTTCTTTTTTTATACTGAACTTATAGACATGACACAGTGTATATTTGGATGGATTGAATAAGAACTTAAAATTGGAATTTTAAAGCAGGACAGAATTTCAGAACTAGAAAGGATCTTAATAATATAGATTTTTTTTTCAATCTAGAAGGGACTTTTTGAATACAAAATATTTGACTATGGACTATTAGGTTTTGAAAAGTCCTTCCTACAGAATACTGGAATAAACGATGACTTTAGAATGTTAGAACACAAAATACTTTATCAGGAAAGGGTCTAGTATCATAAAATGTTCAAACTTACAATATTGAAGGTTGAAGAGATTTTTGAATAGAGGAATATAGATCTGGAGGATTCTTTTCAACATTAAATATTATAATATGTAATATTAGAGCTGGGAAGGATCTTTGAGATCATACAGTACAATCTTCTCATTTTATAAATGAGACTGAAAGAAGGGAAGTTTTTTTTTTTTCCTGGTAATGAACTTGGCAGCATTGAACATCATTCCAAAGGGACTTCCTCTAAGCCACTGCAGATTTCACGCTGAGCTGAACCCCATATTAGCTGTTTCCAGCTGTCCTGGAGCTCTATGCCAAATGTTTAATGCATGTAATAGTACAGCTTCTCATTATCCATTATTTATCAGTGAGGAGAAATTGGAGGCTAGAGAGCCAGACCCTTGGATCCAATGTGAAGTCTTCATTTTTCAATCCCCAAGCTCGCAGAGGTACTGTAGTAGAGGGGAGAGAGCATTGCTTTTGGAGATTGAAAAATATGACTTTAATCTTTAGTTTTCTCTGCCTATGTGACATTGGCCAGATTGGCTACTCTGTCTAAGCCTCAGTTTCCATATCTGTAAAACTAGAATGATAACCTATAAGATGTATTTCAATTCTGAATCTCACTATTCTAAAGTCCAACTCAATGAGGTAATGAACTGTTGATAGTCAATTCTAATTTCAGTTGAAACTAGAGGATTAGTTGCTGTTGTGAAAACTTTGAGAAAGGATAACATCATGGGAACATGCAAACACACACACACACACACACACACACACACACACATGAATGGACCTTCTTGTGGAAACTCTTCTGATCCCTCTAGTTATCAATGTTTTCTTCTTCAAATCATCATCTAATCACTATAGGAGACTGTGGTGTGATGTAAGTTTCTTAAGAGCAAGAAACATATTTTACTTAATTTTTAAAATTATCTCTAGTGCTTACAAAGGTGCCTTGCACTAAGTAGATGCTTAATAAATGTGTCATATTATATTATGTTGTACTGTCTCATACCATGTTAGATTGTATTAAATTATTTTGTAAATATTATACTGTCTTGTATTATATTGGATTAAATTGTATTCTCAGTGTATCGCATTGTACCTAGTGGTATGATGACAAATGTTTAACAATCAGCTTTCTGGGTGGAGGGTAAGTTCCCATGACACATTTTAAATTTTGTTTTGATTATAATATTTTCTGAATAATTGTCTTTGGCCTAGAAAATGAACAAAACACTTAATCAAGTTCTAATTTGTAGTGTTCACTGATGTCCAAAGGATAAATTATCACACTGAAAATTAACAACTGCTTTTTTTTTTAACAGGTTTTGAGATGGTCCCTGCTCATTCCTGACTGTACCCTCCACTGTAACAAATTTACAAAGGGGTTGAAGTCATGATTCATGCCTTAGATTGTCTCTGACAGTTGGATGTTTTTAGTCTGCAATTTCTGAAGCAGGAATAAAAAGTAATGTTATGAAACCATTATAGAAACCAGATGTGAGAGAGCCAAGTTTAGCTAGGGTTAAAAAAATAAAGATGAGAAGCAAGGTGGTCTATAGGGAGATGATATTGCAGTAAGGAAGACCTCTATTAAATTACCACCTCTGACACATATTGGATATGTGAACCTGACTAAATCAGTTAACATTTAAAATATCCTAAGCAAATTTCTAATATTGTAAGTTGTCAAGAATTTGCCAACCTCCTCGGGTAGATGGAAGTTCCTTATCTGGGAATTCTTTATGTGAATGAAATTACACATATATACTATTCTCCTCTCTCTTCTTTACCCTTTCCTATTATTCTAAGATTCAAAATATTCTGGTCTTGAAGCCCCAAGACCTAGACTGAAATCTTGCCTTAGCTCCTATGACTACCACCATTAATAGTGCTTGCTAATAACATTAATATAGCACTTTTGGGTTTGTGGACACTTTATGCCTGTTATTATCTCATGTAATGCCCACAACAATCAGATAGGTAGGTGTTATTATTATCCCAATTTTATAAATAAAAAAATGAGGTTAATAAGAGATTAAGTAACTTGTCCAGGATCATATAACTAATAAATTTCTGAGGAAGATTTCAAACTCAGGTCTTTTTGATCCTAAGTGGAATACTTTATCCACTATGCCATTTAATTGTCTTACTACAAATAGAACTATGGGCAAATTGCTTTATTTATCAATTTCTGTTTCCAAATCTTTCAAGTAGGGATAATAAAAACTTTACTTCTTATACTACAAAGTTGTTCAAAAGATACTTGAGTTGATGTATATATAAAGTGCTTTGCAAACTTACAATGCTATATAAATGTAGGCTATTATTATTATTCAGCTTCATGAATTTGTAATTCATAATGAAACCTTCACTTCCATGGCATCTTTTTCTGTATTCCTAGAAGAAGAGAAATTCTGAAATGATGGATCCAATGACATATTTGGTACAAAAGGAAAAAAATGAAACCAGAAATCATATGGACTAAATGGTACAAAAAGAGAAGTCACCAGTGACAAGAATGGGGCCCTAGATTCTGATTGCCAAGTGCATGTCTGAATGCGTTTCTGAGATGGCCCTCCTTTCTACCTCTTGTGGAAGATAAAAAGCCCTCACTAGAATGTCTTCAAAGTAACATGCTGGTAAGAAGAAAAGAACAGAAAATGGTGGTTAATTGGAAGACTCAGGTTCTCTGAAGAAGTAAAAATAAAGGCGTTCTCTCTTTTTAAGGGGCAAAAATCAGATGTAAATTATTTCCCATAGCTATGATAAGCATAAGCAAAAAATAAAAAAAAGACAACAAAAATTATGAAGGCAATGGCAACTTGTCAACTTCCGTTGCAAAGAAAAGGGAATCAGAGAAATGCTATGAAAAACTTGGCTAAATCCTTCAAATCAAGTCAAAATATACTTTCACCCTCACAATTTCACAAATCAAGGAAATCACAGATCCATGGGCTTATTGCTGAATTAAAGAAGTAAAGTTTCAAGACTTCTGTAACTTGACATTTAGAAAAAAGATGTTTTTTTTTTTTTTTGCAATTTCCTTAATTTAAAAAAAAATGATTAGTTATCATATGAGGACTAGGGTTATCTTTGTGTTTTCTTTATTCAGAAAACTTATATGATCTTAATATATGCATAGATAATATTTGTTGGAGGAGAACTATGTTTTGCCAACTAGCAATGAAAACAGGAGGATCATATATTTGGTATGCTTTTCAATAGAAAAGCAGAATAGTATGCTGAAAATTATTAATGGCATTGATGAAGCAAAATGTTTTCATCAATATTGGATAGATTATTTCTTACCATCACCATCATTATCATTATTTTAACAATTATATGGTTGTAAGAATTGTAAAGTGCTTTGTATACTTTAGATCATTTTATCCTTATAACTACCCTGTCAAGTAGATGCATTATTATCTTCCCTTTACAAATGAGAAAACTGAATCTGAGAGAGGTTAAGTAACTTGCCCAGGATCACACAACTAGTTAGAATGTGGGTCAGGATTTGAAATCAATACTTCTTAATTCTAGATCCCACATTCTTTCATCTATGCCATCTAAATGAAAATCATTTATCCTCTCTAAGATTTAATACTCTCATACATAAAATGAGAATATTTGTAAAGCCTACCTCACAGGGCCTTGTAGACATTATTTTGGTAAATCTTTAGAGGCTATGCAAATATGAGGTAGTATTATTAGCAATCAACACCACCCTCCATTTTTAGGCAAAAAAAAAAAAAAAACAAAAACAAAAAATAAAAAAAAAGCAAGCAAGCAAACAAACAAAAAATTCTGAATTTATTATTCCTGATTTTTTCTTGTCACTCCAAATTATGAAAGAACAATCTCACTCAACCAAGAAGTCACTCAGTACCAGGGTATTCTGCTGATCTTTCTGTCCTTCACCATTAAGAATACTTTTGCCAAGCAACAGTGGATTTTAGAACTCAATGTGTTCATCTACACTGTTTTGTTTTATACTCTAGACCTGGCATTCACATATTAATCATTGATTTCAACATTTGTCTTATACCTATATGATACCCACTATATTTTTTTAATATGAAATATGAAAATATTGAATTGTTTATTTTAGATGGGGAAGGGGAGAGAAAGAGAGAGAGAGAGAGAGAGAGAGAGAGAGAGAGAGAGAGAGATGAAAAAACTCAATCTTCTTTGAAGAATAGCTGGAAAAATCTCCAATTTTATGCAGTGTTAATCAGGCCTAAAAAAAGTGACAGAAAGCCAATTGCATGTCTCTCAAATCTGCTAGGAAAAACACCTTCAAAATTCTCATCAGCTTTTCTTACTTAGATGTTGGCCAATTGGTATCCTAGTAGTGGTGTGGCTGAGTGCTCTAATCCAGACACAATATTAATAAAGCTGAGCTAAGATAATGAGATATATATATGCTGATTTAGAAACAAGTTATTTCTTTCTGAAGTATGTGAGAATTGTGTAAATTATATAAAAAACAAGTTGTCATTCATATTTTGCACCATCACCTCTCAAGTACCTGAGATCATTCTTTCAGATAAGGATCATACAGATGACTAGTTTAGACTAAGAATCAACACCACTTAGTTCTTCAATTAATATTTTGCTTAACCTCGTTCAGTTTTCTCATCTATAAAAATGAACTGGAGAAGGAAATGGCAAACCATTCCAGTATCTCTACCAAGAAAAATCCAAATGGGGCCATAAAACAACTGAAAAACTGACTGAACAACAAGGTATGAGTTTGAAGGTTTTCAGTGTATTTAGAATTGAGGTCTTTTGAATTAAAACCCTTTGTGTTTAAAGAGTCTCCTAGTTTGGAGAAATTTTATTTTTGATGAGCTCACTATCTTACAAAGTTATTCACTCCATTTTGGACCAATTCCACAAAAAAGAAATTCATCCTTAGTTTGAGTTAAAATGTATTTCTTTGTGTCATCCATCTTTTAAGCTTCATTCTACCCTGAAACCAATCAGCTACTTTCAACAAGACAAGCCTTTAATTTCTGGAAGAAAGCAAATAGTCCTACTTAAGTCTCCAGTCTAAATATCTTAATGTTCATGTAAAACATATGACATTTTATTGTTTTATATATATATATATATATTTTAAATCTTCCCTTTTGTTTGATAATGAATGAGTAAAAATGAATATTAGGTAGAAATTTAATGAAAGATTTGCACAAGAACATGAAAAAATTTCACATAAGTAGAAGAACATGGACTGTGATCTTTATCAATAGAGGAAACTTTCACATCAATGAGATCTTAGATCCAACAAAGACTTCCTCTCTATCAAAGACAGCAAATTTAAAATTGGAAAGGAACTTGAAGATAGACTACTTTAATGCTCTTATTATGTGGTTAAATAACTGAGATTCAGAAATGTATAAGTTCACACAGTAAATGAATAGCTTATCCTTAATTTGACTCCGTAGTTCCTAATTCCCATGACAACTTTAATTCTCTGTATCCTTCTCTGTTTCTATCATAATGTTTTGTTTCTAGAAACCTCTCAATAATTATGTGTTGATTTTATTCTAAAGCATTGATGGAGAAATTTCATGCTCATACTATCACCCAATTCAATTAACTAGAATAGATCAGTTCCTTAGACATTCCATATTTTTATACTTAAAGAATAAAATCATATCCAAAGTTCATTTATAATTGCTTGTGGAAAAGGCAACAGGTAAGATTTCATATAGAGCTAAATATTAGACTTCAGTTCAGAGATCAGTTAGGGGTTAATCAGCTAGATTGCATAGTGGTTAGAGTGCCTGGTCTGGAGCCTGAGTTCAAATCTCTTCCCATCCATGCTTCCTTATTCTAATCTCATTTGCTCAGTAAGACTGATTTACTTTTGTTCCACTCACTTTCTCATCTTTCAACCAACCTTTAGATTAATTGAAGTACTATATAGGAAACTGAAGTCCAAAGAGGAAATGTCTTGATTAAGATCAGTAAGAGAGTGCCATTGCTTGTTTATTCCAATTTCAAAGTACTTTTTGCTTGTCACCTTTTGAAAAAATCATCTCTAGCATTTGCTTTGTCTTTACAAAAAATAAATGAATAAATAAATGCAATCGTAAACAAACAAGCAAATAAAAACATTACTATCTGCTAACTCATATAAATTTCAAAATTCTTCTGTAAGCTAAGTATCCAATTGGAGACATTTTGACTGTGAGGGAAATACTGAAAATCATACTGCTACTGAGTGAAAGATAGATGATATATTACAGACTGACTCCTGGTCTAGTGTTTTCTTAATTTGTAAAATTTGAATAATAATGTTTCTAGTACCTATCTTACAAGGTTGTTTGAATTTCAAACTTGAAAATACAATATGTTACAAAATTATTTGAGCTAAAGCTTAAAACTGTATTATAAGTGAATTAGATTGAAGTGAAAGAAGGCTGTGCAAGGTTATGTCCCTCACTTTCCCCTCCAGATTCATCTGGGTTTAGTGGCAAGATATAGATCAAGATCATTGGAAATTGTCTTGGATGGAATGGGAGACCGTGGCCTTTTTAAGCTAAGATCTTTAACAGGTCTCAGTTTGACTGAGGCCACATCCATTCAGTAATTAAGGCTAAGTAGCAATTGAGGCAAAAAAAAAAAAAAATCTCCTCTTTCACCTAGTCCAAAGATATGAAATGTCAGTGCACCTTCCTGATGTCATGGTCCTCTTTGAGAATAAAGGACAAACAACTTCTATGAGTAAAGTTAGCCCACAAACTGGAATTGAACACTTGGAAGATTCCTTCCTTCCTTCCTTCTAACCTTCCTTCCTTCTAATCTACCTACCTTCTTTCCTTCCTATCTATGATTCTTTCCTCAAAATCTTCCTTCCATATTTTTTTTCCCTTTTTTTCTTCCAATCTTCCTTCCTGCCTTTCTTTTTTCCTTCCTTCCTTCCTTCTAACATTCCTTCTTTTCTTTCTTTTAACCTTCCTTCTTTCCAATCTTCCTTCCTTCCCTCTTTCTTTTCTTTCTTCCTTCCTTTCTTTTTTCCTTCCTTCCTTCCAATCTTCCTTTTCCCCTTCTTTCCCTCCTTTTCTTCTTAGGTCTACATAAGGTATCATTCCTTTACTTATATATGCTTTTAAAAGCATTTTTTCTCTTTTGCATCTCAGAACCCTTCCAAGATATCTTAGGATTTACAGGTTACATTTCTTTCTTAAAGAATAGGCCTTAAATAAAAACCAATCTGATTCTAATTGGCCACCAATAGGTTTTAACCCAAGTCCAATTTGGTCATTGTTTGGGTCCTAATTACTCAGATTGAATGTAAATAGTAGTCATTTTTGCTTTCACCAAAAACTCTGAGAGCCTTCCCGTGATAGATTCATTCATTCATTCATTTATAGAAATTTCTTTGGACTAGGTGAAATAGGAGATTCTTTGCCTCACTTGCTACTTAGCCTTAAACTCTAAATGGTTGTGAAATTAGTCAAACTGAGGCCAGTTGATACCTTAGTTTAAAAAGACCACAGTCTCCCAATCCATCCAGGACAATTTCTAATAGTCTTGATCTATATCTTGCCACTTTACCCAAATGGCTCTGTAGGGAATTGTAGATGACCTTGCACAGCCCCTCCCTCAATGAAATCCAATTCAGTTGCATGTATGGTATAACCTCTATGATGTCATGTTCCTCTTTTATAGTATGCTTTCCAGAGCCCCTATGCTGGGGGGCCAAAATATACTATCTGGACTAGCTCTCTGAAGGACCTTGGGACCATTCCGAGTCCTTGGTCTTAGCAGAGGAGTAATGAAGACATGGTCAAAGATGGAGTCTGTTTATTTCAAGTCCTCTCAGCCCTTAAATACCTTAGTAAGATTACATCACTACAGCACACTGAACATGTGCCAATTGTAGAACCATTATATCACCACATCACCTGCGCATACTGCATAACGCACAAGTGCTAATAGGTGGTCACACACTCCCTGACTTCTCAGGAAGGAAGGTGGGCACCAAAGGGAAATGGGGAGCCAAACCAGACATTGTCAGTAGGTTCCCTCTGGGCTGAAGGGACTTACATCTTACCAAGAGTTCCCCCACTATCTGTGGGCCTCTACACACTTTGAAAGTGAAAGACAAACAACAATAGCAACAACAATAAAAAACAAAATTGCATTAAGACTTTTGGGACACTATCTAAATTTTTTCAAACCTTTTAAAGTATTATATGCCCCTTATTGTTTTTGCTTATCAGAATGATAATGTTAACATCATGGAGTTATAGAGTAAAAAGCATAACTCCAATTAAATTAAAAATTCATTAAACCCCATGTGAACAAAGTATTTTCACAAATACAAATATTTGTTGAATTGGATTTTAATAATAATTTATGGTTTAGAAAACACTTTCAATCTACATTTCTTGCCTCAAAATCTTCCTTCCTTCCCTTCCTTTTATCCTTCCTTCCTTCCTCAGTCTCCTTCTCCTTCTTTTCAGCTTCATTTTCCTCTTCTCTCTTTTTCAATTTTTCTTCACTATTAGCATGTAAATGTTTCATAATTTTACCCTTCTTGTGTTCATACATTTTAAAGTTTATACTCAAAACTTATAATTTCATTAGGAATTCTTTAAAATCTTCTATTATTCATTTTTATTTTTATATATCCATTTTTCTCTTTAAAATAGTATTGTGTCTTAGTGAGTAGTTTATTCTTGGTTCTAAGCCTTTACCACATGCCTTTTAGAATAGAAAGATAAGATTCTTTCTTTTAGCTTTATATTCCCTGCAGTTGCTGCCAGTATGCTTATAACTGTGGTTTTTTAATACTTATATATTCTATCTGGACACTTGCAACATTTTTCTATGGTATGGTTTTCAGTTCTGATATTACTGGTTTTCCTTTTGGAGTTTCTTTAAAGGGATAGCCAATGGATTTTATTTTGCCCTTTCCTTGAATAATTCTTGGAAATTTTATCTATTATTTCTTTTAAAATAGAGCATCCTGTGGAATTGTGAATACATCCAGCCATTCTGGAGAGCAATTTGGAACTATGCTCAAAAAGTTATCAAAGGGTGCATACTCTTTGATCCACCAGTGTTTCTACTGGGCTTATATCCCAAAGAAATCTTAAAGAAGGGAAAAGGTCCTGTATGTGCACATATGTTTGTGGCAGGTCTCTTTGTGGTGGCCAGAAACTGAAAACTGAGTGGCTGTCCATCAATTGGAGAATGGCTGAATAAATTGTGGTATATGAATATTATGGAATATTATTGTTCGGTAAGAAATGACCAACAGGATGATTTTAGAAAGGCCTGGAGAGACTTACATGAACTGATGCTGAATGAAATGAGCAGGACCCAACCTACTATTATAGATATTAACCTCCTCAAATGTGTCTCCACTCAGAGCAGTGGCAACATTCAATGTCCACACCCATACTTCTATTGCTGGCTGTCCTGGAGTAAGATGAAGAAACAATTTGATAATTCTTATTGAATTTCTTGATCAAATACTATGCTAAATGCTTGGAGTATAAAAAAAGGCAAAAAAGAAATTATTATTCAAAGGTAGATAACTTTTTAATAGGACAAAAAATATTAAAAAATAGGTATATAAAAGATATATAAAGAATAGATGGTAGATCTAAGGTAGAAGGTTGGGGGAAGAAGGGGAAAATTTGGAACAGAAAATTTTGCAAGGAATGTTGAAAAATTACCCATGTATATGTTTTATAAATAAAAATCTTTAAAAAAAGAATAGATGGTAGGTAACATTAGGAGGAAGGAGGCTCCAGCATCTGGAGTATCTTCAGAGCACTCTTCTAGAATTTACTATTTGAATTGAGTCTTAAAGAAGCCTATAATTTTAACAGGTAGAGGTAAAAGGGAGAATATTCCAAACATCAGAAACCAGTTATGAAAAGGCACAGAAATGGTAAACAAGGTATCAAATGCAAGGAACAGACAAAAGGTAAATGTGGTTGGATTGGGGAAAAAAGTTGGGAAGGAAGTAACTATACGTGGAGTACCTGAAACACAAGATACAGGATAATAATTAATGCTAATTACAATGATGATGATAAAGATGATGATGGTAATTGCTAACTTTTTTTTTTTTGTTAAGACTTTTTTTCAATTATATCTGATTCTTTGTGACCCTATTTGAGGATTTCTTGACAAATATTTTGAGCTGTTTGCCATTTCCATTTCCAGTTCATTTTATAGATGATGAATTTGAAATAAATGGGGTTAAGTGACATGTCCAGAATGACAAGCTACTGAGTGTCTGAGGCCAGTGGTAACATATATATAGTAGTTACTATATGCCAGGCTAAGGACTTTACAAGTTTTACCTCATTTGATGCTTACAACAATCCTGGGAGAAATATCTTTCCCTCCTTTATAATTGAGGAAATTGAGGCAGAGAGACATTAAGAGACTTGACCACAGTCACACATCTAAAAAGTAGTCAAGACTGGATTTGATATCAGGTTTTCCTGACTTTATACCTAGAACTATACCCATTATGCAATTATTCAACACTGATGTTATAAAGGATATTATTGGTGTTTCAAATAGAAGTTACATTAGGTGATCCCTGAAATCCCTAATCACTATAATATTCTTATAATTTGTGATACTTACTATATGGTTTTTATTTTAATTCCCAGGAATAGGTTTAAAATTAATCTTTCCTTCTTCCCTTCCTCCTGCTTTCTCTTTGTCTCTCTCTGTCTCTGTCTGTCTCTGTTTCTGTCTCTCTGTCTGTGTCTCTGTCTATCTGTCTTTCTCTATCTCTATCTCCTTCTCTCCCTTTTTCCCTCCCTCCCTCCCTCTTTCTCTTTCTTTCATAGAAAACAGAACTATGGGAAATTAACCTAAAGGAAACAATGAAATTAGAGAATTCATCTTAAGTACTTCTCTTTGAAGGGAAAATGACTTTAGACTTTTCAGAGAAGTGATTGAAAAGGTCAATAAGTAAGGATATTCTTCATCTTGGATAAAATCTATTTTGAAGGGACAACATAAAGGAGAAACAGCACAAATGACAATTTAAATGTAGGTTAAGGATGGTCATGTCAATTCAGGGAACAGAGAGGAAAGTTCAACATAAGGACAAGGTAGTGGGGGAGGATTTACCCATCTTCAAACTTCAAGTCTAAGGGATGGGTGGAAAGCATGGAGGAGGGAATATAGAGGCATACTAGCAGTAAATTCTTAAGGTTGACAACCAAAAGAAGGTAGAAGTGTCTTTCTTCATGCCTTGGGAAAGAGCCCACTGAATGTTTTATACTCTTGGGGAACAACCCCAATTATCCCATATTATTTATTTCTCTTGAGGTAAATAGAAAAAAAAGTTACTAAATGTGAATGGTATAGAAGGAAACCATTATGGCTCAGTTCAGAGAACCCCAAAGTACAGATCCAAAAGGTGCTGTTTGATTTTGCTCTTGGAAATTATTGTGTTGAATTGAATATGTTGCAAAGGGCCAAGAGACCTGGATTTTAGGTCTATCTTTATTAATTTACCAGCTGTGTGATCTTGGTCATGTACCTTCTCTTTCTAATCCTAAAATCCCTCATCTGTAAAATAAAGGAATTAGACTAAATAACCCATAACTTGCTTCAAATTCTAAATCCATGAGGAATAAGGTATTTACAAGCCATGTGAAGTTGAACAAGTCATATTCTTTCTGGGTCTCCATTTTCTTATTTAAAAAAATGAAAGAATAAGACAAACTTTTTTTTTTCAACTTCAATCTTTAAAGATGACCAAATAAAATATTTAAATTCTCTTCCTCATAAAACTGCTTCTTTCTTAGATGATGAACCAAGGGGCTATGAAAGAGGAATGTTTAAGAGATAAAAGGTAATTTTTAAGTTTTAATAAGAATAATTTGTAGGAAATTGTCATGCACTGGTTTAAAAAAAATATAGAATGCTGCCAATACACAGACTAGTAATATGGAAACAGTGGTTGATTTGCACTCTAAATTTCTTTGTAGCCATAGTCCCTTCTCTGATATTCTATATTTTTTATATTCTAAGATCACCTTCCATTTTAATACTTCATATTTTAAGATTCCCATCCATTCAAACATTATATCCTAAAATTCATTTCTAATGCTTAATAAATGCTCTTCTCCCTCCCTTGCTGCTTTCCTTTCTCTGTTTGTCTCTCTGTCTCTGTCTCTGTCTCTGTCTCTGTCTCTGTCTCTCTGTCTCTCTCTCTGTGTTTGTCTGTGTGTGTGTGTGTGTGTGTGTGTGTGTGTCTTTCTCTTTTTCTCTAGCTCTATAAAACAAATTATTTATGGGTCTATTTACCTAAGCATGTATATATGTATTGTGTATGTATGTATGCATGCATGTATGCATGCATGTATGTATCTATTCATCAATATATTCTTTGGTCTCATCTATTAAACATTCAATAATGTTTTGATTTCAGATAGATTTTAGTTCTCTCTGTGACACATCTTGTGCAGGCTATCCTCTAAGAATGAAGGCACACTTCCAAATATGCTCTAGTTTTTGTCCTCTAAATATATTTAAATTGGTAGCGATGTTGTATCACAGATGTCTGGTGAGAAGATTGCATGCTCACTGTAAAAGTTAAAAAAAAAAAAAAAAGAGGAACCATGAAAATGAAATATATGTCTGTGGTTTCATGAAGGCCCCATAAACTAAACAACACCCAATGGTGTTATGGACTCCCTTTAAATTTACAATCTGCTGTCAGCAGAGTTGTTTTCCAAGACAACAACAAAGTAAAGGTTGCTTTGTTGCTACAGAAAGAAAGAAACAAAGAAGGGGATATTTGGGGGGGGGGAAGGAGAAAGTGATTATTTGATTGTTCAATATAATAAAAGCCAGGATTTAGCTTATACATCATAATTCTCTATTCTTGATTCTATTTTTCCCTTTATTTTGAGCCAAATAGTCCCCACTGAACCTGTTAGTAGAGATTTTTCAATTTCATTCAAGAAATATTTAATAAGCATGACTGTATGCAGAGCACTATTCTAGGCTCTGGGAGACATAAAAATGAAAAACACCCAAAATCCTTGCCCCCAGGAATCATACTTCCTAGGAATAAGTTACAATATTAAAAAAGATAATTTAATGAAGCAGAACATGACAAATACATAATAAATTATGCCTTACTTGGGAGAAGGAAGAAAATCTCTGATTTATTAGGAATTAATGAAGACTTCTTGGAAGAGGAGGCATTTGAGTTAGGAGCAGCTGTTTCTGTCATGAAAATTAATTAGCCTGATCACGAAAGAGGCATTCCAAACACATGGAATGGAGTATGAAAAATGTATGGGGGTAGGATACTAAGTGGTATGGAGAGTCATTATAATGTATTGCCTCATCATTCCTAATAATTCTTAATTATTTTATAGAATAATCTTATTAAAAAGATAAATGGAATAAAGCAGAAGGTAGCATATTTCATCTGGTTCTCTCTATACTGCACTTGGTTAATGGTCATATGGAAAGATGCCATGGTGAGACAACTCCTCTCAGATAGGCCAACTAAATTCCCAAATTTCAAGGGTATGTGCATTAGTGCTTAGTGGCATCTTCCCAAGCCCTGTCAAACTCCACAGGTAAATGGGTATTGTCCTGTATAAAAGTTGGAGCTTGCTTTTTGTGGTAGCAAAGAATTGGAAAATGAGTAGATGACCATCAATTGGGGAATGGCTGAACAAGTTATGGTATATGAAGTAAATGGAATATTATAGTCTATAAAAATGATAAGCTGATTTTAGAAAGGCCTAGAAAGATTTACATGAACTGATGCTGAGCAAAACAAGCAGAATCAGGAAGACATGTCAATAACAAGAAGAATGTGTGATGATCAACTATGAAAGACTTAGTTCTTCTCAGTGGTTTAGTGATCTAAAGCAAAACCAATAGACTTGGGACAGAAAATGCCATCTGCATCCAGATTAAAAGAACTAAGGAGACTGAATGTAAATCAACACATGCTATGCTCACTTTCTTTTTTCCATTTTGTTATCTCCCATAGTTTTTCCCTTTTTCTCTGAGTTTTCTCTCCCAACATGATTCATAAATCAATGTGTGTTAAAAACAAATAAATTAAAAAACGAGTTGGAGCTTGGCAAAAATGTGGTAATATTATTACATCTGTGAAAGCAATTAGGAGGTTTGAGAGTCAGAGAATTTTAGTTCAAATGTTGTCTGTATCCTTTACTATTTATGGCGTTAGACAAGTTACTTCCCCTCTCCAGCTACCTATGAAATATCTTGTATTAATTCTCACTGGTCATTACCACTGTAAAAGTGCACATCCTCATTGCCACTGCCTACATCTAAAGATAAATAAGCAGATGAAATATAGAGAAGAATGAATAACTAAGTAATTTAATTAATAAGGGGATTAGTGTTATTTTTTTAAAAAATTATTTATTAAAACTTTGTATATACATCAAAATTCTTTCTGAAAATATCAAGTATCCTTTATCATTTGGGATAGAAACAAAGTGTTTGTGTGTGTGTGTGTGTGTAAGAAATACAATTAAGAAAAATAGCCTAAACAACTATTATATTTGGCAGTATACGAAGCACTGTGTAACTGTAGCTTCATAGTCTTCTACTGAAATGAGAAAATAGTGTTGAATCATCTGTTTTCAATGGTCAGGATGGTCAACCAAATTTTAGGTGATTTTTGAGTGTTGTTTTAGTTTACATGATTGCAATTACATATAAAGTTCTCCTGGTTCTGTTCATGTTGCTCTGCATTAGTTCTTTAAAGACTTCCCAGTTTTCTCAGAATTCCTGAGATTCATTGGATCATGGAAGTAAAGCTAAGAGATCTTAGTAGTCAGATTTCTCATTTTAAAAACTGTGGTACAGAGAAGTAAAGAAACCCATAAAGGGTCACATAGTTATTAAAGGTTTGAGGTGGGATTCAAACAAAATTTTCTCTTCATCAGTACAGATGAGAATTCAATCTTCTGTTTTCATTATACCCATGTACCACAGTTGTTCACTTTTGAGAAAGACATTAGATACTCATTTTATTTCTGCTTCTAGCTAACTCCAATATGCTACTGTGAATATTTTGGTATTTATGGAAGTTTTATTTTAATTTTTTGTTTTTGTTTTTCATATTCTTGTTCTATATGCACAGTAAAATGAGCCTTGTTTGGTTTTTGATATATATTCATTACATACATTCTTCTTGCTACTACCTTACTCTGCCAATTCACCCTCCACAAAGAGCCAGACAAACATTCCATATAGACAGATTTTGACATGCCATTCCAATCTGCTCAAGACCTATCAATAATTCATTTTACCCCCTAAGTCAGTCTCAACCAATCAACAAATATTTGATTTGATTTCTTGAAGTGCCCTCAGCTTGGCTTTTAAGACTCTTCACAGTATGACATCCGTCTATTTTGCAGGCTTTATCCCATTATGCTCTGTTCTTTGTGTGTCAAAACCCACCCAAAGTAGAATTCTTCCCAAGTCTTTCCAGCCTCAATCCAGTTTACTGTGAATGGTGTGCTTTCCCTACTCCAACTTTTCTATTTGTTGCATCCTTACCTGTTGTTTAGAGGTCATCTTCCATACCTCTTTTCCATGAATACTCCTGGCCTTACTTACAACATGTACTATTTTGTACATACTTCCTTAATATATTTAGTTGGTATCATTTTGTGTTATAGTTCATTTGTGATATGCATTCATGCACATTATGTTCATATTTTCTATCTTTAACTCTATTAAGATGGAAGTTGTATCTTATTCAGTGTTTCATTCTATGGGAGATATGGTGCTTTCCAGATGTGGGCACTTAATAAATAGACTGAAATTGTAATGCATTCCTTCAGAAACACAGATATTCCATTAAGGTGATAAATGACTTCTAGGATGGTGGTGTTAGGATGCTATTGGGGTGCTAGGATGGAATAATTTGATGAAAAAATCCCAAAATCATAAATAATATCAACTCAAGGAGATTCTTGATTTGTTGGAAATTATAATAAATGTTACTTAATATTAAACTTTGGATAAACAAGTATTGGAATTTAAAAAAAAAATCTCCTTCATTCCTCTAAAAGAGCCTCTCAGCTGTAGAGAGTCTATTAGTGTTATTGTTACAACTTAAAATTCTCAGAAGGTAAATATGACTGTGTTGACATTTTTTTCCTAAATCAATCATGCTTCCTCCAGATTTGTGGATAATGCTTTCCATAAAGGAAATGCAATTCTAGACACAACAACGGGTTGTATATTCATTAAAACATATCCAAAAGATATCCTTGGGGATGGTTTAAAAAATAAAACAGGCTCTAAACTTTCAAACTTTTCAGGTGTTCCATCCACACCTAAAGCTATTCTCTTGGTGGTAGTGGAAAAGTCAGTTTAGAATCTATCTCTTATGCTTAGAATCTAAGCAGTTCTTAGGGGAAGTTTTATATCTCTATATGCTTACTTATATAAATAGAGAAACAGAAGATCAATGAATGTGGCATGCAAATAAAAAAGCTAGAAAAAGACTAAATTAAAAAAAAATTAAATACCAAAGTTGAAATTCTGAAAATAAAAGGGGAGATTAATAAAAATGAAAATAAGAAAACTGTTGTACTAATAAACAAAACTAAGAGTTGGTTTTATGAAAAAAAAACAAAATAGATAAATCTTTAATTAATTTGATTAGAAAAAGAAAAGAAGAAAAATAAATTGTTAGTATAAAAAATGAAAATGGTGAACTTTCCATCAATGAAGAAGAAATTAGAGCAATTATTAGGAGTCATTTTCCCCTATAATATGCCAGTAAATCTGATAATTTAAGTGAAATGCATGAATACCTACAGAAATATAGATTGCCCAGATTGACAGAGGAGAAAATAAATTACTTTAATAGTCCCATTTTAGAAGAAGAAATTGAAAAAACTATTAATCAACTCCTAAGAAAAAATCTTCAAGGCCAGATGGATTTACATGTGAATTTTGTCAAACATTTAAAGAACAATTAAGTTCAATACTATGCAAACTATTTGGGAAAATAGGAAAAGAAAGAGTTCTGCCAAATTCTTTTTATGATAAAAATATGGTGTTGATAACTAAATCAGGTAGAATCAAAACAGAGAAAGAAAATTATAGACCAATTTTTCTAATGAATTTGGGGAAAATGACTCCTAATAATTGCTGTAATTTCTAATTAGCATAAAACCAATGCAGACAAGAGTAGAAGGGAAGGAATAAACTGGGAAAAAATTCTACTTTCAAGGGTTCTGATGAAGGCCTCAATTCTAAAACATATGGAGAATTGACTTAAATTTATAAGAATAAAAACTATTCTTCAATTGATAAACAATCAAAGCAATTTTCAGATGAAGAAATTAAAACCATTTCTAGTCATGAAAAAAGTACTCTAAATCACTATTGATCAGAGAAATGCAAATTAAGACAACTCTGACTGACTACTACACATCTTTCAGATTGGTTAAGATGACAGGAAAAGATCTTGATGAATGTTGGAGGTGATACGGGAAAAGTAGGTTACTAATATGTTGCTGGTAGAGTTGTGAACTAATTCAACTACACTGATACATGCCCAAAAGGCTATCAAATTGTGCATACCCTTTGTTGAAGCAGTGTTTTTATTGAGTCTGTATCCTGAAGAGATTATAAAAAGAGAAGAAGACCTACATGTGCACAATATTTGTTGCAACCCTTTTTGTAGTGGCAAGGAACTAGAAACTGAGTAGATTGGCCATCAGTTGGGGGATGGCTAAATATGAATATTATAAAATATTATTGTTCTATAAGAAACGATCAGTAGGATGATTTCAGAAAGGCCTGGAGAGACTTACATGAACTGATGCTGAGTGAAGTGAGTAGAACCAGGAGAATATTGTATAGACCAACAGCAAGATTATATGATGATCAATCCTGATAGATGTGACTCTTTTCAACAGCAAGGTGATTCAGGCCAGTTCGAATGGTCTTTTGTGATGAAGAGAGTCTTCTGAACCCAGAGAGAGAGCTATGGGTACAAACTGAGGATCACAACATAGTATTTCTACTTTTTTGTTGTAGTTTGCTTACATTTTGTTTTCATTCTATTTTTTCCCCTTTTGATCTGATTTGTGTGTGTGTATGTGTGTGTGTGTGCACAATAAGATAATTGTGGAAATAAGTATAGAAGAAAAGTACACATCTTTAACATATATTGGATTACTTATCTACTAGAGGAGGAGGTAGGGAGAAGGGAGGAAGAAAAAAATTTGGAACACATTTGCGAGAGTAAATGCTAAATATGTTTTGAAAATAAAAAGCTTTAACAGAGTAAAATAATAAAATATAAATAAAATAAATATGATGAAGAATTTATGATGAAAAGTGCTATCCACCTCTAGAGAAGGAAGTGATGGATGAAGTATTAATGCATTTCAAATCATTCTTATAAAATGTTTTTTTGTTGTTGTTTTCCCTGAGGAAAAAAAAAGAGAATACCAAGAAGCTGAACATTCAAATGTAACAATTGTCAAGAATCAAACAAACAACCAAAAGCATCTATGAAAAACCAGATAGAAACACCAAAGAGAGAGAAATCCTCCTTAAACAGAATGTATCATATTCTTCCAGCTATAGAAGGTACAAATTACTTAGTTCCAAAATCAGAGTAATTCAGAGATTAGAAGTATAGTTCATTAGAGTATAGTAACTCATTAATGCTGCTAGATCTTTAGTCATGTAAATGTAATATTTCCTCTAAGCCTCAAATATATTTTTCTAATGAGAATTGCTAAGATAACATTCGTTCAATGTCTTTTCCAGAGAAGGATAGTGAGTGTCTTCAGCTCAGGAGTTTTCAATATATTACATTGGCTCCTAGAGCATTTTTTTAATATATGAAGGAAAAACTGAAAATTTCCAAGTCTATCACATTTGTCCTAAGAATAAAGATCAACTCTGTTCTGGGACCAATAATTTAAAGAGTTTGCCTTTAAAATATACATTTTGCAAATGTCTGTTTTATACAGTTCAACAATATTTCTCATCTACTCCTTGTGCCAAGTCTCTGTGGGCAATACCAACATTGGATGTGTGAGTAGCCATAATCTGATATAACACAGGAGGGGACACAACAACTCACAAAAATAAAGGGCATTGACACAGGAATAAAAAGATTAGAGGGAAATTCTTCCCAATAGAAGGAGACATTAGACTTAAGTTAAATAATATGACATCTGATTTAGGAGATTTCTGGTAATGGGATTAGCCAACTCTGATTTTTTCCCAAGTAGACCCCAAGTAGATCAATTGGATGAGGAATTCCAAAAAGTATTGGGAAGAGCCACATCCTTGACACATTTGGTATGCAGTCATAATGGAGCCAGAGAGCTCTGGGTTCTTATCTTATTTCTTGAGTTGTTGTTACTTCCTAGGGGTTTAAGTTTATTATTCAACAAGTCAACAAGGGATAAAGAAAATGAGTTTATTGTTGTGCTGCTGTTTTTAAAACACAGTAATCTTATAGAGTATTTTAACATCACAAAGCACTTTACAGAATATCTCACAATAAACTGGTAAAATACATATTATTTCCATTTTATAGATGAGGCATAAAAGGGCTGTGTTTTACACAGTCTTACAAATAGCAAATGTCTGAGAAATGACTTGAACTCCTGTCTTCTTGATTCCAAGTCCAACACTCTATTCCAATAATACCACTCTACCTGGGGTAGATGAGGAGGAACCAGTGAGTGGTACAATTATTATCCCTGAAACATGAGTAATAAAAAAAAAATTCCACATTATACTATTAAGCCCATACCTGAGGCAATATAAAATTCACCAGACATATATTAAGAACCTATCATAAAGTATTCTGTCAAGTTGCCATCAACCAAGAAGATAAAGTTACTGTCAATCATATAGCATTTTAGTTTTGGTTTCAAAAAGAAATATTTTTATCTTTTAAAATATCTATATATTTAAATAAATTTGTCTTTCTCTTTTGATGCAAGTTATTACTTCTTTATTTGTTCTCTTTTTGAGCAACTTTTATCTTTCTCTTTTCATAAAGACTCCATATAATCCATCTAACATTCTAGAAGTCTCCCTCTGATTCCTTTTGTATTATGAGGTGGGGTAGGGTGAGATAAGGAGTGTAATAAAATAGTACAGTCCCAGGGCTGTCTATTTACTGTCTTTCAGTCTTGATATATAATCATCCATCTCCTTTTTTCGGGAACATATGCCCATAATAATAACCTTCACATAGTCTCTCCTACACTCTCATGTGTGTGTCATTAACAATGAACTTCCATCATGTATCTTTCCATTACTCTTGAGCTTATCTATCAATTTCATTCTGAGACATGTATTTTTCTAGATTTACTACACTTTAGCATGATTAGGATAGTACTGAAAAAAGGACTCCAGATTACTCCTAAATCAGAGAGGGAATTAAATCAATCAATTAAGGAAATATTTATTACCCAACTTTTTCTGCAAGCCAGTGTTCTAGAATTTGGGAATAAAAAGATGAAATATGACACAATCTCTGTCCTCAAGGGGGTTATATTCCACTGAGAAGATAAGACTTGTGCACAAACAAGATACAGATAAAATATTCTAGAGAAATTTTATAGACAAATTACTTTCAGTTTGCATTATTAGGAAAAGTTTCATGAAGAACATAATATCTGAGCATGGATTTGGAAAGATTCCATCACATAGAGGTAAACAAAAATTTTAGTCATGGAAAATGGCCTTATAACAATAATATTCACTTATGTGCAAATTTTTGCAACCTTTTTTTTTTTAGGTCTTCTTGGCAAACATACTGCAGTGATTTGCATTTCCTTCTCCAGCTTATTTTACAGATACAGAAACTGAGGTAAATGAGGGTAAGTGACTTGCCCAGGATCACATAGCTAGTTAGTGTCTGAAAGCAGATTTGAACTCCCAAAAATGAGTTTTTCTGACTCTAGGCCCAGATCTCTTTCCTCTCATCGGCTTAAATGAGAGACACCCTATGCACATGCAAACATATAGGATTCAACAAGAGAAGAAAGGAGAATCCTTAAATGACCCACTTGGCTTAAATAAAGTGCATACCATGAAATGAAATTATAAAGACAGGTTGGAGACAATCTGTGAAAAGCTTTAAATACCAGGCAATGGAATTTGATTTTGTCTTATGGGCAAAAGGGAGCTCCTAGCAGATTTTGAGTGGATGGTTAATATGATCAGACCTGTGCTTTAGAGAGATAATTTTGATAACTGTATGATGAATGGGCTAGAGAAAAGACTGAAGGAAGTAAGAGTTAGGGGTTACTATAAGAGTTCAGAACAGAGGTAAATGATCTTCTGAACCAATACTGTGGCAGATGAATTGGAGAGAACACAGAACACAGATTAATGAGTGAAGCATTGTGTAGCACCAGGGGTATGAGTCAATCAAGTGACTGTGGCAAGTGATAGAAGGAAGTTAAAGATGAGTTTGAGGTTTGGCAGCAATATTATCCTCACTATCCCAAAATGTTGTAAGCAGAAGATGTTAGGGAATGATGAGTAGTTTAGTTTTGCACATTTGAATGAAATATCCAGTGAATAACTGGGATAGTAAATGGGATAATAAATCACAGAAGAAATGTAGGTTGAAGAGTCATTTCAATAGAAGTAAAAGTTGAAATTTTATGAGTAAATGAAAAATTATGTGAACAAAGAGAAGAGAAGATGGGTGAAAACAGAGAACAAGAAATTACTTCTTTTAGGAGACAGGAAAAGCAAATGAAGAGAATCAAGAAGTTCTATTGTGGCAACATGATACAATGAATACTGAAATTGGAGTAGGCAACACTTGAATTAGAATCCTGCTTTGGAAGAGAGGAATTAATTGATGGGCAAAGAAGAACCAGCAAACATGCAAAATGAATTGGCGCCTGAAAATGAGAAGAGTTAAGAGGGATGTGATCTATGGATAAAGATAGTAGTGTTGGAAAGGAGGACAACCAAATCTTCCAAGATTAGAATAAAAGATTTGAAATTGAGGGAAGACTTAGAAATTAAGGCATAGAAGGTAAAAGATAAAGAATCTATTAATGGAAGGCATCAATCTTTCAAAATAGAAGATCAGATCATCTTCTGAGATAGGGATAGAACACAATTTGAAGAAAAAGGAAGAAAGCTATTGACTTCAAAGTGTATTGCTTTGAGAGACCTTTAAAATTAACTAGTCCAAATATCTTGCTTTTATTGAAGAAGAAATTCAGACAGATTAAAAGAAATAGGTAAGGTACACCCTGCTACATTGGCTTTTTTTTTTTTTTTTACCTCTGCCTTATTCATGAGACTTTATTATCTAATCTAGTGAATGGAGGTGGGGTAGAATGAGGGTTAAGGGAGATTAGTGTGTGGTTCCTCAGTACAAAATAACCTTGCTCTGAATTTAATTACTGAAATTCAATCACTGGGGTTTCACCTTATTACCTTAAACAAAAAAGTAGATATACTTTATTATGGTTAACATTAAAAAAAAATCTTTTGGGTCAAAAAGAAATATATAATATGTTTATGTAATATGTTTACATTTAATATGTAATGTTTAATGTTTAATTCCTTAAAACATTTGCATCATTTCAGTGTCTAATTCTAATAATTATTTATGTTATATATTCAGTCTGTTTTGATTATCTCATACTTATTAAACATGTCATCAATCAATCAACATTTATTAAGCACCCATTATATGCCACCTACTCTATGTCTACTCTTCTGTTCCTAGAAGATAAAGAGAGGCAAAAAGAGTTTCTGCACTAAAAGAGCTTTATAATATAAAGGAGGAGCAAATAAATATGTGCAAAGCATGTTAGATACAGGATATGTAGAAAATAATTAACATAGAAATGGCACTAGAATCTAGAATTAAGAAGGATTAGGGAAAGTTTCTAATGGACTTTTAGTATGGACTTAAAGGAATCCAAAGAGGTTAATAAATAAAACATTTATTAAATGCCTACTAGGTTCTGGGCATTGTGCTAAGCACTATATCAAACAATACTTTCTCCATAATGATAATAAAGCGAATATTTCAATCAATCATTAGAAACCCATTATTGATTATGATTTCTACAGGGAGAGATGTCTTCAATGTTATCTGCTACCCACTGTTTTTAATTTCTGGTGTTCATTTTTTTTCCCTTAAAATTTAAGAAGCTTTGTGCTTATAATGGGAAAAGGACTAGACAAGAATTCAATTACTATTGAATTGTACTTGTTATTCAGTTCTATTCTGAAAACCTGGGAATGTTACAACCTTTCTGAATGTGAGTTGTTAGGATAATAATATCAAATCAGTCTTCTTTCTAAAACTGTTGCAACAATCAAATATTGTAGCACTAATTCAATACCAAAAGTAATAATTGACGGTTGCAAATTATGCTAAAAAAAAACCCCAACAATGTCAGAATTTAGTTGAGATAAAACACAAATCAGGTATGATCCTCACTTTCATAGAATTTATCATCTAATTTCATATAGAAAATTATTGTGGAAAAAATACATAGTATTATACAAATATAAGAAATTATTAGATGATATTTCAAAGAGATAGAATATAGGAAGCTGGCTTTAAAGTCAAGAAAAGTTCTATTCAAGTCCCACTTCTGACATAAATTATTGTGTCATTCTGGGTAAGTCACTTAAATTGTTGGTACTCTGAGCATTTTCAAAAATTAATAGTTGAAGAGAAGGAAGGTTTTAACATTGGCAGAAGGAGTTTCCTTATCTAGGAATTTCCTTCACCAATGAAACTAATCTTATCTCACATTAAAGAATAGTATTTGAAATTAGGCTGCCAAAGGATAGAGTACCAGCCCTGAAATCAGGAGGACCTGAGTTCAAATTTGACTTCAGACACTTAACACTTCCTAGCTGTGTGACCCTGGGCAAGTTATTTAACCCTAATTGCCTCAGCAAAAAAAAAAAAAAAAAGAAAGAAAGAAAGAAAGA
Organism: Sarcophilus harrisii; assembly: GCF_902635505.1. NCBI lineage: Eukaryota > Metazoa > Chordata > Mammalia > Dasyuromorphia > Dasyuridae > Sarcophilus > Sarcophilus harrisii. The sequence goes on along the minus strand of NC_045427.1, from coordinate 60,758,919 downwards.
AAAGAAGAAAAAAAAAGTTAGGCTAACTAACTGCTACTTAAATAAGATAAATAAATAGTAGCACTATTTTAATTTTGGATATTGGATAAACAACTTTAGTTTGATCTCAGATTCCTAATCTGTAAAACAAACACATTGACCTACATTGTAGATTTTGGGGGACATTCTGTATTATATATAAACTCCTTCCTGGTCCTAATTTCTATTGTAACATCCTTTCACTCTCTGAAATTCCATGTGCTATGGCTCCTTATAATTGACATTCTGTGCTCTAAGGTTCCTTCTAAGTACAGCATTTTGTGTTTTATGGTCTATCTTAGAACTAACCTCTTTCCTAATACCCTTTTCCAAGTCTAACATTCTATGTAGAACTAGCAGAAGTCACAACAGCAACTGACTTTTATGTTAAAGGCTGAAAAGTCCCTTCCATATATTATATATTTTACACTATTAACTATTTTTACTAGAATAAGTTGTAGAAATTGTGCCAATTAACTAAGAGTTAATTATATTTTCTTTCTCCATCTCTCTTGCTCTCTTTCTTTCTTCCTCTTTCATTTGGGTATTGATGTTGATGTTTAAGATTGTCTGAGACCTTAAAAAAAATTAGAGAATCTGCTAAGTTCACACTTTTCTAGAAACTTCTTCAACATGTTGATAATGTTAGATTTCACCTTCATTTATCCTTGAGTCTTTCATGCCAATGCTGGAAAGAATCTTAGAAAATAACACATAAATGTAGGAGATGGAAAGAGCTTCAGAAATCATTTTGTTAAATCCCTTCATATTTTAGAGGAATAAGCTAGGGACTAGAGAGATTAGGTGATTCATACAGTAAAACACTGACAAACTGAGTTCTAGAACCCATGTGTCCAGATTCTGAGTACTGTGCTTTCTCTAGTGAATATTACTGTCTTTCAGTCTTTATAGATTTGAAGTCATCATAAAAAGTTCTCCATGACCACACTATTTTCATAATAGCTTGCATTTCTTTATTTGTTCTCTCCCTCTTCGCTCTGGGCCAAATTGTAGGCACTATAGGTATAATGGAAAGGATGTCGAACTTATTTATTAGAATTTATGAATCCAAGGCTTTGAAACACTTAGAAGACCCCCTTTTCTACTCCTTAAGGTTTCCTTTGCCAACCTTGTAACATCAATTAGTGGCACTGGGTGGTTTTAGAATTAAGTTAGGGGATGAAGTAGAATATGAATCAATCTACAAATTATGAAGTCTGAGTTCCATACATAACTCTACGGTTCTACCCCTTGTATTAGTGCTCATCTATCTTCATCACATTCCAAAGACAGAAAACCAACATACTTTTACCATATGGTTTGCTGCAGAGAGAGGGAGAGAGGGAAAGAAAGAGGCAGAGGCAGAGACAGAGAGACAGAAAGAGAAAAAGAAAGAGAGACAGAACAAGAGAGTGAGAGACACATATTATATATATATATATATATATATATATATATATATATATACACATATATATATATAGCGAGAGAGAAAGAAACAGAGACAGAAAAAGAGAGATAGCCAGAAAAATAAATAAAAAGCCAGATAAATTTTATATATCATATATATGACAGAGTCAGAAACAACAAAACAGACACAGAGACAAAGATAGAGACAGAGAGATAGAAAAAGAGACAGATTTTATGTGTGTGTGTGTGTGTGTGTGTGTGTGTGTGTGTGTGAGGGGGGGAGAAAGGGAGGGAGAGGGATGGAAGGGAGGAGAGAGAGAGAGAGAGAGAGAGAGAGAGAGAGAGAGAGAGAGAGAGGATAAAGAGACATAGAGACACAGAGACAGAAACATATCTCAGTTAGAGAAACAGAGACCGAGACAGATAGTGACAGAGAAAGAAAGAGACAGAGACAAATGGAGAGACTGAGATAGGAAAAGATAGAGAGGAGAAGAGACAGAGATAAAGAAAGAGTGACAGAAAGGCAGAGAGAAAGACACAGAGAAACAGGACACAGAGATAGAGAAATTTCTTAGTGAGACAGAGACAGTGACAGCAAAATAAAAAGACAGAGATAACCAGAGAGTTGGAAATTGGGAAAGGAAGAAAGGGGAAGAGATGGAGAGAGAGAGAGAGAGAGAGAGAGAGAGAGAGAGAGAGAGAGAGGCAGATTTCATGAGACAAACAGAGAGACAGAGACAAATAGAGACAGAAAAACAAAGAGACAGAAAGAGGCAAATGGAGAGATGGAGATGTGAATTGAAAGACAGGAAGAGACAGATATATACAGCGAGACAGAGAGGCTGAAACAGAGACAGAGAAATTTCACAGTGAGACAGAGAAACAGAGAGAGAGACAAAGATAGATAGTGACAGAGAAACAGAGACAGACAAATGAAGAGATGGAGATAGGGAGGGAAAGAGACAGGGAGACAGAAAGAGAAAGAGAGACAGAGATAGAGATGCAGAGACAGAGAGACAGAAACAAAGACAGAGAGAGACAGAGAAAGATAGGCAGAAACACATTCTTATGTAAAGATGTTCACCTTTAATCTAACCCATTTTTCTTCTTCTTCTTTTTTTATGCCTCACTCACCATACTTACTCTGTGATTCACACACTATGTGATTCAATGACACTAGTCTCTTTACTATCTTTTACACAAGATATTCTATCTCCTCACTCTTCATTTCCAATTGTTATTTCTCACACCTAAATTTTTCTCCCTTCTTATCTTTGTATCCTGACACCACAGGCATCCTTCAGGTTCCAGTCAAATTTCCACCTTCTATAAGAAGCCTTTCCCAACTGTCCTTAGTGCTCGTTTTTATTTTGTGTTGATGATCTCCAATTCATTCTGTCTGTAGCGTGTTTGTAAATATTTGTTTTTCATGTTGTTGCTCCCATGAAACTGTGTGTGTGTTCCTTAAGAGCAAGGACTGTCTTTTGCCTTTCTCCATATCCTTGGGGCTTAGCATAATGACTGAAGCATATTTAGCACTTAATAAATGCTTTTTGATGGACAGACATGACATTAACCTCTCAATTATCTTCTAAATACTTGAAGATGGAAGAAGGAAATTCCTACACAACCTTTTTCTATAGTTCAAAGTAATAAGGGAAGGGTTATATGAGGATATACATCTAGGAATCCATAGCTGGAGCATAAAATACAAAGCAAGGAAAAGAATATGTGGGAGGAAGAATATTGGAAATCATTTTCACTTATCATTTCACCAGCCAAACTAGATTCTCAAAAGCCATCCGTCTCTGCACAGGTGTCACCTCTATCCCTGATCCAAGATAAGATCTTTCTTTGTAGCACTAGCAGTCTTCATCATTCACTAATAGTTTTGATCCACAGAAGCACCGGCAGCCATGCTTATCATAATCACAATACTGACCACTCTGGTCTATATCCTAGAAATTATACAGTACTAATTAAATGACCACCGTTGCTTCCCAAAAGAGGTCCTTATGGCAATCAGAAAGTCTAAATCCAAGAAGGAAGAAGAAACATCCAATCACATGTCATAGAATGTGGATTGTATGTCCCTCTCTTGCACTGCATGGTGTCTTGATTCTCATGATCATTCACTCCCTGAGACTTCCACTAATGGTAGGGAAGAACCACAATCAGCCTTTTTGATGTTTGAGAATCACCAGAAATGAAGCTCTCTTTGTCTTTCTGAATCATCACCACCTGGAACCCAGGTGGGCAATAAGCATTTAGGAAATATCACAAGTGAAAATTAATTGAATTCCCAAGTGTAAGAGTGTCAGGTAACTTTGTGATGGTGGCAGTAATGTTGAGAATGTATTTCCAGCCTTATTCTTTCCCATATAACATGATTCAGTGCCTCCTTGAGGATTATTAAAGATTTGGGCCATTTTCTTGGACCTGACTGCTAATTTTGAAGTGTTGTGAATTGAAATGAAAGAAGTAAAAGGCCAGTAAGTTCATTTATATCTAACCTCAATAAAACCATTGAAAAGGGGAAGATTGGATGTAGGGCATGTAGCTAATGTGCATGGTACTCAAATTTACTTGTCTACCCCAACTTCTCTGCTGACCTCTAGTGTCTCATGTGCAACTGCATTATTAAACACCTCAGACCAAATTTCCTGTAGATATCTTCAACTCAACATGTCTAAAATTGAACTCATCTTTCCTTTTAAACCTTCCCCCCCTTTCTAAGCCCTTCTATTATTTTCAAAGACATTATCATCCTCACAATCCCCCAGATTTGTATCTTGGATGTTACCTTCAATTCATCACTATCTCTATAATATCTAATCTTTTATCAATGTCAACTGATTTTTGACTTTGCAACATCTCTACAATGAACCCCATTCTCTCCTCTGATAATGCAACCACTATGGTTCAGGGCCTCATATTTTCAAAGTTAAATTATTTCAATAGCCTGCTGGTTGGTTTGCCTGTCACTAGCATCTCCCTCTTCCAGGCCATTCTTTAATTAGTCACTGAAGTGATTTTCCTAAAGCCCAGCTTCTTAAACTGTGAGTGGTGACCCATTTGGGACCTTATAATTGAATACAGAAGTTGCAAAATTATGATTTATTACTAGTAAATATTTGATTTGTATACTTGTTTTATTTACCTATATAGCCTAGGTCACATAAAAATTCTTGGGGAAAAAGTATTGCAAGTGGAAAAAGTTTAAGGAGCCCTGTTTGTCCAAAGAGACAGGTCTAAGCACATCGCTATCTCACTAACCTCTGGTGCATCCATATCACCTGCAACATCAAATATATAATCTTCTCTTTGGGTAAAGAGCCCTTAATAACTTTTCTTACCATTCCCTTCTCTTTAACATTCCAATCATCTTAAACCTTACATTTCTACTCCTCCTCACTCCAAGTACTCTTTGACTTATTGACATTCTTCTTCTTATTGTTCCTCAAACAAGATACTGCGCTCTATTTCTCAGGTCAGGATATTTCCACTTTCTGTCCTCTATACCTGGAATCTTTCCACTTCTCATTTACATCTTGTGGCTTTCCCTGTTTCCTTCAAGTCCTAGTTAAAATCCCAATTTATATCAGAAGCTATTAGCAACACCTCATAATTCTAGGCCTTTCTTCTATTGATTATTTCCTATTTATTTTGTTTATTTTTACAGTTATTTTCATGTGGTTCCCTCATTAAATTGTAAACTCCTCAGGGACAGGGATTGTCTTTTGCCTTTCTTTCTATGGCTAGTGAATTCCTGGCACATGATAGATACTTAAATGATTATTGATTAACTGATAGAATGATAAGGGCAATGTATAAAGAGAAGTAATTAATTCTAATTCATATATGACTAAAAGATAACTTTTTCTGTGAAAGGGGTGAAACTTTTGAGAGACTTTTTCCCATGTTGGTGTTATGGCCTGACTACATTAGAACCGAAAATATACTGATTAGCCCCAGGGCATGTTGGCTAGGGTTACTTTTGAAGAGAAAGAATAATATTCTGTCCAATACCAAGCCTCAGGAAAAATGAGGAATCACAAGTGTAGGTCATAGGTTTGGAGGCAGAAGAGAGCAATAAAGAGAAGGTCTTCATTTTCTGGGACCTACAGCCTTAAGACTTCAGGCCAATGAGTGCAACCCTTACCTACTAGGAATGAGTTTTCTGGGAAATTCTTGACCAAGAAAAGAATCTTTGGAAAGCTGTATATTTAATAATCTATAGGAGTTGCAATATTTGTTAATATTAAATGTTTTGCTTTTCATTTTGATGATCATTTTGAGACTGTGTCCTAATTAGATACTCTGGGATCCCTCCTTTAAGTTAACTTCCTCCAACAAATCCAGTGATTTTCTTAGAGTGAAAAATATGCCTGTCTATGTCACTTTCCAACTGAATAAAATCCAGTGTTTTTCTGTTGTCTTCAGGATCAAAGATAAGCTTCCTTTTGTCTTCTTTAAGCCTTTTATAATCAGTCCCAACCTACCTTTCTGGATTTTTCATACTTTATTGTCCTGTCCACACTCTGTGCTGTAACCAGACTTTGCTTTTGTGTTATTCCTCATTTAAGGCACTGGCCTCCATGCCTTTGTTCGGATTGACCTATAACTGGAAATCCTTTGTCCTTTACCTGTGCTTCCTTCAGAGCTCAGAATAAATACCATTTCCCAATCTCCCTAACTGCTAGTACCCTCTCCCACAAAATACCTTATACTGATTTTACATATTTTGAAAATTGTTTTCTGAGAATTTTACATTTGTCTATATTTGTGCATATAGACATAAAAATATGCAAACATATAGATATTGACATATATACATAATGTTATTTCATTCCATGTTATGTTACAACACTAAGTTAAATAAAATGGAATATTATGAAATTATATCACTTAGTATGATATGATGTATCACAGCATTTCATTATGAATTCCCTATGTAAATTGTGTTGTAGCATATTACATATTGCATCATATCATATCATGCTATATTGTGTTGTATTTTATTATGTTGTTATATTTTATTATATCTTAATTTTATTTTATAAGTTTATTTCATATTGTTCCCTAGCATGTCATGTTATATCATTCTATGTACATATATAATATTTATTATTATTAATAATAGTAATATTAGTACTATCATATTATACACAATCACATCACATCATATCTTATCATCATATCATGTCATGTCATATCATATCATGTCCTGTCTCCCTTGATGGAATATAAGCTCCTAGAGGGTAGATAATATCATTATGTTTTTCTTCCCCAGCACCTAGAATAATATGTAGTACATAATAGACACTTAGTAAATACTTTTAGAATGATTGATTATTTGATTTATGGTTCTTGTCAAGTCTGCCAGTAAAGAATGCTCTGAATGGAGGCTTGAGCTGGATTGTAGCCCTCACATTAAATCTAAGTAGTGGTGAGATTCATAAGTATTCACTCTAATGCTTTGTGCAAATCACTGTTTGCTTAAAATGCAAGGAGATTGATTGTTTTCATTCTTAGGGATAAACCCAGAACTGAGTCTTTAGCATGTGCAATTTTGTTAAGAAGATGAATTATACAATGGAAGAAAAAGGGAAAAAAATGTTTCTTGCAAAAAAGGAAGAACCAGAAAAAGAGAATTGAACTGTAATTAATAAGACCTGGCTTCCAGTTCTTTTTGTGATATTGGGTAGTTATCTGACCTTCAATAAGTCATGCATTTATTCTAGACCTGGGTTTACGCATCTTTAGGGAATGTGATTGAAGAAACATTTGTCATAAAATCTGAATGACCAGCTTCAAGTTCTGTTCTCTGATGGGTAAGACATCCATTTCATAATGAGTTAATTAGATGCTTTGATGCTCAGTTTCCCCATCTGTAATATGAGGGTACCAATGCTTTCACTACTTACCTCCAAGGTGTGTTGGGAGGAAGGTCCCTCGAAAATCACAAAGTGTTATAGAAATGCCTGGATTAAAATACTCAGATACCCCAGTGGTGCTGTAGCCTCATGGATGTAAGCATTAAATCTTTCCAACAAAACAGACTACCATCCCTCAAATGCCTACCCATTCTGGGCAGTTCTTATCCAAGTCCTCCTATATGTTTTGTCCTGGCAAGCCCACCCAAAATTCTGGAAGCCATCTTTACTTTTTCCAGATAGCAAAAGGATACCAACAGCATACTCAAGAAATCTGAGTCATGATTGTGATAATGATAATTATTATCATAGAAATAAAAGAATTGGATATTGATATTCTTGGATATTGATAATCTTTTCCTTTCTTAATATTTTTTTCTGGCCTGACTTTCTATATTTTAATGTCCCTTTCATATTTGCTCTATTATGTTCTAAGATAGCTTCTAATTTCAATATTCCATGTTTCATTCTCCCTCTAACTCTGACCTTCCATGTTCCATGCGGTCCTTCTCTAGCATTTTTGTGTTTTTTGCTTTTTGCTTTTAATGGGATTCTATAACAGGATCTATGGGTTTGTCAATTTTGTCTGAATATGAACTTATATTTCTGAGACTTAGAACCAGAAAGAAACAAATCCTTTTACAAAAGATGTTTTCAGAGTCTGAAAGATTGAAAATAACTTGGCCAAAATAATAATTAAAATTTTATACATAATCTTCTGATTTTTAATCCAGCACTCTTCCTACTATATTACCATTGAAGGAGAATGAGGGAGATAGTTGGTTTCAATACTGTAGAGAGCTTGACTGCATGTTCACAGATTTTAACGCAATCACTGAGGCAGAAAAATTAAAAAAATAAAAGCAGAAAGGAAAAATTATTTGGAGACTATATGAAGGAAACAGCTCAAGGCTAAGAGATCCTTGGCCTTTGAACTGTTATTCTTTAATGGCTTTTAAATAATAGCTGGGGCTCAGATTGAACTATCATCTCTGATTTGAAGGATTGCTGAGGTCTTTTTAGGACTGCTCATCCACCTTTGGCATCTACCTTCATCTAATTCTTACCTATGTCTCCAAGACATGTGCAAACCCAGATAAGCTGTATGTGCAAAACCAGATAAACAGATGACTTTTATCTTATTCCAGGTACAGGGTAACTGATAATTCTCAAACTTGATGATGAGTTAGGGAGATGTCTACACAAAGTATATAAAAACTATACTTCCTGGCCCCCAGCCCTAACAGAATGGATAGATGAGAGCAATTTGATCCAACGGTCATGAAAATGGCTGAAGCAGGTACTATGGAGCACTTAGAACTTGGTCATCCATTGAAGATGCCAGGATCATCCCCTGCATCTTGGGCCATCAATAGTCATCTTAATTTTTATCTTGCCACTTGACTTTAATAACACTGGAAGAGAGAATGCAGCTGACAACTCTACAACTTTAACTCACTTAAATCATTCCATGATGTCATTGGTCCTCTTCAGAATGAAGAACAAAGAAGAAATCATGACCATAGAACTGATTGATATAGAAATACAAAGGGCAAAGGTGATAGGTAAAACCTTGTTATAGAGAAATTCAGTTTTGAGAATTTTCTTCCTTGATCTTTTACTCTGCATTTCTCTGTCTTGTGTTGTCTTGTGTTGTATATTTCTCTGGGAAATCTTGGACACTGGACTACATACAGTGAGTTGCCAGAGACCTTGGGCAAAAGAAAGGCCAAACATTGGGAGTTGGTGACCCTGTGTGCCAGGGTCAGCAAGATCTGTGTTCTTTGACAGCCCCATGGCAGAAATAGTAGCATTTCATTGCACTACCTTCAATACCCTTTCCTTTTCTCAGGATCCTGCAGTCGGCTGCCATGGAAGTCTGACAGTCAGGCCTTTTCTGAGGAAGCTGCCTGTTCCTCAAAATGTCAGCCAACATCACCTTCAAAGCCCCTGGAGTTTTCCTGAACTAAACTCTAGTCTGTACCCGCAGAAGCCAGCAGGCAATGGGCTCCATGTGGATGGCCTTGCCACCAGAAGGATGCATAAATCTCAGCATTGTAACCAGGGAGGCTATGCCCTTAAAACTACAACTCCACATCCATCTGAGTGACTCTTGCGTTCTTTATTAGGGAAATCACAGGGGATAATTCCTTCCAGTAAAGTGCACTCTGCTCTGCAATTCATTAAATCCTCTCCCTCCCACTCCCCACCTCCTTCCCCCCACTCCACCCCCACATTTGGAGCAGCCTCTCTGTGAGGTGCCAACAGTTTATTTTCACAGCAGTCTGGGAACATATTTTGTCCTCCAATGGTGGTTCTAATGTAGACATTTTGGATTTTTTTTCCTCTGAAAGGAAGCCCCCCCAAGCAACATTCTCATTAAATCTTTATTACTCCCTGCCAACCACTACCCCACCCCCTCCAACCATCCCAAATAAGTTATGGCTCAACATACCTCCTTAATCACAAGACAATCAGAAGTTTAAAAGAAAACAAAAACTATCCAGGCTCAGACTGGGGTAATGATACAAGTCAGACTGAGGGATAAGAGGATCAAAAGAATGGGAGAGAACATGAGAATTCAGAGAGAGAAGAGAGCAAGGCAGTCTGAGTACAGTGATACATTGACCAATCCTTGCAGGAGCTGAAGATAAATGCTCTCACTTGAGGTCCCCCCTGCCCAAAGGGTGTATAGTAAGAGTGGGGGGAATATGAAAGGACACATGGTGAGGCAAAAGTAAAGCTGGGCCAAAATAGGGTATTAATTCCCCCCCACAGCCCTAGGATTTTAGCTACCATTCTTTTAATAATTAAAGGAAGGGAATCCAGAAGAGAAGCATCATGGGGAAAGGATCCTTATCATAAGATAGTAGGTTAGTGGAATACCAGATTAAAGGTATGAAAATCACAAAACATGCTCCAAAAGATGTTAGTACCCTATAAGTCTAGTAATGGTTCTATAAGAAAAAAAAAAAATAGGAGATTCAAGATGTACATCCAAGGTCCTCTCAACTCTCTCCCACAAAAAAGAAGAAAAAATAATAATAATAAAATGAGGAGAGTAAAGGAGACATCCAACAATAACAAGTCTGAAGCTAATGGGAAAAGTTAACTATTTCTTTCTTGACTTTACTATCTGTTTTATATGGAAATAATAATAATAATAACTATCATCATTATACTAATACAGTGCTTAAGGTTTACAAGTTGTTTTACACATATTTGATTTGACCTTCAAAATAACCTTATGAACTATAATTATCCTTGTTTCACTGATGAGGAAACTGAAACCACATTAGCTGTTGTTGGTTGTCTTTCATTCTTGAAGAGGACCCTGACATCAGGGAGGTGATATCATGGCTTTCAAGTGAATTGGATTTAAAGGAGAGAGGGCTGGCAAAGTTACCTGCCTCACTTTTCCCTACAGAGTCCACTGGGTCCAGTGGCCATATATATATCAAGAGGACTACAGATGGCCTTCATGTAATGGGAGACCTTGGTCCTTTTAAGCTAAGGTCTTCAACAGTTTGACTAAGGCCACACACATTCAGTGATTAAGGCTAAGTAGAAATTGAGGCAAAGAATCTCCTCTTTCATTTATTTTTTAAAAAATCTAAATGAATGAAAGTATGAATCTGGGAGGGGAAGATCCTCAGGGTTTCTGGCAAAAGCAGAAAAGACTGCTATTTACATTCAATCTGAGTCAAGTATGACTCAAACAATGACCAAATTGTGCTTGACTTAGGACTTATTGGTAGCCAATGAGAATCATATTTTGGGTTTAAGCCATGGTCCTTAAGAAAGAAATCTAGCCAGTAAACCCCAAGATACGTTGGGAAGTGTTTTGCTTCAGAGGTCCAAAAGACAAAACAAAACTTTATAAGAGCATCTATAGGTAAGGATATGATACTCTAGGTGGACAAAGGGAGGGAGGAAGGGAAGGAGGAAAAGGAGGGAGGAAGGGAGGGAAGAAGGGAGAGAGGAAGGGAGGTAGGGAAGAAGGGAGAAAGAAAGGGAGGGAGGAAGGAAGGAAGAAAGAGAGGAAGGAAGGAAAGAAAGAATAAAGAAAGACAGAAAGAAAGAAAGAAAGAAAGAAGGAAAGAAAGAAAGAAAGAAAGAAAAAATTTCCAACTTGCTAGAGTCAGCCAGATATGTAGTATCTGAGATCTGAAGCAGGGTTTATATTCAGGAATGTGACCTAGTAAATGGTGGAGAAAGGCCTGGATCCCTGGTCTTCCAGGTCCATGATCAGTGTCTTCATCATTATATCAAATTATTTCTGATTGATGTTTTTGAATCTACATTATCTACCTGCTTGCCAAATAAAACCACATAAGCATCTTCCAAGATTTTTGGATTTATATCATCTCTCACAAAGTTTAGGAAAGCTTCAGTAAGAGGAAACATAGACTCCTGAGGGTCTTCCGCTGCTAGATTTATTCATTTGTTCACTTATTTATTTAGATTTTTTTTTTTTAGACTAGATTAAAGAGGAGATTCTTTGTCAATTGCTATCTGGCCTTAATCACCAAATGGGTGTGACCTCAGTCAAACTGAGACTTGTTGAAGACCTTAATTTAAAAAGGCCAAGGTCTCCCATTTCATTCAGGGTCATCTCCAGTCCTCTTGATCTATATCTGGCCACTCCTCCCACCACCCCCCACTCCCCATGGCTCTGGAAGGGAAAGTGAAGGAAGTGACTTTGCCCAGCCTCCCTCACTCAAATCCAATTCACTTGCATGTCCTGGTATCCCCTCCCTGATGTTAGGGTTCTCTTTGAGAAGGAAGGACAAGAAACAATAGTTAATGTTGGTGTCCTTCAGTTTCCTCATCAGTGAAATAAGGATAGTAATAGTTCATAGAGTTGTTCTGAAGGTCAAATGAAATGAGTAAACAACTTGTAATCCTATCTTGGACACTTTCTATTTTTAAAGCCATTTATTTACGTGTGAAATGGATTTATGCATCATCTACCTTACCAAGTTAATATGAAAATCGAAAATTAAATTGTTTTCTAAATATTTTACAAATTTTAAAGCAATATGTAAATATTGCTTTGTTGTTTGTTGTTAAAGTTTTGACTTAGATCTCCCTGGCAAACCAATGTCACCTAGGTAATTCTGTCTCATGTCTAACTTAATTCTCTTTTGCTTCAATCACATTTTCTATGAACTAAACATGTCTATTAACTGGCTTTCCATATATCTATTGAATAAAGATAATAGCTGTTCAGAATGATGACCCTAAAATACTGTAAAATCACAATACTTTCTGAATCTTTATAGAATGTTTAAATTAAATTTGATATATGTATGTTGAATATTCTATATTAAAAGACACATTTTGGCATATTGATTAGGGATTGGGCTTTGCATATAGGAAGACTAGGGTTCAAGTCATTTTTCTGCTACATAATAGTCTTGCAATAACCTTTCAATCCCTCAGACAGATATATAACATAATCAATAGTCAATGAACCCAGGTTTAAAGATCTTCTAGTCTAATCTCTTTAATTTACAGATAGAAACAGACTCAGAGGGAGAAAGTAATTTGTCCATATTCACAAAGTTAAGTCAATATTGTGAAGACCGCGTATTTTAAAATCAGCCGGAGTCAGGAATTCAGATTAGGGGAAAATTGTCAGTCTTTATTCTCAGTGAAGAAAGATTGGAGGTGGAAGAGAATTGGCGATAGCAATGTGTGCAGTTGAGTCAAGAAGCTAGCTAGACCAACAGCCACACGACCAGCAGCTACAAGCATGGAACACAGGCCAGTCTCTCTCAGCTTCTTTTCCTGTCTTTCTCTCTGCCTCCACCCACCAAAATCATCATTTCCTATACAACACATCAGGACTTGCACAGAGAGTGGGTGGGGGCCATTCTTTATCCAAGCATGTATATTAATAGAGTATAGCCCAATTACTATTTAGCCTCATGTACTTGGGACCTCAGTGCATCAACTCAAACCTCAGCCCATTACACAATATGATAGAAAACACTAGAATCCAGGGCTCTCAGTTCCAAATCCAGTGCTTTTAGAAATACAGATTCTGAGAGATAGAAGGGAACCAGGTAATCTGAATCTACCTGCTTGTGCTTCAAAAAAACAATCTGTTATATAAAATACCTGTAAAGATGTTATTCAGACCTTATTTAAAGATCTTCAGTCATGAGGAGCTTACTACTTCAGAATGAATCTACATCCAATTTTAGATGACCGTTAGCAAGTTATTCTTTATATTAAGGCCCTAGTTCTTCGATGTCCTCTGTTCTTGTTCCCTCAATACTGCTTCTCTTTTTTTTCATCTTTTAAACTTGAACATAAAAAACTTGAGTAGGAAGAGTAAAAATAAATCAGTTCAAAAATATTAGGGACACAAAATCCCAAAAGTCTCAGTTTGATTGAAAGTCAGGGCAGAGTTCTAAACTACATCTAGGTTTAGAGCAGATGTCCTAGAGCCATACCATCACTTCCCATGAGAACCTGTACTATTCCAAGCCTTGATGAGTCAGGAATATATTACCTCACAGGGCATCATTAGTCAAAGATTTTTTTGTTTTGTTTTGTTATGGAATTAGCATTTTCAGTAGTACATTATCTCCTGGTGTCTATGTTCTAAAAAAAAAAAAATTAAACATAAGCTGTGAGAGTTGTGCAATGGACAAGATCAGCTTAAAGGTTGTCATAGTCATATCATTGTTGAATGATAGTCACACTATTTCTGATACAGAAAGGCTGGAGGAAGTAGGGAAGGATGCACAAGGTTATTTCAAGGACATAGTTTTAAAGAACATAAGACAAAGTTTTCACTGATCAGCTCTTTGATCTAAGACCTCAGGTAGACCTCAGACTAATGTATAAGACTTCTAGATACATAAACAACACTGGAAAGTACAGACACAGACATACGAGGAGGACTATCCAGATAAGAAGACTATATTACTCCGTCAGTCCATGTTACATTCCTCTTTATCTCTCTTCTTCTGAGATACATTTCTATCACAGTATTATTATGGGTCAGTTTAAAAACCATCTTAGAGACTTGGATTTTTCCTGTCTATTAGAAATTTCAGAATGAAATATACTAATACCACAAAAGACAGGGACTTACATTATCTTACACAGAGAGGCAGATAGATAGATAAGTTATGGAACCAGGAATATAACAGAAACAATTACTTCAGAGAAGATAGTGGGTTTTCTTTAATCCAAGAAGTGTCAAGGAGGTAAATTAAGATACAAGTACTATGAATAGATACAAAAAATTATGATGGAGGTAGAAATCAAAGTACTATAAAGTATTGAGTATGAGGGGTGATAAAAAAGCGAAAAATCAAGGTGACTAGCGTGGTTGACATGAAGGATGGTAGCATTCTCAACAGAAACAAGACATTTTAGAAAAAGGGTGGAGTGAGATAATAATAATCAATATTAATGCTTAAATGTGAAACATTTTGAATATACAGTCACTCCTCAACTTTCATAGTAGTAACTTTTTTTTTTAGAAAAAGGCACAAAAATAAAAAAAAAATGCAATACTGATACATTGAATTTATAGGAAATAGTGAATTAGATTGTTGCAACCACGAAAACCTGAAATATTTTGCTAGAGATTGATGAAAATATACTAGTTTCTTTATAATAAACCATTATTTCTCATAATATGCATTCTTCCTAACTCGGCAACCACGAAATAACTCATAAAATGCAGTTTACATAATAAAATTGGTAACATGCAAAACAGTTTTTCTTACTAGTAATTCTTCAGAATTCTGTGAACTTTTGTGCTATTGTTTTAATAAAATACAAAGAAAAAAACATTGATTTCTGACATTATTTACTTCATATCACATGAAATTTACAGTTACTGTACATCAAATAAAGTTCTTAAAACTGAAACTTTTTTTTTAAATCAGAATCTTACCTTCCATGGTGTTATATGACAGGATGAGGGCATTGCGCTCTATACTATAATGTTTTAAATCTATTTACATTGGCCACCCTCTGAAAACCAAGAGATAGATTGCTGGAACTAGCCACTGTTGAGATATTGAGATTAGTGAGGTCTCAATGTCACTTTAGAACTTGCACTAAGCTTTGGGATCATAACCAAACCAGAAAACTTTAGTTTTAAGGACAAACAATGCAAATATGCAACGATCATATGGAGGGTTCTTTGTAATGAGAGGTTATAGTATGATCTCAAAGAGGCAGAAATGATGAGAGAATGTTTTTCCAGCTATATAGACAGTTGAAGTGTTATCAGTAGAGGAATACTCAAACTAGTAGGATAGCATCCTCTCTAACTTCCCCTTCTTCCTTTGCCTTTCCCTCTCCCTCTCCCTCTCCTTCTCTTTTCTTGTCTCCCTCTCCCCCCTTCTCTCTCTTTCTGTCTCTATCTCTGTTTCTTTCTCTGTTTCTGTCTCTATCTTTCTGTCTCTGTCTCTAAATATCTCTCTCTCTCTGCTCATAGGCACAAATATACACAGATACTAACATGCAAGTGAAAATGGAGCTACTAATAAGATTAAACTATTGAGGACTGAATATACCATATCATTATAACCTTGTTTTGCATATGACGAAACTGAGGTTCAGAGTTTACAGGCATTGACTATCCCATGGTAATAGAGATAAGTATCTAGAGAGAATTCTGAGCCAACTTTGTCGAATATTGCATGCTAAACACTACAACAAGCTGCATCTCCAATTTGTCTAAGCTGATAATTTCATTTTACATGAGTTGAATTCATGGTGATGATGGCACATTACAGGTAGATTTGTTGATCAGGCAATTGGCAATGCAGATCTAGAATTAGGAGAGAAAATAGGGCTAGATGTATCAATATGGACTACTTCTGCAGATAATAATTGAATTTATAGGAACAGATGAAATATGTCAGGGATGGCATGCACTCAGAAAGAAGAAGGCCAGAGACAGATACTTGAGTGTCCATTAACATAGGTTCGGACATGGACTAAAAAAACAAAAACAAACAAAAAAAAAACAGACTGAAAGGTATCAGAGAGGTAGGAGGAAAACCAAGAAAAACAATGTCTCAGAAACAAAACGAACAACCTGTAGATGGGATTTGGTCAGTGTTGCTAAAAACTACAGTTAAGACAAAGGAAATGAAATCCAATAAAAAGGCACAAGATTTCATAATGACATGGCCATTGAGATTCTAGGAAAGATTGGTTGTTAAAGTGTTATCAATAGAGGGGTGCTCAGACTAGATTGTATAGCTCATGAAAGATGATTGTTAAATTTTATTGTTAAATTGCCACTTTGGAAATAAGCAATCACTACAAAACAGGGCTTTTGGTTATCTAAAATTAAGAAAGGGGGGGACAAAAAATGTTAGCAATGAAGATTAAAATGTCATTCATTCATTTTTCAGAGAGCCAATATTTACCTGTACATCTTTAGCATAAACCACAATATAAGAGGTGAAAAAGTAAATGGGTGTAAAGAAAGTAGACATAGTCATAGTAAAAAATAATTCAGCAGTAAAATAGAGAAGAAAAGTAGGAAAATAATTGTCAGGGATAGAATCAATTAAAAAAAAAAGGATGGGAAAGATGTGTATATTTGTAGACAACAAGGTAAAAGGTAGTAGATATTGAATAATGGAAGCTCAATAAATCAATCAAGTATTTTTTTAAAGTGTTGACAGTGTTACAGGAATTGTTAGAAACTGTACATAAGACAACATTAAAATCTTTCCTGTCCATAAGTTCTATTAGCAGAAAAAGAAAGACACATATAAGTGTAACCAAAAGGACATACAAAATAAATACAGCTCCAGAAGATGGATTATACTATAAGCCTGAAAAGGAGAAGGAAAGACTTCATGTAATATATGTCATTTGAGCTGAATTTTAAAGGAAGCTATGAATACAAAGAGGCAGAAGTGATGAGAGAATGTTTTTCAGGCTAGGTAGACAGTTGAAAACAAAATTAGCAATAAAGGAGAGGAAGAAAGAAAGTCAAGGGGGCAACCACCCCGAGCAAATGGGAAGGAGTGGAATTAAAGTTCCAGGCTGCTTGGTTAACATTAGGTAAATAGAATGGTCTATTTTCCCACGAGGATTAGAGCAAGACAAAGGAACACAAATAAAAATATGAGGTTCTTAGAACTGTGGTTTAAAGGAGACTATGGAGTCCATGACAGGTGTCTGTTTGTCTGTCTGTCTCTCTCTCTCTCTCTCTCTCTCTCTCTCTCTCTTGCTGTGGAGAAGATAGTATTGACGGTGACTTAGGAGTTTCAGGAGAGAGATAACATTTTGCAACATATGCATCAGGGTATAAGGGTATATGTTTGAAAATCAATCAGGAAAGGAAATGGGGTGTGGGTGGGAGAGAATGGAACCAAAATAGTGAAAAGAAACCAGAGAGCTACTTGAGCTCTCTCCAGTTCCTCCCCTCCACTTCTACCACCCCTGAACAATGTTTGAATTAAGCCTCTAAATGGATTCTGAAGTAACAGAACCCACAAAAATTCAGAGTGAAACAATTTCTAGCTTATGATGTCTGGGGGAAATTTTAGAAAAGGTTTATCTCACTTGGGCAAAAGGGAAACACAGCCTAACACAGCTGTGGTGCTGGAAATCTAGTGGAAGGCTGTTAGCCAAAGTACATACTAACAGCAGAAGCCCCTCTATCCTGGCACAACAGGTCAGTGGCCTAGCAGAATAGTGAGACCTCTAACCCAAGAACAAAAAGTAATTTTGAGTTCCCAATCCATGGCACAACATGCAGGATTAATCCAGGACAAGCTAAAGCAATGGGAAAACCAGTAGCACCTCAGGTTCCAGCTCAGAAAGCCAGTGAATGTTCCTGTTCTCCTGCAAAAGGAGGTTGGGGCAGTTTCTCCTGTGTTCTAGAGCAGAGATCAACTTTTAAAAATGAACAAAAATTCAAAAAGAGCCCTGACTATATAAAGCTATTATGGCAATAGGGAAGATCATAACACAAACCCAGGAAAAGAGATAGCAATGATAAAATGCTTACATGTGAAGCTTCAAAAGGAGATATGAATTGGTCTCAAGTTGAAAAGGTTCTCTTGGAAGAGTTCAAAAAGGATTTTAAAAATCAAATAAGAGAGTAGAAGAAAAATTGGGAAAATAAATGAGAGCTCTGCAGGAGAATTATGAAAAAAAAAATAACAGTTAGGGGGGAAAGCCAGTTGCTTGGAAAAGGAAGTACGAAAAGTGATTGAAGAAAACAACTCCTTAGAAATTCATTTGGCAAAATAAAAAAAAATTATATATGTATATATAATTTTTTAAAATTTCATATATATATATATATATATATATATATATATATATAAATCATATTTGTACTACTGAATTCACTCCCTTTCTGGAAGGAATAAATCAGAGAAGATATATATATATATATATATATATATATATATATATATATATAATTCCATCAGGGAAGACAAGGGTTAGCATGCAGCAAAGATGAAATATTTGAGATTAGATAACATAAAATTTTATGGATCTGAGTTGGAATGCCTGATCAACAATAGGTCAGCACTTTGGAAGTAAGAGTAGAAAAGACATGTGGTTAGGATAAGGAGGATAAGGAATAAATAATGGAAGAAAAGAGGAGGCAAAAATGAAAGAGCTAATTACAGAATTCATTAATTTGATTGATTTGATTCAAGATTACAAAGGAAGCAAAAGGAATATAAAATGATGATGATAATAACAAACCTTATTTGGCATTTTAAGTTTTTCAAAGTGCTTAATATGTGTCAACTTATTTGATACTCACAACAACACTGGAAATTGTTGTTCTGGAAGGTAATAAGTGCTCTCATTATCCCCATCTTATAGTTGAGGAAACTGATGTAGATATAGGTTAAATGACTTGTCCCAGGTGGCACACTAGTATCTAAAGTCACATTTTAATTCAGACCTCCTTGATTCAGTGTGCCATATAGCACCTTAAGAAATAGCAGAGGAAAAAAAAAATAACAGAGGAAAGAAGTATGTGATCCAGGACATATCAGCTCTGAATTAGAGAGATTAAATAAGTAGGAGATGGGAAGGTTTCCTAATCACTGGGAATGTGCAATAGCTATTGATTGGATATTTTATTGATCAGGTCAAGGAACCAATATATCATGGTGGTAACAATTAGGAAGGCAGTATGATGAAGCAGATTATTAATCCTGTAGCATATTGATAGGGACAACTTCTGTTTTTCTCCATCATGATCAAGGAGCTGGTGCTACATTAGGAGATAGTACCAGCCAAGCTCATTATAGGCATATGACTGGTAGCATATGACTGTTCCACTATACCAAACTTCTTCCCGTGATCATTGGTTAAGCTACCAATGAAATATATCTGTATAATTTCCTTCTACTTTCTCATCACACCCAGGCTGTGTGTAATCCTTTTAAGTATTAATGTATTCAGTGGATGAAATGTTGCTATCATACTCTCTGCCAGTCTTCTGGCCAGTACCTCCTTCCCTGTTCCCTTTCCTAGCTGGGCACTGACTTGCCTTATACCCACTCCTCTGGGAGGGAACCCAGAATTCTGCTTACATTCTGGACTTCTGGGCAACTTTCTCCTTCCCAATAGAAAGAAAAAGTAAAACCCTTTTAGGTTCCCTGTCCTGCAGATGGACATTAATACTCACCCCAATTGAAGAATCAGTGAATCATCTTGTATAGTCATATTGTTAAGATGGAAGGTCTCCATACCTTACCATCTGCACTGACATTTCATTCTAAGATCCTTTAGGCCTTCCCAGCTGCCCTGCCCGTATGCTCTCTAGATCCCTGATACTGCCATCTGACCTGATGATGCATCCATAGTACCCTGGGGCCTTGCCATCTGCCCTGCAGCTTAGCACACTTACATATGTTCTTTCACCTAATTAGAGTGGGGACTCCTTAAGAGCAGGTACTGTCTCATTTTTCTGTTTTTTTAATCTCAGTGCTTATCATGTAGGAAATGCTTGATAAATGCTTTTTTTTTTTTTTTAATCCATCCATCCATCTTTCTGTAGTAATAGAGTTGGAAAAAACTTTAGAAATCATCATCATTGCTATTGCTTATTTCTCTGTACTTTAAGGCTTGCCCAGTGATTTTCATTTATTATCTCATTTTTTCCTCACAACAAAACCTGTGAGGTTTATTGTTATTACCCTCCCCACTCTTTTAGAGATAAAGAAACCAAATCAGAAAGATTTTAAGTAATTTGTCCAGCTTCCACAAATATTAAGCATGTCAAAGGATTTGAATTTGGATCTCTTACCCTCAAACTTTAACCTTCCATATATTATATATAAGATTGTAATATTATAGATTTAAGTCTGGAAATAACTTTACTTTTTTTTTGAGGGGGAGATCCAAACAAGTTAAATGACTTATCCAAGATATCACAGCAGATTGGGAATTAGGACTCAGTGACCAATGTTTTTCTATGTTACAGCTTCATCTCTAAGAGAGGGTGTTTCTGGGGCTTTAGTTGGAACTAGACTAGTGATCTCTCTGTGTGTACGGGGGGAGTGGTATCTCTCTCAGGGAGCAGTACACATTTTCCCTTACCCTTGTGGGTCATTTGAAAGAAAGATGATATAAAGTGCTTGTCTGCTCAGAATGCAATGCTGAGCAATGTAGTAAGTAATAAGTAATGGTAAGTGGTGTAATAAGGCACCAGACAACTTTAGAATTAAGACAGGGTGAGTAGAGCTCTACCTTGCACATATTCTAACCACAAAATCAAGGGCAAGTCAATTAAGTTTTTAACCCTGGGCTCCCCAGTCCCCTCTATACTCTTTGTACTTTTTTACCCCCTGAGGCAATTGGAGTTAAGTGACTTTCCTAGGGTCACACACCTCTATCTGAGGTCAGATTTGAACTCAGGCCCTTCTGACTTCAGGGCTGGTGCTCTATCCATGCCCTTTATACTCTTAAATTGACTTTTGCTCAAGCTTTGCATTACTGTCAGGGCTGAGATTTGGATCTTTTGACAATGTCTAATTTGTATATTTGTTTTTCTGCACTCTGCAACTGCTTTGGCTGGTCAGCCCTTAGGGGAAAAAAATAAAAGTATTCAGTCTGGATAGAGAAAGCACAACTGTAGCCTCAAGGGAACAGTAAGAAAGGGGAATGTTGAGCTGCCCCCCCAAGCTATGCAGACTCACTGGAGGCAAGAGGCTACAATCCAATGGTTGTCATTAAGAAATTTCCCTTAGGACAGACAAATTGCCAGCCCAGTGCCTGCCCCAGTCCTAAAGAAGAGAGCTCACCACTCATGAGTGGTCTGTCTTTTCATAGGTACTTCTGGTGTCTCACTTTGAGAAAAACTGCCATTATTCCCCCAAGAGCATTTGGTTCTGCATGTCCCTGAAGAAACTACCATAAAGTCTCAGAAGCATGAAAACAGGAGAGTGGATGAAAGACTGATCAGGGGAAGGAAAAGATTTTTTTTTTTTTTTTTTCTACTTTCCCAGAGACTTCCTGCCCTTTGTCTTTGAAAGCAGCCTATTTACTCACCCTGCTGCCTTCTTCTCTTTGACTGGCTAGGACCATATTCTAAAACTGTGCCTTTACAAACACACAGACAAACAGACAGACAAACACATGTACTCTTTCTCAGGTACAGACATACATATACACACACGTTTGTGTGTGTGTGTGTGTGTGTGTGTGTGTGTGTGTGTGTATACACATTAGTTTGATCTCAGAACTACTAGTTATTTTAGTATAGAGAAGGGATTCCTTTTTTGTTAGACAAGAGAAGGTATAAAAGGCATCACAGAGTAGTGGAGTAAGGCCGATCCTGAAGCTTGGGACACCAGAAGCATCTTCCCCACTCTGTCATTTTATATTATTGACTAAGCTTTTCTAGACCTAAGTTTCCACCTCTGTTCAATCGGGACATGAAGGATTGCACTGGATAAGATCTGAGGTAGCATCTAGTTCTAAGAATCCCAACTAGAGTATAGCTGACCCACTGCTAAGGAATTCAGTTACCCTCCTTGTCCTTGGAAAATAGTCCAGCTTGTGGCTCTGATCATGAGTTATGGAAACTCTAAAGTTTTTTGGACTCACTTAAAAAAGAGTTTTGAAATTCAGCACTGTCAGGGCACCCAAAGCTCCAAAGAGCCCAATTAAGGTATTGGCCACTGCACTGAAGTGTCTTTGGCCAGACAGAACTGGGACTCCCCAAGGACAGCCCCCATTCATAACCAAACCAGCTCTATGCCTTCCCAGCTCTCACCATGGGGCACAGTAGCCTGAATAAAAGATTTTTTGTTTCCTTATAACAGCAAAGATGTAGGACACAGCCTGTGTGTTGACTTAGGAGCAGATGAGAAAGATGCACACTCTCCAAAGGAATCTCCTGTATCCAGAAACAACAATAAAATATATCACCTGGGATGTAGCACAGGGCCTGCTTCAGGAGGTAATGGGCTGCCTGTCCCTGGAAGTGTTCAAGGGAAGACTTTAGAGGATGACAGCAGATCTATAATGCTTCCTTTAAGCAGGGGTTAGACTAGGTAATGTTACCAACTCAGAATAATAATAGCTGACATTTATATAATGCCATATGGTTTAAAAGGCACTTTACATGCATTATCTCATTTAATCTTTTTGCTTAAAGTTTTATTGATGTCTTTATTTTATTTTATTTTTTACATCATGATCATTATTTTATTTTTTACATCATGATCATTTTTGGATATCTCATTGAATCTTCACAATGAACCACTTTAGCTCTTGTTATTTCCATTTTATATGTAAGGAAAGTTTAATACCAAATGTGAGAAGTCATTCAAACCTGGGTCTTTGCTGTCTTCAGTTCCAAAACTTTCTATTATGCTTTGCTCCCACCAATGCTAGCAAACATATTGATATTATGATGTGATAGAAATAAAGATACTGGAACAAAAGGGCCCTGGTATAGAAGGCAATTCTGCAATGTACTGTCCTTGCTGACCAGAGAAAAAGAATTGATCTCAATATTCTCATCAGTAAAATAATGAAATTAAACTAAACAGTCTCTAAGGCTTCTTCCACCTCTAAATCTTTCATTGTTTTTAGCTTAGAAATTTTTCCTCACTGCCACTTTGGGAAACAGCTAATCAAATATTATTTTTCCATTTTAAAGATAAGGAAATTGAGTCTTGGGGAAATGCCCAATTTCCCATCATTAATATGACTCAAATCTATCTTTTAAATCTATTTTTGATTTAAAAATCTATGATCTTTCACTTTACAATAATGAATAGGAAGAAAACTAAAGTATCATTTATTCTAACTTACTCATTTTACAAAGAAAGAAACAATCACTATGAAAATACAAATGCTTTGTTCAAGGTTACACAGAAATGACAACACTAATATTTGTATAGAAACATTCAGACTTCAAGTACAGTCTTTTGCCCAGCAGGACATTACCTTTGAATCCATTTCTGTGAATCTATTTCTAATAACCAAAGATAGTCCAAGAGGTGGAAACATTGGCCTGAATAATGTCTTCCCCTTGACGTGTAGAACATACAAGGTTAATATGAAAAGAAGTCATGCCTGATTGATAATTCATAGTTTTCAAACACATTTGAATGTGTCATGCTAGAAAGGAAGTGGATTAGACATTGAAAGATTTAGGACCACAATCGTGTGATTTCCTAGCTGTATAATCTTGCTACCCCTGATCTGTTTACAAACAAAAATGGGACCTAATATTCCCTATAGGTGCTTTCAACCTCTGATATTCTGTGAGTTTTAAGAAGCTGAGCTCTTAATTCTGAAAATAGGAATGAACAAGGGAAAATTGAATAAACTAAACTGCTCAGAGCCATTGAATTATAAGGAATTTTAGAGGTGACCTAGTTGATTCAAAGTACCCCAATATATGAATCACTTATTCAGAAAAGTATGAACAGGAGAGATTGGAACTGTGTCTTAGTCCAACCTCCAGCATTCTATGTTTTACAATCTGATATATATTCTAAGATCTTTTCTTGTTTTAAATGTTTACATGCTACATTCTAACATCTCCTCCAGATCTAATAATATACAATTTTGTATAATGTCATGTGCTATAAAATTCTGTGTTTTTAGATCCCCTCTAGCTCTGACAGCTCATGATTCTTGAGTTTTAAAATGAAAGGAAAAACAAAGATAAGACACTCTTTCTTCAAAGCAAAGTCTGTATTGTCAAAAAGGGAATGAACTAAGAGTGGTAAAATGAGGTAAAGTCAATCTTTTTTGGCACTGAGTCTGTGGGTGGGTGTTTCAACAAAAAATGACTACATCTGGAGGCTCTACAAGCACTGACAATATGTAAAGCAAATTAATTAATAACCCACTTGCTGCTACCAACTAAGTATTGGATTGAAGGACTCTCCAGAGAGGAAACACACAATACACCCTGAGTCATCATTTGGGCTTAATGAAAATTTGAAAATTAGTGTTGAAAGCTCTGCACTTCAGATGCAAGAGAATTCTCCTTTGAGACTGCTAGTAAAGAAGAAAAGAGGAGAAGAAAAAAGAGAGAGGAGAGGAGGGGAAGAAGAGGGAAAAAAGAAGAGAAGAAGGGAGAGGAAAAGAAGGAAGAGGAAGGAAAGGAGGAAGGAAGGAAACAAACAAGGAAGGGAGGTTTGTAGCTGAAAAAACACTGTTGGGAAGGAGGCCCATGAGGCCATATGATGTCAGAGCTAGGAAGTCTCATAGAATATAGAATATCAAAATTTTGAAAATTTCATAGAAGTTAAAATGTTAACATTGAGAGTAGTAACCTTGGAAAATTGCATATCATACTCTGGAAGAAATAAATTTGAGAATGTGTGTTGGAGGGGCCTTTAGAAGAAAGAATATTAGACCTGAAAATTAAAGGAACATAGAAGTAAATCTAGAAAGGTTATTAGTAGTCATCAAGTTTAATCTTTTTATTTTACAGAGGAGGAAACTGATGACAAGAGACATAATGTGACTTACCCAAAGCTATACATCTAGTAATCATCTGAGATAGCTTTTAAACCTAGGAATTCCTCCCTCCATATTCAGTAGTTATATACTAGGGCACTATTTCAAACATAAAATGGAAGGGTTAGGCTGAAAGATCACTTAGGATGTTAAAAAAAAAAGAGGTAGAATGACCTTAGAACACAGACTGTTAAAATGTAAAGAACCTTAGAATATAGAAATGTTAGTTTTTGATGGGTATTTAGTATATAGAATGTTATAATACTGAAAATTAGGACTAGGAAAAAAAACACTGTATCTTAAATATATATACACATACACACACGTGTGTATGTATGTATGTATAAGTATACATTCATATATTAAATATATCACATTTATGCACATGTCATATATTGTATATACATGTGTATATAAACATGCATATATGACATATATATTATATTTTATATACATACTATTAATCTATCCATCTATCTATCTATCAATCAAGAAACTAAGTCCAGAAAGGAGATGGTTTGTTCAGAGGTTAAAAGTTAAAACAGCCAGGAGTGATACTCAGGTCTTGAAACTCCTGTTGAGTTTGAGTATTCCCTTCCCTCCTGGGGTCTGAACCTCTCTATTCTCTCTAGTCTAAAAGCACAACTAAAAAGCTTTGTATATGGAAAAGCTTGTGCCCAAGATGGAATTCTAGAGCACTTTTGGTTTGGTCATACAGATTAGATAAAAATTAGAGTAAGCGTTCTATGTTTTGGGAAGAGGAGGAAAAAGGAAGGATTAATAGGCCAACTCCATCACATGTCTCCTTCTAGGTCACTGACATGGTTGAACTTGGCTTGCAGTATCTTAGAAACTGCTTTTCCCAACTCCTTATCTAGGGCCCTGCCTTTGTTATGGCAACTTGATATAAAAACCCCCAAATGTCAAGGAAGGGAAGCTCTGCCTGGTGTTATCACCGTGGAATTTCAGAATGTTGTCTCAAGGGACTAGAAAATATTCTGCCACAGGACTAGGAGATCTGTAGCTCAAAGCATAAAGAATAGACACTGTTCTAGCCTCTAAGTATCTAAGAAAAAATGAATGCAATTTCAATGTAGAAATATGATATGTGATGGGAACTAGGTCCTGGGGTAAACAGAGCATTGGACTTAGATCAAGAAGAGAAAAAATCACAACCAATCTCATATAATAACTAGTTATGTGATGTTAAGAAAAAATATTTAACCTCTATATACTTCAGATGTGTCATATGCAAAATCAGGAGAATAATAGCATCCCTCTCTCTGGGTTCTTATGAGGATAAAACGAGATAATATTTATACAGTGGCTGATAAAATCTTAAAACACTATATAAATGCTAACTATTCATCATGATCATGATCATGATTATGATCATGATCATCATCTTCATCAAATTCTCAGATTTATAGGGCAAATCCATGTTTGAAATAAATGTGGAGCCTTTATATAGAAGACTTCCATTAAGTAAGAGACATGGGACTGGGTCTTTGATCTATTACATATTAGTTGCTTGACCTCACATAAATATTCAGTCTTTTTAAATATTAATTGATTGACCTGTAGGATGAGGATTTTAAAAAGAACAACAAAAACCAGCTAAAATCATCTACCTATCAAGACTGATATAAAGATGACCTGAAACTGAGGTTCTCTTTATAAATAATAATTTAAAAAAACAATAAAAGTATTACTTGGTTTATTCCCCATTTCTGTGGGATTGCATGGTAAATCTGTGAATTAAAAGAATTATTTTTATTAGTCAAAATTTTCCAGGATCACTGACTTAACAATAGCCTTTTGGTTGTTCTTCACATGCCACACTCCGTCTTCCAACTTCCAGCATTTTTATTGGTTGACTTCCATGTCTGAAATTTTCCTATCTCATGTCTGTCTCTTAGATTCCTTCAAATTTCTGCCAGTTTTGCTTTTTTTTTTCAAAAAGTCTTATTCAATCTCCCTTAACTCCAGTGATTTCCTTTTGTTGATAATCTCCAATTTATCCTCTGATATATCTTACTTATAAAGAATTGTTTGCAGGTTGTCTTCCCCATCACCCTGTAAGCTCCTTGAAAGCAGGGATAACTTTTTGCCTTTCTTTGTACTTTGTACTTCCATCATTATGAATGGATGACAATCAACTACCTTGGCTTAATAAATGCATCTTGTGTTATAAATTGTTTTGTGTTGCAGATTGTCATATGACCCTAGAAAGTCCCTACTCTATTCTGGGCCCTCTTTCTCTGTTAAATTATAACATTGGATTGAGTAATTTCTCTTATTTCTAAACTGCTATGATTTTATGACCAAGGGGCATCTAGGAGGCATGGTAGATAGAGTACTGGGTCCAGAGTCAGGAAGACTGGAATTCAAATCTAGCTTCAGATACCTACTAGCTGTGTGACTTGGACAAATAAATAAATTTTGTTTGTCTCAGTTTTCTAATCTATAAAATGAGATGGAAAAGGAAATGACAAACTATTCCAGTATCTCTGCCAAATGGGATCATGGAGAAGTGGACACAACTAGAAAAGGACTGAAAAACAACAATATGATTCCACGAACGTACTATTTCTGGATCATTAGCAGAAATATATCTGCATTAGAGAGGCAGTAAAGAATTGGACCCCAAACTCACCAAAACTAGAATAGGTGAAACTACCTAGAAGATTTTTACAGTAATCCAGACATGTAGCTATGGCTATCTCAATGCAGATTTCCCAATGATCTAAGCTGACCAAAATTGGAATGGGCAGCTTTTGGGGGAAATGGATTGCCCCCTATCCGGAAATCTTCAAAGTGGAGACTGAATGGCTACATGTTAGGAGGATCCCTGTTTCAAATATAGTTTGTACTATAAGTGCCTTGAAGCCCTTCCAAATTTGATGTTCCAAGGTTGTAGAAGGGTATTTCATTGGAAAAACCCTTAAGTTCAGGAAAACTTCATATTAACAGTAATAGGAAGAAGCATTTATTAAGTACCTACTATGAGGCAGGCACTGTGTTAAGGAGGGTGACCAGAGGAATGAACTCTGACCCTAGTACAGCTTCTTATTATTACTTGAGGGTTTCAGTGAGGAGGGTGGGAGTGGGGAAAGCATGAGAGAAGGTTGGTGAGTTGGGGTGGTCCTAAAGCATCTAAATGTCATAGTGGAAAGACTGCTCAACTTGGAATCAGCAAGACCTCCATTCAAATACTATCTAATCCACTTACATCTAAGTATCAGTTTTCTCATCCATAAAACATGGGTGATAATATCACCTCACAGGATTATTGTAAGGATCATATATGAAAATCATTTTGTAAATCTTCAAGTACTATATAAGTGTTAGCACTTAATATTACTTAGTTCTTTGGAAAGCTGCCTTAATTCTTTGTGTAATGAAGCACTGAGGATGTGAATCAGTACTATAGTTAGGCTGATTTCCAGATATCCAAATCCATTCAACATCCTCAAAGTCCCCATCCTTTCCTGCCCAGTGCTTTGAATTGCCAGCCACTCCCATAGAAAATTAGAAGGATTGGCTAATTTTTGTGTTGTTGTTGTTGTTGTCTTTAAGTTTGTGGTTCTTTATACACATACATGTTTATGTGTATATACATGCAGACATGCATAAAGAAAAGCACACTGGTTTAATTAGCTCTGCTTATTCTTGAATGTATTCCCTTATAATCACCCAGATAAAAAAGATAATTACTCATGGTTTTAAGCCACTTGAAATAACACAAAATGCTTTTCTCACACCTACGATGGGACATAGGTTTTCCAATATTACTCACCCAACCCAACCCCAGCCACTCCCATTTTACAAATGAAAAAACAGAAGCACAGAGAGATAAAGTGATTTGCCTGGTCCTGTGTGGGAGGTAGTTCTGTTGTTCCCTAATCCTAATCCAACTCTTCCAAATGTCTTAGAGAAAAAAGGGAGAGAACAATATCAACTGGCTTAGACTGACAGTTTTTAATACTGAAATGTTAACAGAGATTGCCAAATGAACCAAAAGTATATACTGCTACATTTTTTCCTAGGATTAATGTAATTCTTCTTAATATGCAAGACCATCCCTGAAACTTATCTCCTTATACATACACAGATGCAAGGATTTCTCCCCCACTCCCCAAATCTTTATACATACACACGCAGACATACAAAGACACAATTACTTAGGTCTACATGAACATTTGAAGTCCCTTCCAAATCTATTTTAAGAACCCTCCCATTTATAATTTTCAGTGGTCTATAGTATCAACATTCTTATTATCCTTCCAGCTTTAAATGTTGTATTTTTTATTTAGTGTTCTATTTTTCTATGTTCCTTTGTAGTTCTGACTTCCTATGCATATGTATATGTGTAAATGGTTGTTTCTGCTCTTACTGTTTTAGGCTTATTACATTCTAATTCCCCTTAGACTTTTCTGAATGTGTCCTGAAGAATCTTATCTATGTCATAGGTTCAAGCCCTTACTGTAGGTGTCCATCCCAAACCTCCTATCTCTTTTTTGTAGGGACCCGGTAACTATTTCTTCAAGTCCAATTAACCACTTAAAATATATTTCCTTCAAATATATAACAAGAAAAATTCTATAAACATTTCTTAGCAATATCTTGGAGGCATAACATATGTTTCCATACCAATTGCTTCAATCTTTAGGAAAGCAAGAAGAAATAGGCCTATAATTTAATTCAGTTCCTAATAGCAGTAGTCCCACCAAGTTCAAGTTCAAAGACCTGTGACATTAGTATTCCAGACCTTTGATCGCTAGATTGGCCATCATACTTGTTCTGGACTGCTAGACTACTTCATGTCTGTTAGTAGGGTTCATTGGACTGGAGCTTTCATTTCCCAAACCTAGTCTAGAAAAGGAGAAAAGAAAAGTTAGTTTTAGGCTCCATTAGGATTTCACTCCTGGACCAATGGCTCTGGGAGAAGCAGGGCTGGTGGTCTGGGAGATGGGATGAGTGGGGTGGGGTTTGATGCTATTTTCAATATCCATTTCCTCAATATAATTAAACAGTGGGGCCACTCTATTCAACATTCAAACTCACAATCTATTAGATATTTCAGGTGTGTCAAGCCCCAAAGCATTGAACTTGAATGCAACTACAGAAGGGTGCATGAATTATTCTCTCTTATATACTTGGAATAAGAGACTCTGAAATTCAACATGCAAATGTATTCAAATTGCATGTAAATCATGCTACTTTGGGATTTTTAAAGGGAAAAAATGTATGGCAGTCATAAGTGAAGGGTACCACCATCTCTAGGAAATTATGTCTCCTAAGTACAACATTTCCAGATGATGTTATATCACCTTAATCCAAAATGCAAAGCTGGACATGGTGCCTTACTCTATTATGTAATTCCTTTAACCTGGGAAGCTGAGGCTGGTGAAGCACTGAGCTCAAGAATTCTAAGCTGTGGTAGACTAGTCTAATCAGATGCCTGACCCAAATTCAGCATTAATATAATGAGCCCTAAGGGATTAGGAGGCTACCAGGTTACCTAAAGATGTTTTAGGTAACAACCTTATAGATGAGGTCAGAAATAGATCAGCATCAAGATTACTATAATGGTAAACTGGATTCAGGACCATGAGTGATCTCTGCATTTCTAGTTTTCATGAGAAAAAAGAAAAGATAAAAAAGAAAAACCAAAAAAACAACAAAACAACACCAATTGTACTGTTGGTAATCAAGTGTACATTAGGTTTCTCACTGAAGAAAATATTTTAATAAGTGATGAGTTCTCCACCACTAATAGGATTCGAGATGTTGGATGATTTTTAGGGATATTGAAGTGAGGAATCTTATGTTGGAAAGATATGAAACTTTTAACTGTGGGATACTAGGTTTTTGTCAAAGTGGCCTTAGCTATCTGGAGATTGAAATTACCTTGCATGTGACTTTATGGACAGGATGCCTCTCTACCCCCTACCACTTGACCCCACTATGCCACATGGTGTAATCTCGGAGTTTCATTTGAATATAACGAATTCTTGAGGAGAGAAAAGAAGGAAGGTGAATCTTATGCTACTGAACCACGAACCTCAGCATTTTATGGGAAAAGAAGGATATCTAGTTTGTAGCAGCTCTTTTTAGAGTGTCAAGGAACTGAAAATTGAATGAATACCCATTAGTAGGGGAATGTCTGAATAAACTATGGTGTATGAAAGTAATGGAATATTATTGTTCTATAAGAAATGATGAATAAGCTGATTTCAGAAAAGTCTAGAAAAACTTACATGAACTTATGCTAAGAGAAGTGGATAAAACCAAGAGAACATTGTATATAGAAACATGATTATATAATGATCAACTGTGATGGAATTGGCTCTTTTCAACAATGATGGAGTTCAGGCCAGCTTCAATAGACCTGTGATGTAAAGAGCCCTCTACATAATGAGAGAGGACTATGGAGACTAGCTGTGGATCAAAGCATAGTATTTTCACCTTTTTGTTGTTATTCTTTGCATGTTTTTTTTTTCTCTTTCTCATTTTTTTCCCTTTTGATCTGATTTTTCTTGTGCAGCATGACAAATATGGAAATATGTTTAGAAAAATTGCACATGTTTAAACTATATTAGATTATTTGCTGTCTAGGGAAGGAAGGAGGCAGGAAGAAAAATTTGGAACACAAGGTTTTGCAAAGATCAATATTGAAAACTATCTTTCAATGTATTTGGAAAAATAAAAGGCTATTTCTTTTTAAAGAAAGATATTTAGAATCAAAAATTCAAGTCTTAACTTTGCCATTTATGAGCTATGTGAACAGTGTCCTTAGAATCAGGAAAAATTGGAATGTAAAAATCATTTAATGTCTCTCAGTTTTCTCATCTTTAAAATAAGGATAATAATAGTGCCTACCTCACAGGCAAGTATTGTGAAGATCAAATGAGACAATAAATAGAAAAAGTGCTTTGTAAACCTTAAAATTGAATGGATACCCATCAGTTGGGGAATGTCTGAATAAACTATGGTGTATGAATGTAATGGAATATTATTGTTCTATAAGAAATGATGAATAAGATGATTTCAGAATTTGTTTAGTAAAACAAATCATATTTTTATCATCATCATTTCTTGTTACAATATTATGATTATCATTACCATTTAGTAAATAATCTCTTCTACTCTGGTCATCCATTTCTCTAAGTTAAAATGAAAGGACCACAATAAGTTCTTTTAGAGTACTAGGAATGCTAAGAGGATGATATGGCATAGTGTTAAGAGCCCTGTATTCTTCACCAAAAGAATCAGATTCTAATCCTTGTCTGGCTATGCAACAGTAGCCAAACAGTATTTAAGCATAGGAACAGCAGCCATCGACCTCAGTTTCTTTACTTGTAAAGTATAAGAGCTGGAAGAGAAGTAAGAGCTCTTGTTTGTTGGTCTGATGAATGTCTTCTCAAAATAAAATTTTTAAATGCAAAAAAAGCAGAAATTTTAGTGAAATTAATTAAATTAATAAAATTCTTGAAACATTAAAAAAAAATAAGTTAACAGACTTCAGGGTAAGCACCACTGGATTATATGGTCCCTACATTATCTTCTAGCTATAATTCCCCAGATCTCCCAGGAATTAATAGCAGGGTCAGAGTCACCCCATACTTCCTGACATTTACTCTACTGCACTGTGATTTTCTGATTCCAAGAATAAGGAATGGGAGAGGAGGCAGCAAAGGGAGGAAGAAGCATGACATCACAATGAAATGTAAATAAAGTCACTCTGTAATTCTTATTCTATTATTTTCATTTTCACCAAGGATATAAACAAACAGAAAACAAACAAAAAGTAGTTATAGATCTCTGAATTGGAAAAAAAAAACTCAGAGATGATCTGATTAAAACTGTATTGGACAATAAATCTCATCCATAGCATTCCAAAGGCTCTTGATCCCCTGCTTAAAGACCTCCCACTGTGGAAAATATCCTTGCTGATTTCTGAGCAAATCTATTCCTCTCAGACTATTGTCTATGTTGTTAGAAAGTTCTTCCTTACTGTTGACCACACATCTGCATCCCTTCACTTTCCACCAGTTATGTCTAATACTACCTCTGCTGTTAAACAAAGCAAGTCTAATGACTTTTCCCCCTTGATACCTCTTTAAACACTTGATTCTGCTTCTCCTTCTTCCTCTGACTTCAACTTCTGGCTCCTTTTTGCTTTTTCCCTTATTCTTAAGTAGCAAAAGATGTTATTTGCAAAGACCTTCTTCCTTCCTTTCTTCATACTTGCATATATACTTATGGAATGATAAAATATAATCCTAATCTTCATGAGACTTACCATCTAATGGGATGAGACATATACATAAAAATAATTATAAAATCAGATCAAAAGGCTAACTGCCTGAGAGAAGTATAGTCTTTTATGTTAATTCAGATGAGGTAATAACAATTTCACATTGGGGACAATGAAGGAAGGCATCATGGAAGAAATGACATTAGAGCTGGGTCTTTGTTGTTGCTATTATTAAATGACCAATTATAATCAACAGAGGAAAGTGGGGAAAGAAAAAGAAGACATTCCAAACTTATTTTAATTCTTATCAGATTTACCTGGATAAAAATATCACTGGGATGAGTGGAGGGAGGGGCCTTGTAAAATATGTTCCCTTCCCAAGACCCAACCCTTTGGAATGGCATGGGCCCAGGCTCCACAATCAGTAATAATGCTCTTGGATAACTTTGAATCAAGCCAGCGCTCCAAGATGTTGGTCTCCTTCCACAACTCCTGGAAGTATAAATAACTCTTTGAAGAGAATTGCACAAGAGCACTGAAGTTCTTTTAATTTTAGGTGTGACATTGAAACAGAGTCAAAGAACAAAGAGTGGGTGGGCAGGGATCAAAATACATTTAGTTACTGGTCTCTAAAGAATTCTTCCATCTAGACAGTTGCTGAAATTCATCTCTCACCTCTTTATTACTAGGTTCTCTTCCCCCCCCTTCACTTTTCTTTAGTAAATAATCTTCTATTTTTATCACCTTCTCTGTCTCTTGTCCATCCTGAAAGTCATATCCTTCCTCCTCAAATTAGGAGCATATTGTTGGATTGTTTTGTCTATTCTTAATTTAAACAGAAGGAACCTAAGAAGGTAGAATGTTAGATGCATATATTTTAAAGGATATTCCTTTTATTAAATACTCCTTAGGAAAAAAAAAAAAAACACCGTGGACACAAAGACCAAGATAAAACAGTTTCTGACATCAAAGAGGGAGGAAGAGAGGAGGTGGTACATGCAGACAAGTAAATACAAAGTGCTTTGCACTAAAATTGTTGAGACACTGTTTTATCATGGCAAACTTCCCATTCATGATTGCCTCAAGTAGATTAAGGAAAATTTCTAAAAACGTAGTTTATATATTGTGATTCCATTCTGGGCTTTTGAATGACTGACTGTTGAATTGGTTCTATGATTATGATATTATTATCAACTGAGGTGTTCCCTTCCCCCTTCTCTTAAACTTTATATTTTGTGATTACATTTTGAACTTTTCACAATGTCCTAGTATTTGTTGGAAAAAAAAATTTCACATCTTGTAATTGATTGAGAAAAATCAATCATATTCCATGGGCCTTTGGAAAAAACTTTAGGTCAATTCAGGAGTGGAAAATTGCATTCTCAAGAGCATTTTGTAGAGGAAAATGTTTGTAGCTGTTCTAGAGGTCAGCAGTGAGTTTGGGTGTGTTAACTCAGAGAGGGTATTAAGTCCCTCCCTCCCATGACCACATCATCAGAAAGACTAGAGAAGTTGGAGACAATATGTTGAGCTTACAGAAGAGAGAACTGTGAAGGATAAAGATAGTTAAAGGAGGAAACTTCAAGGGTTAGCCTTTCATGACAATGATGACTTATAGCAAAGGAAAAAAACTGGCTATAAACTTATGAAAAGATTTCCTACAGCAAAATTTTTAAATTATCTTTTTGGCAAATTCACATATTTCCTATATTTGTGTCCAATTCTAAGTTTGAGACCACTCTTGCCATGGACAAAGAATATTTATGAGAAAGTATATCCTAGGCTTTAGGGGGTAATGTATTATACCAATTATTCTTATTATATCTTAATAAATTTCTTTTATAAAAGCTAATTATGTCTACTGATTGTA
Source organism: Sarcophilus harrisii (assembly GCF_902635505.1). Lineage (NCBI taxonomy): Eukaryota > Metazoa > Chordata > Mammalia > Dasyuromorphia > Dasyuridae > Sarcophilus > Sarcophilus harrisii. The sequence continues at coordinate 60,723,455 of NC_045427.1, read as the reverse complement.
ATACGAAGAATATCGGAGAGGGGAACTTTTAAGCTACATTAGTTTGGAGTTGTAAACCATAAAGTTTCCCTGTTGAGCTCTGAAAAAAAAAAAAAAAAAGGATAAGCAACCTGTTAGGAGAATCATTCTTAAAAACAAGTGTAAATTAAATAGTCAAGATGGAGCCTTAAATATCTAACTAGTAACAGAAAGTAATTTTAAAAGAGGGAAAATGCCAATAATTATGGACAGGTGGTAGATAGATCAAGGAAGGGTTTATAGAATAGCAGAATTTGACCAGTACTTTAAAGAAAGCTATGGATTCAACAAGGTAGGATTGGAATATGGATTATATTTCATAACATGAAAGATAACTCACATCATGAAATGGAGATAAAAGTTAGTTCTTTTGTTTGTTTATTTTTGTAGGTGGAATAGCTAGCACAAAATACATAAGTGTGAAAATAGTGATGTTAGATAATACTAGGAAGGAGAAATGTGGTAGAATTGTGAGTAGGGAGGATTATTTGGTCAGATCTCAGAGGAAGAATGTTAGTTTTGTAGCTTCATTTAGGATGAATTAAAAAGGGGAGAGCTGAAATGTAGAGAAACCAATTAGAAAGTTTTTGCAGCAGTTCAGATGAGAAGTGATGAGGGTCCAAATCCTCATTGTGTTAGTTGACAAAAAGGAGCATAGAAATATGGTGTGTCAAACATATTCTATCTCCCAATGCCTTTCAAGTTCTTAAATTATAAAAACAAAAATACTCAATGAGTAGGTGGCAAAATAGAAAAAAAATAAATAAAAGAACCTATATCCTTTTAATCCAAATATGGGTGTAGTTGCGCTGTCTGGGTTGAGGTAGGAAGACATTGAGTAAAGGAAAGTTTGATGATATGACAATGGATCCCAGATAGTCTTGAGCTGGTTGATTGTATCCATAATGGCATGGGATAACAGAGTCATAAGGAAACTTAAACCTCAGGGAAGAAGTAAATTCCACCCTTTTTATGAAACATAGCTTTCTATCCCCTGTCCATATGTTGTTTGACACAGGACAAAGTCTAATTTATCTCATGCTATTTATGACTCTGCCTGCCCATCATGGTTCATTCTTTTTTCTAAGCCTGAGAAACTTGTCTCTAACTCATAAGCTTTCTCCTCCCCAGCAATTCTGCCTTTGGTCATTCTACTGTATAGAGGTAATAGCATGATATAATGAAAGAACTCTAGAAATCTAGTCTGATTTAGGCTCATATTCTAGTTTCACCCTTATGAGGTGTATAATATTATAATATTAAGCAAAGTTATCAATGAAGTACATTTTACCTATAAAATAGAGATTATCATATATAGAGTATTGTTCATTCATATAGGGCAGGTGGCTGGCCCAATGGGTAGGGTGAAGAACCTAAAGTCAGAAAGATTCATCTTCCTGAGTTTAAATCCAACCTCAGACTCTTACTAGCTGTATGACTCTGGCAAGTCATTTAAATCTACATGCCTCATTTCCCTTATCTCTCAAATGAGCTAGAGAAGGAAATGACCAACCATTGTATTATCTTTGCATAGAAAACCCCAAATGAAGTCACAAAGACATGGATATGAATGCAACAAATGAACAATACCATGTCTGCATGCATGCGTGTGTGTATTAATCCAGACATAATTTCATAAGTTAGATAAGGGAAGCTTTATCAGAGCAGATCAGCACTTTCTGGATATCTAACTCATATTCTTAGAGAATTGTTTGAGGCCCAGAGAATGCAAATAGCTAGGTCACTCAATTATATGTCAGGGCATGTATTTGAACATATTAAGGTCAGTTTTTTTATCTATTATATCACCCTGCCTCTCACTAGTACAAATATGAGCTATTAGTGCTGCTGACCATCCTTGTAAAGACCCAGCTCATATGTTTTCTATTATATGAAGTCTTCCCTGATCCTCTCAGCTTCTGCTTTCATAACACTTTGTTTGTTCAATTTGTGGGACTACTGAAGTATTTACAATTTCCTCAGTGTAGAAAATGCACCAATTCATCTCCAACAATGTTTATATATGTGTTTATCTTCACCAATGCACCACTGTAATTCATCTATGATTTTGCATGTATGTTCTAAGGTGCTGATTGAGACATGTACTGATTAAATGATTTGCACAGGGTCACAAATCTAGTGAATATCATAAGCTGCATTTTAACCCAATTCTTTATGACGCAGAGCCCAACAATCTAGCTACAATGTCATGCTGTCTCTATTATGGCTTTATTAACTTATTCTCTAATAAGAATTTTAATAGTTCCCATTTTTATAGGGATTTCAGTTTATAATTTTTTTTTTTCATAGCAACTGAGGTCAAGGTTGACAAGATCAGACTGGTAGCTCAGTTTTGAGAATAGAATAATAAAAAACACCCAGAGTCTATCTAAAATATACAAAAATGAGGTTTTCTTAACCAAAGCAAACAAAGAACTTGCAAAGTATGAACAGTATATTCCTCGAGAAAATGGTTAATTCAGTTGAACAAGTTTTGCTAGGATTAGTCATCTACTGCTGCTAATTGTTTATCTGAAGGCTCAGGATCTAACTGGAGTTCACTTGCTCTCTCTCTCTCTTTCTTTCTCTGTCTCTGCCTGTCTGTCTCTCCCTCTCTCCCTCTCTCTGATTCTCTCTCTCTCTCTCTCTCTCTCTCTCTCTCTCTCTCTCTCTCTCCATATTTGTATATGTATTTGTGTGTGTATGTGTGTGTGCTTGTGCGCATGAGCTGCTTTGGATATACCAATTTAGGCATGTGAGTGTTAGTCCATTGATCCAAATAATCCTCATCTTTAGGACAGTTTCAATGCATTTTAAGGAAAAGAATCAAGTCATACTCTCCCACTACCCCAACAACCCTACAAGACAGGTTGTATTTATGTCTATTATATAATGGAGGAAACTGAGGTTTCAAGTCCAGGGGCATGAAATCATTTGCCCAGAGTCCCATTTATTGCCAGTCACTAACATATAGATAAATGCAGAGATAGATATTAATCTATTCATATCTATCTATCTATGTATATATGTGTGTGTGTGTGTGTGTATATATATATATATATATATAATCTTTGTATCTATCTATATATTCCTGAATAGTGTGTTTGCTAAATTTTGGGCCCTTTCAAATCAATATTGACTATTTCTTATTCATTCTTTTTCTCTCTTGAAACACCTTGTCTAGGGTCCTAGGAAATGATTTATATATATATTTTTAGATGAACAAATTAATTAATGAATACTTTGTAAAGCAAAGTAGTTCTTCTTTGTGTTAAGCAATTAGGCTAAATTATTTTGTCATCAGTATGACTGGTTGTATAAGGAGAAAATTTATTCTGCCCTAGATAGCAAGAGATCGGAGGAAACATGCTGCAGTAAAAAGACTGTTAGGCTGGATGACCTAAGTCTTGAATTTGAGTTACTGCTTTACTATTCCCTTGCTTTGTGACCTTGAACAAACCATGTCACTTGTTTGAGCTCTAGCTTAGTCCATTGTCAAAGAAGGGGGTTGGATTACATGACCCTTAAGGTCCCTTTCAGCCTTAACATTCAACTGTTCTAACATTCTATATTCTAAGGTCCCTTCAAGCTCTGACAATCTATGAATCTTTAAATGCATTTTCAGAAACAACAAATGATTTCTTCCTCCATTATTTCTTAGGGATGATTGGCTTTATTCTTAGAGCCCAGTGTATTTGTTTCTGAAAAGGAAAATGAAATACCAGCCCAAGGTGGTTTATTTTCAAAGGAATAGTGTGAAAAAGCAAAAACAAAGAAAGCAAAAAAAAAAAATACAGCCCATCTTTTCTCTTCCTTTCTTTGTGTCACAGATATTCACTTAATTTCAGGTATTTACACCAGGGAAATGTTGAAGGATGACATCCAGGTTGGAAAATGATTGCCAACTGCATAGAATGATTGTAAAACAAGACTTCACACCCATTTGTTCTATGCTGGGCTCCAATGAACAGATCAACTCAGAGGAAACCAGGCTCTATTGGGATGTAAAGATAAACACATATAGAAACAGTCTTCTAAAAGTTTGACTGGGAATATGTTGCAGACTGCTTCATCAGTCTGAATATATAAGTCCCTACTTGCTCTCAGCCTTCAATAGTGACAGTTCTGAAGTAGGTTTATGCTAAACAGAGCAAAGCAATGTGGCATTATAGGGAAACGTGTATTTATGTTAAGACAGAAGACATAGTCTTCATAACTGCCTCTGGAATTTGCTAGCTTAGTGACTTTATGCAAGTAATTTCCTTTCACTGGACCTCAGTTCCTTCATCTGTAAAATAGAGACATTATGTTAGATTTTTATTGAGACAATTTATTATCATCAAGAGATGTTCACTAACTAATCTCTAAATTCACTTTGGCCCCAGTGTTTTATATTTTATCATGGCCTAGTGAATAATTGGGCAGCTAAGTGACACAATGGATAAAGCACTGAGCTTGGAGTCAAGAAGACTCATCTTCCTGAATTTGAAGCTTACCACACTTATCAGCTGTGTGATCCTGGGCAAGTCACTTAATCCCATTTGTCTCAATTCCCATATCTGTAAAATGAGTTAAAGAAGAAAATGATCATACAGATAAGATTAGAGGGGAAACAATAAACTGGGGGGGAGGGGAGAATTATATTCAAGGATTCTGATAAAGGCCTCATTTTTAAAATATCTAGAGAATTGACTCTAATTTATAAGAATTTAGAAGAATACAAACAGACAGATGAAGAAATTGAAACCATTTCTAGTTATATGAAAAGGTGCTGTAAATCATTATTGATCAGAGAAATGCAAATTAAGATAACTGAGGTACCACTACACATTTCTCTGATTGGTTAAGATGACAGGAAAAGATAATGATGAATGTTGGGAGAATGTGGGAAAACTGGACACTGATACATTGTTGGTGGAGTTGTCAACTGATTCAACCATTCTGGAGAGCAGTTTGGAATTATGCCCAAAGGGCTATCAAACTGTGCATACTCTTTGACCCAGCAGTGTTTCTACTGGGCTTATATCCTAAAGAGATCATAAAGAAGGGAAAGGGACCCACACGTGTAAAAATATAGCAGTCCTTTTTATAGTGGCAAGAAACTGGAAACTGAGTAGATGCCCATCAGTTGGAGAATAGCTGAATAAGTTATGGTATGGACTGTTATGGAATATTATGTTTTTATAAGAAATGATGAGCAGGATGCTCAGAGAGGTCTGGAAAGACTTACATGAACTAATGCTAAATGAAGTGAGCTAAACCAGAAGATGATTGCACATGGCAAAAACAAAATTGTATGAACATCAATTCTGATAGACATGACTCCTTTCAACCATGAGATTATTGAAGCCAGTTCCAATGATCTTGTGATGAACAAAGCCATCTACATCCAGAGAGAAGACTGTGGGAAGTGAGTGTGGACCACAAGATAGCATTTTCATGCTTTTTATTGTTGTTTGCTTGCATTTTGTTTTCTTTCTCATTTTTTTTCTTTTTGATTTAATTTTTCTTGTACAACATCATTATTGTATAACTATGTGTCTATATATATATATATATATATATATATATATATATATTTACACACATCTATCTATTTATCTATCTATCTACATATTGGATTTAACATTTTTAACATGTTTACAAACATATTGGATTACTTGCCATTTGGAGAGGGGGTGGGGGGGTAATAGGAGAAAAATTTGGAATACAAAGTTTTACAAAGATCATTTTTGTAAAATCATCCATCTACATATCTTGAAAATACAAAGCTTTAATAATATATAAAAAAAAGAAGGAAATGGCCAACCACTCCAGTACTACTGCTCCCCTCCAAAAAAAAAAAATAAATAAATTCAGTCATGAAGAGTCAAACGTGACTGAAAACAACTAAACAACAAAGTGAATAATTGGAAACCAGGTCAGGAAAATGTAGGTGAAAATCATGGCTCAAATACTTCTAACTGTGTGATTCTGGGCAAACTCCTAGACTATTTTGTAGCTTAGTTTGCTCATCTATAAAATTTGTTGGGTGGACTCAACAGTCTCTGGAATGTGTTCTGCCTACAAATCTATGACTCTTTCCTATGATAATTCCCATCTGTCTCTAAAATCTTGTGATCCAAAGAAGGATCACCTGATCAGGACAGTTGGAGGCTGAACAAGCATTCTTTCTTCACTTTATTTGACTGTGAATGTTTTTTCAAAAGCCAAAAGAATTCAAAATTCAGTCAATAGTAAAAATAAGCAATCATAACTTGCATTACCATAATGTTTTTTGCCTGATGAAGACATTATCTCATTGGAAGACCACAATGGCCCCCTGAGCAAGACAAAGCAGGAATTATTATTCTTGCTTTACTTTTGTAAAGTCTACTCTCAACAACTACTTGTAAAAAAAAAAAAATCAACATTTGTAATTCCAAGAAAGTGACATTGAGGGGATAAAGAGAAGTTGTAGGAGCACTGGGGAGAACATGAAACTGAGCTACAATAAGATAATTTTGGATAGAGTTTCAGTGGGTTTAAGAAATTGCCAGGAGGAGTAAGTTTGAGAAGGGACTCTTTTGTGACAAGGAGAAACAGAAGATTTTGGGGTTCCTTGAGCAAGGAAAAGAGTTTTAGGATATGGAACACAGAATTAAAAGATAAAATGTTAAAACTGGAAGAGATCTCAGGGTACCTGAGGACAGGGAACATTAGAATATAGAATTTTAGAGCTACAATGGATCTTTAAGTGTTTAAGTTCAGAATTATGGAAGCTATCTTTGAGCTCTGTTCTCCTAGTGCTATTAATTCAAGGATTCTTACACTTTGAAACATGTGAGGCCTTGAGGAAAAAATTTTGAGGGACAATGAAAAAGGATGGAGAAGATGGCATCTTTCTTTTTACCAATCTCTAATTGAAATTAAATATTTCCTTCAATTAAGAACACCTTTTTCACCTCCTCTGAGGGTATTCATTGATTTCTCCAGAGTACCAAAGCTGTCTATGAAACAAAGTTAAGAACCCCGATTTTAATGGATAAAACATTGGCTTTTGCTATATCAGAAAGAAACACAATGTAACCTGAGGGTTTCATACAGAATTGCAGTATTAGAAAGGGCCTTGGAATACAGAATATTGAATCCTAGAGCAGAGAATGTAATATTTGGAGGGTTAAAAATGTAATAGCACATAAAAGGTTAAAACAGAAAAAAAGAACCTTCCAAGTTTAGGAGGCCCTGCTTTAAATCTCATCACTGACACTAGTTGTGTAATTATGAAGAATTTAGCAGTTATAACCTCAAGGCTTAATAGAGTACCTTACAAATAGTAGGTTACTTAATAAATGAGTTAAATGATTGATTTAATTTACTTGAACCTCAATTTCTTCATATGTAAAACTGCAGTACCTCATAAGCCTTGTCATAGGGAAGGTGATTTCTAAACTAAAAAGGATTCTAGAGAGATATATGAGTTATTCTTCCAATGCCTTAGGATCTCCACATGTGAAGTTTGGCCCATCCAAGTATTAAAAAGCAAACCTTCTGATCCTGGCTTTCAGTGCTCTCTTGAATAACACCTAATTTAAGCATTTCTCATAGGCCCTTTAGGTTAATTTACCAGAAAAAAAACAAAAGTGAATAAAACCTATTAGTCTTTTTTTTTCCCCCAGCTCCTTTGAAATGATTGAAAGTGGATGTTTCCGTGAGGCAACACTGATAATGCATTCATCATTTCAAGGCCTTAACCTCTTAAGTTTTTCAAACAGAATTAAAAGAATTCTGAACTGCTAAATAATTGCATTACATGTTGAATGAAGAGAGAGAGAAAAAAGCTTCTAAAAAGGCCCTTATCGATTTATTCCTCTCAGGAGCAGCACTTTTCACAGCTCTGGTTTCAGGTGGTCATTGCCACCCTGAAATCCACCACCTCCCTGTTTTGCCCTATTTCTGCTCATTTGGATAAAGAGGCTTATTTGTCTGTCTGCAGGCCTGCTTGTTGAGTTTCCATTCAGTAAAAATGCATGCAAAAAACTGACAGCCTTCGAGCTCAAGTTTAACCCTCACCTAGCCTGTGTTGTGTATGATGTTTGGAAAGAGAAATAAAATCCTTTGATTTCAGAAGTGAAAGTGGCTACAGATGGCATCGGACCCAGCCTCAACTTGACCAAGACTCTTCAATTCTTCCGCAAACCAGACAAGAGACCATCCAATTATGCTTTAACCCTCCAGTGAGGGAGTACCTAGTCCTTGAAGTAGCCCATTACTTATTTGGTCATCTCTCTTTGTTAATAAATTTTTCCTTGTATTGAGTGAACATGTGTCTTTAGGACTGCTTTTCTATGCTGCTGCTTCTTCCCCCTCAGGGCCAAACAGAACAAACCTACTCCCTATTTGACTTGACAGGCCTTAAAATATAGAAAGACAGTGCTTCTGTCCCTCCTTTTTATCTTCAGATAACATCATTTTGAGTACCTTTGTCATGCTGGTCACCCTTGTCTGGTCACATTCCAGGCTGTCAAAGTCCCTCTGAAAATACAGCATTCATAGCTGAAAATGATTTGCCAAATAATATTGCAGATATAGGCTGACCATACTAATGATGATAATGATGATAAAGATAGCATTTATGTACTGTATTGCATTTTTCAAAGCATTTTACTACCATCATCTCTCAACAATCCAGTGATGTAAATTCTTTAATTATCCACATTTACAGAGAAGGAAACTGAGGCAGATTTAGTGACTTATCCATGGTCACATAGCTAGTAAGTGTATAAGTCAGGATTTGCTTTCAGTTCTTCCTCCATCTTCCATGATCTATTTACTGTACCACCCAGCTCAGGGAATATAGCAAAGTTAGTATCTCCCCTTTTGGAGCTACTATGTTTCTACTAATATGGTCTAATGTTAACCAGGAGATCTCAGGGCATCTACATACTTCAAGGTCTAAGGCAGATAAAAAAAAAATATATATATATACTCCACAAGTAAGCCTCTTGAACTATTTGTTATTCAATTTCCACTTGGGTGTTGGACTCCATATTTTCTTGAACTAACCCTTCTCTTCATCTTGGGAGATAGTTCCCAGTAACCTCGGACATCTGAAAATAGTGATGTTAAATGTTTGATTCTAGACCTAACCTCCCTACTTTGTGACTTTCAAAGTCATGTCATTTCCCTTTATGCAAAACCAGCAAGGATTATAAAGGTTTTAGTACTAGACTTGGAAGAAGGAAGTCATGAGTCAAATTCAACTTTAGACACTTACTAGCTATAATATCCTGGGTAACCTCTTTGACTTATTTACTCATCTGTAAAATAGGGTTAATATGTGCATTTACCTACCAATTTGATATAAGGATATCATATTTGATTAATAATTTTGGTACCAATTTGATATAAGGAAAAAATGATATTCACAGAGTATTTCACAAACCTTAAAGCACTAAATAAATACTATTTTTTCTTAATTACCTCATAGGTAAATTGGGACAAATAATCCTTCCTTTGTCTACCTCCTAGAATTGTTGTGAAGGTCAAATAGAATAATTCTTCTTTACCCTCTTAAAATTCTGTACAAATGTAAGAGACTGTTACGAATGGGAGCTATGAGATACTAAGTCATAGCTGACATTTATATAGTATGTTAATGCTTGCATAGCTTTTTACATATGGAGCACCTTGAGGCATCACTATTCAGATGTAGGGAAACCCAAACAGACTCAACAGTACTCTGCATGTCCTTATTCATTCAAAACTAGAGTTCAGCAGAACCCATTGATTTATTTACTTTTATTTTTCAGCCAGAAAACAAAAAAAGCTCAAATCCAAAGTATTTAATGAAATTGTAAAGAGAGTAGCAATAATAAATCAGCAAGCATTTATTAAGTGCTTACTATATGCCAAACACTAGGAATAATAAGATGCAGGAAATAGAAGCTCTGCACTCAGAAAACTTGTATTCTAGTGGAGAGATAGACTATAAGAACAATAGGTATAGCAAAATCAAATAAAGCCTCCAACTTCTGAATTATTATGTATTCATTATAGGGCAAGTCTTAACCTTTCCTGTTTTCAAAAATGAAAATAAGGTAGTAAGACAAATTATAAATCAAGCTTGTGTGATAAAGAAATTAGCTATTGGTGGGCCAGGAAATTCTCTGGCATTTTTTTAGGACCAATCTTGCCTTTGACTAAGTAGAAGACAATTCACAAGTGGCCAAAGACAGATTCCAAAAGTAGTTCAACTTAAGAGTTTGATTTATAAAAGTGGTAAAGTCTACTTATCATATGAGAAGTTGGACCCTGTTTCAATAAATAGATAGGAGAAAAAATGTCACAGCTGTGACAGAGGTTAGATATACCACATGGTAAATAATAAAAAAGCCTCAGAGAGCAGATACTTAAATTCTCACTACAAGAACTTGTGACTATCATTGCATTATAACATCATTCTGTGATTGTACCATTGCAAATTGTTATAGGGGGAAGGGTATCTTTAATTTTACAGGAGTTGATCTGGAAGGACAAAAAGGGAAATTATTTGCAAAAAGTCACATAGGGAATCTTTGGAAGAACTGGGATTTTCTAAACTCACAGTCCAGGGATCTTTGCAATTATACTGTTATAGAGATTAGTCCTTAACTAAAATCATTCATTCTGTTTGACTTTAAATTAAACAAGTCAAAATATATTCTTTGCTCTTTCTCAGGAAGATATTTCAGAATACCAATTATGACAATTCTGCCAATTGTTATTTCTAGAAGAAATAGAAGGCCTATCATTACTGATGTTCACTTATGGTAAAGCTAAAGAGTAGTTCTGATTGGAGGTGATTGGAGAAGAGTTTCTCCCGGTTGCATCTTTTGGAATATTCTTCTGTCTTAATCATAAAAGATTTGACCGTCAAGTGCCGAAATTTGACTCCAAATAAGAACTGAATGCAGCTCATATTGGCATATCTTGGAGGAAAATTAGTCATCTAAAAGCTAACACTTTGACATGGAGAGAAGCAAAATGTAGCATTGATTTCCCAAGAGGCTCAAAAGTAGATCAAGTAACACTAAAATAAAATTGTCAAACGAGAAAATGATTCTCATCAGAATATTTTTTCTACTCTATAAATAAATGGTTCAGATCATTTCAAGAAAAAAATTTCAGCCTGTGTTAGGCATGTTATGTCCCTGTATAAAGAAGCACCATGGTCTAGAGGCAAGAACAACAGACTCAGAATTGGAAAAAAAAGTTTTGTTTTCATAGCCAGGTTCAGATATTTGCCGACTATGTGATCTTGAGCAAATCACATTATTTTTTTGAAACCAAGTTTTTCTATTTGTAAAATAAGGTTATTGATTTAAACCACTTAGCTCATAGAGGTGTTGGGAGGAAAATGTTTTGTAAACCATAAAATGCTAGGAAAAAAATACAAATTAATAATAACTATTATTAGCTCTAACTTAAGCAATTCATTTGGTGATTTAATGATGATGAAAGCCTTAGGAGATGCCAACTTGTTTTCATAATCTCAGGGTTTAAAGACTCTTTAAGAGACATTTTATTCAACTTCCATTTGGGTAGATATGTCTTTTTTAACTTTTTTCTGGAAGGAAATCATATATTCACAATAGGATTGCCTTCAATGATGAGAAACTCACTAGTTGCCAAAGCATTCCATTCTGGCTCTATTTGTGAACATGTTGAATCCTTATTCTGAACAGAAATCAATCACTTTATAACTTCATCTCACTTAGTTCCATTGATTGTGTATCTAGTACTTGAACAAAGAATAGCTGATGGAAGATCCTGAGAACAGTTCACCAGCTCCCCACCTATACTCAATTGTTCTTGTTTATAATCCATCTGACAAAGGAACTCTTAAAGAACCCAAGTCAGGAGATAACATCTTGGGGGATACTTTTTGTAACAAAAACATCAATATTTCATCTGGTAGAATGGTGAGATTTAATTGAAAGGTTTGGTTTTCTTTAGCCTGAACCAAGATCATTTTTATCACTGTTCTATTGGCTACTCATAATTATGTGGATTATTCTTCTTTCCTTTACTCCATTCCCAAAATAAATGAATCCAATTTGATCTAACTAGTTCATATACAATTCAAATTTAGAAAGTCATAATGCCTTTATAGGCCTTTAATGCAACATTCTATTCTTTTTCCTTCATAGGAAGAACTGTGTAGGTGAGAGGAGAGAATTCGTGAACCATATGTTCCATGAGCCAGAAGTATATATATATTTTTAGACAATGAAACTATTGATCTGTGATCAATGTATTCTTGTGTGTGTTAAAAGAAGATATTGTTATCCAGACTAAAGACAATCCTGATATCTCCCCCCAAACTGGGAGAGATCTTCTATATCAGGGGTCCTCAAACTATGGCTGCGGGCCAGATATGGCAGCTGAGGACGATTATCCACTCACCCAGGGCTATGAAGTTTCTTTATTTAAAGGCCCACAAAACAAAGTTTTTGTTTTTACTATAGTCCGTCCCTCCAACAATCTGAGAGACAATGAACTGGCCCCCTATTTAAAAAATTTGAGGACCCCTGTTCTATATAATGATGAAGTGAGCCATGGGTTAAGATAACCTAATTGGTGATTGATTAGCTAGTACCTCACACATGCCTCATTTTTTTATAGCCAGTTAGGCTTTATGATTTCATTGATTAATGTCTTAATGACCAAGCAGGATATGGTAGTGGTCATGTGTCTTATTGTTTCCATTAACCACCTCTTGCTCATAGATGGATAATGCAAGCATCATTACTAGAGCTGACAAGGGATAATCTACTCTCCTATGGCTCCACTTAGAATCCCTTATATTCTAAGTTCATAGTTAGGAAGAAATTCCCTTCTCCAATTCCATTGAAGTTTTCCAACCATCTGAAGCTATCCCTTCTCTTCTCATACACAATTACAGTCTTATGACTCAACCATTCAGGAGTTATGTCTCTTCCATGTACTAAAAGATACTAGCCAACCAAAGTAGGTGAAAATTTTATGTCAAAAATTTATCACAGGTGCCATCTCTCTTGTGAAGTCTTATTTGATTTTCTTCATTCTGAAATCATTAATTCTTTTGCTTTCCTTGATTTTGATTATATTATATTTATGTTTACATATGTCCTATCCTCTCAAGTGGATATATGTTCCTATGGACACTAATTGTTTCAACTGTATCTGTATCCCTTTCACTTAGAATAGCACCTTGTGTAAAATGAGTATTTCATAAATATTCATTAAATTGACTCTGAGATAACTTCCAACTCTGGGATGCCAAAAGTCTAATAATTTGTCCTGCTTCTAGTTCACTAAGAAATCAAGAAACTGAGGATAGAATCTGAAATAAAAGGAGTCAGCAGAACTTTGGAATATCTTGCTAAATGTATGTTGGTGAAATAAAAGGTTACCCTCCAGATGACCTTGAACCTTAAGAAAAAATATTTATCTTTGGCAAACACATTTCAGGTGAGAAGATACTCAATAGGTTCATCTTCTTACATTTCTTAGCAATTTTTCCAAGCATGTGGCTGATAATAACACACAGCTCCAGGATTTTTTTTTATTATTATTATTCCTGTGGCCTGGGTAGTCCTTTAATCTTAAGGCCAAATGACCTGATAAGGATTCTAGAATTTCAAGAGGGGAAGTCACCGATTAGGTCAAATTGCCCAATTCTTTGCCCATTATTGCTTTTGAGTACTCCATTATCTTTTGTATTTTTGCCTGGTTTAGCTTATAATGATTCAACTGATAGGGTTTCCCAGAGGACTGCATTCCACTCTAATAGACTCCACTGAAAGAGAATATCATTTTTATTTAACACACATTTTTACTTACTTTCATCATATTCCTCATACATCAATATGACTTTTTCCTCACTACCTAAATTAGTCTTGGCCTGGGATTCAGTAGAACTAGAATCTAGTCCCAATTCTTCAGCTAATTTGTTATGTGTTGGGTTTTTTGTTTTTTTGTTTTTTTGTTTTTGACAAATTACTTTGTTTGACCTCAATTTCCTAACTGTGAAATTAAGAGACTAATATGGAGTAAAGTGATAACTGCATCGTTATTTGAAAAGAAAAGACAGTTATCTTTGGAAGCTTAATAAGATAATTAAGAGAAAGAGATTATATTGATACCTACATGTACACATATATGATTTATATATATGGGGGTGTGTGTATGTATATATATGTGAGACATATACATGTGTGTATATATATATATATACATATACACATACCTCCTTCCCATACATGTTAGTGTGAATATATAAAACACATATGTTTATATATGAGATACATATATATGTATATATATACAGATGTATATTTATATCTAAATGAGACAGACAGGCAGAGGAGAGAGAGGAGACACACACATACACACACACACAAACAGAGAGAGAGAGAGAGAATCATCTAACTCCCATATCTTACTGAGGCAGATGAAGAATAGACTAAGTGAATTTTTATGATTTCTTTAAACTATGATTCCATGAGTCTGGAATATAAATTTGCATGACAAGAGCTGAATCAACTGACCACCACCACCAAATCTTATCCCTATTTGTAAAGAGTAGGATGCCCTTCATTCTTTTTTCCTGCCTCATTGGTTTACTGGGTCTATCGTGTCCTTGGTGACAGAGAGTTTACATTGGCGCTTATAAAAAGATGAATTGTAAACAACCAGAATGTCTATAATGCCCCCACATCTCAGTTCTGCAACCAGAGAAAATATCTTTAAGAAATTCCTTAAGCTTTGTTGCTGTTGTCATTGTTATTTGGGGGGAGGATGGGTTTAAAGAGAAAGCTATGAGCCAGAAAAGCAGATAGAATCCCACTGTCTGAACAGCAGGAAACATAAAGATAGTCAAGTCAAGTAAATAAGCATTTGTTAAGTGCTTACCATGTGCCAGGCATCGGAGAACTAATACAAGCATAAAGAAAGTCCCTACTCTTTAGGACCTTACATCCTAATAGGGAAAGACAATACAAAGTTGATTTGGGAAGGAAGTAATTTGTTAATTATAGAATACTACATAAATATTAACTCTAGTGTGAATAAATAATTACCATTTTTAAAAACCTAGAATCATATTCCTTCTTGAACACTCTGTTTAGTTTTTTTCCCCCAATAGTATTTTATTTTCCCAGGTACATATAAAGATAGTGTTCAACATTCAGTTTTGTAAAACTTTGTGTTCCATATTTTTCTCCCTCCCTTCCTTACTTTCTCCCTCCCCAAGACAGCAAGCAATCTGATATGGGTTAAAAATGTCCAATCCTTTTAAACATATTTTCATACTTTTCATGTTGTGCAAGAAAAATCAGATCAAAAGGGAAAAATCTGTTTAGTTTTTGATGATGCCTTTTATTTATTTAGTTTTTGGAATGACTCTCATAGCTTTATTTTTTGTGTGTTTTTTTTAGCTTTTTATTTTCAAAACATATGCATAGTTTTCAACATTCACCCTTGCAAAACTTTGTCTTCCAGTGTTCCAATTTTTATCCCTCCCTTTCCCCCTCATTCTTCCTTAGGCAACAAGCAATCCAATATATATTAAACATGTGCAATTTTTCTATACATTTCCACAATTATCATGCTGCACAAGAAAAATCAGATCAAAAAGAAAAAAAATTAAGAAAAAAATTCAATCAAACAATATTAAAAAAGGTGAAAATGCTATATTATGATTCACATGTGGTCTCCATACTATTTCTGGACACAGATGGCTCTGTATATCACAAATCTATTGGAATTGGCCTGAATCACCTCATTGTTGAAAAGAACCACATTCTTGATGCTATCTTTTAGAAGTACAATCCAAAAAACAAAGAAAGGAGAATAAAGAAATCCTACTTGTTGCATATTGGGAAAAGGGACAAAATTTGATAGTGATGGGTCTGTACTCTTCTCTTTGAATTTCATATTTCAGACTTAATTATTCTGAAACTCAGCAAAACCATGGACACATTACTTAGTCCTTACTTATATCTTCAGTATCCTCATCAGTTTAATATGTGGGAATTAAAGCCAGAAATCACCTTAAAAATTGTCTAGTTCCATTCCTTCATTTTTTCACATGAGATAAAAAGGTCTAGAGAGTTTCAAGTAATCTTTTTGAGGTTTCAAATGTAGAAAGCAATAGGGATAAAGTTGAACCCTTGTTTTGTGACATCAAATCTAGTGCTATTTCTATACTGACTATTGAGAAAATATACCATTTTTGGAAAGCATTGTCACTGTGACCTGAATCTGAAGCTCTTGCTTATCTACTATACCAGTCTAATCTAGCACATCCTAGAATAGGACATTAATTGGCTTCCTCATTTTTATCATATTAATGATCTCTGTACCACTAATAGAGAATAGAGTGTCCAACCCCTATTGTAGTGCTCAAGGCTGAACGTGGAGGGACTCTACAAAGCCATGGAGCAGGGTAGACTTGGAGAGCCAGCTGCCTCACAGATGGTTTCTATTATCACCAAGGCACTTCAACATTGAGGAGAGGACAGGATGGAGAGTGGGAAATCAGAGGATCCAGCTGCAGAGCTGAAGTAGCATTGCTGACATTCTGATGGTTTGGAGTTCATCTCTTTATAAGGGACAATATGAACGTTTTCCAACCAAGGGCACTAGACACCCAGGAAATCAATGAGCCAGAAAGGAGATGGAAGGACCATCCACTTTTATATACATGGGGGAAAAAAAGAAATAAAATTTGGTAGTAATGTTGGGTTGATGTACCTCTCTTACAGGTTCTATATTCCACACATACTTTTAGAACTTAAAAAATCTAAAGAAAATTCACTGAGTCTCAGTATTCTCAAAAGGATTGAATAACAAAGGTGCAAGAGTTAGGTAATTACCAAAGTTCCTTCTAGCCCCAAACTACCATGATTGAATGAGACCAGAAGCCTAGAGGCTTGCCTCTCTGTCCACACCAATACCTCTTATTGTCTCTACTTTATCTTTTCTTTCAGTAGTAATTCACATGAAAATCATAGCTGCACTTTCCTGAAGCCATGATCATTTTTGAATTCAAGGACAAACAACAACAAGAGTTTTCTGGCAAAGGGCTTTAAGCCATGGATTTTTTAAAATACATTTTGACATAATAAAAGTGACCGTGGGCAAATAATTTTTTTTCCTCTTTTGGGACTCAGTTGCTTTATTTGTAAAATGAGATGTTAAGGCTAGATCACTGGTTCTTAATCTATGGGTCCTGGAGCTATGGTCAACCATGGAATTTTGGGAAAAAAGTAGCCAAAGCCATAAATCAACAAACATATTTCTATGGACTGACTACATCTTACACATATATATTCAGTGGAATTGTCAAAAGCATGTAGATACTGTTGTGACTAGCAAACTATAAAATTATTTTAAAATACTACTAAAAAAAGCACTTTAAAAATCACTATTAATTTTCTCAGAGTATACAACTTACTATCATGTGAGGATCTACAAATATTTAAATGTCAAAAAATCGTATTCATACTGAAAAAACCTCCCCCAAAAAACTAGGGTTCCAAAGAGATCATAAAGAAGGGAAAGGGACATGTATGTGCACGAATGTTTGTGGCAGCCCTTTTTGTAGTGGCTAGAAACTGGAAACTGAGTGGATGCCCATCAGTTGGAGAATGGCTGAATAAATTGTGGTATATGAATATTATGGAATATTATTGTTCTGTTAGAAATGACCAACAGGATGATTTCAGAAAAGCCTGGAGAGGGCCAAGAGATCATTATATACTTCAACAACAATACTATATGATGACCAGTTCTAATGGCCCTGGCCATCCTCAGCAATGGGATCAACCAAATCATTTCCAATGGAGCAGTAATGAACTGAACCAGCTACGCCCAGAGAAAGAACTCTGGGAGATGACTAAAAACCATTACATTGAATTCCCAATCCCTATATTTTTGCCCACCTGCATTTTTGATTTCCTTCACAAGCTAATTGTACAATATTTCAGAGTCTGATTCTATTTGTACAGCAAAATAAGTTTGGTCATGTATACTTATTGTGTATCTAATTTATATTTTAATATATTTAACATCTAGTGGTCATCCTGACATCTGGGGGAGGGGGTGGGGAGTAAGAGGTGAAAAATTGGAACAAGAGGTTTGGCAATTGTCAATGCTGTAAAGTTACCCATACATATAACCTGTAAATAAAAGGCTATTAAATTAAAAAAAAAAAAAAAAAACCAACTAGGGTTCACTTGAGCTGATGCTCTTTTTTTGCTTTATGTGATAATATTCCATGTCCTAAGGCTCTTTCCAGGTCTAAAATTTTATGTCCTATTGTCCAATTTCAGTTATAATGGTTTAATATTGTATCATATAGATAGAATATCTAGTATATACTATATTTTATCATTATATCAAATCCTATCACATATATGTAGACATATGTATGCACACACATATGTGTTTACCAATATTCATGTTTATATACAAGTATGTATATATGTACACATAAATGATAAATGTCCATCTCTAGATGCTAGATAAATGCCAGATAATAGAGCTGATTTATGGATAGATGACAAAAGAGATAGAGAGGGAGGAATAAAAGAGCTATACATGCATAAACAAAGATAGACAGAAAACATCAAGATTTTCTGACTTTAAGATTTGTAAATGCATTTTTTCACAATTACTCTATAATAGCAAATTACTCATTTTTCACATGCAAAAACTTAGATTTTGAGAAGTTAAGAGATCTATCCATGATCACATAGCTATTAAATGTCTAAGGGGAGAATCAATCTGATTCTCCAAATCTAGCACTCTCTCTACATGTTACATCTAACAATCTACAATATATTTTAGAGTCCCTTCTAGATTTAACAATCTGTATTTTAAGATTTCATCAAGCTCATCATCTACGGCTTGGTACTTTTCTAATATTCTATATTCTTTAATATTCTATTTTGTTCTATACTGTATTACTTTTAGGGATAAAATTCTAGGCTCTTTGCTATAACACTTTATATTATTTAGTACAAGGACCTTCTCCATTGTCAGAACAATCTATGTTCTTGAGGACCTTTCTAATTCCAACATTCTGTGCTTCTCCAGATCCTACAATTCCAAGACATTCAAGCAGGTGTCTCAAAATTTGGCTATTTCCAAATGAAACAGATCTCATTGAAATATTTTAGGAAAAGCTCAGCCTGACCTTCTTCGGTTCAGTTGTCACAGGTGGTCAGATGCAAACAGTTTTGGAGGTTGGGTATGAAAACATGCCTTATAAGGCAGGCAAATATCTATTTGCTTTTCCTGAGATTGTTGCCTGAAGGGGAAACCATGTCAACTTAGATCTCAGCAGTTCCTTGCCTGGTCAAGGAAGTCATAAAGTGGATTTCTCTTCTGATTCCCTGGTTGAGGGTCTGAATTCTACAGCATCATATCCAGCTGTTAATATACATATGCTATTTAGCTGTAACTTTTTCTTAATTATCATTCTATAATAAAAGAAAAACAAACAAAAAATCTCATTTGGATATACCTTTTTCTTTACAACAATTTTATGAGATAGAGAATACAAAAGTTATTATCTCCATTTTGCATATCAGGAAATTATTACTAATGAAAGAAAGTGACTATATCCTGATCACAAAACTAGTAAATATAAGATTCAGTAGCAGGCCTCCCAATTTTAAACTTGGTTTTATTTTCCTTAGATCATCTATTAGTATTTTCAATAAAATTTTATTGATATTCTTTCATTTCTCATCATTTTTATCTCCCATTGTGTCCTTTACAATATCTCCTCCATGAAAAACATCCCTTATAATGATTTTTTAAATATATTAGAAAGACAAATAAAAAATTAGTTCAGCAAAACTAGTCAACATGTTGGAAAATACAGTGAATATACAGTGTGGGACACAGCCCTAAATTTCCATTTTTGTTTAGAAGGGTATAGGTGCCTTCTTATATCTTATCTTTGTGGCCAAGGTTTTTATTATAATATTCATTTTCTCTTTTTTTAATACACAATGAAGACAACAATGTAAGTGGAAAGAACAATTGACTAAGTATTTATTGAGTATTGAGTATTTATCCCATGTATCTACCATATATTCCTCACTTGGGTACTATCTTGAACAGAATTACTTCTATTCAGAGATTAGCTTATTTTCTCCTCACTGTGTGCATTGACATCAAATATACACAGCATGTAGACAGAGCTTCACTGAGTGCTGGAGACAAAGGGTATACCTTCCAATAGAAGCTCTGATACTAGCTATGAAATCTTAGGCAGGTGATTTTTCCTCTCTGATCCACAGTTGGTCCATTGAGATATTGTCCATATTGCCCATATTCAACAAGGATAAGTATAGTTTCACATTATTTCAACCTCAGGGAGATAGAATGAAGGGAGCACTTTGCAAGTCTTAATAAATGCTATTAGAACTAGGAGCTACTGAGAGTCTTTGTAAGGAGATGTTTCAAAGGACAAGTTAAAATATGGGATGATGTCTCATAAAATCTATATTGAATTATGGAGCAGGAAGTGAAGTCCTGGGTAACTTGAAGCATTTATTATGAGGATTAGCTGAGTTAACATTTGAGTCAGCTAGATGGTAGAGTCCATAAAGCACTAAGGTTGTAATTGGGAAGATATTTCACTGAGTTCAAATATGACTCCAGATATTGATTAGTAGTGTGACCCTTAACCTTTTTGCCTTGGTTTCTTCATCTGTAAAAGGAACTGGAGAAGGAAATGACAAACCACTCCAGTATTTTTGTCAAAAAAAAAATCTCAAAGAGTCAGATGCAATAGGAACAGTACCAACAACAAATATCTGAAGAATATGTTGAAAAAAATCTTTAAGCTCTATTTAGGGAAAGAGGCTAGAAAGATGAGTTTATTCCACAGAGATCTCTTTGTAGAGGGACTTGTGCAGGTTGGCAACTTCTATGAAATTTATTGTATTTTGAGGGGTTCTTGGGTCATTGAGACCTGCAGTGATTTGCCTAGAATTAATGTCAGTCCCTGTTAAAGGTAGGACTTGAATACAGGCCTTCCTGATTTCTAGGCCACAAGGACATTTGCCTCCCTAATGACTTAGCAAAGTTGGTTACCCTTATTACTATTAGTTGGACTTCATGGAGTCCCAGGGATAAAAGAGAGTAGAATGGATTATCACAGTATCTGAATGTGTGTATGGAGTGGGGCTGGGAATGAATGGGCATCAGGCTCCAACTCTGTGATCTTCCTATACAAAATATATAGATACTTTGGTATTATAATTCCCGGATTCAAATTTGAACTCTTCCACTGATACTGTCACCCAGGGTATTAAACTTCCTCTGGCCCGAAATTTAACAACATCAGATTCCAAAATTAAAAGGGATTTCAGATACAGTAATGTCCAATATATACCTGAAACAGAATGCTCTCTAGAAATACTAGATAATTGATCATCTAGATTGAACTGGAAGACCTCCAAAGAGAGCCGGCAGACTACAATAGGTTGAGTCTGCATAATCAAAGAGCATCTATTAAGTGCCTACTATGTGCTAGGTACTATCCTAAGTACTGAGGGTGCATAAAGAGGCAAAAAGAAATTCTCTGACTTCCAAGTAGCTTAGATTTTAATAGAAAACCATAGTATACCAATATTGTCCATAGGGTTTTTTTTTTTAATAAAAAATATTGGAATGGTTTGCCCTTTTTTCTCCAGTTGAATCTTCCTGATTCCAGAGTTGGCATTCTATTCATTACCTGCTCTTTACTATAGTTACACAGAACTAAACAACCAGGGCAAAGGCTTCCATCCTCATGGGGAAGAAAAAATACTATAGTAAAAAAAAAATCTCAACTAAAACAAGAAACTAGAAGCATGGATGTGCGGTGAAACTCTTCTTGAAAGATGACAGTCTATATAATATGTACCCAGTGGAAAACTGTGAGAAGCAAGAGGAATACCACTAGAAGCTATCAGTACTCCTGGGATATCAGAATATCTAAAAATGGAAAGTTCTACAAATATTTGAATAAATCTACCAAAATTGTAATTGGAAGCCCTCTTTGCTTCAAGATAAATATCCCAAGTTTCTTTCATTTTTTCTCATTTGGCATGGTATCAAAGCTTTTCCACATCCTCATTTGGAGCTTTAATGTCCTTCCTTCCTAAGATGTGCCTCCTAGAATTGAACACAGTTGTGCAGATTTGTTCTGATCAGGCATAATACAACAGCTCCATTCCTTCCCTGACCCAGAATGTTTTGCTTTACAATGCAACTGACTGTTCAAGGTCAAACAGATGATAATGGATGGACCCACTGATAACTACCCCCATGGTGACAGGACTAGCAAATGGTGGAGCCTGGACTTGACCCCAATTGTCCTCACTCCCAGTCCGAGGCACTTTCACTAAAGTTATGTTGCTTTTTTTCCTAGCACCAACCTTTCTCTCAGATGGGCTACACATCTGTGAGGCCATGCTAGTGTTATCATTTTTAAAGCATCCATTTCAATCAATTTTTAGTTCAGAGAAAGTCAGAAACAATTTTGGAGTATGACCTAGTGAAAGGCAATTGATGCTGGGGAAGGGGAAAAAAATCCATTCTGATAATAGGCTTTTTAAGCAGTTTAAAATAATTTTGAATGACATCGCTTTCTAACATTTCTATTTCTGTTTTCATCACATTTCGTACATTTGTAGCTCACGCATAAATACCACATTCTGTCAAATTACACTTCTCTCTGGTTTCAGCATGTTAAGAAAAGTACTTTTCCCTGTGTGTAAAGATGAACCATCCTTTTTCAGCTGAAGAAACATCATGTCCTGGATTGAATATAGTTTGGAAAGCAAATGGTATATATAGTAGCTACCTGGTGGGAATTGTGTTTCCTCTATGTTCAAAATAGACAGTTTAGTTTACCTGATGAAAGCAAAGGATCTAAGGATTATGGTTTATTTCCCTTTGTGCAATGAGAATATATTGGGTCAACAAAGAAAATGTATCTTGAAGATTTGGAGGGGGAAGATTCCTTAAAATTTATCGTCTACCCTTGCCATTTAGAAGAAAATTCAAGCCCAGAGGGAGTGACTTGCTCAAGGTCACTCAGTTAGCAAGTTGGGATCTGAAGCTAGAGGTTGGGACCTTAAATTTCAAGTTGTAAATGCATGTGTGTATTTGTGGATGGGCTTAGGGTTAGGAACCCCAAATCCCCACTTTTGTATCCGACCCACTTATGGGTTTCAATCTCCTCTTCAAAATTGTAATCTTCAAATGTTTATCATCTCCTCTATCTGACTTTGGGCAAATCACTTCAGTTCTCTGAGTTCCGGGTCCCCCCTCTCTAAATAAAGGGTTTGGCTTAGCGAGCCCCACAAGTGCTCTATAACTGATATCCCAGGGATTTATGATCCTACATGTCTGTGAGCATGGGGAGAGGGAGGAGAAAAAATTAAAAAGCAAGAGCTTTCCTGCCTCCACGTCAATGAGCCTAGATGTGTATGTATGTGCATGTGTTTGTGTGCAGACCTATGTCTTGGGGGAGGAGGAGATCCCGGTTGTGGGGGACGGAAGATATCCTCCTTATGTTAATTAGAAGCAGGCACGCTCTGTTGACCAGATGGTGATTGAATACAAATGCTTGACTCTTCTCTAAACTCAAACCTCCTCCATGCTTCCTTGGGCCTAGTCACATGGTGCTTCAGGCAAAAGGCAAGAGCTTTGTAATGAATAAAATGACAGCTCTGACCCAAAGAGGATTTTCCTTCTCTTCCCCCTCAAAGACCTTTATCCCCTTCCGTATCCCTTGGTTTGCCTGCCTCACCCCCACCTCCCAGCTCTCAGTTTCATTACATTTCGCAGGAGGGGGCCTTGCTCCCTGACAAGCAACATCTGGCCCCAGAGACCTCCTAATTTAAAACCACAAACTAATTATTGTCACCTACTCTTTCCTGTAGCTTTTATCATCAGACCTTTCCCCTTGCTCCAGAGAATTATTCATATTTCCCATTTTTACTTCTTTTTTTTCTCCCCCTTTTAAGAATATCACATCTTAACTAGATTTTTGGAGACTGGTTTTAAGTCTGAGGCCCTGATTAGCAGCGGCTTCTGATTACTTATTGGCCTTCCCAAATGAACCTATTAAGAGCAAGGCTGTGATTAAAGCACTTGGAAAAGACTCTGAATGTAATTGAAACCAAAGCAGGCCTGGGTCTTCCCTTGACAGTGGTCAGGCTTTAGACCACAGTGTAACAGGGCCAAAAGCCTTTCTCCTCCTCTGCTTTGGAGACTTTGATTTGAGAGCCGGGAAATGGACCACCAAGGTCATAAAGTTTACCCCTGAGAAGGAAATTCAGAACTAGAGAGCTTAAATGACTGTGTGCTCACAGCCATACAGTAACAGAGTGGCACAGAGTACATCTTTGACCCCAAGACTTCTATTACAGAAATAAGCCTGGATTTGGTACTGTAAAATCCAGGTTCACATCTTTGTTCTGCTACTCGCTGCTCTGGGAGACAGTAAAAACTCCATCTTAGAGTTGTAAAAGAAAAAAAAGAAAAGAAATCCAGATGTTGTCAGTCTGACACACATTCTAGATTACAGAGATGAATTCCAGAAAATTTGGAAAAAAAAAGATGGATGTGATCCATTCACTCAAATTTTACAGGGTATATTGGCCTGAGAAGATTAGAAGCCAGAGCTATAACTAGGAACTCTTGCCCTCAGGATAAATTCATTTGCCATGGAGTGAAGGAAAGAGATGGCACCAATAATGCAGTTTGTCTTTGTTATAATTATATTTGGTGATGGCCAGGCCTTTCCCCCAAGAGACTGCTGTACACCCATGCTGCATAGCTAATTGTCCCTGAACCCTCTCCATCCCAGCCAGGGATAATTGTGTTAGGAAAGGAGGGGAGGAGGCAACTTATCTCACCGAGAATTCAGCCTGCACCTCAAAAATTTGGTTGTTTGTCCCCAGGCCCCTAATCTCACAGAAAAGCAGAAGGGGAAGGTAGCAGGTAATAGAGAAGGCAGGTCCTGGGATAGGGGTCCATAGAAATGGGGCTCTTGGGATGAGGGCATAGAGAAAGATACACTATAGCATGCCTTGGTGGAGAACTATTGATGTTTGAAAATGGGGTAACATAGGACCACCATAAGGAAAAAGTCTGCCTCCCTGAATATTACCTGGGACATACTCCTAGTGACTCCATCCATTTTATGTCCCCCTCTCTCTGTCTGTCTCTCTGTGTCTCTCTTTCTCTGTCTGTCTGTCTCTCTCTTCCTTTCTCTTTTTCTTTGTCTCACTCCCTCTTTGTCTCTCTCTTTTTGTTTCTATTTTTCTGTGTTTTTGTCTTTGTTTCCCTCCTTCTCTCCCTCCCTCCCTTTTTCTCTCCCTCCCTCTCTCTCTTCCTCCCTCCCTCTCTTTTTCCCTTTCTCTCTCCCTCTCTCCCTCTGTGTGCGTCTCTCTGTCTCTCTGCCTTTCTCTGTCTCTGTATGTCTCTCTGTCTCTGTCTTTCTGTCTCTGTTTCTCTCTCTCTCTCTCTCTCTCTCTCTCTCTCTCTCTCTCTCTTTCTCTCTCTCTCTCTTTCTCTGTCTCTATCTCTGTCTCTCTCCCTTTCTCTTTCTGTCTTTGTGTGGCTCTGTATGTCTTTCTCCTTAACTCTGTCTCTCTCTCTGTTTTTGTCTTTTTCTGTCTCTGTCTTATTCTAATGACAAAAATCACAAAAGAGTTTGATGAGCAATAGAAGGGGAGAGCTCTTTAAAGAAACTAAAGTGATTTTACAGAAAACTCAAGAATCAACTGAGATTTGCAAATTTGCAAAAAGTTTGAATAGAACATAGAAGCAAGGGCAGGTAAGAAAGGATGCATACCAAGTGTCAAGAGTACTAAAAGCTCAGAATGAGTTGAAGCTAGCAACAAAGAGGTCCTTTTAATCTATACTTGGGACAAGAGGAAAATCAAAGAATGTGTAGGACTGTTGGGGGCAGAGCAGGGTGAGAATTTAGACAATGAGACAATAGAGAGAAAGAACTATTTAAATCATATTTTACTTTTCTTTTTTTTAACTCTACCAAGGGAAAGAACAAAATGATTAACTAAGAGCTGAAATCCCAAGATAAGGAAGGATATGCTAATAGATAATGTAGCTGCTTTCAATGAGTTCAAATAACCAAGCTTGGATAAATTCCATTGAAGGTTACAAAAACAACTTGGGTTCGTGATTTCAGAGTTTGCTAGGGATCTTTTATAAAATCACAAGAAATAAATGAGGTGTGGGAGGTTAGCAGGCAAGCAAATATGACTGATTTATAAAAATGTAGAGATTCTGGAGTTTTTAAAGTATAGGCCAATAAGTTTGTCTTTGACTCCCAGGAAAATTTGAAACATGCTTTGTTATTATTATTGTTGTTGTTGTTTGTTGTTATGACATGGTTTGTGAACATTTAGAAAGGGAAGTAACAATCACAAAAAAAGAAAAATTTGATTTCATGCAAAACAGATTATGACTTTGCTTCTTTTTTTTGAGAAGATTAATTTAAAGGCAGTTCAATGGAATATCACTGACATGAGATCTCTGGATCTCATCAAAAGTAAAGGGAAGGTAAAATAAATATTGTGTAGCACCTACTATGTGTTAGGCATATAGTAATGCTTTTTACTTTCCCCCCCCAAAGTTTACCTCATCTAATCCTCACATCAACCCTCGAAGGTGGGTGTTGTTATTATTCCTATTTTATATTTCAAGAAACTAACAGAATCTACAGTGACCCAGCTTCTAAGGCTGTGAGGATAAATTTGAACTCTGTGCTTCTTGACTCTAGGTCCAGCTTTCTATTCATTATATCAAAGTTGCTTTTTGTAAAAAATACTTGACAAAGTTTTCCATACTTTTCTTAAAGAAATGGTTGGAGATCTGATTCAGGCTGAAATTTAGTTGAACAACTGAACCTCCCAAATCATCATTAATGAGTTGATATCAATACAGAAAGAAGATTTTGTTAGCTATATGCTGATATTCAATAACTTCTTCTTCCTTCACCACCACCACATCTCCTCCACCTCCTCCTCCTCCTCCTTCTTCTTCTTCCTCTTCTTTTTTCTTCATGACTTAGAGATGGATGAAGTATATACAACACTTATCAAATTTGCTGATGATATGAAACCAGGAGACTTAATTAACATACCAGAAGCAAGCTTGTCCGATCCAAAAATAGTTTAACAGATTAGAATATGTTTAAATACATGAGATTTCTGTAGTGACAAATGGATCATGCTACATGATGCTTTAAAAAAAATCTATTTTATATGTAATAAATGTGACTGAGATAGCTAGACAACTCTTCAAGTTCTGGGGTTTTTTTTTTGTTTGTTTGTTTGTTTTGTTTTTTTGTTTTTTAGCAAAATGTAAGCTCAATAGAAACTAATAAATAGAATGGCATGAAAATCAAAAAAAGAAAAGCTAATATGATCTATGTTTGTTCTAAAATAAGCCAAGTATTCAGGGCAAGTTTAAAGATCCCAGTGGTCAGCTTACTCAATTGAACAAAGAGATACCCATATCCTTGAATTTCACTGGCAAAGTAAGATCAGCAGTAATTGCCTAATATCCTTTTCCGGCTATAAAGGAGTTTGAATAGCAACTAACTACTTTGAATATCAAATATATATTTGCCTAAAAGACTAATTTAGAGAAATTGACAAACATTCATATGGTGGTCAGAAGAAGCAATACAAGGACACTCTCAAGGTCTCTTTGAAGAACTTTGGAATCAATTGTGAGACATGGGAGATACTAGTACAGGACTGCCCAGCATGGTGCACCTGCATCAAAGGAGGCATTGTGCTCAATGAGCAAAGCAGAACTGATATAGCTCAAAAGAAATATGAGTTGCTCAAATTTTGATACATCTCTGTCCCAAATGGTCACGTATTTGTGCTTGATCTGTGGTAGACCCTTTGGAACTTGTAATGGTCTGATAAAGCTATAATCAGACAAACTGTATCTTCACCCCAACAATGCCATTTTGATCCTTTTTGACCACAAAGGACAATGAACAGGAGGTATTAATTTCCTTAGAGTTTTCTCATCATTTCCAAGTCCAATCCTGGCCCAACTCAATGTAATAAGAACCAAATTGAAATGTACCAAATTTTACTGAATTGGGAGAGGATGGATTCTATTCTATTTGCAACCCCAGTCAGATGTGCCCAATACCAGCCAGGGTACTTGTGTCCCTGGCTTATTTCTGCCATTTTTTCTGGAAGTCCTTCATACTATAAGCATTTCCTATTCCCACACCTCAATAAAGCAGGTTTATTTTCAATTTTGCATGCTCCAAGTTTCCTTGCAATAGGCCTGGATATCCCAAATCTTCCTAAATTTGCATTTAGAAACCAAGGCAGGTGATAGTCCCATTGAACTTTTCCATTATTATATATGGAGCACTGTATTTAGTTTGCCCTGTCCCATTTTTAAAGTAGAAAATTAACAGAAGATGGAAAAGGGAGGAGGAACCATGGAATACACAGTTTATTTGAAGAAATTGAAGAATATTATTCAATATGGACAAGAGACGACTTAAATGGGAGCTGAAAGTTCTCTTCAGGCATGTATTTGAAGACTGTCTAGTGGAAAAATGGAGAAACTAATTCTGTTTGGCCAGAGGGCAGAACCAAGGAGCCTAGTGAAAGTTTTGAAGAGGTCATTTTAACAATTAAAACTATTGGGATAAAATGGATTGCTCTAAGACATAGAATTCCTCTGTGTTGAAGGTTTGCAAGAAGAGTCCTTCCCAGCTCTGATTTTCTGTGTTTTAGGAAAACAAGGAACATTTACGTAGGATCTAAAAGCAGGATTTTTAATGAAGAAGTTAAGGCAAGATGGGATTTTTAAAGGCCAAAGGTAGGAGGGGTTGAAACCAGTCACTTCTGGTGTTGATTACTCAGCCCTAGAGCTGCTATTGATCACTTCCCTGGCTATCTTTTTACATAAACAAATCCGATAAGCCCTGAGGGAGATTGCAGCACTGACCATCTGGGTTCATTAAGATCCAGGCACTTGTCTCCTTAAACTTCTTGACTATCTTTGATGTAGATAAAAATCTGGCTGGAGTGGCAAAATGTTTTAAAGATGGGAAGCCAATAGCTCCCAGGCCCTGAATTTCCTGTGTGAAGTAAGACTCCCAAACAGCAAATGGCTTAAGAGGCCTGAAAGATTGCTATATATGCTCTTGGTATCTGTTCTGCAAAGAACTAAAACAAACCAGCCCTCCGAAGACTGGGAAGCAGGCCTTGTAAATTAGGGCTCTGCACAACTCTATTGGCACAGTCATAGTCACTTTCTTGGTGGACTTTCCCTCTTCTTTCTCATTTCTAAAATTAGAGCTTGGGCCACATAATGCTTCTAGTCTCTACCTTAAATAAAAATCCATAAATGTATGTGACCTTGAGCATCACCTCACTTTTCTGAGGCTCAGTTGTTGTTTTAATGTGTGAAATGTGTGATTGAAGTAGAATTTAGGGAGTTCATTTATTTATTTATTTATTTTAATGACCTAGACCCCTTTGGCATTCAGTGGTCTATGAACTTCTCAGAATAATGTTTTTAAAGGCAGAAAATAGAATGCATAGAACTACAAAAGAAACTGATTCTATAGTTATCAAAATATTAACAAAGGATCCCCTGAAGTCTTTCCATGGACCCATTTCCAGGTTAAGAACTCCTGGATTAGATGATTTCTAAGATACCTTCTTGTAATTTTTCCTCTGTTTACTCTTCTTTTCTACCTCACCATTTCTTTTATCCTCTTTTCTTCTTGTTTCTTGCCCTTTCCTTTTTCCCTCATGTTTTTACTTCTTTTCTTTCTCTTCTTTTACCTTTCTTCCTTTTCCCTGACTCTCTTTATTTCTCTGAATCTGTGTGTGTGTGTGTGTGTGTGTGTGTGTGTGTGTGTGTATACATGCATGATTGACCTATCTTTCTCTTTTTCTGTCTCCGTCTTTCTCTTCTCTATCTCTGTTTCTCTCCATATCTCCCATCCTAGCAACTAAAGATATTTTATAGATTCCACCTATTGTAATTGTCCCCTATTGTCAGCTTTCTGCCTTGCTGTCCTTAAAGAGATTTTATGTAAGCTTCAATCTCTCCCTCCCAAATGCCTTTGCAATCAGTTCACTGAGGTCTGAAATTTTATGCCTTTTTCTTTGCCTTTAAAAAGCAGGGGGTCCCTGTTAAAACAGTCTGCAAGATGGGGTAATGTTCTAGTCTCATCAATCATTGACTTCTCAATGTGAAATGCAATGTTTCTTCAGAGAAAGGTTTGTTACCAGAGGTGCAGAAAACTAGTAGACATTAGACTCCAATAGATTTTCAAGAGGTCAAGGCATATCACAATTTTGTTCTCTTTACTGTGAAGCCTTAGGTGCATTGGATAGAACAATGCACTAGATTTCAATTTGTTTTTGTTTTATTTGTTTTTAATTTTCTCCCTTGTTGTGTTTTACCTTAAGTATATCATTTTCCTAGTCTAGATCTGATCTCCCACACTTATAAATGAGATCTTTGACCTAAAGCTCTTTAAGGACCTTTCAAGATATAACACTAAATATTCTTTCCCCCAAAAAAATTCTGAGTCCTAAAGTCCATTTTTTAATGCCATCTATTGTTCTGAGACTAAAAGCATTGTAAATATAAAGTTGGAAAATATCTTAGAGTCCAACTAGTCCAACCTTCTGATTTTATAGATGAGGTGATTGAGGCCCAAAGAAGTGAATTAATATGGCTAACATCATCTATATATCTAGTGACAGAGAAGGGATTAAAATTCAGATTCATAGATTCTAGATCCTGAACCTTTTTTTAACAATGTAACTATACCTTCCATTTCTAGTAGTTTATACTCTTATTCAGAAGTTGGGATAGCTGGCCATCTGTTTTTGCTTAAGAATGGTTTTTAAACAAATTTTTATTATATTTATTAGACCAATCAATTTGTCAATATGTTTAAGTATTTACCATTTGACAGGTATTGGGCTCAAAAATTGGAAGCTATAGTTAATAGAGTCCTTGCTGGGTCTGACTTAATTATCTCATTTTGTCAATGAGGAAATTGAGATAAGAGGGATTAGATTAGTAATTCTGCAGATACTCCAGAAAGGAAGTGATAAATTGAAGGTTTAAATCCAGATTCTGTTTCCAAATCCAGAGAACTATTCTGCTAAAACATAGTGGTCATATTCTAAAGTCCTTACCAGCTCTAACACTCTTATGAGTCTATCATTAAGCCATGCTCCTCCTGGTTCTTTCTCTAAATGACTTTTTAATTTTTTGAATTTATAAACTTTGCATTTTAAAGGACTTGCTCACTAAAACTTGCTTACTATCTCCCTCATTTAATCTAACATTTTTTCCTCTTATTATTAGTTCTGGTGCTCATACTAGACCCTGATCTCATGCTCTTTGTGTCAAGAGGATTGGAAGGCTTCTGCTGGCTCCAACAGGGGCATTAGTAGGCTTTTTCAGTTTTCAGTGTCTTAATTTTTTTTTTTTTTATGAAGAGAAATTATAGGATATTATCTCACTGCCACTATTTTTTCTACCTGATCTCATAGTCCTAAGATGTTATCTTCAGACCTGGCTATGTGACAAGAATATATATGGCATCCCCTACAATAGGTTTCACACTGTGGTTTAATGTTAGGAATTATGATTCAATAGGGTATGTTTCCTAATACGCCAGAGACTCCTTAGTTTTGCACGGGTGCACCAGAATTTCTTTGCTATGTTTGTGACCTAAGTTACACAACTATGTGCAAAGAGAGCTTAATGTCTGTCATTTCAGAGGGAAAAAAGGAAGTTATTTTATGGTACCAGTGAAAATGACATTGAATTCTCTGGGGGCCTACCTGAAGATGTGTGGAATATTCTCTTTTTCCCCCATGGGCTTTAGACATAAACTGCCCAGCACCGAAGTATCCCCAGAAGTACACTGCAAATCACTAGGACATATCTGCCTTTTTTTTTCCCCTCTTACATGGTCTGCTCCTGGCTCCCCTCACAGTGACCTTGAAAAGAGTGCCAAGGAATAATTCAAACTGCTTAATTGCTGAGTTTAGAATGAATCACGGAATCGTAGAATGTCAGAACTGGAAAGGGCCTAAAATCTTAGAATGTTAGGAATGTAAAAGATCTACAAAAATAGAAAGTTAGACCTTGAGGAGATCTCAGAGCCCATTTAGTCTAACGCCTTCATTTTATGGATGAGAAAATTAAATCCTGAAAAGAAGGAAGTAACTGACCCATCACAGAGAGGAAATGTCTGACATCTTGTCCCTGGGTCTTTCTCAAATCTGCAACTACATTTTTTCTACCAACTGACATGTTGTAGCACAGTTTCCCCAACTCACCACCTTTGGAATATCATCTCCCTTTTCCTGGGGTGTGCTTTCTCTAATATCTTTGCACTTCATCTTTTCTTCAACTTTCACTTGGGATTGGGAGGCTGGGCAACAATATCCATAATGCAAAGTTATTGCAGAGTTTGGGCCAGCATCTCTAGGAAATGGACTGTTCCCATTCCTCTGACTGGGTTGGAGAAGGATTAGGGACTATTAGTCATGCAACTTGTTTTTAGGCCAAACTCTGGGGAAAGGGCTGCCCTCGAAGCCACTTTACAACTAGGGCAGACTATATTCTTTGCAAAGTCCTGCTGCTCAACTGAAATTGTCCTATGAATTGATCCCTGTGGCCTCTCTATCCCAATAAAGGAAGAAGCCTCAGGGGAGCTCAAAAATTCTCAGTCTCCCAGTCACCATTAAGACCTGAAGTAAAAGGCCAAAGACCCTTATTCCCTGCCAAAGGAGAGCATGAATATCAACTAGCTGCCAATTTTCCAGCAGTCTTCCCTCCCCTGAATCAGCACTAGTTGCCAGGTCCAAACTTCTCATTCCCTTCCCCCCTCTCTGGTTCTATTTAGACAGAAATACACATCCTATAAAACCTCACTAAACTGTACTGGTTTGGGGGAAAGCATACCCCATTCCTACAGAACCTCAGAGGTATGGGTTCAATTCCACATAGAACTCTAATAGACTTATTTCCATAATCTTCCCTGACTCCCCTTTATATTATAAGTATAACCCCTCAATAAAGCTGGCTTGCTCTCTCAGTGTCTTATTTTGTGCTTCAAGCTTTCTTTGGCAGCCTGAACCTTCCTAAATCTGCACTGAAACATTAAGAATTCCTAATTTAAATTTTAATTCCCATTCCTCTTATTCTGACTTCTCCCACAAATTCAAAGAATAGAAACTTCAATGAACTTTTGAGCTAAAAGCAATTTTTACATTCCTACAGTTGAACAACATTATCTTGAAGAAGACACTGACAAGGAAAATGATTTGCCTAAAGTCACAGAGCTGGTTGATCATAAAGATGGCACTCCACATCAGATGTCTTGAATCATAGACCAGTCCCCTTTCCCCCACAACATGATGTCACAAGAAATAAAAAGATGAGGTAAATTTTCTATTCTTCTGAATCTTCTTTCTATTCTTACTTTATTTGGTTCTGTTTGGGGATCTAGATGAATACATGCTAACTAACCCAGTGTGGAAATCAGCACAATTATATCCTGGATTCTAGCACTTTTTAAAGCTCTATTTTTCATCTCCAATCTTTCCTTCTTTTACCTTCTGCCTCTTCCACATAAAAAAGAAAGAAAGAAAGAAAGAAAGAAAGAAAGAAAGAAAGAAAGAAAGAAAGAAAGAAAGAAAGAAAGAAAGCCTATAAGTTGAAAGGGCAGAGGTACAGTCTGGGAAGATTTCCAGATCCATTTGGAGCCGAAATAATTGCCTGAACTAATTTGAGCATTCGCTGTCACAACACTATTTGAATCACTTAAGGCAGCATTCTGGAAGCAATTCCCACATTTCTCCTCCTGGCCCTCTACAATGGGTTAGCCCAAGTCTAAATCAAAGGCCTTAGAACGCAAGAGGAAACACCTTTCCTACTTTGTATGCATTTACTTCTGTTAACTAAAACTAAAAAATTATTCAGATCATCCTCTTACAGCCCATGCTCTTAATGTAGGAGATGGGCCTAGAACAGGGGTGGGGAATATCTGGCTCATGGCTGGGACATCATTTGAGATGATAACGCTAGCTACAACAACCTCTCACTGCTTAATTCTATAAATTGATAACTTTCTATGG
Organism: Sarcophilus harrisii; assembly: GCF_902635505.1. Taxonomy (NCBI): domain Eukaryota; kingdom Metazoa; phylum Chordata; class Mammalia; order Dasyuromorphia; family Dasyuridae; genus Sarcophilus; species Sarcophilus harrisii. Next base: position 60,689,223 of record NC_045427.1, on the reverse strand, counting down.
CTCACAAATGATGTTATAAATATCCAAATGGCCCTTGGAAGAAAAAAGGTTCTCCACCCTTGGCCTAGAAGATGGGTTTGAGGGTTGGATAATCAGGACCAAAATTGTCCATGAAAATGAATGCTCTCCTCTAGAAAAAGATCTCCCATTCAGGGGCAGCTATTAACTTTCTCCAATAATGTTTTCATTGGCTTAGAAACACTGATGATCAAAGGTAGAGATAAGGACTTAGTCATTTTGAGGTCATAAGATTGGGGGCAAGTCAGAGTTTAGTATAACTTCCTTATTTTACAACAATACAACTTAAATCCCACTTGATTTAAATAATATGACCAAAGACAGACAAAAAGCACAGAAGCAGGATATAAACCCAGGACCTCTAACTACAAAACCAACATTCTTTCCACTATCCTATGATTCCTCAACAAATCCAAATCCCTAACTGTACAGATGAGAAAATGAAGGATCAGGAGGATTAAATGGTTTGTTTACTCATTCAATCAGCAAATGGCAAGGCAAAATTTAAATCTGAGTCCTCTTACTCCAAATTCACTAGCCTCACTCAATGTATGGAACTTCGGTCATGTCTCTGACTGAAATAATAGCATTTTGTCTAAACAATGAGTTTTAGGAAGGATGCTGACAAACTGGCATGCATCCAGAAGAGAGGGATTAGATTAGTGGGAAAGCTAGAGGCCATAGGAGATGGTCAGAGAAAGCAGAAAAAAAAAGGTGGGGGAAGCCGAGGAGACTTGAAATGAGGATTGAGCAGTAGGGAATAGGGACAATAGAGTATTTGAACAGGGAACTAGAAATGGACAAGGGGATTTTGTAGCTATTTACATGTCACCCATATTCAAATATAATGCCTCCATGAGGGCAGATGCTTCTTTTTGACTTTATTTCCCCAACACTTATCATCGTGTTTGAAACATAATACTATGCATGTTGCTTGACTAACCATGAGCCATATGTCACGGTCACATAACACTTTTAAGATTTATTAAGTGGTTTCTTCATAACATCCCATTGAGGTCAATTGTTCAAGCATTAGTAACCCCACTTTAAAGATCTGAAAATGCATCATCAGAGAGATTAAGTAGAATTCCCAGCTCTTATGTACTATAATTAGCACTAATTGAAGCCCCAGATACATTTTAGCATTTTTTTTTTAGAATCAATCAATATTTACTAAGTCCTTCCTATGTGCCAGAAACACGTGATAAATACTGGAGATACAACTACAGAAAAGGCAGTGCCTGCCATCATATTGCTTACAATTTAATGGTATTCCCTCCCCAAGTATATATAAAGATAGTTTTCAACATGCACTTTCACAAAATGTTGTGTTCCAAATTTTTCTCCCTCTTTTCACCCTGCCCCTTCCCCAAAACAGTAAGCAATCTGATATAGGTGAAATGTGTGCAATTCTAAATTAATAGATGAAGATAAACAAAAGGAAACTGAAAAGGAGTGGGAAAAGGAATTGGAGAAGTTATCCAACACTAGGACATGATAGAAGAGTCACAGAAATTCCAGTTTTACAGCCACAGGAGAAATGAGGAGACGTTTTGAACTGAGATCTTTCCTTAAAAGGAGATTTCCTTAAAAGGAGCCAACATTCATTGGCTCTACCCTCCAATCCGAGGCACCAAGGGTGATGATGAAACAGTATTAAGCCTGATGGGCTCTTGCAGGATGATAAGATTTTTCCAATATTGAGCTTCCTGTAGCAGAGAAATAAGGAGAGTCCCTAAATCTTGTAGCTAAGTGAAAAAATAAGAGCACTGACTCAACTGAACCAATCTCTTATTTTAACATTGATTCCCTTTATTTTAACAATGATCTCCTTTATCCTATCACCAATCTCTTCAAGGAATTATCTGTTTTAAGACCTCTAAGTTCATGGAACTCATTACTCCCAGCAACAATTCCTGTTGAGCCCACAAGATGCCTTTCTAGAATTAGTGTTGTCCTTTATCACTAATATTAGTCAGAGATTACTGCAAATATTAGAAGGCAGATATAGCTCCCCTGTTCTTCTATGCCCAAGAACTGTCTTTTCTACTATACCATAGTGTTTGTATACGAACACTATTTTATCTAAAACCAGCCCAGATCTGGCTCGGGCTGTGAAGAATAGGACTAGAGCATTTTTAGCTTCTGATACCTTGCTTGTGCTCTTGTAGAGTGAGGTGGGAAGCTTCCCTGCCTGCTGCCTCCTCACATGGTGGACCAAGAGACTCAGCTAGGTGGATTAAAAGCTTAAGTGTGGTCCACACTTCAGAAATCCACTTAACTCTATCTACTTAGAGGTCACTGGATTGAGATCAGCTGTCTGATCTCTGGAAACCTTAATGCGTTTCTGGTCACATGGCATATACCAATATAATAACCCTTCTTTTACTTGGTATCTAAAGTTTAAAACAAAATCTTGAAAGTCAATAGTCTGCAATATTATTTTTTCCTATTGTACGTCAGACAGTCATTAATTATGTAAAAATAATAATCATAATCAGCATTCATATAGAACTTTTAGATTTGTAAAACACTTTATAAATACTCACTTTTTTGATCCTCAAGATAACTCTGGGAGAGTAAGGGTTATTCTTTTTTCAATTTTACAGATAAGAAAATTGAGGCACAAAGATGTTAAATCACTTGGCTAGATTCACAATTAAAATGTCTGAGGCAGGATTCAAATGAAGGTCTTCCTAGGTGCCTCATTCTATTCCCCATTCTCCTTCCTCCAAGATATAAAATAAAACTAGGAAGAACAGCTAAAGCATGAGATAATAACATGGAGATTTTTCAAAGGTTTTAACAAATTATAATGAAGGACTGGATTTGAAATATAACCAGTATGGAGTGAAAAGGACTTTTAACAAAATGGGATGTTTCAAGGGATTGATTTTTTTCCAAGGGTCTTTTTTTGGTACCTTCTGTTTATTCCTTTACTCATAGTCTTCTGATAATGTACCCCCAGATCATCCCACCTAGAACGTAGTCTACTCCCTACCTGCCTCTACCCCCAAGATTTGTGTATAGGATCCTCCCTTATAGGACGTGACCTCCTCTTCAACCCCTATAAATCCAAGTATTGGATGTTCTTATACTATATTCAAGAAGATCTCTCCCTACCTATTCACCATGTACCCACTATCAACCATATAGACCTCAACTTAAAATATACCAAGTTACCTCTCTGAGATGAATCTAATAATGTATAATTCAGCAAAGATAAATGCTTTACACTTAAGAAATCCCAGAGGCAGAGCCTAGGTGGAGTGAAGGTAGAGAGTTGACTGAGTTCTCCCCTAGATCCCTCTTTTAAATAATAGCTCTAAAGACATTTTAGAGCATCAGAACCCACAAAAAGGTGGAGTAGAAAAATTTTCCATTTGAAAGCAGTTTGGAAGGTCAGCAGGAGGGGTCTATTGCAATGGGATAGGTCTGGAGTGCAATCTCAGCACAGCCAGGAATCCAGGAAAACAGAAAGTGGCAGTAATCTCCAAACCCCTTAGCCCCCAGAGTCTAGGGATAACTCAGCAGGAAAATTTTAGTATATTAGGGTGTGAGGGAGCCCCAGACTAGGATCAGACTTTGGGAATCATTGAATCAAAAGCATCTGTAATAACACTGCACTAGCAGCAGCAACCAGGGCAGTGATAGGGGCAACTTCTGCAGATCTCAGCTCACCGGGGAGGGGGAGGAGTAAGGGGCAGACAAGTGGTCAGAGAAAGATTTCAAGGGGCTTCTTTGCTTCCCCTGAGGCAGGACTCTGATCCTTTGTCCATATTCAGGTCTGGGTTGCAGTGCTGACTCACAATACAGGTCCCTAGAAAGATTTCTGAAAACAGCTGCACAAAACCGTTAAAGTTTGGGACAGTGCACCTTCCATCCTGGAAACAGAGCCCTACTTTAAGAAAGAGTTAAAAGACACATTATAGGCTAGGGAAATTGGTAAACAACAGGGGAAAAAAAGATTCTGACCATAGAAAGTTACTATGGTGACAAAAACTATCAAAATACACACTGAGAAGGGAATAACAAAGTCAAAGCTTTTACATTTGTTTCCCAAAACAAATACGAATTGGTCTCAGGCCATGGGAAAACTCAAAAAGGATTTTGAAAATCAAGTAAGAGATAAAGGAAAAATTGGGAAGAGAAATGAGAGTGATGCAAAAAGAAATACAAAAACTTAATGAGAAGAAAAATGCCTTAAAAAGCAAAATTGGCCAAATGGGAAAGGAGGTATAAAAGGTCACTGAAGAAAATGATTCTAAGGAATTTTCCAAGAAGTTATGAAGGAAAACTGTCCTGATTTTTTAGAACCCTAGGGTAAAATATAAATTAAAAGGCCTCCTGAAAGAAATCCCAAGAATCAAATCTCCCAGCAATATTATAGCCAAATTGTGGATTTCTCAAATCAAGGAGAAAATATTGCAAACATTCAGAAAGAAACAGTTCTAGTCAGGATAACACAATATTTAGGATTCTACATTGGAGGATGGAAGGGCTTGGAATATGATATTCTGGAGAGCAATGGAATTAGGATTATAACCAAGAATCACCAATCCAGCAAAACTGAGTTTAATTCTTCAGGGGACAAGATGGACATTCAATGATACAGTGGATTTTTAAACATTCATGATGAAAAGACCAGAGCTGAATAAAAAAAATGTGATTTTCAAGTTCAGGAGTCAGGAGAATTATAAGGAGGCAATCATGAAAGGGAAATAATAAAAGATTTACAAGTTTTTTTTTTAATTTTATTTTTACATGTGTCTTACATGGGAAGATATTTGTAACTCTTAAGAACTTTCTCATTATGACAGAAGGAGCATATATCGACAGGTGTGAGTCGAATATAAAGGAATAATATCTAAAAATAAAATAAAATCTCAAAATGAAATCAAGAATTGAGAGAGGCTAGAAATAGCTTTTATAATGAAGGGGAATGGGGAAAGGGAAGGCAAGTGAGTGAATCTTGTTCTCATCACAATTGGTTCAAAAAGGAAATAACACACATCCTCAATATGTGTATAAGAAATCTATCCTACCCTTAAGGAAAATAGGAGGGGAAGAGGATATGAGAAAGGAGGGGCTGTATGATAGAAAAGAAGGCACAATGTGGGAGGTATGGTAAGAAACAAACAATTTTGAGGAGGACAGTTGAAAGGAAAGAGAATAAATGAGGAAAATATGGTTAGCAATAGTAATTATGGAAAAAAATTATGAAGCAAGTTTCTTGGATGAAGGCCTCATTTCTCAAATGTATAGGAAATTGAGTCCATTTTTTAAAAAATGAGTCATTCCCCCATTAATAAATGATCAAAAAGATGTGATCTATGACCAAAGCATTATAAAATCATGCATATCCATTTATCTAACAATATCATTACTAGACATGAATCCCAGAAGAGATTTTTTTAAAAATATTTTTATTATTATTATAACTTTTTATTGACAGTACATATGCATGAGTAATTTTTTTACAACATTATTCTTTACACTCACTTTTGTTCTGACTTTTCCCTTCCCTCCCTCCACCCTTTCCCCTAGATGTCAAGCAGCCTTATACATATTAAATATGTTATAGTATATCCTAGGTACAATATATGTCTGCAGAACCGAACAGTTCTCTTGTTGCACAGGAAGAATTGGATTCAGAAGGTAAAAATAACCTGAGAAGAAAAACAAAAATGTAAACCATTCACACTCATTTCCCAGTGTTTCTTCTCTGGCTATAGCTAATTCTGTCCATCATTAATCAATTGGAACTGAATTAGATCTTCTCTTTGTTGAAGAAATCCATTTCCATCAGAACACATCCTCATACAGTATTGTTGTTGAAGTGTATAATGATCTGGTTCTGCTCATTTCACTCAGCATCAGTTCATGTAAGTCTTTCCAAGCTAAGAGATTTTTTTTTTTTAAGGAAAAGCACCTACATTTATAAAAATATTTATAGTTGCTCTTTTCTCAAGGCAAAGAAGTGGAAATTGAGGAGATGCCCATCAATTGGGGAGTGGCTGAATAAATTGTGATATATGATTATGAAGGAATAGTATTGTTCTATAAGAAATGATGAGCAGGATGCTATCAGAAAAACCTGGAAAGTCCTGCATGCACTCAAGCAAAATGAAATGTATTCTGTACATAGGAATAGCAAAGTTGTGGGATGATTAGCTGTGAATGACTTTGCAATTCTTAGCAAAACAATGATCCAAGACTATTCTGAAAGACTTATGATGATGAATGCTATCTATATTCAGAGACATTGTGTCTGAATAGGGACTAAAGCATACTTTCCCCTTTTTTTCCCTGTAGTTTTTTTTTGTTTTGTTTTGTTTTTTTGTTTTTGTAGAGGGGATCCTATGTTTTATTTTGCCATATGATCTTTATGGAAATGTTTTGCATAAGTTCACATGGGTCTTCTCAATGGGGAGCGAGTGTGTGTGGAAAGGAAGAAGAAGAATCTGGAACTCAAAATATTAAATACAAACGTAAAAAAAAAGTTGTTTTACAGATAACTGGGGAAAATAAAAATATTAAAACAAAAAAATAATAAAAGTAACAAAAAAGAAGAAAGAAATCCTAAATCTAGATTGTAGTATAACATGAAGGAAACAAAGGAAAATAATAAAAAAAACTCATGAAACTTACCCATGGTCACACACTTAGAAGTATCTGAGGTGGTATTTCAGCACAAGTCTTCTTGACAAATCTGGTATCTGCCATATAAAATAAATATAGTATATATCTAGTTCCTTCTTTTCCTACAAACTGAATTATGTATTGAAATAATTTAGGGCATTTAAACTGAACAAGAGAAGATTCGGAGAAGTGATAATTATTCCTGTGTTCAAATAACTTAATCTCTCTAGGGCAAAGATGGGGGGACGGTTTGGTTATATTTTCATTCTACTTGGCCCCAGAAGACAGAACCAGAACTAAATTAAGAATTTGGAAGAGATGAAATAAACAAATTAATAAACAAATGAACAACTGAATGAATAAATAAATAATTTTAAATAATTATTATTTTTTATAATTATTGTAATTATTCTTGCCCCATAACAAAAATGAGTTAGATTTATAGATAGTGAGTTCCCTGCCATTATGACACAGAGGTCTTCAAAAAAAAAGATAGACAAGTTAGATCCCATTTGTCAGTGCTATCTTGAAGGAAAGATATTCTTAGTTTAGTAGAGAATAGACTAGATGGCTTCCGGTTTCTTCCAACTAAAAAATTCAGTTAGCTCCACTTTTGCATTATTGCTACTTATATCTCTTTTCTTCTTCTATTGCTCTGAAAATGTTTGGTAAGCTTCCCATCACTCAGAACTCACCCACTTTTCCCAGAGGATCTAGGAAGTCCATTTAAGCTATTAAAACTAATCAACAGGGCCTGCCATTCTCCACTTTAAAATCTCCTTTGTGGAAGGGAAGCCACATTCCACAGCTTCCTAATCTCTCCCTCGTTTGTCATATTGCTGTTGCTCCTTCCATTCTGCAATTTCTTGATACCACAAATAAACTGAGAATGAGTTAGCCCAGCTAAAGAGGCTTTAAAGAACAGTCTTTGAAGAAGACGCTCGAATAGTGTAGCCAAAGTGAGCTAATCACAAAAAATACAGCATATCAACTTCACAATGCAAAAACTCATATTAGTATAGTTCTGGAGGGAGACATTTGCAACCATGTTATTATGTCTTTATCACCGGAGGCCTCATGAAATGAAGAGTCCTAGCTTTATTATTCCCATTTTATAGATAAGAGACTGAGTCAAGAAGAGATGACTTTTTTTTTTTCTCTAAGTGCTAGGGAATAGCAGGACTGAGACGATTAGGACTGATAGGATCCTTTTAATGAAAAATATTTGAGATAGAAACCTAGAGAATTAAAGATATAAGAAGCATTGGAGATTTTTTTTTTGGTGCAAATTTGGTCATTTTAACCTGTCAGACTCATGTGTATTTGTCCTATGGTAGTCACTTAATAATTTTTTTTTATTGATTTGACATGATTAAAAGCTGAGGTGCAGTACTGAACAATCTTACATTTGATTATACATTTCAATTCAGAATTTATGAATTTAAATCAAATGCTCTCCAGTCCCACCTCCTCCAGCCTGTTTTATTCTATGACTAGTGATCTTTCCATCACATCAAACTCTATTCCTTGCAGTGTTTGCCATTATACTGACAGATAGGTAATATATTTTAAAGTTCCCTCTAAATATAACATTCTATGTATTAAAGATATAGATAAAAAAGAATAGAACAAATAGATATTTCATCATCTCTCTGGAGTTTAACTTAGTCTACTAAAAATAGGACTGAAAAAAGTATGTTGATAAAAGAGGGAAAGGACCCATATGTGCAAAAATGTTTGTAGCAGCCCTTTTTGTAATGGAAAGAAACTGGAAACTTGAGTGGATGTCCATCATTTGGGGAATTGTTGAATAAGTTATGGTATATGAATGTTATGTAATATTATTGTTCTATAAGAAACAATCAGCAGGATGATTTTAGAAACAATTGGAGAAATTTACATGAACTGATGCTGAGTGAAATAAGTAGAACCAAGAGAACATTATCCACAGAAACAACAAGATTGTATGATAATCAATTCTGATGGCCAAGGCTCTTTTCAACAGTAAGGTGATTCAGGCTAATTGTGATGGAGAGAGCCATCTACAGCCAGAAAGAGGACTGTGGGGACTGAATGTGGATCACAATATAGGATTTTCACCTTTTTTTGTTGCTGTTAGGTCAATTTTTCTTGTGTACCATGATAAATTTGGAAATGTATATAGAAGAACTGCACATTTAACATGTATTGTATTACTTGCTGTCTAGGGGAGAGGATAAAGGAAGATATGGAGAAAAATATGGAACACAATGTTTTGCAAGGGTGAGTGTTGAAAACTATCTTTGTATGTATTTTGAAAATGAAAAACATATTTTAAAAATATGTTGATTTACGAATGAAACACAAAAAGGTTATAGGTCTTCTGGTTGCTAAAAGCAATTAGGACAGTTGTATTTCTCGAATTCATATATTCCTTAAAACACATGGGCATTTGCTTTTCTTTTTATTTTGCTGAAAACTCTCAGGTACCAGATCAGTTGATAGTTGGCCTGTTTTGTTGTTTGTTTGCTTTAATCTGAAAATCCAACACTTTTCTGTCTTTGACCAGAATCCACAAATAAATGTACCTAGAATTCCTTCCTAACTTCCTGACCCCTTTAGTAGCACATATTATTATTCTAAGGCAAGGCGGTACCCACAATGAAATTTGTGGAGAATTTGGTGTCAGATTAATTAGGTTAAATTCCCTCTCCACTATTTGCTACAGATAAAATTGTAGCTGTCACTTTGCTCTTCACCTTGCTCATAAAGTTATTGCATAAAATTATTGCATTTCCTATATCTCAGATTGTTGCAAAAGTTATGTGACTTTTTAAAAAATGTGTAATTCCAACACTTAACAGTAACTGGCCTGTAATAAATGCTTAATAACTGCATGTTGGTTAATTGAGTGATGATATATGTAAGGCACTTTGAATATATGAAATATTTTATGAATGTAAAGCAAAAGTATTGTTGTTCTTATTCAGCATCTGCCATTGAAAAAAGTCTTCCAGATTCTATCACCCTGAGCTCTTAAGTACCTAGCCTTATTGCAAAGACTATAAGGAAGCTTTATTGGCAATGTTTTTAGGAAACAGCGAGCTATTCCCAAGACTGACGTGAACATATTTCACATCTTGTCCATCTTTCACCTCCATACAGGAGAAATTTAACTTCATGGAGCTTGTTTTCTCTTTTGTAAAACAATGGGGTCAAATTAGATCCATAGTTCTTTCTCTGGATTTGGTCAGCATTTTCTATCACAAATAACTTGGAATAATCTTATATTACTGTATTGCCAAGAAGAGATAAGTCTGTCATAGTTGATCATCATATAACATTGACCGTTTAGCATCTAGGTAGTGCATGAATAGAAGTGTTGAAAATTGGAGTTAGAAAAATGGAAATAAAATCTTCATCCATACAACTATCATCTATATGACACAGGACAAATCACTTAACTCATCTCATTTTCTTCATCTGTAAAATGAGGCTGATAGAAGCGCCTAACTTTCAAGTTATTGTGAGATTCAAATGACATACCAAGTACAGTTCTTTTCAAATCTTAAAGTACATTGTAAGTACTTTTATTGTTATCATCAGTTATATTATTTACATCAGTTGATTGAAAAGATAAAAAAAAAGCTTCTATGATTTCCCCAATTATTTACAAAGAATTCTTATTATCTTAAGCACAATCATAATAGTAATATACCTTAGAAAATGAGTGTATGTATAAGACATTTTATTTATTCAGTCTACAGAAAGTACATTTTCCAAAAGCTTAATGTGGCCATGTTTGGTGCAGTTATATATTCGGTGATGGATGCCATGCAGTAATTCTTTGATATCTCCATGTTCGTGGTCCACAAGCTGGGAAAATAAAACAGACATAAAGAAAACTACACAGAAGCCCAGAATCTCAGAGCTGGTGTCCATCATTTTAAAGAAAATCAGCTATCCCAACCTGTTCCTCTCTTCCCAATTTACCAGTAAGTGGACTCAATTAAAGAATGAAATAACCTTTTAGCAGTTGAATTCTTGCTGGCAAGCCTGTATAAGTATGAGGGGCAAATGGTTTGCAATTAGAGCAACTGACTGATGCATCTGAAAAGAACATTTCTAATAACTCTCTTTCTAAATTTCCTGGGATGATGACTTTAATAAATAGCTCCAGAGACCATGCACACCCCTATCTTGACACTTATGTAAAAACTTTAGAATTACGATATCATGAAACTTATAAATGATTTTGTTCTGGTGTTAAACTAAAAAGAGAATGCACATACATATGGAATCAGCCCATGAATCCCCACTTTTCCTTCCCCCTTCAGAATGGAAAAAAAAAGATGTTTCTCATGTAATTGTAACCCACCCTTATATAAGCATCTCAGGATCCTTATGTGGTGGCGTCAAATTCATTCCAAATTCCATTCAACACACTCTCACTTTGATTGAAGAAACAGATCTTATGAAACATTTTATATAATCCCACAGTGCATCACTGGGAAAAATTATGTGGATGACATGAAACCATCTGTATCAGAGGGTGAAGTTAAGGAAAAAAAACCCAGCACTTTAACATATTGGCCAATTTTCATATAGCCAACATGCAGAAATGGAGCCCATCTTGGGTAAGGAAAAAATACTTTCCTGCTTTTAATGGCCTGGTAATGACCATTATCAGTACCGATGTAAATGGAACAAAAATAAAAGAGACATTTTTATGCACTTCCTATTCAAAGCATATAAACTCATGAACCTGAAAAATAAACAAACAGACTGGTGGCTAAACAAAAGGTTGATTTAATTTCCACTTATAGAGATAGATATTTGGTCATTAAAAAAGATAGAGCTGTTTAAGCTGTCCCTTGGGGAAGACTTAAACTGGGGATAAGAGAATCTTGTGAAGAAAGTACAGCAATGCTGATATTAAATAATCACCATGCTAGCTGGGATGCTGGGTTAGATAATAATAACTCATACTTATATAGCACTTAGTAGTTACAGGGGGCTTTCTAGGTGCTTATCTTGTCTGAACATCCCAAGTACCTTTATGGGGTAGGGGAAAAACTATTATTACCCCCACTGCAAAAACAGGGGATTTAGAAGACATCCCCCAGATTACATTAGGATTAGAAGTGGGAGTTCAATCCAAGTCATGTGAATCACAGTGCAAGACACTTTCTATTAAGCTACATAGATTTATTTTTTTTTTATTTTTAATTAGGAAGGGATAACTTAACCACTTAAATGCTGTCTGAGAATTAATCAAATTACTTTAGAATCATAGATCTGGAAGAGAAGTTAGAGAACAGATTGTTGGAGTCCTTTGAAAATAGAATGTTAGCGTCTCAAAAGAGTTCTAAATATCATTTACTCTAATTCCTCAATCTATGTATGTATTTGCTTTGTTTTGTTTTGGTTTGGTTTTTATAAGGAAACTGAGACCCAGAAGTTAAAGGGGTTAGTGACAGATCACAGAAAATTAACAATTTGGCCCTTTCAGAGAATGGAAGACAGACTGGATTGAGTTTTAGTGGGAAAGGTAGAGATGAAGTCAAGTTGAAATCTCCCCCCAAGCTCTCTGCTCTTCTCTTTCACATTCATAGAACATAAGTTTGTTGAAGACAGGGACTGTTCTTTTTGCAGTTATACTCTTCAGTGCCTGACTCAGAGTAGGCACTTAGTAGATGTCAATTGATTTATATACTCTAAGTTTCAAATTGAATTATTTGTACTTGTCTCCTCTCACTTGTCTCCACACAGGAGCCTTTCCTCTTATCTAGAATGTACTTTCTCAGTTTCTCTAACAGTGCCTCAAGGGTGGCTAAATATTGGGAAAGTTCACATAACACTTTACTTTGGTTCTTTGCTATCTTCTCTCCAGACATTTTGAAGGGCCTTCCTCCCTTCCCTCTATCCTTTTACAACTTTTAAACTATAATTATAGCAATTTTGACTCTCCTCCTAGAAAGGGATGTCTGTGAACTTGTGTCTGACTCAATTCACAGTCCTTCTAAATTTCTAAAACAAACATCTCTACTTGTTACCTCAACTACATGTGCTTTCTCCCAAACGCTACCTTTTGAGGACAGAGACTATGTTTTATTTTGTTTCTGTAACACTTAGCACAATTCTTTCCATACAATGCATGCCATAATAACGTTTAAAAATTATTCATTTTATATATATTGAAATTCTTATTTTTCCTTTAAGACCTAGTTGTGACACTTCTTCCATGATGTCTTTTCTAATACTTTGGGGCCATAAATGATTTCCACTTCCTCATGTTTTTTAACAAGTACAATGTCTAGAGCCCTTTTTTACCTCTGCCATATTTTACTTTTTATCATACTTAAATTCTGATGTGTCTAATTTTTCTATTAGACTATCAAACTTCTGAATACAGGGACTATATATTTTTCTCTCTTTTTAGAATCAGTAGCTAGTCCAGATAAAGGCTTATACTCAGAAGTCATTGAATATATATGTTTGTTGACTTGATTTGAAAGATCAGGAGGTCAGATTTGGTTTGAGGGAAGAACCTGTGTGCCCCTAGGAAGACCAATATTGGCATAACCATGTTGGAGATTTATGGGGCACTTAGACTCAGCACAAGTCATTTTTCTTTTCCTTGAATTACATCTGATATTGCACATGGACATTAATATATCCCTACTGAGAGAATCTGCTAAGGAAAGTTTAATACCTTTGATTTATTGAAAACTAAAATTACCCTTATTCTGATATTATATCCCCTTAAGGGAAGATAGCTATCTAAGGGAAGGTAACTTCAACAAAATATTTTCTCTAAATAAATTCAACAAAAATAAAGTCATTTGTCAGTAAGTCAGGTCACAGCAATTCTCCTTAATTTGGTATCATGGCTTTATTTGACCAATCAGATAAGTATCATGGTACCCACATTTGCCAGATTGTCACTTACAGGAACACTAAGTTCCAAGATTGGGATGGGATTCAGAGGTCAACTCATTCCTGTACAAGTATCTGTTTGTCAAAAGTGGTTTCCTACCTTCTGCTTTACTCCACAGAATAAAAATCTATGATCACTAAAATCAACATATTTTATTGTTTGATAGTACTACTCCTTATGGGGAAAATTATTTCACATCAGCATCTGCCTTTCTAATACTTCCTCCTATATTTTCCATATCTATTCTCTAGAATCAATCAAATGTAGAGTGATCCCACCATCTATCATTTGACAATTGTTCAACCTTTTTTTAAAAGGTATCATGTGGAGGGTGGGGTCAAGATGATGGAGTAAAATCAGGAAGTTGCTTGAAGTTTCCCATTTTCGCTCAAAAACCACATGAAATCAAGCCTCTGAACAGTCTGGTGGAATGAAACCATTCTTCAGCTTAAGATAGACTGAAAAAACTTCAAGAAAGGTTAGTTTCCCTAGAATGAAAAGGGTGTTCAGTCCATCGCAGATGGAGTCCAGGAAAACCACTGAATCTTAATCACAGCAGAGCAATAACTGAAACCCTTTGGTTCTGTCTCAGTGCAGAAGCAGAACAGGGGAGCAGCCTCCAGTTTTCAGATTAGAAGGGAAACTCTGGGAAACCAGGGTGTGTCCTGGAAAGAGCAGATAAAGCTACCCCTGCATACACAAGAGACACTGTACTCAAAGCCAAGCCTCAGAACTCCACAGGAAGCTGTAGACAGTACCCCCTTTTCTCCAGGAGCAGTAAAAAGAAACAAAAAGAGGAAATACCAAAAGAAAAGGAAAGAAAATGAGCAAAAAACAGAAAAGAACCTTGACTATAGAGAGCTAGTATGGTGACAGGGTAGCCAAAAACACTAATTCAGACAAGGACAAAATGTCCACTGAGGAAATCTCAGAAAGAGTGATATGAATTGGTCTAAAGTCCAAATAGCCTTCTTGGAAATGCTCATAAAATATGTTAAAAAGGCAAATAAGAGAAATAGAAGAAAAAATGAGAAAAGAAATGAGATATATGAGAGAATCAAAGCTTGGAATAGGAAGAAAATACAATTGGCCAAATGTAAAAAAAAATCCACTGACCAAAAATTTTTTTTCAAAAGTAGAATTAGTCAAATGGAAAAAAGATACAAAAGTTAACTGATAAAATCACACATTAAAAACTAGAACATGGCAAATGGAAGCTAATAATTCTATATGGCATAAGAAATCACTCAAACAAACTAAAAAGAATGAAAAAAAATGGAAGAAAAGGCAAAATACCTCATTTGGAAAAATAGCCAACCTGGAAAGGTTGGAAAAATAGATCCAGAAGAGACAATTAAAAATATATATATATTGGCCTACCTAATGGCTATGACCAAAAAAAAAAAAAAAAAAAAAAAAAAAAAAAAAAAAAAAAAAAAAAAAAAAAAAAAAAAAAAAAGAGCTTCAAGAGATCATCAAGGAAAAATGCCCCAAGATTCTAGAAACAGAGGGGGGAATACTCATTGAAAGACACCTTTGGAAAGAGATCCCATGAGGAAAATTCCAAGGAACATTGTTGTAAAATTTCAGAACTAAAAACTCAAGGAAAAAATACTGCAAGCTACCAGACAAAAGCAATTCAAATATCAAAAAACAGCAGTCAGGATGACCCAGAATCTGGCAGCTTCTACAATGAACGATCAGAGGGCCTGAAATACCATATTCTGAAAGGCAAAGGACTTGAACTTACAATCAAGAATTAATTACCTAGCAAGATTGAGCATCATCTTTCAGGCGAGGTGATGAAGCTTCAATGAAGTAAAAAGCTTTCAATCATTTCTATTGAAAAAAAAAACAGAAGTAAACAGAAAATTTAATCTATAAACACAGGACACATGAGAGCATAGAAAAGAAAACAGGAGGAAATATATATAATAGGTTATATTTTATTTTATATTTTAAAGGTTGAACTATTTATATCCCTAGATGGGAAAATGAATCTGTAACTCCTGAGAACTGTATCTGTTACTGGGGCAGATGAATGGGGGCATTACATGGACTGAGCATGTGGTTGTGAATGGACTCTGACATGATGATATCAAAGAAAAAGACATTTTAAGGGTTAGGAAATGGGAATGGAAATGGTATTGGGAAGAGGAAAGAAGTATAATGGGACAAATGAGATGACATGAAGAGGCAAAAAATGTCCTGTTACAATTTAGGGAAAGAAGAGACCTGTTATAATTCAGGGAAAGAAGAGAAAGGACTGAGCATTGTCTGAAGCTTGATCTCATCGGTTTTAGCACAAAGAGGAAATAACTTAATCATTTAGTTGGATATAGAAATTTATTAAATCCTGTAAAGAAGGAAGAGGAGAAAGAGGAAAGAAAAGGGAGGAAATGGATAGAAGGGAAGGTAGAAACACTGGGAAAGAAATCAAGAGAAGTGGGGAGGGAAATTTAGGGAGTGAGTGGGGTGAGTTAAGAATAGAAAACACTATTAAGGACACAGTGGAAAGAGAACAAAAGTATATATGGGGCAATGAATAAGACAGAGGGAAATACAGAACTGGTAATCATAACTATAAACTATGAACTCTCTCATAAAATGGAAATGAATAGCAGAGTGGATTAAAAAACAGACTCCTACAATATGGTGTTTACAAGAAACATATTGACACAGAGACAAACAGAGTAAAAGTAAAAAACTGGAGCAGAATTTATTGTTATTCAGCTGATGTTAAAAAAAAAAAAAAAGTTGGGGTAGCAATTCTGATCTCAGATAAGGCAAAAGCAAAAGTAAATCTAATTAAAAGAGAAAAAGAAGGAAAGTACATCTTGTTAAAGGGTACCATAAACAATGAAGTAATATTGATACTAAATATATATGCACCAAGTGGTAGAGCATACAAATTCCTAGAGAAAATATTAAACCAGTTACAGGAAGAAAGAAACAGCAAAACTATATTAGTGGAGCACCTCAACCTTCCCAGCTCAAAATCAGACTAAACTAACCACAAAATAAATAAGAAAGAAACCACAGAGCTTAAAAAAAATCCTGGAAAACCTAGATATAAAAAAAAAAAAAACCATTGGAGAAAAGTGAATAGAGAAAGAAAGGAATATTCCTTTTTCCCAGTAGTACATGGGACATACACACACATACACACACACACACACAAAATCAGGCATATATTAGGGCATTAAAAGTTCACAATCAATAGCAGAAAGGCAGAAATTGTAAATGTTTCCTTTTCAAAGCACAATGCAATAAAATTATATTCAATAAAGGGACAGGAAAAGATAGATGAAAAGCCAATTGGAATCAAATAATTTAATTCCAAACAATGAGTGGGTCAAAGAATAAATCACAGAAAAAATCCATAATTTCATCCAAAAGACTGACAATGACAAAAAAATGACAATAAAATCTATGGGATTCCGCCAAAGCAATTTTTAGGGGAAATTTTATATCTCTAAATAGCTACATGAATAAAACAAAGAAGATCAATGAATTGGGCAAGCAACCAAAATAGCTAAAAAAGGAACAAATTAGAAACCAATTAAATACCAAATTAGAAATTCTGAAACTCAAAGGAGAGAATAATAAAAATACAAATAAGAAAACTATTGAAATAATAAAACTAAGAGTTACTTTTATGAAAAAAAAAAACAAAGTAAGATAAACCTTTGGTCACTTTGATTTGAAAAAGGAAAGGGAAAAAAAAAACAAAAACAAATTACCAGCATCAAAAATAAAAAGGGTGAACTTAACACCAATGAAACAGGAATTAAAGCAATAACTAGGAGCTATTTCTCTGAACTGTATGGCAGCAAATTTGACAATCTAAGCAAAAAAGATTAATATTTCAAAAATATAAATTGCCTAGATTAATAGAAGAGGAAATAAATTACTTAAATAGTCCCATTTTAGAAAAAGAAATTGAACAAGCCATTAAAGAACTCCCTAAGAAAAAAAATCTAAAATGCCAAATGGATTCAGAAGTGAATTCTGCCAAACATTTAAAGAATAATTAATCTGAATACTTGCTAAAATATTTGGAAAAATATTAAAGACAAAGTCCTGACAAATTCCTTGTATGACACAAATATGGTATTGCTACCTAAACCAGAAAGAGCCAAAACAGAGAAAGAAAATCACAGCCCAATGTACCTAATGAAGACTGATGCAAAATTTTTAAATAAAATATTAGCAAAAAGATTATAGCAACTTATCAACAGGATAATACACTATGACCAAGTAGTATTTATATCAGTAATGCAAGACTGATTCAATATCAGGAAAACATTACCATAATTGACCACATCAATAACAAAACCAACAGAAATCATATGATAATCTCAATTGATGCAGAAAAAGCATTGACAAAATACAGCATCCATTCCTGTTAAAAACACTAGAGAGCTTAGAGATAAAGGGAGCTTTCCTTAAAATCATAGCAGTACCTAAAATGAAAAGCAAACATTATGGAGAAAATGTAATAGAAGATGGATGCATTTCCAATAAGATCAGGGGTGAAACAAGGATGCCCATTATTATTATTATTATTTAGCATTTTATTAGAAATGTTGGCTTTAGCAATAAGAAAATAAGAAAAAGAAATTGAAGTAATTAGAACAGGCAATAAGAAAATAAAACTATTACTCTTTGCAGATAATATGATGATATACTTTGAGAATCCTAGAAAATGATCCAAAAACCTACTGGAAACAATTAACATCTTTAGCAAAGTTGTAAAATATAAAACAAACCCAGACAAATAGTCAGAATTTTCTGAAAAAAAAAACTCAGCAGCAAGAGATAGAAAGAAAAATTCCATTTAAAATCATTGTAGACAAAATAAAATATTTGGGTGTTTACCTGCCAAGACAAACCCAGGTGCTATATGAACACAATTAAAAAACACTTCTCACACAAATAAAGTTAGAACTAAAAACTGGAAAAAAAATATCAATTGCTCCTGGGTAAGCCAAACTAATATAATAAAACTGACAATTCTGCCCAAATTGGTCTACTTGTTCAGTGCCATACCAATCAAACTGCCCCAAAATTATTTTATAGAACTAGAAAAAGTAATAAAATTAATCTGGAAGAACAAAAGATCAAGAATATCAAGAGAATCAATGAAAAAAAAAACCCATAAAGGATAGTGGCTTAGCAGTGACAGATGTAAAACTACATTATAAAATAGATGTCAACAAAAACATTTGGTATTGGCTAAGAAATAGAGTGTTGGATCAGTGGAATAAGTTAGATACACACAACACAATAACCAATGCCTATAGTAATCTAGTATTTGATAAACCTCCAAATTCCAGCTTTTGGGATAAGAAGTAACTATTCAACAAAAATTGCTGGGAAAACTGGAAAATAATGTCAGAAACTTGGCATAGATCTATATGTCACACCCTAGTACCAAAACAAGGTCAAAATGGGTACATAGTTTGTGCATAAAGGGTAATACCATAAGCAAATTAGGAGAGGAAGGGATAATTTACCTATCAGATCTTTCCATAAGGGAGGAATTTATGACCAAAGAAGAACTATAGAACATTATAAAAGGTGAAATGGACAACCTTGATTACATTAAATTAAAAAGGTTTTGCACAAACAAAACCAACATAAACAAGATTAAAAAGGGGAGTACAAATCTGGGAAGAAATCTTTACAACCAGTTTTTCTGATTTAGGTCTCATTTCTAAAATATATAAAAACCTGCCTCAAATTTCCCCAATTAATAAATGATCAAAAGATATGGACAATTTTCTGATGAAACTAAAGCCATCTCAGCCCTTTTTGTAGTGGCTAGAAACTGGAAACTGAATGGATGTCCATCAGTTGAAGAATGGCTGAATAAATTGTGGTATATGAATATTATGGAATATTACTGTTCTGTAAGAAATAACCAACAGGATGATTTCAGAAAGGCCTGGAGAGACTTACATGAACTGTTGCTGAGTGAAATGAGCAGGACCAGGAGATCATTATATACTTCAACAACAATACTATATGATGACCAGTTCTGATGGACCTGGCCATCCTCAGCAAGGAGATCAACCAAATCATTTCCAATGGAGCAGTAATGAACTGAACCAGCTACACCCAGAGAAAGAACTCTGGGAGATGACTAAAAATCATTACATTGAATTCCCAATCCCTATATTTATGCCCACCTGCATTTTTTATTTCCTTCACAAGCTAACTGTACAATATTTCAGAGTCTGATTCTTTTTGTACAGCAAAATAACGTTTTGGTCATGTATACTTATTGTGTATCTAATTTATATTTTAATGTATTTAACATCTACTGGTCATCCTGCCATCTAGGGTAGGGGGTAGGGGGTAAGAGATGAAAAATTGGAACAAGAGGTTTGGCAATTGTTAAGGCTGTAAAGTTATCCATTCATATAACCTGTAAATAAAAGGCTATTAAATTAAAAAAAAAAAAAAAACTAAAGCCATCTATAGTCATATGAAAAAAAAAATACTAGATAAGAAAAGTGCAAATTAAAACAGCTGAGGTACCACTCCACATCTCTCAAATTGGCTAAGATGACAGGAAATGACGTTAAATGTGGAGGGGATTGTGGGAAAGTTGGGACACTAATGCATTGTTGGTGAAGTTGTAAAATGATCCAACCATTCTGGAGACCAATCTGGAATTACGCCCAAACTCACATATGCTAAAATGTTTGTAGCAGCTCTTTTTGGGTAGTAAAGCAAGGAAAATATGAGTAGATATTGATCAATTGGAAATTGGCTAAACAAGCTGTAGTATATGAAGGCAATGGAATAATATTAGTGAACTAAGCAGAATCAGGAATACATTGTACATAATAACAGCAAGAATTTGCGATGATCAACTATGAAAGATTTAGTTCTTCTCAATGGTTCAGTGATCCAAGGCAACCCCAAAAGACTGGATAGAAAAATGTCATTTGTGTGCACAAAAAGAACTCAGGAGATTGAAGGTAAATCAATATATGATATGTTCACTTCTTTTTTCTGTTTTTTTTCCCCTCCTTCCCATGGTTTTTCCCTTTTTTCTGATTTTTCTGTCCCAACAAGACTTATAAAGCAATGTGTATTAAAAAACAAACAAACAAACAAATAAAGAGATATTGTGTTCTCTCTATATTCATTCATTCTCTCTCTCTCTCCCTCTCCCCCCCCCCAATTTTACTTCTGGCTTTTAAATTGCAAACTTCTTATGAACCATATAGTATACAATTTTTTGTACTATATATCCTTCACAATGCTAGGATACAATACACTAGTTAATCCTTAACATTAGCATGTCTAAATTCCTTATCTAACTTCCTTAACTTTAAGCCTTTGTCTGATTTTATTAGTAACATTATTTTTACTTTTGTGTTGATGGTTACATTTGAGGTTTTATGCAGTCAAGAAAAATTCTAGGCAAGATGTATGTTTGTGGAATATTTGCTCTCTTCTTGAGCATTAATTCCAGTTCCTTCAATTACATCTGGGTGCTATCCTGGTCACCGTCCAACTTATTAGCAGCCTTCTCTAAAATGGCATCCATATGGTCTGAACAAGGCAAAATACAACAGGGCCATTTATTCCCTCTTTCTGCATCCTGTGCTTCTTTTTCTTGATGAAAACTTAAATATTTCAGGCAGGTTTTGTTTTGTTTCACTTTTTCTTTTTTGTTTTGTTTTGACTGTCATATATCATACTGTTGACTCAAACCTAGAGGCAAAGTCAATTGTATCCATGATTCAGATACAATTGTACAACTAATAATAACAATAGCTAGCAGTTACATAGCACTTCAAGGTTTGCAGAGGGCTTTACATAAATTATCTCAATTCTCACTGTAGCCCAGTGAGAGAGGTGTTATTGTCACCATCTTAGGTTTACAAGTGAGAAAACAGGCTCATGCAACTTAAGTGAATTGCCCAGGATTGTACAGCTAGTATCTGAAGGAGGCTCTGAACTCAGATCTTTCTGAAGTCAAATCTGTCTCTACCTCCATTGAACCCCGAGTTGCTTACTGTATGGCATCTTATAGCACAATATTGTTTGCTCCATCCTGATATATACAATGTAGTTATTAACCACAAGCAAGTTATAAGCTCAGCCTGGACAACCCCACTATGTATATTCCATTCACAGATCAAGCAAATCTAAGTCAAGTGCATAGAATATTAGTGTCTCATCTCTCAAATTATTTCTTCTCCCCTTTACTCCATATTCGTTTTCAACTTTCACACTCATCACAGCTAGTAAGACTTTTTCTACAGTCTGTCTTTCAAAGTACCTATACTAGTGTTTAAACATCTTATAACATATATCAGTGCTATTTTGTGGAATGAGCATTAAACTTAGAATCAGAAGGCTGGGATAGACTATTAACTCAGATATCTGCTAGATATGTGACAAAAAGACTAGTTGCCTTCTCAGAGTCTCAGTTTTTTTTCATCTGCAAAATGGAGATAATATTATATATTCAGCCTACTTTATGGGGTTGTTGATTTGAAAGCGATATCTAAATCTCAAAGTACTATACAACTGTCAATTACATCATTCTGCTTATGCACTGTAATCAATCACTCTTTCTCCCCTCTTCACCCAATGGTTGCTATATTAATTCAACACTTAGCATTATTTTCTGGTTTTCAAGGAAAAATCAAACCAGAAACAAACAAGCAAGTCTCACAGACAGGTTGTCCTACAAAAAGTTTAGGATGGCCCATAAATTTATCTTCTTGCTACTAGACTGAGAAAACAAAGAATAAATTGACTGGAGTAGAGTTTTAAGAGAGAGGTACTGATAGTACAAAACTGAAAAACAAAACTACAAAACCAGGAGACATATAAGTAGAGTTCTTGTCAGTGTCCAGCTCTTCATGAACCCATGACATAGTGATTTCTTGGCAAAAATAATGGAGTAGCTTGACATTTTCTTCTCCACAGTGTTCCCATTTTATAGGTGAAGAACTGAGGCAAATAAAGATTAAGCGTGCAGGAGTCACATGGTTATAAGTGTCTGTGTCCGTGTTTTGATCTCAAATCCTTCTGATGCCAAGTTTAATGCTTTAACCACTGTACTACCTAGCTGCCCGGGAGTTAGAGTTATCAGGGTACCATTAATTGAATTGTACCTGGAACATCCTAGGAGCAAATACTGTAAGTTTGATCATATATTATCCAGTGTCCTACCTTTGCTCTGGGAAGGTATTTCCCCATAATTTTATCATGTTAACAATACCTAATCCATCTACAAGGATTTGCCATAGTCCTAAAATATTTAGAGGAACAATAAAATTAAAAAATCCTAGGGTCATGATTCCATAGCAGTCATATATGAATTAGGGAAAGGTGGGGATATAATTATATTGGCAAGCTTTAGCACAAGTATCTCCTTACCCTTCCCAGAACTGTGACAATATATTGTCTCCCATATCTACAAACCAAATGTATAAAATGTCCAAGTGGACTCTGTGAGAGAGAGATAAGATTCTTCTATGTTTACATGTATGTGTGTGTATGTACTCATATATACACATACATTTGTATACGTATGAATGAATATAAATATGTATGTGTACATATGCATGTATATACATAGAAGTATAGAACATACAAATATCTGTACAATATATATGTGTATATATGTGTGTATATACCATTACATAAATACATACATATACAATATATGTGTGTGTACAGATATATATACATATACACACATATATATGCATATATATATATATATATGCACAGAGAGACATGTAATTTTCACATTTTAAAGTCCCTTTACTGACATCTTTTCATTTGATTATTATGACAACATTTTGAGGTTGGTAGGCTCAAACATAACACACCTTTTTTCTTTCTTTCTTTCTTTCTTTCTTATCGCTTTTTTATTTACAAGACATATGCATGGGTAATTTTCAGCATTGACTCTTGCAAAATCTTCTGTTTCAACTTTTCCCCTCCTTCCCCTGACCCCCTCCCCTATATGGCAGGTAGACCAATACATGTTAAAAATATTAAAGTATATGTTAAATACAATATATATAGCGCATTCTTTATAAGAGAAACAATGGAATTTCACATAGATTAAATGATATACTTATGGTCAGTAAGGGGCAAAATTTATGCTAGACTTCAGGTTTCCTGACTCCTAACTCAGTACTCTTTTCACCATATTATACTTCTCTATGAAATAAAGGGGTCCTTCTTTTAAAAGGAATTTTTCTAAGCAGAAATAAATGGTACCATGGATTAAGGGGTAGAGAATTGTCTTCAGAAACAAAAAAGATATGGATTCAAAGTCCACCTCTGACATATACTGATTTTAGGAGAAAGTCACTTAATCTCTGGGTACTTGAGACAACTCTAAAAATGTGGGCTACAGGGAAGGTGCTAGCCACTTTTGTTAGTGGGGAATATCCTCAGGATATTTGTTATCCTAGTCAATTTAACAAATTTAGCAAATTTGTAATACTAGTGAATTTGAGGGCAGCTAGGTAGTACTATCTTGAATACAAAGCTAGGTCTGGAATCAGGAAGACCTGAGTTTGAATATGACCTCAGACGCTTAGCTGTGTGACCCTGGGCAAATCACTTAACTCTGTTTGCCTCAGTTTCCTCATCTGTATGAACTGGAGAAGGAAATAGTTAACCACTTCAATATCTGCCAAGAAAACCCCAAATGGGATCACAAAAAGTCAGACATGACATAAGAAATGTGAATTTAAGGATCTAGTTCTTTTTATTATAAGAATGCTACTCCATATACACATGGAGGAGATTTGGCCATTACAGAGAGGAAATTCTGGCAGCCCAGACTCCTTTACATCGCCTATTAGTAAACTTCAGAAAAAGACTAGATTCTAGGCCCATCCCTGTCACTAAACTTGTTGTATGACCTTGAGCAAGGCAATTACTTTCTCTGAGTGCCAATTTCCTCCCCTGTAAAATGAGAGGGTTATACTAGATAGTTTCTGAGATTCCTTTCAGCTTTTAACATTCTATGAATCAGTGGTGAAACTACAAATTCCACAAATTTTGCTTTCATATCAATCAAACTGGATGACTAAGGATACAAGTAACTTCCTACATTTAGGTTCCAAAAATCTGATATGCAAGAATAGAAAGGGAAAGATGGAATTTGACAGCAGGTTATATGAACTGGATCTCAGTTTTTGATTGTAAGTTAGATAAACAAATGTGGCTTGAGACTGCATTCATAGAAGAAAGCATATAGGACATTTACTACAGTGCCTGGCAATAAATGCTTATTGCCTGACTGCCACATGAGAGAAGTCCCCATCTTGACTATCTTCTTCTGTGGTCAGAATACATGAGTAAATTGTGTTTAATTCTAGGTGCCATATTTTAGGAGGAATATAGATAGAGATGTGCTGAAGTCTGCTAGAATTCTCAGAAAAATGATGTTTACAGTCTGAGTATTTACCCCTTAGAAATCAGCAAATGCTACAAATTAACACTTGATTTATTGTCTTGTTGATTGTCTAGACATAAGAAAGTGATAGAAAAATATTAAAAGGCAGATTAAACTTAAAAGTGTACCAGGGGACATACCCCCTCCCTCTTCACATCCTTCTCATGCCTGTTGTTAAATATTGACTAGTTGGATGAGACAGTCTATGAGTGCCCTCATAAAATGAGGGCACTAATCCATACATAAGGATCCCTCTGGGCCACATATTGACTTAAGTTTGAAAATGTAATGCTTTCTATACTATTTGTATTTTTTATTAATTTAGTTAAATATTTCTCATTTTTAAAAAAATCTAATTGTGGCTGGGCTGAGGACTTTTGGTATTATAGGCATTATGACACTATGTTTGACACCTCTAAACCTCTGGTTTAGAATTTGTTATATGGACAGAAAAGTTGGAGGATGACTTGAAAATTATTAGTTGAAACATTGAAGGATGTTTTGCTTGAAGATGTGAAGATATAGGAGGAATAACTTGTGCCTTCTAATATCAGAAAAAGTATTACATGGGACAGGCATAAGACTTTTTTGACTCCAGAGATCAAAATCAGTGGCAATGGGAAAAGAACCTGCAAACATCCTATTTTGGCTTAATTTAACAAGAAATATTCTCATCATTGAACTGTCTAAAGGAGAATATGCTGGCTAAGATACTTCCCTTTTACTGGAAGCTGGAGGGCAGTTAAGGGATCACTTGTTTGAATGTTGGAGGAATTGCTGTTTGGATATAATAATTAATAATGATGATGATGATAATAGCAACATCTACATAGTATCTACTATGGAACATTATTTTATTCCTCTGTTCAAATGCAATCAATCCTCAATTTTCATATAAGTAATATTCCTATTAAATAGGATGAAATTAAAAAAATTCAAATGTTGATATATTGAATCAAAGGGATTAGGTTCCATGAACCCAGCAAAAAAAACTGCAATCTTTTATTAGAGATTGCAAAAAATGCACTTTTCTGAATATAATTCTTTAAAACAAAACTTTAATTTGGATAATATTCATTTTTCCTAACACAGGAAACATGAAATAGTCCATAAAATGTAGAAGAGAAGAGAGGAAATTCTGGGGGAAGGGGTGGGGATATCAAAAGTATCTCAAGGTTTAAAAAAAAAAGAAAGGGGGAAGATTCCATCTCTAAGCTTTCTTTCTGTTTGGTGATTCAGCTATTCCCTGAAAAGAAGCATATGGCTTGGGGTTAGTCCCCACTATAATCCTATCTCTGCTCTTCCTGGCCTGGTACTGCTCAAAGAGGAGAAGGGGGAGGGGAAGATGACCATTATCTCATTTGCCTACAAATGTAGCCTCTTTTCCATTTTTTTCAATTCCTTCATCGTGCATTTGAGAAGTTACTTCAGCACTTTCTGGAGCAAATTCACAAACACTTTTACAAATAATCTTCTTTTTGTAGATATAAAATTGCCCATCATCACTTCTCTCTTTTTTTTTTTTCTCTGCTGCTTTAAACTGCCAGAGGAGAAGTGAAAATGTACGTGAATATTGACTTTATTATTTGTAATTATACTGTGCAAATCTTCTTTCATTTGATTCTCATAATAACCATGGAATGTAAGATGCTGTTATCTTCATTTTATAGTTGATGAAACTGAGGAAAACTGTAGTTAAGTCAGTTGTCTAAAGTCATAAAAATAGTGTCTGGGACTATATTGAACTCAGGCCTTTTTAAGTCCAGATTCAGAGTTCTAAGCAATGCACCCACTAGCTGTCCCAGCAAGCAAGGTATTGTGAATGAATAATCTTCATACTTTCATGATTAGAATCTTGAGTCAATAAAAGATTCAGTACTTACCTAAGTAATAATTCACATTTGTATGGCACATAACTATTTGCAAAGCACTTACCTTGCAACAAATCTGTGGAGTGACTAGCAGAAGCATGATTCCCTCACAGATAAAATTGGGGCTCAGATAGGTGAAATGATTTATCCAACACCACATCCTTAGTAAATGTAACATCTGGGATTTAAAGATCTCTTAACTATAAGTCCAGGTACTGTTCAGAGGTATATTTAAGAAGGCAAAAGCATGAAAAGCCCATTTTGGAAAGATTTCCATCTTAAAGAACAAAACAAAAGTCTCTTGGCTTATTTAGATCTCAGTTTAGAAGAATCCAATTTCCAGAGATTCTAGATATGGACTATATAACAATGCAGAGGAGATGCAATATGTAAAAGGGTAGACCTTGAAGGAAGGGAAATGAATTGAGGTTATTATAGGACTAGAATGAAGGGGACAGAAATGAATAGTAGGATAGAGCAAAACCAACATAATCCATCTCAGAATTTAAGAGCCAGAAGGTACTGAGGAGATCAACTAGTGACATAATTAGTCCACAGTTAATGTGAATGGATAAATACAAAAGATCTTATTCTCAAGTCCCTGTGATTTTTTTGGTACTGACTATCTATTGAGTTGCCCTTCCTCTCCCACTCCCAACTTTTCTGGATAAATATAAAAGCACAGAATATAAGAGTTGGAAGAGACTATAAAAATCAACTTAGATTGAGGCAGAGTAATGTGATTCATAGAACCATTGGCTTTGAGGTAATCAACATTATTAAGCTCCTATGATAAACTAGGTGCCTTGTTAAACTCTAAGCTCCCAGGAGTCATAGTATCTGACTTGCACTCCCAACTGTGCTATTCATTTTTTTGTGTGACCTTGAACCAGGCACTGGGTGAGTTTCCTTAAGTGTAAAATTATGGGGTTGGGCTGGCTGATATCTAACATTGTATTCAACTGTAAATCCTATTGTAATGAAGGTGACCCTTGACAGTTCTCCTGTCTGGGGCAAGTCTGGTTCAGTGTTCTGAGAAAAGCAGTGGTTGAGAATTCTGAAGAAAGTATTTGTTGATTCACACATGACAGGAGTTGTGTTTACATACACACACACACATATATGTGAAAGAATGGAGAGTTTATGTTGTTCTTTGTTGCCACTTGTTACTGAGAATTAGAGGAAGAAAAGAGAAAAGAGAAAAAAAACAATTGTTTGCATTATGCTAGTCATTGCTCAGATGTGAAGAAGTAGAACCCTAATAATGGAAGGGAATTGTAGAAGTTTTTTGTCAATATTAAGAAAACACTAAAAGGAAGAACACGATTTCAGCAGAAGGTATCTTCTAAGCCTGGAGCTAGAGGTGATAGATACTACAGTTTCTTTTGAGGGACAAACCCAGTTAAGCAATAATACAACATAGAACATCTTCCTAGATCAACTTGATATATTAAGATACAGAGCCATGTGAAAGGTAATAGCTCAGTATGGAATATATCACCTCATCTTATCAATGGAAGTATTTATTCAATATAAAAATCATGTTCCTCAAGACATTATTGTAGAGTGTTCCTGAGACAGAATAAAGACATTAAAGTTTTACAGAGTTGCCCTAGGCATAAAGATTCCTATGAAGGGTACGTTATTTTTTTGTCTTTTGGCATGCTCCCATTCTCACCATGGACACTACTAGTCCATGCTTTGCTGGGAGAATATGATTCATGTCAATAAGTGTAATATTATGTAAATATTAAGTGTTTGTTTTGCTTTTCCAACTAATATTTTGGTTCATATTAATTGAATATTAATAGCTGATTTATTCATGAAAAGTACAATAATAAGGGCTCATGAGTAAATGGTAAGTAGGACTAGTCACCCACAAGAATTAGTTTTAGAATTCTGAGAATAGTAACATGTTATAGCTGCCTTTCCTCTGAGAAAACCTCAGTTTGTCAGAGTAGAGTCACATAAAGGGAAAATGAGCTAGAGAAAGAAAAAAGGGTTTAGAGTAGAGGGAGGGATGAAGGATACAACATTTGTGGGATGAATTAGTCTAATACTCTAATTTTTAGACAAAGGCAATGAAATTTAAAAATATATAGCAACTTGTCCATGGTCACAAATTAAATTAATGATAAAACCAGGAATTAAATTTAGGCTTCCAAAATTAGGTGTGTTTTTTTTTTCTTCTTCTTTGTAATTTAATCATCATTGAATAAAAATATTTCAACATATGTGCAACAAAATATAGTATACGGAACACTAATCTTTTTATGTAGTTTTTTTTAAGTATATAATAATTCAATAAGGTAGTAACAAAATTTCCCTGTTTGTGTCTCCTTCAGATCTCCTTATAGTTTTTTGTGTATTTTCTTACATTTATTGATAACCTTTTTTTCCTTTTTTTTCTTTAATATTTCCAATTGCTCATTAAATTGTCCCACCCTTAACTCTAATTATTGTTCCACAGAATGGAAACTATGTACTATGCACAGGAGTGTAGATTCCTGATAGGGTTCCTGCTTTCTATGCCTTTCTATGAATGTCAAGAGATGTAGATATGATCCTGTACTAGAATAACCCTGGAATCAATCTGACATTTGTATGGTAGAATGATTATTTGATGCTCCATGAGGGTTGGAAAGAGCTTGAAGAAGAGAAATCCTCTTCTTCTTCAGACTCCTGGCTTCAGCAGAGAACATACACATGGTTCCACATTCTTTCTATTCAGAAAGTTGTCCCTGGATTGAAAAACTGAGAAGAAACTAACAGAAAGAAAATCCAGACCCTCAAGCATTCTACTATTGTTGTGATATGGGAGCCACTTGCCAAGTGGCTGCTGGAGTTCTAACTCACACCTGTAGAATGGATCTTCATGCCAGAGGATGATGATACAAGGAGACTGAGAGGCAGTTACTGTTATCTGACCTCTCCACTGAGAGACACTGTTATCGGACCTCTCTCCTCTTCCCTCTTCCCTCTAATTTATTTCATTCTCAATCCACAAGGAACATTTTTGAAGCCTGCTTTGCAAGCCTGCAAGTGTTATGATTCACAGCTATGGAGGCTTTCAGAGAATTGACCTGTTCGTTCCTTCACTTAGGCTTGGTCCTTAACATGCTATTCCCAGTTTGCCACTTTAGATATTTAGGGGAATTTCCCCTTAGGTGAGATCAAGAATTCTTTTTCTCTTACAGTGAAAATCAAATATCTTTTTTTCCTTATGGGAAAGCTCATTTATTTTGTTTATTATCTAGTATATTCTAATCTATATAACATCACTGGTTTCCTTTTACCACTGGCTTAGATAAATGGGCTTAATCACTACTATGATATGATAATTTTGTATAATTGGGATTGCATGGGAAGAGAATCAAACTTTGAGATATAATAGCTAGGGTGCAGAGCAGATAGAACACTGGGGCTGCATTTGTGAAGACCTGACTTCAAATGTGGCTTGAGATGCATACTAGCTATGTGATCCTGTGTAAATTATCTGTTTGCCTCAATTTCCTCATCTGTAAAATGGAGATAATAATAGTGTCTGACTCTCAAAGTTGTTGTGAGGATCAAATGACATAAAAATTTTAAATGATTTAGCACATTTCCTTGCATCCAGTAAGCATTAAAAAAATGTTAGCTATTATTAACTTGGGGCATTCTTTCTCCCTTAAATTAGGGACAATCAAAAACAAAGCTTAAATCTATTTCCAATACTATATATATATATATATATATATATATATATATATATATATAATTTTTGTCCAAAATGTCTTAGCTTTGTCCAATCCTAGAATTTAGTCTTCAGGTCCCTACTTAGAAGGAATCTAAGTCTTTTATTGAGCAGATTACACAGAGGAAACTAATGGTATTTCTTTAACTCTCCCTTTCAGGAACATATAGGCAAATTCTAATGTACACATAACCTAAATGAGCAACACATACACGTGTGCACGCACATACACACACATAAACTAAACTAGTCTGGCTAGATTCATATTTGAGAAGATTATTCTGAGGCTCCTTTTCTCTAAGAGGAAGAGTTTCTCTGTCAAGCAACAGAAGGGAAAAAATAATAGTTTCTTAGCCTTCAGCAGAAGTGAGGGGGGCAACAGTAAGTGAGCAAATGTATGGATGGCCATTTTGACCATCCCTTTTTGAAATTCAAACTAGAGCCCAATCCCCTAGGGTGCCAGGTGCCCTTGAACACAATCATTCTCTTCATTCATTAGGATTGGCTGCCAGTGATATTGCAAATGCAGTATAAGGGAATTCTCGTAAACACAGACATTGTTCACCAGGCTATATTTCCACTGCCTCGGGATAATGAAAAATCCAGAGTGGTCACAAGGAAACTGTACAATTTTAGAGAAAAATTAAAGGCTTGGGAGGTGGAAGGAAAAACCAGTCAGGTGCAGCTGCAGAGAAAGGCATTCTATACATTTAAGATGTCTACTTCAATTACAAAGCAAAAAGAAGGAGGCTTTGGAGGTGATCCACAGTCTGTGCAGGCTAGGTTTTAAATATAAAGCTAACAGTTCTGGAAGCTTTTAAGGCAAGCAAGGGTCAGGATGGGCCTGCTTCAGAAGGGCTATAAGAAAAGGAGAAGGAGAAAAAGATAGATCAGTTTATCCCCAGTCTTAGAACAAGCTCTGGGGTGACATCTCATTTTCATCAATATGAAAAAAATTAATATGGAATTATCTTTGCTTTCCATAAGGGTATAATATCAACAGGTAAAAATATATAGCAGCAATTTTGGATGGGAATGGAGTGATGGAGCATCTTCTTTGTTGAATAAATCATTCTATGGTGGGGTGAGTGATGGTTAGAGAGACCAGAAATTAAATTTGAATCTAAGGTTGCTGACTTAAGACTGAGGACCAACTACATAATACCTTCAGATTTTCATTTCTTTATCTATAAAAGAAGAATAATAGAAATGGTACTTCCTAGAAATGTGACAGATTAAAGGAGAATGAAACATTCTGTTAGACAGGGAAAATTAAGGAATTTGTTTTGCTTGAGTATGCATATGTTAAAAGGGTTTTCTCAATAATAAAATTCATCTGGAAGAACAAAAGGTCAAGAATTTCAAGGCAAATTAATGAAAAAATGCAAATGAAGGTGGCCTAGCTGTACCAGATCTAAAACTATATTATAAAGCAGTGGTTGTCAAAACCATTTATACTGGCTAAGAAATAGAGTAGTTGATGAGTGGAATAAGTTAGGTTACAAGACACAGTAGTCAATCTAGTGTTTGATAAACCCAAAGAGTCTAGCTTCTGGGATAAGAAATCACTATTTGACAAAAATTGCTAGGAAAATTGGAAAATAGTAAAGTAGAATGATTTATGCATAAAGGGTGAAACTATAAGAAAATTAGAAGAACAAGGGATAGTACTTCTCACATCTGTGGAGGAGGAAATTTATGACCATGGAAGAATTAGAGTACATTATGAATACAAAATGGTCAACTTTGATTACATTAAATTGAAAAGGTTTTGCACAAATAAACAAAAAAAAATACAAATACGATTAAAAGGGAAGTACAAAGCTGGGGGGGAATTTAATAGCCAGTGTTTTTAATAAAGGCTTCATTTCCAAAATATATAAAGAATTGTGTTATCTTGAGAGGAATACAAATTATTTCCCAATTGATAAATGGTCAAAAGATGTGAACAATTTTCAAATGATGAAATTAAAGTCATTTCTACTCATATGAAATAATGTTCTAAATCACCATCACTTAAAGAAATTAAGACAACTCTGAGGTACCATCTCACATCTCTCAGATTGATTTAGATGACAGGAAAAGTTAATGATAAATGGAGGGGATAACTGTGACACTAATAGATTGTTGGTGGAGTTGTGAAATGATCCAACCATTCTGGAGAACAATTTGGAACTATGCCCAAAAGGCTATCACAGTCTGCATACTCTTTGATCCAGTAGTATTGCTAGTAGGTCTATATTCTGAAGAGATCATAAAAAAGAGGAAAGGACCCATATGTGCAAAAATGTTTGTGGCAGCCCTTTTTTAGTGGCAAGAAACTAGAAAGTGAGTGGATGTCTTTCAGTCAGGGAATAGCTGAATAAGTTATTGAATATGAATGTTATGGAATATTATTTTGTTCTGTAACAAACAACCAGCAGAATGATTTCAGAGAGGCCTGGAGAGACTTACATAACCTGATGCCAAGTGAAGTGAGTAGAATCAAGAGATCATTGTACACAGCAACAACAAGATTATGTGATGATCAACTGTGATGGACTTGGTTCTTTTCAACAATGATATGATTCAGGCCTGTTCAATTGACTTGTGATGGCCTTTATTCTGCCATCTTGACTCTGCCTTTAATGAGCTTATATTCTACTGAGTGTTATTCCAGGTAAATGAATAAGCAAATACTGCTAGGTGGAATAACAGAACATTGGTCTTGAAGTTAAAAAGAGTTTAATTCTTCCTGACTCCAGACCCATCACTCTATTTATGGCATAATAAGCACTGGGTCAAGTGACCTAAGCTCAAAGTCAACCCTACCACTGTCAAGATGTCTGTCTGTGGAGAAATCATGTTATTTCCACATTTTAATTTTCTGATATGCAAAGTGAGATTCATAATAACTTTATGATTTAAATCAGAAGGTTACTGGGGAGATCTATTGTTATAATGTGTGAAAACAACTCCTCCCATCCCTCATAAAGTCCTATTTGCTTATCATATATCAGTAGTGTTTGAGTCATTACCGAGTATTGGTGGAGAATGGCCACATTTTCAAAACACTATGGGGGGGTTTGCCAGTATCCTAGATGAGTCTGGTGTCTATATCAACTACCAATAACCATTACAGGCTCACTCATCAAAGACCTTCATCAAGGTAGACAATTAAAAAAATGTTTAATATTTTTTTGATGCAGCAAGCAGGTAGAGTCTTTTGGCCATTAAAACTTACCTGGTTTCCTGAACTAGAACTTTAGAAATCTCTATCCCTCTGAAGTCTTAAGTTATTTCTTCTGGGGGAGAAGAGAATCTAAATATTCTATCCTTCTTCATCCCCCATACCTTCTCTCATCTTGAATATAAGAAAATAGGGATTCTTAACCTTTTTTATGTGTCCAGGACTCCTTTAGAAATCTGGTGAAGACTATGGTCTCCTTCTCAGATTAATGGTTTTTAATGTAACATAATATATGATTACTATGGTAACTAAAATTATATTGAAATACACCAATCAAATTTTTTTAAAATCAAGTTTAAATCATCAACTCAAAGTTGAGAAAGACTGTTATAATTGCTTTCCCTCACAGTTACTAAAGTTTGGAACTTGGCTATTTTCTCTTTTACCGATTTAAAACTGCTATTGATAACCCATGACAAGCTGTGAGGAATGCATTTGATTTCAAAATTTTCAACTATCTGTTTCAAGGAGAGTCATCTTTTAGAAAGGATAGAATATGAAAGGGGACATAAATTCAAGATGTTTTAATATGGATTTTATTTAATAACTCACTTGGATGTGGTTGGGTTTTGGTGGGGGGGGAAGATCATTTCTAGTCTTGAGAGGTACTTTCCTTCTGAGATAATTACCTGGGCCAAAAGCCAATCAGATCAGAGCATTCTCCTGAGCCAATTTCTAAAGTGCAGTATTTTTTTGTCAGATACATCTTTTTATTATGCCTGCCTGTCCAAGTGTGTTGTTCGATTTATAGTATAATACTAACATATTGCGGGCATTTTTTTAAAACCCCAATTATGGAGTCTGTTGGAGTACTTTTCTCCAACATGAGGTAAATCATTAAGCCCATATATGTTACTAGAGTAATGGATTGTAAAGCAGTCCACATATTGGGTATTTTGACATAAGGTCCTTTTACAACCTTTTGATAATAGATCTTTCCAAAAGCCCTTTCGAATGTCACTTTAAAGCTGATAATTTCCATCCTCACCCAATATCATCACGATGGGGTTTGAGGAAATATGAGGAAAATAGCACATTTTTCTTCAATCCTACAAATCCATATTCAATGTTTTAACATTCTACATTCTGTATTTTAACAGTTTCTTTTCTGAGATCCCTTTTAATTCCAATATTTCATGTCTATGAAACTCTTCATTTCTAAGATTGTTGACATATAAAAAAATATTACTTGACTTTTACCTATCTCCTCTTTGAACAAAGGAATAGCCAGGTCCCCTCATCTTAAAAAAAATTAAGTTCTTATTTGCCCTATCATCCCTCTCAAACTATATGGGCCTTTTTATAGTCAAATGTCTATTGGAAGCTGTCTGGTCTTTACTTTCTCTCTTCTCACATATTATTCAATCTTTTATAAACTGGTTTACAACCTAGTCACTCAAGTAAAATGCTTCTCTCCAGTATTATAAATGATATATCAATTAATTATCAAATATAATGACATTTTCTCTATCCTATACTTCTTTAGCTCCATGAAATCTTTGCTACTACCAACTGCCTCTCCTTTTAGACATTCTCCTCTCTAGTTTTCTGTGACATCTCTGCTTTGGTTTTCCTCTTTTCTGTCTGACCATTCCTCAATTTATTTTGCTGGTATATTACCCACATTATACTCACTAATAGGAGGATTGTACTCCAAGCCTCTCTCTCAGGCTCTCTTTCTTTTCTACATATTTTTCCCCTTTAACAACTTACTTAGCTCCCATGGGTTCAATTATCATCTCTATGCAGATATTCCCAGATCTATATATAGTTAGGCTCTGACTTTCTCATGAGTTATAGCCCTGTATCACCAACTGCCCATTAAACCTTTCAAACTGGCATCTCAAATTCAACATGCCCAAAACAAACTTTTTGCTTCCAAAACTCCCGTCTTTTGAAATTTCCCTTTTCTTTTGAGGACACTTCTATCCTAACAATTACTCAACTTCCTTAGCCTGGAGTCATCTTCAATATCTCCTCTCCCTAAACCTTTATAACCAATCCATTGCTTTTTTTTTTTTTTTTTTTTTTTTTGTTAATCCTATCTCTGAGATAATTACAAGATCTAGGAAATAGGAGACACTTAATAAATGCTACTTGACTGACGAATTGCAATATATCTTGATTTTGTTCCCTCTACTTTAACCTGCCATGATCCTCATGATGTACAATGACAATGATGGAATAACACTATAATAACTTTCCCTTTCCCCATCCAATCCCCTTTATTAAAACACTTGATGATCATTGTCACCTAGATGCTGACCTCCTAGCCTTAGCCTTTTCAGAGATGGTTCTGAGCCCTGATTCTCTTTTCCTCTTGGACCCAGTCATTGTGGAAAGAACATTTTCCCTCCCATGGCTACTCAAGCTACTCAGGAGCCTTGCCTTCCTTCCTTCCCCTTACTTTACCTGCCAAATCCCAAGAACCATCTGTTTTTATCCTTCTATGAAATTAATCTCCTACCCAATTAAAATGGGACCATCTTGAAAGCAGAAACTGTCATGGTTTTCTATCTGTATCTCCAGAACTTAGCATAATCTTTAATAAATATCACATATTGAATAAAATCATTCTATGATCCTAGTTCATACCCTTATGACTTCCCACTTGGACTATCACAGACCCCAGTGAATTAAGTCCCCTGCTTCAAATCCCTCCCTCAATACAATCAATTTTTTTACACAGATGCCAAAGTAATATTCCTAAACCACAATTCCTAAACCACAGTGGCTTTCTATGGTCTCTAGGATCAAATACAACCTCCTCTTTTGGGCATTAGTAGATCCAATTGACCTTTTCAGACATAACATACATCATTTCCTTTCACATATTGACCCAGACTTCTTGCTGAAAACAAATTTCTATGTTTTTAGAAATTATGTCTCATACCTAGAATGCACTTCTTCCTCACCTCCACCTCTTAATACCCTTAGTTTTTTAAAATCTTAAATCAGATTCTACTTTCTTTATGTCACTTTTCTTGATCCCGCCAGCTGCAAATTTTTTTGTTATGAAAAAATTATTGTATTTATTTCATATAAATTTCCAAATATAGATATTAAATACTTAAATATAAATTTTATTTTCCCCAACTGAATGTAAGCACCTTGAAGGATGAGAATTCCATTTTTGTCTTAGCATTGGTAGAACCTAATAGTATGCTTGACCCATAAGTACTTAATCAGTCTTTGATTGAGTCAGCACTTAAGATCTCTTTCTCATATCTTAACTCGACTTAATCATTCATTAGGCACTGCCCCAGTCAAAATGAATCTTCATAAAGGCCCTAGCTTAAAAAGAGCAAGATCTCCCATTGTGTCCCACTTTTCCTGATCTTTATCTTGCAATTGAACCCAGATGGTCCCAGGGAAGAAAGGGAGAATGATGACCTTCCACAGAACATCCTCACTTATATTCAACTCACTTGTCGTGGCATCATTTCCCTGATGCCATCACCATCATGTTGTTAGGCCAACCTTGTCATGAACCTTTACAAACTTAGTCAGGCTTGGTCTCTGATGACAGAAGCACAATTGTTTTTTCAGACTAGTTTTCAAAACCTCTACAGTTTCATAGGACCTGCCATATCTTATACTGTATTGGTTTAGTCTTTCAAAATCCTGGAATAATTATATGTCATAATGAGATATCAGAGAAGGTCCTTTATTAGGTCTTTAAACAAACAAACAAAAAAAGCATTCAGGGGCTTTTAATAGAATGTAGTTTGTGACATTGTCAGCAGAAGGCCAATCTGATTGAGAGCATGATTGAAAGAGTCTCTCTTGTTCAGTTAAAGATCTTGATAGCATTAAAACAACTCAAGGGAAATGGGGAGACCTGTTTTTTGTCCCTAACAATTTTTCCTTACTGAGGCACAGAGCAGCAATAGAATTAAGTGAAGATGGTTTAAATCATAAAAGGACATGCAGAGTGAAAATGCCATAAGGTGAGCCTTTACTTACAAAGTCATGAGGACATATGTCACTCTTAAGTCATTTTCAATCATAGACATGGTTGTAGAGAAAGGGATGAAAGGCAAAGAAAGATATTATTAAAATCACATTCTCAGATGCAAGTTTATTCTGATGAATATGAAATCAATTCCCATCTGAGACCATGGTTCTTATCCATTTTGGATAAGATCCATCTTCTTCTATTTCTAGTAGATATACAGATTGAGGAAGTCTCACCTGAAAGTACTGGCTTTCCAGGAAAATACAAGGCAAGACTATTTCAGTGAGGTTTCCCATCATGATCATCATCATATCATCATATATGATCAGTGCATCATAAATTGGAGAGGTAGATAAGACCTTAGAGATCATCTGTTCAATGATTCTTTCTTAACCAACAATGAAATTGAAGTCAAGTAAGATGAAGGAGGACCTATGGTATAATAGAAAGTAGGCTAGATTTAGAGTCAGAGAACCTAAATTTAAATCTTCTCTTCCTTCTTAGTTGTTACATGGCATTTAGCAGGATCATTTCTAGGCCTCAGTTTTCCTATCTGTGAAACTGGGAAGAAATTAGACTAGAAGGTTTCTCAGGTCCCCTTGAGCTCTAAATATAGAATATTTTAACATATAAGGGATCATTCAATCAATAAAAATCATCACTTGTGCTAAAGAAAAACAAACTCAGGAATATACAGGAGCAAAAATGGTACATGTACTAGAAACTACACGGGAAAATTTTCTTAATGAACTAGAGCCTACATGAATTACTTTACTCCATCCATGTACAGAGAAGCATCCTGCTCTCTCAAGCCCTGTAAAATGCTTCCAACAATAACAAGTCTTCAATAAAACTAGGAAGGAATTAGTCAGAATCTACAGTGCTAGAAAAGTCTTATTATACTAGGTTTCATAGCTTTAAATTCTAGATGGACTATAGTATTTAACTTATCAACAAGAATAACTATATCTTAGAAAAATGAATGAACATAGGGGATTGAATATATAATCCCTGAATCTTCTCTGCCTTAGGACTGCAGTTGCCTGTCAGTTGTAAAGGGTATACTTTTTTCCTTAGATAGTATCATATTTTCCTCTAATTATACATCAGGAAAACTTTACCATTCATTTTTAAAAAAGATTTTGAGTTCCAAATTTTTCTCTTTCCCTCTACCCCTCTCTTCTGAAGAACAGTTTTATATAGTTGATACATATACTATCATGTCAAACATATTTTCATATTAATTACAGTTGTGAAAGAAGAAACAGATCAAAAGAAAAAAATGAAAAAAGATAAAGTATAAAAAATATGCTTCTATATGCATTAGGAGTCTGTCAATTCTTTATCTGGTTATAGATAGTATTTTTCTCTGTATATCCTTTATACTTGCCCGGGATCATTATATTGATAAGAAGAGCTGTCATTAATAGTTAATCATCATACAATGTTGCTGATTCTGTGTACAATGTTTTCTTGATTCTGCTCATTTCATTTTATATCAGTTCAAATGAGTCTTCTCAGGTTATTCTGAAATCTTATTGTTCATTATTTCTTTATTCCATTGCTCAATGCATCCATGTGCCATAGCTTGTTTAGAAATTCCCCAAGAGATGGGTATCCCCTCAGTTGCCAATATTTTGACCCACAAAAAGGAATCCACTTCCAATCTCTTTGGCATACAGACTTAGTAGTAGTAGTAGATCAAGGATATGCATAGTTTGGTTGCCCTTTGCTCTACAGAATAGTTGGATCAGTTCACAACTCTCCCAACAGTGTATCAGTGTCTCAACTTTCTGTGGTCAGATTATTTTTTTGCTATATTTTGCTCATCTTCTTTTCCCATTTTTTTGTGGGGGGGGGAAAGGCAGTTTCTTTTTTCTTTCTTTTAAAGTTGAGCTTTTCTCCCAAGGTGGAAGGAGTACTGTCTCAGACTTCTTGTGCCAGTGGCTAGAGGTCATGGGCTGCCAGGTTCTGTACTGATGTGTACATCAGTGTACTGGTGATGTGTAGAATGGTTGTTATGGGAAGTGACTGGCATTGTTGGAAGCTGTAGGGATCTGGCAGTTCATCTAGTGCTGAGCTGCCCGAGTAGTGTGTATGCATAAATAAATATATTTTTTGATTAACTATAACCTGCTTGATGGAGCTAGCTGGATGAAAGGGGAAAAGAAGAGTAAAGTTTTGAAAAAAAGTGCACATTAGGAACAAAAGAACAACTTACAAGGAAAAAATGGACACTCATGAATATAATTTTTCTTACTATTGTATATCTTTTTTGAACTGGAAATTCACTGTTATATTCTTTGAACCTTCCTGATGTTCTGCTGGGCACATGGCAATATTCTGTTTTGTCTTGTTTTATTTGCTTTTCTGTTTTTCCTTTTTTATTCTGTTTTTGTAACAAAATAAGTTTTTTTAAATAAAAATGTTTTTGCACAATCCAAACCAACGCAGGAAAGATAAAAAGGGAAGCATAAAACTGGGGGAAGGGAATTTTATATTCAATGTTTCTGATAAAGACCTCATTTATGAACTGACCCATATTTATAAGAATATGTCATTCTCAATTGAGAAATGATCAAATGATATAACAAAATTTTCAGATGTAGAAATTAAAACCATTTCTAGTCACATAAAAACCATGCTCTAAATCACTATTGATTAGAGAAATGTGAATTAAGACAACTTTGAGGTACCACTTCACACTTCTTATATTGGCTAAGATGACAGGAAAATATAATGATAAATGTTGGAGGGAATGTAGGAAAACTAAGTCACTAATGCATTTTTAGTGGAATTGTGAAATGATACAACCATTCTGTAAAGTATTTTGAAACTATGACCAAAAGGCTATAAAATTTTGCATACCATTGTCATTACTGGGTCTGTATCCCAAAGAGATCATAAAAGAGGGAAAAGGATTCACATGTATAAAAATGTTTGTAGTAGCCCTTTTCATAGTGATGGGTAGTGGAAACTGAGTGGTTGCCCATCAATTGGGAAATGACTAAATGAGTTATGGTATATGAATGCAACAGAATATTATGTTCCTAAAAGAAATGATAAGCAGGCTAATTTCAGAAAAGGCTAGAAAGACATACAAGCTAATGCTGAATGAAGTGACCTAAACCAAAAGAACACTGTATATACTAACAGCAAGATTATGGGATGACCAGTTATGATGGACTTAGCTCTTGTCAACAAGGTGGTGATTCAAGGAAATTCCAAAGGACTTGGATTGGAAAATCCCATCTTCATTCATAGAGAAAACTATGGAGACTGAATGTGGCTCAAATCCTAGTATTTTCACTTTTTTGTTTGTTTGTTTTCTTTTTCTTTTTTCCCCTTTTAGTCTGATTTTTCTTGTACAACATGACACATATGGAAATATATTTAAAAGAATTGTACATAACCTATATCACATGACTTATTCCCTTGGGGAGAGGTTAGAAAAGGAAGGGAGAGAAAAAATTGGAAAAATAAAATACTATTGAATTTTTTAAAAAAGGAATACAAAGGCAGGAGAAAGAACATCTAATAATTTCAATTATGTTAAGTAAAATTTAATTGTCAAAATTAGAAAAGTAAAAATTTTAACTAAAATATGTTTTTAGTTTATACTTAGACATCTTTAGACATCTTATTCTTTTGTATCCTTTCTATGAAAACATAATTCTTTTTAAAAAATTTATTGTTGCTTTTGATAACAATTTTTTATATACCTAGGTATTTTCCCCCTCTCAAAAATATATTGATCAGTGTAGCAATGAGAAATAGAAAAAATAGTTTTGAAACTTTTGGAATAATTTATTTTAAACCATTTTAATATAGAAGAGGCAGTATATTAATAACTTCTGTAACTTGAGGATATACTCTACAGAGGTGTGCATAGTCTTCATAAGAAGAGAGTGAACAAAAACTTACAGAAATTTGCACATATGACAAGAATAGGGAAAATGTGTGGGAAGCACTTCAAAACTCTGTAGGTAAACTTCAATATCCTTTATCTATCTCAGGAACAGTAAGTACAATATTTCACTGACATACCAGACTGTTTCTCCTTTGCTCTCTAAGATTGCTGATCTTCTTTCTTTCCCTATTCTATTTCTGGATAATATTAATTTTCCTCTAGATGGTCCAGTTGGGCTGCTCTTTTTCCAGATTGCAGAAATGCCATTATTTCAACAAAAGCAGAGCTGTTCTAGATCTGTCTTATTAATTGGGCTCTGAAGTAGAACTAAGCTTTTCCCCCAAAACAAACAAACAAAAAACACCCTTAAGTTAGGAATCTGCATAGCTTCTTCTGTTCTGCTCCCTTTAATGGATTTTGAGGGGTTTCTACATCCCAGTCAGTATGTATCAGTTCAGGGAAAAGCAAATGTAAAACTCTGTTCTCTTCTTCTAAGCAAAAGATAGCAGTGAGAATGCTTATGATACTTTCTTCTTCCAAGTATCACACTCTTGAGTTCTCCTGGATTCAGTAAGCGGTGTCTCCAAAGATCAGTCCATAGCTTTTTGAATCATTTGAGCTTGGTTTAACTGTGGCTTAGTTCAACTAATTTACTATTTTAAATTAGGATTAGTTCAATGATATGATTCATCTCTATCTTATGGTGAAAAACAAAATCCAATTTGTTCAATATATACCATAACTTAAAAATCTGTATTTGTTCTATGAATATCAAACACTTGTAGGAATCAGTTTCTCAGCATTCAATGTCCTCATGTAGGTCATATGTAAATTAGAAGTTGGGAAAATAGGACACTTCTGCCAACTTCAATAGGAGTAAATGAATTTTTCTCTGTACAGATATTTTTGTTGTTGTTTATGCCATGATTACTCCTATTTCTGCTCCTTTCTAATAACTAGTTTCCTTTATTTTGCCTCAACAGGAAATCAAATTAAAAATAAAATGTAAAATTAAAAAAAATTGTTCAAATGACAGAAGTCAAATAGATGTCTAATTTGTAGTTTCTTGTTCCGGAAAAGAATAATTAGAAGTGAGTGAGTAATAAAGAGAGGTATTTTATAATGAAGTCAAGGGAAGGAAATAGTGTGTCTGAGCCCTAAAGTCAATGTGGTAGAGAAAAAAATATCTGGACCATGGAGTCAGTAAAGAACAGTAGTGGAAATCCTTTGAAATAGTCTGTATAACTATGAGCAAGTTATTTTTTTTTAAATTTCTCCAAGATTTTCTCTTCTGTAAAATAAAAATAATAATGCTATAATGTCTACTCTACAGGGTTGTTGAGGATCAAATGATATAATGTGTATAAAACTTTTCAGAACTGAAAGTCTATATAAATGTCAGCTATTATTATTGTTAATTCATGCATTCTTCCTTGATTCATACTTGATTTTAGTCTAGAAGTTGAGACAAACTAGCACATGTGTGGCTTTTGACAAGTTTCCTAGTACCTATCAATTGTTTGCTGTACACTACTGCCTTAAAGAAAGCACCACGTAAAGCTGAAAAGGAATAGGGG
Organism: Sarcophilus harrisii; assembly: GCF_902635505.1. Lineage (NCBI taxonomy): Eukaryota > Metazoa > Chordata > Mammalia > Dasyuromorphia > Dasyuridae > Sarcophilus > Sarcophilus harrisii. Next base: position 60,645,905 of record NC_045427.1, on the reverse strand, counting down.
AAATGTGTGGCTATGTAGTCTTAAAATGGCGTATTTAGAAAAATAGATCTTAGACCCAATGTGGCCTTGTCTAGTGGATAGAATTTATTGCTGTGGATTAGGTTTTGCTCCTATTCAGGGAAGGTAAACTTTTAGTAGAATTGTGGTATAGTAGAAAGAACAGAAGCTTTGAGGTTAAAAAGAAAAAAAAATAAAGCAAAAGTAAATTTAGATTTTAATACTGGTTCCATTATTTATTTACTGTTTGACCTTGAACAAATCCCTTCCCTATTCTGGATTTCATTTTATCAGATGAAAAATGAGACTCCTGTACTAGATAATCTTTGAAGTCACTTCCTATTCTACTGTCGAAGTATCTCTTTCTAATTCTGATATTCAATGTTTTAATATTCTTTTCACCTATGTATTCTATATGAAATGTTCTAACACTATATTTCATTTTAGCTTTTTCTTTGCACACAGGTTTTTGTTAAATAAAGCAGGTAATGGAATGTATTTTGTTTAATGAATAAACATAAGAGGTCCTTTATTGTAGAAATTATATTCATGAGAGAGTATGATCAGCTCTATGGGTTAATTCCTTTAAATTTAGAATTAATAATCACCAAAGAATTTATCTTTTTCTTACATTGCAAAAAGTAATTTTGTACAAATTTCAGGAAAATGAGAAGATATGTATGAATATCAAGTTCTCCACCTCTACAACTGTCTCAATGACTTTTTTTTTTCTTCACTGGAGTATGACAGCCTAGATGAACTGAATTCCTAGAATGAGATGAGGTGGGGGATAAGGTGATTTTTGATGGTCACCATTTTCTTCATATGATCTTGAGATAATTTTATACATATGTATTATTGTTACAATACATTCATCATAGATGTTATTATTTATTATTCATCATAGATGTTATTATTCATCATAGATAAATAACCAGTCTTGGAGTCCAATAACATTTATTTTATATAATTCAAAAATAAGTTTTGTGGAGTTTTTTTATTAGCATCTTCAATTTCTAGTTTTGTTGTTGTTGTTGTTTAGTTATTGCCAACTCTTTGTGAACCCATCTGGAGTTTTCTTGGCAAAGATACTGGAGTAGTTTATTATTTCCTTCTCCAACTCATTTAACAGATGAGGAAATGGAAGCAAACAGGCTTCCATGACTTACCCACCATCATATAGCTAGTAAGTATCTGAGGCCAGATTTTAAGTTGGTTCTTCCTGACTCTAGCTCTGGCACTCTATATTGTAACATTTTACTGCTTTGTTAATTTTTCCTATTTCTTTTGTCAGTTGAGAATTAGTCTCATTTGTTTCTAAAAGTTCACTTTTTTTTTTTGTCCTCTCCCATATCTGCTTTTCTCTCTCATCATCTTCACATAAAGCTGAGAAATTTCAAAGTATTATACTAGCTGTGTTTTCCATGATAATCATCTTAAATTCTTCCATCATTCCTGCAATACCTGAGCTGTGCATTTACTTGCCCATCTCTCATCACCATAATTTTCTTTAATCAAAGCTTTTGATTCATCTAAATACTCCATTTTCTTTCACTGCTTGTTTTAAGGGACAATTTTAGTTCCAACTGTTTACTAATTGATAATCAATTTTTAGCTACAACAAACTTTTTGCTGGTATTTATACCTGTTTCCTTAAATTTTGATTCCTTTAGTTAAATTATTCAGATATAACTTTCTATGATAGCATGATTTTAACTGGGGATAAAACTTACATAGTCCATCCTAGAAGCCTTGGTAGAGTTTTCTTATATAAAACATAGGTTTAAATAAGACATGTAGGCATAATCACTTACTTGCTTAAGGAAAAAGTCCATGAGTGCCTGGAATTTGATTAGTGTCTCTCCAACAGGTTCTTTATGGAGTCTTTCTTCCAGAATTCATTAGAGGACAACATTTCCTGTGAATAACCTGAATTTTTCTTGGACTCATTTTCAGGAAACTTTTGCTGTTTTCCTCTCCAAAAGCTGAGGATTTAGAATGTTCTGGATCAGCACCTTAGGTTTCTAATCATGTAGCCTCAATTTTAAAAATGAATTGAAAGTTGACCTTTTTTTTTTTTTTTTACTCTCCTTATAGGAGTTCATGATTTTCTATTGTGATTGTAACTGTCTGAAAGACATGTCTAATTTGAACAGCATTTGGACACTGGCAGAAAATTCATAGTGCAAGAACAATCAACTGGAATGATTTGTAAATATTTATTCTTCTGGCCAAGTCCTTTTGGCTGAGCCATCTGAATTGACTCTGGGGAATTTCCAGACACAAGGAAATATTGGTTATTTTACACTGCACTCGCTCAGTTTCTCTGACTTGTTATCTTTTGTATGAATAGAACATTGATAAATCTCCTACAGAGGGAAAGTCATTGAGGGAAATATCAACATTGCTGTTTCAAGGGATGTATTTTTTTCTCTTTCACTGACAAACAGAGGGACATGCCATATTGGTCTCAATAGAGGCCACAGAATTCCTCTGATTCTTTGGAGAATTATATCCTATGATTTCAGAAAGGCCTGGAGAGACTTACACGAACTGATGCTGAGTGAAATGAGCAGGACCAGGAGATCATTATATACTTCAACAACAATACTAGATGATGACCAGTTCTGATGGATCAGGCCATCCTCAGCAACGAGATCAACCAAATCATTTCTAATGGAGCAGTAAGGAACTGAACTAGCTATACCCAGAAAAAGAACTCTGGGAGATGACTAAAAACCATTACATTGAATTCCCAATCCCTATATTTATGCACACCTGCATTTTTGACTTCCTTCACAAGCTAATTGTACAATAATTCAGAGTCTGATTCTTTTTGTACAGCAAAATAATGTTTTGGTCATGTATACTTATTGTGTATCTAAGTTATATTTTAATATATTTAACATCTACTGGTCATCCTGCCATTTAGGGGAGGGGGTGGGGGGGTAAAAGGTGAAAAATTGGAACAAGAGGTTTGGCAATTGTTAATGCTGTAAAGTTACCCATGTATATATCTTGTAAATAAAAGGCTATTAAATAAAAAAAAAGAGAGAATTATATCCTAAAGTGATATTCATAATAAAATAATGATAATGAAAGAGATACATTTTAATTCAATTAAATTCAACAAATAGTTATGACATTTCCATGGACAAGGCCAAAATATAACCAAGCTGAAAGGAACGTGACTTGGGAATCAGTGTTGGATCCAAGTCTCACCTCTGATCCCTCTGGACCAGGTGACATTAATCAAACAAGTCACTTTTCCTCTCAGGGCCCCAGACAATTCTAAATGGACAGAATAATGGCTCATTGTTATTTGTAAAGATAATTTCCTTAGAGGGATGATCTTATAATAATGAAATCCCAGGCTCAGTCCAAATATATCAGACATTGAGCTAGGCATTGGAGATACAAGGACAAAAGTAAAATAGCACATTCAAAACGCTAACATTGTACTGTGGACTGAAGATATGCAACATTAATAAATATAACATGAGCAAAGAAATGAAATTTTGAAAATGATATTTGAATAGTAATAATGTGCTATGGCGGCTGATATAAAGGTCTACACAGCATACAAAAAGCCTCATGTAGAAAGTGGATAAAGATGAATTCAATTCATTTAATGAATATATAGTAAGTACATAATGTCCCATGCACTCTACATTCTACTAAGAGGAAAAGATGTAAGCAACAACATGTCTAAAACACAACTAAATTTTAGAATGTGCAGTGGAAATGAATCATTTATTTTGAGGAAAGCATTAAAATGAGTGGAGAAATCAGCAAAGATTTCTCCCAAGCACATGTGGCACTTGAACTAAGTCCTAAAGTCTCCTACCAGTTTCAAGCATTGAAAGTAAAAAGGCACAACATTTCAGACCTGTAAGACAATTTGTACAAAGATCTGCAAGTGAGAGACATGGTGAACAAGCTAGTTTGCCTTGAATGTGAAAGAAAAAGTAATATACGAATAGTCTAAAGAGGTATGAACCAAGTTAGGAATAGCACTGAATTAAAATTGTGCTATTTATTTGCTTTTCCAGTAACAATAATATAAGAAGAAGAGTAAAATGTAAGAAAAAAGGAAAAGGAAGAAGGGACAAAGTCCTGTAGGGCATTTAATCCCAGGTAGAAATTTTATAGTTTATTCTTCAGGTATGGAAGAGAAATTTTTCTATATTTTTTCAGTTAAGGAGATAACAAGGTCTGATCTGCTCTTTAGGAAAAATCCTTGACAGTTTAATGGAGGATGGATAATAATAGGGAGAGACTTGAGGTGGAAAGACCAAGCAGAAGGTGGCTTCAAGAATCCAAACAGGGGGAATCCAGGCAGGGACTTTCTTTTTGACTCAGTTTTGCAGACATAGTGGCCCCTAAGGAGACATGATTTGGTCAATAAATATAGGAAAAGGGAAAACATTGTCAATTTTCTGAATTTCCTGTCTCTCCAACACTGGAGCTGCTAAGAGACTATCCTGAGTTGTTGAGAGAAGTTAAAGGAATTAAAATTTCCTTTCTGGTGAAGATGCTGCAGTTCTATTTTTCCAAATTGTTTATAAATATCTTTTCATTGATATCCTTACAGAGATTCAAATACTTCAGGACACAGAAAGTGAGCAGAGTGTAAAGCTTCATTTTGTCCAACTAATATTGCTGAACTGATACACAATATATTTTCACTATTCTCTATCTCTATTAGCCCAATTTTTTTCATAAATAAAATGTGAGAAATAGTTCTTTTTCTACATATTTTACAGGGTTGTTTTAAGTGAGAAAAATCTGAAAATTTCTCTAGAATTGAGAGCTATTCTTATTCTTATTTTCAATTGTCTCATCAAATGCCATTTCATCTGCCTTCCTTATCTTTAAGGTTGTCTTATCAAATCATATCCATTAAATGCTACCTACTCTATGAAAAAGGGTAGCTAGGTGGCACAGTGGGTAAAGTTCTGGACCTGGAGTCTTACTTTATTCAAATCTTGCCCTAGATACTTTACCAGAGGTGTGACCCTGGGTAAGTCACTTAACCTTGTTTGCTTTAATTGCTCTCTGTCATATGATTTAAAGAAGGAAATGGCAAACTACTCTAGTTTTTCTGCCAAGAAAATTCCAAATGGGGTCGGGAAGAATCAACATGACTGAAATGACTGTATAACAATATTTTATGAAAACTTCCCTGTCCCTTCTAGGCCAAGACAGGTACAGTGAAAAGAAATTGTCTCTGAAGTTAGAGGATGTGGGTTCAAATTCTGTCTCTGATACTGTTTGATTTTATGCAAGTTATTTTATTTCAGTTTCTTCATCATTAAAATGAGGGATTTGGACCACATGGTCCCTGATCTGCCTTCAAGTTCTAGATTTAAATCTATTGTTTTATGATTTATCTAACATCTTTATGACTTTTAAAAATTTACCTTATATTCTTATTATGTGTATCCTTGTCTTAAACTCCCATTAGATTGTAATTTTTCTGAAAGTAGAGATTATGCCTTATATAGCTTGGTATTCCTGGCAATCCTGATCATAGCATATTGAAGTGTAGCATAAGAAAAGCAAAACTTTGTCTTGTTATTAATTTAAATTCTTACTTCTCCAATTATTATCTGTGTGACAATGAATAAATCACTGAAATTATCTGAATCTGTTTCCTTGTTTCTGAAATACTTCATATCACATATGTATTCTGAAATACAGATCACATCTCTATTCAATTTTGTACCTCACTCTTAAAAAACATAGTGGAAAACCAGGGACGATCCAGATGAAGATTACTAAAGGATTAGTGGACTCAAGATTATATCATTCAAATATTAAAGAAACTGGAATGGATTTGTTTGGGAGGGAGAGGGATACTTTTTTTGGAGTTGTAACAGAGGCTGATTGACCACTGATTGAATATGTTATGGGGGCATACATTTCAGAAATAAACTATAAATATGGCTACAAAGGCATCTTCTGACAAATTTCTATAATTTTATAAAAAGATGTTTTCAACTGAGGAGGAAAAAAAAAATTTGGTATAAGGAATATAGGGAACAAACATTCTTTGCATGTGTACTGTCTTCCAGGTACTGAACTAATTCTTTTACAAATATTATCTCATTTGATCCTCCAAAGTCAATAAAGTAGATACTATTATCATCCTCATTTTATAGTTGAGGAAGCTGAGACACATATAAGTTAAATGATTTCTCATATGTCATATAGCTAGTGAATATCTAAGGCTAGATTTGGTTTTAAGTCTTCTTGAATTTAGGTCTGATGGTCCCTCTGCCCACTGTCCCACCTAGTTGCTTAGCTAAGATAGCATAATATCTATCTTCAGATACTTTAAAAGACTGATATAAATGAGAGATTTGTTTTTTTGCCCTAAGAAGAAGAACAAGGGACTGGAAATTGCAGATGGGCATATTTTGGCTTTTGAAAAAGAAAGTGTGATAAAAGTTATTGCTATCCCTAAATGAGTGGGCTGTCTTAGAAGAGAGTGGCTTTCCCATCCCAGGGATCTATGAGCTCAGAATAGTTAACCACTTGCTGAGGATGTTAGAAATGAGGTGGTTTTTTTTTTTTTAATCAAATGTGGATTGGACTAGATGACTTCTAGGAGACCTTCTTACTATGAGATTTCAGTGAGTCTTTGAAGATAAGAGATGATCCATTCGCTCCCTTTCTTGGAGAATTCTTATAGGAAAGGGGTGATTAAACCTTAAAATGGTGAAGGCAAGTGTGATAATTATTAGATTAGACATTCAATTGATGCTTAGACTTCATTTGATATATAACCTCATCTCTTTGGGCAGGACCACAATCAGTGCTATTCATCCATGCCTTCCAATGAAGCGGGATCATTGTCTCTTTCTATACATCTTTCCAAGATCTGCCAAGCTGCTAAATAACTCCTCTGGTTCTTTGAACACTTGGTGAATATCTGCTCATTAATCAATTGATTAACTACTCACCAACTTAGGAACAAATTATCCATCTATCCCTTCCTACCTTTAGCATTCTAATTTTATTTCTAAAGCTCTCAATATTGAAACAAGATCATAGGCTATTAAGATCCCATCTACTTCAAGAAGAGATAACATTTCCTTCTCATACAATCTTGCTGATCTGATACAGTCAAGGAAAATACAAACATAGTTTATTCTAATCCATTGTATCAACTGCCACCAATCCTTGATTAAGTAACTATGATACCAGCTATAATATATACGTATACACACAATTATATATGTATAAATATATAAACACAATTATATAATTATAAATATATTATAATAAAATATATGCATACATGTATGCATATCACATATACATATATGTATGCAACTTTATAAATATCTATATATTTACTCATGCTTTTCCAGATACCTCTTTCCTCCCAAAGAAACCTTTTTCCTAAATGATAAAGTACTTGTTTTTAATTAAAAAATTGGAAGGAAAGGCGTTTGATGATTTTAAATATTATTAGTAATATCTCTCAGAACCAAGTAAAGTGTAGAAAGTTGACCCTGAAGCTAGGATGATTTGATCAGTTTCCATCTCTGTCATGTGCTGATTTCTTGATCCTTGGAATGTCACTTATTTCTCAGTGTTCTAGGTCTGTGAATTATAGCAAAGATGTCAAACTACATTGACAGAAGATACTTCTCTAGACTTTCCTGTAACACAAGCCTAATACCATTAAAAATAAGTTACTTTTCTGTACCTCAATGAGTTGTTCACCAAAGTTGAACATCTTAGTGGCTCAAAATAGTTTGCATGTTTGAGTAGGAATTAAGAAAATCTAACCAAACCCTGTCTCAGAAACTAACTAGTGCTGTGATCTTGGGCAAGTCAGTTAATATATTTTAGCCTAACTTTTCTTATCTATAAAACAGGTATATGGCTTGCCGCTACTTCACAGTCTTGAAGATCAAATGAGACAACATATTTAAATATTTGTAAGTTTTAAAGCACAATATTGATTCTAGGTGTCATCATTTTTTTTTTAACAATAATTACAGTTATACTTTCCACATTTCAGAAATTAGGAGTGATCTGTCCCCATGATCTGGAAAATCCATATAAAATATTTTAGCCTTCCCTTCATACCATAAAAGAAGTCTGATTTTTTTTCTTTTATGAGATGTTTGCAGTATGTTATTGTAAATTACTATGCATATATTTTATGTATTTCTGAGTTTTTAAACGTTTTCTGTGCTATCAGCTAGTCTTTATGTGTTACCCCTACATAGCTGCCAAAATACTTTCTTTTTTAAGTGCTGAACTGACCATATTATTCCCTTGTTTAATCAATCCTACGTAATTTTTTTTTCCTTCTCTAGATTATCTATGTGTATGTGTGCTTGTATGGGTATGTCTGCATATATATATATATATATATATATATATACATGGATACACACATATAAACAAATACATACATATATATATATATCTATATATGTTTGTATATATGTGCACAAACACATACACATATATGTGTATATATAAAGGTATATATATACATATATATGTAAAAATCTGTTTCTATGCGTGCATTTAGCTTATCTTTTAAGTCTTTCATAACTTGGCCACAACTCATCTTTCTAGTGTCATTATAGATTATTTATCTTTCTGTACTCTAAGATCCAGCCAATCAGCTCTCTTTTGCTTTTACTTGGTCTTCCCTCGACCATCTGTACTCCCACCCCATGTGCACTGGTCATCTCCTATGTATAGAATCCACTCTCTCCTTACCTAAATCTATCAAAATCTATTTCTTTCTTCAAGCTAAAGTTCAATCAATAATCTTCTACACAAAACCTTCTGTTGGTACTCATCCTCAAATTTGGTCTCTGATATTTACTATGTCATGTTGGGTAAACTCACTAAACCTTTGTCTGCCTCAGTTTCCTCAACTATAAAATGGAGATAATAATAATAGCACCTTCATCCCAGAGTTATTGTGATGAACAAAGGAGGTAATATTTATAAAGCACTTAGCACAGGACCAAATCAATACAGAGATGATGAACTCTTCAGAAGGCTCCTTTGTAAGATTATAAATTTTAGAGAGGGTGCTGACATATAAATAGAGGTAGTTTCATTTTCTAAAAATTCTGATTGAGGTCACATATCCAGCCAGTGTCAAATGTGAAATATTAAAAATGTATGATTCACATACATTACCATTTTACCTTTGCTTAAAGATCTATAATGAAGAAAAACATACTAACTTCCAAGGTAGCCCATATCACTTTTGGAAAGCCTTAATTATTAGAAAATTGCTTCTAAAATTAAGTCTAAATTTTCTTATTTATCACTTTAATTCATTTCTGTGTGGATATAGTAAAGCATTTAGGTGGCTCAAAGGAAAGAGTGCTGGCCTAGAATCAGGAAGACCTGAATTGAAATCCAGCCTCAGATACATACTAGCTGTGATACTGGGCAAGTCACTTAACCTTGTTTGCCTCAGTTTTCTCATCTGTAAAATAAATTGGAGAAGGAAAAGGCAAAGAACTGCAGTATCTTTGCCAAATAAACCCAAATGGGGTCACAAAGGTTAGCACAGCTAGAAAGTATGAATACCAATCATAATGAGTGTAGCAAATATTGATTTCAATCAGAAATTGGGGTCAAGGGAAGTTAAAATAATGTGTCTTCCAAAGGATAGCCCTTTAAATGCTTGAAAACAGTTATCATTTTTCACTTATGCCCTTCCTTTCTTCCCCATACTAAACACCTTCAGATCTTTCAAATATTCTGAGCATAGTATGATTTAAAGATCCTTTTCTTTCTGGTTGTTTTCTTCTGATTGCTCTCCAGCTTACCAATGTTTGTTGTAAAATGTGGTACTCTCAGGATATATCTAATGCTATAATATCATCTGCTGGACCAGTAAGCATAAAGAATATCACATTTTTAATCCCATATTCATGAATTACTAAAATGTTTAAAGGCAAATTAGTACTAATATTAGTGAAAAAAAATGTTTACTAGTCTGTTCAAAAATATTAGTGGTTGACTACATGTAGTGCTGGAGAAGCTGTGAGATACATTGAATAGAGTTTCAAGCATGGAGTCAGAAAAACTCATCTTCCTGAGTTCAAATAGGGCTTCAGGCACCTAATAGCTATGTGATCCTGGGTAAATTACTTAACTCTGTTTCCCTCAGTTCCCTCATCTGTAAAATGAGCTGGAGAAGGAAATGGCAGACCACTCCAGTATTTTTGCTAAGAAAACCTTACATGAAATCCCTGGTTTATAAGCATTAAACTAGGAGTAGAATTATGATAATCTGTGTAAAGAAGACAAAATAATACATTAGCAGAATTGGAGAGGAAATCAGAGAAATAATTAATATTTTGTGTAACAATAATCACTAAATATCTGCTCAGGAATTCCCTCTTCTACATCTTTTACAATCTCATCTACATTGAAAACGTCAAGTTATTTGGAAATACCCTCTTTTCCAGAACTAAGAGTCAGCAAGTAGTTCTGAGTTTAGCAGGACAACAATTCTTTGTGCTCACCCTCTGGATGATCTCAGCCCCAGCAAAGTACTAACATTTTTTCACACCTGCATCAGATGGTCTCTGAGTTCAGACAAATACTTATGTACCCATGTATCAGTCATTAAGCTCTGCTGTAAATCAAACTTATCTCATAGTTGCTATTACTCTTCATTGGCAGGACTACAGATCACAATCATCATAGGTATAAGTTTTGGGATCTCTCCACACTGCTTTGAATCCTTTCCGTTAGGAATGGGACTCTGGCAACTGTCCTTGCTTACAAGCTTTGTTCCTCATTTTGAAATTAAACTTCTGCTTGATTCTTAACTTTTCCTGTTTCTAGTCTGCTTTGTTTGGTTCTAGACACCCACAGGATAGAGATTGGTTGATAAGATATGTCTGGAGATGTGAAATTCACTATTTCTTTATTCCTTCCATTTATGGACAGCTCCAGTTTTATTTTATTTTATTTTTCCTTATGAGAACTTAGAAATAGACTATTATAATCTGTAATTCCACTTCCAACTCCATTGTATCCCCTGGAACTAATAGAAAAAAAATCTAATTATTTCCATACATGAGGGTGTTTTTATTATTTGAGAACCATAATCAAGCAATTCCTATGTCTTTCCTTTCTCTAGGAAAACATCTTTGAAGTCTTCAATCAATTCTTATATTGCATAGGTTCCATTCCTTATACCATTTTGGTCACCCTCATCAAAATATTATCTACCATATTAAGGTATCTCTTAAATTGTGGTACTCATAATAGAACAGAACACTCCAGATATGGAAGAAAATGGCATCTATCAGTCTATCTGGATTAAGACAAAACTTTAAGAAACAAATCCCAAATATAAATGATATAAAAATAATCATAGAATCATTGACTTGTAGAATTAGAACTGGGAGGGAATTTAGAGTTAATCTATAATAATATCCTCATCTTACAAATAATATAATTTATTAAGAAATTAGCTTTATATACTTGTCTTCATGATAATGCTAAGATCTTATTCATATCCTTTTTAACATTTCATCAATAGCTTGAAAGAAAAATAGATTAAGTAAATGATTGTGTCAAAGAAGCATCAAATATTAATGTGAGCAAATCCTGAAACAGAGTGGGGGAAGCATTTTCAAAGATATTTGGATGAAGATCAATGGAGGCAGAAATAGACATGATATTTTAATTGGGATTTACTGTAGACCACCTGGACAGAAAGAGAAAGTAGATAAGGATATCAGGAAATAGATTAAAAACTTGGCATAGAGGCACCATCTGGTAGTAAGGAAAGACTTAAATTTTCTATATATCTGTTGATTCTCTCTTCTGGTTCTTTTTCCCCCTCTCTCTACTTCTCTCTGTCTTTCTGTCATCTCTGATTGTGTCTCTTTTTCATACACATAGATGTACACACATATGTATGTGTGTAAATATGTATGTATATCCATACAAACTCATACCAGCATAGCATAATAGTTAATTTAATTCAATTTAATTCAATTCCTGCCAACAGGGAATAACTGGTTATTGAGTAGGAATTATAGCATCATTGGAGAGAAAATTTTTTCATTGAGAAAAAAAAGTAAACGTAGTTTCATATGGACTCTATATTTTGTCAAAATAGATTTAAAAGAAGTGGCCTCACATTTAGCAAGGGAAGTCAGCCCCAATGGAAAGCTCTCAAGACTGATATTTGGAAGAAAAAGTTTTGTTTATTTGTCTGTTTAGTTAAACTGGAGAATTAAGGAGAATTAAAGAAGGGGTAGGACTATTATTTTGATGTTCTATGATAAGGTGATAGTGATCGGTTCACCATTTATTTTGATTCTTTTTTTCTCTGCCAAAGTTGTTTATATTTTTAACCATAAAAGACTAGAAAAAAGAATCTAATAGGGAGTTGATATTCAAAATAGTAAAAAATAAAAAAATGCCCTAACCCTTGATGAGTACAAATAGCCAGATCTAAATGATCTTCACTCTTACCAGGGTAAATATGATTTGATTTGATTAGCAACTGTCATGATTCCTGAAAGATTGAGGGGAATGAAAGAGGTACTTCATGAGTACAGAATGTCCTAATTTAAAAAAAAAAATTAAGGAACAAAATCAAGTCAGCAAATAAAGGCCAGTGATTCTCATTCATTTATTAAACAAAATCCTAGACTGCACTGTTAAAAGGTGGCTGAAAATCTAGAAGAGGAAGTATTAATTATAAAGAGCCAAAATATCTTCAAACAGGAGAGGCTATGTCCTAGTAAGTGCATTTCTTTTTTTTAACCAACCCGCTAAATTAAAAAAAAATCACGATCACAATTTATCTAGATTTTTTTCCAAAGCATTTTTGCAATGTTTCTTATGGAAATCTTGGGGAAATTTCAATCAGACAATAATGAAGTTCAGTAAATTTTGATCTAGTTAAGTGATCTAGGCCCTGAAAATAATCACTAATGGTTCAGTATCTACTTAGAACTAGGTTCCTAGTACAACATCCCAGAAATCTGTGCTTAGTTCCATTTGTTTGATTTTTTTTTATATTGACAAGATAAAACTGTTGATCACAGGTTAGTACACAGCTAGGAGGAATATCTTACTATATAAGCTGGTTAAACAAGGATCCAAAAAAAACATTCTGATAAAATAGAATGTGGAGCTGAATAGAATAAGAGAAAACTGAAATAAAGATGAAGTATAGTTCACATTTAGAAAAATTAAGTCTAACAGAGAGAAATACAAAATCTTATAATTTTGTTTGAAAGTGTTTAATGTGCAAGAAAGCAGAGGACAAAGAGAAAAAGGGGAAATGGGTAAGACATGTAGATTATTTAGGTAAACACAGGTTTTATAACAATAATTTAGAACCAGGCCATTGTTGTGAGGAATGACAAGATATTTATCTTTAAAGAGTCTGGATTTAGTGATTCATGTAGATATCATAAAGAAATCATTGTAATTTTGAACAACATAAGACGCAGCTAAAAAAAAAAGAACAAAACAAAACAATAAGTATTTCCTGAATACCTACTAATAAATGACCCATGATCAGAATTAAACATCAGAAACTTGCTATCTTTCATAGAACTAAACATAACAAATCCTCATGGCATAAAAACAAATTTGAAAATATTGGAGAATTCAGTGAATATACTACCTTGGAATTAGATTATCACAGATTGAACCATTGTCCACAATCACCCAGACAACATTGATCCATAAAACCATAGAAACAGTGTTTTTAATAGATGTAATAATACCAAATTTCATTATGTCTGAGCTAATTGAAATGAAAAATTTTCAAAATACAGTGATCAGGTAGAGGTCAAGGTCATATGGGAGCAGCATGAGGTACATGACATTATAATATTCTGTCTATTTCCAGAATAGTACCAAGGCTGTTTTTAGGGAGACTGCAGAAAATGAATCTAAATTGTAATGCTTTTATTCAACTATAACAGATGTCTATTTGATTCACCTGGCCAGTAATCAATGGAACATTAAATTAGGAATAGCAGGATAATGAAAAAATAACATGATAGATAAAGCTGTGAGCCAAAAAGCAGGAAGGCCTGAATTCAAATCCAACTTTACTTACATGTGATCCCAAGCAAATCATTTAACCTCTGACTTTCTCAGTTTCTTAAACTATAAAATGGTAATAATACTAATACCTATCTGGCAGAGTTGTGGTAAGGATTACATAAAACAAAATTTGTAAAGCACTAAGCATTATTCCTGAAACATGTGCTTAATAAATGATTGTCCTTGTATATTTGTTAACCCAACATAAAAGAAAAGAAAATGAGATGCTAATAATGATAAAAAAAAGAACAGCTATTTCTAGATTGCGTCAATATTTCCAAAGAATTTTCTTCAGGATATTTTGTATAGTAGGTAACAAATATCTCAACCAATAAACGTTTAAGATGAGAAGGGTGTCAAGAAATAGCAAAAAAAGAAAAAAAATAGCCACTGACCTGAGATTTATATTCTAATGAGGTAAGGAAACAGGTACATAAAAGATCATTGTTTTGTCTTTCATTTTCAAAAAGGACCAGTAGCATCATGGGGTGATACGTGATTATGGATGAATTAAATATAAGTGAGGCAGAGTTGCACAATGTCAGTCCCATTCTTTCTTCCAGAGCCTTCAAAGTTCAATGGCAGGAAAGACAAAAGTCCAAATGACTGGCTATAACTAAGGATGGAGTGGATGACCACTAAGGTGGAGTGGAGAGGTCTTTCATGTCTAGCCAAGCTCTAAGCACTCTGAAATCCCTGCTTCAGCTTCTTTCATGACTGTTAGAACAAATTGTTCTCATTTACCTACACTGATGGAGAAATATTCACATAATTGGGGTAGATTTCTCTTTAACTTATCTGGGGATTTGAGACCTGTTGATTCTCCTCAACCTGGTTTAACCTATCTGCCAAGATGATTTACCAATGTGGCAGCTATTCATAGTAGAGGTTCTAGGGATCACAGGTAAGAATTGGGTGAAAGTGGATGCCAAAAGTAGACAAGAAGCCCTGAAAGGAAGAAAAGGAAAAATACATACATAGAGTTAGAAGAACTCTGGAGAAGATAGCCATAGGGGAGGGAGTACAATGAGGTGTTTCCTGAAGTAGGAGTCCTGGGGAAGCAACCACTCATCTGAAGAGCAAAGACTCAGACTGAAAAGTTTTTACAGAAATCTAACAGTACAGGATCACTGGTATGGGAAGTGACCATAGAGAAGATAACCAGAGAAAATAGAGGAGCATTCAGTACTGATAACTGAGAAAAGGCCCTCAGATTTGGCAACTGGAGAGAGAAGATTAATGAATTAATTTCATTCATTTCAGTTGAATGAAACCTAAATACTCTTATCCTTAGAGAGATAACTAATAGTATAACTTGCAGATCAGATCTCCATCTGTGTTGGTTTAGGAAGTTTCTTCATTGAAAGTTTCACATATCAATAAAATCATAAATTCAATCCCAATTCCTCTTGTTATTATCAAGATTTTATAAATGCAAAAGCTAAGAATCAGAAATAAAATCTTTTTTTAAAAGCAAGGTGATACAACTATTAAGTGATTGTCCCAGTGAATTTTCTACCATAGCATGGAAAAATTTAATGACAGTAAAATGCTTCTGGGACAGCTAGGTAGTATAGTGATTATAGTGTGGACCTGGAATCAGGAAAGTTTGAATTCAAATCAGTCTCACACTAGCTGTGTGACCTTGGGCAAGTAAGTTAACCTAACCCTATTTGCCTTAATTTCCTCATCAGTAAAATGAGTTGGTGAAGGAAATAGCAAAACACTCCCATATCTCTATCAAGAAAATAACAAATGGGATCATGAAGAGTCAGACATGACTGAAAAATAACAACAAAAAAGACTTCCTTAAGACATAAGAAAGTTATATAATGTTTTTGAACTAAAGAATTTCCATCATTCTCTAAATTTTGGTGTATACAGATGCAGAATGTGTCTTTAGGGCTCAGCCATGCTCTATAGATTGTACAGATAGTATAGAGATTATACTGCTGTGCCTAAAAAATGGTGCATGACATGAAAATTCCTGAACAATTCAAGGAGAATAGAGATTAGGAAGGTGAATGATGATACTTATCTGTGAGTATTTCACCCTTTGAGGCATGAGTTTAAAAAAAATGTAAATTTTATTGTTCATGAGGTTGGGGAAATGGTGGAGTTCATATACATGCACTTTCTTTCTCTCTCTCTCTCTCTCTCTCTCTCTCTCTCTCTCTCTCCTCTCTCTCTCCCTCTCCCTCTCCCTCTCCCTTTCCCTCTCCCTCTTCCTCTTCCTTTTCCCTATCCCTTTTCCTCTCCCTTTCCCTCTCCCTCTTCTTCTCCCTTTCCCTCTCCCTCTCCCTCTCTCCCTCCCTCTTCCTCTTCTTCTCCCTTTCCCTCTCCCTCTCTCTCCCTCCTCCCTCTTTCTCTCTCTCTCTCTCTCTCTCTCTCTCTCTCTCTCTCTCTCTCTCTCTCCCCCTCTCTCTGTGTGTGTGTGTGTGTGTGTGTAACTGACCATCATCACATTACCAAAGCTTCTCATTCAAGGAAGCAGAATATAGTTGCAAATGTATTGGGAATGATCTCAGAAGACAAGAGCTGAATCCCAGTTCTTCATTTACTAATAATGCTATCTCTAGTAAAACTGTCACTTCTCTACTCTCTATTTTTCATAAATGTGGGATTTGGCTTTCGAAAGTCTTTTCTATTTCTAACTTTTTTTTTTTTGAATACACATATACACTTGTAAGAAGGTACACACTTATATTTTCCACACCTTTCTCCACTCTATAACTTTTTCTATGAAAATGACTAGATTAAATTTACAAAAACAGCAAGGTGGGGAAAGGAAGGATAAAGAGAGTTATAGAGAGAAAATAGGGGTTATCTTATCCCAATAGTGGAAGATTTTTTTGGCATAGTACCTACATTTTCCAGCTCACAGGAATAAAATTCCAGTCAGAGATGCATCGTGGACTGGTACAGACCAAGTCATCAGACGAAATGTCTCCATCAAGTTTCTGTTATCCAACATCAAACACAAATATATTCATTATCCTGTGGGGATGAGATAGCTATACTAGTAGTAACAGGAAAGGAATTTTGAGGCGATGAAGGAATTAAAAGTAAAGGGGAAAAGAATTATAAGTGGGACTTTTGGGAAAGGCAGAAAGCATGTCCTTTTTAATTTCTACTCATTTTGTAGTCCTAGGTATCTCACCTTATGTAAGTATCTAAATGTATGTGTGTGTGTGTGTGTGTATGTGTGTGTGTGTGAGAGAGAGAGACAGACAGATAGACACAGAAAGAGAGACAGAGAGACACAAAGAAACAGAGAGACAGAGAGACAGAGATAGAGAGAAGAGAAGAGAAAAGGAGAGGAGAAAGAGAAAGAGAGAGACAGAAAGAGAAACAGAGACAGGCAGAGATAGTGACACAGAAAGAAAAACAGATACAGTACAACACAGAGATAGAGTCAGAGAGAGGCACAGAGGGAGGAAGAGGAAAAGACAGAGAGAGGGGAAGAGACAGAGACACACAAAGATCTTATCTGGTTAATTAAAGAACATGTGTTATACTTTAGCATACTTTTATGTCTATGTTCCATCTTCCTATTTGTATAGCTAGATCATGACCCCAATTCTACTCTCCCAACAACCCTGAATTTCCATCATCACCTGGAAACACATAGAATTCAAACTTACAGGCTGTTCTCAAATATCTTGTCACTCAAAAGGCAATACACATGATAAATCAAAACTATACAAACCAATTTTGGGTTTGAATTCTCTTTTAAAATATTCAAATATTTTTTTCATCTATCATCTTATCTCTCCATGATAAATAATACTCATACCATTGGAACTGTATGTAATGGCAACCCCAGAATTCCCTAAGGGGATACCCAACTCTAGGCTAGAGGAGACGTGAAAGCTAGCTCATAACACTCATTCATAGGGACAAAGAGAAGGAAGGGAATTCATATTAAGGGGTACTTGTATCAAGGGGAAGACAAGTGAACCAAATAGACTTGGCAGTATTAAAACAGTGGGGTTTGGTGGGCTGTGTGTCCTCCCAAAAATTTATCTAAATTGCAATACTATTTTTGCTACTTACAAAATCTGTGATTTGGGGCAGGTCATTTCATCAGTCAGTAAATACCTACTATGTGCCAGGTACATAGGAACACTTCAAAGAAAGGCAAAAAACTAACAAAAACAGTTTAACATCTCAAAGAGTTCAGTTAATGGGAGGGACAACATGCAAGCAACTTACATTCAAGCAAGATATATAGAAGATGAACTTGAGATAATTAACAGAGGAAAGGCAGCATTATTAAAGAGGACAGGAAAAAGATTTTCATATAAAGAGGGATTTTGACTTCAACTGGAAGGAAGACAAGTACCAAAGATGAGGAAGGAGGGAATTCTAGGTTTTGGAAACAACCAGTGAAAATATTTAGAAATGAAATAGAACGTCTTCCTTAAGAAATAGCAAGCAGGCTAATATTACTGGATTTCTCTGTAGCTGTTTCCTTTCCAGAATGAAGAAATTAGACCAGATGATCACTTCATACCCCTTCCTCTCATACTCGACCATGTCATCTTTCTGGGTCTCAAGATTTTCATTTATTATATAGAGTCACCTCTATTTCACTTGTCCCAGAAAAGATCTCTCTTGTCATCCTTATTCAGTCTGTCTTGTTTTACCAGAAATGCATTTCTATTTTCCTCTATAGCCTTCAGTTGTGGATTTATCACTATATACTCCTGCCTTGATGTTGTTTCTTTTGAGTTGAGAAGTCCCCCTGACTGAGCTATCAACTCAACAAGTATTGCCTTATTTATTGTTCTTTTATAAACTCTCTATCTCTTGCATTGAAAATAAACATGAGAGCTAATCTCACCCCTGAACTCCCCCTCATGCCAACACATGCATATTGTGCCCTTCACCCTTTGTTCTGACCAACTTCCCTCTGACTTCTGACAGAAATGGCATTTTTGGGTCTACTTAAGTGCTGCATACTTTTTCATTTCAAACTGCTTCAGAGACATCTCAGGTTCCACAGATCCCAAACTAACCTTATCACCTTCTTCCCTCCACCATACTGTCTTCTTTCTGAATTTCCTTATCACTAATTAAAGTTTTTTTCATTTTTACAATCTCTCAGGTTCTTAACTTTGACATTTTTCTTGTCTAGAACATTTAATCATCAAAAGTGGTCATGTCTTCCTTCACAACATCCATCTCTTGCATCCTCTCCCTTAATTTTATTCACCCAGTTTATATACCCTAGCTCAGTCACTCATCACATTTCATGTAGATTATTTCAATAGTCTCCCTGACCCAAGTTTCTTCCCAATCTACACTGCTGCCAAAGTAATTTTCCTTAAGTATGGATCAAATCATACGACTTCCCTACTCAATCGATTTCTAGTGGCTTCCTATTGCCTCTAGGATAAAACATAAACTTTTTTTTTAACTTTTAAAGCCCTATACAACCTGATTCTAATCTATCTTTCTAGCCTCAATGAAAATTTCTCACTCTTTCACTCAGTGGGATCCAAACCAATTTTCTTTCTCATTGTTCCTCACATAGGACAATCCATTTCCTGCCTCTTGCTTAATAAGTGACCATCCCACATTCCTGAAATCCACTCCCTAAGTGGGGGAAAGGGAATAAATACTTATCAAGTAATTACCATTTGCCAAACACTGGTTTAAGCACTTTATAAATAATATTTCATTTGATCCTCACAAGAACCCTGGGAGGTAGATATTCTTATTTTATAGATGCATGTGCAGAGTCCTTGTTGCTTTCAGCTACATCTCAAGTGCTATAAAGACAGCTAGCCAGTTTAGTGGCAGAACTAGGATTTGAGCCCAGAACTTTTGAGCCCAGGCACCAAAAGATGCCTACTTTCTCCTGTATCATGAGAGTGTCAAACTTTGGAGCTAGCAAAAATCAGCTAAGTGGCCTGCTGGATGGATCTCTGGGCTTGAAGTCCAAAAAACTGGATTTAATTCATGTTGACAATTACTAGATGTATGATTGTAAAATAATTTAACTTCTCTTTGCCTTGGTTTTCTTAAATATAAAATAGGGATCATAACAGAACTATTTTCCAAGATTGTTATAAATATTGAAATAATATTAGTAGAATGTTTAAAACAGTACCTGAAAAATAGTAGATACTTAATAAATGCTTATTCCTTTCCTTTCTACTTTTTCTATGAAATCTTTCCCAAATCCCCCAACTGTTACTATTAATATATGTGTATATAGATCTATCATCTATATACCAATTTATCTACCTGCCTATCAATCTATCTACATATATATGTATATTTGTGTATATAATATATACATGATTGATTAAAATGTGTATATATGTGTAAAGTATGGGCTACATATACATATATTCATGCATCTGCATTATGTACACACAAATTTGGACTATTCCATTCTGTCTCACCTGGGGGAGGCTGTTTGGTGTTGGGGAGTCCACATCAGGCTAATAAAATGTTGTCTTTGTTGTATCTATAAGTAATCATTTTTTGCACCAAGATCAAGAATAGGAGGAAACAAATCCGGGGTTAAAACCAGCACATGTAAGCATGAGAGACCTTGAAATTTCTATGTTCCTAAAGGTCTGACTGCTTCTGGGTTGGGGTTTGGGAATAGATCCTGAGGGAACAGCAACAGTAGTGATACTGTCTAGAGATCTCAATAGGTTTCTATTCTGTTGAATAACATATTGTTGCTTGGGAAGGAGAGGAAGAAGGATCATGGATGCAGCTGCTGAGGTTTCTAGAATATTGAAAACCCTCTGACTCTACATTGCCCAAATCAAATAGAAACAGATTTTTTCAGGCTGCATATTGGCTTAGAAAACCTCAAATTCACATTATCTATATTTCATTATAATTATATTTATTTTGTTAAACATTCCCCAAATATGTATATGTGTGTATGTGAATGCATATATGCATATTTTTATTGATATTTTCTGTTTCCTCACATCTCCATAGTGTCCCATATAACTCTCCCCCTCCTCTTTTCAGGGAGAAATCCATTATGACAAATAGGATTTTTTGAAGAGAGAAAATAATTCAGAAAATTGATTTATACATTAAGACAAAAAAAAAAAACATGCACCAAGTATAACTCCTATTGATTTCCCACCTCCATTCATTTGAGTCCTATTTTATCTTTATAGCTTTACTTTAAAAAAATACTTTTGATTTTTGGGTATGTCATTGTTCTTTCCATTTATATGGTTTGATTCCTGTATATATTGTTTTCTTGGTTTTGCTTCCTTCATTCTCCTTCAGTTCCCAGAGATTTTTGCCATACTTTTGTATATTTGTCACACACATCATTTCTTATAGCACAGTAATATTTTATTATAGCATGTATCACAATTGTTTAGTCATTCCTCTATTGATAGACATCTACTACATTTACAACTTTTAATTATCACAAAAAAGGTGCTATAAATATTTTAAAGTATATGGGAATATTTTCCTGATGAATCATTTCTGTAGAATACATGCTGAATAAGGGAGTCTCTGATTCAAAATATAGAGAAATTTTAGTTACTTTATTTACATAATTCCAATGTGTTTCCCAAAATGTTTGCCATTTCACAGCTACACCAATAATGTATTAGTTTTCTTTTTCTACAACCCCTCTAACACTGAATATTGTCATTTCTTGCCTATTTGCAATGCATGAGGTTGCAGTGTGAGTTACTAATTTGCATTTCTCTTATTAATACTTGTTTAGATTAATTTTTAAGTATTTGTAAATACTTTGAAATGTTTTGCTTTTTGGAACTGTTTATTCCCATCCTTTAACCATTTATCTTTAATAGAATGGCTTATATATATGTGTGTGTGTGTGTGTGTGTGTGTGTCTGTGTGTGTGTGTGCATATATATGTGTGTGCATACACATAAATACATAAATATGTATATATGTATGTGTGTTTGTATCTATATATACAAATAGTGATTTTCTTTTTTTCCCTTGAATTGTTAATTTGTTCTGTTGATTTATCTGTTTATATTCAAGGACTTTGACCTCACTTTTTCTTGAAATTATTGGTAGTTTTAATCTTCTTTCCCCCTTATTTTCTTTACTATTCATTTGCCAATTCCCTTCCCCTAATAGTTTTCTTGGGAATTATATGTCAAAGCATCTCAATTGATTCTTCTATTACACAATTCATGGTTCAGCAACCTAGGTCTCTGCATCATCTGCCTTTTGAATAATCAGAAATGACCCCAATTGGATGCTATGAAATCACCTTTAGGCTTCATGGAGTGTTGCACAATTTCCCACATATCCTGGTGACCTGTCCTATTCCCTTCCTTGATTCTCTGGCTCAGTACCAGAAGTTCAGAATCTACTTCTTCTGGCACTAGAAGAGGGTGCTTTTTCCAGAAAGGTTTTGCTCCAGAAGGGTAGTAACCAAGCTAGCTGTTGAAGCCCAAGAAAACTTCCTCTGCTTTGATTCTAGGTTTCCATAGGAAAGAAGAAGAGGAAACTGAGTTCAGGAGTAGAAATTTGATGTAAGCCAATGACATATCCTTAAATCTGCTAATATTATCTTACTCTCTGTAGTATGAGAGGTGGGGGGACAGTTGCTGAGTGACATCAAGTACATCATATTTTACATTTTTTTTATTTTTTTGAAAAAACATTCTTTGGATTCTAATTATCCCAGACTATGGAGCCAACTGAGTTTATTTATTTTTTTTTTTTGGTGCAGAATTTCAATTTTGGAGGGATTTGAAAGGTTGTGGGGATTAAAGAAAATATCTAGTCTGTCCCTCAAATTACATTTTAATCTGTCCTTTAAATCTCTCAACTATGTTCCTATTGTTTTTGAGAGGAATACCACTCTTCAAATCATCCAGGGTCACATTCCTCCCTCTTTCTTACCAACCCCTCTTTCCAAAATCTAACTGAAAGCCAAGATCTCTTGATTTCCCCTTTAAAATATTTTCCAAATGTATCCCCTTCTCTCCATGGAAACTGCCACCCCATGATGAATACCCTTATGACCCCATGCTTGGATTATTTGCAACAGCTACTTTTGGAATTGCCTGCCTCCAGTCTTTCCTCACTTTAGCCCATCTACCTCTTGGCCACCAATTTGATTTTCTTAAAACCCTGGTCCAGCCATTTCACTTCTGCCTCCAGGAACAAATACAAAGTACTCTGGTATTCAAAGCCCTTTATAATTTAGCCTCCACTTACTTTTTCTAGTCTTTTTACTCCTTTACTCTCTAATACATATTCTTTAACCTAATGATACTGATTTCCTTGCTCTTCCATTAACAATTATCTCCATCTCTGAACTCTGGACAGTTTTTCTTGTTCCACATTCCTAGAATGTTCTTCCTTTTCTGCTATGACTAAGGATCTCCATTGCTTCCTTAAGTCTTAGGTAAAATGCCATCTTCTACCATAAGTCTTCTCTAAGCTCTCTTAATTTCATCTCTTCCTTCTGCTCATTATTCCCTATTTATCCTTTACATAGTTTTCTTTGTGTATATAAATATGTGTGTGTGTGTATTTGAATCTTATTTTCCCCATTAGATTGTAAGCTCCTTTCACATATTTTTTTGTATTCTCAGTGCCTTTCACGGTGCCTAACACATAGTAGGTGCTTTTTGTTTGAACATCATTTTGATATGATGACTTGCAGTCACCTTCACATCTAAATTTTGACTTTGTCTTCCTCCATTTATCTTATTTTCTGTGTGACTTTGGAATCATTCAATATTAATGTGTCTATCAACTTCCTAGACCTTATCCAATAAGATAGTTTGTGGTCTACACTATTCAACAGAATTCCCACATTGGGAGGTCCTCAACATTGCCAAAATCATAGATCTTTCATAAAGTCAGTATTAATTTGTCTAGACTGGTGTTCAAATGATAGACATGTAAAAAATTGCTAAGACTCATACTTGAAGATTGTTCCAAGATGGCAAGTCCTACCAGACTCTGTGTCCCATTCACATAGCTTAGTCTAACCTCCACTGCACATTGATGCAATGAAGGATTTTAGTAAAGAATTTACCTTAACAAAAAAAAAAAAAAAAAAAAAAGGAATTTCCTCAATTAACATTGTAAAATAGGTGGTATAAGTATTTCGACTTATTTTTACAAATAAGGAAATTGAATCTTAGAAAGATGGTTTATTCCAAATCACAGACAATGTCAAATATAAAACTTTAACACTGTTTTTTGGCCTTATTCAGTGTTGTTATTTATTTCACCTATAGCACCATACTAAAACACTAGTGACTCTTATTAAATATCTACTAAACATTAAAAAGTAAAACAGATTGCAATTATCTCATGTTTTCTAGTTACACAGTCTTTTATATTCATTATCCCATCTTATCCTCCAAAAAAACCAAAGAATTAGTTAAGGCTAGGCTTATGATCTCCATTTGACAGATAAGTTCCAGAGAGTGAGAGACTGGCCCAACATTCATCCAGCCATGTTTGTGGCAAAGTTGGGATTTGAGCCCAGATGTTTTGAAGCGAAACAAGCATACTTTCCCCTCTATCATGAGAGTGCCAAATGCTGGAAAAACAAAATACAAGCTCCCCTCCTCCAAGGGGATTATAGTACAGTCGAGGAAATAGGACACTTGTAATTATAGATAAACAACTGGTTGATTGGACTGATTTCTTGATTGAACTCACTGAATGATTTAGTAGCATATAGACACAGTCTCAGTTTGGCTTAAAATAATCCTCTGAAAAGTAACAGTGAAGGCAAATTGTGAATTCAAATATTTTTGGATCAAAACTAGAAAGCTTGGAAAAGACCCCTAGGTTCTTATAGGCTTTAGTTTCTCAGTCCTAATCTTTTTTCTTTATATCATCTAACACTTTCTTTTGTTCTCTTCACTAGGCTCTGGACTCAATAAGACAATATTATTTTTTAAAATGAAAGAGATAGCTGATAGAGCAAAGGCAGACATCCCCCTCCCCTCCTCCAGGGCCTATTGTCCAAGGACTATCAACATTCCCAGGGGATATTGAAAACTCTCAAGAGTCTCTCTTCAGAAGATTTTTAGGAAAAAGGAAAAGTGAAGGAGAGCTGGGTAACACAAATGGAAAATCAGAGCTAAGAATCAGTTCCTTCCTTCTGAAATAACTATATAAGTTATTTAGGTATAATTGTTTGTATATTGTCTTTACTATAAGTATATGAGCTTGTGGAGATAAGAGATTAGGAACTGGCTTTCCTTTGCATCCCTAATAATCACAGTACTTGGCACACAGGAAGCACTTAATACATACTTGATGACCAATTCTTGACTTGGTTTTAGGTCCTAATTTTTTCACTTACTATTTGTATGAAAAAACATTTTCCCTCTCTGGACCTCAGTTTCCTAAATTGTAAAATGAAAGAGAAAGAATAACTATTATTAAACATTGTGTGTCATTGAATCTCTGTTTCTGTCTCTGTGTCTCTCTCTCTCTGTATCTCTCTGTCTCTACCTTTGTCTCCCTTTCTCTGTCTCTCTGTGTTCCCCTCTGTCTCTTTCTTTCTCATTCTTTCTCTTCACATACACATGTATATGAATACATGTATATATACATGCATACACACGTGTAAACATTACTACCAGCATGTGTGCATATGCACATGTTGACACACTTATATCAACATGCACATATTATATGTATGCATATACATATTTATAATATACTCCTATATCTTCATATACTATATATATGTATATACACACATGGAAGCAGTTAGAAATTCAGCACATCAACCGCTAAACCTGAAATCAAGAAGATCTGAATTCAAATCTAGCCCTTGTACACTTACTGTATGATTCTGGATAAGTCATTTAACTTCTGTTTCACTTAATACCCTGGAAAAAGAAACACCAAACCATTCAGTATTTTTGTCAAGAAGATTTCATGAATGGTCCACTGGGTCATGAAAAATTGTATATTACCAAACAATTGAGCAACAATAAATATAAACATTTGTATTTATGCACATGCTTATATCATATGTACATTTATGCATTACACATAAATGAATATCTTAGAATAAAAATTGCTAGATTAGGTGATCACCAAAGAAAATATTTCATTTTTAAAAGATAATTCTAAATGTTTCTTTTAGCTCTAAGTCCTAAGAGTTTAAGCTATATTTTCTCTCTTTGGCCCTCAATCTACTCATCTATCAAATAACATTATCTATATTTTCTCTGCTTACCTGACAGGGCTATTGATGGGTAATAGTGGGCACGATCTATATAAGAAAGTCCGTATGACTGTCAAATGCAGCCTGTGTGAGTTTTTTTCACTCTTCCTTTCTCAAACAAGAACTGGAGCTCATGATAAGCTTGAGTAATAGTTTGAACAATAGGAAAGATCCCACTATAACTGAGCAGTTTCTAATGAGAATAGACTCTGTAATTGTTCTATCGACACTGTTTTGACAGATGTGACTCTGAAATACAAACAAATCTAAAAATTATTAGGCATGATTGCTCGCCGATTAGATGTTAATTCATTCCAAACGGGGAGCTGTGTTTTCAGGGGGAGCTCACAGATGCATAGAACCACAATGCTTTTTTTTTTTTTTTTTTTTTTTAATGTTGTGTATTGATTAAAGGAAGATTGGGTTGGGTAGTCTATAATGATAAAAACATTCAGCATCATTAGCAGCTGTCGCAAAAAATGACAGATCCATAATTGATTGTTTTAGTGCAAGAAGAACCATTAAGGAGAACAAGTTTGGTGAATAAGGAAATACATCTGTAGAGTGCCAGACTTGAGAATGAGAGGGCAGATGGTAAGGAACCATGCCTTTGAAGAAAGAGACTACAATCAGTTCTCACTAGTACTAACCTTTATTCAATAGGCTCTAAATTATCTCTCTTCTTATCTCAAAATAGGGTTTGTTTGTTATTATTTGTTTATTTGTTTTCCTTTTTGTGGAAGTAAATGATGTTGCAGTAGGCTGTATGATTTCTAACCATAGCTAAAAAGGACCGACAATAAATAGGCAAATGAGTGACTAAACAAACAGATAACTAAATATAATGATAAATAGATTAATGAATGAATAAATAAATGAATGAATGAATGAATATAAATTGAATGAATAAACAAACTCCTACATTTTCTTATTGTAGCTCAACCATTCACTAACTGCAAAGCTTTGAAAAATAACTTCAATTCTTTAATTAAACCTGTTTTCTGTTTTCTTTTTTGTTTTTCATTTCAATTTTTCATCAATTTGTTTGTAATTTTCATTACAATTGAAATAACTACAATATATCTTAGAATCTTACAGTAAGGATCAAATGTGACATTGTATTTAAAAGGCATTGTAAATTACACATACAAAGGATTGTTATTATTATTCATTCATTCAACAAGCACCTATTAAGCTCCTATTATATAGTCAGTATTATATAAGGTACTAGAGATTCAATAAGCAAAAAAATAAAGAGAGAAGAAGATTGGAAAGGAGAGAAGAGAGGACTTAAGATGAGAAGAAAAAAGAGAAGAGAGGAATTGAGAGAAAAAGAGTGAAGAGGAGAAGAGAGTATCTTATCCATCAAAAAAGATGTTACAATGGGTGGAATGCTGGATAAGCATTCTGATCTATCTAATCTAAGGTCAAATCCTGCTGTGACCCTGAAAAATTAATTTAACCTCTCCTTTAGCCTCAGTTTCCTCATCCCCAAAGGAAGCTGTTGTGAAATAGACTGAGATAATATTTGTAAAATGTTCTATAGACCTTAAACTAATATATACATTTAGCCATTTAATTAAGCACACTACAATTTAAAAGAAAACTCCATTATATATGGCTGAATCATGATTTCAGTGTGGAGAAGCAAACTAGAATATTGGAAATCAGCAACTCATTTGAAAATTAGAGTTTTAGAGATTTTCTGAGAAGTTGTGGCCCAATCTAGAACCCTAACTTAGGTCTCCTTGGTTCCAATATCATCCCTCAGTCCATTGATCTACACTGCTTTTCCTAATTGTTATGATGAGATTGATTTTGATTTCTGAAACAATGTTTTTTCATGAAATATAAAAAATACTTCCTTCTCTAATGCTGTTTTTCAAGTGTTCAACACATGCTGAATAAGGATAGAGTCAAACAGGGCAGCTAGATGGCATAGTGCATAGAGCACTAGCTCTGAAGTCAGGAAGATCTGAGTTCAAATTTGTCCTCAGACGCTTAACACTTCCTGGCTGTGTGACCCTGTGCAAGTCACTTAACCCTAATTGCCTCAGCAAAAAACAAACAAACAAACAAATGAAAAAAAGATAAGGTCACTTTGCACAGTGTCCTAGAGGAGATAAGAAAGAAGAAATGAAGGATATGTCTTGGTCTTAATAAGCTTTCAGTCTATGCTAGATTGATGTTAACAATTTAGAAAAGAAAAAAAAAATGAGCTTAAGTCTAAGTGTCTCAGATGTGACAAGAGCATAGTGACCTTAGACAAGATTCATTCCTTCTTTGAGTGAGAATTTTTTCATTTGCAAAATAATGTTCACACAAACTATCTCACACTTTGAAAATTAAACTTCTGTATATTATAACTTTCTATATCTCTCAGCTATCTGTTATTTTATTATATCCCAAATTTCCACGGTCAAACAATCCATCCCTTGTTGGTCAACCCTCTCCAAATTTGGCTAGCGTGAATATTATGTATATATAGTAACAAATCCATACATAAAACATTCCACCAATTGACTTCATAAGTCTGAAATTGTTTTACTTGGATATATGTCCTCATTTTTCTTTGTGTGTTGTAGCAGCAGTTATGCACCCAGCATTCTGAAGATAGAACACTGCTTGACATAAGCCATCAAATCAGAGACATTTGATCTGTGACTTTAAGATGCAGCCTCTCAACTGCTAAGAATGGTTTTTGCTTTTATCACTGTAATTTCAGAATTCCTCTGGATAAAACATAACTTCTCTGGACTACTAAATTTTATTGATTTAACTTAAAGTTAAATGTTTTGTCTCTCTTATGTGAGCATATAAGACATATTGAATGCCTTTCTTCATTTCTAAGTGGACATATTTTTTTTTTCCTGAACCTGAAGTCAGGAAATATGGGATTGAATCCTAGTTTTATTCTGACTGGACCTAAGACCCTGGGGAAGAAATTTTCCTTCTTGAAACCTCAGTTTCCTCTTTGGAAAATGGGCATAAAAATATCTGTAATGATATTGGGGAAATCCCTCTGACTATAAATTCTCTGTTCTCCTATTCACCCTGTTCCATAGGACTAATAGAAGAAAAGTGCTTTATAAGTGGTAAACCACTTCATAAATGGGAGTTACTTTTATTTTCATTGCCATCACTTCTAAAGCAAGGCCTCCTCTTGCTGAAATCTCACCATGAGTCAATGAAAGAAATAGAGACTCTTAGGAGTTTTAAAGAAACCTTAGATATCTATCTTCTTTACAAAGGAAAATCTTTGGAGAGAAAGTCAGAACAAAAATGTGTATAAAATGAGAATTGATCAGTGGCTGAGTGAGTTCCTTTCACTCAGTTTGATGAGATCACAGGACATGGAAGTTTTTGTTTGTTAGCTTATTTGGTTTTGGGAAGGTATACATATGCCTCAATCCTTTGCTGAGAGGATGCAAGAAATTCCTCTTATTGAGTCCCAGTAACTGGAGCAGCTTTAAGATAATAGTTGACTAAGAATCAAAAGATTCCTCTCTATCTAGAAGTTTGAAGGAAATGGTGTACTTCTTTTGATCGCATTTCCCTCACTGAACTTCACATTTGAGTCCTGGAGAATGTCATGTGCATGATTATTTCTACAATTGTAGTAGTAGATATTGTATTGTAGTAGTAATGCTACTAGTAGTAGTAGTTGTAGTTGTCATCATCTTAGGAATAAGAGAAAGAGGAGGAGGTGGAGGAGGAGGAGGAGGAAGAGAAGGAAGAGGAGGAGAAAGAAGAGAAGGAGGAGGAAGTAGTAGTAACAGTATTAATACTCGTACTAGTATTAGTACCAGTGTTAGCACTAGCACTAGCATTAGTAGTATAAGTAGTAATAATAATAAAATTACATGTCTGAAAATACAAATCTTAAAAGTATTTAGTTGAACTGTTTATTATAGTTTGAGACTTCCAAAAATTATACCCCCCACTTAAAGTCTCTTCTGATAATTCCTGTTTCATGGAAGTAACCTCAGTCTTAAAGACTTTGGTGAAGAAGAGACTTCAGCAAGTCCTACCAAGGTACAGAGATGGTGGCTTGTGGGATCAGAAGCACATGAGAGTCAGTGTATCCAAGAGCAGAGAGGGTCATGGACCTCACATTCCTTGCTATTTTCTTTTGCCTTTTAGTATTGTTTTCTGAACACAATGCAGAGACTAATAAACCTAAAGATAAACAGTTTTATTCTTAGGGGTTACATCATGGATGGCCAAATTTAAAATTTCAAAATTCTAGAGTCCTAAGTTCAAGAAAAATACACTGGCTTTCCAGAGGGACACAATTTTGTTAATAGTATTCAATTTGGAGATGCAGATGGATGGTGATTATGAAACATGAAGAACGGACCTTTACAACTTTCCATGATATAGGTATGATTGTCGGCATGATCAAGATCTAAGGCCAATAGGGAATATCTGTTCAATGAAGTGTCATTGAGAGTCTTTAATCTTGTAGGAAGGCTAATAGGCATAATAAAGCATATGAGTGTTGTATGTATCCTTTATTGATTCATGTTTACTTCTCTGTACTTTCTGTCATGGTTTTTCTCCATTGGGTAAAATAAAAGCTGTTCTGTATCTAATGACCATATTGCATATGGAGGAGATCCTGTTATCAACATTTTGGTAAACCTTAGAAATGAGTCATATCTAAGCTTTCTTTTTAAAAATTCCCCAGATTTTTATTTAAGATTGGAGTCATTACCAGAGAAAGAAACTGACTACTCTGGATCAAGTTACTCAGGATCAAAAATAGGCATATGAGCTCAGAGTCTCTTACAGTCCTCTGTTTTCCAGGTAACATTTAAAATGAAGTTGAAAATTGAGATCAATAGAAAGATGGTAACAAGATACCTAGTTTCCTTAGATGAATTCAAATCACTTGGCTCATACATGCCCATCTTCTAAAATAAGCTAACAGCTAACAAAGCTAAAAAGAGCTTTGTAAACCTTAAAGGGCTATACAAAAGTTAATGTTATTTTAGGGGAATTATTCTAAAGAGAGAGGTATCACAGATAACAAAAAGAACAAATAAGTTTGAGACTTTTTATAAAGTGGATAGGGTGGTATCTAAAAACTACAAGCTATCAATATAGACTTTGTTTCCTGGCAATATTCAACAATGAATTATTAAGATGATTGTTGTTGAACATTTATAAAAGGAAATGGTGATCACAAAAAGTGAACATACTTTTAAGAACAAATCATGCCAAATAAATCAATTTCCTTTTTTTTTTTAACAGAATTACTAAACTGGTAGGATTCAGTTAATGGAATTTATCTAGATTTGGATAAAAACATTTGGCAAAGACTCTTGATATTTTGGTGTACAAGCTAGAAAGACATGGGTTAGATAGATTATAGTACAATTTAGTTATATTTAAAAGTGATTGAATGTGTAAACATAAAAAAAAATCATGATTCATTAATGGATTGATTCCATTTAAATGATTATCTCTGGTGGAATGTTCCATATTTGTGATGCTTAATATTTTTATTAATGGCTTGGATAAAGAAATACTTACCACTTTTACAAATGACACACAGCTCATATAAGAAGCTAAATATACTGAATGGTATTTGAAATCAAAATGATTTTGACAAGTTTTGCAAGTCAGATCTCTAATGTAATAAGACAGCATTTAATAGGGATAAATAGAAAATCTTCAACTGGACTAAGGAAACAATTTCACACATATAAGAAAAGATACTGTAATTTTTTATGAAAGAGCACTTTGGGGTTGGGGAGGAGTAGGATAATAAAGGACAGGAAATTTGCAGCACTCAATAAATGACATGACAGTCAATGAAAAAGATACAAAATCTAATGTAATCTTAGATGATGTTGTAGAGTGAATCTGTCCAGAACTAGGTCAGACTCCTTCTAGAGCAACATCATGTTCAATTTTGGCATCCTATTTTCAGGAGGACACTGATAAGCCTAAAGCATCCAGAGGAATATTTTATCAGGATGGTTACCAGAGGCTGTGAGATTAGGCCACATTAATCAATCAATAATTCTTATTATTTATTAATATAAATTTAACAAATATATGAAAATAGATTGAAGAAACCTCCATGGCTTGGCCTGAGAAGTTTTAGAAGGGGGAAAGATTATTGATGTCTTTAAGCACTTGTAGAGTTATCTTGTCAAAAAAAAAGAGCCTCAATTTATTCTGTGTAACCCCAGGGAATTAGGAGTAATGGGCAAAAGATGTAACGAGACATGTTTGGGCATAAGCATTGATTTTTTTCCCTAATGATTGCAGGTATACCAAAATGGAAAGAGATGTTCTATGAAGTGGTCACATCTCCTTCCTAGAGAAGTTTGAGCAAAAGTTGGAGGCCTCCTCTTGGGATAGAGTGCAGAGAAGAATTTTTTTCACATATGGTTATAATTAATGGCAACCATAGATGGCTGTGAGTCAATAATATTTTAACTGCATTTTTTAAGTACTTTTTTATATATAGGTATCCAGATTTAGATAAACAGACTTAGACTGAGTTAAATGAAGGTTACAGTTCCTGTTCTGTATTGGGGAATTCTTCAGCTCCTTAAGCTGTAACAATGACATTTCCTGCTTTTGTGACAATCCCGTCACCAAATATAGAATGATCTGTAGACCATCACGGATACTTGGTCATCTATCCTTTATTTGAATGCCCTGGTGATGAAGAGCTCACCACCTAAGAAATTGATTTCATTTGGATGTATGTCTGAATGTTTGAAATTCCTATTACAGGGAATACTATAGATCATGAAAGTGAAAGCCTGTGGCCTTTTTTTTTTCCTTTTTTTAATTAATCCCTACAAACATTACTCATCCTGCACATATATAGACACAATTAAACTCTCTCTCTCTCTCTCTCTCTCTCTCTCTCTCTCTCTCTCTCTCATGCAGCCTGACTCAGGCTTAAACCACAAAAATATCTATATTTTAACAGACTTAGCACATATGTATATTTTGCCAGGAAAAAACAAATATTCAAGCTACTAAATTGCATGCATATATTCTCAAAGTTAGGAAGGTCCCTAAAGGCCATATAATCCAAACTCTAACTGAGGCATGTATTTCCCCCCCACAACATTTCTGACAAATATTGTCATCCATTATATAGAATTGTTATCTACTGATTCTTTCACTTAATATATAAGATATTTTGTTTTTATTTTTTTTCTTTTTCCTTTGAAATCAAGATGAGTCAGTTACATTATAAATAATAGCAGGTAGAGCAACACGCATATTTCACTTTATTTTAACAGAGCCAGTCTATTCTCAAAGCTTTCTATTACATTAAAAGTTGGGCCTGCATGTAAATGCATAGGAATCATGGAGTGAGCAGATCTGTGTTACTGACTCACAAAATCTCAGAATTTGAAGGAAATCCAGAAGCCATCAGTCCAATATATACCCAAAGAAAGAATTCCATCATTCTTAATAGGTTTTCACTTAGAATCTACTCCAGATTCTTTCATCACAGAAAATTCGTTACCTCATAAGGTAATTGATTTACAGGCTCATAGAAATCATTGTTTAGCCTAGAAAGAAACTTACTAGAAAGTACATTATTTTCTCATTTTACAGATAAAGATAACAGAAGCCTAGAGAAATTGTGATTTGCCCAAAAGCACAGCTAGTAAATGATAAAGATATGATTTGGAACTCATGTCCTCTGACTTCAAATCAATTGTTGGATACTCAGAATAAAATAGAAAAGGTTTTCATTTTTATGGAGAGGGCTGAAACTCTGAGTTGATGCACTGAGGTCAGACAACCAAGCACTTAAGGCTAATTACCGATTGGACAATATTCTATAAGCATATGCTTGGAAAATGGCCCTTCCCACTATCCTGTGATGACTTGATGATTGGTGTATACAGAGAATTGTAGGAGGGACCAGGGGGTGGAAGAAGACTCGCCAAGGTCACTCCAGGTGGGAGATGAAGAAGAAAGGTTGTGGAGATTCTGCTTACATCCAATTCAATCCTACCTCTAAAGACCAAGAATCAAGACTAAGGACTTTTGCTTACCCTGACTCCGGCTGATTCTAAGGTATCCAGGGTGCTAATGTGGTCATCACATTTTTATTATATTTTAAGGTTTGCCAAGCACTTTATAAACATCATCTCATTTGATGCTCAAAACAAACTCATGAAGTAGACATCACTGTTACTCCCATTTCCATCACCACCAACTCCACCACTTTGTTAACAGATGAGGAAATGATAAGGCTCAGACACAGTAAGGGACTTGTCTATAGTTCTATATAGCTACTGTCAGAGGGGTGGTTTGAATCTGACTCCAAAGGAAACATTTTTCAACACATTGCTTTTCATTGTAAATGGCATTAATAATTTGTTTTATTTCATCTGAATTTTCCCTTTCTTTCCTAAGTTTCCTATTCTTCCCCTTTCTCCATTCAAAGAACTATCCCTCATAAGGCAGAATTATTTCTCACTTTTAAGGAAGCATTTGCTTATATTGAGTTAGACTCTGTCTCCCAGAACTTTCCATCCAGTTGATGTTCTGATAAGCAGAGACCACTGGCTATTATCTAAGTCTAGGGAAAATCAATCTACAAATTCATGAATTAATTATTATCTCATTTACACTTATATTGTTGGGGTTAATCATGTGAGTGTTAAATAAGATGTTCTATGCTTTCCATCAATACTCCATGAATCCATATTTAATCAATTTTGGGGGGACAGTCCTTCCACTATTATGCATTAGTGTACTGGTGTTTTTAGTTGGTCAACTGAATTGGAAATTTAATGTCACCCACCTTGTAAATAGCTCCAGGGAGCTGGATTGGATGCCCAGAATAGGACTCTATTCTTCTTTTATCTCTATATTACTAAGTCTAGGTACTTGTATGTAAAAGGTGTTTAATAAATGTATTTTTTTATCCTATTGATTGACAGTTATTTTGTCATTATATTAATTCCCTTTGATTTTTTTATAACATGTGAGGTAGGAGGGAGACATATCATCTGCAATTTAGAAGTGAGGAAACGGATATTAAGAGGTAAGGTATTTTGTTCAAGAATAAGCAAGTCATAGAATGGGGATTGAATTGAGCTCTTCTGATTTCAAGTCAAGGCTTTTTTTTCTATGCTATATCAACTAGCAAGGACTAAATGCCCTCTAGCATAGCAGTTCTAAACCTAGGACTGTTTTTTAATGAAATTCACATTTGCATCTACATGCTTTCTACATTCACTCATATTATTTATATTTCTTCAAATAAAGATACACACACACAGCTGGAGTTCATATTAATTATTTAAAAACTCCAAAAACTGTTGGCTAGCTATGTGACCCTAGGCAAGTCACTCCATTAACTCTGAATCTCATTTTCTTTGTCTATAACATGAGAATTTGCACCTCATAACCTCTCAAAGGTAATACAACGACAATTCTTTGGAAAACCTTATGGGAACTATTTTCCAAACTGGATAGCTACTTTTCCACCCCCTTGCATTCTCCCAAGCCTTGTCCCATGCTTGGAATGAGATTCCTTCCAGCTCTGAATCTGCCTCCTGTGGTAAACCTTTCCTGATACCCCATTCTTTAAATCTATTCATGTTCTTTCCCATTTCAAATAACTTTAAATTGGCTTCACTATGTACATGTTGTATGTTTTCAGTGGAATAAAAGCTCCTTGAAAGGAAAGATGTTTTTATTTTGTTTTTGCATCCTCATTGCTTAGCAGTAGATTTTAGTCAGTTTTCAGTCATGTCCATCTTTTTATAACTCCACCAGGACTTCTTGACAAAAACACTAGAATAGTTGGCCATTTCCTTCTACAGTTTGTTTTACAAATGAGAAAACTGGAACAAACAGCGTTAAATTACTTGCCCAGGGTCACACAGCTAGTAAGTGTCTAGTTCAGATTAGAAGTTCAAAAGAGAATCTTCCTGACTTCAGACCCAGCACTTTTCTCCACTATGCCACCAAGATAACCCTTATAAAGTACTAGCCCAGTATCTGAGCACATATTAAGCACTTAATAACTTCTTGTTCCCTTTCTTCTTTCCCTTGCATCCAGTAGGCACTTAAAAACACTTTATACATTTAATTGATTTGAATTGATATGAATTTACAACAAATATGCAATTTAAATTTTCAGCCATCCAGGACTAGTAGAAAAATTCACTTGTGCCTTAGAAAGTCTCTGTACTTCGTGCCTGTGGAGGATTACTTACCAGAGGTCCAATAGTATGAGTGTCAGCCTTAGAAAGAAATATCAAAGCTGTAATGGGAGCTGAAGCTTAACATGCTGCAATATGTCCATTTGAGCTACAAGAGATTTGTATGCTCCATTTCAGACATTATTTAAACATTGTTATTCCTGCAAACATGCCACACGCAGATAAGGTTTCTGCCTGCACGACATAGAAATGTAGATTGGACTAGAAAGTCTCTCTAAAAGTACCTTTTATTGAAGAAACTGTTTATTAAGCCTTGGGGGAATTTAAATTGCAAACCCTTTTGGGGGGAGAGAAAGATTTGTAATATTCTTCTTAATCATGTGATTTACACAACATTGGTATAGTTATAATCTAAATAAAGCTCCTGGAGTCATCAGGACATTATACTGTAGCTGCTTCATTTAATCTAATGGTTTCCATTTAGGTAATTTTCATGCATTTTAATCTATTTAATGATCACCTTCCCTCAATTGATTTACTGTGCCTGAATGTATAGTGTTCTGGCACCAAGAAGCAAAGGTTTCCAGCACAATGCAGCCAGGAATAAATAGGGGAGAGGAGGGTGAAGGCAAAGGCATTTTCTCTATTTCTGTTCCAAGTAAATACTATTCAATTTACAGAAAAATGATTACCTTTCTCAAAAGTTAGTGTGGGCATTGTTTGATGCTGCAAAGAGACTACCATAGAGTCAATTGGTGCTGGGGTTATTTTATTCTTTAATGCAAAATATGAAAACTGGATATAAAAATGTAATGCTCTTATTGCTCAAAAGACCAAGTATAGCATAGGTGAAGCTTCCTGTTACTATCTCCATTTTTCCTCCTCCTCCTCCTCCTCCACCACCTCTTTTTCTTGTTCTTCTTGTTCTTGTTCTTGTTCTTGTTCTTCTTGTTCTTCTTCTTCATCTCTTCTCTCTCTCTCTTTCCCTCTTTTCTCCCCTGCTCCTTTATGGTCTCCTTCTCTCCTCTTCCATCTTCTCTTCTCCTCTTCTCTCTGTCCTTTTGCCTCTCCAGCTCTTGCCCCTTCCTTTTTCCTTCCCCCTCACTCTTCTCTCTTCTTGCTGTCCTCCTCCCCTCCCCCTCTCTTCCCATTCTTTTTTTTTCCTCTTCCTGATTCCTCTTTCATATTAGGAATTCTAGTGTCCTTGGTTTGAAAGTACTGTAGTGTTAATCATTTGGGAACCATGCAATACTAGAGGAAGAAGGAACTCCAGAACTTAAAATTCTAAAATACTGACGACCATCAGCTATTATAGCTATAAGGAACATAATAATGAAGACCGTGAGAATGTAAAGATGACAATATTAGTAATAGAAAGGTGTTAGAATATAGATGGCTAATATTTAAAAATGCCAAAAATCAGAGTTTGAAAGGGCTCTTAGAGCCAAGAATATTAGGCAATATAATATCAGGTGTGGGCAGGACATTGTTAAGTCATTTATACCTCGCTCATTATACATGGAATGAAGGGTGACCAATAGGAAACTTTTTTGGTAACCTGTACAGGGGTCCTCAAACTACAGCCTGCCGGCCAGATGCAGCAGCTGAGCTGCTTTTATCCCCCTCACCCAGGGCTATGAAGTTTCTTTATTTAAAGGCCCACAAAACAAAGGTTTTGTTTTTACTATAATCCAGCCCTCCAACAGTCTGAGGGACAGTGAACTGGCCCTCTATTTAAAAAGTTTGAGGACCCCTGAAAATGCACTCTGCCTGTTTCCATCCATGTGGAAGTATGGGGACCCTACTTTTGAACATTTGCCATTGAAGGAGCTTTTACTCTCCACTTTCGAGTATGGATAACTCTGCTCTGATTGTATTCTGTTGGATTAAAGTATACTCATGAAAAGTCACTTAAAGTCATGTAAATGGCAGCTGCACCAGAACCTAGAGCAAATACAGGGGTTAATTAGACATTGTAAGAGGAAGAACAGCTGTTAAGGCATGGTGATCTATTAAAATAATTCAAGGTCTCAATAGCAATCAGGATTTTAGAGCTGATGGCATCAATAGTTGAATCTAGTGAGACAAACACATAGTAGACCAGCCACTTGTGTTCATCAGAAGTGGAATTGCTATATATATGATGAAGACAGAAAAGAAGAACCAGGACTGGGAAGTGTCCCACTCATGTGTGAGAGGGAGTTTTGTAGCGATTCCTTTAAGTAAAATTGAAGTCATCATTTAACCCACTCACCTCAAGGACTAAATGGCTGTGTAAAAGGGAAACTGAACTCGGTTCTGGAAGATATTGTTTATATATATATATATATATATATATATATATATATATATATACATATACATTGCTAAACATTTTCAGTAAACATTCCCTTGTAAAAATAAATTGGTTATATTACATTGGAGAATATACTGGATGCGGACTCAATAAGTTTTAAAAGTCACAACCTATTAAGATTTCCCTTAGTCCCATGAAGAGAAGAGGATTATCTGTCCTTTGGGAATCAGAACTGCTTATCCAAATATAATTTGGGAGAGTGGTATATATCACTCTCTATGGACAGATGAGAACTTAAGAAAGGGTGAGTTACTTACCCAAGGTCATAAAATTAATTTCTAGATGAGTTAGGTCTCAATAACTATGTGTGGAGTACAAGGGCACCATTCTGCAATGCTAGTTATCACAGCAATTCTCTCAAATCTTTGCATTCTGAGAATAGTTTTTCTTCTGTCATATTCGATGAGAAAGGAGTGCATAAAGTAGGTCAATACATTTTTATGTTTGGGGTGATGGAGAGGAAAAGGAAGCTGAAAACCATGTGGATAGAGGTGGAAATACTATTAAGGATATTAATAGAGAAATCAATGGGGGAATTTAAGAGGAAGGATGGGAAAGGAAGAAGGGTTGGAGTGAGGATAAAATTATCGCTCTTTGATGTCACGGTTTGGCTAGATTCTGCAAAATATTTTGAATTTGTCAAATGTTGGCAAACATAATACAGATCTTCACTAATGCTCAGTTCAGAGTGATTACTACATATTAAAACACTTTCTTTTGCCAGGATTCCATACATCATGAGCATTCTAGATCAGGTGGCAATTTAGTGAGCCAATTCCACACTACAGTTAATGCTCTCTGAGCACCACAAGACCTAACATTTGTTTAAGAGTTTATAGATCATGGTTTCTGCCTCTTCTCATCAGCCCTTGGAATAGTCATACTATAAAAGGTGAGCAGAATTAAAAGGCTGCAGTGGCCATTGTTTATGTTGGAGCTGCCTTGGAGAATTTTACAATAATAAACATAATGTCTCCGTTTTCTTTCTCTAATGTTCATAGGTTTACAGAGAGCTTTGCTTACCATGACATTTCAAAATTAGTATTGACAGTTTTGTGATAAATAAGGAAAATGAGGCAATGAAAGGTGAAATATGAGTAGCAGACCTGGGATTTCTATCCAAATCCTCGTGTTTCCAAATTCTTCCCAATACACTGATTCAAAACAAACGAAGTTAAAACAGTTTTTAAACAGAGGAAACCCAAAGGGACCAAGTAATTTGAGAAATTTCTAGACTAGCAGTGTGATTTTGGACAAATTCCTTTTTCTCTTCAGATTTTCATTTCTTCCTCTATGAAATTAAACTTTTGCACTAGAATCCCTCCCCACATTCAGATGCTCTGGTTTTGCTTTTGAGATGTTGAAAACAAATTATCTGCACACTCAGACTACGGCAATGTCAAGAAGAGGGAAGAAATCTATGGCATTGAACCTCTGTCTAATCCACAAGATAAATAGATATGACACCACTTGGGAAAGATGTAGGAACTCTACAATTGTCAGGTATTACTACAAAGCCTGCTCATTTTGTCTCCTTGAGAGCTCTACATTTTAGCAGGTAAGTTTCACAAAGCCCTATATCATCAGGTACTGGGTCATTCACTTTTATGGATCTATGAACAGCATTTAAAGATGATGATGAAACCTGCCTCTCCCCCTAAATTCTCCATTTTTAATGGAACCATTTTATTCTGCTTTTCAAAGACACCAACCTTTGAGTCCCCTTGGACTTTCTCTTTCCTTTCTCAGTCCCTGTCTCCTATGGTCAATCAAATGCCAGGAGTTATTGATTCAAAGTCTATTATATTTCTAATATCCATTCTTTTCCATTTTCCTTGAACAGTGACCATAGTTTAGACCCTCATATTTTTACTTTTAGACTATTGGAAAACTCTCCTCACTGGTCTCCCAGCCTCTAGTTTATCTTCTTTATTCTCTACTCCATAGACAAAATGATCTTTCACATAGAAAACTTTCATTACTTGTCATAAAAAGGTAGCAATGAATAGTGGATAGAGTCAGGGTGACCTAGGTTGAAGTGAATTTATGTTTCTTACAGATTCTATGATCCTGAATAAGTCCTTACCCTGTAAATGTCCACAAGCACTTCTCAGTTGCGGATCAGTTGCTGATCAATACTGGGAGAGGGGTTCCATACATAGAAGGTTCCATACAGTCAGTACTGGAAGAAAGGTTCACTAGAGGTTCCATACAATCAGGACCCAGATCAATAAATGCTCAATTTGGACATCTAACAATTTGGATTCAATTTACTTGTTCCATTTTTTAAAATTTTGGCTTTTGTATTTCTAGTACCTCATAAAACACTTGGAACATAATAAATAATTAATAAAAGCTTATAACCGATCAATATTAATTGATACTATACTAATTTATCTAATAACTCCCATTTCCATTGTGCTTTGAGGTTTGAAGAAAATAAAACAAAAACAATATCCTCCTTCTAATATACATGTTAGTACTATAATTATCTTTCTAATTTTATAGATAAGTAAAGTTAGACACAGTATGATGAAGTTACTTTCCTCACACACAGCTAATCATTGTCAAAACTGAAATTTGAATAAAGTTCTCATTTCAAAGTAATATTACTCTTTTTCTTATGCTAACAACTATACTTCCTTTTCTTCTTCATTAAAAGATTAAATATCAAGCCAGAACATACAGGTGAGCACTGAGTTCTGCCACTGAAGTATTTAATACCCTTCATGGAGTCTATAATCCAATCAAATTAGACCCATTCTCTGTTCCACTTTTTTTACATCCTTTTTTTCTGGGTTCAAAGCTATGCTCAAATCCTCATTTATGTCTGAAATAACCTCTTTTAACCATAGCCATCAAAAGTCTCTCTTTCTGTCAATCTTCCTCAAAGCTCTCTTGAGCACCTGGCCCATCACCAGCTGAAAGTAAGCCTTCTTTCCCCACAGTCTCAAAGACGGATTTCAGGATCTCTCTTATAAAAATCTTCATTTCCCTTTACGTTATGCCATAGACAGCCATTGATTTGTCCTGCCTCTTATTCATTCTTAAGCCCTGTTGGGTACAGGCCACTGTCTTTGTGTAGTGCAGACTCTTGCATATAATAGCTGGTTTAAAAATTCTCTGTTGATTATAGTTGGATCAAGCACAAAGTGGGAAATTTCCTCACTTCTGTCATCAGAGGCTTCTGTGCCCAAAGCTAAAATTGTCTTCAAGTTTGTCCTGCTACCATGGACCGTTACACACTCTGCTAAGTCCTTTACAAGCTATGTTCTTTCTTGTAGTTGCTTTGGACCCTGGAAAGAAGTATCCTTGAGGGAAAGTGGAGAACACTCCCATCCAAACCACAGACACATCCATGAAACATTTTCCATACTTTTTAATTCACCACACCCAAGATTGTAGTTTATAGTGTGGAAGAACAAAAACATTCCATAGACTGCTTATAGCTAAAATCTGGAATGCATTTTTTTTAGTGTCCAAATATTTGCTTGTAGGAAGACTGTAATAGGCTGAGTTCTGCTAATCAGCAAGGCCTTCTGCTTCAAGAAATTTTCTACTCATAATTTATAGTAATCGTGGGAGATAAAGAAATCCCATGCAATGCAAAGCAAAAACAGGGTTTTGTTGTTGTTGTTTATTTTTGCTTGTTTTAAATAAGATTTGAGAATTGGTCATTATGAGGATGATTATCAATGTTAGCACCAACCTTGGGGAAAGTTTTCTTCTCTAAAACCTCAGGACATTTTCTCTCTCTTTCTGATCAGTAGAAAACAAAAGGTAAAATCCCTCAACTGATTGGGATCACAATAAAATAAGACACATCTCCTTTCTGGGGAGACAAAAGCTTGAATATTTGAAGATGAAGGCCATATGTCCTCTAACTGTTCTCTTGCAGTTGAAACATCTCCAGATCTTTCAAATATTCATGTTTTGATTTCCAGTTCCCTAAACACGCCAGTGACCCTTCCATGATGAATACAGTATTCCCAATGGAATCTGACCAGAGAAGAGAATGTTATGTCATTCCTTCCCATGCTCTTTACATCAGGTTTCAAGTAATGATGTTGCTGATATTTTTTACTATAATATTGACTATAATAATAATAACATAACAATATTTAATAATATAATAATTCAGTAAAACACTGAAGGTCTCATCTTTGGGATAAGGGGATAGGAATAAGACAAAAAATTATTTATAGACTCAAACTTGGCTGTCCTCATGGGATCACAGGACATTAATCCTGATGAAAATCTTAAGAATAATCTAAACCAAGTTCCTTATTTCACTTATGAGCAAAATAGGATTCATGAAGGCTAATAATGTAGCCAAGTTTACAAAATGAGTAAATGCAGGCCAAAGATTAAAAAATTAAATCTTCCAGCCCCAAATAAAAGTGATCTTTCTTCTATATTGGGAGCAAGCAAAAATATCTATCCAAAAAGAGGCTCAGGCTCCTAGACCTTTTAGATGTATATGTTTATCTGGCTTTATAGCATTATCAGGCACTGTGCTAAGTTCTGGGGATGCAAAAAGAGGCAAAAAATAGTTCCTGCCTTTAAGGAGCTTACAGTCTAGTGGGGGAAATAAGATGCACATCATCATACACAAAGCATTCAACATATTGGATAAATAGGAAATAATTAACAAATGTAAGGTTCTGGAATTAAGAGGGGTTGAGTAAAACTACTTGTAAACATTAGGTTTTAATTGGGAGTTTAAAAAACCAGGAAAGTCAGTAGTTGGAATATATGGAAGAAAGCATTCCAGGAATGGAATGCAGGCAGAAATATAGAGTCTTTTGTTCATAGAACAGCCAGGAGGCCAGTGTCATTACTATATACAGCCTGGTACTATTTGTGTTCTTGGCACATATGCATATTCTGTCTCTCCAAGTAGATTGTTAATCTGCATGAAGGCAAAAAGCATGGCATTCATTTTTATAATTCCCATAGGGTCCAATATGGGAGCTTTACATAGCAGGTGTTTAGCTGGTATCTGATTTTATTTTTAATAAAAATGAATATTTATTAAAGGCTTTCTAAGTTCTTGGCACTGAAGAAACAAAAAAAAAAAAAGAAAAAAAAAAGAAAAAATCTATTGCCAAGGAGGGAGGATGGTAAAGAGCAAACTAGGTGATTAGGAAAAATAAAAATAAAAAGTGTTCAGAAAAGTAAAAAAATAATTTAATTGTGGATTTTGTGACTGCTTGCCTGTAAAATAATCCCATCCCACTCCAGGAACTATTTTCTATGACCTTACTCATCATGTCTTAGGTTGGGTGAGGCATTTCATGAGTTATCAGGACATTTCCCTTCCATTATTTCACTCTGAGAAATTGGACATAATATTGGAAAGAATAATAAGAATAATCATGAGGAAAAAGAGAAAAAATCCTTTTGACAGATTAGATAAAATCCATGCTTTTAAGTATGAGGAAGTACATG
Organism: Sarcophilus harrisii; assembly: GCF_902635505.1. Taxonomy (NCBI): domain Eukaryota; kingdom Metazoa; phylum Chordata; class Mammalia; order Dasyuromorphia; family Dasyuridae; genus Sarcophilus; species Sarcophilus harrisii. The sequence continues at coordinate 60,601,639 of NC_045427.1, read as the reverse complement.
ATGTAATGGAAAGAGCATAGGATTTATGGTGAAATTTTTAGTTCTATTCTCATATCTACTGCTTACTAAGTACATGACTCTGGACAAGTCTTTTCTTTAAAAAATTCCATTTTGGTATTTTGTTTTCCTCTTCTTAGACTGAGGGGATTGAAACGAAAGATCATTAACATACTTAACCAATTCTCATCTTATGATACTAAAACATCAAACCTGTATATAACTGTGCATGTATACAAATACAAATAATATAAAGTGTGTGTATATATATATATATATTCCAAGCTGTATATAATTACTTGATAAGTTTAGTCTCAGAGAAATTTTACATATATATGAAGAGAGAGAAGATGGTTAATACTTCTCTATAAAAGGCAACTTCCAGGGGAGGATTTTGAATGAAGCTTTTACTTAGACTTGTTTTATATCAACAACCTTTGACAGCAAGTTAACTTCTTTCTTATTCCATCCTTCTAACCATTCCAGTTTGGACAATTGCTCCAAATGGAGTTCACACCTTTTGCATTGCCCCTGGATATGTTTACACTGGTGAACTATTGAATTTTCACCCAGCACAGCTTTTAAGTTACCCTTTTCCATTTCTGATTAGACATGTCTTTGCCTCTCTGGTGTTTTCACTCCCTACAAGTCCATTAATTGTTAGTAATCACTGACATATGTCACCCCTCTCCCTAAGGGAAATGGTACCTTGACATAAAGGCCAAAAACATAGTACTTAAAAATTACTCTGAACTTGGTGCAAGGTTCCACTTAAACTCAAATAAAGATAATCCAATCATATATATATGTTGTCTTCTAATACCAATGATGTTTAGTCTTTTTCAGTCATGTCCAACTCTTTGTGATTCCATTTAAGATTTTCTTGGCAAAAACAAATATTATAGTGTTTTGGCATTTTCTTCTTTAGCTCATTTTATAGGTCAGAAAACCAAAGTAAAAAAGATTAAGAGGCAAAGGTCATACAGCTAGCAAGGGTTTTTAGGTTAGATTTGAATTTAGGGATACAGTTTTCCTGTCTCAAGCCCTGGCAATCTATCCACTGTGTCATTTAGCTGCCTCATCTCACACCAATAAAATCATGAAAAATATTCTAATGATTTTAATTCTCCTGAATGAATTTTCCAGTGTTGAAATGCTGTTAGATACAGGATGAGCTTGGCTTTAAGCACAACTATAATAATGCAACCATCTGGGAGTATAACTAGACATTTCTGGATCAAAATATTCCCTTAGCCATGCTGAGGATTAGACAGTCATAAAGTCCAATGAATGAGTATTTTTTTGAAAGACTTAACATGTGCCATGCACAGTTTTAGGTCCTGGAGATACAAAGAAAGGTATAAACATTGTCCTCTCAATTCTAATGTGGAAGACAAAAAACACACAATTGTATAAACATAAGATATATAAAAGGTAAAGAGAGGAAGTCCCCAAGGGGAGACATTGAAGAAGAACAGGAATTCTACCAGAAGGTAGAATTTTAGCTGAGATTTTCAGGAAACTAGGAGAAAAAAGAAAGTCAGGAGAGAGAGAGAATTCCAGCAGAGAACAGCAAGTAAAAAGGCAAAGGTAGGAGATAGAACTTTGAGCAAGAAGCAGCAAAAGAAACAGAAAATACTACAATCATGAATTGACATTGTTTTTTTGAGGCTTATAGGAGCTGGGGAGGGCAGGAGCAGACCAAGTTTAGGAGAAGTGGTGGTCTAAACTTGAAAGTGCTATCAATGCCCATTCTAAATTTTAGTGTTCTAGAGACCAACTCCAGTTGCCTTGACCTAGGTCTATTTCTGTTCATGCCTGAAAATAATGTCCAAGGGAGAGGTAATGAAAATTATTTTAGTTTTTATTATGTTGAATATTTAGGTTGTTTTTATGGTAATATTTTCATGAGGTTCAGATTTCAGATATATGAAATTCATTGTTGGGAAAAGATTTTAAGATAAATCATGTTCCACTTCATTTTAGAAATAAGGAAATTGAAGTACAACTTCCAATATCTTACCAGAATATAGAGACTACCCTGTAGTCTTGAAAACTAAGCTTTTAGAGCTTACGCCCAGATCTGATTCAGCTGAGGATAAAGGTTGTCCTCAGCTTGTATACTGTTCATTCTTGGATCAGTCTTGCGAATTTCAGAAACATTTCTTATGGAAATGGCCATGACATATACATTTATGTATACATATATGTGTAAATGTGTGTTGTATATGTATATACACAAACACATACACATATATAGCATATACCAATTCTGTAAAGGAGATAGTAAGGAAAAAATAATGTTTTGATAATATATTTGCACAGCTTCCCCTATGCAATTTTGTTTGGAACCTTTTGTATGGAATTTCTCTAAAGACAAGGATAACTGCTACATAGAATGAGAAGGTAGAGATTTTTGGAAGAATCAACACACCAAAAAATGATATGTGGATCCATTGAAATTCAACTTATTAAATATACATATAACACATATATATGTATATATGTGAATATATGTATTATAGTTGGATATGTTTATACACACATATATATGTACAGTAGAAAGAAGACATATGTATGTATAATAGGATATTTTGTATGTATAGTAGTACATATATGTATATATATATCAATGGATCCACATATCATTTTTTGGTGTGTTGATTCTTCCAAAAATCTCTACCTTCTCATTCTATGTAGCAGTTATCCTTGTATCTATCTGTATCACCACATATATATATATATATATATATATATATATATATATATAATATTATATATATAGAATAGGAGATATATGTATATATAGACCATTCTGGTACTTGAAAAGGCCCACCACAATTTCAAGTTAACATGAATTTCTAAGACCTATATTTTGAAAGAAGCATAAAGTGAGCCCATGTACAAACAGAAATTCTAATTGGTTCTAGTTGGTTGATTCTCTTTGCATTAACAAAAGCAATGTAATCAAGTAGTCAGCATTAAGAACACATATACTGGTCATGACAACTTCACATCTGACCGAATCTATTTGTTACACCCCACTGATATTCAGTGTATTACTGGATGATAGCAATATCTGACCTCAGATGAAGGAGGTTAGGGTATTTGGTCAGATCCCTTGTTACTCCTTTGGAATTGTAACGTTTCATTTTCCTGAGTTTCTGAACCTCTAAAAAATTGCTTTTAATTCATTAAAGAATTTTGTTTTATTGAACCATTTCATTTGGCTATTCTCTTTCATTTTGCTTATATTTATTCGTATACTTTATTCATCTGTGCTACCTTTTCCCTCTTCTTTCCACATCTTTTTTCCCCCACTCAATTCAATGGAGACATGAATGATGTACTTATCATCTGTGTAGAATATAGGAAATTCTGACAGCTTGAATGCTGGGATTGAGATCTAAGTTGACCTTGATGGGCTATCATGTTGCGCTAAAGAAAACAAAATGAAATTTACTTTTATTATACTTAAGAGCTGTGATTTCATCAGTTGATGAATCTGATACAGAGAATCCACACTTCCAAACCTTATTAGGCTGTCTTCACAAGGTGCCGTAGCTACTAAATGAGAAATTTTTATCACCACTATGGTTCATTAAGATAATTTTCTTTTTTATGTTAAATATTATAAATGGATAGTTGTGCATTCATAAACATTTATATATGTAATATATGTGTATATACACAAATTTGTGTAATATATTTGTTTTCATATTGCCTCTATTTCCAAATTCACTTCTTCCTTTTCCCTTCCCCAATGAGCCCAGTGCTTATTAAAAATAAAAAAGAAGAAAAAAAGAAAAAAAAAATAACAAAACAGTTCAGCAAAACTAAACAGCACAAAAATTGAGTCTGACAGCATTTGACCTTTTCAATCCATATAATTTTTCTACCTTTTCAAAGACAGGATCATTTTCTACTCTATTCTTTGGGGTTAAGTATGATCATTAAAATTATACAGCATTCTGTTTTATTGTTGTTATTGTTGTTTTCTTTTTTCCCATTTTCACTGTTGCAGACATCCTGTATATTATCTTAATTCTACTTACTTTACTTTATATTAATTCTTAAAAGTCTTCCTAGAACTGATCACATTCATTGTTTATTACAGTAGTTATATTCTATGGCTTTCTTTTACCCCATCTGGTTTAGTCATACCCTAGATGGTTACAAACTTTGCTCCCATTTCTTCTCTATCAAAAATTATGAGTATTTTGGTTGATATGGGGCATTTCTTTCTGTCATGAATCTCCTTGGGCTTTGGTCCCTGCAGTGGGATCTCTGGGTTTTTTGTAAAAACTGGTTTTGTAAGGTACTTAGAAATTTTGACTTAATTAGTTGAGAAGTTTGTAGTTGATAAATAATCATGGATCTTTTGATGTGAAAGAAAATAGAGGTCTCCCAAATTAGTTTTGGGATAAGGATTAGAATCCACGTGTCTTCCTTCATAAACCAGTATTGTTTCCACTGAGCCACAGTTTCTAGATAGCTTTCATGGTATCTTGGGAGAGAAAGGATAGATAAATTATGAACTTCCTTAAAAGCTTGATCTGACATTATACTGTTTTTATATATGTCTTTCCTTTTGCTCCTGAAAGCACCAGTTCTGATTCAGTTTATCTACTCTCAACAAATACATTCACAAAATCAAAAAAATTTGAGAGCTAAAAAGAACCTCAGAGGCTATCTATAATAGCCCACCCATGGAAGGAATCCATACTGTAATTTGTCTAATAAGTGGTCTTCTTGCTTTTGCTTAAAACCAAAGACAGAATCATTTTTGTCTTTAAGTTTTGTAGAATTCTTCTCTTATTTACAAGTTAGAAGCAGATGGTAGTGCAAGAGATATAGCACTGGGCCTGGAGTCAGGAAGTTGCTGATGTCTAATTCTTTATCATCCCATGGACCATCCCATGGCAACACTGTCTGTGTGGTTTTCTTGGCAAAGATACTGAGTGGTTTGTCACTTTCTTCTCCAGTGGATTAAAGCAAACAGGGTTCGGTGACTTGCTCAAGGTCTCACAGATAGTATCAGAGGCTAAATTTAAATTTAGGTCTTCTTAACACTAGCATAACTAGACAACGCAATGGATGGAATGGCAGGTCTAAAGTTCTTTCTGAATTAAAATCTGGCTTTAAATATTTACTAGTATGTGATCCTAGTCAAGTCACATAACTCTGTTTAACTCAGTTTCCTCATCTATAAACTAAGCTGAAGAAAGAAATGGAAAACTACTCTAGTATTTTAGCCAGAAAAACCTCAAAATGGATTCAAAATGAGTCAAATGTGAATGGGGGAGGGGGAGAGACTGAACAAGATCTTTCTGTCTCCAGGCTCAGTGTTCTGTTCATGGAACCATTTACCTGCCTTAGTGAATCAGGAAGATCTAAGCTCTAAACCCAATATCAGATGTTTAACAGCTGTGTGATCAGTCCTATGTAAGTCACATAATCTCTAAATTTTCTCAATTGCAAAATGTCATCCCCAAAAGCACCTCTTTTGCAAGGTTGTCTTAAGAAACACATTATATATTTGTAAAATGCTCTGACACATTTTTTCCAGTTGTATCCAGCTCTTTGAATCCCCATTTTGAGGTTTTCTTAACAGAGATAATAGAATAGTTTGCCATTTCCTTTTCCAGTTCATTTTACAGACCAATGGGATTAAATTCCTTGCCCAAGATTATATCCAATGGCTTCTCCAAAATTTGAATTCAGGTCTTCCTGACTCAGTATTCAATCCACTGTGCCACTTGCTATATAAACAGTTATGACATTCCCCGTCCCTTTATGACTAAACAATTTAAATTCTACTCATAGCTCAGGTCCTGTGTCCTTTGAGAACTACCAGCAATGTTTTCAGAATATTCTATGAGTGTGCTTTTTGTCCAGCAAGATTATGAACTTCCTTAAGAACTATACAAATAATCAAGGCTTCAAAAATGTCTGTTTTGGGGGGGGGATGGATTTTTTCTAGGACTAGATTTGGGTAGGCCTCGGTGGCTAGAGAGAACAACTCCTTGGGATATAGAACTTTAAAACAAAGGACAGATTTTGAAAGTAGATTTCCTCTCAGTGGGAACATCCTGAGACATTGCTATTAGTCATAGATACATAATTTAAAGGTTCAAAAGATGTGTCAGAAAACAATTTTCATGCCAATTTTTCAAACTCAAAATGGGCAAGTAAAAAAAAAAGTGGGAGTCACTTGGGTCATGAACATGCATATTTTCCAACTTAATGTCCCAGAGCCCCAATATGAAATGCAAATTGAATAATTAGCTAACAACTTCATTAAGTTAGCTCACTACCAACAGTAGGTGAGTCCGTGTCTTCCCATAATCTTTTTATGCTTAAGGAATCTTCAAAAAGGCAAGTACAGTGTTGGAATTATAGCATGAATTTGAATCTAATTTAAAATCATATATTATGTGATCAAGCAGTGTCTGAAGAGTATTGAAACATAGAAGTTTGAGGCCAGAATACAAGAAATTCAAGTTCTCATTCATACTAGCACAGACTGAATATCGGTCAAGTTCTAAATCTAGACATTTTCTAAGTCAAATTCTTTTTTTTTTTTTTTTCCTATGAGGAAATTAATGTCCAGAGACAAAAGCAAATTAACCAAAAGCACACAGGTGTAAAGAGAAAGTATTAGAAAACAGGGCCTATTATGCCATATTGCTATTATTATTCAGATTACTTTTAATGCACTTTAATATCTGAAAATTTTGTGACTACATCAATGGGGGTAAATCCTTCCACTTAGTTATCAGGTTTGCTGAAGTGCTGTGCCCTCCTTGTTTCTTTCCTCCTAAACTCCTTCATTGATCATGATAGCCACTCCCATGGTGGGAGTTATTTTGCTGGACAATAGACATATATAGAGAGAAATACACATATCTAAATACACACAACCAAGGGAAATTGGGTCTCTACTTCAATTATTTCTAGTTGGGCAGAGGTGCCACTAATAGAATGGTCTTGAAGAACACAAACTCCCCATCATAGAGAGGCACCAAAGGAGCACTTTGTAAAAGGCAGTCATTATATGAAATTGTATAATAAAAATATTATTTAATTGCTTTTGATTCAATAAGATTCATTTCAATAACTAACATTTATCTGACCATAAGCAGAGAATTGTTCTAGGCAATAGGAATAAAAAGCAAAATGGTATTTACTTGCATTCTATCAAGATCAAGGGAATGTAACATGTACATAGGAAAGAGAGACAGACAGACAGACAGAAACTGGGAAAGAGAAACAGAGACAGAGAGAAAAACAGAGAGAGATGGAGACATAGACAGATAGAGAACAGATAAAGGGACAGAGAGACACAGAGATAGAGAGACAGGCAGAAAGAGAGGAGAGAGGGGGGAGGGAGGAAGAGAAAAATGGAGGGAGAAGAGAGTAAGAGAGGAAAAGAGAAGGAGGGAGGGAGGAAGAAGAATAGTAGGAGGAGGAGAAGAAGGAAGAGAAGGAGGAGAAGAAAGAAGAAAAACAGAGACAGAGACAATCTGTGTGTGTGTTAGAGAAAAAGAGAGAGAGAGAGAGAGAGAGAGAGAGAGAGAGAGAGAGAGAGAGAGAGAGAGAAACAGCTGGAAGGGTCAAGGAAGACTGTGTTGATTGTAGCACTTCAGTTGTGCTTTGAAGAAATCCAGAGATTTTCATGGAGAAGGGGGAGAGAAGGACTGGAAAACCACTTCTGGCAAAAGTAGAGAGGTAGGTTCAATGTCACTGGCAGGGACCAGGCAGCGATCCCTTCACATCACCCTGCTGCCTAAGAGAAGCAGGGAAAGGAGACGAGGACAGACTACATAAAGTGAAGGAAATGAGCAAGGGAACTTATTTGTCTGTGGAGAGCCTGTTTGACCACTTCTTCATTTAATATTTTCTTCAAGCATCAAAGTGAGAAATGCATACAATGTGGTGTCCAGAGGGGTTATGACTGGAGACATCAAAGAGAAAACCTGGGAAAATTGTAGCCACAACTTCATTATGCTTGTAATTAGACCCAAAATAAAAGCTCTAGGCAGGCAGGAACGGAAGATTGGAGCCACAGAGGTTCAGTTTCAGGCGAGTCCATTTTCATAGCAAGGAAGAGATGAAGTAATATTAGCTTAGGTAAAGACAGAAAAGAAATGGATGGAGTTAATAACTTAATGCATCCGGAAATGTGTGGGGGCCTTTCTGTGATAAATATGAACAGAGAACAAAGAAAATAAATTGATAAATAAGCCAAAGAATAAATGGGCAATAATGGGACACACAAAACAACTGAAGCTAAAGTTAGAGAGAATAAAAATGTACTACATCTGGATATAAAGACACATCCGGATATAAAATCTAAGGAGGTTTGGCCCTGTTAGTCCCCAAAGCTCTGCCAAATTTTCAGTTCTGTGAACTGTTCTCCTAAACAGGTATATCAGATATTAAAAAACAAAAACATAAAAATAAAAAAACCTAGCCTTAATGATGTTAGTGATCTTCAATTCTTGACTGAAAACAATTTCTCCACAACAAAGAAAATGACTTCCAGCCCTGCCTTGTATGTCCTTAACCTTTAGGTGTGGTCTTCCTGAGACAGCTTTTAAGATGGCCGTGACTAGCTATGGAAAGAGTGACTGACAAGGAAGATAGTACCTGAATTTTAATCCCAGAAGTGACCCTTCAATTCAGAGTCTTAACACCTCTCTGAAAAGAAAAGAGATTAGATTATATGATAATACTGTTACCTATAGAATAATACCTATATGATAATACATAAAATAATAAGTTTAGGTTTGCAGAGCACTTTACTAATGTTATCTCTCATCTTAACACATTATCTCTGAGAGATAAGTACTATTCTTATTTACATTTAGCAGATAAGAAACTGAGACTGGCAGAAGTGAATTGTTTACTTAAGAGTCATATGGCTAGTTAGTGTTTTGAGACTGGATTTGAACTTAGTTCTTCCTCACCCTATCCACTATGCCTACTTCTAAGACTTCTTCCAGCTCAAATATTCTTTGTTGGGAGATAATCTTTACTTCAATAATCTATAGACTGGTTTAAGATTTTATGAACAGATGTGATATATTTTTATTCTCTTCAGGGAATAGATCTATGGTTTATTTGATATAGGGGATTTCCAGATAAGGGAATTCCCTCTACCAATGCTGTTTGTTTGCAACCTGAAACTTTTTATTTTAGAAATATAGCTCAATAAGAGTTCAAATGCCTTGGGTCCCACAACCAATATGTGTCAGAGGAGGATTTTGAATACTGATTTTCCTTTTCAAGGTTATCTCTGTATCCACCATACCATACCTCCCTCTTTAATTACTGTCTAGACAAAATAAATAAAGTGTCCTGTTAGCATTTTGATAAGGGGAGTTTTGGGAGCCAGGGGGAGTAGTGAGGCAGGGATAAGTCAATAAAGATCTTATGCTCTTAGACCAAACTTTGAAGAAGCTGGGGTCTCAAGAGGCAGAAGTGAATGAGGACTGATACCAAAATTGGAGGACTAAACTAGTCAAAAGCAAAGAAGAAAAAAATGTTAAGTTCCTACTCTTGTACCAATAATTGTGCATCGATAGATAGAAAGATATATCTACCTATATATACACATATACATTGTGTGTATATGTGTGTGTGTGTGTGTGTGTGTGTGTGTGTATGTGTGTGTATGAAATTTGTTATACCAATGCTGGGAAGTGGGTGCTGTTATGATTCTTATTTTAGAGTTGAAAAAACTGAGGAAGACAGAAGTTAAATGCCTTGCCCAGATTCACTCAGCTGGTATTTGTCTGAGGACACATTTGAACTATACCAGGTCCAATGCTATATCCATTGATCCACCTATCTGTTTGAGAGGAACAGCAAGTTGGACAGCTTTGCTGAGTTGTAGAACACAAGACAGGGAGTAATGTATAATAAAGACAACCCAATACATATTGCCTTCCTCATAATCAAGTGTTACTAAAGATTTGTTGAAGTAAATTCAGCTAATCAATGGGAGCTGTCCAAAAGTTTAAATGGATTCCCTGCCATCAGAGACATTTAAGCAAAGATTGAGTCACCATTTAATAAGAATATCCAGGATGATAACTATCAGTCATTTAGGTAGTACAATGGATAGAGAGCTAAAATAACAACACCCGAGTTCAAGTCCTGCCTTAGATACTAGCTGTATAAGTTGTATAACCCTAAACATGTCACTTAAGTCTGCCTCAGTTTTCTCATCTAAACAATGGGATAATAATTGCAACTATTTCTCAGGACTATAGTGAGAATAATAAATTAATAATAATTTAATTATATATACTAAACACTTTGCAAACCTCAAATTGTTATATGCAAACATTAAAATGCTATCAAATTATAGCTGTTATAATTCTGTGACTAGCATGCAGCTAGTTCCCTTATGTAAAATGATAGTGCTTTGAGGCTTTAAAATGTAGGATTTCTGAATCTTACAACCCCCTTAACTTTTCAGGTTTGTATCAGCTGCCAAATTACCTCAGAAATTGTTCTAATGTAGGAAGAAAATGAGGTTGAAAAAAATAATTTCCAGGTAGATGGATTCACGAAAGGAATAATATGCTTCAAAAATCTTTGTGAATTTTTAATGTACATTAAAAAATTAGTAGACAAAACTCTAGGAATGGGACATAATTCACCTAGACTTCTGAGATGTTTTTGATACAGTGTGGCAAGGAAGATTTATATGTGAACACATTCAACTGAATTAGGTGTAGAATACTTGGAATTTCGACAAGAATATAAAATGAAAGATATGCACTAGAACCAGGGTACTATGGGTTAGTTAGCAGGGGTAGTGCAAGGAAATATGAACTTCATTTCCTCAGAGCTGCTGCATAACTAATCAACTAATTTTAGAGTTTTCAAAGAACAGACACAGAAGCATCCTTATGAATGAATTTAGAAAGGAGTAAATAAAAGGGCCTAGTGACCTAATTCTAAAGAGTCTAGATAGAAGCTGCCTCTTTGCAAATAATGAGATCCAATTTGGAATATATGTGTATGCATGTATGTATGTATGTAAGCATGTGTGCATATATGTATATACATTCATATATATACATATGTACATATGTAACGTGTATATATGTTTATACACACACTGCATATCTATATTTATCTATATCTATAACCAAAAAAGATGATGCAGCTAGAATTACATCAGTAATATTTAGTACTAAAATATCCCGTCAGTTACATTCAGCTCAACAATAAGTTATCAGATTCTTAGTTTGTGATATAATCTGTGCTAAATAGTAGAGATATATAGACAAAAAGAAGCAATTCCTATCCTCATTAAGTACGTGATCTATTAGATAAATAAAATACTGATGTTCCCTCCAACTCCATTTTGCCTCACACACAGAGGAGGGTCTCCATTTCCACCAATAAAGAGAGAGTTTCATGCCAACGGACTTGAGCACAGGGGTTACTTAATTCTAAAGTGAAAATTTTCTAAAAGTAGCTTTCTTGGGAAGTAGTCAGGGGTATAAGCTATTTCTAACTACCTTGCAAAGAACTCAGTGCTAAATTATCTTTTTTTCAATTTTATTAGCTTTTCATCTTTGTCCAAATACATACAAAGATAGTTTTCAATGTTCACCTTTGCACAACTTTGTATTCAAAATTTTTCATCCTCCCTCTCTCCTTCCCCACTTCCCTAAACAACAAGCAATTCAATATATGTTATATATGCAATTTTTCTTAACACATCATATCAAGAAAAATCAAAAGGAGGAGAAGGAGAGAAAAGGAAAATAAAACAATCAAACAAATAGCAAAAGCAACAACAAAAGGTGAAAAGATCATACTTTGATCCAATAATAAATTTTCACTATGAACATCCACATCTCAGATATCAATAAGATCTGGACTTGTTTTAAATATTATTTAGAGTTTTGTTAATTCCTAGACTTTAGAAAATGCTACTAATGTAGATTAGATTTAAAAGTAGATGTACATACTTTTTTTCAAGATTTTTTTTTTTTTTATTCTTGATTGTTAAACATTTACCAGCACACCTCTAGAAGTAACCCATTCCCTATTAATGGAGAAGTTTAGTAGAAGCCATCAAGACCATTTCTCAAAGAAGGGTTTTCTCTTTAAGGCAAGGTTCTGACTAAATGAAATTTCATATAAGACACTCCTATATGTAATATTGTATAGGGGCATGAATTTAGAATTGAAAGAAACTTAGTGGTCATTTAGTTCAATTATTGATTTTACAAATAAAAACAGAAGGCCCAATGAGATTAGGTAACTTGCTTGAGGTTACATAATTCATACCAAGCAGAACCAGCCCTGATCTCTGTACTTTGCTTAGTCCTAAAAATCTAAGAATTTGATTTTCTAGCTCCCTTTTCCCATTTGCAACCTATTTGGAAGAACTAAATATATTCAGAGATTTATAAGTCATAAATATAAACATCAACTGCCATATTCAAGGCCTTGAGAAATCCTTTTGAGAGAGGCCTTCCTCATCTATAAAAACAAGGATTTGGATTAAATTATTCTACCTTTCCAGTGTTAACAGTCTGTGTTCTAAAGTCTCTTCAGGTCTAATGTTTCATGTACCATATTCTAATATTCTGCTATTCTAATGTCTCTTTTCTCTCTGGAATTCTAAGTTCCAAGTACTCTCTCAGCTATAACAGCTTTTATTCTTAGATCTTTTTAAAATCTAATAGCCTCTGAGTCTATGTTCACATATATATGTGTATATGTTTCTTTAAATTTTTTGGTTGATGTGTGTGTGTGTGTGTGTGTGTGTGTGTGTGTGTGTTGAGGGGGGAGTGTAATTCTGTGTTTATTGATATATAACTTGCTGCACACATCTATCAGTGTCTCGAACAAGGTCTTGCATATGGTAGATGCTTAATAAATGTTTGTTGAATTGAATTAAAAACAGAATCAATAAATTCTTGTCAAATTCCATATTCTTATATGAGTGTATTGAACTTAGAGTCAAGAAACTTGAACTGTAATTTCATTGCTGTGTCTAACTCAGTGAATGACCTTGGTAAATCAACTTTGTCTCAGTCTCAGTTTCCCCAACTGCAATGTTGGAGGTGAGGGAAAGGAGTTTTATTTGATGAATTAGGCTCTGTGTATCACTGAATTGATATTCACTTATGAACTTAGAATATTAATTTGCATGCCAAGGTACAGGAAAGAGGAAGAAACTGAGGTTTAAGGAGTTCAACTGATCAAAGATCCATCATTTCTGAGTCCTTTGTACTTTTCTCAGGAGATAGAATATAGCCTCTGGCTCCATGGGTCTCAATAAGCTGGAAGGAAAGGGGGACTCATGGAGGTAATCTTTTTCTTCCTGCCACTTACCTGATTTCCTCTCTTTTCCCTGGCAATCTAATCTCAGACTCTTTTTACAGATGTGGGAAATAAAATGAGATGAATGAGCTTGAGACTTAAATTGTTATAAAACCATTACAGAGAAATCTGTCTTAAATTATCACCTAAGGGACCAGTAAAAATTGGTAGTAGTAGAGGTGGATTTTTAAATAAAGGTTGAACAAAATTACACTTGGATCCTTGGGGATACTTTTAAATAATCTTTTAAAACCAGAGGTTATCTAGTGAGGTGACCCTCATGGCTCACTGACTGTAATTTTCCAAAAGGATGGGAAATGCTGTCTTGCCTTTATTAAAATCCTAGGAACCAGGAATACTGAATTGGAATTCTAGTTCTAATTTAGGAATATTATAGCTGAAGAAGAAATCTCCAAATCAGGGATCAGGATTAGACAGCATTTGAAATGAAAAGAACAATAGCAGCAGCAGCAACAACAACAACCTAAAGGAGTTTTAGTAGACTGCACATCTATAATGAGTCAACATGGCAGTCAAGGGAAAAAAAGGCAAAAAAGGATCTAAGGTGAAATTAAGAGAGGAATAGTATGCTGAGCAAAAGAAGGGATGATATTTAGATCAGAACACATTTAAAGCATGATATTCAGTACTAGGCATAAAATTTTAGTTAAGATACTGAGTTATATTCAGATGAGAGAGACTCAGACAGTAAAAGGATCAAAAACTAGTAAAGTAAAAATCATTGTAAGGAACTAGGCGTGATAGACTACTAACCAAAAAGGTTTAACTAAGATATGAATGTTTTCTTTAGATTTTCTTGAAGGATTGCATATGAAAGAGATTAGATTTGTTTCAGTTGGTTCCAAAAGGGAAGGATTAGAGATCATAAATTAAAGATTCAGGGAAATGGATACAAGAGAAAACAAAACAAAACAACAATAGCAAAAAAATAATTTTCCTAACAAATTTCATTATACAGAAATGGACTGGGATATCTGATAGTAAGTTGTCACTTAAATGATAGGAGGTTGTTCAGTGATTTCCTTCACATCTGACTCTTTATGACCCTATTTGGGTTTTTCTGGAAAAAAATATTGTAATGGTTTGTCATTTCTTCCACTTCATTTGACAGATGAGGAAACTGAGACAAACAGAAGTGACTTGTCCAAGGTCACACAAGTAATAAATTTCTATTTGTATTTGAACTCAGGAAAACTGAGTATTTTCTAACTGCCTTAATTTAAAGGCTTAATGGCCATTTATTAAATTATGATAGCAGGAATTTCTTCTCATTTATGGGTTGGATAGAATTATTTTTCAGTTCCCTTAAATTCTGAAATTGTGTGGTTTTGTGAAAATAATTTTCTCTTGTCATTCTTTCTTCCTAAATGGTGTCTAGGTTTCAAATTTTCTACCTGGAGAAATAAATTGCCTTTGGGGATTCATTTACTTAGGCACAAATCTACCAGATTAATTTTCCCAGAACAATGATTCTATCATGTTTCTGCCTTGGTTAAGAATCTATAATGTTTCCCCATTGCTTAAAGGATCATAGGGCTATTGAATCTTTCAGTTCTAAGGGCCTGTCAGAGGCTATCTAGTTTCAAACCTAAGATGGCATGAGCTTTTTTGTCTGACTGATACTGATCTTGTGATCCACTAAAACTCAATAACTTTTTCAAATGAAATGCTATCTAGCCAGAAAGTGATGGAGACCATGGCAGCTAGATTTTGCATATGATAGAGAGAGAGCTGAGTTTAGAGTTTACAACACCTGAGTTAAAACCTGCTTCAGAGACTTTGGATCTTTGCTAGTCTTTGAGCTAGACACTATTTTCAGCCTTTGTTTCCTCATCTGTAAAACGATGGGATGGAAGTTCTCCAAGGATCTCCAAGTTCCCGTCTAGTTTTAAAGCTACATTCCTCTGATCTACAAAGAATGCTGGGGTCTGTAGCAATGCGTAAAATCTTTTTTGTTCCACAACTCATAAATACTGTAATTCCTCTCTAATTTAATTAAAAGGGTTCCTAACCTGGGGTACATGGTTTGGAGGATTCATAACTTGTTCTGGAAAAAATTATATAGTACTTATGAATGTCTGGCTGAAATTTAGAATTTCCTCTCTCACTATATATATATATATATATATATATATATATATATTATAGTACATATTATATTATTATTATTATTATTATTATTTATGATCAAATTATTTAAAAACCCAAAGGGCTCCATGGACTTCATCAGACTTTCAAGGACAACACACATACACACACAAGTTAAGAAGGTCTGGTTTAGTAGATTTTTGTCAATAAAGGGGAAATGGCACCCTTGAAGTATTGAATTTGCTAATTATTTGGACAGGTATAGATCTATCTTCCCTGTAGAAGATGTCTCATTCATTGGACTGCAAACTGAGAGAAGTAATTACTTCATTTTCCATATTTGCATCCCTGGAATTTAGCAAGATATGTTCTACATGGGGCAGCTAGGATTGAGCATCAGACTTGGAGTCAGGAAGACTCTTCTTGAATTCAAATCTGGTTTCTGACACTTGCTAGCTGTGTGACCCTGGACAAATCCCTTAACCCTGTTTACCTGAGTTTATTCAAATGAGCTAGGGAAAAAATAGCCAGCCCTTCTAGCATCTTTACCAAGAAAACTTCAACTGACATAACAAAGAGTTGGACGTAGCTGAACAACAATTCATAATGAATACTTGTTGGTTGTTCAATTAGATATATCAATTCCTAAGTCAGACTGTGTGTTAGAGGCCATATGTGAGAATTTGTTTATATTTGTATTCTACACAGCACCCATTAAGTTTTTTTGTTTGTTTGTTTGTTTTTGCTGGATACTTACCTATTGATTGAAGGAAACACTAACTCCTTGGCCAATGACTTCATTCAAAAAGGAATAACTTCAAATTCTAAGTTTTAGCAATTCCAAGACTATTAGATTCTTAAGCTAACAACATTGGGGCATAGGGGAGGCTATTGAAAAGCATCATTAACCAAAATAAGTCCAATTTCACAATGTTTGAATTTAGAAAGAGGTATGAGTATTATAGAAAGTTGTACTTACAGTCAAACGTCACAGGTCCAAATCCCAACTTTGACAAATGAACAAGAAATGTGAAATATTAGTATTAGCATTGTTATGGACACTTCACCAGAAATGATTTCCTTGATTTGAATGTTTCATTCACTGACAAAGATTTTATCCTCTCTATACCTCAGAGATAGTTCTAATCAGTTACTGTATCCACCCCTTTTCCCTTCTCCCCCTAACAAAGTTATCTCTGGTAATGAGAGTTCTAATAATTATTAAGTACATCTCTTTCTCATCCTAATTCAAAGATTCTATCGACTTACAACCTTCAAGAGTAAACTCAAGTACATCCTACATAAACATTTGTGTTATAACCAATTGCTAAGGTCCTTCCTTATATTTAATTATTTTATATTCACAGTGTATATATTTTCTATTGATTCTATATACTTATAATAAGTTATCTCCTATTAAGGAATATAAACTGAGACAGGGACTATTTCCTTTCTTTTTTATTTTTTTCTTTTGTATCTAGTGCCTAGTATCTGATTTATGACAAATGCCTTATTATATAAGCATCAAGCATATATTAATAATATATATTATTATATATTGATTATATGAATACCAGATTTGGCAAAGCTAAAGCTAAAATTGGTCACTTGAGGCTTTGCCCCAGGCTACCAACATACAGAGAGTAAACCTCCTATCTATAGCAACCACTGTATCTGTGCCTTTCTTTAAGGGATTTTGCTTTAGATGAATATATTGATATTGTACAATTGTATACAATATACATCATTGAATCATCAATATATTCATCTATACAATAGATACAATACATCTAAAGCAAAAAATGTGACTATCCCTGAATTGCCACTTCTCAGGTTCTCTCTTTGTGGCTCCTCTCTGCCAAGGCCCAATAATTCCTATAGTAACACAAGTCAGATTTCAAGGAGATGATCTGCACTATCTCCTGTTGTGACTATTCCTTATTTCATACTATCTTTTGAACCAGTGTTGCTACTTCCAAAGTCCCTGTTGAATTTCTGCTTAGTGCAGGCAGTGCTAGCTACAGTTGTGGCCATTGTTCACTGTGGCCCACACTTGGAGCCTTTCTATCTTGGAAGGATCTGTCAGAACTTGAGCTCTGCTGTCATAGACTGAGAAACTAGGGTCAGTCCCACACTGCAGTCAGTGACTGAAGAAGGCTTTTGCGGAGGATAAAGATTGATAAGATGCACTAAATCATGATGTCTTCACTTGTTCAAGAGAGACACTGTTTCCAGCCCTCTGGCATAATAATTGATCTTAGTCATAAAGCCTTGGTGCCCAATTATCCTGGGATAGAACCCTTTGTCAAAAGCTCTTTGTGAATATTATGTCCTGAAATGTTCCAACTGACGGGTATGGGAGAGAGCATTGCTTTTACTGGAGACATGAGCAAATAAAGGCCAAAAAAGTTACATGCTCAAAAATCAAGTTTTGGATGAAGTCTGTCATTGGGAATGGAGGCACCTACATTCCCTATCTTCCCTGACAACACAGGCTCCACAATTCTTCTAGTAGCTTTTAAAAATCTCTATGATCAGCCAAAAGATTTATATTTTCTTATTACCTTAGCTACTTCCTAGAATAAATCTCCCTTGCCCTGACTAGGAAATGAATTTAAAGAAATATATTAAATAAAAAAATGGACTTGCAAAGCAAGATTCTGCTTTGACCCTAATATCTACATCAGATTCCCTTTTGCAAGCGTACAGTCTTATCAAAGACAATCCACCTTCTCTGGAAACAGCCTGAGATGAGTGTTCTGGGTGCAAACAGAAAGAAAAGTTTGATCATTAAAACTGACAAAGTCTGAGGCAAAAACAGTTCTAGTTTTTTAGAGAACTTTATAGTTTACAAAATATTTTATTTATGATGGCTCAGAGGGATAGAGAATATAAGTATTTTTGTGTCCACTTTAAAATGAAACTAATGGGGGTTACATAAGGAGAAGCAATAGATTTGAGTCTGGTATTTCTATGGAAGAAGCATGGTGTAATCTGTATAGTGCTAAGCTTGATTTTAGGAAGAGACTGAGTTTAAATTCTTTCTCAGACAGTTGATATGTGACATGATAAATAACTCTGGGCCTCAGTTTTGGCATCTGTAAAATGAGGGAGTTGAATTTTCTCTCTAAGGTAGCTTTCAGGATTAAATCTATTATCCTAAGTCATTTATATTCCATCTAGGCATCTGACATCTACTCAGAACAACTAAATATCTGCCTGGGGTGTATAGCATGCTTAGTGAAGACTGATACCAGGATTTATGAAGACCTTTTCAGGGATGCTCATCCATCTTCCCTCACCTCTCACTTAAAGTTGAAACATGCAAAGCAGTCACAACCCATTTTGTAGAGGGGACAAACCATACTAAGGATGAGCTTTAAACTTATCAGTGATTTAGGGGAATATTTGCCCAAAACATGTGAAGACATCTCTAGGCAGAATGGATGGATAAGAAGAACTTGTTCCAAAACTCATGAGAGAGGATGAAGCAAACTCTAGGGAACACTTAGAGATTGGTCACAAAGAAAACCCTTAGGTCATCCATTAATCCTGAGCCATCTCCAGTTGTCTTGACTTTTGTCCTGCCACTCGACTTTGATAACTGAAAGAAAGATTTTGTATATCTCTGTCTGATTTAAATCTAATTCACCCTAATATATCACTCAGTATTGTGCCCAATCTTAGAGAGATATAATTTAATTATTTTTAAAGCTGCTTTCTTAAGGCCAACCCATTTCATTGGTGAGTAAATAAAGGCAGTCCTCTGTAATCTATCTGCTACTGGATTCCAGATACTTTCAGATCCCACTTAGTTACATCCTTCTTCATCTTTCACTTTCTACCTCTTGCTCTCAGCTCAGTTTTGAAACTGAAAAATATCCTTATTCATGGAAAGGTTCTTTGTCAATTGAAAAACAAACATTCTAATTTCCCAGTCACTTTCCCTAGCTAACACTCTTACAATATATGCTATTTATATGTATTATCTTCCTCTAATTAAATGTATGCTCCTTCCCACATCTGCACAATATTTATAGAAACCCTTTTGGGAGTGGCAAAGAACTGAAAAGTGATTGGATTTTCGTTCACCCATTGGGGAATGGCTGAATAATTTATAGTTATATGAAACCAAAAGAATATTATTGTTCTATAAGAAATGATCAGTGGGCTATTTTTAGAAAGACCTGGAGAGACTTATATGAACTAAGGCTAAGTGAAGTGAGTAGAATCAAGAGAACATTGTACACAGCAACAATAAATCATGTGATCATCAACTTTGATGGATTTGGCTCATTCAGGCCAATTTCAATAAACTTCAGATGGAGAGAGCCACCTGCTTCCAAGGGGAGGACTGTTGGGACTGAACATGGATCACAACATAGTATTTTTACCTTTTTGTTGTTGTTTTCTTGCTTTTTATTTCTTTCTCATTTTTGATCTGATTTTTCTTGTGTATTATGATAAATGTGGAAATGTGTTTAGAAGAACTGCACATATTTAACATATTTTGGATTACTTGCTCTCTAGTGATAGAGGGTAGGCAGAAGGGAGGAGAAAAATTTGGAACACACGGTTTGCAGGGGTGAATGATGAAAACTATCTTTGCATGTGTTTTGAAAATAAAAAGCTTTTATTAATTTTTTAAATGTATGCTCCTTGAGGGCAGGGACATATAGAGCAAAGGGAACTTTAGAATCATCTAGCAGAATCACCTCATTTTATAGATAAGGAAGTTCAGAACCAGATTGTTTATGAGACTTGCCCCAAATCAAAGAATAAGTAGAAAAGCAAGCATTTGAACATAGATCTACCTGAAAATTGAACTTTCTTTTTTGCTCTCAGATCATGTTCTGTGAAAAAAAAAGCCAAAACAAAGAAATCCTCCTCCTCCTCTTCCTCCTCTTCTTCCTTCTCCTCTTCTTCCTCTCCCATACTCCTCTTCCTTCTCCCTTTTCATTCTTCTTTCTCTCTCCCTCCCTCCTTCTCTCTCTCTCTCTCTCTCTCTCTCTCTCTCTCCCTCTCTCTCTCTCTCTCTCACATACACACACACACACACACACACACACATATTTCATGTACATAAAGTACACAGAAGATTTGAAGCAAATGGGAATGTTTAACCTAAAGGAGAGAAGACACTGAGGGAGAAATATGATGATTGCTTTTAAATATTTGAAAAGCTGTTACATGGAAGAAGGATTATACTTGTTTGTGTTTGTGTTTTAACCCCAGAGAGCAGATTGAGGAGTAATGAGTAGAAGGTGCAATGAGGCAGATCTGGGCTTAAGGTAAAAAAAATAATAATAATAAAGCTATTCAGAAATGAAATAAGTTGCCTTGGATTCTCCCTGACTGGAGTTTTTGGACAGAGGCTGGATGACCATCTCAAGTATATCTCAGAAGACATTTCTTTTATATGTGACTTAAATGAGATGAGATGGTGGCAGAGTGTCTAATCAACTCTGAATTTTTTTTTTGAGGGAGAGGGTATGATTCTAGCTATTTATGGTTTTCTTTCAATGAAGAAATTTAGCCTGAAAGGAAAAAAAAAATTAAAAATCCAGGTAAGATACCTAATGCTCTTGGAAAGAAGAACAGGAAGGACTGAGGTCATTGGTATATTTGCATTCTTCTCTCATTAGATCACTGAAAACAATTTGATTAATGTCTATAGTAACTGTCAGGTCATTAGTCCTGAGGCAGCTCAGCTTGGCCATGACAGCTCCCCAGTATTTTATAGCATGTCCAATTGCAATCTGAAAATATGCTCCATCTGACCCCCTGGAATATTTAAATAAATATTAACACATGAAACTAGATGGTGGGCACATGATGTTTTTTTTTTTTTTCAAGTCATGACTTCCCAGTCCCATTCAACATTTATTCAGTCAACAGTTATTAAGCCCCTATGAAAGTCACATAATTTAATAGTTTAAAGAGGCCACAGAGTCCACCTAATTCAGCCTCTTAGTACAAAGATTCCCTATTATTAGCATTTAGAACAGGCCATCAGAATTCTGCCTATGGATACAATTTAAGGTAACTCACTTCCCAGCAAAGTTGCCCATGCTACTTTGGGATAATCTAATTTTTAGAATTTGTATGTACAGTGAAACAAAATCTGTTTCATACTTACCTTTTCTATGTTTTTTCCTCTTTCCATGATCCAGAAAGATAAAACAATAAATTTTTATTTCTATAGAACTTTTTAAAGATGGACAAAAGCTTTTTTCCATATCAGTCCCTTGAGATAGAATGTGCAAGGATCACTGATACATTTTACAAAGTACAGTAATGGGGAGAAAGCATAAGAGGCACAAACATGTGCCTGTAAGCAACAGCTGATAAGTGGCAAAATGAAGATACAAAGTTAGGACTTCTGTTTTCTAGTCAAATTTTCTTTTTACTGCAATAGAAATGTATGTAGTATACTTTTCTTTTGAAAAAATGTGTGTGTATTTATTTACTTTAATATATACATTTATCAACAAAACATACTTAATAGACATATAAAACAAAACACATATTTTAATAAAAATAACGTGTATACATCTGGGCATATACATATACAAGTATATATGTGTGTGTATGTATATAATGACTGTACAAAAACATATATAGATACATGTGTATACATACACAGATAGATGATAGAAGACAGATGAGAGAGATGGATAGATTATAAATAGATGATAGAAATATAGATAATGATGATAATGAAATTAGGTAGATAGACAGATAGATTTAATTAATCAAATAGCTACTTTCAGGTCTTCTTGTCAATAACTCTTCCAATACTTTTATATAATGACTTCAGTTTTTCAGTCATTTGGGAGCAACTGAAGAGGTTTCAGTATTTAATTAAGATTTCCCCCTGTGTTATGTGTGCATATTGTATGAGGCAGCCCTTTGGTATAAATACTTTAATTTTTAAAAAAAATTAAAAACTAATCAGTCTTCAATATGTATTGGGGGGCAGGGGTCAATGGAGAAATTTTGCTTGTCAGCAAAATAAAAATATTCTGAATTTATGAATTGATAATAAGCTAACTTCTTATAATGATTAATGGTAATTAACCTTTTAAAACTTAGTCGTTTACCTGAACTTCCCTCCTTTGACAACCTTTGAGTGCATGGTAGAATGCTTATTGTAAAAAAAGACCTTCCGCTTGTTTCTCAAGGTCCTGAAGAGTAGACACAGCCATTACTGTCTGGAAAAGCACACAAATAAATCTGTCAGGCCTCAGAGGATTTTAGTTTCAGAAATAAAATACATACAGAAAACTACATATTTACCATGTGAGGCAGTCAGGTATAGTAGATGGAATCAGGGTCCTGAAGTAAAAAAGGCCTAGGTTCATATCCTGTCTCTAATATTTGCCATCTATGTATCATTATTGTTGTTGTTAAGTCAGTTTTCAAGTGTCCAACTCTCTGTGACCCCCTTTTTTGTTTTTTAGTTTGTCTGTTTTGGCAATGATACTGGAGTGGTTTGCAATTTAGTTCTCAGATTCATTTTACAGATTAGGAAATTGAGGCAAACAGGGTGAAGTGACTTGTCCAGGATCACACATCTATTAAGTGTCTGACTGAGACCAGATTTGAAATCAGGATGACCTGATGCCAGGCCCATGACACTGTTTACTAGGGTGCCATCTAACTGCCATCAGCTCTGTGTCCAAATCACCAGATAGCACCTCAATTATCTCTACTGTAAAATGAAGTGGTGACAATTCCTTCACCAGGAGGTTACAATCAAATTAAAATGGGTATTGTATGAAAAGTGCTTGGCAAAACAAAAATCACTATGTGAATACCAGTTATGATTATGCCACAAGATAGGGAAATTCGCATAAAGCCATCACAGAAACAGGACACATTTAGGTTACTAGGACAACTTGAAACAATCTCCTTAGAGGAATACAGCAGTACACTGAACAGAAGAGCCCAAGGAAACACAAAGAGGCAATAGCTTTAACAAGGAAGCCTCAGGAGACAGCCAAATATGCAGCTCTGAAGGGGCACTAAAGTCTGCCCTTCCTCTGAGCACGACAAATGGGAGAAAACAGGTAGAACTAAGAAAAGCACAGTCAGGACCAAAGGAGACCTTGCCTTGAGTAAATAGAAAAAAATATTAAGAAATAAAAATAATAGTCAACAAAAAGGAAAACCCAGAAGAAGAGAATATCATGAGAATTACAAGCAAGAGTTTCAGAAAAGAAAATGGCTTGACCACAATGATTACAAGAATACCTAGAAAATATGAAACAAGGCATTACAAATGAAATGAAACCTGTAGAGGAATGATTTGGAAGGAAAACTGGTAATTTAAAACAAAATGTGGCAAATATTGTCCAAGAAGCATAATTTCTTAAAATTAGAATGGGCCAAATAAATCAATGACTCAGTGAGACAAGGAAAAGAAAGTGAAATCTGGTCTGAAAAAATAAAGGGAAATGTATAGTACTCACTAGCAAAAATAATTGACTAGAAAGCATGGTGAGGAGAGATAAGAATCTTCAGATTCCTTGAAAATAATAATTAAAGTCAAAACTTGGGTGCCATATTTTAGGAATTCACAAATAAAGCTATCCAAATATATTAAAATATGAGGACAAACCAAAAATTGAAACTGTCACCTCACTGAAGAAACCCCTATATGAAAACTCCTAGAAATTGTATAATCCAATTCCAAGGTTTCCAGATTTTAAAAATGATAAGTATCCAGTGAGAAAGAGTTCAAGTATTAAAAAAAAAATCAGGATCACTCTATACTATCAAAAGAAAGACCTTTGAGTATCCTAATGTTTTCAAGGATCACAGAGCAAGTTAAATAAGTCAAACATATGGTCTGGGAATAGTTTTGTTCTTTTTTATGGTTTTAAGTGATAAAAGAAAAAATAAGAAAAAAAGATAATATATTATGAAAGAAAATAAAAGAGAAAGAAAAGGAGGGAATTTTCTGCCTCATAATCACAGTACATGAGATTAAGATAAAATAAAATACCTAAGAAGAGGAGTGTGAATCAGAATTTTATTTTAATATAATCAAGGCAAAGGAGGGTGGAATATACATATGTGTGTGTATGTGTGTGTATGTATGTGTATGTGTATGCACAAACACTGTAAACTCAGTGGAGAAATTAGGGACAAGGAGAAAGAAGAGGAGATTTAAAAAGATAATATAGGATTGCTATATAAGATACAAACTTGAAACAAAAAATCTGCATAGTTAAAATAAGAAACTAAAGGGAAAAATCTAATGTATTTGATGAAATCAAGAAAGGGGAAGTAATAAACGATTTTAAAACAGAAAATAGTGAATATAGACAATTAAAATAGATAAAAGAGAAAATAATATAATTTTTAAAGTCATGATATAATAATTTTATGACTTACTTCTCTCTCCTAACATCCCCCCCCAAAATAAATAAACTTTGTCATAAATATACAAGTAAACCCACCATTAGCTAAAATATCTGTCTTTTTCTGAATCTTGGATTTATCAGATCTGATTCAGGAGGTATGAGCTTTTAAACTTCACAATCAGTTTTCTGGAATTGGGATTGGTTATTAGCTTTATTACTTTTTAAGTTTTTCAAAGAATATTTTCTTTAAAATAGTATTTTTATTACATAAATTATCTTGATTCTGTTTACTTCACTCTGCAACAGATCAAACAAGTCAACTATTTTCTTCAAAACCTGACATATAACTTAATAAAAGATTAATACATTAATAGACCATAACTTGTTTATTCTTTCATGAAAGAATTGATAGACACAGCCCTTAGTTTTATGCCAAATAAGAAACTGAAAATCCAAAAGAAACGAATCTCAAATATGACAAGTGAGCTAGTCATTATAAAAAGAAAAAAAATAAGAGATTCTTTGAACTTAAAAAAATGAAATGAAAAATTAGTCAACTAATAAATATTTATTATATGCCTAATATGTGTCAGACACTGTCCTAAGCACTAGGGATACAAAAAGAAGCAAGAAACTGCCCATGATCTCCAAAAACTCAGAATTTAATGAGATAGAAGGAAGCTTGTACAAAGGGGATGAAATTAACAGTTATCAACTTGAATTATATATATATATATATATATATATATATATATATGAAAGGAAAATCAAGTTTAATTACAAACACAATCCTATACTGTCATTTGGGTAAAGAAATACTTATTTTATTTGACTTTTGACTTAAAATATTTTAAATTTATTAAATTTTAATTTAAAAAATAATGGCAAAAAATTTAAATTTATAAGAGATGGTTAAAAAACCTAGCATCAATTAGTGTCATTAGAGAAAAAAATTGCAGAATATGTGCTTTGTCTCCTCATGGAATTCTAGTGTTTGAGCTGAATGAAACATAGAATGTTAGAATATATCATAGCTTCAGAATACAATCATAAATTTCAAATTCTTCACCTGCCTGTAAAAACCCTCTATAATCTGGCTCTGATTTTCCACTTCAGCTTTCTTTCTTATAGCTTTCTTTCACAGACACTAATTGATCTGAAATTTGGTACTGTCGTCCAACTTCTTGTTTCTGTAGATTACTAGAGATGCATTTTCCTTAATGTTTCCAGTCTTCCTCAACTATGAGATCTCTTAGCATCATGAGACTCATTTATTATTCTTCTCAGATAATTCCTTCTACTTAGTCTTTCTCAATCTTCCCCCTTTCTTCACCCCACATCACCTATTTTTAATGTTTTCTTCTGTAATTATCTGCTATTTGGATTATCTGGATTCTGTAATTATCTGATTCATGTAAGCTCTTTGAGAGTGAAAATTATTTCATTGAAATATTTTTTTAAAATCTCTAGTATGTTTATTTTTTTTTTCGGTTAAAGAGAGGAAATTGAATCATAGAATTTGTATCAGAGGATTTTAGAATACAAGGTATTACAATAACAACCAAAAAACCCATAACATTAGACCTTGATAGAAATGTATGAATCATCAAATTTTAATCATTAATTTTCCCAAGGAGGTATTTGAATTCCAAAGAGATCAAGTTATTACAATAACATCAATCTAGAGTAGTAAAATGGAAGCCAACATCAGAACATATCTTCTGGAACTGGAACTCATAATTGAACACCAGATAGATAATTTTGATTATATTAAGTTTAAAAGTTTTTGTACAAACAAAACTAATGTAGACAAGATCAGAAAGGAACCAATAAATTGGGAAATCATTTTGCATTCAAGAGTTCTGATAAAGGCCTCATTTCTAAAATATATAGAGAATTGACTCTAATTTATAAGAACAGAAGCCGTTCTCCAATTGATAAGTAGTCAAAGGATATGAACAGACATTTTCAGATGAAGAATTAAAATCATTTCTAGTCATATGAAAAGGTGCTTTAAATTACTATTGATCAGAGAAATACAAATTAAGACAACTCTGAGATATCACTACATACCTGTCAGATTGCCTAAAATGACAGAAAAAGATAATGACAAATGTTGGAGGGGATATGGGAAAACTGGGACAATAATATATTTTTAGAGAAACTGTGATCAAATCCAAATATTCTGGAGAGCAATTTGGAACCTAATATATTTTTAGAGAAACTGTGATCAAATCCAAATATTCTGGAGAGCAATTTGGAACCATGCTCAAAAAGTTATCAAACTGTGGATACCCTTTGATCCAGCAGTGTTATTACTGGGCTTATGTCCCAAAGAGATATTAAAGGAGGGAAAGGGACCCACATGTGCAAAAATGTTTGTGGCAGCCTTCTTTGTAGTGGCAAGAAAATGGGAACTGAGTGGATGACCTTCACCTGGAGAATGGCTGAATAAATTACAGTATATGAATGCTATGGAATATTTTTGTTCTGTAAGAAACGACCAGCAGGATGATTTCAAAGAAGCTTGGAGAGATCTACATGAACAGATGCTTAGTGAAGTGAGCAGAACCAGGAGATCACAGTACATGGCAACATCAATATTACACAATGGTAATTCTGATGAAAGTGATTCTTTCCAATAATGAGATGATTGATGCCAGTTCTAATGATCTTGTGATGAAGAGAGCCATCTACACCCAGAGAGAGGACTGTGGGAACTGAATGTGTATCACAACATAGCATTTCACTTGTTTTGTTGTTGTTTGTTTGCATTTTGTTTTCTTACTCATTTACTTTCTTTTTTATTATTATTTTCTATTTTTTTATTTGAACAGAAATATCTCAACTGGAGGCAGTTAGATAGTATAGTTGATGGAATATTCTAAGTGAAATCAGGAACAATTGAATTCAGATTTTGCCTTAAATAAACTTACTAGATGGGGCATCAAATAACTCATTTAACTTCCCTCTGGCTCAGTTTCCTAACTATAAAATAGTAGCATCTACCACATAGCAAATAAGATAAACATATATAAAGTGCTTTGTAAATCTTAAAGTGCTACAGAAAACTCTATTATTGTTATTTCACTGAGCTTCTGAAAAATAACAATAGTCAGATTATGAAGATCAAGAAAACTTCATAAAAATCTAAATTTAAGCAATATGGTGAAAGAAGACAAAAGGCATCTTAAAATTTAAAATACATACGAATTAGGGGCAAAAATTTGCTTCAATACTGATTTAATTTTATCTTCAAAAAAAAATCCCTATTACTCTGTATCTGGAGATCATTTAAAATCCTGGCTCTGTCAACAAGATTGTTGTGATTGTGAACCTCTCCTAACTGTGTGCTATTTGAGAAAATGCTAATTAACATTTCATCTATTTTTTTCCCTAAGTAATTGACCAAAAAAGGTAAATCTCACAGTGCCAAGAACAGATTCCTGACCTCCATCCAAACTGACATTAAATCATCAATGATAATGGGTCTGGCCTTTCAACAATTTCCAAATGTATCCCCACCTGATGTTATCCACAGCTTTTCCACCTTTTTTCCCCCAGGAAGAATGCCTTGAGAAAGCTAAGAACTGCCTTGCCAAATATCAAATTCAAATAAAAACAAGAACTGTTACATGTGCATAAGGATCCCTGCTGGCAGCATATTGACTTAAAAATCACAAATTAACATATCCATGTTTCATTGCATTTTTATTTATTTTGTTAAATATTTTTCAATTACATTTAAATCTGATTCAAGAAGCACTTCCCAGTGTTCTGGGTTGTTTGCTGTTCCTCCACTACATGTTTAAAACTCTGCTCTAGATAAACTAGAAACACATCTTTCCTCTTATCTACAAGCCTATAGCTTTATCAAAAAGAGAAATGAGGTGGTTTGCATGTTCTACTCACATTATCTCTGTTTCTGTTTCTATTTATTCTTTAACTATTCCTTTTCTGAAATGTTTCAGAAATTTATAAGGAATCAAAATCAAACTTAACAGTTTCTAGTTTACACATTTTATTCTTTGGAAAAATGGAATACTATTAGTTCTTTTGAAATCTATGTGAATTTTCTCATTTTAAAAAAAGTCACACAGTTAATAAAAACTCACAGAATAGTAGTACTAGTACTAGTAGTACTACTATTACTAGTAGTAGCTGCTGTTATTGTTGCTGTTGTGATTTATTGTTTGTCACAACTGGAAGAGGACCAATGACATCATGGGGTGATAACTTTAGCATGAATTGCATTAAAGTGAGGCAGAATTGCATGATCCTCAGCTTCCCTCTCTTGTCCAGGGTCATTGAAATCCAGCAAGAAGACAAAAGACATGAGGACTCCAATGGATGATCTTGGCATCTTGTATGTCTAACCAATGTCTAACAGCCATAGCATCTGCTTCAGTCATTTTCATGACTTTTGGAACAAATTGTTCTCATTCTCCTATTCCAGAAGGAAAGTCTTTACATGCTTGGGGTATACATTCCCCAACTCACCAAGACTTTGAGATCTACAGGTTCCCTCAACTTGGTTTACCTCTTTTGCTGATACAGTTTATTAAGATGTGATCATTATACATGCTCTAGCTTCTTGAAGCCACAGGTGAGAGATAGGTAAAGACAGACACCAAAGATGGATGAAAAGGCTTGAAAAGATGTTGACAGCTTCCACATCAGAATTACTACTGTATCCTGAACATGCCTGTAGTACTAGCAGCAGCAGCAGCAGCAACAGCAACAATACTATACTCTGCAATGGTAGTAGTAGTAGTAGTAGTAATAATAATAAAAGTAATGATAGTATTTATTATTTTTTTTTCAGTGATTTCAGTTGTGTCAAATTCTTCCTGACCCCATTTGAGCTTTTCTTGGCAAAAATGCTGGTGTAGTTTTCCATTGCCTTTTCCAGCTCACCTTATAGATTAGGAAACTAAAATAGAGTTACATGACTTGTCTTATAGTGAGTAAGTATGTCTGAAACCAGATTTGAATTCAGGCTTTTTTTTAATTCATTCTAACTAGTGTATAACCTATCTGTCCAATATTAATAATTCTTATATTTGTTACTATAATAATCCTTATATATGGAATTTACATAGGGCTTTAAGGTTTACAAAATGTTTCCCACATATCATAAGATTTGATGTCTAAAACACCCGTGAAATCTCTTTCTTTGCAACTATTATTTCTATTTTACAGATGAGGAAATTGAGGCTGAAAAATTAAATGATTTGCCCAGGATCACAGCTAATAAGTGTGTAAAAAATGTGAGTCTTCCTAACTCTGAGTTCAGTATTCCATCCAATATGTAATATTGTAAAATGTAGTTACATTTGCAAGTACTTTCAGTATCTGATAATATAGTTAATCCATCCCAAATGAACTCATGAACTCATCAAAATCACCTAAGTACATTCTTATATTTCTTCTAATGTTGATTTTTAAAAATAATGATGGTTATTATTATTAGTAGTAATAATGTTACTATTATTAATTAGGCAGCCAAATAATGTATAAGGAGCTCTAAATTTGTTTCAGATACCCTAGAAATGAATACTGCTTTTTAATAATAATCTTGTTATCTTGGGCTGGTCAATTTTCCCTTTGGAGATTGAACTAACTACCTCATCTTTTAAAGAGAGAGGAAGTTGAAGCAGATTATCTATAAAACCTCCAGTTTTATTGCCTATGACCCTGTGTCTCACTGAGAAGCAGATTTCAGCTCCATATAAGGAAAAATTCCTTTGTTAACAGTCAAAGCTCTCCAATAATGGAATGAGATGTCCCAGGACTCTTTAAATCCCCTATTACCTGAAGACTAAGAGTGGAGGCTAAATATTTGTAGAAGTCTCCCATTGAGGGAATTTCTATTCAGAAATCAGTTTGGAATTCAATATGTTGAATTCTGAGATTTTCTTGATTCCCTCTGAAATTCTAATTAATGTGCATTGTTATACACCCCTAAAATGTTATCTGTTTATGGTTTTCTTTCTTTTTTTAATTAAAGGTTTTTATTTCCAAAACATATGCATAGGTAATTTTCAACATTCAGCTTTGCAAAACCTTGTGTTCCAAATTTTTTTCTTCCTCTCTTTCCCCTCCTCCCCTAGATGGCAAGTAATCCCATATATGTTAAACGTGTACAATTCTTCTATACATATTTCCACAATTATTATGCTGCACAAGAAAAATCAGATAAAAATGAAAAAGAAAACAAAAAGCAAGCAAACAACAATAAAAAAGGTGAAAATACTAGTCCTCTCTCAGTACAGATGGCTCTCTCCATCACAAGACACTGGGACTGGCATGAATCATTCTGCTGTTGAAAAGAGTCACATCCATAAGAATTGATCATCATATATTCTTGCTGTTGCTGTGTTCTTCTGATTCTATTCATTTCACTTAGCATAAGTTCATGTAAGTCTCTCCAGGCTTCTCTGAAATCATCCTGCTGATTTTTTCTTATAGAAAAATAATATTCCATAACATTTGTATATCATAACTTATTCAGCCATTTTCCAAATGATGGGTATCCACTCAGTTTCCAGTTCTTTGCTACTACAAAGGGCTGCTACAAATATATGTGTATATATATATATATATATATATATATATATATTTTTTTTTTTGTACATGTGGGTCCTTTTCTTTTTTCATGATCTCTTTGGGATACAAACCCAGTAGAGATACTGCTGGATCAAAGGATATCCACAATTTGGGCTCTGGTTTTCTGCCCTGAATTTTACTTTCTGTTTCCCAGTCCTCCCCAATTTCCCACTCACTATTTGACTCAGACTACCGCACAAGTGCTAGGCTAGAGTGCAGCTTCCCAGAGCCTTTCCTCCAAGGCACTGCCATGACAAAAGGATGCTGAGGACCCAAACTTCCCCAGCAGGACTCTGCTTGCAAGCCTAAAAAGGTAAATGATTCTGGTTAATGCTATCACTGCTTTAATGAAAGGTGAACGTTTGCTTTTCTGCTCCAGAGATAACTGCCTGGGTCTGAGAAAGCTGTCTAATGGAACGGACTGCATCTTTTCCATGTCAAAGTTATCTGTTGGTTATAAAGCAGATTAAATCTCCTAGAAGCCTGATCCATATATTTATTTAAAAAGGGGACTCAGGAAAAGCGTGGGTATTTGAGGGAGATGATTGGGGGAGAGGGGTCAACTGCTCTTTTGAATGTTGAATGTTTGGACACCAGAGAAATCTTACTAAAGAAATTCACGAATCATCTTGCCTTGCTTACTTCATCCTTCTATTCTTTCCTTCCTCCTTCCTTTAGTCTTTTCCTAACTTCCTTTGTCCCTTCTTCCTTCCTTCCTTCCTTCCTTCCTTCCTTCCTTCCTTCCTTCCTTCCTTCCTTTCTTCCTTCCTTCCTTCCTTCCTTCGTTTTTCCCTCCCTCCCTGCCTCCCTCCTTCCTTCTCTTTTCTTTCTTTCTTTCTTTCTTTCTTTCTTTCTTTCTTTCTTTCTTTCTTTCTTTCTTTCTTTCTTTCTTTCTTTCTTTCTTTCTTTTTTTCTTTCTTTCTTTCTTTCTTTCTTTCTTTCTTTCTTTCTTTCTTTCTTTCTTTCTTTCTTTCTTTCTATCTCTTCTTCAGAGGTTATAGCTAATGTCATCTTCTATTTTAATGAGTAACAGAGCCAGCTGCCTTTTTGATTCTGAATAATTCATGAAAATCAAAGTTGGCCTCTCCATTGTTCCTGTCACTTCAAAGATGATCAACACAAGGGGTGGAAAAGGCATTGTATTTAATGTCAAGGGACTTGCCTTCAAAGCCTAATTCTGCTATCTACTAGTTATGCAACCCTGAGCAAATCACTAAATCTATATGGGCCTCAGTTTCCATATTTTAAAAATAAGAGTATTAGACTGAATTATCTTTAATACCATACGCAGCTCAAAACAACAACAAAAAAAGTCCAATAAAGAGATGAAAATATTGTCCTTAATACACTAAATAATGTTTTCCCAAATTCTGAGGATCAGAGTACTTAATACTGAAAGAGACTAAAGCTCTTCTAATCCAATCTTCTTCATTTTATAGATGAGAAAACTGAGTCTTTGACATTGAGTCATTCTTGAATGTTTCAAAGACCTCTGATTTTGACATTGTGGGTGTCTCTTTTCTTCATATTTTAAACTTTCTATAGCCTTCACTAGTTGTTTTGACAAACACCATTAAGATTTAGTAACTACCCATTTTGTGATAGCCCTTCATACTCTTTAGTTAACTGGTTCTCAGATAAAAGACACAAAGATTCAGTAATTGGCTATTTTTGTTCCAGTGCTAGAACCCACCTTCTTTATTTTCTTTCACATTAGCATGTCCTTCTAGAGTCCAGCATTTGCTCCATAACTCAATAAAGAAAACAGACTTGATTCATAAGAATTCTAAGTAGGTAGTGAACTAGATGAGGTGAGATCTTTCAAGACAGTTGTGAAAATCGAGTAAGGCTTCATGTATTTCAAAGTTTGAGTAGGCCTGAAGGACTTCAAGCATTAAGTCAAGAGCATACTTAAGCCTCTCCCTGCTATACTCGCCTTCTTGTTATCCTCCCTATTTCAGTCAAATATGGGCAACTATGTACTTATTGGTCAAGTTCAATTTCTTGGGTAGTTCCCCCATTTAGAATGTAAGATCCTCAGCCAATAAGGATGAGGGTCAGTGGTGGGATGGGGTATTTGCGTTAGGGATAAAAAGTGTTGACCTTGCCCCCTAAGGTGCCTCCTCCCTTCGATTGTCTGCTCAATGGGTGGGACACCCGATTCTCAGGAGAATATATAATAAACTTTGCTATGCTTCTAGAGAACTCTCCAGCTTTTTTTTATTAAATGCTATCTGAACCACACAGTAGTAAGATAATACATGGTCACAAAACTAGGTGAATTTGTCACTAGTAAATTCACATAATCAAAAGAGAACAATGTCATTGCCTGTTTTGCTTAGCTTTTGGTCTGGCTTAAATTAATTTTCATAGAAAAAGAGAAGATTGGAAATTTCTAAGTCAGATAGTTTTTTGGGAGTAAGGAATATGCTCTCAGCCTAATCTAGGCATGTTTTTATTTCTTTATTAGGCTTCTCTCCTACCTCTTCAGACTTTTTGTGGGCTGATCTTTTGTCTCCCACTCCAATTTAATTTTTAGTTTCCTTTTATGTTATGTCTTCCTCATTAAAACATAAGTTTCTTGAGAGCAGAAATTATTTTTATTTCTTCCTATATTTGTATTCCAACATTTAGCACAATGATTAGTCTGTGAATGCTTAATAAATTCCTAGTTGAGTCACTCAACCTGACTGAGTGCTTGGGACCTGAGAGCCTCCCACAAATAGAAAAGGGATTACCTAGCTATTACATAACAACTTTCTTTAGAGCTCTATGGTTTATAAATCACTTTTTCCAGCATAAACTTTTGAGAAGATGAAAATGATATTTCCAATACCATTTTATAGTTTTTAAACTAAACATTATCTATAGTGCTTAGAAAGAGCTTAATGAATTTTTGATGGATAAATCAAGAGCACTTGCCCATAGGCACAGGGCTTACTATTCTTTAATCACAAGTCTTTTTGATTCTAGGCCCAATTCTCTTTCTGCAATTCATTGTTAAACATAATATAGATCCTCTAAAATTATATGAACTAGGATCTCCAACCTCTTTTTCTGAAAGAAATTAGCAGCAAGCATAAAAACATCCTAATTTGTGCTTTTTATTAAGTGCAAGTCAAAAGTATAAAAGTGTAGTATTAATTTCTTTCCAATAGATTAACACTGAAAAGAAATGAGAAATATATCTCTTCCCTTTGTACCTCACAAACCATCACCAAATCTTTCTGTTAGCACTTAACATTTACTGAGGATACAAAGTGGAGATGTAGACTACTGAGGAGATGGTGGATATGCTCAGAGGAGCTTATCTCTCTTTATATTGGCTGCAAAAATTTTAAAGGGAAATGATTCACTTCCTGGTGGAGATAAAATTCAAATGGCAGCATAGCTTTCAGAAAGTATTTTCATTATTTATCTTAAAATGGAATCTTCTTAAAGATATTCATTGTAAAAGATCATTATAAAAAAAGGTGGGGGTGATCACTACACACTTCACTTAAACCAAGCAAGATTAATATTCCAGCCTATTTTAAACAGTTTCTGAATAGCAAGTCACATTGGTCCTATTTCATGAAGCAAAGAATATTTAGCAGAGCAGAAAAAATCATTTATTAAACTAACTTGAATATGGGTATATTGTACAGGACTGAACTTCCAAGTCACTAAATTATTTAAGAAAATAGAGAATGCAGCTCTAATTAATGAGAAACAGACATTTTACAGGTATTGGTAACTCAGACTTAGAGGTATTAGGTTTGACCTTAAGTAGGCTACTTAATTGCTTTCAGGCTTTTTTTTTTGGGGGGGGGGATTATTTTGTTTTCTGGGATTTTGTTGTGTTGTTGCTTGCTTATTTTTGCTTTTGTTTTAGTTTTTCATCTTTAAAGTACTGGATTCAGCTTAAATGGTATTAAAGGTGTTTTTCTGAGCCAATATTTTATTTTTATACATTCTCAAGCTCTAATTTTCAATAACAACACTTGCTATTTCTATAATACTTGTAGATTTGCAAAGTGATTTTCTGACTACATCTTTGAGATCTAGCTTATAAAAATACTAGACTCATTTCATGGAAGGAATATTGAGATTATGTTTCTGGGGGTATTAAAATTAACAATGGTTAGGTCTAATACTTGAGCTCAAATGTTCTGATTCCAAATTCAGCAATATTTCCACTATATTATATCACCTCTTTTTAAAAAAAAGTCTAAACAATCAATAAAATAATGCCTAAGCATTTGGAGATTTCCAAAAAAATAAATGCTCATATGAAAATTTAGCAAACAACTTTTGATAGCTAGTTCTAATTGGCTCTGCCACTACTACTAATTCAGTTTATCAGAGTTGTAGCTTCAGACACATCTTAAAATGACTAAATTGTGTTGCCTTCTGGCCACGTATGATATTATCACAAAACTCCATCTGGGAAGGGCATGGGGGAAAGGAACAAGCATTTATTAAATCCCTATTATGTCCCAGGCGCTGTGTTAAGTGTTGTTCCCATATCATATCATTGGATCCTCATAACAATCCTCTGAGATAGGTATTATCTTTATTCCCATTTTATAGTTGAAGGAACTGAGGCAGAGGCCAATTTACTTCCCCAAGATCACATACCTAGAACATTTCTGAGGCTGTATTTTAATTCACATCTTTCTGAATTTGCACATCTTCGTAAGAGCAAGAGAAGTGTGTTACAGAACATATTAATTTTAAAATTAAACTCTAGGTACTGTTTTAGGCTTTAGTGGTTTAAAACTTTACTAATATTTGGGGAGTACATTGTATACTCAGAATACATATGGTAAAGTGTCAGTATCCTATTGTGTAAAATGGGCTTAAATCAGTCCTGCCAACCTTACAGGGTTATAAGGAACAAATGAAATTATATATGTACTTTTCAGAACATACTTCATGTAAAACTTTAACATGGTATCAAGATTTGATTCCAGAAAGATCTCGGAATTGAAAGAGTAGTCAGGGCTTTAAAATTGCAACATAAACCTTGTAGCCTCTCCAAATGCTATCTGACACTGTGTATGTGTGTGTGTGTATGGGGTGTGTGGGTGTGTGTGTGTGTGTGTGTGTGTGAAAGAGAGAGAGACAGAGAGACAGACACAAAGACAGAGATAGAGACAGAGACAGAGTCAGAGACAGAGAGACAAAGACAGAGACAGAGAGGAGAGGGACAGAGACAGAGATACACACACAGAGAGAAACTGAGATTGAGAGACAGAGAACAAATAAAACATAGCTAGAAAGCAACAGAAGAGGAGAGAGAATTGTCCTGAGAGATCAAGCTGAGGAGGAGGAGGTAAAGAAGTGAGTAGTGATGGAACTGGTTTTGGGAGTGAAGTGAGACATAGCTAAGTCTATTTCCAACATATGGAAGAGGCAGGCAGTTTATCAATCAAATAAACTTGACCAAAATATTCAGCCAAATCCTTTGCAGGAAAGCACTGTGTATTATGGGGAAATAGAGAAATATAAACTCGGTTTAATTCCTCAGTTTATTCCTCTGTAAAAAAGAGTTAATAATGCTTTCAGTGTTTATCTTCGTTGAAGTTAAGGCTTTTTTTTCCTAGTATATATAGTATATACATATATATTTATATAGAGAGTGTATACATACAACTTATTTTTTATCCATACATTTATAATTTTGTTATGAATTATGGTGATGAGATAGATAGAAATCTTCTTTATTGAAAACTAATATACATTTCCTTTTGCAATGGATTAGTAAGGACTGGTATGGACAACTGACCATTGGACCCACTGGAAGCTGGTAGCAATAACATGGAATACCAGATTCCTTACTTGCAACCTTCCCTAACAGAATTTCATATCCTTACTGAGTGGGTTCCTGGAAATCTTCCTGAATGAAGCCACAATGGGAAATTTCATTTCCTACTGCTTGTAATGAGCCTTTTGCAAATGATGATTGATTATACCTGTAATTAGGAAGTAAGAGGACACACAGCTAAATATGAAATGCAAAGCTATTTTAAGCCAGCATGGGGGTAGTTTTGAGGAGAGAGAGAGAGAAGTATCATTGGCCCAGGAATTTGAAAAAAAATTGGGTTCTTGTCCTTTTTTTCTGATACTATATAGTCTTGGTTACTTCATATTGTGAACCTCAGTTTTATCAGCTGCTGAATGATAGAGTTTAACTATATGATCTCTCAGTCTTGATCTTAGTCTTGGTTTTCTCATCTGTAAAATAGGAGTAATAATAACTCACTTTCTTCTGTAAGTATCAAATGAAACAATATGTGTAAAATAATGGGCATAGGAATGGTGAGATATTAGTGAATTACTGGTTATTAAATTTTATTATCCTCTGTCCCCTAATTACTGAAAAAATGATTAATCTATTTCTCTCTACCCTAAAGAATAAGCCTTCAAAATGAAATCCCTCATTGCCCTTGACAAATATTTTATTATTTAAATACATTGTAGAGTGAAAAAGAAAAGCACCAACTTGAAACAGACTGAAATTTCAGAACTGTACTAAGTATGGAGATTATTAGGGAACTGTCTTTGGTATCTGAACTAATACATTAATTCTCTTTTTTTTTCTCATGCCCTTTTACACTCTCATATCCCTACTCTAATAGTTTCTCACACATACTCTTCTCTATAATTGTGGAAAGAAAAAACAGTCAATAGAACTGAATTCAAGAATTCCTACATGCACAATTTCCTAATCATGAAGAATATGGAGATGTACTTAAGTCTCAGCCCTCAAACAGTTTACATTCTACTGAGAAGAAGTTTATGTAGGAGGAGGAAATCAATAGTCAGTGAAAATCATTTATTAAGGATCTAGTATGTGCCTAATATCATGTTTAAGGCTAAGGATACAAGATAAAAGATATTAAAGAGCTTATAGTCCAATGTAGGTAGGGGGGTGTAGGAATGGGGGTGGGAGAGACAACATGTTCCAAGCTATTTATTGGCAAGCTATAAAGAGGATAAAATGTAGAGAAATCAACAAAGGGAATGACTAGAAATACAGGGGACCAAGAAAAGATTTCTTTAGAAGCTTTTAGCTGGAACTTGGAGGAGATCAAACAAACTAGGTGATACAGTTGAAAGGGCAACCACTTAGGAATAAGAAAAAGAATTTTGGAGTCAAAAGATGGAGTGTATCTTTTTGAGGAATAGCAAAGTGACTAGTGTAGTGTCACTGGTTCACAGGGCATGCAGAGGGTGGGATAGAAGGTGAATAATACATATACACGTAAGTCTACACCTATGAAAATGAAGTGGGGGAACACACTAATACCCTGAGGACTCAAGCAGTGCTACATGGATGATATAGCATCTGAGGTGAGCCTTGAGGAAAGAAAGGATTCTAAACAAAATAAAAATGGAGGCTCAGAGGGCAGTTTGGGCAAATGCATGGAGGGGGAATTTGCAGTGGTGGATTTTGAAAACATCCAATAATCCAGTTTGCTTTGAATGAAGAATTAATGAATTCTATGAGATGAAGCTATCAGACTAGTAGAGAGAGCTACATTATAGAGGATTTTAAAGGAGCTATTTCTATTTTTATAGGGTTACATAGTTTAAAACACAGAATCTATTCTGAGTCCTTTTGGAAGTATGACAGTGGCTGCCATTTGAAATGAGGCAATACAGGAATCTGGCTCAAATGTAAAGAATATTCTTGTGTATATCAAGAGACTTTAGTTCTAGTCTCAGATCTGCTGTTGACTATGTGACCTTTTTCTCTAACTCTTAATTTCCTTATATGAAAACAAAAAGTGGGTTAGAAAACCATTAAAATAATTTCTAGCTCTATCATATTTTCTAAGAGCCTTTCTAATTCAATACATTCTAAAATTCCTTTTGGTTACAATGTTCTAAGTTCCCTTTTAGCAGTTATCATTCTATGGTAACATTGTATTCTAAGATCTCTCCCAGATCTAATATTCTATGGAGATAAACTTTATATATTCATTATATGATTCTATAAATGTATATATTAATATACATATGTATATTTATATTTATGTATATCTACAAAAAGAGACAGAGCATATGTTTAACTCACACAAACATATATATGTATATATGTAATAGCATCCATATATGTGTGTGTGTGTGTATAACAAGTTTTAATATCTAGATATGTCTTCTAGCTCTAACATTCTAAGATCCCTTGCTTCTTGGGCTTTTGATTTACTCCTCCTCCCCCCACTTCAGTGACACCTCTTCATTGTTTTTAAAGCTTACATTTCTCAGCAGCCTCTTTCTACAATGACTTCACATCAGGGTTCCTAATGGATTATTGGCATCCATCAGTGAGGATGGAATTTAGGTAGCAAAACTGACCACTGGGTACTTTTAAGTGTTTCATCTTGTGCTCTAAGTGATTATTCATTGCTCTCACATTTAAGATCAGAATTACTGTGGGTAACTCTGGAAGGTCCTTGTTAAAAAAAAAAATATCAATGCTTGAGAGACTGTTCTAGTTGTTAAATCAGAATACTGTGTAATTTAATAGAAATGAAGTAATTATAGGGGAAGAGAGAAACAGCCAAAATAGAAAGTTTTTCTGTTTGGATTGTGTCTGAGTACAAAGGAGTACATAGATATACACTGTAGAGATCACCTCTGCTCTATGTAGTTAAAAGGCAAGAAAATCAAAGTCTTAACTTTAAATTTCAGGACTGTGTACTGACTGACTCATGCTGAGACACTCTCATTCCTAAACTTTGGGCTATCTGAGTGTACTAGAAGCAATAAGAATAGATTTTGCTCCTTATCCTATACTGGCTCTTGGTTCTGAATTCCATTGCCAATCTTACTCTCATCCTGAAGATAAGGATAGTCCTTGATATAAACATACTTGATGGAATTATAAAATTTTAGGTCTCAAAGTATTACATAGATCATTGAGGACAAACCACACCTGAAATGTAGTTCCTTCTATAGTAAGTGTCCTTATCCTGGCAGACATAAATGTACACACACACACACACACACACACACACACACTGAAAGCCTCTAATGACAAGATCATTTAGAAACCACCACGTGTAGATTTTAGACTGAGTCAGCAAACCTACAGTCAAAGCCTGTCTTAGATTTGAAGCTTAGGTATATGATCATTGATCATGGGTGAGCTATTAAACTTTTGCATGTATCAGTTTTCTCATCTGTAAATGGTAGAAAATAATAGCACCTATATGCATGTTAACATATGTAAATATTTGCAGGCCTTAAATTGCTATAGATGTATTATTGTTGTTATTATTATGGAATGTTTCATTCATTTCACTTTGGATAACTTTATTTATTAAGGTATATTTTCTTAGACCCAGCCAAAAATTATCCCTTTGTAACTTACTTCCTAGTTCTGGACTTTGGGGCCTAGAAAATAACAGTTATCATGTCCCTTCTAATTAGGTTCTTTATTTCAAACACCCCCAGTTCCCTCAGCTGATCCTTGCCTCTGCTCATTTGAGATAACCATCCACTCAATATATTCCAGTGTGTCGATATTCCTAAAATATGTCATCCAGATCCTAACATAATATGGATATTATCAGATCAGTACCTAGTATAGCAGTAACCTTTTTCATCCTGAGCACAATGCCTCTACCAATGCAACTTAAAATAATAACATTTTTAAAGTTTCTGTCATATTATTTATGCCTACTAAGCTTTTGGTTTGGTAATTCTTTATCAGCCCTCATAGTCCCCAAAATCAGATATATCAATATACCCTTCCCAGCTCCTAAATCTGATTTCTAGCAATGTGACACAATGCGTCTTGGAATTTAAGGATTTTAAATAAGATAGGTTGAAGTTGAAAGTCATCTTAGAACATAGGATATTATGAAATACAGTTTAAGCATTGTGCTTTATAGCACAGAAGATAGAATGTTAATGTTGGAAGCAACCTGTTACAGAAAATAATAAAGCTTACAAATTCAGAGCTAGGAGACATCTTAAAAATAGAATTTGTGATCGTAGAGCTTCAAATGTTCCAAAATGGACAGACCCAAGGTATTCCTTACCTTCTTGCTTTCCTCTTATGATGAAGTTATAAATGTATAAATAACAGCTCTCAATACAATTTGTTTCAAGTTGCAAAGACCAAAATGAAAAAAAAAATATTTTCTATATACAAATGTGATTAAGTCACTTTTTCAGAGATCAATGGCAAAGACTGTTAATCCAATTTTAGCATTGCTGAATGCCACTTTTGGAGACACATGGACGTGATTTAACCTCTCTGAGTCTCAGCTTATTCATCTACAAATTGGGTGAGATACATAAGGTCCCTTTCCCTTCTAAATCTATGTATGATACTTTGATCCTAAATAGTACTATAAAGTTAACAAAGCATTTTATGTCACATTCTATCCTCTCAGTGGTCCTGGATAAGTA
This sequence comes from Sarcophilus harrisii, assembly GCF_902635505.1. Lineage (NCBI taxonomy): Eukaryota > Metazoa > Chordata > Mammalia > Dasyuromorphia > Dasyuridae > Sarcophilus > Sarcophilus harrisii. Next base: position 60,559,781 of record NC_045427.1, on the reverse strand, counting down.
CTATATGTATCATCTCCATTTTATAGATGGGAAAACTGAGTTCTGGATGATTAAAATCAATTAAAATCCCAAGGTCATCACACTTAGAGGGGGAAAAGACATAAAAGGAAAGTCAAGTCTACTGAACCATAAACCAGTGACCTTGACTAGTATCATTAAATTGTAAACTAATCCTAACTAATAAATAGCCCTTAACCATCTAAAGTGTTCAGAGTTTTCTGTGAGGTATTGGTCATGTGAGTTCTCAAGGAACTGGAAGTGTAGTGGATTAGGGGCAAAAGGATGAGACATGCAGAGGTAACTGTGATGCAAACTAGAAGAAGATAAGGGAGGTATGAAGCAGGTGTTATATGAGATCTGGGTTAGCAATTCCTAATTTACTGAAAAGGTCTTAAAATACTAGACAAAACAGGACAGGATCCAATCAGTTCTGGAAAAGTAGAAAAGGTAGCACCATTGATAGAATATTTTACATGAATTCAGGAGGACCTAAGCTCCATATGTCACTTAACTTGTAGGAACCTCATTTTCCTCACTTCTGAAATGTGGATAATAATAACTCCTAACACCCATTTGTTGTTAAGGATCAAACTAGATAACATATGGAAAGCACTTCACAAACCTTCAAGTGCTATTTTAAAATTGTTTCTGTTATTATTAATTGACTTAACCAAAGTCACATTATTAGGAAGTAACAAATTCAAGATTTGAGTATGGGATGCCCCATTTGAAATTCTGAGTGTGTTCTTTCCACTCATATTTAATCCTTTGTCATCTACTTCATTTATCTTTAGGAATAAATGTTTCTTCCAATATGTTGCCCTCGGTTCTTTTTTTCTTCCCTTTATGGAACACCTGGAAGACATTTTTTAAGAAGTATAATTGTGGCTAGAAAAATACTAATCACAGTTTTGAGATTATTTTTCTTACCAATGGTAGCATCCTTTCCTAAAACAATAAATAGGTTATCACATAATCCCTGAATTGCAAAATATAGCCAGGATGGATTGTGTTCATATGTTAGAGGGGGGTCCTGAGCAGGGCAGGAGCTATTAGAAGGTCATATAGTTTGGGAATCATTCAGGAGAAAAACTATAAGAAGCAAAGGAAGCCAGATAAGCTTCATTATCACTTCCCTTCCCCTTTCCCCCCTTTTTCACAATTCCTTTACTTTGGTAGTGACTAAGATGTTTTTGTCTGTATGCATTTTTACCTTCACAGGAAGGAACCTACGATAACTGTAATTTGCAACACGGCATGTTATAAGATGGGCTTTAAATTGCTTTCCTTTCTTTGTTTAGTGCTGTGATCTGCATACTTATTCTGGGAGGGGAGGAGAAATCCAAGCCAAACTATAGGTTTAGCAAGTAGTGGTCTAGAAGCAATAGGAGAGCATGAATCCAAATAAAACTAGAAGACAAGAAGAGGATATTAGGTTAACCAGCCCATAAACAGAAAATATGAGGAAGGTCAAAACTCAGGAGAAGTAGTTTTGAATAGGGAAAAAAGTCTTGGAATTTGAGTCCAGTGATATTCAGATATTCATTAGAAATACTCATCTGACGTGCATTCTAGTCCCAGCACAAGCATTCACTAGTTGTGGGAGCATGAATAAACACATTTCTGTCTCTAGCCATCAGTGTCTTGATCTGTAAAGTAGGAGCAATAATATAATTGCAAGAGCTACCTCTTGCACCTAGAAAGCACTTTCAAAAATATGAAAATTTTATGCAAATGTAAGTTGATATTGGATTACTGGCTTAAAGTGGAATAAACAAGGTAAAGAGATATTCTTTCTAATAATGTTAAAACTCTAGCTATGCATAACATTCACGGACAAATGAGTAACTTTCCAATTAAAACCTTTGAGGACAGGTATATTTTACTTAATTGTTTTTTCATTCTTAAAAACAAACAAACAAACAAACAAACTAATTGTTATCTTTGTCCTGAAAAGACAGCACACGTAGACAGCTGATTGAGTCATAACTCCCACATTGGTTATGGGTTTTTTTGGACTTATTTTTTGTCTATTGGTGCTGATGATGTTTTGTTTAGGGTTCAATTAGTATTTTTTCTTCTAAGAAATGTTTGTGATATAAAGACATAGGTTTCTATGTATAAGACTCTGAGTGAATGTAAAGATATAGATATAGATATATACATACATACATTTTAATTCTGAAAGTTTTAAGGAAGTAATCAACAAAAGAAATAAACATGAAAATGATATCAAGATTGATTGCAATGATATTATTTTCACCAATATATTTCATTGCATTAAATATTTTAATTTTATGTAAAAAGATTCCTAATATTGATTTTTTATTTTTTTCTTTTTTCTCCTCCTTCCTCCTCCTTGAGAAGGCAAGCAATTTCATATATATTATACATGTAGTCATGTAAAATATGTTTCCATTTTAGCCATGTTGCAAAAGAAAAAAAGAAAGCTTTAAAGAGTATACATCGATATGCATTCAGTCCCTTCAGTCTTTCTCCAGAAGTACATAACATTTTTCATCATAAGTCCTTTGGGATTGTAGCGGATCACTCACAGATGGTGATTTTTCAATATTGCTGTTGTTATGTAGATTTCTGCATACTTCACTTTGCATTGGTTGACTAAAATCTTTCCAATTTTTTCTGAAAGCATTTTGTTTGTAATTTCCTATAGCACAATATTATTCCATCACAATCATATACCACAACTTGTTCAACCATTTCCCAAGTGATGACCATCTCCTCAATTTTCAATCCTTTGCGACCACAAAAGAATTGCTATAAATATTTTATATGGATAGATCTTTTTCCTTTTCCTTTGATTGTTTTTGGATAAGGACTAAGCAAGGTATTTCTAGGTCAAAGCTTGATAGTCTTTTGGGCATAACTGTAGATTAGTCTCCAGATTTGTTGGATCAGTTCACAGCTACATCAACCATGTATTAATGTTCCTATTTTCCATACCTCCTCCAATAATTATCATTTTCTTTTAATGCCATATTAGCCAAAGTGCTATGTGTGAGATGATACTTCAGAACTTTTAAAATTTGCATTTTTTAATCAATAGTGATTTAGGACATTTTTCCCCCAAATGACTATATAGAATACTTTTTTCTTATAACTTCCTGTTCATATCCTTTGACCATTTATCACTTGGGAAATGAATTGTATTTTTATAGGAATTATATGAATAATTACAGAAATTGAAAGAATCAACTGATAACCTCCTTAAAAAGATACCTAATTGAAAACTCCCAGGAACATAATAGTCTAATATTAAAACTCTGAGGTTAAGAGAAAGCATTACAAGCAGTCAAAAAGAAACAATTTAAATATCATGGAACAATGGTCAGATCATACATGAATCTGGTCAGATCTGGGTATAGGTGGTTTGCTAACTCTAACCAATGTTAGGTGCAAACATTATTTGCCGATAAGAATACATGCAATTATACCAACTTTCTAGTCTCACTTAGTGGTTTATTTCCTGGTTAAGTTTCTTTTTAGATTTTTCTAGGTCCTATGCTTAAATATAATACATATTTAATATAATTTTAATATATATTAATAATAATAAAATGCAATATAAATAAATATTAATAAAATAATATATATAATAAATAATAAAAATAAGTAAATACAACTACAGAAACTAAAAGAATCATCTCAGCCTTATTGTATCATTTTAGTTTAGAATCCCTTCTTTTATTCTCTAATTAAAATGTGGTGTCCCAAACTGAATTGTGTTCTTGCCCAAGCAAAAGACAAGAGGGCTATTAACTCTGCATCAGAATTGCCATGAGAAAAGATTTTTAATGAAGATCCACTACTAAGATAAGACACAAAATTATATTTTTGGGACTTGGGAAAAGCTCTATTTGAAAAAAAAAAGGGTAAATAGCATAGTCATGACCCTTCTGACATTTAAAAGATATGTCATTATAAGCTTAAAATATGATTACCTCATTGGTCACATTCAGGAGATAAGGAATAAAGATTAAATATTTAGAAGAATGCCTGATCAAAAGGTTGATCTCCATCCTTCCTTCACCCTTTCTATATTCCCATTCTCACATCATTTTTTTGGTCCCATTTTTCCAAAGCTATTTATAGGATAAGAAACATCATAGTAAGTAGCAAGAACACTGCATCTGGATTCAGAGGACCAGGGCAAGTATCTTGGCTATGTCACTTACCAGCTGTATGATTATAGAACAAGTCATTTCATTTTCCTATGCCCTCATTTCTTTCTCTGTAAAGTGAGGGTACTTGAATAGATCACTTTTCTAAATGTGATTCTATAACATTAAGTACTTCCCACATTTTGAATTCAGAATTAGACCTGAATATTATCTCATAACTATACTTCCATTAGCTCCCTTTCCAAGGATATCAGCTCGGCTCTCTATATAAGATAGCTTATCGCTGAGCCAGCCAGGGAGAAGGTGGTGGGATTCTGTATTATGTTTTCAAAGAAATGATAAATTTTCATTTTTATTTTTGAAGGTACCCCCATACCTTCAAATGGAATATAATCTTCTTGAAAGTAGGAATTGTTTCATTCTTCATGTTTATATACCCAACACTGAACCAGTACTTGGTATAGAGCTGTTAATTAATAAAAGATTATTGACTTATGCATAATTAATTATTCCCCCTTTATTTTCACCATCTCCCACAAATAACAAATTGCCAAAGCTTACTTATGCTACCTTCATAACATGTCTTATTTTTTGTCTAGTGGACTGATATTGGAGTCTGAAATCATGGATTCAAATCTCACTTTTTTCATTTCTGGATGACCTTTGGAAAGTGTTTTCTCCTTGTATCCATTACTTTCCCTTTCTAATTCATTCTCAACTTACCTGAAGACAAAAAAGTCTTCCAAGGCATAGGACTGATCGTGTCACTTTCCTGCTTAACATTCTGCAGTTGCTTCCTCATGCTTTTAGAATGAGATACACAGTAATGTCTTTCAAAAACATGTACAATCTGGTTCCAGTCTAACTCAGCAGTTTTGTGCTACCTAACTACCTCATAAACACTATATTTTAATAAAACAGAATGACTAATTGTTCTTTGAATCTGGCACCCATATTGTCTTGCATGATATTTGAACAAAACTGTCTCAATGCCTCTAATGTGGTTGTTTTTTGTTAGAACCCTAACTCTTTTCAAGACTTGTCACTTCTCTCTGCCTTTATAAAGTTTTCTTTTGGATACTTCCACTTACTGTATTTCTTTCTCCCTTTAAAATAAGCTCTTCGAGGCTAGGGACTATATTTCTTTCTTGTATCACTTGCACTCAGCAAGGTGCCCAGAATGTATAGTAGGTACTTAATAAATGATTATCAATTGACTGACTTTCTTACATTATGTTTGTATTATAATTTCTAGTTTACATGTTTTATCTTTCAAGTATGATGCTTTTTTTGAGAGCTAATGCTATTTACTTTTGCCATTTTTTCCCCTGCATATGCCTGTGCCTAACACTCGGGTGAGATTGACTGGATCTGTGATTTCCTTGTTACAGAGAACTTCTGGCAATGAAGTTACTCTATTAATTGTAGGCAAACACATACTCTGCAATATATGATCTCAGATTTTGTCTGGGTTACTAAGAGGTTAAATAATGTGCCCAGAGTTAACCCAGCCAATATCTGTCTAAGATTGGACTTGAATTCAAGTCTTTCTGACTTCAAGGGCTGACTCTCTCTTGGCACATATTAGGCATTAACAAATTTTAATTGAGTTGTAGTAAATAACAACTGATAGTTTTATCCCCTTAGGATTTTGGTGGAGCTAAGTGACTGTGGAGTAAAAGGGGTAAAGCAATAGCATAATTTAAACTATAGATCCTCTTAAAAATCACAAATAAAGGCATGAAGGACTTATGATGGGAATCAGCAGAGGGTGTGCCCACACTGAGAAAAAGCATGTTTTTGAAATATTAAAGCATGTTAGGGGAAGTGGAAATAAAAATCTGCCAGCAGAGCTATAAAATCACAGAATTTGAGAGTTGGAAGTGACTTCAATGTCATTCTAGTCTAACTTTTTGTATAAAAAAGAAGAAAGGGACAAAAAGGAACTTCTCCCCCTAGAACAAACAAACCTGTCTAGCTTCTGTTTGAAATTCTGCATGAAGGAATAACCAACAACCATTATAAGTAGTCCATTTTATTCTTGACTACTTCTAATTGTTAGAAAATTCTCTTCTTTTCTTCCTCCCTTCCTCCCTCCTTCCCTTTTTCTTTCTTTCTTTCTTTCTTTCTTTCTTTCTTTCTTTCTTTCTTTCTTTCTTTCTTTCTTTCTTTCTTCTTTCTTTCTTTCTTTCTTTCTTTCTTTCTTTCTTTCTTTCTTTCTTTCTTTCTTCTTTCTTTCTTCTTTCTTTCTTTCTTTCTTTCTTTCTTTCTTTCTTTCTTTCTTTCTTTCTTTCTTTCTTCTTTCTTTCTTTCTTCCTCTCTCTCTCCTTCCTTCTTTCCTTCCTTCCTTCCTTCCTTCCTTCCTTCCTTCCTTCCTTCCTTCCTTCCTTCCTCTCTTCCTTCCTTCCTTCCTTCCTCTCTTCCTTCCTTCCTTTCTCTCTTTCTTTCTTTCTTTTGTTTCATTCTTTCTCCTTATCCTTGACCTACTCTGTGGACCTAAGCAATAGGAAATGTATTCCTTCCTTTGGTGATATTTCATATACTTGAGCTGTCACATCCTCTAAAAATCTTCACTTTTTTCAGACTGAATATCTCATGTCCTTTGACCAATCCTCATATCATAATCAGAATATTTTCTTATTGAGGTTATAAAAGGGATAAATGAACATAAGTCCTAATCTAATGTACTCAATCGGACAAATTTCAATATGTTGGGCAAGATGGCATCCTAAGTTGAAGAATGTTATACTTCTACCCACAAAGAAGTCAGATTCTCCACAGGGAGAGAAAATCATTAATCTCTCTAGTCTTAGAAACTGTTGGTTAAAGTTTTGATTGCAAAGTTTAAATCCTATTAGATATATTGGGTGGTTTTTCTGATGTTCTGGTAAATTACCTTTGAATCTTTTTTGATTTTTAAACAAATCATATAAAAATGAAATTTGGGAGGCTTCTACATATGGAAGTAACAAGTACAGAAAAAAAAAGTAACACCTTTAATAAAATAGTGGAAGCCTTTTAAGAAGATGTGTAGATCATTAAACTCTCCAAGCCTAGGAGGACAGAAGAATTGATGGGGGACAGGAATCATAAGGAACAAGAGGTTTAGGGCCTCCAGGTAATATTCAGTGTCACTGAAAAGTTAAAGTTATGAAAGGTGAAGGCTCAAAGGTCAGATTCCTAATTCCAAGAAGAAACAAATGTTCCAGGAAGCTGATATAGCTCAGAGGAAGTTTAAGGTCCTGATCTAATCTATCTCACTATCATTTCCAGATGTGTCCTTTGCCTTAGCAAGTTCAGCAGTGCATTCATTTTTATAGCTGCCACTTGTAGTGCTGAGTCTCTCCCATCACCTTAACTTTACTTCTCAAACCTTTTCAGTTCCTTTGGCTCAATTAGAGAGGCTTGAAATGGAAAGTTGGAAATGAAAGTTGGAAGAGGGAAATGAGAGGTGAGAAGCATTCTTTTAGCTGCTTCCTGACTAAACAAAATTTAATGTTTCCACTTAGTAGAATATTCTTGGAAAGTCCAGCTTTATATGTATACATACATATCCTTCCCACACAGAATCATATGAACACATGTATAATATATTCATGAAAGAAATGTGTGTATCTATCTATCAGCAGCTAGGTGTTGTAGTAGTGAGAGTGCCAGGAATAAAATCAGAAAGACTCATCTTCCTGACTTCAAATCCAACATCAGACACTTAGTAGCTGTGCGACCCTGTTTGCCTCAGTTTCCTCATTTGTAAAATGAACTGGAGGAGGAGATGACAAACAATGCCACTATCTTTGCCAAGAAAACTCCAAATGGGGTCTCAAAGAGCTAGATATATACATACACACATTAAAAAAAACAACAACTTAATAATAATAACATGATATATATGCATACATATACATACATGTGCATATATTATCAGGCATTCAAATATATATATATATATATATATATATATATACATGCATAAACATATACTTTATGTGAATGTGTTTAGTGTTTTATATATGAATATATTCTGTGTGTGTATGTGTGTGTGTGTGTGTGTATATATATATATATATTTGATTGAGTGCTGGCTTTGAACAGTTAAGCTTTAATCATTTAAAGCACAGCTTATCCCAGAGCTAAGTGGCCTAAAATACCACAACTTCTGTTGATAGAGATAAATTAATGTGATCTCAGTGTGTATTTGAATCTCCATTTGAATCTCCATCTTAGAGCAAAGACGTCCATGTGGCAGGGGCATGTTTATTTCTGGATCAGTGTTTGTTTACTTCTCGGCAGTAATCAAAGGAAAGCGACCTTGGCGCAGCAAACACAGTAACCTTTGCTGCAGCTAGTGACAGGTGAGGATGACTTGTGGAAGCCAGCTTTGCTTCAAATCTTAGATCCATTACTGCTCAAAATAGTCTCTTGTATTTGTTTTGTAGACAGAAAAAAAATTATCAGAAGGGGACTTTTGTGTAGGGGGGAGAAAACTGAATCTGTAGGCAGAAGATGAGGTGCAGAGCAGCTTTGAGCTTTGGCTTCCTCAGCTGAAAAATGAAGATAACAATAATTGATTTTTAACTAAGGTTGTAAAGTTTGCAAAGCACCTTACCTGAATGATATTATTGTAGCCTCCTAGCAATCCTAAGAGGAAGTTACTACTTCTAGTACTAATAATTAGTATTTATATTTCAGGTTAAAGTTTGCAAATATTTTACATATGTTATCCCATTTGATATTTACATCAACCTGTGATGTTGATGCTATCATTATATCAAATTACAGATGAAGGCATTGAGGCTTAGAGGAACTGAGATCTAGGGTCATGCAGCAAGTTAGTGACCTATGGGAGTCTTCCAAATTCTGTCTTCCTGGCTTCAAGTCTAGGATGCTATCCTCTAGACCACTCAGCTTTCATTATAGATATAAGAGTATCTATTACAGATAATAGAGTTATCCTCTATTCAATTCAACAATTCAGCTAAATTTGATTTAAAAAAATCATAATAATTTAAAAATCATGAAATCAGACATAAGGCACTATGTCAGATACAAGCAATAGCCTCAACCCTTCTGGAGAGATGGAATAAAGACCAAGTGCAGGATACAGAGTGGATATAGGGAAGATCAAAGAAGGTTTGGTGCAGGAAGAGAGACCTAGATTGTCTTTAAGGAAGCTAGGGATTCTGAAGAGAAAGCAGAGAGAGATAGCAATTCCAGACATGGAGGTTAAAGATGAAATACAATATCTAGAGACCAATAAGTAGATACATGAGATCAATATAAAGAAGTAGAATGGATACAACATCAGACATGTCTTTAAAGTCAAGTGGAAACCATTCTGTGAATGGCTTTTTGGGCAGGGAGGTGATATAGTGGATAGATTGCTGGGCCTGGAGTTCAAATCTGACCTCAGACCACATACTAACTGTGTGATCCTGGGCAAATCACTTAACTTCTGTTGGTCTGAATTTCCTCATCTGAAAATTAGATTAAAAGAGCAGCTATCTCCCAGGGTTGGTGAGAGTATCAAATGAGATGATAATTGTAAAGCACTTAGAACTTGGTGAGCACTATATAAATGTTAACTATTATTATGACTTTAAAAGGTACTCTAAGGATTTTATATTTTATCCTAAATGAATGAATGAAACAAAAAAACAACAGCAATAATTCATGTTTATTGTATGTCAAATACAGTACTAAGTGTTGTGGATGCAAATATAAAAGTGATGTAGTCGTATTCTCTAGAATTATATAATCTAAGGGAGACTCTCTCTTTCTGTGTATGTGCATGTATGTGTATATGTGTGTGTGTGTGTGTGTGTGTGTGTGTGTATGAGACATCACTACATAGGGCAGGGCAAGGATTGAAGTATCATAGAGATGTTCAGTTAATCCACTGGGCTCTCAACTGACTTGTTCTTCCCAGAAAGAATAGTAGCATTGATCTGATTTCTGAGTTCAGAAGAAGAGGTGGGAATGGGCAGGAGATGATACATGTCCAAGGAAACAAGGAATGAAAAGATGAGGACAGGGATGGATATATAGGATATGAAGAGTAGTACTGTATTCTGGCATTGGATGGATAATCTTTCATGGACTGTTTGAGTTTTCCATCAATTACTTGTCAATCAAGACAACTCATAAGGTTGGGAATTGTATTACCACTCCAAGTCACTTGGGGTATTTTTCTAGACATTAGGTTAAATGCCGCTCTTCTATATGTGGAGAAATGAGTCGAAGTGAGGACTTAACAGAAAGATAACTGGGGTGGATAGCTAGATGGCATGTAAAAGAGAAAGCATTTTTTAAATATCAAAATGACATGTTCTAGGAATATCAATTTGACAGCTCTATGGATGATATATTGGAAAAGAGAGAGGTTGAAAATAGGGAAACTATTTAGCACGTTGTAATTGTTCAGGTGAGAAAGGCTGAGGATCTGAACCAAAATATATACTGCTTGAGTGGACAGAAGAGATGGCTCATTGGTAAAAATTGATAATAATTCAAAACTATTTGAAAATGGAAGTAGATTGGAGTTAAGGGTGAGAGAATAATGAAGAACAGCATCACTATTGTGATCTTATGGAACTAAAAGGAGAAAGATGCACAGATGCAGTAACCACAAATGTAGAAGTGCAGAAGAGGAACATGTGTAAGAGAAATTATAATGGATTTCATTTTGGGATATGAGTTTCAAAGTCTATAGGACATTCAAGTGGAACTATCCATCAGCCAATCTGTGAAATGAGACTGGATCTCAAGAGAGAGTTTATACATGGAAATATCGTATCATATCATAACATTTGTTGTTATTGTTTAGTCATTTTCAGTCATGTCTTACTTCTTCTGACCTTATTTGTTTTTGGGGTTTTTTTTGGCAAAAACACTGGATTAATTTGCCATATACTTTCTCTAGCTCATTTTCTCTATTTCTCGTATACATTCTCTAGCTCATGTACACATGCATGCATGTATCTATACATACACACATGTATACATATACACAATGTGTATGTCAGTGTATTCATATGTATGTATATATCCCCTGAGAAGTAGTAAGATCCCCATAGAAAAGATGATAATAAGAGTAAATTTTGTGGAAGAAAAAAGGCAAACTTCAGTGATTTGTTCATGAATACAGAGTTAGGGTCAGATGAAGAATTTGATTCTATGTCTTTCTTACTATGAGCCCATCATTATGAAGTATAGAGAGCACATCAGTTCTATCAACTAAGCATTAGAATCATGAATTATTATTAACATTGATAATAATTTTAAAACTTCTTATTTGACACCTGACTTTGGTCCTTATGAATTAGGATTACTTATGGAGGCATCTTGTTATGTTCTTCAGATGTGATCAAGTATGTTCTCAACCAGTGAATTAAACCCTTCTTATTTCTTTAACTGCAAACGTAACCCTTTAGTGCAAAGGCCAGAGATTGAGTTCCCTAAACCCATTATACTCAATACATAAAAGAGATGCAGAATAGATTAGATCATCATTTCTAGGATGAGGATATTGCAATAATCAAGAGACAAAAGTACTTCTTTGAGAAATACAAACCGTTTTATTATTCCACGCATCACAGTGTGCAACAGCACTTTAATACATTTCATGACTTCATGGAATTAGAACCTTAGAGCTAGAAGGGTCCATGAGCATATTTAAGACCAAAAAAATATTAAAAGCTCACATTATATAAGGCATTTTATTGGGAACAGATGAATACAACTGTTCACCTAAAGTCATTCTATCTTTTGAGTTTTCAATCTTGTGTTGATATATATATTTTTTTTTCCTAGGGAGATTTTGTTATATCAAGCATAAATTTACATCAATGAAATTTTCATTCATTGATTATACTTTTGTCCTTTGGGATAGTGCAGGGTAAAGCTATTTTTTCTTTCTCATGGTGGTCTTTCAATACTTAAAGGAAGCTAGTAAGTCATCAGGCAGAATGTCAAGACCAGAAAGAATGAGAGAATGAATGATTGTAATATTATTTCTTCTCTCTTCTTCTCCCTCTCTCTCCTCCTCCTCTTCTTCCTTCCCCTCCCCATCCCCCTCCTTCTCTCTCTCTCTCTCTCTGTCTCTGTCTTTCTATCTCTGTCTCTGTGTTTCTGTCAGTCTCTGTGTCTCTGTCTCTCTCTGTCTTTCTCTCTGTCTCTCTCTGTCTCTGAATCTCAATTTCTCTCTCTCTCTCTCTCTCTCTCTCTCTCTCTCTCTCTCTCTCTCTCTCTTTCTCGTAGAAGCCAAGACTTAATGAGGGGAAGTTAGGTCACTTACTGAAGCAGGGCCAAGGCTGAGAATAGAACCACAGTCTTCTGACTTCCTGCCCAGTGCTTTTCCATGATGCCATGCTGTTTCATTGTTCCTTGATACATCAAGTATATTTCTGAGAAGATTAGAGGTTGGCATGAGTGTTATATTGTGCTCATGGCCAAATGTTTTCTTTCTCTCTCTGTCTCTATCTCTGTCTCTGTCTGTCTCTCTGTCTCTGTCTTTCTGTCTCTGTATCTCTGTGTCTCTCTGTTTCTGTCTGTGTCTCTGCGTCTGTTTGTGTGTGTCTCTCTCTGTCTCTCTCTGTCTCTCCTTATTCTCATCTTTCCATTCACTTGTTCATTCACTTAGCTGTCATTCATTTCATACTGGAAGCTCAGATCAGTGCTTGGTGCTATGAGAAATAAAAACTGTGGTGCCTTTAATCAGAGAGTTTAAATTTTATTTTTGGGACATAAGTTCCACACAAGAGACAAACACAACATGAACAAAAGCATTGGAAACTGCTTTCATATGCACTTACTGTGTGATGTTTTACATAATTATCTCATTTGATAAGATGGCTTATAGAGAAAAGAAGGGAGTCTCTTGGTTCTTGAAAGTTAAGCTAGTAAAGTAAAACCCAGGTGGTTATATCAAATTAGAAGGTCATTAATGGAGAATGTAGTGTATGTTTTATGAGGGACAACCTAATTATGTAGAGCCTCATCTCCAGAGAATTTGCCACCAGGTAATTAAAAAAAATCACCTTAGCTAAGAATATTATACTAAATCATAAGGTAATGATCTGTTTCTATAGAGGGAGTGAAAATACTCACAGATCCATGGATCTTTTGAATAACTGAAATACAAATTTTTCACAAACCACCCTATGAGTTATTCAGCATGAAAGAAAAGTATTTCATTTTGCACATAAGGAAACTGGGAATGAAAAATGTGTAGTTAGTTCCTCATGGTGCATGTTTCTCTATTGTATCACATTATTATACTCATGGACTGTAATGAGAAATCAGAATGAATGAGGTGGAAGGAGGGAAGAAGGCTTTCGAGAAGGAGATAATTTTGAAAATAGTCCTGAGGTAGGTGAAGGGTAGAGATTGATGGAGAGGAATATGAATGGTGGCATAAGTAGTGGGGAATAGCACTGTTAAGGACTCAGGTAAGATATGTGAATGGGATATCAACTTGCCTGACTGGACAAAAGTGTCCATGTTCTAAAAATCAATGAAAGGTAAAGTTAGAGCATTAAGGGCTTTGCAGAATTTCAGGAGGCTATGATTTTGTGGATGTGCATTTTGTTTAACGCATTTTTATTCAAAAAATGGTGGTTTGAGCTTATTTAGAGTCAATGTCTGTGACTAAACTTTATATCTAGTTGTCATGACAACTGTGTATTGAGACAATTAGATGTTAATCTTCATGTTTTGAAAGACTGATCATTCTGGAGGAAGCTTTGCATTTAGGAGGCACTGGACAGGTCAAAGAGACAATTATCAATTGGTACTCTGACAATTAAATCCATATTTGAAGCTAACAAGAGAGTAGTTCAGAGGGGTATGAATATGCTTCAAATTTACTACCCCATTCCCATGGAAGGTACTTGTGAGGCAATCATTTTATGAATATATATATATATATATATGTGCATGCATTAAAATATGTATATGTGTGTATATGTACATACAAAACATATATACATGTCTATGTATGTATATACATATATTTATTTATAAATATATACATATGCATACTCATATACATGTATATACACAGAAACATATGGATATGTCTATGTCTCTCTCTCTCTCTCTATATATATATATATATATATATTCATCTCTGTCTTCACACAGGCAGAGATACATACACAGAAACATACATATGCATATACAATTTTATACTTGGAAGGACCCAAACACCTAATGGGCTGGCTAGTTAAAGATGGATTTGCACAGAATTAATCTTTACAACATTCCCAATTCAATTCAATAAGAACTGGTTAATTCACTATTATATATTTAGCATTTGAAGCTTTATAAATATTATCTTATTTTATCCTCACAAAACTTTAGGAAGTAGATCTTATTTTTATCCCAATATGCCAATAACAGAGATAGGTGTTAAAGACATAAAGACTAAGATCAAAATAGCACAGGCCTTCAAGAAACTTACATTCTATTGGGTGAGCAACATGTTCATTGATAAATTAATATAAAATATAAACAAGATAGCAAAGAAATGTCAGAAAAAACTATTGACATTTTCTTATATGAACATTTGATTTGATGAAGAAAAAAAAATTCTGAGAAAAAAAAAAGAAACTTGAAATAGGTCTGAAGACTTGAGAGGAAACTTCCCCTTAGATAATGGTTCAGAAAATACCTGTTTGAAAGCAGCTCACGGGTAAAAAGTATTGACTAATGTCAATGACAGCACTACTTTGTGGTCCATGACACCTTAAACATGTTGCTTTTTTCAGTGTACTGCAGGCTATAAATGAGAAACTATAAATCAAAGAACTAACTGTGGACTATGAGAAAATGTATATGTTGTCTATGCCAAACCTGATAGGGCAGTGGGTTTAGATTTTCCCCCCTTGTTTTAAATATGGATCATTACTCATCAAGAGACCCTGATTTTAAGGCATTAGAAACTCAGTTTCAAAGCCCATAAGGGTTCAAAATAAAGGTGGAATAAAAGTCACAGAAGAGAATGAAAGAAGTTCTTTATAAAAACTGAAATATCAGAAGCCAAGAAAAAAACAGATCACAGAATACAGAAGGAAACAGTAACAACTACATCTAGTTGAGACAAGTGATCAGAGACAGAATATTTTTGTTTATTTTGTTTTGCTTTACTTTGCTTTTTGGTTGGGAGTTGTGCTGATTGAAAGAGAGATCACTTTTCTGGGAGCTGATTTGCTGAATAATTTTTGTTACCATTTATAAGTCTTCCTGAAAGAGAAAAACACAGGACCACTTATGTTACATTTAATTTCCTCTCCTATTTAAGAAAGGGAAGATGAAAAAGAAAATAAATAAAGGCTTTGTATCTTTTTTGGTGGGAGTTATGCTGATTAAAGGAGAAGCACTGTTACTGGAAGCTCACTGGAAAGAACTGGCCTGTAGTGTTCTTCAGCATACAGTTAAGGGGGAAGAAGAAGACAGAGGAAGACCCCAATTTTAGATCCGCTAATGCACTGGAAGAGTGTTTATATATAGACATATATACTTGTCATTTTCTTTTAAAATGTTACTGGGTATTTAAAAAGCCTAGTATTGTTTCAGTAACCTAAGAGTAACAAAAATACCTTTGTCTAGCAGAAGAGTATGAGGTTCAAAAGTAGAACAGATGGAGAAATGTGATGTGTTGGTGCAGACTCTTTCATAAAGAATCAAGGACAAGAACTGCAGTTCAGAATTATGAGTTGGCTTGAGCAAATGAGTTTCTTCTCCCTTAGTCTAATCTTTCCTCCTTTATTCCTCTTTTCTAATACTCGAAGCATAGTGATGAGGAAATCACTACCTCTATATACAGTTCTGCTTTTGGGTGGCTCTAATTTTAGAAAATTGACCCCTCTCCTCTTCATACTAAGCTTAAATATCACTTCTTTCTTTGTCATTTGTTGCTTTCAGCTCCCTCCTCTGGGGGAGAGTAAAGTATGTTTAATGTTTTCTTAATATGATAACCCTTCAAATTCTTAAAGGCATCTATCATGTTCCATTTAAATTTTCTTTTCTCCTGGTTGAATATTCACTCATTCCTTTTAGAGGGTCATAAGGCTCCTCCTCATCCAACTCACAGCTTCTACCATGTTCCACAGCTTATCAAACCCATTTCTAAAATGTGAAAACTATCATTAAATATAGAATGTTGGATCCAGTTGGAGCAAGATCAACATGATTGACTAGCATATGTCTTTCTCTGAAAGGGATTAAGTATTATGCACAATATTTTTGAAAGTTACTTCATTGTATTTTTCATTGCCCTTGGTTCCTGCCATAATTTAACTTAATGGTATTTTAATTTCATGCAAAGATAGTTTTCAACATTCATTTTCTGTAAGATTTTGAGTTATGAATTTTTTTCCTCTTTTTCCTCCCTCCCCCTTCCCCAAGACAGCAAATAATCTGCTATGTATCCAATCATGTTAAACACATTTGTATATTTGTTATGAACAAAAGGGATAAACCATGAGAAATAAATAAAAATTTTAAAAAGTGAAAATAATATTCTTTGACCTGCATTCAGACTCCATAGTTCTTTTTCTGGATGTGGACAGCATTTTTCAGCTCAAATCTTTAAAATTATCTTTGATTATGGTATTGCTGAGATCTAAGTTTATCATAAGTGATCATCACATAATCTTACTGTTACTGTATACAGTGTTTTTCTGGTTCTGCTCACTTTGCTCAGTATTAGTTCATATAATTTTTGCCAGGCTTTCCGAAATAAGTCTGCTCATCATTTCTTATAGAAGAGTAGTATTCCATTACATTCATATAGCACAATTTGTTCAAACATTCCCCAGTTGATTAGTATTTCCTCAGTTTCCAATTCTTTGCTTCCCAAAAAGGAGCTACTGTGAATATTTTTGTATATGGGGTCTTTTTCTTATTTTTATGATCTGTTTTGGGTACAGAATGCAGTGATATTGGTGGATCAAAGAGTATGCATAGTTTTATAATCTTTTGGACATAGTTCCAAATTGCTTTCTAGAATGGTTAGAGCTGACATAATTTGAATTAAATAACTTAACATACTAGAAACAATTGTTGATATTCCACTTCCTGTTTGTTTGTTTTTCGTTAAAGTATTAGTAAATTCTTTTGGTTGGGCAGTATAATTGGGAAAAGCATAAGACTCTTTCAGATTTATGGAGAAGCAGTGAAATCCAGTGGATGGAAGTACTTACCATCGTAAAATCTAGGTCCCCACTCCTAATCCAATACCTATTATCTGAATAATTAAAAGGAACTTACTCAATCTTTCTGATCCTCAGTTTACTCATAGGTTTGTTGTGAACTTTTATTTCCAACAAAAATCTATTGAAATGTGAGTTATCATAATATAAACAGAGATGAACACAAAATTATGTTTAAGAGAATTATATATACCAAAGAAGTATATATATTAAACGTATTTTCCAAATGACATAATCTAATAAACAGATTCTAAACATCTGGATTGCAAGGAGATAAATAGCAACACAATATTAGTATTAACCTTTAATGACCCCCTCTCTGAGTTAGAAAGATCTAAAAGATGAATAAACAATAACAACAAAGAAAATTTTAAGAAATGAAACAAATTACTAAGGGATAAACAGTAAAATATTTATAATTCTTTCAGAAGATCACTCAAGAATATTTATATTTCTCAATACCACATGGCACATTCATACTCAAAACTAAATGCACAGAAATTGCAAATAAATTTGTAAAAAAGTAAAATTAGACACTTTTTTTTTTTTTTTTTTTACCAAATCATATCATTCAAATACTATTCAAATAAGAACGCACAAACAAGACATAAAACTGTAGGGAAACTTAAAGAAATCCTAAATTAGTCAAACAACAAATCATAAAAACAATGAGCAATTATGAAGGGAAAATGACAATGAGAAAACAACATGCCAAAATTTCTGGTATGCCAGAGAAGCAGTTCTTAGTATGGAAAAATAAATATTAACAAAACAGAAAATGACATTATCAACAAACAATACATAATTTGTCAAATTTTTTTATAGTCCTCCAAACTACTGTGTTAAAATCCTTCTTTTGTGCCTTTTGCAAGGCTTTCAATATAGGAAATGAAAGTCACAGTTGCAAATTTACCTGTTTTGACAGCTTGTTATGTTTTTGCTCAGGTTTTGTTGTTGTTTGTTTGTTTATTTGTTTTAAAGGTGGGGAAAGATATTGATTTTTCTACTAAAACAGTCCAGAGAATTAGGTTATCTTTTTATTTTATTATATTTTGTCTAATAGCAGTTCAGAAAGTACCAGGATGATATCTTCTTTGCTTTGATGTGTGACCTAGAAGAACTATCTTTAAATTCCTTTCCAAAGAGCTGATGTTTATGAGTCTGTTTTAATATAGGATATAAAAGGATTTGTCAAAACCTGTTGTGATCGCAGTAATGCAGAAAAACTGCAGTTGTCGTCATAAGGCTAGTCCAATCCCCTCACAAATATAGCTATGTACTTTCTGCCATGCTGATCTTGACAGCCAAAAAAAAAAAAATCTTCACTTTCTTTGGCTTGTGTGCATTTTTTTTCTTCTTCTCTGATGGGAGGCGTATGGAGTGTGGGCACTAGAAGTATTGGTAGTCTTGTCTTTTTTTCCTTCATCTTTAGAGACAGTGGTTAAAAAAAGAAGTGATTTTTATTGTTTTATTGTCTGTTACTTTGATTTGTTTGCTTTTGCCTGTTCATCCAATCTCATCTGAGGTTGGATCTTTATATAAGAAATATTAAAAGTAGTAAATTAGTATTTTTTCTAAAGGTCTATGTAACAAATCTACTTAAATCAGATTATCTCAAAGGAGCTTAATTTGTAATATTCTCTTATACCTGGTTATCTCATTGCACAAAACAGTCAAGAACAGAGATATAGAATTTTAAGACTGAAAGATAATTCAGAACACAGAATGCTAGCATATAAAGCATTGACTACTGGAACTAAAGTACACTTACACAATATTAGAATATTGATTATAGAATGTTAAAATTCAGAGGAGACTTAGAACATATAATGTCAGAGCTACAAATGAATTTGGAACTTATACTGTTAGAAAATATAACATAGACTTAGAACTGACAGTGCACTTAGAAAATGCAATGTTAGGATATTGAGCATAAAATATATATACATGCATAAACTACATACACAGACATATATAAGCACACACATCTATAATCTATAGATCAATCTATCAACTTCTATCATCTATCAATTTGTCTATCTATATATTTTTATCTCTTTCATATTATATATAATAGAATGTAAGAACTGAAAAGGTGCTTAGAATAGAATGTTAGAACAGAAGTTAGAATATTAGAACTGGATGGCTTTGACCTCCTTCTAGTTCAATGTCTTCCTTTTGCACATGATCAGACTGGAACCTTCACAGTAGAAGCCATTTGTCCAATATTATGACACAAGTCAGACATGCTGACTCTGAATCCATGGTTATATTCTATGCTATGTTGCTTCCCTTGATAACATATATACTTTATAACCTAAAACTGTCCAATGTTTATATATAAATCATTTAACCTGAATATTAGAATTATAATCATACATATAATATTTTATTTTATGTTTTATTATTTAAGAGATTTCTGAGTTAAAGGCTTATTGGTGAGTGTGTGGAAGGTCTATGCAATCACGAGAAAATGGCCAGAGTAGATTTCATTATTGGTTCACCAAATAGATGAAAAAATGCAAATAAATCCAAAGTGAAGCCCTTCATGGACTTATTGACATGTGTGTGGTCTTTAGATCTTTCCTTGAATGAAGACAATGTAGTGAACATTGCCTGTGAAAACGCTATTTTTGATATTCATTACATATGTGGTCCTGGCAAATCATGTGCCATCTATAGGCTTCAGTTTATTTATCTGTAAAATGAGACAATGGGACCAGATAATCTCTGAGACTCTCCAAGCTCTAACTCTATAATCCTATGAATTTGGATCTTCAAATGATGAGTTTGTTTCAGAAAACATGTGTCTGACTCCGTTTATGGAATGGTACCCATGTCAAAATTTCATTGCTGCCAAAACCACATTGTGAGTTAACTGTTTCCATCTTTAGATTTATGAACATATAAGGAATAGAAATTCTTATTCACTCTTGTTCTGGCAAAGTTGTCACATGGCTTTTTTTCCGTTTCTTATAATAACTGCATGTTTTAGCTTATTTTTCATACAGAGGAAAAAAGACAGGGTAACGTAAAGTGAAGAACACTGGTCACAGGAGAACTCCAATTTTCAAATTGGCTGTGCTATTTTGGTTCTTTTGGTAAGCCATTTCCTAGCAGTAAGGGACCTCAGAGGTAATTTAGATTTATCTACATCTGAATAGGTATCACCTGCATAGCAATTTCTTTAGAGATTGAAGGATCTTCTTGAAAATCTCCAAGTATGAGGACCTCATTCCATCACGTTTGCTAACCTACCTTCTAACCTAAATCAAATCTATTAGGAAAAAAAAAATGGACCTTTGTAATTTTTGCCCATTGCTCCTCTTTCTATCTAGTGTAAACAAGTAGGATAGATCTGAATCTCTTTATTCTTTGACAGCTCTTCAGTTACTCATCCTTTATTCCTGCCTCCATCTTCTCTTTTCTAGAATAATGAGCCTATTTCAGCTGATCATTTTATCTATTATCTCTAATTCTCTGGGTTTCTTTTTAGTCATCTGTAAAACAGATGAGGATGGAGATAAAAGGTAGGAAGAGTTGGACTAGATTCCTTCATCCAGATCTGTGATCATGGCATTCTACAGCCTATAAAATAAAAGTGATAGACTCTAAGGTCCCTAATGTTTCTTTTACTGTAAGATGTCATTTTTCCTATGATTATGAGTCATCTTCTAGTTCATTGGCTTATGACTATGTCTAATAAGATAGATACAAGGCTGAAAGTAAAGCAGTTTCTAATATAATTTCAGAAAAGAATAATGCCTTTTCAATGGGTCCTGTCAAAAGAAGCCAAAGATCACCTTTTCCTAGGTTCCAAATTTCCATGTCCAACTGATAGGACCCAAAAAGTCTATCGGATGTGGATTGATTCCTGAGATCATTGATTTAGAGTTAGAAAACACCTTAAAGGCCACCAAGAATATCTTATCCTACAGGTCATGATCATAAGTCAAAGTGATATAGACAATAAATGATAGAGGCAAGATTTGTCTTCATTTATTATATATTATTATCAGTTTATTATATTTATTATATTATATTATATTATTTATTATATTTATTATCAGCTTATATTTTCATATGAAGTTTCAGGATTTTATAGCATTAAAAATAATCCAGATGGGGGAGCCAGGAAATCTAAGCTCTAGTCTCCCATCTGCCAATAGCTAGCCATGAGATTGGCTGGGAGTCATTTCAGTTTCCTTAGTTATACATTAAGGATTACGTGCTCTTCTTTAAGGCTTCTATATGTTCGAAATCCTCTGCTGCTCAGAAAGATACTGGGCTTATTTTTAGCCTCAGGGACAATGAAAAGAATTTTTGAGGAAGTTGATATTCATTTGCTTTAAGGAAAAACTCTCCAACCATGATAGCTTATTTAAAAGAAAAAAATGGAATAAGTTACTTCAAATGGGTAGTAAGTTCCCATTCACCAGAGAGCTTTTTGTTTTGTTTTGTTTTAGTAGACTGGCTGACCAATAGTCTTGAGATATTTCAAAAGGCATTTTAAGAATAAATGTCAGAATTGCTTAACTAAGAAGGAACTGAGGCTGCTGGGGGATATTCAGACAACTGAAAAAGAACTACATTTAGCTACACTGGTAAAAAAAAAAATTAAAGGAAAGAACCACTGGTCAGAGTGGATAGGTTGACAGTGACAGATAACAGAGAGAAGAAAGAACTACACAACTCCAGGCTAAACATTTCCAGTACTTTTAATCAATTGTAACTGGACATTTTCCCCCTTCTAAACATACTGATCCTGACTTTTGGTAATATATTTGATCATTTCTCAAAACTCCATTAATACATAGGAAATATTTCCAAGGTTATTTGAAAATTTCACCTTTATGCTTTTCTAAAAAGTGCTTCTGACACCTGAAATGATCTCTCTCTTTTCATTCTTCACTCCCCACTCTCATTCTCTTTGTGTCTGTCTATTTTCCTGCTTATCTTGGTCTTTCTGTCTTACACACACACACACACACACACACACACACACACGCACACACACATACACACACACACACACACACACAAATCCTTAACTGATTTCAAAGTTCCACTCAGGTATTATTTTCCACACTGTCTTTTATGATGCTCTCAAGTTATTCTCAGTGTTTGACCTTCCAATAACTTTACATACACTTAGTATTTTTTTATCTTTATAGGTATTCATCCTAACAGTAGAGTATAAGCTTTTTGAGGTTTGGAACTGTTGCAATTTACCCCCTCTCCAATCAGTGTTTAATACAATAGTACAGTGATAATAAGAACTTATTGGATAGAATAGAATTGGATCCTTATTAAAGACAAGGTTTGAGTCATCATCTTAGATGATTTGTTAGGTTCCTTCAAACTGAGTTTGAAAGAGGCTATGACTTTAATATTCTGGTTCTCAAACCTCTGAGTCTTAATTCTCTCTTTTTTTTTATATACATGACCAAAACATTATTTTGCTGTATAAAAAATCAGACTCTGAAATATTGTACAATTAGCTTGTGAAGGAAATCAAAAATGCAGGTGGGCATAAATATAGGGATTGGGAATTCAATGTAATGGTTTTTAGTTATCTCCCAAAGTTCTTTCTCTGGGCATAATTGGTTCAGTTCATTTGAGTCTTAATTCTAATTCTTATTGTGTATGATTTCATGATTTTCCTTTTTTTCTTCCCCATTTTTGAAGTGGGGTAGGGGATAGTGTGGTACTTTATCAGCTTCCCTGTAGTTGTAGCTGCTAAGGATGAAAATTTTAGAACTTAAGGCAAAATCATGTCTGATGTGAGTTGGCCAGCAATGACTAAATATCATATTACTCTAACAGAGGAAACTGTTAGGGTTAATAAGCATGTTTTAAACATCAGAGCCATCAAACTTAATAATAACATCGTATGTTGATATAGTACTCCTTCTTCCATTGAGTTCAAACAGAAAAGTAAAACTAACATCATTATTTAAAAAGGAAAAATATTTGATAAAAAAACTCAAGATGTTTACAGCATGGGATTTTTCCAATGCCACACCAATGAATTTTCTAATGAAATCATCAGAGTAGTGAGCAATGTGATTAATGGAATGACAAGAAAAATAAAAGGAGATGTAAGGGAAGAAAGAACCCCTTAATTATGAATCAGAAGGCAAAGATCAAGTCAAAATTGGCTTGTTTTTTCCCGAGCAATGGGGATTTCTGCTTGGTAGCCAGAAATTAAGAGAAAAAAGCACTGGGTCTGGGGTCAGGAGCTTAAGCTCTGTTCCTTACCAGTGTTGTGACACTGAACAAGTAATAGCTTCATCACTCTGAGACTATGGGAATATTAATACACAACACTGCTTTTATTGAGGGGATAAAATAAATTAATGTTTGTTAAGCCCTTTAAAAGCTTTAAAATTCTATAGAAAGGTATATTATTATAATTACTCAAGACACTAAAGCTCTGCCTATTGATCAGAGAATATTCAATATTATCCAACATTTATAAAACACTTTGAGGTTAGCAAGTACTTGTATTTTCTTTCCTTATTTTCAAAAACTCTGTAAGCTAGGCGATGTTATTATACCCATTTTACAAATTAGGGAACTCAGTCTAAGAGAGATTAAGGGACTTGCATCAATTTCACACAGATGGTTTAGTATGCTAAAGGCAGAATGTGAACTCAGGACAGAAGCAGATTCAAATTCAGGTATTCCTCACTCTTAGTTTAGTGCTTTTTAAAATATGCTACTTTATAACTTCAGTGACTTTTTACTTCCTTTCTCAGATCAAGTTCCTTTTTATGCATTTATTCAGGGGCTTTCATATTTCTTCCTGGGTCCCTACTTCAATACTTGATCAATACAACCCATATTCAGTGAGAACCTACCATGGTGTTGGGTCTAAAGGATACAAAGATGATCTAGATACAGTCCCTGGCCTCAGGAAGCTAGAATTTTAAAGATGGCAATCTTATTATGTACATTATGTATACATCAATATTTCAAAAGATTCTTATTGTCATTACTTTTTCCCTAAAACATCTAATGAACCTCTCTTGGCCTTAGTAGTCCTTCAAGAATTGTCATTAATCAAAACGATGCATTAACTGCTGGCCAACTTTTTGGTGACGAGAAGCACTGCACATCAATAATTATGCTGTAAGGCAAAATGTAATAGTAATAATAGGAAGGACCAAACAAAAAAATCAAAAGATCCTGAGAGGGGAATATAGTGCTTCCAGATGGGAAGTGTTTACAAAAGAGATGCCAATTGAAAGAGGACTTGAAGAAGTTGTAAAAAGTCTAGGTGAGCAAAAAAAAAAAAAAAAAAAAAAAAAAAAAAAGAAAGAAAGAAAGAAAGTAAAAAAGAAATGGAGAGAAAACTCTGAAGGTGTGGGAGTAAAACAAAATGTCTTTCTTCTGTGTCTCTCCTTCTCCTACCTCCTGCAGAGTGGAGAGAAAGACAGATGCAGAGAAAGAGAGGGAGAGAGACAGAGAGACTGAGAAACAGAGAGATAGAAAGAGAGAGAGAGAGAGAGAGAGAGAGAGAGAGAGAGAGGAAGAAGTGAAAGAACGAGGGAGAAAGAATGGGAAGGAAAGAGGCAGGAAGGAAGGAGGGAGAGACAGAGAGACAAAGAGAGAGACACAAAGGGAGACACACACACACAAAGACAGAGAGAATTTTGAACAAAATTGAAATATGTTTAATACTTATGTTTGTGGCCTCTTTTATTACTTTAAAAACACTCTTTTGGAATGTAAAAATCTATCATGAATGACTTGGTTTGTTCATAAAATTACCATATTCACTATGTGAAATTAAAAGTGGAATTTATTTAGGCAATAAACCCAAGTTTATACATTTATGTTATATCACAAATTAACTTTAGTGGGGCACAGAAACTTAAAACATTTAAAGTCCTCTTTTGATACCTCCAAGTGGCAATGTAGGATTATTGTATCTTTAGAAACCATCTAATACAATCCCTTCATTTTATGGTTGGGGAAACTGAAGACTGGAAAGATTAAGTGATTTGTCCAAGGTCACACAGATGGAAGAATTTGCATTTCAGTGCTCAACACAATGTCTGGCATATAGCAGACATTTAATAAACATTAATTGATGATGCATTGTTGGGGGAGTTGTGAACGAATCCAACCATTTTGGAGAGTAGTTTGGAACTATGCTCAAAAAGTTATCAAACTGTGCATACCCTTTGATCCAGCAGTGTTACTACTGGGATTATATCCCAAAGAGATTATAAAGAAGGGAAAGGGACCTGTATGTGCACGAATGTTTGTGGCAGCCCTTTTCGTAGTGGCTAAAAACTGGAAACTGAATGGATGTCCATCAGTTGGAGAAGGGCTGAATAAATTGTGGTATATGAATATTATGGAATATTACTGTTCTGTAAGAAATGACCAACAGGATAATTTCAGAAAGGCCTGGAGAGACTTACACGAACTGATGCTGAGTGAAATGAGCAGGACCAGGAGATCATTATATACTTCAACAACAATACTATATGATGACCAGTTCTGATGGACCTGGCCATCCTCAGCAAGGAGATCAACCAACATTTCTAATGGAGCAGTAATGAACTGAACGAGCTATGCCCAGAAAAAGAACTCTGGGAGATGAGTAAAAACCATTACATTGAATTCCCAATCCCTATATTTATGCCCACCTGCATTTTTGATTTCCTTCACAAGCTAATTGTACAATATTTCAGAGTCTGATTCTTTTTATACAGCAAAATAACATTTTGGTCATGTATACTTATTGTGTATCTAATTTATATTTTAATGTACTTAACATCTACTGGTCATTCTGCCATCTGGGGGAGGGGGTGGGGGGTAAGAGGTGAAAAATTGGAACAAGAGGTTTGGCAATTGTTAATGCTGTAAAGTTACCCATGTATATATCCTGTAAATAAAAGGCTATTAAATAAAAAAAAAAACATTAATTGATTGAATGATTCAAATCCAAGTCCTTGGAATCTAAATCTACGATCTTTTTCCAATATTTCATCTCAGGAAGATACAAAATCAGATAGGTTCTATCAACATATAAGACTTTGACTATCGACCTTGATAATTAATTTTTATTATCCAAAGAAAAGACTTGCAAAGCTCAGAGAGACTCCATGACAATTTGGAATAAGTTCTGGTGTGTTTGTACTGACCATTCTTGTGATAGTTTCCTTCTCATTCCTGATATCCAACCCTTCCCCCTCTCTAGAAAACTTTCTGCCCTCATATCTGGTATCTACCATTCTGGAAAGCTTCCTGCTTCCTGATAAATTGGTACATATTTGCCAAAACATTACAAGTGGAAAACCAATTTCATGGATCTTAGTGAGATTTCACCATTGTTCACAGCCAAATTGCTCTATTCTTTTGGACAGTGATGGCACAATTACACAAAATTGGGCATGAGTCTGGCATAACGTGATTACTAAATCCAGACTGTTTTCTCATATCACCATCATAATTACTTCTCCTCCTCCTCCTCCTCATCTTCCTCTTCCTTCTCCTCCTTCTTTTGTACTTTTTCTTCTTCCTTTTCTGTCAGGACCCTCATTTCTGTGGCCCAGACTTCCCAGGTATCCTTTTCCTGATCTGGTTATATCCTTAAATAATCATGAAATCATTGGTTTAGAGTTGAAAGATGACTCAGAAGTTATGTGATCCAATTTCCACATTTTACAAAGAAGGAAGTGAAATTTTTGGACCAAGATTACATTGTAGTTTTATATTATGGGTGTGTTTTAAACCACAATATTCTGATTCCAGAGCCAATATCCTTTCACTTCTATCTTTTTTCTCTCTTTGGTAAATGTGATCTCACTATATATCACCTTGTGATTATTTTTCTTCTTGCTCTCATGCTTCATTCAGTTATTTGCAGTTATGTCTGACTCTTCATGTCTCTATTTGACATTTTCTTGACAAATAATAGTGGAATGGTTTGCTATTTCCTTCTCTAGGTCATTTTACAGATGAGGGAACTGAGGCAAACAAGGTTAAGTAACTTGCCTAGGATCACATAGCTAATAAGTACTCAAGGCCAGATTTGAGCTGAGGAAGTTGAGTGTACTCTATCCGCTATAGCATCTAGCTGCCTTATGGGTCCCCCCAAATACATAATTTCTTTGTGGGGCCAAATGAAAATATACTAATGGGTGACTTTATAAGCTTAGTCTGTCTCTTTTGTGACAATCTATATCTCCTTCAAAATCCATCTGTAATGGACTAGGACAAGATTCTGTCCAAAAGTTTGTACATAAGAATTTTTTTAGCCATTTGAACAAATCCTAAGAGACAGATGAACTTCAATTTGTATCTGGAGAGGGAACAGCAGTCGATAAACTTATGGATATTCAATAGAAGTAATTTGGAGAATCAAAGTATTTGGGATCTAGGACAACTTCAGTACAAACTAATATAATCCATTGATAAGAAATTCCTATTCCAATATCCTACATATATGATCAGCTATTTTCTGCCTAAATACTCTGAAGAAATCTAAAACCCATGGTCTTCAAGGAAGGAAATTTATGGATTACTCTAAATCTATCATGTCCTTCTCTCATTAGAATGTAAGGTCTCTAAGGAAAACAACTTTCTATTTGTATTTGCACTTCTATTCCTCACTGCTGTGATTGGCTCACAGTAGGCATTTAATAAATTTTAAATGAATGACAGACATCAAACATACATTTGATTCTTTGTCACTTAGCTTTGTTACTCTAATTTGGATATAACTAAAACAACTTTACCTCCTTCATATATTAGCCCTTTAAATACTTGAAGATAACTATTATAGCCATCTTGAACCTTACTAGGCTAAATATATTTCTTCAACAGATTCTCAAGTAATACAGACCTAAAATCTTTTCACTATCCTGTTTGTCCTCTTCTGAACACTCCCAGGTCATCAAAGTCCTTCTTAAGATTACCACATTGAACACAATTCTCCTAATGAATTTAATGAGTACAGTAATAAAACTATGTCCCCTTTCCTGAAAATGTTGCCTTTTTAATATTACCTAAGATCATAGTAATATTCATTATTTTTTGCTGTGTACAAAGCTCTGATGATATAGAAACCAAATGGAAAATAATTCTTGCCTTCATTGAGTTTACCAGAGGACAATCTCACTGCTATGAACTTTGAAATTTTTTCTTATTTTATAGAAAAAAGGGAAAAAACTTAGAAGATACCACTCATATTATACATAGTAAAACAAATATATCTTTGGGGCAAGATATTGTGTTTCTTCACAGTGCCAGAGTTGACCCAGAAATCAAAAAAAAAAAAAGGAGCTGAGGAATAAAAGGGAAAAATACATAAAACTTATTCAATGTTCTTTTCACCATAAGGACCTTATCTAAAAATAGCCCACACTGCAAGTTCTATGGGACTCTGCAGAACATGAAGCCTTTTTTTCCCCAAAACAAATGGTCACAATCATAACACCTATTTTTATAATACTGCAAGTCATCCAGAGTGCCTTGCTTAAAACACCCCTCAGAGAAAGCTGGTGCATGTACATAAATATTCCCATTTTAAAGAAGAGGAAATTGATATTCAAGAAAATCTGATTTTTTTCCCTTGAACTGTCACAATCTAGGCTCTTGTTTCTTTTGGTTGTTATTGTTATTGTTTGCTTTATTTATTTATTTTTTTTACTTTTTCATCTTTACAGATGAGATTTCTTTTTTCATTCAGATATCTAGAAAGACTACCAAAAAGAAAAACTTGGATCTGATTCAAGAGAACCTTGCTACTACAATAACCTTAACAAATATTCATGCAAGGCTTATAACTTTCAAAGATCTTTGCATAGATTATTTCATTTGAAGCATAAAACAATCCCTTGAAGAATGTAATACAATATTATCCTTCCTTATTTGACAAGTGAGGAAATTGAGGTGTATGGATATTGGGCATTTTGACAATAGCAATGTAGGCAGTGATTAGGTATTTTGGTCAAATACTGTATTTATGATGTCAAGTTAACTACTATGATAAAAGGATGGGTAGATTCTGGATTTGAGAGTAACATAATCTCTGTCTCTATTCCTTCACCTATAAAATAAGAGGATTGAGCTTTGTGATGTCCAAGGTCCCTTTACAGTCTAGATTTCCTCCACTCTATTCATGAACATTTAAGGAAGAGAGATATTTAGTTTTCCTGACCAGTAGTAGAAAAGGAGGAATGAAACATGCATACATTTAGGAGGGCTTACAACGTGCCAGACACTATATTAAGTACTTTACAAAGATTATCTAATTTCATCCTCATAATAATCCTGGTGGTGAATACTATTATGATCTCTGTTTTATAATTAAGGAAATTACAAAAAGTCATTTATTTAAGATTATATAGCTATTAAGTGATAGAGGTAAAATTTGAATTCAAGTCTTTCTGATTCCAGGGCACATGTTCTAGGTGGTACAATGGGTTTAAAATTAATCAGGAAGATCTGAGTTTAAATTTGGCCTCAAATATGTTTACTAGCTGTATGCCTGATCAAGTAGTTTAACCTTATTTCCTCAGTTTCTTTATCTCTAAAATGTAGATCATTATGGTCATGAAGTTTTTGTAAAAATTAAATGAGAAAATCTTTATAAAGCACCTAAGATATTGCTTTCCAAATAATAATAATAATAATAGCTACCATGTACTTTGTGCATGTTAGCTATTATTTTTTATTATAATTATTATTATACATTTAGCCACTTGAGCTGCCTTTACTAATGATAATTAATCTCTTAAAGAACCATTCTGCCACTATGTTGATAAAAAGAAATGGAAGAGACAAAACCGTAAGTCTGAAAGAAATCATTTTTATTAGAAAGGGGAGATAGAGAAAGAGAGAGAGGGGAGAAAGAGAGAAATAGAGAGAGAGACAGAGAAAGACAGAAACAGAGAGAGAGAGAAAGAGAGAGAGAGAGAGAGAGAGAGAGAGAGAGAGAGAGAGAGAGAGAGAGAGAGAGAGAGAAGAAAGGAGGAAGGAAAGGAGGGAGAGAGAATTTTCATTTTTCTTGGACTTTGTGTACAGGCACAGTATTGATGAAGAATGGTGGGTAGGATCCTTCAAATAGAGTCAGACAGGTGTCCTTTGCAAACCTGATCATCTAAAACTTTTGTAGCTTATCCATTTTCTGTTCTTTGACACTTGAAAGCAAGAGTGCGAGCAGGCTGCAGCACATTACCAATGAGGAATTACATGGGAGATACAGTATAAATAAAGGATGTCATCAGAAAAATAAATCACTTCAAAGTAAAAGTAAATTGATGAGTTGATCATATTGCAAAAGTGACGGTATTTTATTGATATCCATGAAATGTCAAAGGACTATGGGGCAGACTGCCAGCACAGTGGTTGGACCCACTGGGTTACATTTCTAGGACATAGATAATAGTTCCAGAAAATGGACAGACAGGGATGAATTTCAATCTGCATCTTTGGAGAAAAAATTTAATGTTTATAATATCACACATTTACTGGAGAACTGTACAATCTGTTTTTTTTTTCTTTCAATTCAACCCATGGTTCAGTTTGATTTAGGAAAGGAAGATGTATATTATTCATCTATATTATGAGAACTAGGCACCTCAATCCAAGAAGGAGTTGGTACTAGTGAAGAAAAAAGGGTCATCTCTTCTACTGGGTCAGATGTAATTGTTTTCCATTCTCCTATTCCATGGGAGAAATAGAGATAGATAGCTGATTACCAGATAGATAAAAAGATAGATAGATAATCTAGATTGACAGAGATATGTAGATATGTGCATATGTGTACATGTACATCTATCTACATGAATACACATATATAGATATAAACACAAAGCTACCTACACATGCAGGTACATATATGTATTAATATGGATAAATAAATACATATTTATTTTAATCATATAGATATATATACATACATATATGTGTATATATGTGAATGTGCATGTGTATACATATGTATATAAATACATACTGATATAGAATATATTGAATTTATATGCATATAGAATAAAATTATAAATCTTATAGATTTGACTGGAAATTAGGAAACCTGGGTCTATCTAGTTCTATTACTCCTCACTGGCTTTATATCACTGAACATGTATCTTCTCTTATCTCGAATTCTTTACAGATTTCCTGGTCAATAAAGTGAGGAAGTTAGATCAGATGACTTATAAGAAACTTTATAGCTCTAAAATCCTGTGATGTACCATATTACTGAGGGAGTATACTTAGAAGAATCCCATAATCTCTAGTTGAACTGAACATCTGACAAAAAAGGACATATACACTAGTACATGAAAATAATAAGAGAAGCATGATATTAGATTCTACTGAGACTTGAATTTGGAGTTATGAAAATATGGCTTCTTCCTGTCCTGAGTATCACTTTGTAGTTCCCCCACCCTTGGAACTTATGTTTCTTAAAAAAAGGAAAGAAAGAAAAATAGAGAAAAAAGAAAGAAAAAGGAATGAAGGAAAGAGACAAAGAAAGTAACAAAAGGGAAAGAAAGGAAAGAAAGAAAAGAAAGAAAAAGAAAGAAAGAAAGAAGGAAAGAAAGGAAAGAAGGAAGGAAGGAAGGAAGGAAAGAAAAGAAGGAAGGAAGGAAAGAAAGAATAAAAAAGAAGGGGAGAAACAGAAAGGAAGGAAAGAAAGGAAAGGAAAAGGTGATATTATTAAAACCCTCTGCCTCACAGAATTTTAGAAAGCAAAATATTTTGTAAATCTTAAGATTCTCTAAAATTGTCATTAACATTATTGCTCATTTTATTTTCACTATTTTACAGTTTGCAATGTATATTCCTCATAACCACTGTGTGAAATAGATAGTTTAAGAAGCATAATCCCATTTTACAGATGAGGAAAGTGGAATTTAGAGAGGTGAGAGAAATAAATTAAGTTTAACCTTTTTCTATCACTTATTGATTCAAGAAAAAATGTAAAAAGTCAAGAAAGCCTATAAGCTGAGAGGCTGCTAAATCTTTCTTTCTTTCTTTCTTTTTTTTTTTTTTCTTATGGAAATTCTATCTTCCCTGTAGAGGAAAAACGACATTCTCTTCTTACATTTGAGAGTTGTACTGTGTGATCTGTCATCAGTGTATCCACAATTTAATGACAGACTACTGTAGGTAGTTTTTCATAAAATTCTTATTGCATACTTTTAGAAATCATCTGGGGCCCTTAAAATCTGTAGCAATAACAACCATCTCATCTGAAACATCACTCTAAAACAATTTCATAATTCCATAATTTTATTTGATTTTCTATCTTTCTTAGTGTCTTCAAAATGAAAATAACATATTTTGTTATCTGTGAATCTGTGTTTAGCATAGTAGAAAAACAACTGATATTATTTCCACTAATTTGTTAAAACATAGTACAAGTTATTCTATTCCTACTTCCATGACTATATAATGAAAGGTTACATGAAAAGTGTTAAGACTGGGAAGGAGATTATCAATAAACTCTAGGTCTTAAATGTCAAGATGAGGTCTTTATATTTGATATAAAAGATTATTACTATAATAATAATAACAATTATTATTATTATTATTCAGTGAAAATTTTGAGCTGGAAAGTGATTAGTACCTTAGGAAGGTTATTTTTTTCCCAAATAAATTTAAGTGACAATAAATAAACTTGAGCCACAATAATTCCTAGATATATTTCCCCCCTCCCCATTGATCAAGATATATCTATAAACATACTGAATAAAGCCAACTAACATAGTAACAACATTTGATGGAGTCTGCAATATGTATCCACAGACCATAATAAACATACTTTGCTATCAATAGGAGAGAGAGAGATGCATTTTATCAATACTTTTCAATGCCCAAGATTGGCCATTAGAGTCATTCAGAGTTTGACTTTATTTTATGTTCTTTTCATTTATATTTACTGTAATCATGTTTTATTATGTTTGCCAAATTCTGTTCTGAAGCAGTTCATAGTATTTACATACTTCTGAAAATTCCAAAAATTCACCATTTCTTATAACTCCATAATATGCCATCACATTTCTATTCAACAAATTTAAAATTTCCCAGTTGATAGAAATTCCAGTTATAAGAAGGGGTTTATGAAGTTCTAGCCCTATGACTCTATATATGACCCTATATTTGGTTACATGGAAGGAAAAAATCAAGGAAATTTCTGGGGTTACAAATTTGAGTGATCAAAAGAATGGTCATGGTCGTAATATAAGTAAGGAAGTTATACTTCCTATAAGTAAGCTGGTACTATTTTAGTTAAGTTGACCGTGGAGTTAAGATAACTATGATTCTGGTGATGATCCCTCTTATTTATGTAATAATTTTAAATTTATGAAGTCCTTTAAATACATTAGAATTGACTCTTTTGATTTGGGCATAACCTTGAGGTATAAGTATGATTTTATTTCCATTTTACAGGTAAAAAAAACAGAGTCTGAGATGTGAAATTACTTGATAATTTTCAGCAGCTAGTAAATATTTTTTTCTAATTTCAAGGCTAACACAGTGCTAGGCATATAGTTGATTCTTAATAAATGTTTATTGTCTGACTGATTTTTCCCACTATCCCACAAGGACTTTCAGTGTCAGAGGTATATATTCAACATCAATGAGATATGCACAGTATACAAATTTAGGTAGCAGATGAAACTAGAGTTCAGCAGAAAAATTAGAACTGGATATATAGATTTTTTTAAATGAATAGAGTTAATATATTAAGTGTTTGGAGAGGATAACTACACCAAGAAAGAGTATATAGAAAGAGAAAATGGACCAAAGTAAGCCTCGTTGTTCATGCTTGCTTAAGAGACAAGATTAAAGGATACTGGATGGTTAGACTAATAAGAAGGAAATCATGAAAGAAAGAAAATGAAGGAGGAGCTATCAAGGAAAATAATGTACCAGATCCTATTAACAACTTTAGATAGAAAAGAGGACTGAGGAAAAAAAACTATCACATTAAACAGTTAAGAGGTTACTAAAGACAACAGTTTTGGTCGTTTTGGTCAAGTAATAGTAGAAGTAAGATTTTTTGAGAAATGAGGAGGAAGCAAAGAATTAGAGGTAATCCACGTAAATAACTTTGTCAAGAAATTTGAATTTGAAAAGGAAAAGAAATATAGGAAGATTGAGAAGAAAGGGACAATCAATAATTGTTTCTTTTTTTATCATATGATAGAATAGAACTGGTTATGTTTTCAAACAACAACAAAGGATCTCTGGTATAGGGATATAGGAAACATGAGAAAAAGGGAGGGTGTGATGGAGAGGTTGAGCTCCATGTTTAAATGGTTTGTTTAATATCTAAGAATTAAAGAAAAGGAGAAGCAGATAGGAGATAATAATGAAAGACAGAGGAGAACAGGTAGCATGCAGCAGGAGTAGGGAAAGAAGGAAGGAAGGAAGGACAAGAGAGGGAAGGAAGATACATATAATCCTGGCATCAGTGAGGAACCACTTGAAATTGGAAGTGAATCCATTCTACAAAGTTGCATGACTTTCTCCAAGAACATTCATGAACACAAAAATGGAAATAGCAACAGTAAAGGCAGATAAGACTGAACCAGCAGTGGAATTTTGCAAGAAAACAATGGACATTGAGAAGAGAGAAAGAAACCTAATGCCAAGGACTGAACAAATTAAGAAGTTGCAGCATGATTGTAAGCAGAAGATATATGTTTGGTATAGGTTATGAAGATGCTAAATCTTTAGAAGCTTTCAGGGATTTTAGATGGTATATTGTGGTCATTCTACAGAGTCAAGAAACAGTAAGTAATTCAATTTCTTTTTAATATATAATGCTTAAATTGAGTGATTGGTGAAGTGACTGGAAAGTTTAGGTTAGGTTAAGATGTAGAAGGCCGTGAATGACAAGCTAAGGAATGGGGGGTTTATTTTGTAGGTAATTTCATAGGCAAAAAGATTTGGAATAAGTAAATGGCTTTGTCAGAACTGTGGATTAAAATCAGAGTATTGGAGGAGAAGTTTAATGGAGGGATAGATAGAATATGCTACATAAAACAAGGCTTCTTTGGCCAGAGATCATAGAATCATGGAGAACAAAACCTGATTAGAAAGGAAGTTTCCAATAGAAACTATTACAATATTTACTGTTGGGACTGGAAGGAACTTTAGAAGAAATCATGATAGAATATAGAATTTTAGCAATTTACAAGTCCTTAGAGAATAAAGACCTATCCTGGATCCTTTACTTTATAGATGAGGAAACCAAAGCCTACAGGAGAGAAGGAAAGTGTAATAGTCATTACTTTTAAACTTTTTCATTGACAACAAAGTATGACTTTGGTTGATCCCCTACTTATATCCCTAAGCACAAATAATTATCTCTATGTGGAGCAGATTTCAGATCAACAAAAATAGGGTCTACAGACTTCTAAAGATTTATGGAAATGGTTAGAAAATTCTCCTCCACACTCAATATGAATATAAAAATACATGAAAGATTCACTGTTTATTTTTTAAAAAATCATTTAAAAATTGCTAGTATCCTGAATTTCTATCAGGGACACCTATCATCAGAATAATCTTAATCCAACACAAAAGAAAAATATTTAGGGGGACTTGAGATGGCAAATTCCTTTCCCCAGTGTTTTTTGATATACTGAATACCCTGATTATGTGACATTTTGATAGGCACTGTACAAAAAAAATGCTTAGGTGTATAAATATTAATGTGAATGCCTAGATTTTGTGTAAATGTCATTTTTCCCCTGGAAAAACAAAAGTAAAAAATAAATATTTCACATGCTTTTATTTGACTTAAGGGAATATTATTCACTGCACATGTTTTCAGTCTCATCAGTAAGTTAGAATACTGTTAGAGAAGCCATATTCTTCTGATTTTAAAGACTCATATAAGATTTTCTTTTGCTAACCAGAATATAATTGCAGCTGGTTTGGAAATGGCTATTTCAGGCATGAAGGAGGACTTCCAAATGATCTTTCCTGTAGTGTATGGTATTAGAGGCAGTATACTGATATTATAGGAAAAGGTCCAATTTTATGGTCTCTTAAGATGCATTCCAGCTCTAATATTCTATGCTCGATGCTATATGGTCCTGCCAGCTTTACTGTTTTGTGTTCCAAAATT
Organism: Sarcophilus harrisii; assembly: GCF_902635505.1. Lineage (NCBI taxonomy): Eukaryota > Metazoa > Chordata > Mammalia > Dasyuromorphia > Dasyuridae > Sarcophilus > Sarcophilus harrisii. The sequence continues at coordinate 60,523,314 of NC_045427.1, read as the reverse complement.
CAAATTCTAGCATATAACATCCTTTATTCTAATATTCCTTCCAGACATAATAGCCCATAATCTATTGACATTCTATGCTCAAAAGTCATTTTAAACTCTTATGATTTTGTATTCTAAAATCCTTTCTAGCTCTTAACATTCTAATGTTCTATAGGCCTCAATCAGTAAAATGCAAAATGAACCCAGAGCTTGCCATAGTTAAATTGAGAATCAACCATTATGCTAAAGAGTATATTATTTTTTAAAAAAACAAAGCAAAACATAATTGTAATAGGAAATCCTGAGATTGTAAAAGGTATTTGAGCAGTAAAGTAACTAGTTATTATCATTTTCCTCGACTTTATCAATGCCAACATCACTGCAGTGGGGTATACTAGAAAGAATGCTGGCGTAGGAAGCAGGAAACTAAAATCTGAGTGTTGATTCTGTCCCTTAAAAGCCACATGACCTTGGACAAATCTCTTTATTTCCCCAAAATTTTGGATTCTTTCCTCAACTGTAAAATGAGGAGAATAATATCGTTCCTAGTTGTGTGATACATATTTTATAAAATCTTATATAAATGTGAGGCTAGTATTATTTTCATGGTGGGTCTAGACTATTTAATTGATTAGGTGAAATGCATAGGAAAAACATATAAACTCATCATCTTGAAAGAACCATAGGAAATTAAAGCTGAAAGTAAAATATTACCATGTCTAAAAAGACCATTTAGTATAGAGATTAAAGAAAAAAAAACATAAATAAAATGCCACCTCCCAAGCTACACTTCTATGCTGTTGTAGTACTCTTTGCAAACATTCTTCTTTCTAAATTAGCTAATGCAGTGACATTCTTTTTATAAGAAGACAATGGGAAATGAACTGTTCTACATAATTGGACATTCTTTTAAAATTATTCTTATTTTTTTTAATTATGAGCTTAAAACATCTCCAAACATTATCATTTAAAAATAGAGATGCAAGAGAGGACTACCCAATGAGACATTAATTCTTAGAAAACCTGAAATATTCTTTTCCTGTTCAGCCTATGTGGAATCTTGGTGAACCTACATTCAGGCCTTCCTATTGGAGGGATCATTTTATCAATTGAAAGTAAGTGCAAGTGGCTTCTTTTCCTGTCAGTGTATGTGTGATGATGAAAAGCTTTTTGGCAGCTGAGCAGGAATCAAATGAAAAAATACAGAAGACTTGAACAGAGGACCACTAATATCACTCTTCCTGGTGGTTTTCGTCTAGGTCTCCAAGGAAGAGTCCATGGGAGAAGCAGAAGCATGTCCTATTGAAGTAACCTTATCTCTGGACCTGGAAGGTATATGCTTGTGAAATCATGGTACTGATATTTCTTGTGCCATATCTGACCTATTCATTTCTGCTCATAAGAGAATGGGAATTGGAGTTTGTAAGCTTCGGAAGGTAAGAAGGACCACCAGAATTTCAGTAATTGAAGTCCATAGCAAAGTCTGCTACAAAAACTAATCTTGGTGAAGAACCAACCACAAGAAAACACCTGCTGGAAACAACCCAGCAATAGATCAATGAATAGGAAAGGCTCCCTGTCTTATCAACAAAAAAGTGATTCTATCCCTCTGTTTATGCCATACTCAGAAGTGAACTCAGTGGGAGTGAAAAGTCGGTACTCACCTTTTGAATTTCAAATTTTAAAAATTTTGAATCTATTTATCTTAAGGAACCAAGGTAGTAGATGAGATCGGTTTCTTAATATTGGATTTAAATGGTTCTTATTATATTTCCACAAATAAAAATCTCTTTATAAAGCTAATTGATAACTATTTTTTCTGTTGATGATTGATCAATTGGTCAAAATGACTGATTGGATAATAATTTTGGTGATAGGTCCATACTGCTTCTCATAGTGGTTATACTATTTTACAGATACTTGAGAAGTAAACTGAGTAAATTATATGAACTTCTTTCTGTAAGCACCAAAACTTTTTCTTTTATTTACTTTCAAGACAGATATTTTAAAAACGAACACCACATTGCCTTGACTGACTTTTAAAATAGCATTTAGCTTTTCCCTCCTTTTCTTTATTTTACTTTTTCTCATGAAAAAAGGCATCATTAAAGAAATCCATTATTATTCAAATACTAATTCAACAATGGTGTTAAGACTTATTGAAGTATGTGAAGCCTTCTGCCTTCATGTGGGGGGCTACCAGTTTACTATACAATTTATTTTTTAATCTCTCTCTCCCTTCTTCCCTCCTTGCTTCCCTCCTCACCCCCTGTCTCTGTCTCTATCTCTGTCTCTGTCTCTGCCTCTGTCTCTGTCTCTGTCTCTTTCTTTCTCTCCCCCCCCCCGATTGTAGGCAACTATAGAGGGAGGTAGAGAGGAGAGTGTATACCTACTTCAAGAAAAGTAGAGATTCTTTGTATTGCTACACTCAATCCTTTACAAAAGTTCATGGTTATACTGTAAATAGTTGAAAATGTTGCAAGACTCACTTCTTGGCAGATGGGGTGTTACCATATATAAATGCTATATTAATATCTGTGTTATACTTTCTAATGGGCACAATTTGAATAGTCTAAAGAATCAATTTTCTTTGTATCATTAGTGTAATACCCATGGATCATTCTCTGCCAAAAAGAAGAAAAAAAATATCTATGAGTTTCTGACCTGGAAGAACAGACATTGTTCCCTTGACTTTGCAACATTTTCCCCTGATATAATGCTTATAACATGAATGTGAATAAGGTGCATTTATGTGGTGGTTTATTGTTAAATGTGTTACACACATCATTTCAGTTTTTTATTGTTATATTTATTCAACTCAAGTAATATTTTTAAGTGTGCAATTTAGGAAGTGCATTGATAGAGGTTTGCCAAGATACAAAGACAGAAAAATCCTGAGCCTTCCATTCAGTTAACTGACATGATTTGTTATCCCAATTATGCAGATTAGGAAATAGAGGTTCAGAAAAACAGAGATTTGTCCCAAAGTGACAGACCTTTTATAAGAAGAGCCAGGAAGAAACCTTAGAAAACATATAGTCCAACTGATATATTTTAAGTTTGAGAATAACGAAAGTTCTAAAGTGAAATAGACAATAATTAGTAAAGGTAGAATTGGAACCTGGATCATGTCACTCTACAGGCAGTCTTCTTTTTAGAGAGAGACAAATTGATTGAATCCTTAAAAGCTTAAAAGAAGGACAGCAAGAATATGAGTTTCCAGGTATGGAAATTCACTCAGTCAGAAGACATAATGGGAACTCCCAGACTATTTCTCACCAAGAGATTATGTTGTTTCCAGTCATGCTTCAGATGCATCAAGGACATTTTTGCATGTGAAGTTATGCTTTCTCCTTCCTCAGGGAAGAATTCTTTAAAATGAGAAAATTGTGAATTTGAAATTGTGGGACTTACTTTACCACTATTGCTAGCAAATGCAATTGCTTGGGCAGAATGACAAAATAGGACCCCTGAGTATAAATATCAAGGAAAAAAAAACATATGTGTACACACACACACACACACACAAGTAAAAATATGTATATACATATACATATATTGTATATTTATAATTATATATGCATATGTACACTCATACATATTTTATGATAGATGGCTGGATAGATAGATAAATAAACAGATCAAAAAAAAAACAAAACAGGAAGAAGCCTCTGGCTCACTGGGTATGCCTTTATCTCTAAGAAAAGACACAGACAAGAATTTTAAAGCATGAGGCAGGAATGGATTATGAAGGACAAACATCAACAAGATTCCAGATTCATCAGGATATTATATGTTGAAAAGAATCTCATTCTCTTTACAACTCTACAACTCATTAAGCAATATTACAGTGGATCACACTTTCTGACATGTACTAACCAGCTGGTTCCAAGGAATTACTGTTATTATGAATGATGCTATTATTCCTTAATTCTTATCACCTTAAATTAATATCATTTTAAATCTTATCACCAAAAGAATAGTCATCACAAGTCAGACTTCAGGCAGATGGATAAGTGTAGGTGATAGAGAAGTGGATCTGGAGTTAGGAAGACTCTTTTACCTAGTTCAAATCTGACTCAAACACATATTAGTGTGACCTGTGTAAAGTGTTTCCTTACATGTAAAATGAGCTGGAGAAGGAAATGGCAAACCACTCTAATATCTTTGCCAGGAAAACCCCATGTAGTAATGAAACATTGGATAAGACTGAGAAATGACTGAATAACAACAATAACTATATAACTATACATATATATGTAGTAAATCTTTATATCTACTATAATACATATTTTTGTATATGTATATAATGTATGCTTCAGTACTTATACACATATTGCATTCATATTCATTGTGTAGGTACAAACACACACACACACACACACACACACACACACACACATATATATATATATACATGCATTCCAACTATTTATTTGAATAGGCAGAACATACAGGTGCATTTATGTTAATTTAATATTTACAAAGAGGCACAGGAAATTCCATCTGGAGATAAAATATTATCATCTTTTTTGTAAGGCCATTTTTGATAAAGAATTTTTAAAAATGAAACAAATATGATATTATCTATTTATCTTGATATGCAGTATAGATACAGTATATATCCAGTGGATATATCTAGTGATATATCATGGATTATATATCTATGTAAACACTTAATGTATATTATATATCTACACATATATCCATATATGTACATTGCATATAGTATACATACAAGCATGTATAGAAATGTATTAAAGGGAGTGAATGAACTAATGAGATGGCCTCAAAATCAGGAAGACTTGGATTAGTTTCCTCACACAAATAAATTCTGATCTAAACAACTCAAAAAATGTCAGTTGATCATGGGTAGGCCAAGCTAATATAATAAAAATGACAATTTTACCTAAATTAGTCTACTTATTCAGTATCATACCAATCAAACAAATATTTTATAGAGCTAGAAAAGTAATAACAAAATTCATATGGAAGAACAAGTGTGCAAGAATATAAAGGGAAATAATGGGAAAAAATGTAAAATACAGTGGCCTAGCAGTACCAGACCTATACCTATAATATAAAGTAGCAGTTATCAAAAACCATTTGATACTGACTAAGAAATAGATTGGTAGATCAGCGGAATAGATTAGAATCACATGTCACAATAATCAGTGACTATAGTAACCTTGTATTTGTTAAATCCCAAAACTCCAGGTTCTGGGATAAGAACTAATTATTTCACAAAAAATGCTGGGAAAACTGGAAAATAATAAGTCAGAAACTTGGCAAAAGCCTATGACTAACATTCCATATGAAATAAGGTTAAAATGCATTCATAATTTGGGTGTAAAGGGTGATATTATAAGCAAATTAGAAGAGCAAGGGATAGTTTACCAATCAGATCTTTGGAGAAAAGAGGACTTTTTAACCAATGAAAATTAGAGAACATTATGAAATATAAAACAGACAACTTTGATTACATTAAATTAAAAAGGTTTTTACAAATAGAACCAATATAAACAAAATTAAAAGGGAGTACAAAGCTGGGGAAAAAAATTGACAGCCAGTATTCCTAATAAAGCTCTCATTTCTCAAATATATAAAGAAGTGTGTCAAATTTATAAGGTTACAAGTCAATCCCCATTTGATAAGTGGTCAAAGGATAAGAACAGATAATTTGAGTTGATTTCAAGTCCTCAATTCCACTGCACTCCTTATCCATTTTTATTGGCAGACCCTCTAGAATCAGGTGAAAGTTGCAGGTATATTATGGTTTTAGTTTTAATGTTCAGTCGTTGCCCAGTTCTATCTGTCTCTTCATGGCCCCATTTGGAATTTTCTTAGCAAAGATATTGGACTGCTTTGTCATTTCCTTCTTCAGCTCATATTACCGATGAGGGAACTGAGGCAAGCAGAGTAAAGTGACTTACTTGGAATCACACAGCTATGAATTGTGAAAGACTAGACTTGAACCCCTGACTCCAGTTTCAGCACTCTACTCACCATACCATCTAGGTGCCCCAGTTTCAGAGTAGCTCCTTCCATCATCACTACCTGAAGATGGGTCATGCAATATCTCAGAGGCTTAAGGTAGTTAAGAAAGCCAAAAGGAAAGAACATGCCTTGGGAAAAAGAGGAATGGTCCAATTAATGAGCCAAAAAGGAAAACAGATCATCATAGCAGATAAAAGAGAAATTTACTGAGCAAATAAATTGAAATGACTAAGCAAGATGGTGTCCTTAGGAGAAAGTATTAGAATGGGTTCAAATATTGGTTCTTTTCCTTCCTGAGTCACCTTGAAGAGATCATTATTTTTCTTCTCTATAATCAGTTTTCTTTTTTCCATAGGAAGAGAGGGTTGAAGTCCATGATCTATAAACAATAATGTTTTATGTTGTAAATGGAGATCTGAGCCACAGCTAAAAGTTAGGTTCAGTGATCGACAAGGATTCAGTTCTGCCATATTATGGAAGGACGTGGATCCAGGCATGAATGAATGATGATTTTGTTTCATTTAGTTTCCAGCTGAGATGAAGATCCTAGATAGAATGGACATACTAACAGTATACTCAGTCATCTGAGATGGTATACTCAGTTATCACAGAGCCCCCACACAACTTCCTTTTCTCTGCAGCCAAGTTTGATTCTCTAAGATTTGTGAAAAGTAACTGTAATCTTGCTTCAAAGTATGAAAAAAAAAGCACTTCTCCTTTCCCACAATGAGCTACGGGTGTCATTAAGAAGCAGCTCAAACACATTATCTTTTTTAGCTATTTTTGCTGCCAGCCATCTGGAGATTCTCTGTTATCTTAGATCTGTTCACACTAAATCAGCCAATGAAAGAAATAACTAATTTCTTTCTTTCATATCTGCTCATTTTGGTAATGATGACCTTTAAAGCTAGTGTCATCCCCCACATAACAATGCACCATATGTCGAATGTTGGATAATAAAGCATATTTAAACTTATCAGGCTAGATAACACCTTCTGGAGGGTTGGCTATTAATTAATATCTTTCTCACCATCATCATCTCACTAATAGAACTGAAAAGGTTTCTCTGACCATGGAAGGTATCATATTGTAATGAACCCTTTTCAGATAGACCTTCTTTTGGCTCTTTTCCAGTTATTCTTGGCATTTAGGGACAGTGATAAAGCAGTTTGATGTGTTAACTGAAAAAGAGCATTCGATTGTCAGGTATTTGCTGGACAGAGGACAATCAAAGCAGATGGCTTCCATTTCTGTTGTCTTCTGCCATTGTTGAGACCACATGTGGGACATTCTGCCTCTTTCTTGGGGGCTCTTGTTTCCGCTGACTGGCTAATAAGTTCCAACCAGAGCTTCTCTTGCTCAATGTTTTGGATTTTGATGGTTCAGTGTGAGTGTAAATAACCATTGTTTTGTGTTCTAGCCAGAAACTCTGAGGATCTTCCCCTCCCTGATTGATTCTTTTGCAATAGCAAAGTAAGTCATCTTTTGCTTCAATTCTTACCTAGCCTTTAGTCACTGAATGGGTGTTTTTTTCTGAGACAAATACCATAGTTTAAAAAGGCTAATGTCACCCACTGCTTTCTGAACCATGGCCACTTGTCTTGACTTCTGTCTTATTACTAGACTCTGATGGCTTTCAAAGAGAGAGTGAGATCTATGACTTTGTGTAGTTTTGCCTCTCTGAAATCCAGTTCATGCATGAGTTAAGACATCACTCTCATAGTGTCATGATCCTCTTTGAGAGTGAAAAATGAACAACAAAATACTAGGATCCTTGTAAGGGCCACTTAAAAGAAGCCAGTTACTTCATCAATATGACAAAATAAGTAGAATTGGATTGGGAAACAACTTTCTAATAATAGAGTTGGCATTTCAGAATGTTTCCCATTTCCAAAGGTCTTCAATCAGACTGGAGAAACAAGTTGTCTAAAGAGTAAATATAGATTATTGTTCAAACAGGAATTATACTATATATTCACTGAATTCCTTTTCAATTCTAATATTATATAACTATGACTCATTTCTAAGTCTTCTAGGTCCACACTCAAGCATTTTATCTGTGGAATCAAAGAAGCAGATTTGTTTACCATTACCTGATTTACCCTGAATTGACCAAATGATCAAAGAAAACTCTTCCCCACCCCATTTTTCTGAGTGACCCAGCTCCCCTTCCCCTGGTTTTCTTGAAGAGTTTAATTAAATCCAATCAAACTGAAATATAGCATTTGAGACTCCATTTTACACATCTCCACTCATTTGGGGGCATTGTGCAGTTCTGTGTTTTCTTCAGTCAGATGTCTGGATAGAAATTGCACTTTTCAAGGAAGATAAAAATAATGATCATCTAATTCCCTATTTTCAGCAGAGACACTTACCTTTATCATGCCCAGAGATGATCAATAAAAGCCTTTCATCACAAAACCCAATAAGCAAGATCGAATTAGAGGGCAATGCTCCAAAGAGACAAATAATTGGCACCCAAACCACCTTGTGATGTCAGAAGCACAACAATACATTTGCAGCTGAAGCTCATTGCTATTCATTGCTTGTCACCATTTCACTTCTTGTTTTTGCATCTGCAGCTTTCAAAAGCTAAATGCAGGAGCCTGCTGAGGGTGTGGTATTTATGTTCAACTTCCAAGGAAACCTTGAAGACCTGCTTGCCATTTAATGTTTTTCAGTCTCAACTCAGAGCCAGAGGTAAATACTGAACCTCTTCCATAAACCACTTGATCAAGTAACCAAAAAAACACTTATTATGTACTGACTGTATACCAGATACTTTTCCACACCTTGGGAACAGAAAAATTCCAGGCAAAACAATCTCAGTTTTTAAAGGTCATGCATTTAATAATGAAATTACAATTACAGATATAATTATGTATAAGCTATATACAGAAAGAATACAAAATACATAAGACAGTAGTTAAATGGAAGGAAATATGGGAAGACAGAAAAATAATTGGGAATAATAGGAAAAGTTTCAGGTAGAATGTTGGTTTTGAATTATTACTTGAAAGAAAAGGACCATATGAGCCAGAAGTAAATATGGAGTACATTTCAGATGTCTATGTGTGTTCTGGAATAAGCTCTGGATCTAAGATGAGGTGCCATATTTAAAGAAAGGAGAAGCCAATTTGCTAATCCCTAAAGTGATGGCAAAGGCATTAATTTATAATGAGATTGGAAAGTTAGTCTGGGGACAAGTTTAGATGGCAAACAAGGGAGTTTTTAAATTCCTGGTGGCAATATGGAGTCACTGATATTTATTGAAAAAGGGAATGAGATGGTCAGATCCACATTTGAGGAACATTGCTTTGGCAACTGTGTGAAGTTCAGAATGAATAGAGATGATTAAGTGAACCAATTAGGAGATGATTTCAATAGTATGGGCACATCTCTTCAATGAATCTAAACATGAAGTAATGAACATCAAACCAAGTTTTTGGAGTCTACATATTCTTTGTGAGGGACTTGAAATCAAATGAATTGTACCTGAATTAGTTGTGAAATTATAAAATATTGAATATAGAACATAAAATTTTAGTTAAAGGGAATCATAATTTTCATCATTCTAGAACAACTCCATTTTGTAATGAAGAAACTGATATCAAAAAAAGAAATCTTACTAAAATCATACAATTAATTAATCAATCAATAGGCATTGATTAAGTCCCTACTATGTGTCAGATACTACAATAAGCTCTAGAAATGCTGGAAGTTGGTGGTAAGGTCTTGACTATAATATAATTTTCCAGGCTCTTGGCCATGTGCTCTCTCTTTCTATGAAACTACTGAGGAATCTCAGGGTCTTTGTTTGGGTGTTTGTTTGGATAAACCTGATTCTACGTGATTGGAAACTAGAAAGAGTTTTTGCTTCTTGCTGTAAAGACTCCAATTTGCCCAGGTTCTATCTGGACTTAAAATGTTTCATGACAGGTTTATAGTATTAATTTCCTCTACTCCTGTGCTTATTCTTTATAAATGTTTTCTTTGAAGTATAAATCAAGTTGCTAGTGCCAGATAGACCAGGATTTGGACAGATGACTTTAGGGAACATTCTTTCCCAAACATACTGCCAGTGATGGTTGTTCTCCATTGATTATTCACTGTGTCAGGTGATAATGTTCATAGTCTTCTGAATGCAAAAGTGGTACCCTGAAAATAGTAAGAGCTTGTTAATGAAATTATTTCTCAGTCTTATGACTGATAACCATTTCCCATTCTAATGCATTTTAAAACTTATGTAGAAGTTCATCTTCTTAATATGGCTCAATTTTTTTTGTTTGTTTTAATAGTATACTTCAAAATACTTACAATGGGACTAAGGTATATTTACTTTTTGATGTTATTTTGTCAATGTCCTTAGGCAAGTGAAAGTAAAATAAAAGACTACATTCTTAAGAGAATAAAAAGAAAACTATAACAAAGTAAAAATATGTTTCTGTATGTGTATGTATGTATGTATGTATGTGTGTGTGTTTTCTGACTTTATTGTTTATTAGCTGGTTATTTGGGGCAAATTAATTTACCTCTCTGAGGATGAATTTCTTAATCTGTAAAATGTAAGATTTTAAACAGATGGAAGCAGGGATCTCTTGCTACCCTAACATTCACTAGTATGAATAGGAGTAGGAGTAGTGATAGTTGTGGTAGTAGTGGAAATAGTGATAGTAGTAGTATCGGTGATGGTGGTAGTAGTAGTAGTTATGTGTAAAGAGACAATGGGTCAATAAGAATGATCTTTGGAAGCAAATGCAGTGTATTCTGCTGATGTGTTCCCAAAATGGACTTCATATTATATGTGCATATTTTTTTTTACCTACTTAAAATGTGAAGTAAGCAGACTTTTGATTAAACCTTACATCAGAAATAAACATAATCTGGAGATCAATATTCCTTATTCTACTCTGATGAGGTAAGTCCTAGAGCATGACTAGTTATACCTGCCTTCCCAGGGTCTTAAGCATATCAATGAGGGTTTGGAATATATTTCTCAAATACTATGGATAAGCTCAAGTCCTCATATTATTAAGTTCTCTTCTCACTTAAATCTTTGCTATCTTATAGTTATCAGTATTTATTATCTGTTAACAAATTAAGAACAATTAGCTTTTCTGAAATAATATTTACTGAGATAGCACTATAAGAACAATAGTACAAACCATTTTACCCATCCAAGATTACATACACAATGAAAAGATGATGGGGCTTGGAATTAGAAAGACCTGAGTTCAAATCTAACCTTAGACTTTGCCTATGGGACTCTTGAACCTCAGTATGCCTTAGTTTTTTCTTATTTAATATCAATATAATAAATGTACCTACCTCACAGGATGGTTGTAAAGATCAAATGATTTAAATAATACAAATTACTTTGCAAACATTAAAGTGTTATATAAATGCTAGCTGTTTACTATTAGAAATATTACTATTAGTACCATGCTAGTACTATTATTACTACTACCTGGGAGGAATGGACTTAAATTTATTAATTTTTTTATTATAGCTTTTTATTTAGAAGTTATTATATGTGGGTAATTTTATAGCATTGACAATTGCCAAACCTTTTGTTCCAATTTTTCCCCTCCCTCCCCCTCCCCCCTCCCCCAGATGGCAGGTTGACCAATACATGTTAAATATGTTAAAGTATAAATTAAATACAAAATAAGTATACATGTCCAAACAGTTATTTTGCTATACAAAAAGAATCAGACTCTGAAATAATGTACAATTAGCCTGTGAAGGAAATCAAAACTGCAGATGGACAAAAATAGAGACAATAGATAATATTGTTGTTGAAATATTTAATGATCTCCTGGTCCTGCTCATTTCACTCAGCATCAGTTCATGTAAGAATGGACTTAAATTTAAAGTAGTTGCTGCAAAGCAGTCACTTCTTCAGGGTCACTTCTGAGTTTAGTGTAGCCATTAGACAGAACCAACATCTTGGCTGAAAGATTCCTGTAGCTATGTTTAGATGGGACCCAGTTCTGTGGCATTGTAGGAAGACTAGACTTGATTGACTATAGACTCTGGGATGCATTCCAACCACTGAACTTTTGGGTGCAAAGGTTGCAAACTTTTAAAGCTCCCAAGGTCATACACATTTCCCACATTCACCTAAAAGAAGGAAAGACACACAAAGAAACAAAGGACAGAGGACTATTCACAGGACATAAGTGGGGGAATGGGAAAACCTCCATATCCAGAGGTTTACTGTATGTTCCTCTCACTTGAGGGAGGAAAGTATTTTTCCCCTTTGTGTCTCTTGAATGCATTGCCACTTACATTTCAGAAGCCTGTCAAAAGCCTTCTTTTTCATGTGGTAAGCAGCTCAGAAACAGTGCCTAACTATTCTCTTAAGGCCACATGGGGATTGTAACAACTGGGCTCATTGGCTAATGTCCTTGTCACTTATGTAACTGGTCTTGGGTTTGAGCCTTGAGAAGCCAAAGGGCCCAGGGACAGATCTGATCTTGGGACTTGGGCCTCTTCTATATGGTAATTGAGTTAAGCTGAAAAATTAAATCTCCTCTCCTCCCCAGAGACCAAGATATCGTTGAGAGAATATGTTCCAGGTTCTGGAGGATATTTGTTCTTTTTTGCACCTTTGAAGTGAATTCTTCTCCAAAAAAGTTAATCTGATTGTAAGATACTAAATAGCACTAGTTCATGGGGATATCCTAAAATTGGAGCAATACAGTTGATGGGGTCTTCAACCAGTTACAAATGTTAGACAACCCTCAATCCCCTTAAGGGTAATTCATATGGGTACCTGGAGAAAAATGGAACATAGCATATCTTACCTTAGGCAATGAGGGCTAATTATATATCCTGCAATATCCCCATGTTTTACTGAAAAAGAAAAAGGTCTTTCTTCTCAAGACTTCAAATATTGGCATTATGCCTATATTCTTTTCTCCTTATTCTGATAACTGATTATGAAGTTTTCTTTCACACTGTAAAGGGCAACTCCCTTCTAAATGTAAGCTTTAATTTTTCTTCTAACTCCTCTAGTAAACTGACCCCTCAATAACTACTCTTCCACCTTCAATTTCTACCTATCTACTGGATAATCATATCCCATTTTAAAATCATACTCATAAGAAACAAAACAAAGAACAAAATTCATTTTATCCTATTCCCTAAGTCACTAAATTCTATTTCTCTTCCCTCTCCTACTTGAACTTCTGGGAAAAAGAAAAAAAAAGTTTTCTCTTCATTTCTTCAATTTCTTCTTCTACTGATCATGCCTCCTTACAATTTGGTTTTTTTCAACCTCATCAGTCAACTGAAAAAGTTCCTTATAAAGAAATCCAATCTTTGGCCTGCCTACTATTGATACTTTTGACTATTGTCTCTTTTTGAATATTCCTAAATATTGGCATTTTGTGACACTTTTTATATTTTTGATTGTCCTCCTACCTATGTGCTTGCTCCTTCTTACTTTCCTTGGCTCAATTTTCATGCATTTCCCACCTCCCCAAAGGCTCTATCTTGGGTCCTCATCTCATCTTTATATTCTTTATATTGATGATCTCATCACCCATTTAATATAGCTATCTCCTAGATCAATATCAAATAACTCTAGTCTCTCTCTCCTAAACTCTATTCCAACATATTTTGGCTATGAAGTAAACTTTCCTAAGTGGATGTTCTAAATGCATCTTAAATTCAATATCTTAAAACAGAATATTTTAAATTCTTCACCCACTTATTGACCTTTTCTGAATTTCCTTATTTTGTTGAAAAGAACCACATCGTTCCACTACAACTTCCTCAACTACTTCCTGTCTTTTACATATCCATTCAGTAACTAATCTTGCTGATTCTTCTACTTTTTATTGTTTTGTTGTGATTTCCTCAAGATATAGGGTTTTATATTTTTTAATTGACTCTATGTTTATCACAATTTGCACTATGCAATAGAGTTCATATTTAAAAACTTTTGAAACACGAAATTCTTTTATACATATTTCCACAATTATCTTGTTGCATAAGAAAAATCAGATCAAAAAGGGAAAAAAATGAGAAAAAAAACAAGCAAATAACAACAAAAAAATTGAAAATACTATATTGTGATCCACATTCAGTGCCCACAGTCTTCTTTCAGGCTATAGATGGCTCTCTTCATCATAAGTCTGTTGGAATGGGCCTGAATCACCTCATTATTGAAAAGAACCACATCCATCAGAATTGATCATTGTATAATCTTATTGTTGCCATATACAATAATTTTTGGTTCTACCCACTTCATTCAACATCAGTTTAAGTCTTTCCAGGCCTCTTTGAAATCATCCTGCTACTCTTTTCTTATAGAACAATAATATTCCAAAACATTCATATACCATAACTTATTCGGCCAGTCTCCATCTCATGGGCATTCACTCAGTTTCTAGTTCCTTGCCACTATAAGAAAGAACTGATACAAACATTTTTGAACAAGTGGGTCCCTTTCCCTTTTTTATGATTTCTTGGGATACAGCACCAGTAGAGACACTGCTGAATCAAAGAGTATTATGCTCTTTGGGTATAGTTCCATTTTGCTCTCCAGAACGGTTAGCAGAGATCATATGTATATCTTACAATCTGGTATAAATATTATCTTGCGTGATGCTCACAAAAACTTCAGGAGGTAGGCAGAGTATGATAGGAATTATATCATACTTTATATAAAATGATTCTCAGAGAGAATTAGGTCTTTGCCAAGATCACACAGAATGAGGCAAAGTATAGAATCAAACCACTTTTCCCTGACTCCAGGTACATGCTCTTTCCATAGCACTAGGTGACCACTCTGATTTTAGTCCAAATTTTTCAATCTGTATTGTAGATATTGTTTCAGGAGTATTGGAGTTGAAGCTATTGATAAGTTGATGATTGCCATGATTAAAAAGTTCTGTGATGTTACTTTTCTGGGTCACATTTTCTTGAGTAAATGTGATAAATTAGATGAACTCACACATTATCTACTTCAGACTCTAATACACATATATACACATACAAACACACTATAATCCATATTAGACTTCTTACTATTTTTCATGAGTCACTCCATCTCTTCTATGTTTGCCTTCTATTCTCCATGCCTAAAATGTTCTCCCTCCACATTTACACCAATGAAAACCCTTATATTCTTCAAAGCTCAGTTCAAGCATCACCTTCTATGTGAAATCTTTCTTGGTGACCTCAGCTTCTGGGCTTTTTGCTAAAAATGATCTCATGACTACTTTATATTTAATTTATATGTTCCTATTATCTTTGACAAACTATCATGAACTTAGAGACTTTTTTAAAATTATCTCCTTAGCACTTTGTATCATTGCTGGTACATAGCGCATAATTAAAAATCATTTGTTGATTGACTCTAAGCTTTCAAATTCGATATTTCAGGTCTCCTCCCAACTATAACATTCTATGATCTTTGTCAAAGCATTCTCTGTGCTATATAAGATTCTGAATTTTTTGTCTCATCTTTAATATTCTATACTCTATGTTGACTGATAACCCCCAAAATCCAAATTCTAATATTCTATAACACCATACACTTGGAGTCAAAAAGCATCTTAGATATTATATTCTAATCTGTTCACTTTCCCAAAAAAGAAATTAGATCTCAGAGACTGATCTGAGTATCTACAAATAATACATATCAGAAATGGGATTTATTTGAAAATCCACTGACCAAACTTCCAGTCCATTTTCTACCATGATCCTATTCTTTTCTTTTTGTTCTCAGTTCTAATGGATAGCAATATAGCATGCTTTGTACTAAGGTCCTTCAATGATACTTTGATTATATGGTCCATTCATGCAGCAAAGGTGGGCATACTTTAAGAGACAGTTGAATTATGGGCAAATCAGCTTTTGCTTATATTTATCTACCAGAACCTAATTGAAGGCTTTGAAGATCTACATGAAAAACACACAATCCCTTCATCTTGACTGAAGCCCATTTATTGGTATGAAATCCCTACTACTGCCAGAACTTCCTATAAGTGATGAAACCAGGCTCCATATCTTTAGGAAAAAAATAAAACAAAACAAAACGCTATCTAATTCAAACAAATGCATTCTGTCTGGCACTATCCTACCAGAGTTTGAGTTCTGAATTAGCACAATTTTATTACAATTTAAACCTATACTTTACTATTTTATCTGG
The DNA here is from genome assembly GCF_902635505.1 of Sarcophilus harrisii. Taxonomy (NCBI): domain Eukaryota; kingdom Metazoa; phylum Chordata; class Mammalia; order Dasyuromorphia; family Dasyuridae; genus Sarcophilus; species Sarcophilus harrisii. The sequence goes on along the minus strand of NC_045427.1, from coordinate 60,507,173 downwards.
TTTAGAAATGTGCTGATATTTGTTTATTTCCAATGCTCTCTTGAACTGAAAACTTTCATTAATATTTGTGGTTCCTTTTTTTTTTCTAAAATTATCATAATGGATGGATTTACAGTTCTGAAACTGTAACCAAATTTTAATAATGAAGCCATTAATACATACCTTGGCTTGAGGGGATGTTATTGGTGACAATGTAATATTTGCTTTGAAAGTAGAAATCCCTAAACTAATATTTTTATATCTCCATGTAAAGTTGCATAAATGTCTCCCCAGCTAGCTGCACATTGTGCTGTCTTGACAATCAGAGCTCTCCTACAGATGTTGTTTCTTTCTTCTCTTTTGAAAAAAAAAAAGATGTTTAAAATATAAAAGAAATTAATTACAAAGATGATCTTGAGACTTGAGGAAAATAATTTAGATGGAATTTCAATTTGAAAAGATTTCCTGTTCCTAGTGATTCTTAAAGAAGTCTTTGGTGATTTTTTTTCCCTTCCATAAGAGTCAAGGCTACATTTACATTTAAATGGAAATACATATATTTTTGACAAAGACCACATACTTACCTTCCCTAAAAGTGATCTTTAAGAATAGAAACATAACATCTTCTCTTCGTACTATTTCATCTTTCTTTTTTCAAGAAAGAAGGAAAGAAAAGTAGGGAGAAAGGAAAGAAGAAATAAAGAAAGGAAAGGAGGGAGGGGGAGAGAGAAAGAGAGACAGAGACAGAGAGAAGGAGGGAAGGAGGAAGAAAAAAGGAGCGAAGGAAGAAGAAAAAAGGAGAGCAAGAGGGTAGGATGGAGAGAAAGAAGAAATAAAGGGAGGAATGTAGGGAAGGAAGGAAAAAAAGAAGGAAGGGGAGAATAAAGGAAGGAAGAAAGTAGGGCAGGCAAGCAGGGAGGCAGGAAGGAAGGCAGGTTATCCAGTATCCAGTGTTGCGTTATGAATTCTGTCCCACTGAGCTCCCACTCAAGTTCTTTCTGAGATAGTATATCAATATCACATAACAGGAAAGGTAGAAGGAAACTAATTAATTTTCTCCAACTAATAATCTCATGTTCATTTTTGTTGTTTGTTTTTATTTTTAATTTTAAAAGAGGAGGAAACCTAGACAGAAAGAAAAGCCTCTTATACAAAGTAGTAATAGTAGTAGTACTACTAAAATTCAGAAGCAAGATTTGAATCATTCTTTTTGATTCATCACTCATTCCACTCTTCACTTGCCCACCCAATAAAAGATAAAATTAACCAGCTTATAGGATCATAGAATTTCCCAGCAGAATGTGAAGTTATTGCTCATTTTTTGCACTTCATTATTTCATAAAAGAAGGAGCTCGGACTTAGATTAGGGAACAAGATCTATTTTAGACTCCATAGCTAGTTAGTTGAACAGGAACCAGGACCCTAGCTCTCCCAACTGCAATTTCAAGTGCTGGTACCACAATTCTATTTAGCCTTGTGATCTTATTCCCTATTTTCCAAAGGTAGACTACATGTTGCCCAGCTATAAATAGCAAAATCATTGATTATGTTCTTAGTTATTTTTCTGTTGGTAGAGCTAATCTTGAGTTTTAAGTTGGCCTTCTTCCTAATTAAGATTATTAAGTTTTAATGAGTTGATAAAAAGCCTGTAAATCGCAGTAGACAAATTTCCGATATCCTGTGGCCAATGTTAGTAGATGGAAAAATAGTAAAAGAAGGCCTAGATTTGGAGTCAGAGGACCTGGGTTTGAGTTCTGTTTAGGGAATTTACAAGGTTAAAATAAATTGGACAATTAATTGAACATCTTGTGTTTATCTTTGAATCATAGGATCATAGATAGAAATGAACTTAGAAACCAACCTGGATCCTTAACAATTGTGTTTATGCATGTTGTTTTAACCTTGTCTCATGTAGCTCTTCTATGAAAGGAGTTAGTTTAAATCAGGGCTCCCCAAACCTCTTTCAAGGGCCACATCTGACTCATCTCTACTTTTGTATAACCCAATGGCTATGGTGCATTATATTTACAAAGGCAAATCTGAAAATAACAAACACATTTCAGCTTATGGGCTTTACAAAATCAGGCTGCAGATGGGTTTGGCCCTCAGGCCATAGTTTGCTGAATCTTATATTAGATATTTGATGTCTCTTCCAAATCTAACATTGTACCATTCTATAGTCTATACAATGAAATCTAAATACAGAATTGCTTTGAGGACACATTAAATCAGAAAATTCTGTGAATCTTAAAGAATTCCTTCTACACATAAGGCATTATTATTATCTATTCTTTATCTCTGCTTTTTGTTATTATTGATTACTCATTTTTCAGTTGTGTCCAGTTGTTTGTGACTGCCTTTGAGGTTTTTTTCCAAAGATCCTGCCGTGGTTTGCCATTTCATTCTCCAGTTCATTTTATGAATGAGGAAACTGAGGTAAACAGGATTAAGTGTCTTGGCTAGGGTCAAACAAGCTGGAAAGTTTCTGAAATTAGATTTGTTCAGGAAGTTGTCTTTCTGACTTCACTGCCAGTATTATCTATTCTCAGTCTCTGTTAAATTTAATTATTTGTAAAATAAGGTAGTTAAGCTCAATGGCCTCTAAGCTCCTTCTCTTCTAGTTAAATGTGTATGTTCCTATAGACAGATTGAATACCAATATAAAGTCAATAAATTTTTACAAAATGCTTGGTAAAAGGACAGGCCTATTCATTTTTAAAATGTTTGGGATTTTCTATTTCACTATAATAGAAGGATAATTGTTCTTAGAATTCCTGAAAAATTAGAATTTGCATATTGCATTTTCATGTCCTCTTGGTTCTAAATAATTATATTGCTTTAAAGGTGGATTCCTTCTTGAAGGGTAACAAGTGGGAGTGTAATGGTAACCAAAGGAACAACACAGAAGGATAGAAAAGGAGATGTAAGTATCACCTGAAAGAACTCCGGATATTTAGCTTAGAGAAGAATATCATGGTTGTTAATTGAAGAACTGTCAATCAGAACAACTAAAGCATTTTCTATTTGGAACTATAGGACAATAAGAAGAAATCACAGTAGGTCCTATAGTCATAGAAATTACAGAATATCAGGTCTTGAAGGCACTTCTGAGGCTATTTCTTCTCATCTTAATCTGGACAAATTTCTTTTAACTGTACTGAACAATTTGTTATATTTTGTCAGATTTTGTTAGATAATTTCTAGAGAAGGGAAAAGCTAGTCATGGTTCAGTGAGGCAGCCAATTCCATTTTTGGAAGGTTCTAATTATTGGCAAATGTTTTTTTTAAACATAAAATATCAACTTGTTTCATAGAAATTTCTGCTCATCATTCCAAATTCTTTCTGAGACAAGTATAATAGAAGTTTAATTTTTCTTTGAAACAATAGTCTTTAAAATATGAGAAGATGACTCTGAATACCTGACTTAAAACCAAGATAAACCTATTAGTTTGTGGTTGTTCATTCATTTTTCAGTCATGTCTGATTCTTCATGACCCCATTTGGGTTTTTTTTCAGCAAACATACTAGGGTAATTTGCTATTCCCTTTTCCACCTCAATTTACAGATGAAGAAATTGAGACAAAGTTTAATCGATTTGCCCAGGATTACACATCTTACTAAATGTCTAAGGTCAGCTTTCAACTCAGGTCTTCCAGATTCAAAGCTCAATGCTCTAACTATTGTGCCACCTAGCAGTCGAAACTTATTAGTAACTTGTGAAGACCAAGCTAGCACCATGAATACCTTAGAATCAGCTGGAATCGGGATAAGCAAAAATCCTTGGTCTTTATTCTTGGTCTTTAGGAGTAGAAGTGAATTGGATGGACCCAGGATCTCCAAGACTGCTTTCTTCTTTGTCTACTGCCAAAGTGACTCTGGCTTGTCTTACTCCACTCCCTAGTCCCTCCCACAATTCTCTGTATATGCCAAAAGATTGAATCAGCACAGAATAATGGGAAAGGCCATTTTCCAAGCATATTCTAATAGAGTATTGTCCAATTGGTAGTTAGCTTTAAGTGCTCAGTTGTCCATCCTCAGTGCATCAACTCAGAGTTTCAGCCCTTTACAGTAACTAAAACAAAATTGTAATCAAAATCAACAATTATTAAAGTTATTTATAATCAAAGTGGTCATGAGCTTCTCATTCCTGGAGTTCTTAGAGAATTGGGGGTCAATCTGTGATTTGTCAGAAGGATTTTCTGTTCAAATGTAGTTGGACTAAAAGACTTCTTTTAATCATGGGATTCTATGGTTCTAGTTAAAAGAAAATCATTCTCCACACCAAAGGGGCAATTTCAAAGTTTCAGTGAATCCTCCTTTTCTATGATATGAAATGCATTCACATATAACATCATGGAATGATATAAAAAACATCAAAATATATTGAATGTGAAAGTCATATAATGCGAAATAATTGGAAAGAGGGAAGGTTTTTAAAAGTAGTATACAACTTATTGTGTATCTAATTTATATTTTAATGTATTTAACATCTACTGGTCATCCTGCCATCTAGGGGAGGGGGTGGGGGGTAAGAGGTGAAAAATTGGAACAAGAGGTTTGGCAATTGTTAACGCTGTAAAGCTACCCATGCATATAACCTGTAAATAAAAGGCTATTAAATAAAAAAAGAAAAAATAATAAAAGTAGTATACAAAATTTAAATGAATTTTTCTAGATCATTTTGCCTCACACAGTAGTAAGAGGCAAAGACACACACACACACACACACACACACACACACACACAAACATTGTTTAAGTGGAATAGTCAGGATCAAGAGAGGCAGTGGTACACATTCAACATCCATATCCTGAGCTATTATTCTTGGATTATTGACAAAGTTAAGAGTATTAATTTTTGTTTAATGTAATTAAATCAGTTTTTAACATGTTTGTCTTACCAATGCAGCAACCATTTCAAAACATCACACAAAAAAATATTGAATCATGCCTCCAATCTCTCTTTGGAGAGTTGGTGGGATTAGTCATAAAATAAGGTATTCTTTGTCACATAAGTGTATTGTTTTGATTTGTTTTGCTTAATTGCATTTATTTGCTAGAAATGAGTATTCTACTGGTTGGTATACAGTCATTGGGATGTACTAATGATATTTTTAAAAGAATAAAACATTAAAAATGCTGAATATTGATGTGAGTAGCATTTAGTGTCTTTAAAAAAATGAAGTGGGGACAAACTTTAGCTGAATTTTGTCCTGTGTTCTAACCTTTAGAAGCTACCTAATACAAGGACTAAGGTTAGTAAAAAAAAAAAAATTTCCAATGTGGGAAGAAACTGAGTCAGTTTTGTTATACAAAACTGACAGAGAACCCACTATCAAGGTGGGGGTGGGGTGGGGAGCACACTTCAGAAAAGTGAGCCATCAGGGAATAAAAAGAAAAAAAATATTATAGTAAATTAATTTATTTTTAATTTTATATACATACATAAATATACATTTAATTTTATATACATAAAATTTTTAAAAAATCAAATTATTTCAATTATCCAAGAAGAAAGAAAATTCACTTTAGAAAAGAGATCACAAATAAATAAATCAATAGAAAGGAAACTAAAATTTGATGGATGGATGAGTGAATATTGAAACATTAAGAAAATTATAAGATTCTCCAAATCAACATTTTGAGACAAAAGAAATTGAAACACTGTAGAATTCTAAGGGAGCATTGAACAAAAAATGAGATGTTTTAAAATTGTTAAAAGAAAAATATAAACTATAAATTAAGGGGAAAAGGACAAATACCAGAACTTATACCTTGCATAGCAGAGTAAGATGAAAAAAAGAAATATTTGAAGTTGAGACTTACCAAAAAAATCAGAAAAAAAATTAAAGATTTCCAATATAAGTATAAAGAAGGGAAGGGCAATCATGAAGAAAGAGCAACCAGCAATAAACACATGAATTCAATACAAGTAAAAGTCATTGACCTCAAAGACAGCTTGACCAGAAGCAACTTAAATATCATAACTTTCCTATAAGAATATGATAAATTAAAAGACTTCAATATTGTAATTCAAAAACATGAAAAACCTCAACTGTGTAGACTTCCTGAAGATTAAAATCTATTAAAAAAATAGATTGCCTTCAGAATACTTGCTTGGTTGTTGTTATTTATTCTCTCTCTTTTTTTTTTTTTCCCTTTTCTTTTTTTTATTTAATAGCCTTTTATTTACAGGTTATATGTATGGGTAACGTTACAGCATTAACAATTGCCAAACCTCTTGTTCCAATTTTTCCCCTCTTACCCCCCACCCCCTCACCCAGATAGCAGGATGACCAGAAGATGTTAAATATATTAAAATATAAATTAGATACACAATAAGTATACATGACCAAACCGTTATTTTTTGTTAAAAAAGGTCAGACTCTGAAATATTGTACAATTACTTGGGAAATCAAAAATCGGTGGGCATAAATACAGGGATTGGGAATTCAATGGAATGGTTTTAGTCATCACCCAGGTTCTTTCTTTGGGTGTGGCCCATTTATTTACTGTTCCATTGGAAATGAGGTTGATCTCATTGCTAAGGATGGATAGGTCCATCAGAACTGGTCATCATAGTATTTTGTTGAAGTTCTAATGATCTCCTGGTTTCTCATTTCACTCAGCATCGTTTTAAGTCTCCAGGCCTTTTGAAATCATCCTTTCATTTCACAGAACAATAATATTCCTTATTCATATACCCAAATTTATTCAGCCATTCTCCAACTGATGTGCATCCACTAGTTTCTGTTTCTACCATAAAGGGGCGCCAAAACATTTGTAATACGATCCCTTTCCTTCTTTATTCTCTTTGGATATAAGCCCGGAACACTGTGGATAAAAGGGAGCACAGTTTGATAACTTTTAGCATAGTTCAAACTGTTCCAGAATTTGGATTGTTCCAAGCTCCACCAACAATGCATCAATTCCCATTTTCCCAATCCCTCAACAATCATATTATTTTTTTCCTGTCATCTTAGCCAATCTGACAGGTGTGTAGTGGTATCTTAGGTTGTCTTAATTTGCATTTTCTCTGATTAATAATGCTTGGGTGAAATTTTCTTTTCATCGAAATTGTCTGTTCATTCCTTTGACCATTTTTCAATTGGAGAATGGTTGATTTTTTATAAATTAGAGTTAATTATATTTTGGAAATGGGCCTTTATCAGACCGACTGTAAAAATTTTTATTTTTGCTTCCCTTCAAATCTTGTTACATTAGTTTTTTTGTACAAAAAACTTTTCAGTTTGGTATAGTCGAAATTTTCTATTTTGTGATCAGTAATGATCTCTAGTTCTTCTTTGATCATAAGTCCTTCCCCTTACAGGTCTGAGAGGTAAACTATCCGGTTCTTTTTTTAATAATTTATTCTTTATCCTAGGTCGAACCCATTTGACCTTATCTTGGTTTACGGTGAAGTTGGATCAATGCCTAGTTTTGCCATATTGTTTCCAATTTTCCCCAGCAATTTTAAAAAAAGTTCTTATCCCAAAAGCTGGGATCTTTGGGTTTTGTAAAGACAGTTCAGAGTTGTTGACTGTTTGTCCCTTGAACCCAACTATTCACTGATCAACTAATCTTTCTAGCCAATACCAAATGGTTTGGTAACTGCTGCCTATAATATAATTTTAGACTGGTACACTAACCACCTTCATTTGATTTTTTTTCATTAATTCCCTTGAAATTTTGACTTTTTTGTTTTCCATTGAATTTTGTTTTATTTTCTAGGTCATTAAAATAGTTTTTTGGGATCTGATTTATGCGTAAAAAATAATTAGTTTAGGGTAATATTGTCATCTTTATTAATTTGCTCCCCTATCCAAAAGGCATTTAATATTTTTCCATTGGTTAGATCAGACTTAATTTGTGTGTAAAAGTGGTCTGTAATTTTCTCATAAAGTTTCTGATTTTTTCCCCTTGGCAGATAGATTCCTAAATATTTTTATTATCAGTAGTTACTTTAAATGGAATTTTCTTTGTAACTCTGACTTTGGATTTTAGTATATAAGGCTGATGACTTATGAGGGTTTATTTTATAACCAACAAATTTCTAAAATTGTGGAATTTCTACAACTTTTTTAGCAGAATCTCTGGGTTCTCTAAGTTACCATCGTCATCGGCAAAGAAAATTTGGTTTTCCTCATTGCCATTCTTATTCCTTTAACCTTTCTCAGCTCTTATTGCTAAACTGCGTTTCTAATACAAAAAATAGTCGCTGATAGTGGGCAATTGTTTCCTCCCAGATCTTATTGGAATGGTTAGTTTGTCTCCAACATATGATGTTTACTGATGGTTTTAAATAGATGTGATTATTTTGGAAAAGTCCATTTATTCCATACTCCAAGTGTTTTTAATAGGAATGGATGTTGGATTTTGTCAAATGCTTTTCTGCATCTATTGAGATGATCATATGGTTTTGTTAATTTGGTTTTTATGGCCAATTGATAATTTTTCCTAATATTGAACCAACCCTGCAATCCTGGTATAAATGCTACTTGATCATATTAATTATCCTGGGGATGATTTTCAGTCTTTTGCTAATATCTTATTTAAGTTTTAGCATCAATTTCTGGGGAATTGGTCTATAATTATCTTTCTCTTTTTAACCTACCTGGTTTGGCATCAGTGCTATTGTGTGTCATAGAAGGGGTTTGGTAGGACCCTTCATTCCCTATTTTATCAAATAATTTTATAAATTGGGGCCAATTGTTCTTTAAATGTTTGGTAGAATTCCATGTAAATCCATCTGGTCCTAGTTTTTCTTAGGGAGTTGTTTAATTTTTCTATTTCTTTTTCTGAAATGGGACATTCAAAATTTACTTCCTCCCTTTAGTCTGGAAGTCTTATTTTGGAGGTCATCCATTTCATTAGGTTATCCAAAAGATAAAAGTTGACAAAATAACTCCCTTATTATTTCTCTAATTTCCTCTTATTGGTGAAAGTTTCCTTTTCATTTTAAGACTATAATTTCATTTTCCCCTCCCTTTTTCTAAACATATTTACCAAAGACTTATCTATTTTATTGGCTTTTCATAGAACCAACTCTTAGTTTTATTAATTAGTTCAAAGTTTTTTACTTTCAATATTTTTAATTTCTCCTTTTAATTTTAAATTTCCAATTTAGTATTTGATTGGGGTTTTTAATTTGGTCTTTTTAGTTTTTATTTGAATTCATTAATCTTTCTTTCTTTTTTATTCAAGTAAGCCTCTGGATATAAAATTCCCTCTTATTACCGCTTTGGTGCATCCCCAAAATTTTGGTATTGTCTCATCATTGTTATTATCTTAATTATTAATTGTATCAATAATTTTCCATCAATCATTCTTTAAGATGAGATTGTTTTAGTTTAATTACTTTTGGTTTTTCCCCTAACTTTTTGTTGAATGTGTTTTTATTGATTATGATCGAAAAGAAAGCATTTACTATTTCTGCTTTCTTGCATGTAATTAGGTCTTTATGTCTAATATATGGTCAATTTTTGAATAGGTTCCATGAACTGGAGAAGAAAGTATATTCCTGTCTATCTCCATTCAATTTTCTCCAAAGATCTAACATACCTATTTTTCCTAATATTTTTTACTTCTTTAATTTCTTTCTTATTTGTTTGTGGTTTGATTTGTCTAATTCTGAGGTCTTGGACTCCCAAATTACAGTTTTTTATCTTTTCTTCACCAACTCTCAACCTTCCTTTAGGGAAGTTGGTGCCCCCTTGGTGCATATATGTTTAATAGTATTGCTTCGTTGTTAATGTCCCTTTGCAGGATGGTTTTCCTTCCTTATCTCTTTTAATTAGATCAATTTTTGCTTTGGTTGATCTGAGATAAAGATTATTTTTTCTTACCACCTGAAATAATAGTTTTGCTCCGCCTTTTACCTTTACTCTGTATGTATCTCCTCTTTAAATGTGTTTCTTTAAACAACTTTGTAGGGTTCTGCCCTTTTGATCCAGTCTTCTATCTGCCTCCTCTTTTGGGGAGTTCATCCCATTCCATTTACGGTTAGAATTACTAAATCTGTATTTCCTGCCATCCCTAATAACCCCAGATTATGCTTTACTTTTTCTTGCTTCCCCAACCCCTTTCCCCTTTTTTGAAATTTGTACCCCACTTGTATCTGATGACCCTCTTTAGAATCCCCTCTCCCCCCTTTGGAATCTTTTCCCCTTCTTTCCCTTATTATCTTTTTTTCCCTTTCCTCTCCCCTTTTTTAATAGAAGGAGAAATTTTTCTAAAACAAATGTCAATTATTTTTCTTGAGCCAACTCTGATGACAGTAAGATTCACACAATGTTCCTCCTCCTCTCTAAATTCCCTCAGATATCATGTTTCCTTTGCCTCTTCGTGGAATGTGGTTTCCCTCTTTTTATCCCTCCTTCCCACCTTATTCTAACATCATCCCTTTTCCATATCTACTTCCATTTTTATGTTATATCAGTAAAATCAAATTATACATGTATTCTTTTTGTATATCCACAACAGAAATAAAATTCTCAAGAGTTCTTTTTACCTTTTCTGCATCTCGAGTTCTATGGTTGGAATCAAATTTTTTCTTTAGTTCTGGTTTTCCTTGAAACAAATGGAATTCATTTCTTTCATTAAATTCCTCTTCTTCCCTGGAAGAAAATGCTCAGCTTAGCTGGGAGTTTATTCGGCTGCATCCCAAGCTCTTTTTGCCTTTTGAATATCAGATTGGGCCCTTGATCCTTTAATGTAGGCAGCCAGATCTTGGGTGATCCTTATTGGCACCTCAGTATTTAAATTGTTTTTTTTTGCTTGTAAAATTTTTTCCTTGATCGTAGTTCTGAAATTTGGACAAATTCCTTGGGGTTTTTATTTTAGGGTCTCTTTCAGAAGGTGTTGGAATTCTTTTACCGCCTATTTTACCTTCGTTCTATTAATCTGGGCAGTTCTTTCTTTTGGATTTCTTGTAAAATATTATCAGGCCCTTTTTCATCATAATTTTCGGAAAGTCCAATAATCCTCAAATAATCTTTCCTAGATCTATTTTCCAAGTCTGTCATTTTTGCAAGTAGATAATTCGTGGTTTTTTCCAGTTTATCATTTTTTTGGTTTTGCTTGACTGATTCTTGCTGTCTCAATGAATCATTAGTTTCTATTTGTTCAGTTCTAATTTTTAAAGAATTATTTTCTTCATTAGCTTTTTAAATTTCTTTCTGTATATGTCCAATTGAGTTTTTAAATGTTATATTTTGCTCTGTGGAATTTTTTTCCATTCCACTAATTTTTTTTAGTGAATTATTTCTTTTTCCAATTCACAGATCCTACTTTCTTGAGTGTTCTTTGTCTTTTCCAATTCACAAATCCTACTTTCAGTAATTCTTTTATTTTTCAATTCACAATTCTTACTTTCCTGAGATTTTTTTACTTTTTCCAATTCACAAATTTAGTCTCCCTGCACTTCCTGGGAATTTTTTATCTTTTCCAATTTGTATTTCAGGAAGTTGTTGCTCTCTTGTAAGGCTTCTCTTTCCTTTCCCCATTCATCTTCTGACTCTTTTTTTATTATTTAATAGCCTTTTATTTACAGGTTATATGCATGGGTAACTTTACAGCATTAACAATTGCCAAACCTCTTGTTCCAATTTTTCACCTCTTACCCCCCATCCCCTCCGCTAGATGGCAGCATGACCAGTAGATGTTAAATTCATTGAAATATAAATTAGATACACAATAAATATACATGACCAAAACGTTATTTTGCTGTACAAAAAGAATCAGACTCTGAAATATTGTACAATTAGCTTGTGAAGGTAATCAAAAATGCAGGTGAGCATAAATACAGGGGTTGGGAATTCAATGTAATGGTTTTTAGTCATCTCCCAGAGTTCTTTCTCTGGGCATAGTTGGTTCAGTTCATTACTGCTCCATTGGAAATGATTTGGTTGATCTCGTTGCTGAGGATGGATAGGTCCATCAGAACTGGTCATCATATAGTATTGTTGTTGAAGTATATAATGATCTCCTGGTCCTGCTCATTTCACTCAGCATCAGTTCGTGTAAGTCTCTCCAGGCCTTTCTGAAATCATCCTGTTGGTCATTTCTTACAGAACAGTAATATTCCATAATATTCATATACCACAATTTATTCAGCCATTCTCCAACTGATGGACATCCATTCAGTTTCCAGTTTTTAGCCACTACAAAAAGGGCTGCCACAAACATTTGTGCACATACTGGTCCCTTTCCCTTCTTTATAATCTCGTTGGGATATAAGCCCAGTATTAATACTGCTGGATCAAAGGGTATGCACATTTTGATAACTTTTTGAGCCTAGTTCCAAACTACTCTCCAAAATGGTTAGATTCGTTCACAACTCCACCAACAATGCATCAATGTCCCAGTTTTCCCACATCCCCTCCAACAATCATCATTATTTTTTCCTGTCATCTTAGCCAATCTGACAGGTGTGTAGTTGTATCTTAGAGTTGTCTTAATTTGCATTTCTCTGATTAATAATGACTTGGAGCATCTTTTCATATGACTAGAAATAATTTCAATTTCTTCATCTGAGAATTGTCTGTTCATATCCTTTGACCATTTTTCAATTGGAGAATGGCTTGCTTTTTTATAAATTAGAGTTTTATAAATTAGAGTTTTATAAATTCTCTACATATTTTAGAAAGAGGCCTTTATCAGAACCTTTGAATGTAAAAATATTTTCCCAGTTTATTGCTTCCCTTCTAATCTTGTCTGCATTAGTTTTGTTTGTACAAAAACTTTTCAGTTTGGTATAATCGAAATTTTCTATTTTGTGATTCGTAATGATCTATCTTCTAACTCTCTTTTGAGACTTTTAATGGTCTTTTCTATGAGTGCATCATGTAAATGGGGACAGGTGACATTCCCCTTTGGGGTATTGTCTGGTGCATGTTTGCTATTAGCCTCTTCAGGTTTGCTGACCTGCTCTTTTTCTGCATAGAAGCTGTCCATCATTCTTTTCATCTTTTTATTCATGTTTTAAAGCCTTTAGGGTATGTCTGCTAGGCAAGGGGGTTACCAGCTTCTTCTGCAGAACAGGAGAGATGTAAACTGGTTTCCAGCTCCGAGGTATGGGAGTGGTCTGAGTGAGAGTTTTCCCTTTCCCCAACAGGAGGTGGATTCAGCACTGGCCAGCTATCCAAGTGCCCAGTTGGGCTGTGTGGGTTAGCAATTGCCCAAGGCTAGAGACTAAGGGATGAAAGTGTCACTGCCCCAGGCCAGAGCCTCTTGTGGGGCTGTGGGTATTAGCAGCTGACCGCAGATAGCCGATTCTATAGGAAGTCTCTGGCCCAAAGTCTATGCCCGATGCAAATCGGCCCTGCGAAAGCTCTATGGCCCAAGCCGAGCCCCCCACTCTAGAGGCTAACCTGGGCTGTGCCCTCCTGCCGTGCAAGTTCGCAACTGCCCCAAGGAAAAGCCCCGTGCTATGGGTTGGGGTTGTGAGCTTGTGCTGAAATCTGTGCTCTCACTTTCGTGAGAGAAGCTCGAAGAGCTGAGTTTCTTCTCAGAAACTAATTTCTCTCCCAGTCTATGCTGATCTCCCCGCTAGCCCTGGAACAAACCTTTTTTGGCGAGACTGCAGAGTTTCTTTGGCTGGTGAGTTGTTATACTTTTTATCTTTATGAATTGTAGCAGTCAAGACTATTTTTGAGGCTCAATATGATATTAATAAAGATGGTAAGAGAAGAGCTTAGAAAGTCGAGTGTGCCTTCTCCGCCATCTTGGCTTCACTCCCCCCATTGTTATTTATTCTCAAAGAGAACCTAAATGACATCAGTTTGTTAGAATCAAATTACAATGTGTTTAAATTATGGTTGATCAGACCAATACAAACTCTGAATGCTCTACCACAGGTCAGGCCTAAATTGTCTACATGTCTATTTGGGGTTGATTCTCTACCTTTGCACAGGTGAACATCTTGTGAACATTTTAATTCTGTTTTGCTCATAGAACATAGTACTTTCTTTGAGGAGAGCATTCTGTGCTGGAAAGTCCTGTCTCAGTATTTCTCATGTCACACATTCTATTCTAAAGTTCTTATGAGAGACCTGGAGAGTGTCTTTGTATCATTTTTTGTGACCACAACATGAGTATTGTGAGTTCTCCCAGTCTTTTTAGCAAACATGTTTGGTGTTTGAATAATGTGGCCAGCCCAATGGAGTTGTATCCTCTGCAGTAGAATTTGAATATTTTTCAGTTTAATTTGAGAAAGGACCACAATGTCTGGAAATGGGAAAAGATATAATGATATTACTACACGGGTTATCCTCCTTAAATGGAGGATCTTTCAGGAAATCTTGATGCCCACATTCCAGCATCTCTAATCAGAGGGATTGGAGAGGCCCTGAAGGCAGAGGATAGTAAGGAGCTAAGAGTTTCTGAGTTTATGTGATTCTGCAAAATGATGAATTTTTAGAGGCCATGATAAAATCTATGACACCAAACTAGAAAAAATAATAAAAAAATTTATCTGGAAGAACCAAAGGTAAAGAATATTAAAGGAATTAATAAAAAAATACAAAAAAATGGTGGCTTAGCAGTACCACACCTAAAACTATATTATAAAGAAACAGTCATCAAAAACATTTGGTACTGGCCAAGACATAGAGTGGTGGGCCAGTGGAATAGATTAGATACACACAAAACAATAATCAAGGCCTATAGCACTTGATAACCCCCAACTCAAGCTTCTGGAATAAGAACTCACTATTTGACAAAAATTGCTGGGAAAACTGGAAAATAATATGTCAGAGATTCGGCACCCTATACCAGAAAATCTCACTCCCTATACCATAATAAAGTCCAAATGGGTACATGATTTGGGCATAAAGGAGGATACAATAAACAAATTAGGAAAGCAGGGGAAAGATCTTTGGAGAAGGGAGGAATTTATGACCAAAGAAAAACTGGAAAACATTATGAAAGGCAAAATGGACAACTTTGATTACATTAAATTAAAAATTTGTATTTCACACAAATAAACCAATGGAAACAAGATTAAAGGGGAAGTACAAAACTGGGGATGTGGGTGGGAAATCTTTACAACCAGTGTTTTGGATAAAGGTCTCATCTCTAAAATATATAAAGAACTGTGTCAAATTTATAAAAATAAAAGTCATTCCCCAGTTAATAAGTGGTTCAAGGATATGAACAGACAATTATCAGATGAAGAAATTAAAATCTTCTATAGCCATGTGAAAAAAATGCTCTAAGTCACTACTGATTCACGAAATAAAAATTAAAACTCTGAGGTACTGCCTCAAACCTCTCTGATTGACTAAGATGACAGGAAAAGACAATGACAAATGTTGGAAGGATGTGGGAAAGCTGGAACACTAATGCATTGTTGGTGGAGTTGTGAAATGATCCAACCATTATGGAGAGCAATCTAGAACTATGCCCAGGAGGCTATATAACTTTATGTACCCTTTGACCAGAACACCATTACTGGATCTGTATCCCAAGGAAATCATAAAGGAGGGAAAAGCACCCACATGTGCAAAAATGGTTTTAGCTTCTCTTATACTGGTGGCAAAGAACTGGAAAATTAGATGATGTCCATCAAATGGGAAATTACTGAACAAGTTGTGGTATATGAAGACAATGGAATATTATTGTTCTATAAAAATGATGAACAAGCTGATTTTAGAAAGGCCTGGAAAGATATGCATGAATTGATGCTGAGTGAAACAAACAAAACTAGGAATATATTGTACACAATGAAAGCAAGGTTGTGTGATAATCAACTATGAAAGACTTGGTTCTTTTCAGTAGTTCAGTGAACCAAAACAATCCCAATAGATTTTGGACAGAAAATGCCATCCACATCCAGAAAAAAACTATGGAGATTGAATGTAAATCAACACATTCTATGTTCTCTTCTTTTTTCTGTTTCCTTTTTTCTTTTTAATCTCTCCCATGATTTTTCCCTTTTGCTCTGATTTTTCTGTCCCAACATGATTCATAAAGCAATATGTATTAAAAATAAATAAATTTTTAAAAGTAAAATATATCACTCCATAAGCAAAGAAAGATAAAATAAACTTTATATTTTGATCTTCAAAACACATTTTAGTAAAATTTTAAAATTCCAAAGATAATTTTTTAAGCATCCTAGAGAAAGACATCAAATACAAAGTCAAAGGAAATTCAAATAAAAGTATTCTGAACACAAAGTCAAAGGAAATCCAAATAAAAGTATTCTGAACATACTAAAAGTTACACAATGAAATAGAATTATATATTCCAAAAAGCAAGGGAGTCCAATATGCAACTCAAGATGACAAACTGAACCTAATACAAAAATGTAAAATAAGAATGTTCAGTAAGAGAATAATTTCATAAATTGCTATAAAACAAAAGAAAAAAGTAAACAGAGCAGTTCACTTGCAATCATGTAATTAATTAGAACTTGCAAGGACAGAATAAGTGATGAAAAAATTGCACAATTTCTAGACATTTTTAGAAATAAAAAGATTAAACTATGGTTTAAAGAAGAGGGGCCATTAATAGATATTCTTATGAACAAAATTAAGGTAATTTTTGTTTTTAAATAAACAGAGATTTATATGAAAGCATCATTTAAAGAAATAGAAGGGGTGACAGAAAAGAAACAAGTCTGAAATACAATGGATTCAATCCCTGAACTTCCTCCTGGTCAGTCAGCATGTTTTTTTTATTTATATTTTTAAAATTTTTGTAATAAAATAAGCATTTTGATAAATAATATAATTTTTAAGAGAAAAGATGATTGGACAGAAAACTGCAAATCTATTATGTGCAACTTGTTTTTGCTTTTAAATATATAATAAAGTTATGAAGCAAATTTCTTTTCTTTCCTTTTTTTCCCCCATGCTAAAAATGGCCACCAAGACACACACGCACACACACACATACACATACCCGTATATGCAGTAAATCAGTACATTTTGCCTGACTAAATTGCAAAACTAAAGGGTATATTTATGGGAAGAAGAGAGATGTATAAAAAATAGAAATATGTGATTTATTGGAATTGAGTCTTTGGGTAAAAAACCAAGAGAAGATGACTCCTAAAGTCTCTGAAACATAACAGGAGAGTCAGTTAGTCAATAAACATTTATTAAAAACTACTATTTACCTGCCTCTGTACTAATCACTGGAGATATAAAGAAAGACAAAACACAGTCCAAACTCTCAAAAAACTCAGTTGAATCTGGGAAATAACATGTAAACAGCTATGTATAAACAAGGCATTTACCAGACAATTTTCGAATAATTAAAACAACTAAACAAATGTAAACCATTAGTTAAGGATCTAGAAAGGTTTCCTGTAGAAGGTGGAATTTTATCTGGGTCTTGAAGGCACCCAGGGAAGCCAATAGGCAGAAAATGTGCCAAGCCTTGGAGACGGTCAGTGAAAATGCCCCGAAACTAGAAATAGATTATTTTGTGTGAGGAACAGTAAGGAGGTTAGTTTTACTGGATTGTAGAGTAGATGTGTGGGAGAGTGTAAAATGTAAGAAGACTAGAAAAAGAACACCAGGTTATAAATAGCTTTGAATGACAAATAGAAAAGTTTCTATTTGATACAAGAGGTAATAGGGAATCAGTAGAATTTATCAAATACAGTGTGACATGGTCAGACCTGTGCTTTCAGAAGATCAATTTGACAGGTGAATGGAGGATGGGCAGGATAAGTCACACTGTACTTGGGACTTATGGGATGCTAATTAACCAGCAGTCTGTTATAATGGGTAGTTCAGGAGTAAGGTATGGAGAACCACATCAGGGTGTAGCTGTGTTAGAGAAAGGAAGGAGACATATTCAGGAGATGTTACTAAAGAAATTGATTGGCTTTGCCAATAGATTGAATATAAAGGGATGAGAGAGTAAAGAGTTGAAGATGACATTTTGGCTCTAACTCTAAGAGACCAGAAGGATGATAGTACCCCAATATTAACAAGGAAATTAGGAAGATAAGAGTGTTTGGACATTTAATTTTGGACATGTTGAGTTAAAGATATTTTCATATAACCTAGGTCAAGATATCTAAAAGGTAGTTGGAGATATGAGATTGGATATTATAAGAAAAATTGGAGTAGTGAAGTAAATTTGAGAATCATTAGTATAAAAATGATAATTTAATTCACAAGAGCTGAAGATTACCAAGTGAAATACTGTAGAGAGTTAAGTGATCCCAGAACAGATTACTGTGTTTAGTGGATAAAAGGTCCTATAAGAGAATTGAAAGATTTGGCAAGAGGAAAGAAATGAAGGAGAAAGTCTAAACCAAAGAAGGGAAGTCCTGCTGAAAAGCAGTCCATTGTGGGAATAGATAACACATCTATAATGGAGAATAGGGACTTTATGAGGAATCTAACATAATTAACTTGGTGCAATACAATATCTCTTCTTCTGTGATAGCATTATACTTCCATGGATATCTGACACCAGAAGAAGAGATATTGAAGTTCTTAAAGGCAATCAGGAACCAAAAATTGAATATATGGACCAAAAAATTGAAAATGAGAAAGATACGGATCATAGGGAGGACAGGGGATAGAATTGCACTGAAGTGTATGTTGCATCAGCCTTTTATTCTTATTATCCATTTCATGAATTCTTATCACTAAAAGTGATACATGACAGAAAAACAGGAAAATGGGGCATGATCTACAAAAGTAATATCAGAGAATTTGGTTAGAAGAAGCAGCCCAAACTTAGTATTTTCAGGAGGTTTTATTTTTTGCGTTATAAAAGGAGAATAAATAAGGAATAAACAAAGTTTTTGACAGGAATTAAACAAAAAATGTTCAGCATGAACAGGAAAGGAAAATAATTATTGAAAAGAATAACATATAGATAGAAAAAGTATGTAAAGAAAAAAAGAAAGGCTTCCAAATGAAATAAATTAGAGAACAGAAGAGAAAAAGAGGAAGATTTTATACTATTCAAGCAGGATGGAAAAATAAAGTGTGAAGAAGCATTATATAAACCAAAGAAAGGAAGAAAACCAATAAAGCATGACTATTAAAGTAGTGTCTGCTTTTATAAATAAAAATAGGAGTTGAGGAGAAAGGGAGTCTAATCAGATAGGTTGCGTTAAATTAGGTTCACCAAATTAATAGGAAAGAGAATATATGACCTAAAAAAATAAGGGAACAAAAAATAAAATTCTAAAAGCAAAATAAATAATTGAAAATGAACACATTGATGAAAATATATGTGACTCATAAGTTTAAATGAAATGTTTAAACTATCCAATAAAACAAAAGACAGTGACATATTGGATAACAAAATAAGATCTTTTAATGGGTAATAGGCAATGTAAAGAGAATATAGGAAGAATAGTCCACTGATGGAATGTTGTTAGAGCAATAAATGAGTATAACCATTCTGGAAAGTAATTTGGAATTTTTGTATAACCATTCTAGAAAGTAATTTGGAATTATGCAAATTAACTCTTTAATTCTGAGATTCCATTGGAGGCATGCACTCCAAGGAGATTAACAAAAAAGAAGATTTCCATATTTAACATCAATTTTTTATAGAATCAAAACAAGCAAACAAACAAACAACTTTGGAAATAAAATTGATATCAATATGACACTTGAATGTATCCTATATGAAATAACGAATATGATGAATACAGAGTAAAATGGGAAAACTTATAGGAACTAACACAAAGTAAAGTAAGCAGACCCAGGAAAAAATATCCACCCTGATTACTACAACATAAAGAGAAAGACTATCAACCACAAAACAATGAAAACTGAAGATTGTGAAATTATAAAGATCAAACTTGACCCAATAAGAAATATAAGTATTTCCAACTCCTACAATCCTGCATAGCTGCAGTTCACAGATCTGGAAAATTACTTATTATATCAGATTTTTAAAATATATTGCTTGATTTTGCGAATCCTCTTCTCTCCTTCCTCCCTGCCGTCTTCCTCTTCTTCCTCCTCCTTATTCTATTTTTTGTTTATTTGTTTGTTTGTTTTTCCCTTATGAAAAATCTCTCAAATTGAGAGGAGAGATGGGTGTAGGGGAAAATGAAAGTGATGCTAAACCAAAAAAAAAAAAAAAAAAAAACTATCAATAAATATCCATTAAAATGGTAATTATTTACTATATGCAGCATTTTAATCTTGAGGCATTGTAGTTGAGAGGAAAGAGGTTCTTGGAGTCTCAGAATCAGAAGAAAAATTATTTCAATTCCTGCCTCTGAATCTTAATAATGTAGTGACCATAAGCCATTATTTAACCTTAAAATCCTCAGTTTCTTCAGATGTTTAAAAAAAAAAGTGTCAAGCCAACAAACATCTTTTTAAGTGTTTACCATGTGCCACATACATGCTAAATGCTAAGGATCAAAGGAAAGCCCCTACTTTTAAGAAAGTCACAGTCTAATGGAAGAGATAAGGTGCAAACAATGTACAAACAAGATACAGAGAGGATAAAGTGGAAACAATCTCAGTGGAAAAACACTAGTGTTAAGGCATATCAGGAGAGGCTTTGTAGAATTATTCCTACAGCAAGAATAATATCATTAGCTTCACAAGGTTATTGTGATCAGATGAGTTTTCATGTAAATTACCTTTCCAACCTTAAAATGTTATATAACTTCAGACTTTATTACTAGCTGTTGGAGCAGATATGAGGTTTGGGTAAAACATGGCCCCTGCTTTCATGGTACTCACAGGCTGGTTGAGAGATAAGGTAAACACTGATAATGAGAATTCATAAGAGAAATGATAACTATCTTCAAGTATTCAATAAGCTACATGGAGGAAAAATTAGATTTGTTCTTTTGGGCTCCAGAGGAAGGAAGAAGCAGTACATAATGAATATATTTCAGGGATGCAAAACAATCTGCCATGGGAGATTTGAAGGGAGAAAGAAGTACTTTTAACTGGAGAAATCAGGGGAAGCTTCATGGAAGAAATGGCCTCTAAAATGAGCTTTAAGAATAGCTACAAATATGTATTGGATTCTTTCCTGCCTAGGAAGGAATGAAGGGAGGAAGGGAGGAAGAACAATTTGGAACACAAGGTTTTGCAAAGGTGCTGAAAACTATCGTTGCATATATTTTGAAAATAAAGAGCTATTATTTAACAACAAGAACAACAAAAAAAAGAATAGCTACAAAAATAACAGGCAGTGGGAGCATAGTACTTTGAAAGAATTGAAGGATACGTCACAGGTAAAAAATACTGGAAAGTCTGGTTTTGCTGCATGTAGAGTATAATAACGGAGAGCAACATGGATTAAAGCTGGAAAAATCAGGTGAAAACGGATTGTGAAGGGGGAGTTTGATTGTTGCTCAAGTACAAAGGGATCATCAGGAATTTGAAGCAAAGAAAACTGGGATTAGTTCTGTGCATAAGGATAAATGGAAGTATGAAAGAGAGAGGAAGGAAATTTACTCCAAAGATGATATTTACATAATCTGGGAAGTAATGAGGTCCTGAACCAGGAGCAGTGGGAAGATAGTGGAAGATGGGACCAATCTTCTGCATTCACTCTCAATTCTTTGGAATTCACTATGTTTCAGTAGCCTTCCCATCCTGGAAGACTGCTGGAAACTTCATGTTGAACAAGTGTCCAGGCTATCCATGTTCACACCTCCATTCTTTCCCTGACTGAATATCTCTTCACTTTTTCATCGTCTTGTCCAGGATGCAATGCATAATAAATTGACTTCTGAATAAATTATGACATATGAATGTTATGGAATATTATTGTTCTATATGAAACAGCCAGCAGGATTAATTCAGAGAGACCTGGAGAGACTTATATGAACTGATGGTAAGTGAAGTGAGCAGAACCAAGAGATAATTATATACAGCAACAGCAAGATTTTATAATGATCAGTTCTGAAGGATGTGGTTCTTTTCAGCAATGAGATAATTCAGACCACTGCCAATGATCTTGTGATAAAGAGAGCCATCTATACCAGAGAGAGGACTGTGGGAACTGAGTGTGGTTCTCAATATAGCATTTTCAGTCTTTTTGTTGTTGCTTGCTTGCATTTTATTTTCTTTCTTATTTTTTCTTGTTGGATTTGATTTTTCTTGTGCAACAAGATAATTGCATATGTATGCATATATGTATTTATATATTAGATATAATAAATATTTCCACCATGTTTAAAAAACCCAAAATATATGCAAAGATAATTTTCATCATTTAGCCTTGCAAAAGTTTTTGTTTCAAATTTTTCACCCTCCCTTTCCCCCACTTCCTCCCCTAGACAGCAAATAATCCAATATATGTTAAAGTCCTTCTATGCACTCCTTCTAAACATAGTTCCACATTTATCATGCTTCATAAGAAAAATTAGGTCAAAAAGGAAAAAATAGAGAAAGAAAAAATCAAGCCAACAGCAATTTTATATATATATATATATATATATATATATATATATATATATATATAATATTGTGATCTACATTTGGTCCCCACTGTCCTCTCTAATTTTTATTTAAATAAGGGTTTTTTTTAATTTATGAATATATTTTGTTTTTTCATCACCATGATCTTATCTAGTGGTTCTTTTCCCATTCTGTTTCAAAGAACCATTCTATATAACAAGTTATATTTCAATGTCCTCCCCCCAAAAAAAATTTTGTTTAAAAAGGAGAAAAATCAGTATAATCAATACATGGAAAAGTCTGAAAATATGTGCAATGTACCATTGTCATATACTTCCCACCTCTGCAAAGGACTGGGGTAGATTTATCTTCTTTTATCTCTTCTTTGCAGCCATGCTTATTCTTTGTAAGTTTGCAATATTTACTTTTGCTGTATGTGTGTGTGCATGTTTACATGTACTTTCCACATTAGAATTTTTTTGGTAAATAAACAGGCAATATTTGAACCCATATACCACCTCCATTTTATCTTGAGAAGATGGTCTGTAGAATAAAAATATTTGATAGTTTTAATGAATGAAAAACACTTAGTTTTGATTTTGAGCTTGTATTATTTTTAAATGTGATTCACACAAATGGAAAACAGAGAGATATAGGAACTTACACATGCTTGAGTCAGACTGTGGTTCATTTACAACCACATGGAAGCTGACAAGAGTTTAATTTGTATCTGAAAATAAATAGAAAAAAAAACAGACTATATTGCAATTTATTTTGGGGGAAAGATAAAAGCAAAAGAAGACCCCTAAAATATGTGAGCAATTTTAGATATACAAGAGAATCTGATTTCCTAGCAGCCATTGCATTGCTTAATTCCTAACCTCAAATTTTACAATAAGAAATTTCACATAAGAACGTTCTTTACTATACCCGATAACCCTTTTATATATGCAGGCTTCATTCCTTCCACTCTATATCTGGCCTGGCAAATTCTTTGGGATATTACAAAATTAGCAATGTCAAAGATGTGAAATTTGAGCTAATTCTTAACATAATTCACTAACAAATAGCTGTATTTAATTTTAAGCTCAATTTTTCACTTCCCTCAATTTAGAGAAAGAATATAATGGTGAGATATCTTCATAATTAGTAATACTTCTTCATAGGAAAAGAATCAACAAATGGTCTTTTTTTTTTTTTTTTTTTTTTTGCTGAGGCAATTGGGGTCAAGTGACTTGCCCAGAATCACAGTTAGGAAGTGTTAAGTGTTTGAGATCGGGTCCTCCTAACTTCAGGGCTGATGCTTTATCCACTGAAGCACCTAATGGCCTTTTTTCCTTTCTTCCTTCTTTCCTTCCTTCCTTCCTTCCTTCCTTCCTTCCTTCCTTCCTTCCTTCCTTCCTTCCTTCCTTCCTTTTTCTTTCTTCCTTCCTTCCTTCAAATGTCTTTTGATCATTACAAAAGCCTATAAGCAGCGGTTTTATTATTTCCATTTTACAGCTGAGGAAACTAAGGTGGATAGAGATTAAATGATTTATTAAGGGTCACACAGATAGGAAAACTCTGAGGCCAAATATCAACTCAGGTTTTCCTGACTCCAAGATTTGTGTTCTCTCCACTAGCTGATGAGGGGGTCAGGAAAGGTTTCTGGTAGAAGGTGATGTTTTAACTGTGTCTTAACAGAAGTGAGAGATTCTATGAGGTAGAAGTGAGGAAGGAGTACATTCCAGAGATTGATGGGGGACATGATAAATAAATATTCTAAAAAGACTGTTTGAGGTGAGGCTATTTACTTATCTACAAATGAATAGATTATAATAAACAGCATGTGAGGTCACTTCCATATATTTATATATACATATATACAAGCATAAATATATATATATATATATATATACAAATATACACATATATACATATATGTATATATAAGCATCTGTATATGTATTTGTGTATATGTATATATAAACTAATGCAATGCATGTATACATGTATGCATGCATACACATACACACATAAACACACATATATATGTGTATGTATGTATACACACACACACACACACACTACATCAGAATAGCTAGGTGGCACAGTGGATAGTGTCAGTCCCCAACTCTAGAAATCTCATCTTTCTGACTTCAAATTCAGCCTTAGACATTACTCTTTGACCCTGAACAAGTCACTTAACACTGTTTATCTCACTTAAATAATCTGCAAAATGAATTGGAGAAAGAAATGGCACACTGATGCAGTATCTTTACTGAGAAAAGATGGAGTTCTGAAGAGATGGACACAAGTAAAAAATGATTGCGCAATAACAACATACATTACTATTAATTACTTTTAAGTTTGTCATCATTTAGGTTGAATTTGACAGTCTCTGATCCTGTGATGTACAATCCCCCATAGTTATCCTTTAGAGGAATAATAATATTATATTACTGGATAGGACTTTTATCTGGATAAAACCTTAGTTTCCATATGAAGGGTTCTTAACTTTGTTTCTTTTTATTTATTTATTTATTTATTTATTTATTTATTTATTTATTTATTTATTTATTTTTATTTAATAGCCTTTAATTTACAGGATATATACATGGGTAACTTTACAGCATTAACAATTGCCAAACCTCTTGTTCCAATTTTTCACCTCTTACCCCCACCCTCCCTAAATGGCAGGATGACCAGTAGATGTTAAATATATTAAAATATAACTTAGATACACAATAAGTATACATGACCAAAACATTATTTTGCTGTACAAAAAGAATCAGACTCTGAATTATTGTACAATTAGCTTGTGAAGGAAATCAAAGATGCAGGTGTGCATAAATATAGGGACTGGGAATTCAATGTAATGGTTTTTAGTCATCTCCCAGAGTTCTTTTTCTGGGTATAGTTAGTTCAGGTCATTACTGCTCCATTAGAAATGATTTGGTTGATCTTGTTGCTGAGGATGGCCTGATCCATCAGGACTAGTCATCATCTAGTATTGTTGTTGAAGTATATAATGATCTCCTGGTCCTGCTCATTTCACTTAGCATCAGTTGTGTAAGTCTCTCAGGCCTTTCTGAAATCATCCTGTTGGTCATTTCTTACAGAACAGTAATATTCCATAATTTTCATATACCACAATTTATTCAGCCATTCTCCAACTGATGGACATCCATTCAGTTTCAGTTTCTAGCCACTACAAAAGGGCTGCCACAAACATTCGTGCACATACAGGTCCCTTTCCCTTCTTTATAATCTCTTTGGGATATAATCCCAGTAGTAACACTGCTGGATCAAAGGGTATGCACAGTTTGATAACTTTTTGAGCATAGTTCCAAACTACTCTCCAAAATGGTTGGATTCGTTCACAACTCCACCAACAATGAATCAATGTCCCAGTTTTCCCACATCCCCTCCAACAATCATCATTATTTGTTCCTGTCATCTTAGCCAATCTGACAGGTGTGTAGTGGTATCTTAGAGTTGTCTTAATTTGCATTTCTCTGATTAATAATGACTTGGAGCATCTTTTCATATGACTAGAAATAGTTTCAATGTCTTCATCTGAGAATTGTCTGTTCATATCCTTTGACCATTTTCAATTGGAGAATGGCTTGATTTTTATAAATTAGAGTTAATTCTCTATATATTTTGGAAATGAGGCCTTTATCAGAACCTTTGACTGTAAAATATTTTCCCAGTTTATTGCTTCCCTTCTAATCTTGTCTGCATTAGTTTTGTTTGTACAAAAACTTTTCAGTTTGGTATAATCGAAATTTTCTATTTTGTGATCAGTAATGATCTCTAGTTCTGCTTTGGTCATAAAAACCTTCCCCTCCACAGGTCTGAGAGGTAAACTATCCTATGTTCCTCTAATTTATTAATAATTTCATTCTTTATGCCTAGGTCATGAACCCATTTTGACCTTATCTTGGTGTCTGCGTTAAGTATGGATCAATGCCTAGTTTCTGCCATATTAGTTTCCAATTTTCCCAGCAATTTTTATCAAACAGTAAGTTCTTATCCCAAAAGCTGGGATCTTTGGGTTTGTCAAAGACTAGGTTGCTATATTTGTTGACTGTTTTATCCTTGAACCTAATCTATTCCACTGATCAACTAATCTATTCCTTAGCCAATACCAAATAGTTTTGGTAACTGCTGCTCTATAGTATAGTTTTAGATCTGGTACAGCTAAGCCACCATCATTTGATTTTTTTCATTAATTCCTTGAAATTCTTGACCTTTTGTTTTTCCATATGAACTTTGTTGTTATTTTTTCTAGGTCATTAAAATAGTTTTTGGGAGTCTGATTGGTATAGCGCTAAATAAATAGATTAGTTTAGGTAATATTGTCATCTTTATTATATTTGCTGCCTATCCAAGAGCATTTAATATTTTCCCAATTGGTTAGATCAGACTTAATTTGTGTGAAAAGTGGTCTGTAATTTTGCTCATAAAGTTTCTGATTTTCCCTTGGCAGATAGATTCTAAATATTTTATATTATCAGTAGTTACTTTAAATGGAATTTCTCTTTGTAACTCTGACTGTTGGATTTTGTTAGTGATATATAAGAATGCTGATGACTTATGTGGGTTTATTTTATAACCAGCAACTTTGCTAAAGTTGTGGATTATTTCTAATAACTTTTAGCAGAATCTCTGGGGTTCTCTAAGTATACCATCATGTCATCGGCAAAGAGTGATAATTTGGCTTCCTCATTGCCTATTCTTATTCCTTTAATCTCTTTCTCAGCTCTTATTGCTATAGCTAGCGTTTCTAATACAATATTAAATAGTAACGGTGATAGTGGGCAACCTTGTTTCACTCAGATCTTATTGGGAATGGTTGCAGTTTGTCTCCATTACATATGATGCTTACTGATGGTTTTAAATAGATGCTGCTGATTATTTTAAGGAAAAGTCCATTTATTCCTATACTCTCAAGTGTTTTAATAGGAATGGATGTTGGATTTTATCAAATGCTTTTTCTGCATCTATTGAGATGATCATATGGTTTTTGTTAATTTGGTTATTGACATGGCCAATTATATTGATAGTTTTCCTAATATTGAACCAGCCCTGCATTCCTGGTATAAATCCTACTTGATCATAGTGTATTATCTTGGAGATGATTTTCTGTAGTCTTTTGCTAATATCTTATTTAAGATTTTAGCATCAATATTCATTAGGGAGATTGGTCTATAATTTTCTTTCTCTGTTTTCAGCCTACCTGGTTTAGGTATCAGTACCATGTCTGTGTCATAGAAGGAATTTGGTAGGACTCCTTCATTCCCTATTTTATCAAATAATTTATATAGCATTGGGGCCAATTGTTCTTTAAATGTTTGGTAAAATTCATATGTAAATCCATCTGGTCCTGGGGATTTTTTCTTAGGGAGTTGTTTAATTGCCTGTTCTATTTCTTTTTCTGAAATGGGACTATTCAAGCAATTTACTTCTTCCTCTGTTAGTCTGGGAAGTCTGTATTTTTGGAGGTAGTCATCCATTTCATTTAGGTTATCAAATTTATTGGCATAAAGTTGAGCAAAATAACTCCTTATTATTTCTCTAATTTCCTCTTCCTTGGTGAAAAGTTCTCCCTTTTCATTTTTAAGACTACTAATTTCATTTTCCTCCCTCCTTTTTCTAATCAGATTTACCAAAGGCTTATCTATTTTATTGGCTTTTTCATAGAACCAACTCTTAGTTTTATTAATTAGTTCAATAGTTTTTTACTTTCAATATTTTTAATTTCTCCTTTTAATTTTAGAATTTCCAATTTAGTATTTGATTGGGGTTTTTAATTTGGTCTTTTTAGTTTTTTAGTTTCAAGCCCAATTCATTAATCTTTTCTTTCTCTGTTTTATTCAAGTAAGCCTCTAAGGATATAAAATTACCTCTTATTACGCTTTGGCTGCATCCACAAATTTTGGTATGATGTCTCATCATTGTCATTATCTTAGAGTGAAATTATTAATTGTATCTATAATTTGCTGCTTCACCCAATCATTCTTTAAGATGAGATTGTTTAGTTTCCAATTACTTTTGGTCTATTTCCCCTAACTTTTTGTTGAATGTAGTTTTATTGCATCATGATCTGAAAAGAAAGCATTTACTATTTCTGCTTTCTTGCATTTAATTTGAGGTCTTTATGTCCTAATATATGGTCAATTTTGAATAGGTTCCATGAACTGCTGAGAAGAAAGTATATTCCCTTCTATCTCCATTCAATTTTCTCCAAAGATCCAACATACCTAATTTTTCTAATATTCTATTTACTTCTTTAATTTCTTTCTTATTTGTTTCTTTTTAAAGCATATCATGAACATCTTTGGAAGTGTAATGAAGTCTATAGACCCCTTCTCAGCATTACATTATACATTATATATACATACACTAACATACACATATATATTTTATATATGTATATAAAATGTATATACATACATTAAAATACATGGGATTACAAAGAAAATTAAAATACAGTTATCAATAGAGTTGATAGATACTGAAATATAATTTTAAGGTCCCAAACTCCAAATTCACGCTCAGTTTTAAGCCCAATCCTTTTTTTTTTAATGATGAAGAAACTGAGTCTGAAAAGCATATTGACTAATGACCAAGGTGTCTAATTCATAAGATTATAGATGCACAACAGGAAGGATTCCTCAGAAGCCAGCTAGTTGAACCCTTTTTATTTTAGTAATGAGTGAACTGAGGCCTACAAAGTTCAACAGAGTTGCTCATTGTCAAAAAAAAAAGGGAGTGTCTCACCTGTCAGATTGGCTAAGATGACAGGAAAAAAGAATGATGATTATTGGAGGGGATGTGGGAAAACTGGGACATTGATGCATTGTGGGTGGAGTTGTGAATGAATCCAACCATTCTGGAGAGTAGTTTGGAACTATGCTCAAAAAGTTATCAAACTGTGCATACCCTTTGATCCAGCAG
Source organism: Sarcophilus harrisii (assembly GCF_902635505.1). NCBI lineage: Eukaryota > Metazoa > Chordata > Mammalia > Dasyuromorphia > Dasyuridae > Sarcophilus > Sarcophilus harrisii. The sequence continues at coordinate 60,477,888 of NC_045427.1, read as the reverse complement.
TGTTAATACTGGGCTTATATCCCAAAGAGATTATAAATAAGGGAAAGGGACCTGTATGTGCACGAATGTTTGTGGCAGCCCTCTTTGTAGTGGCTAGAAACTGGAAACTGAATGGATGCCCATCAGTTGGAGAATGGCTGAATAAATTGTGGTATATGAATATTATGGAATATTACTGTTCTGTAAGAAATGACCAACAGGATGATTTCAGAAAGGCCTGGAGAGACTTACACGAACTGATGTTGAGTGAAATGAGCAGGACCAGGAGATCATTATATACTTCAACAACAATACTATATGATGGCCAGTTCTGATGGACCTGGCCATCCTCAGCAATGAGATCAACCAAATCATTTCCAATGGAGCAGTAATGAACTGAACTAGCTACGCCCAGAGAAAGAACTCTGGGTGATGACTAAAACCATTACATTGAATTCCCAATCCCTATATTTATGCCCACCTGCATTTTTAATTTCCTTCACAAGCTAATTGTACAATATTTCAGAGTCTGATTCTTTTTGTACAGCAAAATAATGGTTTGGTCATGTATACTTATTGCGTATCTAATTTATATTTTAATGTATTTAACATCTACTGGTCATCCTGCCATCTAGGGGAGGGGGTGGGGGCTAAGAGGTGAAAAATTGGAATAAGAGGTTTGGCCATTGTTAATGCTGTAAATTACCCATGCATATAACCTGTAAATAAAAGGCTATTAAATGGAAGAAAAATAATCCCAGAAAAAAAAAAGTGAGTGTCTGATGCTAGATTGGCACCAAGGTCCTTGAGTTTTGGAGTTTTAGAGTCATCTCTCTGTAGTCAACTAATATCCATTCAGCTCTGCAGAAGTAGTCCAACACTCACGAAGCACTGTATCTCAAGGTAAATCACTTAACATATTTCCAATATGGCCTTTAGGAAAAAATGATTTCTTGGGCAAAAAATTCCTATTTAATGTTCCCAGATACCATTTTTCCAACATGTCAGAATGAGTATGGGCTTCTATTCATAATCTAAAATTTGCTTTTTTCTAAATACTATGGGTTAAAAATAACAAGTGGAAAGAGTCTTCAGAAACTAAATCCTAAGAGGTAGAAATAAATCCGAAAATGTATCTATCCTCTTCAGTGAGATCAGTGCTTTTCTGTCATTTGTTATTCAAAATCAATTTTTATAGAAATTACAATGTGATTAATTTCTAATTAAGACTCTTCGAATGGTTGGGCATGGCCCATATTAAACTCTTATCTGAAAGGCATCAATCTTTTATAATGCTACTGGAAACGTTGGCAAGGACTTCAATTTTATAAGTAAAAATAAATTAATTAGGACATTAAATTTAAACAATGCTTTTAGCTTCCTTCCTGGTTTGTGCCTGCACAACAGAATGTAAGGATGCATAGTCTTAGTAACTCATTTAAAGTGATTCACGGAATTTTTCAAATTACTTTTCCTATTCTGTGCACTTTATAACTAGTTATTTGATTGAATGTCTAATGTCCATAGCCAAATAATTGTTATAGCTTGCAAGCATATACTACTTTTGTATTTCCAAGTATTCTACAATTTCTGCTCTCTTAAATATTGTGTTTTAAGGTTTTTATGATATTTTTGCAATAGAACTTTATCTCCTTTAGGGCAAGGTTTATTATATTTTTTGTCATTGAGTTACCAGGATATAGTATATATTTGGCACTTATGGGTTGTTTGTTTAATTGAATTTAATTGAATTTTAAAATAAAGCAAGATTCCCATTCTACAGAAGAGGAAATTGAGGTTAAAGAACTGATATAATATGCCAATAAAGAGATATGTCAGATCTTGAAAACCATGGCTGAATTGGAAAAATATTAAATGCTCTTGGATAGGGAGAGCAAATATAATAAAGATGACAATATTACCTAAAATAATCTATTTATTTAGTGCTATACCAATCAGACTCCCAAAAAACTATTTTAATGACCTAAAAAAAATAACAACAAAATTCATATGGAAAAACAAAAGGTCAAGAATTTCAAGGGAATTAATGAAAAAAAAAACAAATGAAGGTGGCTTAGCTGTACCAGATCTAAAATTATATTATAGAGCAGCAGTTACCAAAACCATTTGGTATTGGCTAAGGAATAGATTAGTTGATCAGTGGAATAGGTTAGGTTCAAGGGACAAAACAGTCAGCAACTATAGCAACCTAGTCTTTGACAAACCCAAAGACCCCAGCTTTTGGGATAAGAACTTACTGTTTGATAAAAATTGCTGGGAAAATTGGAAACTAATATGGCAGAAACTAGGCATTGATCCACACTTAACACCGTACACCAAGATAAGGTCAAAATGGGTTCATGACCTAGGCATAAAGAATGAAATTATTAATAAATTAGAGGAACACAGGATAGTTTACCTCTCAGACCTGTGCAAGGGGAAAGACTTTATGACCAAAGAAGAACTAGAGATCATTACTGATCACAAAATAGAAAATTTCGACTATACCAAACTGAAAAGTTTTTGTACAAACAAAACTAATGCAGACAAGATTAGAAGGGAAGCAATAAACTGGGAAAATATTTTTACAGTCAAAGGTTCTGATAAAGGCCTCATTTCCAAAATATATGAGAAATTAACTCTAATTTATAAAAATCAAGCCATTCTCAATTGAAAAATGGTCAAAGGATATGAACAGACAATTCTCAGATGAAGAAATTGAAACTATTTCTAGTCATATGAAAAGATGCTCCAAGTCATTATTAATCAGAGAAATGCAAATTAAGACAACTCTAAGATACCACTACACACCTGTCAGATTGGCTAAGATGACAGGAAAAATAATGATGATTGTTGGAGGGGATGTGGAAAACTGGGACATTGATGCATTGTTGATGGAGTTGTGAACAAATCCAACCATTCTGGAGAGTAGTTTGGAACTATGCTCAAAAAGTTATCAAACTGTGCATACCCTTTGATCCAGCAGTGTTACTACTGGGCTTATATCCCAAAGAGATCATAAAGAAGGAAAGGGAACTCTATGTGCACAAATGTTTGTGGCAGCCCTCTTTGTAGTGGCTAGAAACTGGAAACTGAGTGGATGCCCATCAGTTGGAGAATGGCTGAATAAATTGTGGTATATGAGTATTATGGAATATTATTGTTCTGTAAGAAATGACCAACAGGATGATTTCAGAAAGGCCTGGAGAGACTTACACGAACTGATGCTGAGTGAAATGAGCAGGACCAGGAGATCATTATATACTTCAACAACAATACTATATGATGACCAGTTCTGATGGACCTGGCCATCCTCAGCAACGAGATCAACCAAATCATTTCCAATGGAGCAGTAATGAACTGAACCAACTATGCCCAGAGAAAGAACTCTGGTGATGACTAAAACCATTACATTGAATTCCCAATCCCTATATTTATGCCCACCTGCATTTTATTTCCTTCACAAGCTAATTGTACAATATTTCAGAGTCTGATTCTTTTGTACAGCAAAATAACAGTTTAGTCATGTATACTTATTGTGTATCTAATTTGTATTTTAATATATTTAACATCTACTGGTCATCCTGCCATCTGGGGGGGGTGGGAGGTAAGAGGTGAAAAATTGGAACAAGAGGTTTGGCAGTTGTTAATGCTGTAAAGTTATCCATACATATAACCTGTAAATAAAAGGCTATTAAATAAAAAAAAAAGAAAGAAAAAAAAAGAAAACCATGGCTGTCTGATTCTAGATCTATTGTTTGTTCTCGGCTTAGAGGGGTCATCAAATTATAACCTAAGTGCGTAATCTTAAGTAGTCTATGAGTTTAAAAATAGTTCTGTATTTTAAATAAAATATTTATTGTATTAAAAAGAAAAAAAAACATATACTTAGGAGCTATATTTTGTTGAGCCCTACTTGAAAGAAAAACGATCTCACTTTATTGCAAAGAACTAGAAAGAGAGGGGAGGCTCAATAGTTGGTGAATGGATGAGTAAGTTGTGATTTAGAAATATGATGAAATACTACTATGCTATAAGAAATGATGAGCAGGTTGGTTTTAGAAAAAAATATGGAAAGGTTTACATGAAACAATACAGAGTAAAATGATCAGAACCAAGAGCACAAGGTAAACAGTAACAGCAATATTATTTTAAGAATAATTGGGAATGATTAAACTATTTTGAGTTATATGAACATTCAGATCAACTAAGAAGTACTTATGAAAGAAAATGCTACCTACCTCCAGAAAAAGAAGTAATTTATGGAAGTATGCATTGTATGGTTACACATATAAAGCTATATCAAATATTGAACTTCTCTAACATGGTCAGACAATGTAAAATTTAAAATGTAAATAAGAATAATGAGAATAAATTAAAAATGTAAATAATAATAATAATAATTACATCTTAATTTATGAAATCCACATGAGGTTGATAATAACAGTATTTTTACTCCTCCTTTTATCACAGAGGAAATTTGAGACCTAGACCTGGAACAGAGATGTAAATTGTCTAACCAGGACTTCATGGGTCAGTACAGTTAAGGCAATTGAGATCTGGATCATCCAAGAAAATGAGCAGTTCTTGGTACCACATCAGCAGGTAAAACAGATGGAAGAAAAATTCCTTTCTCGTTTTTAATTTCTCTAGGTTGATAGATAGTTCTCACTTCTGAAGAGGAAACATATCAGAATTCCTTCTGCTAATCCTTTAATGGCCTTAGAAACAGCAGTGGGAGGAGGTAGCTTTCCTTTCAGGAAATTGTCAGAGCCACTTCTCCCATCATTTTTGTCCTGTATGACAAAATTAATAGGCCTGGGGAAGATTTTGCTTACTGGTCACCTCTTGCATCCTATAGCCTTGCAAAGGGCAGAGACATGAGAAAGGTGCAAGTTGATGCTCGTATTTACAGCACCTGTAATGTCTCCTGAAAAATACACAAAGAATATACCTTACCTGCATCTATCATCAGAAAATTAAAAAAAAAAAATAATTCCTCAATCTATAAATACTCTCTTTCTTACCTAAAAAGAGGGATATCTACATCTATATGTTTCTATACTTATACATATTATACATATACACACATACATATGTGTATGTATATTTGTGAGAATATATATGTATGTATATATTTTTTAAAATTACAAAGTCCTTTAAGTACATTGCCCAGTTTACTCCTCATGACATCCTCATAAAGTAAGCTGTTTTTTTATTTTATTTTATTTTATTATTTAATAGCCTTTTATTTACAGGATATATGCATGGGTAACTTTACAGCATTAACAATTGCCAAACCTCTTGTTCCAATTTTTCACCTCTTACCCCCCTATCCCCTCCCCTAGATGGCAGGATGACCAGTAGATGTTAAACATATTAAAATATAAATTAGATACACAATAAGTATACATGACCAAAATGTTATTTTGCTGTACAAAAAGAATCAGACTCTGAAATATTGTACAATTAGCTTTTGAAGGAAATCAAAAATGCAGGTGTGCATAAATATAGGGATTGGGAATTCAATGTAATGGTTTTTAGTCATCTCCCAGAGTTCTTTTTCTGGGTATAGCTGGTTCAGTTCATTACTGCTCCATTAGAAATGATTTGGTTGATCTCGTTGTTGATCTCGCGCTGTTATGATATTCATTTAATAGGTGAGGAAAAACGTGGCCATAACTAGTAAGAGATTTGCTAGGATTTGAAAATCTGATTCTAGCTCCAACACTGGTTTTACTCCAAGCAGGGTCAAAGCAACAGAAGAATGAAAGAAAAGAGGAAGAAAAGTAAAGAGAGAAAAAGGAAAAAATGAAGGGAGGGAAGGAAAGAAAGGAGGGAAGGAGAGAAGGAAGGAGAGAAAGAAGGAAGGAAGGAAAGAAGGAAGAAAGGAAGGAAGGATGGAAGGAAGGAAGGAAAGAAGGGAGGGAGGGAGGGAGGGAGGAAGGAAGGAAGGAAGGAAGGGAGCGAGGGAGGGAGGGAAGAAGGAAGGGAGGGAGGAAGGAAGGAAGCAATATGTAATGATATCTCATTTGGGCTCTCCCAACTCATACTTTAGCTAGCTAAAGGTAATTATCTTCTAGAAATATTTATTTCCAAAGGAGGTATAAGAATAGTTGATATAAAACATTCCTAAACATTAAGATCCCTGGGGAGAAGGGACTCAAGCTTAGTGAGTACATGTGGGAGAAAGATAACTTGGTTCATGATTGGATAGAAGTCTGATTCTTCCCTCTTGGAGTCCTCATGCAGTTCCCTTAGGTATAACTTTCTGCTTAGCTTTTAGAGTCAATGCATTGAAGAGTCTTTTAGCTGTCTTTTCTCAGTATGTCTAGATTTACAGGGTCCTATCTTTCAGGCCCTAATGTAGACAATGACATTTTGGAAACAGCACTAGGTACACTTACAAGATGTCTTCAGCCTTTCAAAGTTCACAAGGTCCTATCCTAGTCCAAAGAGTGGAGGTGGGAGGAGTGATTAAAAAAAAAACAAAAAAAAACCAAAACTCAATTTTGACCCTAACCGGTTACTGTCATAGGCATAGACTGGAAGTTCTTACTCAAAGTATTCCCAAATTTGATTGCTTTCCTACTAGATTCCTACAGAGGTATGCCTAATTTTTCAATGAATCCCAATATATTTCCTGTGTATCTTTATCTGATATAATCCAAGGACTCAAAAGGCCTTCTCTTCTTTCAGGTTAAGTAGCTTATACAAACTTCTTTTATGTTTCTGATTGACTTGATAAAGAACTTAGACCACAGGCTATCTTTTTATTATATTAATTGGGTTAGAGGAATTATGAGCTATGCTGATTCCCTCCCTCTAGGATCTATATCAGTATTTCTTCAATCCTCTATTCTAGAATACTTTACTCCAATTGTATTTTTTTCTACAAAAGTAGAATCTACATCTGTTAATGTTATCAGTCAGAAAGATCAAAGCCTTATCTTAAATTGGAATTTTATTCTAGACTTTTAAGACTTTCACAATATCCTTCTGGACATAATAGAGAAATAGAATTGAAAATAATGTTTTATTATAGCAATAACAGAGCATTTAGGAAAGTTAAAAGCTGGCTAAACTATACGTTTATCAAAAGCAATAAAAACAACTACACATTTTTTATCATAGTTTTCTTTCTCAAAGTCCTTCTAAAGTATATATTTTAGATATTACAATCCCCAATTTATAGAAGTTTAAGTTTGGTCATATTGAGGAAAAATAAATGAAATAATCATTGACGCACAATGCATGGCATATCTGGGATTTGAACACGAATTTTTGAATTCTGTCTAATATTCTTTCCAAGATACTTTATAGCTTCTGTCTAGTATCTTTCCAACATACTTTATAGCTTCCTGAAACCCATTCCCTGTCACTGAATGAATTCAAGAAGAAACTAAAGAACTATATATCAGATTCTAAAAATAGGAATCATCATAAAAAGGGGAAAAGGAATGGGCAAAATTGTTTGTAGCAACCCTTTTTTTTAATAGTGGCAAAGAACTGGAAACTGAGTAGATGCCCATCAATTGAGGAATGGTTGAATAAATTATGGTATATCAATGTTATGGAATATTATTGTTCTATAAGAAATGAACAGCAAGATGATTTCAGAAAGATCTGGAGAGACTTACATGAACTGATGATAAGTAAAGTGAATATATACATTGTACACTGTAACAATTTTCTGGGATGATCAACTAATATAGACTTGGCTCTTTTCAACAATGAGGTCATTCAAGCCAATTCCTAAAGACTTGGAATAGAAAATGTCATTTGCATCAAGAGAGAGAACTATGGGGACTGAATGTATATCGCAACCTAATATTTTCACCGTTTATGTAAATGTATGCTTGCTTTTATTTCTTTCTCATTTTTTGCTTTATTTATCTGATTTGTGTGTGCCACATGGTAAATATGGAAATATGTTTAGATGAACTACACATGTGTAACCTATATTAGATTACTAGCTGTCTGGGGAGGGAGGAAAATTTGGAACACAAGGTTTTTCAATGATGAATATTGAAAACTAGATTTGCACATGTTTTGAAAATAAAAATCTATTATTAAATTTTTTTAAATAAATTAAAATAATGATGTGCCCAGAATAATGTCCTGAATGTTAGTTGTCATTCCATTGTCTTTCAGTTATGTCTATCTCTTCATGAGCCCATTTGGGGTTTTTGTGGCACAGATACAGGAGTAGTTTGCCATTTCCTTTTCTAGTTCATTTTACAGATGAGGAAACTGAGGCAAACAGGGTGAAGTTAATTACTCAGGGTAACATAGCTTGGAAATGTCTGAGGCCAGATTTGAATTCAGGAAGATGAGTCTTCCTGATTCAAAGTCTATAACTCTATCCATTGCAACCTTAACTGTCATGTCCTGCACATAATAGGTACTTAATAAATGTTTATTAAATAACTGTAAGATAAGAAGAAAAGCTCATATACATGTAGATGGATATAGATATAGAATTGGATATATAGAATTGGAAAGAACTTAGTAGTGTTCTCATCCAGTTCCTTCATCTTATAATTGATGTCTCATGGGGTTGTCACAAAGGCTACAGAATTAGGATTCAAGCCCTGGTCTTTTGGATACAAGATAAAATCTTTTCCCACATTAGTTATTTCTCTAAGGCTCTCCCGTCTCTAAGATTCTTTGATTCTATGTACTATAGCCAAAAAATTTTGATGAAATTGGCTAATGTTTACTGGGGGAATATGCCAGTGGAATACTACATTGCTTAATAATGGTTTAGTCACAATTAACATTTTAAATTAATGATTTGAATGATGACCCAAAAGGACAGATTATTATTATTTGTTTGTTTCATTTTGCTTTGCTTTTAATGACCTGGGAATTTTAAATGACTACAAATAAAATGTGGGCCAATGGAATTACGCAGCTGAAAAAAAAAATGTGATTTTTCATACTTCCAGTACTGGAAATTTAAACAGGCTTAATACACCTTCCTCCACCCCTTATTAGATGTTCATATTGATCTTCGTGGTTGAGTTCATCACTTGGTAAACCACTGTCCCACTGAACCTACATTGTTATGCTTGTATTCAGATTTCTGTTTCCAGTAAATTTCTGGTTCCAAAGTCAAAGCTTTTCTATTTTAGGTCTTACTAGGGACCTTCAGAGTTTTCCAGACAGAAATTTTGAGAGAACAAGGCCATTATGACAAAGCTAGGCATCCAAAAAGTTCACCACCGTCTTGTTTCATTGAAAGAAGAGTAATTTTTTTAAGAGTAATCGTATTATTGTCATTACTGCTGATCAGAGTGTAAATAAGTGTATTATTATTCTCAGTTCTAGGAATTATATTTTAAAAGATTGACCAATATATTGAAAGACATCCAGTGGACAGTGACCAGAATGAAAGTGATCTAGTGGTTATAATTATAAAGATCATTGGAAGGGATGGGGATATTGAGCTCAAAGGAGGAAAGACATGATTACTATCTTTTTATTAAAATGCTCAGTTACTAGGTTTTATTAGATGCCTGCTCTGAGTAAGCCACTTACTGAAGTGCATAGAGCCCTGAACCTCAGACACTTACCAGCTGGGTCATTCTGGGCAAGTCATTTAATTTTGTTTGCCTGAGATTCCCCCATTTGTAAAATGATCTAGAGAAAAAAATAACAAGCCACTCCAGTATCTTTTCCAAGAAAGTACCAAATGGAGTTACAAAGAGTCAGATACAATTAAAATGATTGAACTAAGAGTCATAGAATACATTGGCAAATAAGGAAATCAAAATGTACACAAAATAAAAACAGTGATTTTATTAGAAGGGGGAATAAATAACTGAGAAAATTAGGGGAAAATGCCTCCTGAAAAAAATGTCACAAACTGAGCCTAGAAGGGAGCTGGGTGTGCCAAGAGATGGTAGTGTTGGTGGAAAGCATTTGGATCATAAGAAATAGTTAAAGCAAAAGTAGAGAGGTCAAATCACTATATGTGAAGAAGAGCAAATAAAATATTTTGACTATGGAACAAAGTGTGTGCTAGACATCATAGAAAAGTAAGATGGTGTCAGTTAGTGGAGGATTTCTAATCCAAATAGATACATATGTCCTTTATCCTGAAGGCCATGCAGAAGGAGATCCTGAAAGTTGTTGAGCAGAGAAATGTCATGTTCAGACCTCCACATTAACCGTCTTAAGTTTGATAAGTTATGTGGATGTTAAATTGGAGATGGAGAATATGGCATTTGAAGATATCACATAGGAGAGTATTGTAATAGTTCATTCAAGAAATTCAAACTCTCTGGAATAGAGTAGTTATGATATGCATAAAGAGAAGGGTATAAAAAGGAGAGACAGAGTAGGCAGAAATGTCAATACTTCCATGAACCACATATTAGAATTGGAAGCTTAAAGGATATTGAAGTTTTGAGGATGAATTTGAGCTTGTCACCTTGAGTGACTAGAAAATTGTGGTGTTGGGGTCAGGGATAGAGAAGCTAGGGGAAGTAAATTTAGAGAAAAAGTTAAGATGATTTTTTTAGACATTGATCTTGGATTCCACTGATTTAAAATTAAATGAATTGCATCCAGATGGAATAATATAGCAAAAGTTCAATATGTGGGCTTGCACCTCCTGGGAAAATTGAGGGTTATATGTGTAAATGTATCCAAAAAGATGCAAAATTTAGGAGTTAACTAGATATTAAAATATCTGAATAGATATAAAACCCATGGGAATTGATTAGCAAGAGAGTATAGAAAGAGAAGAGAGGAGAAACAGGACAGAAACCTGGGGTGGATGGGTGGGATGGGGCATGAATGTTGTCTCAGAAAATATTGACAAGAAGTGATCATAAAGAAAGAGAACATGGACTCAGAAGTGCCATTAAAAAAAGAAAGAAAGCAAAGATGGAATGATTATTTAAGAGAAAGGAGTTGTCAATAGCATTAAACACTGTAGAGAGATCAAGAAGGATGAAGACTGAAAGGAAAAAATAAACTATTATCTATTAAATGAGAATTTCAGAAGCTAGATTTCAAAAGGTTAAAAAGTAAGTAAACTGTATTTTGAATTGAGAGAGGGGAAATGAATGATAAGCCTTATTTAGGCATATGAGTGTGAAAAGGAAGAGAGATGTAAAATAATAACTTACGGGGTGGGGATGATTCCACCAAGAAATATACTTGTTTGTTGGTTTGTTTTTCTCTTCCTAAGGAGTGCTAGAAATCTAGGTGTATCTGTAGGCACTAAGGAAGAAATAAAAGCTGGAAATGATGTCTTAGAGTTAGAGCAAAGAAACAATGAAGAAGGAAAAGCTGAAAATGATGGCAAGAGTGAGTGTAATCAAAGATAAAAGGTCACAGAGGGGATATGATTGCATGAAGCACACTAGAAGGATAGTTGGACTTGAAAATAAGGATGACCTCATTTTTTATAATTAGAGGAAAAAATGGGAACATAAGGAGAGACACTGAGGTGATTTGAAATGTGAAATTTTGGAAGTAATAATTCATGAAACTCATTTTTTTGTTTGTTTGTTTTCCTAGTGAAATTGTGATTGCCATGGTCCTTTGTTAATAGGAAGAAAGAGATGATGACATGGGTGGGCTGAGAAAAGATAAAAAGGTTTTAAAGTCACTATCAAAGGTATGATAGAGATTCAATGATAAAATAGGAAACAGTAAAAGATATACTACTAAACTAAATGTGAAAAGGTTAATCACATTGAAGTGAGAATCTATTGGAGACTGGATCATATGTTTCTCATAGGCACAGTCAACACAGATGTGTAAATTATTCCACCAGTGTTTAGCAGTACATGAACATGAGTGGGGAAGATAAATGATGGAAGGAAGCTAGGGTAACATTAGAATTGTTCTGTGTGTTGGTATATACTAGGACCAATGGATAGATAGTAACAATTAATCAAATTCATGTTCTGTAAAAGAAAAAAAAATTCAGAATTTAAGCCACCTAACAATGAAATGAGATATCTCAACAAAATGAACTCCCCATCTTTGGAAATTGCAAGATCACCTAATTGGAAGGATCCTTGGAGGTCACGAAGTAGGAATTATTGCCACTCCCATCCTTGTCTGAAATTCTATTTTATTTAGAAAACTTTAACTGTATTGAAAAAAATAATTCCAAACTTGGAATTGGGAAACCTTGGTTTCATGCTAGCTTAACTTTATATTTAGTGTTGTAACATTTACTTGCTCTTTCTGAGCTTCAGCTTTCTCACCTATAAAATGGATGGAATAATATTATACCACTTAATTTCCAGGAAAATGATTTATAAGCTGAATGGAAACCTCCAAGTATTTGTGGAAGTTATACTAATCACCCCATGATTATATTATACCTCTTTCTCCTCTCTAAATGTATCCTATGTTCTTTCTTTTTGATTAAAAGGTAAAAAAAAGTGTTGCAAATGGGATTAAAAGCATTGTGTGGGAAGCTCAAATCCACAATCTCCAAGATTTCTTTGAGCTTTTACATTTTTAAGGTAACCTTCTATGTTTTATGATCTCTTCTAACTTATATTCTCAAGGTAGAGTCTAAAATTTTGCATTCTTTTGTCTCCTTCAGCCCCAACATCCTAGGTCCTCCATTTACTTCATCTTTAACCTTTTATGATCCTATGGTTTGCAGAAGGGTTTTCTGTGACTGTATTTAATAATTCTCAGCATTTTCTCCTTGACATTAATCTCATGACCTTATCTGACAGATGTGTCTGATCTTAAGTAACAATCATTTAAGATATTAATAGTTATCCTGGGGAAGAGAAGTGCTAAGCCCCTCAGCTGCCAGGTGACAGGGGGAACCCCACCTATGTCATAGGTCCCTTGATCCTTAAGGAATCATTGTCATGGATTTTTGGTAAAAAATTGATATGTGAAAGGTAATTGTTGAATCTACCTCTCCTGAGAAACTCTCTAACAAAGATTTTTTTTCATGGTGCCAGATAAAGCAATGATCAATAGAAACAAAAGGAAGTGACATTAAATTATTCTTTTTTTAAAAAACACTAGACAAGAAAATGGCTAGAAATGAGTAATTTGGTCAGGCATTTTGGGGAGGTTGTATCCACTGGGATCTTAGCCTTGACATCAAAGTCAGAAAAGGGAAGAAATTCAGTTCTTGCTAATTCAAAGCACAGGTATACATAAGAGAGAGACAGAGTTAGCTATAAATGAGGCCCAACATATCTTTGGGCCTTCCAAGAACTAGAAGTCACTGCCATCTCCTGAATCCTGTCAGAGCTTTGCCTCTGACAAAGATACAAAACCTACTTCATGAAGAATAAACCCAAAATGAAGGAAAAGGTTGGAAGCATCCCACCAAGTGAATATACATGTATATCATGGGGCCTTCCACAGGAAGGTTGAAACCATTATAAATAATCTCTCCTACCTAGTTGGGATCTGTCACAGTCACAATAGCCAACAAATTTCCACTTCCAGTATGCAATTGTACAAGGAGAAGGAGAAGGAAACTATTTAGATTATTGCCCAGCTTAGTCCTCCAGGAGATAGAAACAGGAGCCTGTTACAGATCTGGAATTATAATGTATGAGGACAAGAGTCATTCCCCAGTAGACAAATGAATAAAATATGAACAGGCACTTTTCAGAAGAAGCTATCAAAAACTACATGGAAAAGAAAATCCAAATAACTACTATAAATAAAAATGCAAATGTAAGCAACTTTAATGTTCTACTTTATACCTATTAGGTTGGAAAAGATGACAAAAGGCAAAACAACAGTTTTTGTAAGGACTGTGCAATGACAAGTAGACTGATAAAATCTTATTGGTCTTGAAAATTGTCCCAAACATTCTGGAAAGTAAATTGGAGCTATACACAACAAGTCACTCAACTGTATATATCTTTTTTATGAGCAATACAGCTAATGGGAATATACGACAAGAGGTTAAGGACAGAAGGAAAAAAAAACTTATAAATATAAGAATCTTTCTAGATGTGATTGATTTATTGATTGATTGATTGTGTGCCAGAGACTCAGTTGAAAAGCAGTTGTCTATCAATTTTGGAGTAGTCAAATAAATGTGGATATATGAATACAATAAAAAATTTGGCACCATAAAAATAAAGAAAAGAAAGTATTTCCATAAACTTGGGTAAACTTGTGTTAATAGTTTCAGAGTAAAATGAGCATAGCCAGTAAAGCAAAATGTTATTTGAAATAGTCATATACTTTAATCAATGAAATGGCTGATCAAGATATCACATGATGATTGTCAAAGGCTGTCTCTACCTCTTGACAGAAATGTGATGGACCAGAAATGTAAAGGAAAACAGAGAAACAACCAAATAAATAAAAAATTCAGACATGCTTTTTCTATCTGATTGAATTATTCTTTTTTTATTACAAGGGAAGATATGTAATTATGTGAGGTAGGGAATTGTAGCATTGTGGAATGGATGGTGATGATGATGTAAGGCAGAAGAAAATTAAGTAAAAACAGCAGGATATTAAAAATAGACAGAAAAACCAGAAGGAAAAATGTGATTAGGACATTTTGTTATGAGATGTTCAATTTAAAATAGGGATAGGGCCTCAACCTGTTATTTCATTGCTTTAGGGAACTGCCATGTAAGGAAATTGCTCCTATCAAAACTGGTTAATTCCATCTCTGCAATTTATATTCAATGAGAATTGTCTAGAGAACTAACAGGATAAGTGACTTGTTTAGGGTCACAAAGCAATATAAATCAAAGCAGGATTTAAACTCATTTTTCAGATTTTCAAACCAACTCTTTACCTAATGCATCAAGATGCTTTTCTTCAAATTTATTTAGCCTTAAAACAAATTGTACATGACTGAAGTTTATAGCTTCACACATAATTATTGTTTTCTCTTCTTGGAAGGTTATTGTTTGTCGATGATAGTTAGGTTTATAATATTTTAAAGAAAGTTAGAATTAAAAGTACATTCTAATCAAAGATGTGATCAGTTCTTTGGTTAGAGGTTGTGGATGGTAAAGTATGCCCTGGCTTAGCCTTTTGTGCCACAAAAAGCTCTCTTTTTCTTCTCTCTTTAATATTATTTGGCAAGCTTGCTGAGAATGAAAATACTTTATAAATGCATGTATGCAGAAAATTGTTCTCCAAGCTATAGAGTGGAAAAATGCCTCCACATTAAAATTAATAGTAACAGAGACAACTTCAAACAATTCCCAAACAAATCTAAGGACATATCTCTCTGCCAAATTGTAAGTTTCAGTTTATTTTTAATACTATTTTATTTTTCCAAATACATGCAAAAGGTAGATTTCATCATTCCTCTTTGCAAACCCTTGTGTTCCAAATCTCTCTCTCTTTCTCTCTCTCTCTTTCTCTCTCTCTCTCTTTTCTCCCTCACTCCCTGATCCCAAAATAGCAAGCAATCCAATATAGATTAAATATGCAGTTCTCCTAAATATATTTCTGTATTTGTCATGCTACTCAAGAAAAATCAGGTGAAACGGGGATAAATATGAGAAAGAAAAAAAAGCAACAATAAAAGATAATATTATGCTTTGATCCACAGTCAATATCCATAATTCTCTATGTATGCAGATGCTATTTATTGTTTATTCTTCTTATTGCCTCTTCTACCTAAAAGCCTTAAGTTTATTTGTGTGTGCATGTGTGTGTGTGTGTGTGTGTGTGTGTGTGTTTCTTAGAACTTCCCAAGTACTTCTGGATTAATTTATGCTCTATAGAAATAACCTTTTGTCTCTGAGCAACCAAGAAATAGCTCTGGTATTGTAGTTCTTCTATATCCTCCTCCAATATCCTATTAGTTTAGAGATAGTCAGTTTCTCAAAATCTCTATTCACGAAGAGATAATTTTAAGAAGTCTAACCAAGTTGGAAAGTGCAGTTTTGGTGCTGATTGTGTCTACCTATTATAGAAAGATCAGCCTAAGTGAGTGTATAGTCCTATGTTCCATCAAAGATGATTAAGTCAGTAGTGAAACAAAGTGAGCCCCTTGGTGACCACAAAGATACAATTACAAAGCAAAACAAACAAACATAATCAGTTGAGTCAGACAAAGTATCAACTCCCAAAATTTATCTCAATTTTGGATTTCAAATCTAAGAATTCTTTAAAGAAAAGGAGCTAGAAGTTCCATGATCCTTAATTAGCAACCAGGCAGCAATGAGGCTTTTTTTTTTTTTTTTTTTTTTTTTTTTTTTTTTTTAGACAAAGCCAGCCACAGAAAGATAATAGAGAAAGAAAGAGCAGTGGTGCTCTGAGTTGAGGGACAGTGGCTAAATTAGGAGTGAACCAGAAGCCAACTACTGGGAAAACTGGGGCTCCATGGCAGGAGTAGCACTGTTGGAGATAAGACAACGGTACTAGCAATGATATTTAGCATGTAAGTAGCAGGAATGATAATAAGACAGTAACAAGCACACTGGCAGTCAAGTTTACAGGACTTAGCCAACTCATGGTCATTAGTGGGAAGGAGAACATTAAGAAGTGAGACCTCAGGATATGTGAGGAAGGAGGAGGGGGAGAGAGAGGGAATAGAACAGGAAAACCTGTGGAAGAGACTTTAATGTTCTTCTACTATTATCATAGGAGCTGCTTCTATGAGAAGGCATCATAATTAAGAATATATTATTTATTTTATATTAATTTTTTTGAATTTTGTTTTTGGTTTTTTGCTTTGTTTATTTGTTTGGTTTGTTTTTTGCTTGTTTTTATTTTTTGTTTTTGTAAAAGAATTCTTTGTTTCAATTCTGACTTTGTGATTCATTGTACCATATAAAGGGATCTGAACAGACAAGTTGTATCAATTATAATACCTACCTCCAAAGAACTTATAAACCTTGAGAGGAGTTTTCCATTAAATAAAGGCTTATTCCTCACTAGGCTATTTTTATATATAACTTCCTCTGCTATACTTCCATAAGGATACTTTTTTCTGATCCCTCAGCTTTTTAGCTTCCTTTTGTTTTTGACATCCCTCATAGGTATATAAGCTCCTAGAGGACAAAGACTTTCTTTTTACTTGTATTTATATTCACAGCACTGAACATGGTGTCAGGTACACCATTTGAGAATTTCTTGGCAAAGATGTCATTTCCTTCTCTAGTTCATTTTACAGATGAGGAAATTGAGGCTAATAAGGTTAAGTGACTTGTCCGAGTCACACAGTTAGTAAATATATGAGACTGGATTTGAATTGAAGTTTTCCTAATTTCAGGGCTAGGCTCTCTGTCTACTGTACCATCTCCCTGGTACATAATAGGTGTTTAATACATTATTTTGATTTGTTAATTGTTTGTTAATACACACTTGCTAAATTTCTGTTAATAATATTGAAAGAAATGTCAGAAATAAAAGGGACCTTGGAAACAATCTAATCTTAAACTGGGAAAGTGGGATGAGCAGAGAACTTGTTCAGAGGTACCCAGTGTGTTAGTCTTTGAATTAGGAATTAAACATAGATCATAAGAATGAAATTACCTTTGGAAATAGAATGATAGATACTGAAGAAAAAGAATGTAGATTATTAGACTATAGGAAGCTGAAGTAATCTTCTAAATTTATAGATAAAGAAAGTGGAAGTAAGGGAGAAAAATCACTCCTCCAAAATCACGTAGAAAAGATGGTAGCAGAACCAAGATAGAAATTCTCTCACCAGAATGACTATTGTCACTATCTGACATTTGACATGACTATATTGACATGGTGCTTCTAATTCAATACATTAATACAATACTATTTTAAAGGAGATCATCACATTGGATTGGAGCACAAGAGCATTTGAGGAGGAAGTAAGTTGGAGGACAAGTTATAAAATTTAAAATGTTATGAGTAATGGGGTGATAAAAGATAAGAGCAATGTGATATTCCAATCTATGGTAGAAGCACTGGCAAAGGTATGGAGAGGTGTGATTAGCACCCCTGAATAAATGAGCACTTATTGGATTTGACATGAAGGGGATTCCTATTCGCTCAGGAATGAGTTGTACTACAGACAAGAACTCCAAAGTTCCTTTCAACTCAGAAATACAAATCCATAGAGTAGCATATTGGAACATGTGATTTTTGATTCCCTTTAAGTGCATTAAAGAAATGAATGATGTTATAAATTCTTGTGTAGCATATTTCTATGATTCAATTTATTTGTCCAATAATTTGAAATTTCCTAAAGAATTAATTATACATTTACATATTATACAATATACAAAAAATTACAAATATACAAATGTACATTTCTGTACACAGGAAGATTACAAAGTTTCAGTGAGCCAGGGTTCATGCCCTGCTAGGGACTCAGTAATATGAGACACAACACCGTCTGATAAAGGGCAGTAGAAAGATACAAGCAAAGGACTATGGGAGTGTGGTGTTCTTTTTCCAAAACACAGCCAGGTGATAAAAGTTCAGATCTTTTATTGTATCCTTCAATATAGCCCAGTTAGCTCAGAGACCTATCTCTCTGCTTGGTTCTAAGAGCTCTGCCCAAATGTCTCCAAATCCAAAGGTTTGTCCTTCCGACTCCAGCCAGCACCAAGGTAGAAGATACGATGAATCTTTCTTGCCTCAAAGATAGGGCTTGTAGGCTTTCTTCCAGAGTGCTCCTCTTCAACTCTTCGACCCCTGGGAATGTTCCCAAGTAAACTCTCCCAAGCTCTAAGAGCTTCCTGTACATATATGATCTCCCAAAGGTTAACTCCGCCTTCTGGAGAGAGAGGGATTCTGGGTTATCTCCCAGAGTGCTCTCTGGCCCTAAGGGAGGTATGAATTTGGATATCTCATACTAATCCCTGAAATCTCCCAAAGTGTGAACTCCATTGAGTACTTAGATTCTTATGAGCTCTCTAAAGGTGTGAACATAAGCATCGTTTCTATCAGTTGTACTTAGTACCTTGTTTCAAGTTCTGGCCCAAAATATCTCCTTCTAAGATCAAATCAATCATATTGAACCATGCCAAATTAGATAAGTATTGTCTCTATCAACTCCAATGGCTTAACAGTTTGTAAAGATTCCAACATACATTAGTATATATAAATGACATTAAGAATTATGTTTTTCATGTGTTCTTATTTAATTCTGACAACTCAGTGAGGTAGGTAGTATTATTATCTGCATTTTACAGATGAGGAAACTGAGACTCAGAAATAGATGCTAGTATGTGACCACAGTAAGGTTTGAACTCTGGTTTTTCTAACTCCAAGTCTTTGTCTTTTATTTTTCACTTAGTTGATTTTGAAGACTCAAAGTGAGGGATCTGATGGCATCCTGTTAGAAGAAACCTTCTGGCATTTGGAACCATCACTAGAAAAGGTTTCTCAGAAGACTGCTGCCCAGCCAGAAGGCTCTTTACATTTGGCCAATCCGTTTAACCTGACTCAATGGCTGTAATATAAAAGCAGCCTCTCAATAAGAGCCAGCCTTATGCAAATGGACACTTGTGAAAATCCTCAGGTAGTAATTGCCAGTTTAATCTGAATAGCCTTGTGATTTGGGAACCATTGTTCCATGTAAATGACATATTAAGTGGAGATATCTCTCTCTGCCTAACTGCTGATAGTGGGAACAATTGTGCAGGGCTTTTTAACAGGAGTAGTTGTGACCATCCACACTTCAAGGCTGATCTCAAGATGGTCATTTTTTTTCTTTTAAAATAGAGGGAATGGAAGACCCAAGCTCGTCCTAGAGATCCAGGATAGTATCCCCCGATTAGGATTCAGTCTTATCCTAGTCCTTTTCCCATGACACAAGCATGTTTTTAGGTAGAAAGACCAAGATTAAAGTTATTAATGGAGGCAAAATCTTTCAAGTGCCAGGTCATGCTACAGAACAGTTAAAGGACTCTCTCCCTTGCCTCAGCTGCCCTAAAAACCATTACATTGAATTCTCAATCCCTATATTTATACCCACCTGCACTTTTTATTTCCTTCACAAGCTAATTGTACAATATTTCAGAGTCTGATTCTTTTTGTACAGCAAAATAACGTTTTGGTCATGTATACTTATTGTGTATCTAATTTATATTTTAATGTACTTAACATCTACTGGTCATCCTGCCATCTGGGGGAGGGGGTGGGGGGTAAGAGGTGAAAAATTGGAACAAGAGGTTTGGCAATTGTTAATGCTGTAAAGTTACCCATGCATATATCCTGTAAATAAAAGGCTATTAAATTAAAAAAAAAGACAACTTACTTTTACTTGTCAAATGTATACCATTTTTGATTGGATAAAATCTAATTTCTTACAAGATAACCTATTGAAGGGCTACTTCAATAACAGAAAAGATACCAGTTTTCATTGAGAGGATTGTTAACTTTCACTCATGTAGATCACAGCTCCTCCATTCTTTGGAGGGAGGTTTCATGAAGTCACAAAACCATTCTTTAGTCATAGAGAGATTCTTAACCTGGGGTCCAGGAATCTATGAGAAAGGAGTAGGAAGATTTCAGGAAGTCTGTGAAATATTTTCTCTAAGCTCTAAGTGGAATTTATAATTTTCTTCCAATTATTATAGAAACTTGAAAATCTCATTATTTTGAAAAAAGCTTCAAATATATAGTCATCCTCACTACCATCATTATCATTATCGTTATCATCGTTATTGTCATTATCATCATGACATTTGTATAGTGATTTAAAGTTTGCAAAGTACTTTATAAATATTTCATTTTATGTTCATAAAACTTTGGACTGTAGGCAATATTATTTTCCCTTTTTAACAACTGAGAAAACTGAGGAAGAGAGAGGTTAAATGATTAGCATTTAGTAAGAAGATTTGATTCAGGTCTTTCAAGTGCCAGGTCATGCTACAGAACAGTTAAAGGATTCTCTCCCTTGCCTCAGCTGCCCTAAATTATCTAAAGAAAATCTATTTTGGGGCTGCTCAAAAGTGGTTTGAATTTGCCTTCTTTAAGAAGAGGCTCTTAACCTTATGGAACAGGAGGGAATGGAAACTATCAATTTCAGGATTCTACAAAGGAAAGTCACAGACGTATTCAAATAGAAATTCTATGTCAACTGAAATAAATGAACAGTTATCAAACAAATGCCTCTGAATGGCAACTCTAGTCAGAAACAGCTGGTATTCTATCTGAACCTGAGGAGTTGAAAAGACATCTCAAGCATGTCTGAGTGTGAAGTTTTCATGTATTCCTTTCAGGTTACTTGTCTCTTATTTCAAAGCAAAGCTTTCTTTTTAACAAACTGGGGGAGCCACATACACAGAAGAGTCTTTGTTCCTTTTCTGCAGGACTCTTGTCCCCTAACTGATTGTGAGGATTAATTCTTTTAAACCTCCTCCCTTCAAATACATCACATTCAGGTGAGATGGTGAACAGACCTAAAAGGACTGATAGAAGTATATCTAACAATAGACTAGAAAAGAGATTTGGCATTGCTTTCCCACCATATCTGGGAGTCCTCAAAAGAATAGGCTGCAAGACCAATATGGAACATGTCTGACACAGCTAGAAATAAACTTTGAAGTTACAGATGAGAAACCAGTGCCTTTCTTCTTCCCATCCATCCATCCATAGATCCACCCTTTGAACAACTGTAGGAGCAACATTGTAGGCACAAAGATCTAACACAAAGCTTTTAAAACAGTGGATCATGAATCCATACAGGGTCACATAAATATAGGGATTGGGAATTCAATGTAATGTTTTTTAGTCATCACCCAGAGTTCTTTCTCTGGGAGTAGCTAGTTCAGTTCATTACTGCTCCTTTGGAAATGATTTGGTTGATCTCATTGCTGAGGATGGCCAGGTCCATCAGAACTGTCCATCATATAGTATTGTTGTTGAAGTATATAATGATCTCCTGGTCCTGCTCATTTCACTCAGCATCAGTTCGTGTAAGTCTCTCCAGGCCTTTCTGAAATCATCCTGTTGGTCATTTCTTACAGAACAGTAATATTCCATAATATTCATATACCACAATTTATTCAGCCATTCTCCAACTGATGGACATCCATTCAGTTTCCAGTTTCTAGCCACTACAAAAAGGGCTGCCACAAACATTCGTGCACATACAGGTCCCTTTCCCTTCTTTATGATCTCTTTGGGATATAAGCCCAGTAGTAACACTGCTGGATCAAAGGGTATGCACAGTTTGATAACTTTTTGAGCATAGTTCCAAACTACTCTCCAGAATGGTTGGATTTGTTCACAACTCCACCAACAATGCATCAATGTCCCAGTTTTCCCACATCCCCTCCAACAATCATCATTATTTTTTCCTGTCATCTTAGCCAATCTGACAGGTGTGTAGTGGTATCTTAGAGTTGTCTTAATTTGCATTTCTCTGATTAATAATGACTTGGAGCATCTTTTCATATGACTAGAAATAGTTTCAATTTCTTCACCTGAGAATTGTCTGTTCATATCCTTTGATATGAACAAAGGTAAAATTTAATTATTTATATAAAAATTTATATAAAAATAAACAAGCATATCTATCTCATTAGTATGCAAATTTCCTTCATCTTTAATAAATGATAAAATTATAGGCATTGGAAAGAATAGTTTTAGGATAAATTTATTTATCATTTGTTATCAATAAATGTTTAATTTGTATACCTATTTTATATACTTATATACCGAGGATCATGTAAAAATTTCTCAGGTATAAAGGAGATGTGAGCAGAAAAACTTTAAGCAGCCCTAATCTAAGGTAGTGGATATTATGTACAATGTGCCTAACATGCTGTTGAGTGCTAAGTGAGGCATAAAATATGGCATAGTTCCTTGACTGAAAGAAACAAATATCAAAGGAGGGTGCAAACCATGGTCTGGTGGACAGTACACTACACTGGATTTCCAGAAATGTGAATTCTAGTCTTTATTCCACAATGATATAAATATGAATATTTCTTAATGATCTGACACTTTCTAGCTCTGATATCTAGCTTTGATGACATAAATAAAACATTCATGTTAAGAACACAAATTTTTTAAAGTAATCAAATATGTAAAAAAATATTGGTGAATTGGTGAAGCAATGAATTTAATGAGAGAAGGGAAAGGAAACAGGTTGTGGTTGTAGAATGGATGAACAAAAGCAAAAAAAAAAAAAGAAGAAGAAGAAGAGAGTGTGGCTGACAAGTTGTTAAATGTTGATAAAAGGATATGAAGATATTATGAATACTCTTTGGGATGTGAAGTTCACAAATACTTCAAAAATCAAGGCTGAAAATCATAATCGTTGGAGAGAGCCATCCATTTTGTAGTTCTTTATAGTCTTTGAGTTTCTGTCAAAAAGGGTGTACTAGTTATGTTTCAAATGATGTCTGATCTTCCTAGAAGATAAAGTGAAATGGCTAAAAAAGGGTACCACTCTATATTCCAAATTATGAGAGATAATAACATGTTTTGTTTTATTTTTAAATGATCTAACACAGAAGAACTTGCCCTTGACAGAACTGAAGTAAAAATGATAGCAATCTTGGTCAAATGCAACCATTTAATAGTAGAATTTGTAATTTTAAAAATTGTTTCAGATTTCTTGGCAAAGATTCTGAAATGGTTTGCATTTCCTTCTCCAGCCCATTTTATAGATGAGGAAAAGAGGAAAACAGTATTAAGTGACTTTGCTTGGGTGATATAGCTAGTAAGAATCTGAGGCCAGGTGTGAATTCGAGAAGATGTACTATTTTGCACCAGACTTAACACTCAAAACTATGGCTCATGACTTGAAAAAGGGCCAAGTCACATAATGTGGGAGAGTTGTAAAATTATGATTTATTGTCAATAAATATTTTATTTGTATTTCTAGTTTATAACTTATATGCTTAGGGTCATGCAAAACTTTCTCAGACCCAAAGGGATCATGAGTAGAAAATATTTGAGAAGCTCTGCATTCTACCATTTAGTTATACTGGAATTTGTGATAGAGAACAAGAAGTAAACTGGGTATCACTTAAATATTCCTATATAAGATTTCAGTGATTTCAGAGAAGAGATACTTGGAATCCCAAGAACTGCAAAGTTCTAGAAGGATGTCAGCACAGGAAGGACAGGGAGCTCTTGTGAAAATTTGAAAGAGATGCAATTCTGACTAAGATACAATTGGGGGTTGCCAAAAGAAATTTATAAAGAGGAATATTTGATAGATTCAAATTTGAAAGCACTATAAAAATTGGAAGAAAGGACAGATATTGGAGGATGAATACCTGGCAAATTCCTGTTATAATTGTATTAAAAGACAATAAAACATTTGGTATTGATTGTGTATTACATATGGGAAAAGAAGAGAATCAAAGAAAAAATAGGAATACTACTAAAGGGTAAATAAAATGTTAATAAGATACAACAGAGAAGGCAAGACTGTTTAATTCTTCCTTTGCTTTTACATTAACTTCCAAAGAGTAGAGTGGAATGGAAAAGGCTATATGATTAAAGAAATAAGAGTCTTAGTTACCCATAGCAATTTTAAATCATCAGAAGCAGATGAATGATATTGAAATAAATGGCAGATATAAATATTTTTCAGTAATCTTGGAAACTATGTGGATAGTAGGAAAAATGTTGCAGAACTATGCAAAATTAAATCTTGCCCCAATTTTCTGGGGGGGGTGGAGATAGTGAAATCTCCAGATTTTTTTCCCAGTGAATTTAATTTCCATTGCTAGAAAAATTATAGAAAGCTATACCACCATCTTGGTGGTAGTTATTGAATATTTACCGATTATTCAACATCTTAAAAAGAAGGTGATAATCATAAAGGGCCAGTCTAGATTCATCAAAATCACATTATGGGGTCTCTTATGTATCAAAGTTTCCATATGTATTAAAATGTCCATATAAATATTTTAAGATGGCAAAAATTGGAAATAAATTAGACTCTTCTCAATTGAGAAATAGTAAGCATGTGCTAGAGCCAGCTACTAAGGCTTCCTAAGTGTCAATTGTTAAATTTTCAGGGTGTGCATTTTCACATCTGAAATTACAAGAATATAAATTGTGACATGATATATATATAGTTTTCATGATTTTTGAGGCTTTAAAAATAGAGAGAAATATAATGATGAAAATAAATCTTGAAAGTAGGTCATGTATACATTTTGTTTTTTAGAGAATTGTATTCTTGTGAAAATGGCAAAATAAACTGTAGAATATGCATATATAAAGGCATATTACTATACCATAGAAAGTGTTAAATAAAAACTTAGAGAACCATGAGAAGACTTGTATAGAAATATACAAAGTGATGTAAATAGAAATAGAAAAAATAATTTATATAATTACTAAAATAATATAAATTCAAATGAAATGAAATACTATGGAAATACAATAATCATTATTTCCCCTAGAGAATGAGGAAATACATCATCTTGTAGTCCAGGGAGAAGTGGAAAACTATGAACATAGAACACTGATAATATCTTTGAACATGATTGCTATAGGAAATGATTTTGTTTATTTCAGGGGAACACAGGGGAAGAAAGGCATACTAAAAATGGTGATTTGTGATATTAAGACAAAAAGGTACACTATAAAGCATAATTTACTTTAAAATTAAAATTTTATTTTAATTTATTTTTAAATATTAAATTTAAAATATCTTTTGACATTTGATTTTAAAAGGTACAATAAAAAATATAAGTACGAATTGGCCAGTGAGTGCAGAAGTTACTAGCAGGCCACTTGGTATGATTCCCTTTGATGTCATTCATCCTGGAGACTAGATTGGATAACCTGCTTCCAGAAGAATTGAGGAGACATGAATGGAAGTGAGTTAGAAAGATATGGGGTATACAGAGATGTTTTGTAATGGAGTCTGGTCTATATAATGATCTGGAGTCTCTTTGGCTGAAGATGTAAAGCTGGGACTGGGCATTTATTCAAAAGGAAATAGTCTGCCTTATTCTTTTTCTTGAGCTGACCCTTTCCTGGTGAGTGGATTTCTGGTGAAAGAAGAGTCAACGCTTTGAATCCTTGTCATCTAAAGCTAATGTGACCTGAGAATATAGGCTTCAGTTTTTGCATCTATATTTGTTAGTGTATTATACTTTATGTCAAAGAGATCAGAGATGAGGGTGGCCCAGAGAAGTAGAATTTCAGAAATCTTGGAATTGTAGAGGCAACCTCGTTGTTAGGTTTTCGGGATAATCATTTCAGATTATTAAAGTGTTAGCAGATTCACCCATCTTTTATGCCAAATTTGGACTTGAATTTTGTGGAACCAAAGCTATATAGAAACTGTATTAAGTATGAGCTCACTCTCCCTAAGGGCTAAGGTGGTATAAAGGAGGTTGCTTTTGAGGTGTTGGGAGAAATAGTTGTGCTCTGTTCTTTTCATATCTTTGAAGTAAATGTCTCTTAAAAATTGATGCTAATTAGTTAAATAGAACTGAGATATTATTCCGTGAAGTCTAAGAGAGGGGACCAAATAGGTAGGGAACTTGGGCATTACAGTAGAGACACCCAAAACTCTCAGGGAGAACTCTAAAATCCTGAGAGGAAATAGCCAGCCTTGTAAGGGGAGTTCAGGGCCAGATTATTTGCTACAAAAACATTAAATTTTAATCAGGTGTGATTAGCAATATGGTGAAGTAATTATCTTTAGTATAATACCCCTAACTGAACAACCTTGAAGAAAGGGAAATGCACCAAATCCCTAGTAATTTAATCTGAATGAAAATATGAGAAGAAAGAAATAATACAGAAGGTTTTACCTTTACATCTTATGGATTGCTATCACAGAACTGAAATAGTAAAAGCTCCCCTTACCATATGTATCCCTTGACTATTCTCTGTATCTTGTTCTGAAAATCAAAGATGTATTGCAGGGAATATGAGAAGGCAGGGGAAAGAGAGAGAGGGGGAGAGAGAGAGAGAGAGAGAGAGGAGAGAGAGAGAGAGAGAGAGAGAGAGAGAGAGAGAAGGAGGGAAGGAGAGAAAGAGAGGAGAGAAAAAAGAAGAGGGAGAGAGATAAAGAGACACAGAGAGACAAAAGCAGAAAGAAGAGACAGAGACAGAGAGACAGAAACGAAGAGAGACAGAGGAACAAAGAAACAGACACACAGAGACACACAGAGAGAGATGAGAGAGACAGAGAGACAGAGACAGAGAGAGAGCATGTATGTATATAGAGTCTAATTCAGAAAGAAATAAAGTTAGGGGAAAAAAAAACTAATATTTATGGAGAGGGTACTCAGTACCAGGCATTATGATAGAAATTTTATACTTATTATTTCATTGGATCCTCACAAAACTGGGAGATAGCCCCATTTTATAGAGGAAAATAAGGAAACAGAGGTCCAGGATAACATAGCTAACAAATTTCTGAGGCCAAATTTCACTCAATTCTTCCTGTCACAGGGATGGTGATATAGCCACTAAACTACCAGATTAAGCCCATAACATTGAATTAATATATTTTGAAGGAAACTAATAAAAATTTTTTTTGCTGGAGATCATGAAATAATAATAACTTATACAATAATTAAAAAAGAAATAAAAGAAGGTACTAAAATGGGAATTAAACATGAAATCAGAGTTCTCAGATCAAGAACAACTTAGACAAGAAACAGATTATATAGGATTTATGAAGTATGTTCAGGAAAATATTTTTTAAATTAGTAAAGTCTCTGAAAAAGAGATTTGGTAAAACAAATGCAAGTGCTCAAAAAAATGGCAGAAGAAAAGTAAAAGATAATATATCTGAAAGAACATATAAATTCCCTATAAACAAGAATTACTGACTTAAAATATAGGATGCAGAAAAAACAGATTATCTCACATATGAAAACAATATTAATTGAAAGACACAAATACTATATTGCAAAAATAATTAAGGAAAACTTATAAAAGTTTTGAATGTAAGCAACCAATCAATCAATAAGCATTTATTTAAGCTGCTTGTGTGGCAAATGTTTATTCTTTCATGAAGTAGCTTTAGGGGAGAAAGTAGATATGATATTATTGTATCAGGGTCTAGAATCTGGGAGTGTGTTAATAATACAGTTCCACTTCTGATGCATCAGGGACAATTAGCAGAAGCAACCTCATTCTTAGACTACTGGCCCCTTTTTGCATGATAATTGCCCCTACCTGCTCTCCCCTGTTTTCACTTTTTACACTTTCCTATATTTCAGTTCCAAGAATCATCTCATGCTATTAAGAGATGGGTTCTTCTTGGAGTATATTTCAGGGACTCAGTGAAATTAGTTTTAAAGATCACCTGTCCTGTGGCCTACCTATTTAATCCTATAACATTTCTTTTTTTTTTCTTTCCTTTTTTTACATTTTTCCCCCTGATTTACTCAAATGATTAATATGAACTCCACTTGAGGAGTGGCTTCATTGCTGACACTTAGATTAATAATTTTATTCCTTTTCTATGATTTAATATTGGACTTACAGTTACAATTCTGTAAATAAATCCAGAGGAAGAGAATATTTGACTTGCAAACTCTACCAGAAAAAAAAAGACAAGAAAGCTAAGTATATATATTTTTTAAAGGGGTAAATCACAACATCAATTCTACTAGTCTAAGTTATTATTTAGGTGGGAAAGAAAAAGGAATCAATGTATAAAAGAAAGAGTGGCCACTGTTTAGCACAGAGGATGGAGTACTGAACCTGGAGTCAGGAAAAAGTTCAAATCTGGTCCCAATAATTTACTGATTTTGTAACCATAGGAAAAATCACTTAATCCTGTTTGCCTCAGTTTTCTCATCTATAAAATGAGTTGGAGAAGGAAATGGCAAAGCATTTCAGTAACCTTGCCTAGAAAACCTTCAATATGGTCACAAATAGTTGGATACAACTTAAATGACAACAAAAAAAATAATAATTTTTAAAAGATTATATAGAATCAAAAGGAAATAAGGGCCTAAATAAATTTTAAAGAGACAAAAAAAGACAAATTGGATCTCTCTTTTAAACCAGTGGTTACATCAATTTCAGTTAATTCGATTAATTTAAATTAGTATAACCACTGGTTTAAAGGGGGAAAAAATTGCAAGAGTTGCCCCACTCATTATTGGATAACTTGATGTCCCTTACAAGGAAAAGATGGTGAGAGTTGAAGAAAAGAGAAATCCAATCTTTTTTGGTTTCCTCCTTCACAAGAAAAGACTGGTCATTACAATCTCTCTTTAGGTTTATAAACAGAAAAAATACAGGAAGAAACTGAAAAAAGATGCTAACTCACATTACTAGAGACTTGTTGTCTCAGTCTTTTTCTGTGTTTCTGTCTATCTCTGTTTCTCTATCTCTTTGTCTCTGTGTTTCTTTCTATGTCTCTCTCTGTGTCTCTGTTTCTATCTCTGTCTCTATCTCTCACTCATGCACATGCATACACACACACTGATCTACCTAGTTCCCAATGAGAAATGTGGTCTGGTATATATTCTCCCATGTAAGTTGACTTCTGTATCTATTTTCTATTTATTTGAATAAATGGTTTTATTTGCTTTTTTTTTTTCTGTGTTCATTGTGGAACTGAAAACTGAAAAAGAAGGTCAAGCATTGGAGCTATGTAGACCATGCATAACCTACATGGGGAAAACAATACAGCATAACCACACACATTTTGTCCTTTGCATTAATCTTTCCTGCAATACTTCTTTAAGAGTGAATAGTTATATTTTGTGAGAAGTTTGCACAGATAGCAATTTAATTCCCACCTACATAGATAGGAGGGAGTTATAAGATATAGAGGAACTTGTGTCTCCTCCCATACAGCATAGATATAAGCAATAAAGGAAGACTCATTTCTTCAGCCGTTCTTAGAGGATTAAGGAAGGGGTGTGTGTGTGTGTGTGTGTGTGTGTGTGTGTGTGTGTGTGTGTGAGAGAGAGAGAGAGAGAGAGAGAGAGAGAGAGAGAGAGAGAGACAGAGAAAGACAGACAGAGAGAGAAAGGGAGAGACAGACAGAGACAAATAATGAGAGGAAGAAAAAAAGTAAGAGAGGGAAAGAAAATGAGAGGAGGGCAAGTAAGGAGAGAAAGAGGGGGAGGTATAGAAAAAGACAGAGACACAATCACAGGAACAGACACAAAGAGACAGAGGGAGAGAGGGAGAGAGGAAAAGAGGGAGGGAGGGAGGGAGAGAGAGAGAGAAAGAGAGAGAGAGAGAGAGCGCCTAATTATATGCTAAACACTATGTGCTAAGCTCTTAGGATAGAAAATTTTAAAGCAAAACAAAACAAGTTGGTCTCTACTATCAAGGAATTTGCATTCTAATAAGGGAAAGCAAAACATAAGGGGAGGGGGAAAGCATACCAGCCACTGGTGGAGTAGCTAGAATAGGGAGTTGGCAGTGAATTTAGCATTGTAGCTGGGACATCAAATGAAATGGTGCTACCAGCCAAGGACTTAGCATTCTGGAAAGTAATCATAGAATCATAAACATTTTGTATGGTTAAATATCTTAGAGATCATAGAATCCAATTTCCCTCCAAGCAGTCTTTTATATACCATCCCCTTTGGATGGCTATTGCTTTTGTACTTAAAATAACTCTGGTAAAGGAGGGTTCATTACTTCCCTATTGATGACATATATCTAACTTTGTTAGAACTTTATTCTGGGGAGGCAGAAGTTGATATGATTGGCCTTTAAGAGCAAAGAGCTGTGTTTGATGACTTAGAAAGTCAAATGCAAATTATCTGATTATCAGCCATTTTTTTACTTTCACTGCCTTTTCCTCCCCTTCATCAGGATAGACATAGGACCAATATATTCTTGCTGAATTGGGAAAAGACAAACCAAACCAACAACTATAGATATCAACAAAAAAGGGAAAAACACAGATAAACATACATATGTATATTTACATATACATGTGTTTACATGTGTTATGAGATATACACATAAAATAACCTCTAAAGTTCTATATAACTAACAACTATTCATTTTTAAAAATAAAGAAATGACATTTATATATACTTACTTAATCTCCCCCCGAAAAAACATTCATTAAAAAAAAATGGAAAA
Organism: Sarcophilus harrisii; assembly: GCF_902635505.1. Taxonomy (NCBI): domain Eukaryota; kingdom Metazoa; phylum Chordata; class Mammalia; order Dasyuromorphia; family Dasyuridae; genus Sarcophilus; species Sarcophilus harrisii. Next base: position 60,446,976 of record NC_045427.1, on the reverse strand, counting down.
AACCCATAAAATTCTGAGTTCAGCCAGTTCCCAATAATAAGCACTGCCCCCTTGAATTGGTCAGTGCACTTAGTATTTGTAACTAAAAAATGCCTGCAAGAAAATCACCTTCCCCAGTGCCCTTAAGTAGTCTGGAGTAAATCTGCCACTGTAGTACATTAAAAGCAATTAGCCTCTATGCACTGACAGGGCTGCTGCTGAACAGCTCCAGAAAATGACAACAGGACAGAAGAACAAGAGTCCCCTCAATGTTCCTGTACAGTAAGACTACAGTTTTATTAGCCCTGGAGGTCTCCTTGTGAGCAGCCTTTCCTGGTAAATGACTTACTGAAGTATGTAGCTTGAGCTAACACAGAATCATCTGCATGAAGGGGCTGGAAGTATTTGGAAGTAACATTTTGAGGTCTTTTTAGGGCCTGCTCTTAGAATGTTAGAAAGTCAATTGGGAAATGATCTTGGGAGGGACTTTGTCATTTGGAATGTCAGAGCTAGAAGAATGAGCAATCCTAGAACAAGGGATTTTGGAATCGGGAGAATCAAAAAAGGCATGTAGTGTAGTATCTCCATCCTCCATCCCTTACCTGGATATTACAAATTTTCAAAGTAAATTGTAGAATTAAACTTCTTGCTTATGGCCATATGATTATGTAATGATAGACTTGGGATTGCTAAGCAGGCATCCTATTCCAAATCCCTCTGAAGGTCTTTTTTTTTTTTAACACCTCTATCATTCGTAATACCTCTATCATTTTCTTCTATGGGGAAGATAATTAAAAAGTCAGTCATTAATAAATGGAAATATTTTTTTTTCCCATAGCAGTAGTGCCAGAGGATGTATCATTTAAATTTAAGTGAAATTTAAAAGAAAACATCTCTGAAAAACAAACATCAAAGGTCAATAAAGTTGCTTCCAGTTAATACAGCAAAATGATATTTTAATTTATTTTAATTTAATTTTAAAAGACTGATGATATTGTCTAAGTCACCAAGCTGCTGCTGACAATGTAATGTTTTTCAAAAAGCAGGCTGGGTAGCTTAGTAGATAGAGTGATAGGTGTGCAACCAGAACCATCTGAGCTTGAATGATAGCCCGTACAACTATTGGCAAGTGATGTAACTGTGAAGACGTCACTTAACATGTCAGCCTCAGTTTCCTTATTAGTAAAATGAGGATAATAAAATGAACTATATTATATAGCTGTTTTAAAGATGAAAGGACTCTCTCTTTATATAAAGTATATTTCATGGTATATATTTCATGTATAATCATCTTTATTTTTCTATTATATTACATTATAGAAAGATTTCTTTCTTTATTTCATAATAAAATAAATTAAATAAAAACATTGAAAGTGTAACAGTAATGGTAGCTAACTATAATTACCCCATACCGAGTGATTTTGATAGTGATAATGAAATACAAACAACCAAATGGATTTGTCTACCTATCTATTATCTATCTGGATCTATTTATCTCTGTATCTGACTACTTCTGTCAATTTAATGAATAAATGAATGGAAAAATAAAAGAACATTTATCATCACTGTGTTACAGGCAGCCAATAATTGGGTAGACTTCCTCTGGGAAACATAGACTATGTCTATAGTCTAATAAACTATATCCTGTGACAGGACATAGACAAGACTTTCACAGGATGGGCAGATACACATTAGTTGAGATTCAAGATTTCCTAAATCAGTGGGATGAAGGATCCATTTGATTATCTGAGTAGTCTCTGAGCTAAACATCAGGGATACCAATCCAAATGTAAGATAGCCCCCAAGGAATGTATATTCTAATAGCAGTGGGGAGGGAGAGAATACGATATGGAAACAGAAACTATGAAAAAGGTATCTGAGAATCAGGTTTCAGCTAATTAATGTATACTTACCAAAGACTATGATAGTATTGACTTGATTATTATTCTCTGAGGGGAAAATAAATAGAAAGAAAGAGGGCCAGGGAATAAGTCACTTGTCAGTGTAGAGGACAAGTTGGCCAGAAAGAACATCGATGTGGATTCTGCCCTGGGCTCTTAGGTTCCATAACTCAGAACAGCTGGGGGTCTGTTCCTGCTCACTCTGGGACAGGTGACATGGCCACCTGGTGGAGATTTTGACCTAAGTCAATTGCTGGATAAGCACACATGCACATATATTTGCATATATACATATAGAATAGATGTATGCATGCATTCATGCATACACATACATAGTCTCCTGTGCCTATGGGTGAGGCAGTTTCAGGCCAATATTATGATTTCAATTTGATAATGAGATGAAATGAGGCCCTGGAACAGCTGAAAGGAAGTTTCTTTCACTCCCAATGCAGCAAATATTACCTATATATACATACATATATACTCCCTATTACCTATATATATATATATATGTATGTATATATATATATTTGTATATATATATATATACATTCATACACACATACACACACACACACACACACAAACAAATGCAGAGCTTCTCACTTCTTTGTGTTCTCCATTTGGGAATGATTCTGGTTTGATAATGATGATTTGCGTGGCCTTCAGAAATCTAGCAAGTTTTAGGGGCCTAATTGAGATTTTAAGGGAAAATTAATTTCATATAGAGGAGGGAAGGTAGAATATGGCATTATTTCAGTGCAAGAGGGGAAAAAGAAACTACATCTGGAAAACATTACTAAATATAAGTCCTATCCCATCCTTCCAGATTTAAAGGTAGCAGGTAAAAGACTACTCCCACTGGAGTGGAACCCTTTTTTGAAATGTGAATTACACTGATCATGTCTAGTCATATACTTTTTTTCTTTAAAGAGATAGTCCCTCATTTAGTCAATTTATTAACTTTTACAAATACACACACACACACAAACATGTATATGTATAGATATATGAAAATCATATATATAATTATATATGTGTGTGTATTGTGTGTGTGTATATATATGTATGAAACCTACGTGTCAGATGCAGAAAGACAGCTGACAAAGGTATGATTTGATTATAATATATACTTGTCTACAAAAATCTTATAAAGAAGGATGAGGAATGACTTTGAGTATCATCTCATAAGGCAAAGAGAAGCAATCAAAATTATAACCCATTTTAAAGGAAACTTGGTGAGATGTCTCACTCAACAAAGTCCATCCCAAATACATCAAAGATAAAAATGGAAGGGGTGCAAAAAAAGAAAGAAATTATTTACAAAACAAATAAAGAACCTATAGTGACATTTCAATAAACCACTTACTCCATCCTGGAAAATCTAATCACTACATATGGACTCTAACATCAAAATCTCCAGGGGACTTGAGAGGAAATAGAAATGGTTATGAGGAGAATAAAAGTGAAGAAAACACATAGGTCCAAGAGATCATATATATGTGCATATATCTTATTGTTTATATATGTGAATATCTAGACAAATGCAACATGTGTCCACATGCACACATTTATGTATTGTGGAAATTCATACATGTTTAACTGTACACACATAAAACGCACAGATTGGCAGTCAGAGACAAAGATCAGACACAGAGAGAAAGAGACAGAGAGAGACCGAGAAGGAAAAGGAGGTAGAAAAGGAGGAAGGTAGGAAGGTAAAGAGTAAGAGAGACAGAGAGATAAAGACAGAGACAGAAATAGAGAGATAGAGAGAGATCCATGTTGAAAACAATACAATTGTGAAGCTATTAGGGAGCTAATATACAAGGTATCTTAAGGAGGAGAAGATACCAAAAACAATTATTAATTATTAATTCCAAAATGATATGTTATTTTTATGATAGTTCTGGACCAAATATATGAATTGCAAAAATAACTGAATTCTTTGGATTATAATTAATAATTCCAACAGCTCCACAAGAAAGGAGCCTTGTATTACTTCTGAAGTATGTATTAACAAAAACAGAAGAGATGGAGATGCATATCATCTATTCAAAAGGAGCATTCAGAACCATATAAGTAGAACTTCAGTATTTGTGTCTCTGAGCTCTTAAAAATATTTATATATCCTTTCCTTTGAATCGACTTTACATCCAAATGATCCTAACTGACTTTGGTAGAAGGAGAGGGATGGTAGTAAGAATCAGGATCCTCAGGCTTTTATATAGGATTGTCCAAATCCTCATTGGGATAAATTTCTTCTCTTCTTTGTTTCTGTAAGAAAATTAGAAGCTTTTTGTTTTCTACATCAATCGTGATATGAAATAAACTGTGTGTCATAGTGGATAAAGAAGTAAACTTCAAGTCAAGAAGATCAAGTTCAAAACAAAGCTTAGATATTTACTTGTTTTAGGATCCTGTCCAAGTTATTAAATCCCTGCCTCAGTTCCCTCATCTGTAAAAAAAAAAAATAGCACATACTTCACAGAGTTGCTATGAAGATAAAATAAGACTCTACTTTTGAGATTTTTACAGAATTTAAAATCCTATAGAAATGTTATCTATCATTATTTTAAAAATGTAAATAGCTATATAAAGGAAAATTTTATCATTTTTTACATCATAGCATCTCAAATGCTAGACGAAGCTGTATCTGATTAGCTATTAATTTATAATAGTCTATGTTACCTTTCCAAAGAGACACTGATAGCATAGTTTATTTATTTATATAATTCTAAGTTCATAGATTTAGAATTGAAATGTTCTGTCAGAGTCATCTCTAGTTTAACTTTTATTTTATACAGGAAAAAACTGAGCTGGAAAGTCATTTAAACCCATTATTTATAACAAAAATCTAGTATTTTTTTTTTGTCTATCAAGGAATCTGGATCATAATATCAGGTCACTTTTATAATGATTATAACAGACTATGAAGGAATATTTATTTATTCATCTATTTTAAACTGAGGGAGTAAGAAGGGAATTGACCTTTAAAGGAAGACATGCTATGCTATTTTATCATAAAAACTTTCCCCCTTTCCTCCTTCCTTTAATCAATACTTGAATACAGGGATGAAAGGATGGTCTTGAAGTCTCTGAAAAGCAGCTCCTATATTAGAATGATAACATTAGTCTAAAACATTATTGTGTTCATTAGAGCAAAAGCAAATCAAGGGTTACATGAAACATAATGATTCATTCAAATTTCATATTGCATTATGGATTATTACTTTGGAATGTATCTCCAAAGAGTCATAGAATCCCAGAATCCTATGTTTGGAAGAGACCTTAGAGATCATTTAGTTAAATCCCTACAAGTCACAGGAATATTCTCTAGAACATAGATGATAAGTGGCTTTCTGGCTTCTACTTCCTCATCTTCCAGTGGCATAGAAAATACTCCCAAGACAGGTAATTTTGGTTTTGAGCTGTTCTAATTGTTAGGAAGTGTTTTCCTTATCCAACTGCAATCTGCCCATTCACCGCCCCTCTCAATTCCCAGGTATTTTGTTCTTTTATTATATTGGAGAACTCATCTGTGTTCCAGTCTTTTAACTACTGAGTTTTGGCACCATTATTTAAGCAAATTTGAATGTTGGGGAAGTAATTTAACCTCTCTAAGCCTCAATTTGCTTATATGTAGATTGAGAGGGGATGTTAAATTTGAGTAGTTAGGGTGAAGTTCATAGACAACTAAGCCTGGAGTCAGGAAGACCTAAATTCAAATTTGGCCCCAGACATTTACTAGCTGTTGTTATTTGTTTGTTTGTTCTTTCTCGAAGAAGACCATGACATCAGGTAGAGGATGCCATTGCATTCAAGAGAATTGGATTTAAGAGAGGTACAGCTGTGCAAAGTCACCTGCCTCACTTTCCCCTCCAGTATCATATGTATATAGATCAGGACAACTGGAGATAACCTTGAATCCACTGGAAGACCTTGGCCTTTTGAAGCTGTCTTCAACAAGACTTAGTTTCATTGAGGCTACTTTGCATTTGGTGATTAAGACTAGATAGAAGCTGAAGCAAAGAATCTCTTCTTTCAACTCGTCCAAAGAAATCTAGATACATTAATAAGTAAATTAGATTTACTAGCTATGTGACACTGGGCAACTCAATATCTATCTCTCTCAGTTTTTGCAACAGCAAAATGTGCATAATGATATCAACTAGCTTTGTAGTGTTTTTATGAGGATCAAATGAAATATAGTTTGTAAAAAAATAATGTTTATTACAGTACCTGGAACACAGTATATTAATATTTATTTCCCCTCTTCTTTTATATATGATATTTAAGAACTCTTCAAAATCTAAATCTATGCACACATGCAGGTTAATTTTCAACTTTATCACCATTCTCAATCTCACCTCCAGTATCATAATACTTCTAATGATTTGCTGGACCATTCCACCTAGTTGTTGTATATATAAATAAGGAAAGCACCTCTAACTCTGTATGTCTAAAAATGAATCTTCCATCTTTACTCTTAAATGCCGTTCTTTTCCTTAAATAAATGCACACACACTTTTACTCATGTGTGCTTATACATGTATATATATGAGATATATATGTATATGAATAGGTGTGTATGTACACACATATACATATCTATTTACATATATACATGTATGTGTATAGAACACATATTAATGTTTATGTTGTATTTATATATACATATTATATATATTATATATATATATATATATATATATACATATACACACATACCTATATATTGAAAATGTTTGATGTTTTACCATTGTTTAACAGGACTACAGAAGTAGTCAAAACATTGATCTAAACTTCTTTGTGTGCACATGTGCATATATGTGTACATATATGTGAGTGTGTGTGAATATATATATGAGAACGGTATATATGCATTTGTGAATTGTGTACATGTGTGTTTATATATGTATATGTATTATAGAATTTACAGGAGTATTAACAGTTATCTAAACTTCCATGCTACATGCATGCATGCATGTGTATGTATGCATGTGCTTATAACATGTATATATACATATATATGTATATATATATATATATATAAGTATACTCATGCATGCATAATACACACAGAAATTTAGATAACTGCTAATATTCCTGGAAAGTAGTTCCTATTTTATCCTGCTAACAGTGATAAGCCACTGAACATTATTTGATAAGGAAAGTGACTTGATCAGAACCATTCATTAGAAAGAATTCTTTGGGATTTGTATAAGGACAAATTAGAGGCAAGAATACCAGGAGGACATTGTTATGGTAGTCCATGTAAGTGACAGTGAGTACCATTGGTAGAGTTCTGGAAGAATGAATGGAGAGGAAGAAATGAATTAGAAATATTGATAGGGTGGCATCTCCTGGGTTTGGCAATTGATTACATATGTATTTGGGGAGGTATAAATGAATCTGAACTTTCAAGCATGGGCTGACAGACAGGGATATTTTGAAATATTTTGAAAGTAATCTATAATTGCAATTTTAAAGATTTTCCCAATGGGATTGCTTGACTCCATATTATTAAGAAGACATTTGTCCTTCCTTCTTTATAGGTTGCCACAAAACAGATAAGGGGCCCTTCTTAGTTGCCCCAAATGTAAGTGTAAAGTTCTTCTGAGATCAAGAAGACACTTTTTTATTCCTTCCATACTTATTTGGGCACCCAGAATAAGTAGCTTTTACTTTGTCACCTTTAGTATTCCAGGCTCTCAGAGTTAATTTCATTCTACACATGTCCAGTTCCTTCAGGAAATCTTTATAGTATATCTTTTTGAATCTGTTCATCTATCTAGCCAAACTCCTATGCTTTCCCTTCTAGTTTTTTTTTTAAGTTCTCCACCACTGGAGAAATTGTTCAAAGCCATCAGAAATGATAAACTAATTCAATAAAATAATATCTTCCTCCAGAAAGATATAAATATCGATAGAGGATTGCCTGCACTTGATTTTATTGACAAAGATCATGCTAGCAGCCTAAATTCTCATAGATTCTGGATGATACACTGAACTTGGAGTCAGGAGGAGCTGAGCTCAAATTCTGTCCCAGATACTCACTAGTGTGACCATAGGCAAGTCACTCAACTTCAATTTCCTCATCTGCAAGGTAGAAATAATAATAGCATCACTGGGATATTTTGTGGATCAAATTAGAAATATTTGTAACACTCTTTACAAGTACTGTGTAAATACCAGCTACTATTATACCTAAATCTATGTACACTGGTCTCAGTCAAATGCTTTTCTTTCTTCCTCTTATTCTGCCATTTACTGTCTGCATGGCCTTACATAAAGTCACATAGTCTCTCAAAGCCTCTATTTACTCGTCTACAAAATGAGGGTAGTTACCTTAGCTCTCAAGACCCTTCTAAAGTTCAAATGAGATTATAGTATCCTAGTATTTAATTCTAGAAGGCATCTTAGACATGATGTGGTCCAAAATCATCTTTTATATACATACATTCATACATATATATTTGGAGAGAGAGAACATATTATATATACTACAGTACATTTTGTATATATATTATATACATAGTGTTATATATGCATATATAGAAAGAGAACTTCAGTTTCATAAAGTGCTATATAAACGTGATTCATTAACATCATTTAAAGATAGTTTTAATATCAAATTAAACTTAAAATGAAAGGTAAATTTTGTGTTTGTTTCATATAATATTATCAGTATATAGGTGAAAAAAACAATAGGATACTTTTTAATAAATGAAAGGACATTTTGAGGACAACCAAAGTGATTTCTCATTTTACCAAATGTTTGAATATCTTTATATTAAACTTAAGCCAGTAGAATGATAAATGTAATTGAACTATCTTTCTTTTTTAAAAAAAATTTCCCTGAGGTGTCATTTTCTTTTCTTAATTGTATGCAAATAGGACCTTAATATCAAACAATGAGTAGAAATCGCCCTGTAATGAACCATCATATTGATGGAAAATGTATAACTTGGAGTTATTCTCTGTGGAGTAGATCAGATGTGGAGGAGGATGGGGATTCCAAATCCATACCCCTTCTTTTCATTTCTCTATTAAAAAGGACTTCTTTTAGTTTGCTTTGCAAAATCCTTTCTTATTTCTATCTTTACTATAGAAATGAAATAGACATGGGATCAGTGACTTCACTGGGGAGCCCTCTGTGAGTAAATTCCCTCTAACAAATCAAGTCAGCACCTTCTTTTCACCTTACATTTTTAGTTACCCAGAATACTGAGAGATTAAATCATCATCAGCAGCAACTCTTTATAATATCCATTTAACCTCTGTAGGCTTCAATATTCTCATCTGCAAAATGGGAATAGTAATAATATTTTAATTTCCAAAGCTGTTGTGAAGATCAATGAAATAATAATTATGAAACAAATGTTTGGAACAAAGTGTCTGTAACAAAGAGCTATATAAATATTAGCTATGATAATAATAAAATAGCATTTAAATAGTGCTTTACAAATATTATCTAATATGATTCTTACTAACAACCCTGAAAGATAAATGGTATCATTATCATCTTTTTTTAAAGATAATGAAACTGAAAAAGAGAGAGGTTAAATGATTTGACCAAGAGTTATGTGTCATGGATGAGACTTGAACCCAGGTTTTTCTGACTCCAAAGCAGGTTCTCTAGTCAGTAAAATCTCTCCCTCTTGTTATGGAAAACATTTAAAAAACTGTACTTGACTACCTGAAGCAAATTAGCCATTCCATACTCCAATATGTGAAATACTGGGAATACACAGGTACATGAAAATATGCACATTTACCATCCTCTTTACCTATAATTCATTTGAGAAATTAAATCCATTTCTAAAAAGAAGCCATTTAAATACTGAGATAAATATATTAACTTAGTTTTTATTTTTTTGTCAATAAATCATCTGTATACATGTTTGAAAAAAAGGAAACACTTCTGATAGTTTACTTTTCAATAATATTTTAAAGGCTTCAAAGTCTTTTCTTTATAAGAACTGCGTAAAGTTCATAGACAAATGGAACTCACATCTTACTAATAAAAACCAAACTCCAAGGCAGAAGTGACTTGTCAAAACTCTCCCATTTAGTAAGTGCCACACAAGAAATTGAGTCCCCCAGGTCCCTGGATTGTAAGGTTACATATACCCCAGACCATATTAACTCTCAAAAAAAAAAACTTATAAAAGGAGAATCATTGTACAATCATAGATCTAGAATTGGAAAGAAACAAGCAAAACCTCTAATTCTAAAGATAGAGAAACTGAGGAACAAAGGTGTTAAATGATTAGCTAATGTTCAAAGCAGAATTTGAACCCAAAATTTCCTGACTTCAAATCTAGTGCTCCATCTATCAAAGTACCTTGTAGACCATCTAAGATTCCTCCTGGCTCTCAGTATATTATCCAATGATCTATATATTGCTGCCCCAGCCACTGCTATTTCATCTTGTTATTATTAATATACAATCCAACCCCACTGTATTGTAGCACTACACCATCTTGCTGTCAGACTCAATACCAATCATTACATTTATTTCAGGGTGAGTATTAGCTCTTACCTATAAAAATACTTCATCTAAAATCATATTTTAATGAAACAAATTAATGACCTTAAATTAGGCATGTCTATTTTAAATAGAACCAAGACCATTTTCTTTAGCAGACATTCTGTATATGCGTACAAAACAAAACAACAACAACAAGAAAAAAAAACAGAAGTAAAGGGGATACTTTGTAAGCTTGACCCAACAAGATCTTAGCTAAGTCTAGCCAGAGCCTTCTGTCCTCACAGTATATTATTGTAGAAGATAGGAGCCCAGCTACTGAGAGCCACTCAGGGACTTTTGGAGGTCTAGTGAGAGCTGCTGGAGAAAATCTACTCTGAGCCTTCTCTGTATTCAGAACCTAACAAGTAACACCTGAGGCCACAGTTTTTAGGGTGAGGTTCTGGGGATGGATAGTCTAGTCCACTATATCTAGGGCAGCATACATGCATACACACACAGATACTGAATGGGAATTTGATAAAAGAAGATATATCATGCAAGACATTTTTTTCTCACATTTTAAGCCCCTTTTTGCAAATTGGCTGGTCTGTCCTAAAATCTCCCCTTTAAGGGAAATGCCCCGGTCAGTTAAGCCTTCATTCCTTTCCAAACTCCACTTGTGATGCTGGTAATTTTTTTCCACCATGTCACAGAAACTTTCTCAGTCTGCAAATGCATATAACTCATAGATTCTCCCACTGGAAATAATACTCTTCCTTGGGGCACCTTCCTCTGGTTGGCTGATTCCTTGGAAAATCTCCCTTTTAAGGAAAAGACCAATTCAGCAATAGCTTCACTCTCTCCAGGTTCTATTACTAATTTCCCAGTCTTTCTCTACCATGTTCCCATTCAGGTGTTTCCTCTGCTCACACTTAATCCCCACAGATTTTCATCCTCTCTTTTATGTGTCTTCTTCCATTAGAATTTAAGTTCCTTAATGGCAGGACTGTTACTTTTTTCTACTTCTATTTGTTTCCATAATTCTTAGCCCAGTGATTGGCACATTATACATGCTTAATAAATGCTTGTTAACTTGGTTTGAAGAAATATCTCAGTTTGAGAGACCCCAATGTGGAAAATCCTAAAGAAGCTAATGACCCTACAACATATCCAGGCAAAATCTCAGAGAAAAATGTTCTGGCCACAGGCTATAAATATTGCAAGAATAACTAGAAGAAATGAAATAAGAGAATCAGAATGGAAAATCTAAAGAGGAAAAAATGTCAAGGAAAATTGACATTGCACAATAAACTTGGAAATCTTATGTTAGGTTTAAATGTCTTGAAAATTAGAATGGGACAAACAGAAAACAGGATTTAGAAAGACAACAAGAAATAATAAAATTTAACTACATAATTTGAAAAAAAGAAGGAAATATAATATCAAAAACAGCAGACATGGAAAATGGTTCAAGGAGAGAGAATCTAAGAATTATCAGACAATATAAAAGTCATAATAAAAATAGGTCTGGATACCATATTTCAAGAAATTATTAAAAAAAAACTTGTCCAGAACTCATAGAACCAGTAGCTAAGTAAAAATAGAAAAAGTCCACTATTCATCTCTGGAAAGAAAAATGAAAATTTTTTAGAAATGTCAGAGGCAAAATCCAGAGCTTCTAGGTCAAAGAAAAATCATTATCCCATACAGACAGGGAAGATCATCAATTATATCTTTGGACCTATACACTGACAAAAACGAGGCTATCACATGGAACCATGTGATGGACCTGCTCTAGATATATAAATAATCCCCAGTAATAAAGCAGAGGAGATCTTATAAATAAGAGGATATTTGTTGTCACATTAACTCAAGTAAAAACTCAGGCATAATGGTTAATGTTTTTCTCTGTCTTCCAAATCAACAGAGATTAACTTTAGAGGAGGGCAAAGTTTATTATGGCATTTGTGGAAATATGCCTTTATTTCACTGCATTTCCAAGAGGAAAATATCATTTGTGAAACTGACTCCTGAGTGAAGTCATCAATTGCTCTGTCTACTTTGAACTTAAAACAATGCAAGTCTGATTATTTTGTATTCAGTGCAAATGAAAAATGGGTGTTATTATTGAGATTCCTGCCATTCCCCTCTCCCAGAAAGTACCATACAATGATTGTGTTGTGTGTGTAGATGTGTTTTTTCTTGCCCCACCCAGAACCTGGCATTGCTCATAAATCTCAGGAGTTTGTTAAAGAAATAATAATAAAAGATTATCTCAGAAGTGCACTTATTCTAACTGCTTATCAGGAATGGCTAAGTACCATATAAAATGACCTGGAGTCTCTATTATTTTCTCAGTTACCAACCAATCTGGTATAATCAAGTAACAGGTCTTCTTTCCCATACCCTTGACTATAATGGAATTGAATTCTTTCTTTTCCTGCTGTTATTCTAAAGAAATCCCATTTATAGCTGGATTTTAAAGCCCTTCCCTCTGCCCTACACACACACACACACACACACACACACACACACACAAACTCCCTTGGGCACATCATGCACATTATTATTTTAATCAGTGAGTTGATAAACATTTATTAAGCATGTATGATGTGCTAGACACTATGCTTATTCTTTCACTTGAAGGATGTTTAATTATTTATCTCAAAACAAGAATATGAATTGTCCTACTAATAGGTTTAGGTATATTCTCCTGTATAAGATCTCCTCATTGCCTTAGAGGCAGATAGCAAGTTTTTGTTTGTTTGTTTGTTCAAGACAAATGAAATAATGACATTTATTTTGAGGTTTACACAAAATGCTAGACATCTTATCTCACTTGTTTTTCACAATGGACTTCTGAAATAAATTCCATTAGAGGAGAAAACTGAAGCTCAGAGACACTAAGTGATCTATCAAATATTTGTACATCTAGGAGGAGAGGTCATATTCAATCCCAGGTTTTCCTGAGCTCAAATTCAGTATTTTACAGATTTAGACCTCTAGAGCTAGAAAGGTCTTTAAATGTTACCCTTTAATTTAAAGATGAAGAAATTGAGCCTGAGGAATAATCATTGACTTGCTCAACGTTGCACAAATACTGAACCTCAGTGGTTGAATTTAAAAATAGATTCATTGATAAGTTCCTCTGACTATAGATAAAGAGCTGAAGGAACTAATGAATTTAGCCCTTGTTTAAACTCTAAATATATACCAAATACTATACCATATACTGTTACAAATATAAATTATCAAGATAATCCTTAATTTTTAGGAGATTACAGTTTAATAATAGAAGGAATTGAAAGATTGGTTGATAGATATAATTAATATAATGCACATACATAAGCAACAAATAGAAAAAAAGAACATGGCTTCAATATAGCAAGAAATGGCATGGGGAGAAGGGGTAAATTTACCATCCATATCCCAAGATCCCATGAGCAAGAATCTGAATGTCCTGGTTCTGGTGGAAGGAGATCAAAGTAGTAAGAAGGCTAGAAACATGATTCCCCAGGTGGCCACCAAAGAAGCATCTTTCAGAGAACATGTACATCAACTTCCCCATTTTAAACATAATGAAACTGAAGTCCAGGAAACTAAGATAATTTTTTCCCTACCACACACATTACCTCACAAGGGGATATGTGAACAAAAATATTCTGCCTAAAGTTTACTTTACAACACTATGAGGATACTGAGAGTGATACAAATGTGACCCAAACCCATACTTTAGTAGTAGATACAGTGAAAAGAGCAATGGGTTAGATATTAGAAGAACAAGAGGTAATGAGTGGGAAAAGCATCAAACTGGGGATCAGGAGAACTGTGTGGTCCAACACTTCTAATTCCTGGCTGTGTGATGTTGAGAAAGTCATTCTACTTCTCTTGAGCTCTGGAAGATTATGCTGGCCAGTCTCTAAAGTTCATTTTAGCACTGACTTAATAAGAATGGAATAGGATCTCCAATGGATTGGAATATGAGGAAGCCTGAAATCAGAAGATCTGAGTTCAAATCCAGTCTCAGATACCTACTACCTGCATGACCTTATACAAATCATTTAACTTGTTCATTGGAAAGTAACTAATTCATTGGAAAAAGAAATGGTGAACCATTGCAATACTGTTGCTAAAACAAAAACAATAATAACAAAAGACAAAGACAATATTGGCATGTCAAAAGGGACACAGAGTTAGACAGTACTTAATGACTGAACAGCAAATGATCTGTTGGAATAAGCAAATCAATCCAGCAAATGTTTCTTGAGTATATTCAGTGTATGAGAGGTGCTATACTTCAGACAATTCCCATTCTAAGTAGTCAGCTCCTTCAGCTCCAGTAAGAAAGTCAATTCTCTTACACCAGGGGTGTTCTATAGGTCTCATAGTCATGCTGAAGCAATGCTGCATGAATGAGGAAGTGAATATTTGTTATAGCATTGATTTTAAACAAGTCTGTGCCAGCTTGTTAGCATCACCCACTGCTGAGCTGACATGGGGTTGCCATGGCCATAAGCTATTGTAACTGTGTAAAGAAGAGAAAAAGCATCTTGAAATATATGCTTTGTCAGACTCAACTACTCACCACCCTATGTGTATAATTCCACAATTTCCAGCCTCTATAACCTTACTTAAATGTTATCCTATGCCTGGATTGATTTTACATGGATTTTGGATTAATGAAATAATTCTCCTTCTCCTCCTCCTCCTTCTCTTTCTCCTCCTCCTCCTCCTTTTCTTCCTCCTCCTCTTCTTCCTCCTCTTCCTTCTGCTCCTCTTCCTTTTCCTCCTTCTCCTCCTCCTCATCCTTCTTTCTCTTTTTTTATTTCTCCTTTTTTTATTTTTCTATCTCAAATAAAACTACTCTTTAAAGTTAAAAATGAACTTTCCCTTTTTCAGAGATGCTGTCTCTCAATATGTCTTCTTCCCACATTTACTAACTATTCGTACATGGCTATAGTTCCCTACTAGAATTCTAAAATCATTGACATGTCAGAAGAGGGCATGATTTCAGTCTATTTAGTCTAATTCTCTTATCTGAAAAAAAAAGAATATAAGCTCTCATTTATAGTGGGATTCAACGTTTGCAAAGTACTTTACAGATATCTAATCTATACTCATGACAACTCTGGGAAATAGATGCTGGTATTATTTTCATCTTGCAGATGGGAAAACTGAAGCACAATGGCAGTTAAGAGATTCACCCAAGTTCTCTCAACTAATAAGTGTCTAAGTTAAGATTTGGACTTAGGTGTTTCCTTACCCCAGGTCCCAGTGCTCTAGCCATTGTACTCTTCATATCTCTGAACCAATCTGCCTCAAGACTGTAAAGTTTAGAGGGTTGAAAAATCTCATCAGTTAATCAAACATGATTTATTAAGTATTTAACATGTGCTAAACTTAGGAGATATGAGGACAATTATATAACAGGTAGTTATACATACATATATATATTTATATATACACACACACATATAAATACATAAAATTTGTCCTCAAGAATCTTTCATTTTCTCCAAATAACTAACATGAATGAATGAGAGACAAGAGATCAGACAGACAGACATACACGCACAGAAAGAGAGAGATAAAGGGAGACAGAGAGAGAAACCAAAAGAGCGAGAAAGAAAAGACAGAATGAAGGGACATAAACGATTTTATAAAGAAGGTACTTTAAAGGAACTTAATAATTTGAAAAAGACGGAAGGAAGAAAGGGATGAGTTTTGGGTATTTGAGAGAGGACAGCCTATATGACAGCATAGAGAGTAGAAATTGAAAATGGTGTAGAGTGAAGAGAAAGTAGGTTAGTTAAATTAGAATCAAGGGTTCATGGAAGGGAGAAACAAGTTTGAAAACAGACTAGATTAATTTATGAAAACCTTTAAATAGCAAAAAAAAAATTTAAGTTGAGGCAATAGGAATTTACTGAAAGTTTTTGAGGAAGGGTATGTTATGGCATGATCAGATCAGTATTTAGGAATATAATTTTTGGCAGCCCTTTGGAAAACAGATTGGAGAGGTAAAAGACAATGTTAATAGACTGGTTGTCAGTTACTGTGGAGTCCAGGAAAGAGAATAGGAATATCTGAATTAGAGAATTAACTGTTTGAATAGAGAAACTTGTTGAACCAAGAGTCAAGCATTTATTAAGCATATTCTTTGCATCAAGCACTAAGATATGTGTTCGGGATACAAATGTTCCATGGGGAAGATAACAAATGTGTGTGTATGCATGTTTGCTTTTACATATATATCATATATATATATATATAGTATAGTGTACATATATACACATAAAATACATCTATGTATATATATATACACACAAACATATATATATATATTATATACACAATGAAGCAACTATGGAGATTTAATTGCTAAGTTTAGATAACAATATCATAATGAAGAGTGAGAAGGTGGGCATAATAAGAGTTGTAAAATCAGATTTCAGCAAGAATGGTGGTATCATTGTCAAAAACAGGGAGGTTTGGAAGACAGGTGCATTTGAGATAAAAGTTAATGAATTTTAGTATGGGCATATTTAATTCAAAATGTTTATGGATCATCTAGTTCCAAATGTCCAAAGGGAAACTGGTGATGTGGGATGACACTCAGAAAAGAGGAAAGAGCTCAACATGTAGTTGTGGGAAGTGATCTGCTAGGCAACAATAATTGAACCTCTGTGACTGGCTATAATAATTGAAAAAGAGCCCCTGAAGAAGTTTTAGATTTTATTTACATTAGTACAAGTCTCCTTAAACTTTTTTCCAGTTTAAAACGCGACTGCTTTTCATGTGAGAAATTTTTATGTGAACTTGGGCATATAAGTATATAAAATATTTAGGTATATATAGGTATATAAAATAATTATACATATCAAACATTTGCTGATAATAAATCATAATTTTGTGATTCATATTCAATTAAGTGACTCCATATAGGGTTATGATCCATGGTTTAAGAAGATTTGTTTAGAGTATAAGTGTTAATACAGTTAAGCAAGCTGGATAGTGACCAGAAAGAAGGAGGAGAACCAAGAGGAAAAAAATTCAGAAAGGAGAAAATATCCAGGAGGAGAGAGTGTTAAAAAGTACAATATGCCACAGGGAAGTCAAAGATTTTGAAAACTGACCAAAAATCAATGGGTTTCATAATTAAGATATAATTGATAATTTTGGGAACAGATGTTTCAATTGAGTAAAGAAATCAGGAATTAGATTAGACAAGGGTCAGTAGTGAATGAGTAGAGAAAGTCTGGAGGCAATTACTAGAGACATTCCCCAACCCTATCAATTTGGTTCCAAAAGGAGGCATAATGTAGAACAATATCTTGAGAGGAAGTACATTTTTTTTCAATAACAGAGAGATCCGGGAATACTTTTAGACAACAAGAAAGGAATTAATAGGTAGGATAAGAGGGAGAATAAGGTGAGAGAGAAAAAAATAGGGAGGATTGTGGATCTGCAGGAGGACATAAGACAGTTTGTGAAAAAGGGGATAAGTAGAGAAGTTGACCTTGATAAGTATAAATACTGCCTTCTTCAGATTAGAAGAGAGATTGGGAAATAAAGAGAAAATATAGAGTGTGGGAGAAGGTGCTCTTTGCAAATACATTCAACTTCCTTAGTAAGTTAAGAAGCAAATGGGATGACTTGGAAGTATTGAAGAAAGAAAAGGGAATGCAGAATAATATGCAAAACAAATGCAAAAGCATTACAGAAGAAGTCAAGGTTTACCTTGCAACAACGAAAGTCTACTTTGGAAAAAAATGAAAGATAACATAATTTGAAACAGACACAATTGTCTGATTTCTTTCAGTACTATTAATCAGTGTGTACATAAGATCAAAAGAGGTAGATGGTGACACAGACTTCAAATTTGGCAAGACCTACTAGCTAAATAGGACAAGGAGGCAAGTGAATGAAAAGGACAGGACATCCAACTGATTAATTCCAAGGTTAAGGCTAGGTAGGAAGGAACATAAATTTGGAACTGTCACTTGTTTCATGTCTAAGCCTTACTGTCAAAAATAGGTTCTAAGTATTCTGTATTTAACAATATATGGATATTCACATTTTTGAGCATATATGTAGGAAATAAATACTTGTCCCATACTCAGTTTATAAAATTCATTGAGAAGTGGTCTACTTCCCACTTTCTAGAGAGACCCAATGCCATAGCCTAAGATATAAGTAAATTATCCCTGAAGATCAGTATAGGGTTGTAACAAGTTGAAGAGTATGAGATAAAAGAGAACTCCTTTCATTAGAGGATAAACTTCCCTAGAACTTAAGCAGGTTTAAACAATTAATTGGGTCAAAGACAGAAAAGGAATGTGGTCAAAGACCCAGCCCCAGTAGGTTCAATAGTTTTGGGTAATTATTAAATTTACAAGTCACTTTTATATATCATTAAAGATTTAAACTATGTCATATACTTTAAACACAACTCCCTGTGACACAGGAAGTATAAATATTATTGTGCTTACTCTATAGATGAATAAAAGCTATGAGACTCTATTTGACCTATTTATACAAGAAATTAATGCTCAAAATTTGGAAGTAAATGAAGAAAAATATGCTGACCCAGGAAATAGATGAAAGAAAATATACTGACACAGACTATAATAATTCCATATAGAAATTTGAAAGATAGACATTTATCAACATAATAAGGAGAATAAAAGTGTCTATAAAGAATGTTAGCAAATACTTGATTTTCTTGCCAAGAGACACCTAGCATTCAAAACACACCATAATTCAGAATGTAACCTGTTTTGCTGAAATCTTAAAAATGATGGTAGAAAAATTATGAGCAGCATTACCTCATAGTAGACAGAAAGCAATGAAGGAGAAAATCAGCTTAAGAGGAAAATATGGAAGAATACTCAAATAAGCAGATGGTATAAAGGAATGGAATCAGAAGGAAGAATACATTCAGATTAAAGATAGAAAGTGTCTTCAAAAAGAAAAAAATCTAACATTCT
Organism: Sarcophilus harrisii; assembly: GCF_902635505.1. Classification (NCBI taxonomy): domain Eukaryota; kingdom Metazoa; phylum Chordata; class Mammalia; order Dasyuromorphia; family Dasyuridae; genus Sarcophilus; species Sarcophilus harrisii. The sequence continues at coordinate 60,427,630 of NC_045427.1, read as the reverse complement.
TTTTGTTTAACATCAACTGTAGTGAATGTGACACTAAAGGACTAAGTATCATTGTCGAGATAAATTTCACTAAAATTAATAAACACGGGTAGACAAATAAAAAGCAAATTAACAACTAAATAATTATAACAATATGTATACACAAATATATGAAAAAGGAAGGTATACATATATGCATGTGTGTGTGAATGGGTATATGAAAGGAAACTAGATTAGACCAATTATAAACAAAGCAGGTGCAATCTAGAAGTTATGCACTTTAGGGATCAATTTTCAAAGTATAACAATGAGAAAATACAAAGAATAAGGAATAAAATATTATGATAAGAAATACAAAATCAAGAGGGTATTATTAGCCAAAGACCCATAAGGCTGTTTTCCTATGTAATAACAGAAATAAACACATGGGGCAGTTAAAGGATGCGGTGGATAGAATAACAGTCCTGAAATCAGGAGGACATGAGTTCAAATGTAGCCTCAGACACTCAACACTTAAAGTGTAATCCTGGGCATGTCTCAACTCCAATTGTCTCACTAAAAAATAAAATAATATACAGACATACTGATAATGCTTTTTATCTGGTTATTAGAAAGCAACAGGATAGAGTTCTACAAATTATACTCATCCCTGAAATACCATACATTTATCATCAAACAATTGACTGATAGATATGGAATATGCAAAATGCCATTGTGCTTATTGTTTGTCAAATTTGAAACACACATATATTTTTTATTGCCATTGCAAAGACTATTTCATTTTCCAATCTACCTTCTATAAATATAAAAAATTATAAAAGCTTTCTTGAAGAGATAACCTATTTTAAAATCATGTGATCAAAGTCAAAGGAAAAGTTAATAAAATTGAAACTAAGAAAAGTATTGAACTAATTAATAAAACTAAGATTTGGTTTTATGAAAAAAACAACAAAATAGATAAACCTTTGGTCAATTTAATCAGAAAAAGGAAAGGAAAAAACGAAATCATCAGCATCAAAACTGAAAAGGGTGAATTTAACCACCAATGAAAAGAAATTAAAGCAATAATTAGGAGCTATTTTGCTCAACTGTATGGCAGTAAATCTGACAATCTAACCCAAATGTATAAATATTTACAAAAATACAAATTACCCCAGAAGAGGAAATAAATTATTTAAATAGTCCCATTTTAGAAAAAGAAATTAAGCTATTAGTAAATTCCTAAGGAAAAAATATCCAGGAACAAATGGATTTACGTGTATATTCTACCCAACATTTAAAGTACAGTTAATTTCAATATTATGTAAACTATTTGGAAAAATAGGTAAAGAAGGAGTCCTGCAAAATTCTATCTATGACACAAATATGGCACTGATACCTAAACCAGGAAAAGCCAAAATAGATAAAGAAAATCACAGTCCAATCTCCCTAAAGAAGATTGATGCAAAAATTTTAAATAAAATATTACCAAAGAGAGTTCAGCAACTTATCAACAGGATAATACACTGTGACCAAGTGGGAGTTATACCAGAAATACAGGACTGGTTCACTTTCAGGAAAATTATTACCATAATCAACCATATCAATAACAAAACCAATAGAAATCTTATAATAATCTCAATAGATGCAGAAAAAAATCTTTTGATGAAATACAGCATCCATTTGTTTTAAAAATACTTGAGAATATAGGCATAAAGGGAGCTTTTCTTAAAATAATAAGCAATATCTATTTAAAACCAACATCATGGATTATTTGTAATGGAAAAAAGCTGGATCCATTCCCAGTAAGATCAGGGGTGAAACAAGGATGCCCATTATCACCACTATTATTTAGCATTGTACTAGAAATGTTGGCTTTAGCAATAAGAAAAGAAAAAAGAAATTAAAGAAATTAGAAAGGCAATGAGGAAATAAAACTATCACTCTTTGAATATGATATGATGATATACTTAGGCAATCTTAGAAAATCATCCAAAAACCTACTGAAAACAATTAGCAACTTTAGAAATGTTGCAGGATATAAAATACACCCACACAAATTATCAACATTTCTATATATTACTGACAAAGCCCATCAGCAAGAGAAATTCCATTTAAAATAACTATGGACAAAATAAGATATTTTGGTGTTTACCTGTCAAAAACAAACCCCAAATCTGTATGAATACAATTAAAAACACTTCTCATATAAATAAAATCATATCTAAACAACTGGAAAAATATTAATTGCTTATGAGTAGATTGACCTAATATAATAAAAATGACAATTCTTCATAAATTGATCTATTTGTTCAATGCCATACCAATCAAACTGATGAAAAATTATTTCATAGAACTAGATAAAAATAGCAAAATTCAGCTGGAAAAACAAAAGGTCAATAATATCAAGGGAATTAGTGGAAAAAATACAAAGGATTGTACACATACAAAATAGGAGAGCAAGGGATCATTTGCCTATAAGATCTTTGGAGAAGGGAAAAATTTGTGAACAAAGTAGTAGGGAACATTATGAAAGGCAAAATGGACAACTGATTTCATTAAATTTATAAGTTTTCACACTAATGAAACAAAAATTCAAGATTAAAAGGGAAGTACAAAGCTGGGAAAAAATCTTTACAGTCAGTGTTTCTGATAAAGATCTCATTTCTGAAATATATAAAGAACTGTATCAGATTTATAAGAATACAAATCATTTCCCAATTGATAAATGGTCAAAGGATATGAACAGATAATTTTCAAATTAAGAAATTCAGTTCATCTATACTCATATGAAAGAATGCTCTAAATCACAATTGCTTAGAAAAATGCAAATTAAAACAATAGTTAGATATGACCTTCCATGTTTCAGATTGGCTAAGATGATAGGAAAAGATAATGACAAATGTTGGAAGGGATATGGAAAAACTGGGACATTAATGCATGTTAGTGGAGTTGTGAAATGATCCAACTCATTCTAGATAGCAAGCTGGAATAATGCCCAAAGTGGTATACAACTGTGCTAAACCTTTAATCCAGCAGTGCCATCACTGGTTCTGGATTCCAAAGAAATCATAAAGGAGGGAAAAGGACCTACATGTGCAAAAGTGTTTGCACCAACTTTTTTTATGGTAATAAAAAATTTGAAAAATGAGTAGATGCCCATCAATTGGGGAATGGCTGAATAACCCGTGGCAAATGGAGATAATTGACACATTTTGTATACCAAATATTTTTCTTTTTTCTTTTCCTCCCCCCATTTTTAAATTGTATGTCCCAAAAAAGTTTTCGCTGGAAATGGAAAATTCTCCCACAATATTTCTTTTTTTTTTCTTTTTGTTGTTGAGATAATTGGGGTTAAGTGACATGCCCAGAGTCACAGAGCTAGGAAGTGTTAAGTGTCTGAGGCCAGATGTGAAGTCAGGTCCTTCTAACTTCAGGGCTGGTGCTCTATCTACTTTTCTACCTAGCTGCTCCTCCCCCAGTATTTCAAATAAACAATTCAGTAAATAAAATAATATCTATGGGGCAATTTATATTTATTAAGCAACTACTTAATATGTGTAAAGGGACAGCTTGGTAGCTCAGTGGATAGAATGTAGGCTAGAAATGAAGAAGATCAAAGTTCAATTCTGGCTTCAGATACCTCCTAGCTGTGTGATCTTGGGCAAGTCACTTAACCCTGTTTGCCTCAGTCTTCTTCTCTGTAAAATAAGCTACAGAAAGAAATGGCAAACTATGCCATTATTTTTGCCAGGAACATCCCAAATGGGATCACAAAGAGTTGGACATGATGAAAACAACTGAACAATTATGTATAAAATCTGGTACTTGCGGCTAGAGGTAAAATAAAAATAAATTCTAATCATCCCTGCCTTCAGGGAAATAGATGATATAGATAGTTTTAACTGCAGATAGAGAAGATAGAGTTATACAGAAAGAAATAGATAATATGGATGATATAACTACAGATATAAATGATATAAGTATAGATATATATGTAGGAAAAGATAAATGTATAAAAATAGATGATATAGACAGATATAACTGCATATAGAGAAGATAGTTATAGAGAAAGAAATAGATAATATGGATGATATAATTACAGATATAAATGATATAAGTATAGATATATATGTAGGAAATGATAAATGGATAAAAATAGATGATATAGACAGATATAACTGCAGATAGAGAAGACAGAGTTATAGAGAAAGAAATAGATGATATGGATGATATTAACTACAGATATAAATGATATAGATATAAATATATATGTAGGAAAAGATAAATGGATAAAAATAGATGATATAGTTATACATATAGATAGAGAGGGAGAACTAGAGAAAATTAAAAAGATGAAATAGACAACTATAACTATTTCCTATATGAAGATATCTATATATCTATATGTAGACATAGATAATATATTATGAATATAAATAAAGAGAGATAGTCCATTGATAGTAGATGGATCTCATAGAACTTCAGTCCTAGATGCTTAAAGAGTCAAGTCTATTTCATTTCTTACATTCTTCTTCTCCACCATGCCCCCAATCAGTTCCTTCAAGTTCCAACATGCTCTTCTAACCATAAGAAGTATGTTTTTTGTTCTAACATCAATCCTTATCTTTTGCTTTAAAAAAAAAAAAACCTTCCTCTCTCTGGGCTTCAATTCTATTCTTTGTCAAGTGAAGGGATTGTTCTACATTGTCTCTAAGGCTGTTCTGATGGCCTTTGATTCTAATTTAGGTCACATCATTCCAACCACAAATATCTAGTTACTAGTTGTGGTTGGGTATTGCTGCAAGTTTCTGTTTCATTCTTGGGCAGCAGCATTCATTGCCTTTGATATTGCCAATATTTTATCCTCATTCCAGTAACTCTCCTTAATGAAATGGAATTTGGCCGGCATTGTCAGTGCTTGTGGTTCTTTTTATAGGACAAATGGATTTGTGCCCTAAGATTACTATGATACTATGGGAAAACAGGTTTCCATTGCATTCCAATATTTTTTCTCTGCTCTCTCCAGGCAATTTCTCCCGGACTTTTAAGAGAAAAATACTCTAGTAGTATATAGTACATAACCCATTGTTTTCAAATTAATTAGAGCTTCAAATGGCACACTGGCATTTGCCCATTTCTGTTCCAGTGGTATTTTATGTCCTGTAAGATCTTTGTCTTTTCCTTCAGTTATATGAGCTCAGCCTGGATAATCCTCCTTCATAACTCATAGAAACAAACTCTGAATCATTTTGGTCGTCCTCCCTTTCACCTTCCCTGTCTAAGCTATGTCCTTCTCCTAATTAAACCTCAACAACAGGCGGGGACTAAGCAGTGGAGTTACACGAAGATCTTCCCGTTTAATGTTGTGACTATGAGCAAACCCATTTATAATCTCCTACTCCCACTTCAGAGATAGCCTTGCTTGGTGATTCAGTCTTGAAGATGAAACAGTATTTACCATAATATTTTAAGGAATGTCTCCTTAGAATATTATCAAGTCATATAATCAACTCATAACCATTGGGAAGGGAGAACTTTGAAAGTCATCTAGTCCCATCCCCTTCTCATTTTATACGTGAGGAAATTGAGGTCTAAGAAAGGAAGGTGACTGAGTTATCCAAAGCTACACTATAACTAGAACTTAACTTGACTGTCAAGCCCAGAAATTTTTTTCTCTTGCTATTATTTTCCTTTTCTGAGGTGGAGATTCACCTCAGGAGATAGGAAATAGGAAATAGAATGGAACTGCTAGTATTTTGATTGTATATGTCTCATCAAATAGGATTAACAGTTTTAAGCTCATTGCTTGGCCATTTCAGTCACTTCCAAATCTTCCTGACCACATTTGGGGTTTCCTTGGCAAAAATACTGGAGTCGTTTAACATTTCTTTCTATAAATCATTTGACAGATAAGGGCACTGAGGCAAAAAGGGTTTAGAGACTTGCTTAGGTTCACACAAATAAGTTTCTGAGGTCATTTTTTAACTCATGAAGATGAACCTTCCTTACTTTTGATCCAATACTCTAACCACTGTGTCACCTAGCTGCCCAAGTTTTGAGCTCAGGTTTATATAAATCAACTAAACAACATTGCTTTATTATGTGATTAAATATTCTGGCCTATATTCTAGAGATAACAAATAGAAAAAAATGAAACAACCCCTCCTTTCAAGATATGCATATTCTATTGAAGGAGGTAACATGTAAAAATAAATGTAAAATAAATACTACATATATATGTGTGTGTGTGTGTGTGTGTGTGTGTGTAACATATACATATACATACAAAGAGAGAGATGGGGAAAGAGAAGAGAGACACAAAGACAGAGTCAGAGTGACATAAAGAGAGAGAGAAGGAAAAGGAGAAGGGAGAGATGAAGAAAGGTAGAGAATTACGGTGGCACTCACACAGTCAGAGATAGAAACAGAAAGAGCAAGTAATCATCCAAATATAGAAGTGTGTAGCTTTTACTATAGAGTTGTTATTTGGGAAAGGAGGTTGGGACTTTGTCTCAATTGCCATCATATTATAAGCTGACAAGATGCCTTCACAGGGGTTAAGAGGAAACATGGGCCATAGGAGAAAGTAAAGGAACAGAATCATGGTCCAGCAGAAGAGAAAAAAAACCACCCTTTTTCCTCAAAAGACTACTTTCATGCTTATCTGGGTACCCCTATTATCCATCCTTTTAGTTCTTTACACTAATACTATTCTTAACCCCAGGTGATTTTTCCTCAAGTGGAAAAAAATCTCAATTATCCCTCTGTTTAGTTAGAAAGAAGTCTGCATTTGGATAACTTCAAAGAACTTAGGTTTCAAAAATCTGTGGCCATGACTAAGCCATTTATCCTTTCTGAGCCTCAGCCTATTCTGTAAAATGGGTATAAAAATGATTTCCCAGGGTCAGAGTCATATCCAGTGCTTCAACAATAATAAAACAGTATAAAATCTTATAGTCTAACTCTTTCCTTTTCCACTGTAGGGAATTGAGACTCACAAAGGGGCAATATTTTCATAAAAGTCACACTTATAGTTCTGGCACAAGAACCAAACACTGTCAACTTCAAGTTTGGTGTTCTTTCTAATGTAATCTAATGATAATTAAGTGTCCAAAGGAATGTGACATCCCCCCCTCCATTCCCAGTAACCCAGAGACCCATCCATGCCTCCCATTCCAGTGATAGTCTCATCCATACCCTCCCTCCAATTTGTCATATTGGCTCCAAGAAACATTTAAAGGACCTATTTCACTTTCTCTGTACATCTAGATGGCACCAGTGAAGCATTTTGGTTCAACATTTATTATCCCTTACTCTTGTCACATGACCAAACATTTTTACTTTCTTTTATGCCATTCTTTGTTAATATCCTTTGTTACTTTTTTCTGGAGTTCCATGAAGGCCATACATTGCATCATACTTAAACACAATAATTCCTGTTTCAATTACCCTGTGTCTTACTCACCTTTTGTTCCTTAGAGGCAATTAAGATCCCTGGTATTGTTGTTAAACAGCAACAAAGGTAAATGTTTTCATTGATATGGGGCCTTGTTGTTGAAGAAGTCTGGAAGTTAATAAAAGTCTTTGGCAATTTTCCAAAAGGAATTCCTCTTTCTTTTCAACTCTATATACAGTTTATTGTCCATCTATATGCCAAAATCTTCATTCATTTTTATTTCCTGTGAAGACAATCAAAACTCCTATGCATGATTACAGATCTCGTCCAGAAGTCCCTGCAATATCTTGGGCTTTAAGGCAGTCAGCACAAAGTTATCCACAAATATAATCATCTGGAAAAACTCTTCATTCACAGGAAACCTTTTCTGGATGTGGACTCTACAATGAATCTCCTCCATCACAGTGGTGAATACTTTTATTGGGCTTACATGTCTCTGGTTATTACTTTTCTGAGTTTTATCATCAGAATGACAATGAACAGGGTCATTTTTGTTGTTAAATCCTGAAAGGAATCTTGGATGATCTTGATATATAAATGGGAGACATGTTATTTTAAAAGAGCATGAAATGCAGATTTTTGTTCTATCAAATGGAATGTTTTATGTTGGTTTTGGTTTTTGGTAATAAATAAAAAAAATGAACAAAATGGGATCTTATATTTTCTACAACATTAATATACAGTCCACTGTTTAATGCTATTTGTGAAAGACTTTTTATTCCCAACTAACTTGAAATTACCCTTATTTTGTGCATAGATGATAAATATTTTATATGATGGCTGGATATACATAAAGGGTAGTAGCAAATGATGTTTTCCAGTGACTTTTTAAAAATTGATTTTCTTTTTTTTTTAACCACAATTTTGGTATCATCCCCTTCTCTAGCTACCTGGTAAACAGGTCCTTAAAAATCTTCACAATTATGTCTCTTGAAGCAAGCATTTCATTTACATATGCTTGATGTATATCAGGACTAAATAGTGTAGTTCCACTCTCCTGGAATGAGAAAACAATTTTATACAATCATTTTAATAAATTATTTATAAAGGAGTTTTGAAGCCTTATTTACATAAGGAAAAACTTTCTAACTAAGCTATCTCAAAGTGGAATGGGTTGCCTTGGGAGGTAGTAATTTCCTACTCATTGAAGGACTTCAAGTAATGGTTAAAAATTACCTTTCTGGTAATTTTCCTTCCCTCTCTTTTTCCTTCTGTTCATACCTTTTTTCTATTCCTCTTTTCTTCCTTTTCCACTTTTACATTGAGCCTGAATCTGCTACCCTGCAACTTTACCCATGTGTCATGGCTTAATTGGTCTTATCAACAATAAAAGAGACCCTCAAAGGCTTCTGGGTAAGGACAACTGTTTCTTTTCTGCAAGATTTGAAACCACAAACTAACAGCTTGCATCAACTAGCCACAGCTAATTGCAGCTGTCCAGCCTTCAGTATACTGGCTAATCTCCCATGCCTAAAGTCCCCCAATGCCCTAATCCCATCAGGGTCAAAATTCCTTCATTCTTCCAATCACAGTGAAAGGCCTCTGACTATAAACATCCTGGTAGTTGCTCTCTATTATAAGAACTCCAGCCATCAACAGCTGGGTGGGTCATTTCCACAGCTGTGCCACATGATAGCACCTGTTGCTACTGGAATGGAGCAAGTTGGGAACCTGAGGATAATAACATTTATGAATTGGTCCTTGAATGTATGACTGCACCTTTTAGTGGACTAATTCCTAGCATCTGGCACATCTTATTCACTTGAGCCGAGCTTCTTAAACTGTGATTTGCAACTCCATATGGAGTCTTATAACTTAATATGGGGCTTGGGAACTTATGATTTATCATCAATAAATGTTTCATTTATATACCTATTTTTATATATTTATATATCTGGAGTCATATAAATGCTGCTTGGATAAAAAGGGGTCTTAAATGGAAAACAAGTTTAAGAAGACTTGAACTACTAGAGTAGCAGTCTACACTTGAATACAGATAAGTGTTAAATACATGTTATAGATCTCAATAAGAGTGATTGATCTAGCTTTGAAACACAAAGAGAAAGTTATTCTGTTGTGAGAGGGTGTCAGAAATGGAATTTCATCTTCCTGAGTTCAACTCTGGATTGAGACACTTACTAGTTGTACGATCCTGAGCAAGGAAATGACAAATCCTCTCAATCGCAATCAAGAAAACCCTAATGGGGTCGGTCACAAAGAGACAGACCGAACTGAAAAAGGACTGAAAATGAATGGCCCATACTTGTAGCTTTAACTGAAACAATCAAATTAAAAACAAACAAAACCCCCAAGAAAAAGAAAACAAAAACAAAAACCAAGGAATGTCACTCTCCCTCTTTTAATCAATCAACAACATCTACTATATATGCTTAGTTCCTGTGTTTGTGCTGGGGATATATAGATAAAAATATAAGCCCGACTCAGGGAAGATACAGTCCAGCAACTGAGACAATTATACAGAATTGATCGAAAGTGACAGGGATATGGGAGAGAGGCACTAGACACCTTGAAATCAGAGAAGACCTCATGTAGAAGATGGGGCTTAAAATCTTGAAGGAAACTAGAGATCCTGAGAGAATGGGCAATGAACACCAATCCTCAGTGTATCACTACAGGATAGTTAGAATTGATCCAATTTGCCCATTTTAGAAAGGGAGAAACTAATCCCTAAAGTGGGGGAGTCACTTATTTAATATCATATAGTAAGCAAAGAAACAAAATTTAGTTCTTAGGGCATTTCCCACTCCCTCTAGATAATACTGAAATGAAAAACAGTTAAGCAAAAATAAAAGAAGGAATTGTTTCTTCACCTTTTAATATTTTACAGGTATCCCCAGAACGGTGACTTAATTAGAAGTATTTTCAATTGGCAAATTCAAAGCCTGAAGGATGCAAAGTCCTTTAAAGGACCCTGTCATGGAAAGACTCAGGTATAGTAGGGATCAAGAGATCTGGATTCTAATCCTAGCCCTGTCTCATATGAGTCACGTGATTTTGGGCAATAGATTTCTCCTTTCTAAGCCTCAGTTTTTCTGTCTATAAAGTAGGTATAATATTTGCACTACTCATCTTCTAGCATCTTTGGAAATAAAGTGCTTTGTAAAGCTAAAAGTTGGCAGCCCCATGCACAGTGTATAGAGTGCCAGGTCAGGAGTCAGGAAGATTCATCCTCCTGAGTTTATCTCTCTACTCAGAGGCTAATCAGCTATGTGACCCTTGGTAAGTCACTTTACCCTGATTGCTTCAGTTTCCTCAACTGTAAAATGATCCAAAGAATGAAATGGCAAACTTCTCCAGTATCTCTGCCAAGAAAACCCCAAATAGGATCACAAAGTGTCAAACATGACTGAAAGAAGCAAAACAAAAACAAAAACTGAACAACAAACAACAATAAGAAACTGAAAATAATGTATAAATGTGAATTCTTATTGGATTTGACAAATCTTAGTAAAGAAGGATAAAACCCAGGATGTATTTCAGAAATCTGAGTTTGCCCTGAATCTAGATGGAGGAATGCTCACATTGATTTAAAAAAAAAAAGATAGATCTTTTGAGCTCTCATAGTTAATATATTCATGCCATCCACAATAATGAAAGCACAATACAGCAGTGCAGAAAAGGGAAGAAGGATATGAGATCCTTTTGTCGGGACAAAGTCACAGCCTTCATATTTCTAGTTCTATTTGGCTTTTCTTATGCTTGATATTCTCAATGGGGAAAGTGATGTTTCATAAATTAAATTTTAATGCTTGTTTTGATGGAATAAAGACTCCATTCTCACTGCAGTCAGGGATACAATGGAGGTTCCCAAACTTGGCCTATTTTTTAAAACAAGAATAAAGACAGGTTATAGGAGTCTAAGCAGTCTGGTCTTTTCTATTTCTATGAGATCTACAGAATCTACTCATTTCTGGCATTGGTCTGGGTTTAATGGTCACCATTCTTTATGTTCCCTCAAAACTTTCATCCCTCAGAAATTTCATACAGTAACAGAATTGGCAGCAACCTCGATAAGGGAAAAGAACACAGAATCAGAACATGGTTCTGGATGCCAGTCCTGCTTCTTACTACTTGTGAGATCATGAGTAAGCATGGATCTGGGCTGACTCCTTTGTAAAATAAGGAATTACACAAAACGATCTCTCTATTTAATATGAGCTCTAAGTTCCATGGCCCTGTAACCACTCAGAAGGTAGCTAATCCAAGCCATTGCACAAATTGCCTGTAAAACTCCATCAGGACTATAGTTAGGGTAGAAAGAACATTTGATCTAAAATCAGAAAACCTCAATTTTAATCTTGGCTTCCTTTCATTTTCTAAGTATTGTGGTCAAGGCTTTTCAATTCTCTAGATCCCAATTTCTAAGTGTCCCTATTGATAATAGAAACAGCTCCCAGGATAGAGCTCCCTTCTATAAAAGCAAGTCATTATCATGGTCCATCCTAAGTAATCATCTTTAGCATCTCTTTGAACACCTCCAGTGTTGAGAGCTCACTAATTGTTTAGGAGGCTATTGACATTTCACAGGAATAACGATAAGTTTTTTGCAAATATGGACTTTACATTTCAACGGAACCATACCTTTGTACAGTTTCTAATCATTGATCTTAGTTTATTTCACTAGGACTAAGCAGAATAAATCTAAATTTTATTTCTCATGACAATCCTTCAGCTATCTGAAGATACTCATCACCAACTACCTTCAATCTTTCCCCAAACTACTGACAACTCCCATTTTTTCTTTTCACAGACTAAACATCACTGATTCATTTAATTGATCCTTCCATCATCCCCTTACTATCATGGTCCTGTTCTTTTGGATAAGTTCCAATTTGTCAGAGCTGTGGAATGCACTGGAAAAACCATTTCCCTGTTCAGATTACAACACTATATAAATATCATACTCGGTATTATTGTTCCTCCTGGCGTCAGAAATCGCTCTCATGTTAAAGTTGGGTATGTCAAAGGGGATTTCACTCTTCTCATTGGCAGTGGTTTCCAAGTTTTATGTCTGGCCGTTACTTTATATTCACTGGCACCGAGACATACAGTGCATCAATTTCCCTTCATTTCTGTTTCTCAGCTACCACTGAAAAACACAACCACCATAAATATGTGACATGACTAAATGATGAAGCAGGCTCTTCCTGCTGAAAATTTTAAAGCTAGCAATGCATTGTTTCTAGGGAGGAAGCCATTTAGATCCCAGCTGCTCCCTCCCTGAAAAGATGCAGTCACCATGAGTTGAAGAAATGGGCTGGGGCTGTTTGCCTGTCCATATTGAAAATGTGTTTTTGGTTTATCTCTGAGAGGTCCAAATGGTTGCTCTGAGGGCAAGATGACAGGGAGGGGGAAGAGGAAGAAGAGGAGAAAGAGGAAAAGAAGTAGGAAGAAAAAGAAGAGAAAAGGGAGGAGGAGGCAGGAAATCTGCTTCATCTACCTCATGGATAATAACAATTCTAATGAGAGGCATTAACTCCATAATCAATAAGCTAAACTGAGCCATTCCATCAGACCTTCATTTATAAGGCCATATTTCCTGACTTCATGCTTCCCGCTCTAAATACAGGATAAATATCACATAGAAAATTGTCCTTTTTTATGTACACATACACAAATTATATTAACAATTGAAAGCGAGCTACATTCTGCCATCTGGTTCTAGCAAATTGAGGCAACCCATATCAATCTGATCACAGAATGTTAGTGTTGAAGAAAGAGATTTGAGATCATCTGGTCCAACTCCATCATTTTGCAAATCAGGAAACTGAGGACCAGGGAAAGTCAGGAATTTGTGTAAGGTTTGCACAGCCAGTGATCCAGTGATGTTTCAACCCCTCCCTCCGAATAAGGGAAGGAGATTGAGGGTTAGAACAAGGATTTGCCTTATCCGAGACCACAAGGTTAGGAAGGAGAAGAACCAGATATACCTAAAAAAATTTGACTTTTTTTGACCCATTACTTTACTAGAATGATAGGATTTCAAAACTAAAATGTACCTCAAATAACTGAGCCCTTACATTCTCATTTTACTGAGATTTTAGTATACACAGAGTGAGAGTGAAAGAGAGAGAGGTCACTCATACAATGATTCAAGGAGAGAGTGGTTTGATGCAGCCCCTCTATACCAGAATCCTTCAGTTGAAAAATGTTATTTAATCTCAAGGCAGATAGGTAGCACAGTGCAAAGAATGTTAACTCTAGAGTCAGAAAGACTCATCTTTATGAGTTCAAATCTGGTTTCAGATACTTCCTATTTATGTGACCCTGAGCAAGTCATTTGACTCTGCTTGCCTCGGTTTCCTTATCTATAAAATGAACTGGAGAAGGAAATGGCAAACTATCCTAATACCTTTGTCAAGAAAATTTGAAATGAAGTCATGAAGAGTTTGGACACAGCTGAAATGACTGAACAATAACAAATTCAATCTCAATTGGCAAAAGAAAAGACTTTAAGATAAATTCCTTTTTTTCTTTCTTGATTTTTGCTGGAATTATATAGCTATTTTGGGGATAGTATATTGGTTTACAATTTAACAAGATTCATTTGAGGCCAGCAGGATGTACTGTTTTTTAGAAGCTATAGATGTTGAAGGAAATAAGGCAGATATTAGTCAACAAACATATCAAGCACCTACTTAAGTGCCAGAAACTATGTTAAGCACCATATTAGCAGCTGGTTAATGTTGGCCTGATCCTTTGGGAAGGCTAGCCATCTTTATTGGCACTGTGTCTGGGAGACACATACACACACATCCTTCATCATCACATCTTGATAGCTGCAAGAATATCCAATGCACAAACAACCATAGAATCTCTTAAATTCATGGTATTTCAGGAAATTATTGGAAAATAATTGAAATTATGATAAAATCTTAGAGTTAAAGAAATGTTTAATAGTCCATTTTTTTTCTTTTTGAAATCATTTTTGAAAGGAAGAGTTTCCAAGGCTTATTGTAAATGGAATTATTTACAAAGGAAGAGAAGAGCTTTAATGTTTTGCTCATTCATTCAACCCATTCATTCAATGAACATTTATAAAACATTTATTTTTAGAGATGGCTTTGTGGATTCAATTCAATGAATGCAATTTGCAGACAGAAAACATGGATTTGAATCTTGGTTGCATTACTTGCTTGCTAGCTGGGTTACTTTGAGCTAGCTATTGATCTTTTCTGGATTTCAGTAGCCTGATCTGTTAAATAAGGAACTCAGAGTGGATGATATCAACTTAATTTTATACATTTTATGTTCTGGGTTTTCTTTCACCTCTACATCTATCAGTTTGGAAATTCCTCATATCCTCAGAAGACATCTTTTGGAAACTATCTTGGGCAAAATTCTCCCTTAAAACCACACACCCGCCAAGTGATTATCCAATCTTTGCTTAAAAACCTTTATTGAAGGAGAACACATTATTCCTTGAGGAAGCTCTTGCCACCTGAGAATAGCCCAGAGATGAAGTATATAGCTTCTTTTGTATATATTTGTGTACATGTTATCTCTCTCATTATACTACAAGCTCCTTTAGGGCAAGTATAGCTTTTTGCCTCTTTTTGTATTTTCTGAGCTTACCAGAGTCCCTGAACATAGTAGACTCTTAAATTGAACTTCAGCTGAAAATGAATTTGAATGAAGTTTTTTTGTTTGTTTGCTTTTTTTTCTTTCATTAAGGCTGAATCTGTTACTCTGGCACTTTTATCCACACTCTTGGTCCTACCTTCTCAGGTCAAGAAGAATAAGTCAAATATCTCCTTTCAATAACAATCCCTCAAATATTTCTAGACAATGATCTGTCTCCTCTAAGACTTTTCTTCCAGCTCTAGTGGCTGCCTCCTCTCTGAGGCTGGCTCTTTTTACTGCCTATCCCCAAGCCCTAGTTACCATTTCATGAGGGGAAACAGTCATGCTTTCTTCACCCTCAGCTCATATCACCCCAGAGACATGTTCATTTATATTCCAGGAGGTTAGAGGGAGTGATCTTTCCTTCCACCATTTGCCCTCACTCCATAAACACATATCCTGACATATAGTAAATGCTTAATAAATATGTCATGAGGATGATGGTGATAAAAAAGATAGTAATGATTTTAGCTAGGATTTATATAATACTTTAAAGTGTGCAAAGCACTTTCCATATTTTTCTCATTTAATCTTCAGAACAACTCATGAGGTAGATGCTATTATCTCCATTTTACAGATGAGGGCATAAAGACTGAGAAGTTAATTGGCTTGACTTAAAGTCACTCACTTAGTTACTGGGGCAGGCTTTCAATTTAGATTTTCTAAATATCCCTCTATGATAGTGAGGCTTTAACATTTCTAGTTACCCTTGTTAAAATAGTTTTAAACTTATCAATATCCTATTAAAAGTATGGCATCCAGAATTGAATACAATACTTCAAATATGTTCTGATCACATTATTGTACAACAAGATGATCACTTCTTATTTTTCTGGATGCTTCTTTATTCCTGGACACTATGCATCTCTTAATGCAGCCTACAATTGCATTAGCTTTTTTGGCTGGCATGTCACACTATTGACTCAAACTGAATGAGGAGATGAAAAGCATTTATTAGGCATGGGTAATATGCCAAGAACTATACTAAGCAGTTAAATTAAGCTTGCAGTACACTCAGTTTTAGCCTCTGCATGCCTCAGTTTTGCCCTCTGAAAAACTGGAGTAATAACAGCACTCATCATTTGGCATGGTACCAAGCACATAGTAGGTGCTTTTGTTGTTGACAAATTATTGCAGTCATATTCAACTTTCTCTGACCCAACTTGGGGATTTCTTAGCAATGCTTTGCAGTGGTTTGCCATTTCCTTTGCCGGCTCATTTTACAGATGAGGAAATGAGGCAGACAAGGTTAAGTGATTTGCCAGGGTCACACAGATAGTAAATGTCTAAGCTAAATTTAAACTCAGATCCTCTTGACTTCAGGATCAGAATTCTACTGTGCTACCTTGCTGGTTAGTTGGTGCTTAGTAAATATTTGTTAATCATCAATCTAACCCCCAGTGTTGTTGTGAGTCTAAAATGATTTCTAAAGTGCCTTGCAAATCTTAAAGTACCTTACAAGTTTTAATTATCATCATCATCATCATTATTATTAAACTCATTGGACATGCTGTTTGCTAGGAATGCCTTTCCCATCACCTATTATTGAAATTGATGTTTTGAAGTCTTGTAGGATTGATTCCAATTATATTTAATCTTATTAAGTGTGGGCCAATATTCTAGCTTGTTAAGACTTTTCTGAATCTTGAATCAGATAACCATCCAATGGTTGATCATCTCTTTCAGTTATGCATCATCTCCAAATTTTATTAGCATGTGATTTACATTTTAATCCAAATTATTGATGAAAATGTTAAGTAGTTCAGATCTCTACAATACTCAATTAGAATATCCTTACAAGTTGAAAATGAACCATTAATGAGCTCTCTTGTTGGTCTCTGGATATTTAATCAATAGTACTATCATCTATCCCCAAATTACAGATTCCCCATAAAAGGATGAAGCTTCAGGTTATGAAATTGGCACTCCTGCCACTATCTAAAAAAAAGGTCTTTAATTGTTACATGCTACCAGTAAAAAACTTACTAGAGATTTATAAACAAAACATCAAAAAAAAAAAAAAACAACAACTATCAGTCCCAGAGTTGCATTTAAATCTCCAAAGTTAGATAAAAACTCTAAGGATTTTAGTCTCTTCACAAGTTCAATCTTAGCTTCCATCAAAGCACTATATAAACACCAATTATTATTATAATTCTGTCATAAGACTTAAGATAATTAGTAATAGATAATAATATGTCTGTAATAATTAACAATAATTATGTATCACTATATTGCAATCATTAAATTAGGAGCTTATCGAGAGCAGGGACTCCTTTGCCTCTTGTGCTTAGACACAATATCTGTCACATAGTAGGGGCTTAATAAATGTTTATTAAATTACTTGATTGGGGCAATAAAGAATAAAATATGGTTCTTTATTTTCAAAGATGATTAAAAAATTACTATGCACAGTGTAACTATGCTGTGGTTGATCTAACCAAACCAAATCAGAAGGATCTCTACCAAGCTAGGTCCAAATAATCCATTCATTTTGAGTTGAGTTGTCTCCACATTAGTGCATCTCTTGTTTCTCTTGAGCTACTGCAATTCTGTTTGCTCATAGAGCACCTTGCTTTTTTTTTTTTTCTGATGAGGGCATACCATGCTGGGTGTTCCTGTACCAGTGTCTCCCATGCCTCACGATTGATACTAAAATTCTTCAGAAAGATCTCATAACACTTCTTTTTACTTTCCTGTGAGCACTTGCCTTGTGTGAATTCCTGTAGTCTTTTAGGCAAACATATGTTTAACTTTTGAACAACATGGCCAGATCATTTGAGTTGTGCTCTCTGTAGTGGAATTTGAATGCTTTGCTCTTTAGCTCATGAAAGAAACTCAGTGACTGGTACCTTATCTTGCCAGGTGATCTTCAGAATCTTCCTAAGACAATTCAAATGGAAGTGATTCAATTTCCTGGCATGGTGCTGATATCTGTCCAGCTTTCACAGATATCGAACAGTAAAGTCAGCATAACGGCTCTTTAGTCCTTCAGTTTGGTAGGCAGTCTTAATGCTTTTTCTCGGCCACATTTTCTTTCAGAACCTTCCCTACGCTGCATTATCTCTGGCAATGTATGTCAATCTCATCATCTATATAATCATACCTGGAAAGGATACTGCCAAGGTAAGTAAATTTATCCATAGCATTAACTATTTCTCCATTTGCTGTAACTACTGATGGTTCCTTGTTTAGATGACGTGATGCTGATTGTTGGAGAACTATTTTCTTTTTTTTATAATAATATCTTTTTTTTTTTCAAAATACACACAAAGGTAGTTTTCAACATTCACCCTTGAAAAACATTGTGTTCCGATTTTTTTTCTATTCCTTCCTCCTTTCACCCTCCCCTAAACAGCAAATAATCCAATTTAGGTGAAACATATGCAATTCTTAAAAACATATTTTCATATTTATCATGCTGCAAAAGAAAAATCAGATCACAAAAAAGAAAATGAGAAAGAAAAAAAACAAGGAAGCAAGCAACAACAAAAAAGGTAAAAATACAATATTGTGATCCACATTTAATTCCCACAGATCTCTTTTTGGATGCAGATGACTCTCTTCATCACAAATCTATTGGAATTGTCTTGAATCACCTCATTGTTGGAAAGAGCCAAGTCCATCACAGTTGATCATCACATAATCTTGTT
Organism: Sarcophilus harrisii; assembly: GCF_902635505.1. Classification (NCBI taxonomy): domain Eukaryota; kingdom Metazoa; phylum Chordata; class Mammalia; order Dasyuromorphia; family Dasyuridae; genus Sarcophilus; species Sarcophilus harrisii. The sequence continues at coordinate 60,408,916 of NC_045427.1, read as the reverse complement.
GCTGTGTACAATCTTGGTTCTACTCACTTCACTTTGCATCAGTTCACGAAAGTCTCTCCAGGCCTCTCTGAAATCATCCCTCTGATCATTTCTTATAGAAAAATAATATTCCATTATATCCATATACCATAACTTATTCAGCCATTCCTCAACTGACGGATATCCATTCAGTTTCCAAGAACTTCTGTTTTCTTGATATTATTATTAAACCAAAATTAGCACAAGCAGCAGAGAATCTCAGCTTCAGAGGCTTCACTGACTAACTGCACAATCATCTGTGAAGATAACATTGGGCACGAAATTTCCTTCCTCTTTAATCTTAGCTTGTAGCATTTTCAAGTTTGCATTCAGTGTGGTAGCTGACCTTGATATGTGTTTTTGTCCTTGTACATTGCTGAAAATATGTTAAAAAGCATGAGATGAGAAGTCCCCAATAGTAAGTGGCCATTCCTGTTCAACTCCATTCCTCTCAAGGACTCCCTATCATGTCTGAAAGTTTGTGGCTATTCTGATATTAAAGTTAATTAGAATTACAAGTCTGTCCTCTTTTGGCAAAGTGATAGGTCTTCATAATTTTTTCTTTGATCTCAGTGGGACTCTTCATGGTGGAAGCTACATATTAATGATGATAACATGGAACTTTCCTGCAAGCATCACAAACCTGTTCACTCCTTTTGTTTGTTGACCAGATTGGACTTGATTGCAAAGCCCATGGCAGCTTCCCAGTGTTCCCCATCCCATCGACCATTCCAGAGAAAAGTGTATCCAGGTCTGATTATGGTAAATAGGCCTTCATTGGCCAGCCCTGTTTATCTCAGAGATGCTATTTGGACACTATACCTGCTGAGTTCTCTCACAAGAGCTGTTCATTTTTCAGGTCTACTGGATTTCATGTTGTCCAACAGTAGGTCCACATTATGATGAGTAGAATCATCTTTGCAGAAGGTTTTTATTTGTGTGTTCCTGTGTGTGTGTGTGTGGGTGTGTGGGTGTGTGTGTGTTGATCATATGGTAGGATCCTCACCTGCTGTGGTAAGCAGACCAGGCTTAGGTTAGGTGAAGCAGACAATTTGTAAGGTACCTTTCCTAGGCCTGTATTCACACCAAGAGGTGAGCAGCTCTGATTTTTAAAAAGCCTGCTCAGACACTCAGGGGGCTACTAAATCTATCTGTTCTTTCAGTCCAGTGAGATGTCCCTATGCCCTGGGCTATCTTTGTGTAGGATTGAATCTACAGCTCCTAGGGGTATCCACTTTATCACTTGCCTGCTCCACTGGAGTATGACATAGGAATAAAATAATATAGTAAAATGCAAAATGGTACAGGTGATGACTTTTGACTTGAATATTAATTGGATTTAGGTGAAGAAGAGATCCATAAACTTGCCGGCCTCCCTCTTTCTACCAGAGTCATCAAACTCCAGTGGCAAGACAAGGCTTAGAATGCAGTAGATGATCTACAATGTCTGATCTAGCTCTAAGTGCTCCACAGACCCTGCTTTATCTGCCTTCAAGGTTGCTGGAACAAGTTGTTCTGAGTCACCTATTCTCTTGGGGGCAGGCTTTACATGGTTGGGGTAGACACCCACCAATTCACTAACAACTTTCAACCTGGTTAATCTCATCAGCTGAGACTGTTTTTCTGGGCTGTGATCATTGTGCATGCTACAGGCAAGAATTGGATGATAGATGGACACCAATGATGGATGAACATTCCTGAAAAAGGCCTTGGCAGTCCTTACCCCAGAAGTGCCACTCTTCCTGAAATACCTTAGAAGACTCGGAATAATGGATATATGATAATACTTGGACTTAGAAAGACAAGAGTTCAAATCCAACTTTTGACACTCACTGGCCATATGACCCTGACCAAGTCACTTAAGTTCTCTTGGTTATCCTGGAAACAATCTCAAAGTGTATTTTAGTAGCGGGAGTTGATGATTTCCAGTCATAGATGAAGGAAGTACTATGGTGGGAATTTATCATACAAATAAAATCACATAAAGGCCTCATTTCCAAAATATATAGAGAATTAACTCTAATTTATAAAAAATCAAGCCATTCTCCAATTGAAAAATGGTCAAAGGATATGAACAGACAATTCTCAGATGAAGAAATTGAAACTATTTCTAGTCATATGAAAAGATGCTCCAAGTCATTATTAATCAAAGAAATGCAAATTAAGACAACTCTAAGATACCACTACACACCTGTCAGATTGGCTAAGATGACAGGAAAAAATAATGATGATTGTTGGAGGGGATGTGGGAAAACTGGGACATTGATCCATTGTTGGTGGAGTTGTGAACGAATCCAACCATTTTGGAGAGTAGTTTGGAACTATGCTCAAAAAGTTATCAAAATGTGCATACCCTTTGATCCAGCAGTGTAACTACTGGGCTTATATCTCAAAGAGATTATAAAGAAGGGAAAGGGACCTGTATGTGCACGAATGTTTGTGGCAGCCCTTTTTGTAGTGGCTAGAAACTGGAAACTGAATGGATGTCCATCAGTTGGAGAATGGCTGAATAAATTGTGGTATATGAATATTATGGAATATTACTGTTCTGTAAGAAATGACCAACAGGATGATTTCAGAAAGGCCTGGAGAGACTTACACGAACTGATGCTGAGTGAAATGAGCAGGACCAGGAGATCATTATATACTTCAACAACAATACTATATGATGACCAGTTCTGATGGACCCGGCCATCCTCAGCAACGAGATCAACCAAATCATTTCTAATGGAGCAGTAATGAACTGAACTAGCTATGCCCAGAGAAAGAACTCTGGGAGATGACTACAAACCATTACATTGAATTCCCAATCCCTATATTTATGCCCACCTGCATTTTTGATTTCCTTCACAAGCTAATTGTACAATATTTCAGAGTCTGATTCTTTTTGTACAGCAAAATAACGTTTTGGTCACGTATACTTATTGTGTATCTAAGTTATATTTTAATATATTTAACATCTACTGGTCATCCTGCCATCTAGGGGAGGGGGTGGGGGGGTAAGAGGTGAAAAATTGGAACAAGAGGTTTGGCAATTGTTAATGCTGTAAAGTTACCCATGTAAAAGTTATCCTGTAAATAAAAGGCTATTAAAAAAAATAAGAATAGACAAGGATATCAATGCCAAATTATATGTTCTAGCCAATTTAACACAGAACAAAATAAAACACTGTCTTCTTGAAAAAAAAAACAAATAAAATCACAGATTCAGACCAAAAATTGTGATTGTTCTTAATAAAAAAAAGATAAGGACTTTTTTGTTTTATATTTAACATGATGTTTATATATCACTTTTTATATCTATTAGGTATATCTATCATGAGTCTATCATGATTTAACCCTTCTCTATGGGGCATTATATCACTCTAATTATTATAGAAATTTAGAGCTAAGAGTGACTTCAGAGCTTATTCAATTTAATCACTAGTTAAACAGGAATTATCAAAGCTCTATGTATAGATACCTAGGGTGACAAGGAATTCATTCCATTTTGTATAGCTCTAATTATTTGAATACAGTGGAATTGAAAACCTGTCCCAGACAATTACTGCCTATATGATTCTGAGAAAGTTACTTAATCCTGTTTGCCTCAGTTTCCTCATCTGTCAAATGGATTAGGCAAGGTAATGACAAACCTGTCTTTACCAAGAAAACCCCAAATGGGGTAATGGAGTCATAGAAAATTAAACATGACTGAAAATTACTGAAATTACTATAATATTCTTTTTTAAAGCCAAAATATTTTTTTAATAATACTTCCATTCATTCTTCATTGTTCACTTCTTGGAACCAAACAAAAAAAATTTGCCTTTTTTTTCTCATGATAGCCTTTTAGTTTCTTAAATCCCTTCAATATCTTCTTCCCTTCTCCCTTCAAAATTTTTTTTCACTTGTTTGTTTTTCCCCAGATTCGACTATTTGTTGTATAACATTGTTTTCAGTGGTCTAACCATTGGGTAAGAACCAATAGATATGTCACAACTTTTCTATTTCCCTAAAATGTAATCTAGAGAATTGAATTTGATACTCCAGACACCACTTGACAACGTAGATTGCAATAGGAACATCAATTCTTGATTTCTGAACTTTATGATTTTTTAAAGGTTATTTACTAGAAAGCTTTTCTCCTGATATGAAATTCTTTGGGTATTGCTGTTGCTGTTGTCCTGTCCTTTCAGCCATCAATAACACTTCATGACCATATTTGGATTTTTTGTTTGTTTGTTTGTTTTGGGTCTTTTTGTTTATTTGGGTTTTTTTGGCAAAGATACTCAAGTGGTTTTTCATTTCCTTCTCCAGTTCATTTTACAGAAGAGAAAACTGAAACAAACAAGGGTAAGTGATTTGCCTAGGGTCACACCGTTTGGAAAGTGTCTGAAGCCAGATCTGAAATCACAAAAATGAGTCATCCTGAGTTCAGTTCCTGCACTCTATTCACTGTACCAACCATCTAGCAACCTCTTTGGATATAGCAATTTGTGAAGACTGTTTAAGAAGTTAGTTTTTGGTTTTTTTTTTGTTTTTTTGTATACTATAACTTACTTTGAAAATGATTGACACTAATAATGTTAAAGACAATGTACATTCCATTAGTTTTTTGTGCTGCCATACTGTTTTGATCACTCATAGTGGTCTTGGTACCCATTAATATCCTTCAACTTTGTTCACACAAACCATTATGTAACTATATCTTCCCCATCCTATACATGTACAGTTGATTTTTTTGAATCTCTGTCAAGGATTGGATATTTATCTTTATTAAACTTCTTATAAATAAACATGCTACATGCAAAAATCTTCAGACAGACTTGGGAGGAAAAAAAACAGAAAACCTTTTTGTGCTTTTGGATGTTTAAATCATCTGGTTTTGTATTGTTAAATGCTAAGAATATAAGTGATATTTTATTCTTTATTTTGCACGTTGAGTATCTGTTTATGTGGACTGTTATCAAACTATTACTATTAATATTAATGATATTTTTTGTTAGATTTGGTCCATGATTCTACCTTGTCAAGGTCTTTTTTATTACTATTTCTATCATCCAAAGTGATACCTAGAGCTCCCAGGCTTGTGTCATCTGCAAATTTGATAAGGCATTTTTTAAAAAACATCAGCAATCAGTTCAAAAATATGTAATTAAGAAAATGTTGCATTAAAGGTTGTGTCCTCAAATTGCTTCATAGTCTCATTTTCTTGTAGCATATTAGGAAAGTAATCAAGATCAGCACTCAGGCTAAGTAAAGAGCACAGTCATTTTCCCTTTAATGACTGAAGAAAAATGTATCCACAGGGACTATTTGAGGCTCATTCTGCTGCTGCCATATCTTAATTTTTAATATCTTGTTGGATTGTGCTCTTTGTCAGGTTTCTATACATGTAACTTAACAGTGGACCTTAGCATTCCAAAGGAGATCAAAGAAGGCAGTACTGACCTAGTCCCAGACCACTGTGGACTTTGCACTGGTCCTCCAACCTTTTGGGGATTAATAATTCCTGTCAGAGTTCATGATCCATTAACACAATCTTCAAGAATCCAAACTCATCTGCACATGTCAATGATGTCCCCCGGGGGCACTTCAGCCACAACAATATAGAAGATTCTGAGTAAAATCCACAAGAGAACTAAACAATTCTGAGACAGCATCAACAGAAAGATTTGACCTATAACTAGATTGATTATAGGCCATTTTCCCCAGCCTTATGCTTCTTCCCCTTCCCTTCCACACACATATAGATAAATATAAAAGAGGTAAAATCTGCTTTATAAAATGTCTACAATAGATTATTCTTTATCAAAAATCAATCAACCAATAGCCATTTCTTATATGCCTATTTTGTATCAGGTCTTGTTCTAGCTTTTGGAAATACAAAGGCAAAGTATGGGGGGGGGGATTTTTCTTCTAAAAAGTTTATCTTCTAATATCATCTATTCATTTTATTTAAGTCCAAACCTCTCTAAAAATACTTCCTCTTCAGCTGAGTAGTGCAGTGGACTTGAGTCAGGAAGACTTAAGTTGAATTTTTTTCTCAGATATTTAGTAGCTGTGTGATACTGGAAAAGCTTAGGGATTTTAAATTTTCTTATCTGTAAAATGAGGCTATTGTACTTGACCTCTAAGGCCCCTCCCAAGTTCTGAATCTATGATCCTATCTATGCTTTCTGCATCTTAGAATTTTCTTCATATTTCAATCAATTTCATGGACTTTCTTATAGACACTCCTTTTTCTTCCCCAAATAATTCCACTTATTTGTGTTATTTCCCTCTTCAATGTTCCTTTTGTTATATTTATTTGAATAGATTTTGCTTCCTTTCAATAGGGAATAATTCTCTTTCAGGTCAAGGAATTATTGTGTTTCTGTCCTATTAGCTCCTATGCTTAATGAGTTTTAGATGCTTAAATGTTTGTAGGGGCAGTTAGTTGGCTTAGTGAATAGAGCACCAGCCCTGGAATTCCAATCTGGCCTTACACACTTACTAGTTATGTGACTCCTATTGCTTTTCCCCTCAATTTTTTTCTTAAGTTTTTATTGTGCTAAAAGAGAAACTTCCATTAAATCAGGGGAGATAATCTTGAACACCTCCTACTGAGCTAACTTTTGTGGGATTGAAGGTGAGAAGTCAGTGTGATATAGCTGGGAAAATGTTCAGTCTAGGAATGAGATCTAGGTTTGAGTCACTTCACATTCTCTTTGCCACAAGGATTTAACATAATTTTTGGCACATAGTAGATGCTTAATAAAAAGGCATTGACTGAATTACTCATATTGATGTGCTATCTGAAAAGTTAGGACATTTTCCTTACAACAGGAAGTTTTTCTTTATAACAAATCTGTTAGGTAAGCTTATGAAGTATTATTTGTCTAATGGGGATTGAACAAAATATAAACTGTACTTCACAGAGGTTAAGTGAAACTCCTTGATCATGTATCTACTGAATTTCAAAACCTGAACGCAAGCCTCATTCTCTTAGAGGCAACTCTTAGCACAATGGATAGAGCACTGAGCTGGAGAAGATTTAAGTTTAAATTCTACCTTAACAACTAGGACCACTCACTACTTAACCACTTGTGGACCTCAGTTTCCTCATTTGTAAAATTAATGGGTTAGACTTGATGATCAGCTCTAAAGCTATGATAATATGAACAAATTACTAGAGATCTTCAGGGTTTATAAGAACCATATGAGATATACAAGTATTATAATATTCGTTTCTGCAGAGGAGGAAACTGAGACCTGGAAAAAAGTGACTTTTTAAGTCATTCATGTATTAACTAATAGAAATGGAATTTCAAAGTATATATGTTGATTCCAAGTCCCATAGTCTTTCTAACTCAGGAAAAGTATCACCAATTGCAGCATAATTAATGCATGTGATTTATAGTTAGGGGACCTAAGTTTGGCCCACTCCCCTTCACTATGAGCATGTTTCCACATCTGTAAAATGAGGAAGGACTAGATGATTTTTAAGATTCCTTCCTGTTCTAATTCTTTGATCAGGAAAATTCTTTTTGGACAAATTAAGCTTTGGCAAGACCAGAATCTATACAATTTCATTGCTATTTCAGACACCTACATAAAAGCCTGCCTATTTATCTTTGTGTGACTTTCCCTTCCTGTTCTGTCTACCTGTTTACCATCACCACATTATAGAAAAACAGCTGGGGACCATATGTCCTTCCGGGTGGCCTTTTGTACTTCAACCTCTACATGAGATCCTTTGAAGATATTGTGAGTGATACAATGTTTTTGCCAGAGGAAATCCAGCCACAACAAAACAGAATTTCAAAGGCAAGAAAGGACTTTCAATTCCTAATTAAAACACAGGATGCAAAATATATTAAGCTGAAGAAAGTGCTTGGATTTCTTTTAAATGTTTTGCAATTAGGTTAATTTTGAAAGTTAATGTGTGATTTGGTGGAAAGACCCTTGGATTTCCCAGTTAGGAGGTTTGAGTCTGAGCATCAGTTCTGATGCTAACATTAGACAAGTCATTTACATCCATGAGCCTATTTCCTCTTCAATGAAATGAGCCCAATAATACTTGCACTAGTCTGTCTTCAAACATTTATGTGTGCTAAACATTATACTAAATACTAGGGAGATAAAGGCAAAAACACTTCAATCAAAGAATCATTCATTCCAATAGGAAAGACAATGTAAAAGAAAAATAATTGTATGTATAGATAGAGATGATAGATGGATAAATAGATGGATGGATGGATAGAAATATATACATCTGTATATCTATAAACATACAATTATCTTTATATATATGTGTATGTGTTATATGCATATGTATATACCCATTATTCATACATGCATATACATATATATCAAAAGAGATAGAAACACAGAAAAAAATGGATGTTGATATGAAAGAGGAAGACAGCAGCTAGGGGGATTAGAAAAGGTCTCTTGTGGAAGGAGGAATTTACTAAAAGGTAAAGGTTAATGGACAGTGCTTTAGGTCTAGGAAACTGTTAATGTAACAGCACATTGATCGGATATGGAGTGCTCAAGGAACAGTCAGGAACTCAATGCTACTGAATCACAGGTTACCTGCAGAGGAGTAAGGTATATGATTAGAAAGGGAAGAAAGGGCCTAATTTATGAAGAGCTATAAATGAGGACCAATAGAAAAATTCACATCCTCCTGGAGCTAATAGGGAGCCACTGGAATTCTTTGAATGGGAGAAGGGTAACATAGTCAGACCTAAACCTCAGAAAAATTAACTTGGAATTTTGAGTAGTGGTTGAAGTTTATAGCTCTAGTTAGCTAGCAGGATTTTTGTAAAAACTTAGATGTAATAATTTATAAGTATGTTTATGAATTAGTTATTTCCCTCTTTCAATCATAGAATCATGTTACAGAGCTGGGAGGAGTCTCAATGAACATCTACATCTAGTCCAACCCTCTCATTTCACAGATGGGGAAAGTGAGGACTAATGAGTTATCTTACAGAAGTAAAAGAGCTGTGATTTAAACCCATTTCATTACCTACCTGGCTCACTCATTTCATCATGCTATGATTCCTAAAATGAGATTTTTTCTTCTACAAAAGTATCAATTTCTTCATCAGTAAAATTGGGATGATAAAGTTATTTACCCTTTCACAAGCTTACTGTGAGGAAAATGCCTTGCAACTGCAAATGTGCTATAGAAATTAGTTATCAGTGTTATATTAATTTGGAAATTATATTTATTAATTATCCATTTAGATATTTGGTGATCAACATCTACTTAAATTTTCAGAATCAGAGGTTGGAGAAGGCTGGGAACTATTTTTATTGTTTCTCGGTTCAATGCAGAAATGTAATGTAGATTTAATAAAATAAAAACAAAACTAATTTGAGCTAATTTAATATCAATTGATCGTTAAGAGAAAGCATTTTGTGGTTTGTCAAGTATATAAGAATAGTCCATAATTAACTGTAAACTGCCTCAACAATACCATAATTAAATTCTTGGTAACTTTTAACTTTCAGCACTGTTTAACAAGTTAATTAACATTTTAGAAGATGATTTATAATATGATTTATTAAACACCTATTATGCTGAGTGTTAGAAATACTAATCAATATTTGGTAACTGAATATCCAATTTGTGAACTGTATCTTCTTACAAGCTAAGTAAATATCATGTTACAAGCTAAATAAAAAAATCTAAATACCCACTGAGTATAAATTAATGATCAATTATATACCAAAGTGATTGTGTTTCATTAATTCCAGTCATATGTTTTTTTGTGTGTGTGTTTATATATGTGTGTCTATAGAAAGATAAATAAATATAGATACACACACACATGTGCTATTAGATGTATGACTCCATGAAGGTAGAGATTTTTTCATTTAAATTTTGTGTACAGTATCTGTCAATTATTGTAGTTTAAGAATAATGATTCAGTGAATGAATGAATGAATGAATGAATGAAGGCTCCTGCTTTCAGGAATTAGGTATGAGTAATTCCCTTTTTCAAAATGTAAAGATTTTCCTTTCATCAACAACAATAATGAAAAGGATAGGATTGGCAGTCTGCAGAATATCATGAAGAGAGTCACCATGAGATCAAAAGAACTTGAATAATGTCTCCATAATGAGACATTCTCCGTCAGCAGCTCTGCTTAATCTTGACTATAGGAAACAACATGCTCTCCCACCCAAAAAGATCTCCTGAAATCTCATCATAGAGAATGACTCAGCTTTAGATACTTTTCATTACTCAACTCACCCTCAGATAGCTCTCCTTTCTGACTAAAAGGCTGCAGATCAGAATGCTAAACTCCTCCCAAGGTCTTTCTTTTCTATTAACTCTAATATCTATCAGCATCTTGGCTTTGACTCCATTACAATGTGGGCAGCCCAAGTGGTTGTTCACCTCCAATTTTCAGTTTCTTTTCATCTGTTGTCTTCTCCATTAGATTTTTAAGCTATTTGAGGTCAGGGATTATCTTTCTCCCCCTTGTTGGTATCTCCAGCACTAAGCACAGTGTCAAGCATACAGTAGGCACTTAATACTTAATACATATTTATTATATTGAACAAAATTAATTTAAATCATAAGAATTAGGAATTGGATTAAAACTTGGTTTAGACCAGAGAAGAATGAGATATTTTTATGTAATGCAGCAAAAAGAACAAAAAGAACTAGATTTAGAACAGAAGAACTAGGCTTAAATTCAGATAAACTCTGATTCCAGTTTCATTGTCTATAAAATGATGGGGTTTTTACAAGATAACTTCTAAGGGATCTTGAGACTTTAAAATCTTATGCTCCTAAGGCTTAGCAGGAACATGATCATGGTCTTCAATTATTTAGAGGGCTATCAAGGTGAACAAGTGTTTGACTTGATTTGCTTGTCCCTGGAGGCCAGAATTAAGAGTAGTTGTTAGAAAGTTTCAGGAATCAGATCCTAATTCATAATGTAATACTCCTTTCAGTAAGTGCTCCCACAAAATGAATGAATGGAAGAAGCTGGGGAAGTCTATTATGTATTCAGCACTTATTTTGTGCCAGGTTTTGTGCTTAATGCTAGGCAAAGAAATTCAGAAATAAAGATAGCTTTTGCCCTCAGTGAACTTAACATTAAAAAAAATGCAATAAATAGAAGCGAGTGAGTGGTAGACGAAAAAAAAAAGTTGTCTACACTAGGAAATCACAGGAATGGTGGACAGAACTATAGAGACACTAATTGATATAACCTTTTGAGGAATGGTAGGGGTGATTAAAATCCAGAAAGCTGCTCTTGCTCTTATTGCATTCTAACCAGAAAAAATGGTGTGTATATGGAAATAATGGCCATTATGGATGTGTTCTTTACTAGGAAGTCCCAGAGATTGTGAGTGGAATACAGAGAAAAGATCTGTGCAGAAAAGGTAATGCCAATTGGATTCCCTTCCCCAAAACTAGAGGTGGAAAGTGATTGAAAGACAGGGTGAATACCAATTCAAAAAAAAAAAAAAAAAGAGAGAGAGAGATTATAAAAGTAGAAGTATGGCATGAAAATGAAAGGATATCAGTAATAGTGGGTCTATATAAACTAAGGAAAATTCTCACCATTTAGAACATGGGTCCCAAAATAGGAACAGGAAAACCATGTCAAAATAGGAAGGACAGCCTGAAGATGGCCATTAAGCAACATGGTCTGCTGTCACAGGAGAATCTTTCTAGTTTTTGTCAATTACTGATATTTCCTTGGGATTGCAAATCACATCTCTAGCTAGAATATGCATAATTTAACTGACATATCACTTTAGCTCAGGTGATTAACTGGTTAGTGAGAAAAGAATTTCTGGTTCAGATTCATTGCCTCTAAGATGAGTATTTCAAGTAACTAGGTACAGCTCTGCTTTTAATAGTCTTTAAACCCCAATTTCATCCCCAAATTTTACTGACCAGATTATAATTTTATCTAGTGCATATCAACTGTGTTCTTGGACATATAAATCTTTACATTCCTTTTCTTCTTTTTGTAAGATTCCCTTTGTCCCTTCTTCTATATAATCAAAATCTATATAAGTTTATAAAAGACTGTTCAGGTGGCTGGTTTTTGTATTCCATATAGACCTTTGCTGAGTATATAAAAACTGGTTATTAAAATGTTTCTGCATTTGTTAAAGTATGATTGACAGTGGGACATATCAATGAATCTTTGGACAATTATTGTAATTTCAAATATTGTTATTATATATTTCCTCACATTATCAACTGCCTCCAAATATGTGGATATCTGTTACAAATGCACTCTCAGTTCTCTTTTTCTTCCATTCTTCCTTTTTCTACTTGTCTTTGTAGTGAAACAGAGGATCAAATATTGTAGTTCTTTGTTTCTGTTTCTGCCTCATTGTTTCTCTCTGCATCTCTATTTATCTCTGGTATCTCTTTGTCTCTGTCTCTGTCTCTCTTTCCCACTATCTGGTTCTATCTCTCTCCTTATTCCTCTTTGACCCCCTCCCCCCGACTTTCAGTCCCCACTAGGCTTAAAATTAGGATCCTTGCCAATATGCTTTCAATTCCAACCAGAAAAAAAAAAAAAAAACTTTTTTGAGTTATTGTTAAAAATAATATTTTCCCTATAAAGGAGCTATTTTTGACAGATGTACATGTTTATTACTTTCTTAATAGTTCCCTAACTACAACTATATGTTTCTATTGAGCAAAAAAGTTTCCCCTAATAGTCCAGGTGTGGATATTTTCCAATAAGCTTTTTGTGAAGTGCCATTTTTAATTTTTTTATGGGATTCAGCATTCCAGGTGCAGATCCTATATCTCTGTAGAGTTTGTCCCCAAAAGATCGGTGAGGTAAGTTGGCTAGATTAAAGGAATAAAGACATTGAGGAGTGTCTACCTTCAAATTCCGCTTTGTAATGACTTTGATTTTTCTTGCCTTCTCAATGAGTAGGTAGAGGGAATAGAGGCTGGGAAAGGGAAAGAATATATCCTATATTAGATGTCTGGAGATTTCAGTTCTCCTCTGAGCTCTGACAGGATCATATTTGGCCATGTTGGGCGAGTGACTTCCCCCTTCTTTGGCTCTCAGTTTTTATATCTATAAAATAACCAGGTGGGATGAGATAATCTCTAAGATTCCCTCTGGTTTTAACAATCTAGGAAAAGTCCCTTCCATATTTAATATTCAAGAGATTTGACTAAGATTACAATTTGGCATGATGGGAGAGAAAGGCATACACTTCACAGTTGGGAGCTAGATGTCACAGGAAACTGGAGTTTTAGTCGAAAAGACCTGATTTCAAATCTTGAATTAAATATGTCATACCTGTGTGACCCTGAGTGGGTCACTCACCCTCTCATAGAATGAGTTTCCTTATCTGTAACATAGGAATAGCACTTAACTCATACAGTTCTTGTTATGATCAAATGGAATAATATATCACAAGCCTTAAAGCATTGTATAAATTGAGACTTTTCTGATTGTTACAAATGAAATTAGAAATCCTTTTTATCTAAAAGAAGTAAACATCTTTAAGGGGGGAGTTATGCATCTCTTTGAAAGTTTTCTCTTTGAAATTTTTCAGAAAGAAGTCATAATAATTTAAATATTTAAATAACTCTGACCAGCTGCCTATGGGGAAACATAAAAAACTGAGAATTTTAGAAAGAAAATTTTAGGAATCCATAAATCAAAAGATACAGTAGGAAATCCAGATCTTCTCGAATATACAATTTAGGAAATGAAAGAAAGCAAAGCACTCTCTTATTATAATACATAAACCAATGTGGAATTAGAGAAGAATACCTACTTATAGCAGTAGCTAGGTTACAGAGTGTATAGAAGAACATCAGGCCTGGAGTTGGAAAGATTTATCTTTCTAATTTCAAAACTAGCTGCATACACTTTCTAGGTATGTGATCTTGAGCAAATCTCTTAACTTTATTTGCCTCAGTTTCTTTTATATGTAAAATGAATTGGAGGAAAAAACGTCAAAGTACTCCAGTTTCTTTACCAAGAAAGTCCAAATAAGGTCACAAAGAGTCATTTATGAATGAACAACAACAAACCTACTTGTATATTCTTTTAAAAGGAAATTTCTTTAGTCCCTCTAAGAAAATTAATGTGTGAGAATTAAGGCTAGGTGTGTAGATTCAACACATGATAGAAAACTTCTAAAAACTCAGGTATTTTTGCCTGGTGACACAGATGAGTTTCAAACAACATTAGGGGCCCCAAAATATGGAAATATTCTCCCTATATGAGCTGTTTTACATCTTTAGTTAAAGGTGAATGAATAACACCTTAGAGATTAAATAGAATTGCACAGTGACATGACCAAAACTTTTAATGAATGCCCACTGTTTTCTGGGAGCTGAGACTTCCAATTTTGCCACTCCTGTGGCCTTCTAGAGATTTCAAACTGGATGTCCAGTAGATATTTTAAATTCAACAAGTTCAAAACAAAACTAATTATCCCCTCCCCCTATCCCTTAATGGCTCTCATATACTTTTCTCATTATTATAGAGGGTAACACTATTCTTGTACTGTCTCAGGGGTCATTCTGGACTCCATACTCTCTCTCAGCTCCTATATCCAATCTCTAATCAAAGGCTGTGCAAAATCTCTTGAATTTGTCCCCTTTTCTCCTCTAATAGTGTTTCCATCCTGATGCCAGTCCTCATCATTTCATTCTTGAACAGAGAGACAGAGACAAATATAAGACAGAAAACAATAGCAACACAAATAACAATTAAATAACAGAGAGTGATAGAAAAGTTAATAGTTGATACATGAATGGGGGGGAGGGGATAAGCAGTAAGAACCTATTGACACAAAAATGTTAGTAATCTCTTGCTTATGGAGACAGGCCTATTTCCCAGAGAAAGCTGATTCTCTCTGGTGTGTTAATTACGAAATAATCCCCCTCCCCACTTCCATGAGATAAGAAATAGGGTATGTCCCAAATTTCTCTGTCCCTTCAAATCAATTTTTTATTTTAGTTTAATTTTAATAGAGCTATAAAGCATCTTACAATGAAGTGTTTATGCTAGATAAAACTTTTGAGACACTTTAGACTTTTTAATCTTGGATCCATGAACTTTTTCTTTTAATATTTACCAATATTTTTACAATAGTATCTCAATGAAATTGCTTTTCTTTGTAGTTCTCTGAATTTAGTTTTATGCATTTAAAACATCTGAAAAATAATACACAAATTTCACTAACTTGACAAAGGGTCCATCACACACACACACACTTTTGATCTAGTCCAATCCCTTCAATTTAATAGATAAGGAAGCCAAGTCTCTGAGAGAGGTGATTTCCTTAATGAAATTAAGGTGATTTCATGGCAGAGCTGAGCCTAATGGTCTTATTTTGCTGATGGTTTTTCCCATGACACTATGATCTCCTTTTTTACTTTTCACAATCTGTTAAAGTAAAATGTTGCTATGGTTTTAAAAAAAAATCTTTAAAACTCTTTTCTCACTATGATTCTGTACTCAAATTTATTCCAGCTGACCTTAAGCAATGCTAATTATTGCTTGTGGTCTCAGGTTATTCTTGTTACAACCACGGTCATAGTACAGCCTTGATTTGAATGAGTATTATTTTCCCCAAAATTATTTCAGTACACCTGTACTCCAGTATTTAGTCCCAAAACCTTATTATGTGTATATAAAAGTATCTAACACAGATAGCGTTGAAAGGGATTTTATCATAAAGAAAGTTAAAACAAAAAAGAGAGAGAAGGGCTAAAAATCAGGACTGGAAATTAAATTAAATTAAAAATAAAACATTTTACTGACTTCAGATCACTTCACTCTGTATCAGTTTATACAAATTTCCCAGTACTTTTCTGAATGTTTCACATTTGTTTCTTCCCACACAGTGATATATCATTATACTCATACACCACAATTTGCTTACCCATTCCACAATCAATAGGCATTGACTTTATTTCCATTTATTTCTACCACAAAAAGGACTGCTATGAATATTTTCCTTCATGATACAATTGTTTCTGATTTCAACCTTTTTGGTGAATATATCTAGCAATGGGATCTTTGGTTTAGAAAGTGAGAATATTTTAATCACTTTTTAAGCACAATTCTCAGTTGCTTTCCAGAAAAGGTAAAACAATTTTAGCATGATGAAAAATGTGTTAGTGTGTCTCTCTTTCTGTGGCCCTTCCTACATTAACTGTTTCTATCTTCAGCCATCCCTTTCGGTTTGTGAAATATGACATGAAACCTCAGATTTATTTTGATTTTTAGTGATTTGAGGCAATTTTCAATTGGTCATCAATAATAAACATTTCCCAAAAACCGTTTATAGATTGGATAATATTAGAAAACCTCTTTTACCTGTAGACAAGGTCCATTAATGTATTCATGTTGTTACCTAGCAAAGAAATTAAATTAGATTATTAGATTATAAGAGTTCGACGATGCAATATCTTTCACCTTTTTTGTTTGTTATCTCCAGTGCTTAGCATACAGTGCCTGGCACATAGTAGGCACAGTTTATGTTTATTAATTGATTGGCAGGGTCCTCATTTGAACTGAAGGGGTCTCATTCCAAGTTTAGGGTTTTTTTCCTATACTTTTGCTGAGTAAGTCCCTCTCACTTCAACCATCTTTTTCTGTTCTGAGCCCAGTTCAGCTTAACAAGATCCTCCTGTCTCTCCCTGAGGCTTGTTCCAGGAAGGTGAGCTATATTAAACTCACTGTCATAATGTTTGGTCTTATTGATTTCTTTCTTTTCTTCTTCTTCTTTCTGTTTTTTATAGTGCAAAACATCCAAAGGGCAGTTTAAAAACAAAGCAAAAGAGAGAGAGAGAAAGATAAAGACAAAGAGAGAGAGAGAGAGAGAGAGAGAGAGAGAGAGAGAGAGAGATAAAAAGAGGAAAAAAAACATTGTGAACCCCACTATAATATTTCCCACCATCCTCAATCATCTTAGCACTTTCACTCTCCACTATGTCAGGGCTGAGGCTCTTTCCCTGACAGAGTCCTTTTCTTCTTTCTTTCAGGGTGTATGATGGCTTTTACTGTAAGCAACACTGTAGGACAGGGGCCTGATTTCACATTTCATACTTGTCAGCTGCAGACAGAATGGTTCATCTTTGACAGACCACTTCTTCCACAATGACTCTTTCTGGGAGTGAAAATATGTCTGCATAGTCAGTTAGAGAGGTAGTAGGGTATAGCATTGAGTCTGGAATCAAGAGAGATCTGTTTATGTTGGAAGACACTTTAGAACAGGGAATGATAAATCTTGTTGGAACCTTTGATCTCCTTTATATTGAGGAAACTATTAAGGATATTGTACAGATGACAAAGCAGAGGAAAGGAAGAAAAAAGAAAGAAAGAAAAAAGAAAGAAAGAAAGAAAGAAAGAAAGAAAGAAAGAAAGAAAGAAAGAAAGAAAGAAAGAAAGAAAGAAAGAAAGAAAGAAAGAAAGAAAGAAAGAAAGAAAGAAAAAGGAAGGAAGGAAGGAAGGAAGGAAGGAAGGAAGGAAGATATATACATAGAAAGATAGATGAGACAAAGACAATTATTGAACAAGATCATATAGGTGGAAATGTCAAAACCAGAGGTATATTATAGAATGGTAGATAGAACACAGATAAGGCCTAGAAGCAAGAAGACCTAAGTTCAAATTTAGTCTCAGACAGTTAACTCTTCTGTATGGCTCTGGGCAAATCAATGAAGCTCTGTTTCCTAAACTGTAAATTGAGATGGTAACAGCACCTTAGTTTCCAAGGTTGTTTTGAAGATCAAATGAAACTATATTTGTTTTAAAAAATTCTTAGTACAGTTCTTGGTACATAGTAGGTGCTATATAAATGTTTATTCCCTTCTTTTCCCTCTTCTCTTGTGACTATTTTTTTTATTTAATAGCCTTTTATTTACAGGATATATGCATGGGTAACTTTACAGCATTAACAATTGCCAAATCTCTTGTTCCAATTTTTCACCTCTTACCCCCCCCCCCTCCCCTAGATGGCAGGATGACCAGTAGATGTTAAATACATTAAAATATAAATTAGATACACAATAAGTATACATGACCAAAACGTTATTTTGCTGTACAAAAGAATCAGACTCTGAAATATTGTACAATTAGCTTGTGAAGGAAATAAAAAATGCAGGTGAGGCATAAATATAGGGATTAGAATTCAATGTAATGGTTTTAGTCATCTCCCAGAGTTCTTTCTCTGGGCATAGCTGGTTCAGTTCATTACTGCTCCATGAGAAATGATTTGGTTGATCTCGTTGCTGAGGATGGCCAGGTCCATCAGAACTGGTCATCATATAGTATTGTTGTTGAAGTATATAATGATCTCCTGGTCCTGCTCATTTCACTCAACATCAATTCGTGTAAGTCTCTCCAGGCCTTTCTGAAATCATCCTGTTGGTCATTTCTTACAGAACAGTAATATTCCATAATATTCATATACCACAATTTATTCAGTCATTCTCCAACTGATGGACATCCATTCAGTTTCCAGTTTCTAGCCACTACAAAAAGGGCTGCCACAAACAGTGTTACAGTAACACTGCTGGATCAAAAATCAAAGGGTATGCACAGTTTGATAACTTTTTGAGCATAGTTCCAAACTACTCTCTAAAATGGTTGGATTCGTTCACAACTCCACCAACAATGCATCAATTTCCCAGTTTTCCGGCATCCCCTCCAACAATCATCATTATTTTTTCCTGTCATCTTAGCCAATCTGACAGGTGTGTAGTGGTATCTTAGAGTTGTCTTAATTTGCATTTCTCTGATTAATAATGACTTGGAGCATCTTTTCATATGATTAGAAATAGTTTCAATTTCTTCATCTGAGAATTGTCTGTTCATATCCTTTGACCATTTTTCAATTGGAGAATGGCTTGATTTTTTATAAATTAGAGTTAATTCTCTATATATTTTGGAAATGAGGCCTTTATCAGAACCTTTGACTGTAAAAATATTTTCCCAGTTTATTGCTTCCCTTCTAATCTTGTCTGCATTCTCTTGTGACTTTAAGCCACTGTTCTTTCTATACCAGCACATAATTTATTCAAGAACAAAACACAGGTCATAATCAGCCAGGTGGGTATTCTTAGCTTAGACAGATTGTGTTTTAGAGAAAAACTTTATTCAAATATGACTCTGAAATAATTTCTCATGCTTTCTTATCATTCCAAACAGGATAATGAAAAAGTTAGTTCAGGCTATACAGCTTTCACAATAAATCTGTTGTTTGTTCAGGTTCTGCCTGAACATGAAACATGTAGAGATGAAACAAAGTTCTAGAACATGACTCTTGCTAGGTATGCCTCATTCAAAATAATCAAGATGGATAAGAAGGAGTAGGGTTGGTCTGAGGCATATTTAAGTGGCAAACTTGTTTGAAAAAAAAATTAAAGCTAAGAATGGAAACGGCAGGACAGAACCAAGGAATAAATAAGGAGCTCAGGAAATATTAGCCTAGAACAAAGGAATGTTGTAATTATGGGAAACACCTTCTAAAGTATATTTATTCTCTCTCTCTCTCTCTTCCTCTCCCTCTCTGTCTCTCTCTTGCTCTCGCTCTCACTCTCGCTCTCATTCTCACTCTTGCTCTCTCCCCTCTCTTCCTTACCTCCTTACCTTTGCCTTTCCGTCTCTATCTCTCTCTGTTTCTCTCTGTCTCTCTCTGTCACTCTCTTTCTATCCTCTCTCTGTCTCTCCATCTCTCTCTTTGTCTCTCTGTCTCTGTTTCTGTCTTTCTATGTTTCTCTCTACATATATATATATATATGTGTGTGTGTGTGTGTGTGTGTGTGTGTGTGTATGTGAGTGTGTGTGTGTATACATATGTATATATAGAAATATGTGTATAACATATTTTGGCAGATCCTTCAAGACATAAATGTAGAGGTTAGCATCAATCTGGGCTAAAATTTAAACCTCTGTACTTTTAATCCCTGCACCAATTCTATTCCTATGAAACTGACAGTTCCTATAATAACATTTTATCTACTATTTATTCTTATATAATCAGTTTATGGCTTTAGAAGGGTCAGGTCTATATCATTTCTTCAAAACTGCTTTTCTACCTGAATTTGTACTGTTTATAAAATGTTTCCGATAATATTATTAATCCCCATTTCTATAACACTATAAGCATTTCCAGATTCTTTCTTTACAAAAACATCAAGAACAAGAGTTAGTAAAAATATCACTATCCCTATTTTACAGAGGAGAAAACTGAGATCTGGGGAAGTTACAAGATCACACAGTTCTTAAAGTTACAAGTTGTAAACTGAGCCAAGTTCTTCAAATTCTAAATGCTACATTCTTTCCTATAAAACATGTTGCTGGTAAAATTACGCAACTTCAACAAATATTAAAAACTCACCAATTCTAGAGAATTACAATAAGTAATGGGAGAAAGATACAGCAACGAAAGAAAACACAGTCCCTGACCTCATTGTGGTTTACAAACCAGAAACAGGCTATGTCCAAAGCTATAACTAGGGCAGGGTGATCTGGGCTCTGCTCCAGGACACCAAAATTATAAAGAGTAAAATCCCTCACCCACACACCAATTAACAGCATAGAAATGTCAGATTGGCAAGACTTTTAATTCATATTTTAAAATGAGGAAAGCCAGAATGTGATTTGTTCAAGGTTATATAAATGGCTAATGAGTAAAAAGGCTGGGATTCAAATACATTTCTCTTGACATTTGCACACATATATGTTATATATATATATATATATATATATATATATATATATATATATTACAGATATATACATATACACACATGATGTGTAATATTCATATGTGTATATTTCCTTGAATATATCTACATTTATGCAGACATATATCCATAGCTACATCTCTCTTTTCTCTCTCTCTCTCTCTCTCTCTCTCTCTCTCTCTCTCTCTCTCTCTCTTATATATATATATATATATATATATATATATACACATACATACACACATTTAGTATGTGTGGATAAATCTATGTCAATTTATTGATAAATTAATATATCTATATAAATCTATGTCTATTTGTCCAATCCATTTATATCTATATCTATCTATGCCTCTATATAGCTATATCCCTATGTAAATGCATCTATCAAACTCTCTATCCTTTCTCACATGACACTGATAAATATCAGACTATTGGAGAAGGGAGTTCAGAATTCTAGTTTCTCGCTGTGTTTTTTTACAAATGAGCAAACCAAAGACCAGGGAAAGTATAAAATACACCCAAATGTATACAGCTGGTGGTCAGGACAGAATTCAGTCTGTGCTATCTTCCATTGCTTCCATACTCTCTTCCTGAGGTCCCAGGTAAGTCTGTGCTGGCTGGCCTTGCCCAAGGTCTGTACTCCCTTTTTTTTGGCCTGCTTCATTGCCGAGTTATCTACTGGAAGCACATCATCTATTCCTATAAGTATAAATTTATAAAGGAAGCTTAAAAGGTTGGCAGCGTGGCCCAATGTGAATTTCAGAATAGATATCTTAATGTCCTCATGTAAATTAGAAGCATTTGCCCACCATGAAGCAATTGGCATCTGAAAATCTGCTAACCTAATGATCTATGAATTATGAGTACTTCGTTAACGTCACTCTCCTCTTAATCCTGCTGAGGACTACCCAGACTGCCTGTGTTATTCTTCTCCCTTCCAATGAAAGAGAATTTTTTAAAAAAAATTACCAAGGGTTGATGTGGTTATTTTTTATGTTTTATTTCATCTTCATAGTTACATGAAAGATGCAATTATGCAAGCCAGGCAAATTAGCAGGAGAGTATAGGCCCCAGGCCTGGAAAAAATTAGGCCAGATCTGAAAACTAATCAAGCTGCTGGAAAGTGGACAATTACATTCAAATACTTTGGCCCAGGATCTGTCCTCCTAGAAAGATCGCCAGACCTTGATATTGAAAACAGGATTCTAATTGAGGTTTTGCTAGTTACTAGCTATGTGACTTTAGGCAAGTCAATTGATTTCACTAACTAGTTTCTAAGCTCTAAATTATGTTTTTTAAAAGATAATTCAATAAACAGATTTATTGTATATATCTATATGTGTATATATACATATATAGACAGATAGATAGATAGATAGATAGGAAGGATAGAATTGTTTCATTTCATTTGAACATTTGAATTAATTGATATAGGGAAATACAGTATACAAGACTTCTAAGGTCTCTACTAACTCTATAGCTATATTTATTTATATTTTATAATTATATAATTATAATTATCATAATGACTGATAATAATTCTCTCCTAAATTTCCACTCTTATGCTTTTTCATGGCAGTATCAATGAGTATGGAAAGGCTGTCATCATTGTAAGGTTGGTCATCAATTATTTTGACCACAATAACTTATGAATCTATTCACTAAGGGACGGAAGAAAATTATCATTATCATCATCATCATCACCAACACCAACACCATCATCATGTACAGTCTAGTGGTTCTAACCCTATGAAATGCTGCCATTTGTAACAAAGGACAGGAAAACTGTTTTCTAGGACAGGCACTTTATTTTGGAAAGCTATGTGTTCTAGGAAATTGCAAGACTAATGTGCAGTAAAACTTCATCCTTCATCTGACTTACACAGACCATTGGAAAGAGTCATATAGATGGATCCTCCTTGCTTCCAAACTATCTGTTTATTATACTCTTTCCATAACAAAGATTTCAAGGACATTTTCCAACAGTGATCATTTTGTTTGTGTTATTGTTGTTATCCAGTCCAACTTTCTGTGAGCCCATTTGGGGTTTTCTTAGCAAAGATACTGGAATCTTTTGTCATTTCCTTCCTCAGCCCATTTTACAGATGAGAAAAATGAGGCAACTAGGGATTAAATGACTTATCCAGGGTCAAACAATTAGTACATGACTGGGGCCAGATTTGAATTTAGGAAGATGAATTTTTCTAACTGTAGGTTTAGCACTCTATTCACTATGCCACCTTGCTATGATTTATAAAAATTTTACTTCTCTCCGACACACAATGGATTTCTCATATCTTCTTTTTTTCTCTGTAGGTAGCTAAGTGGTGAAAAGTTACACTTATAATCAAGAAGACCTAAATTAAGATAAGGTCTTAATTCCTAGCTAAGTGATCCTGAGCAAGGGATTTAACTTCTTTCATTCTTCCTTCTTTCCTTTTTTTTTGCCCATGAGGTCTAAAGTGAGGCCATTTGGCAACAGCCTGCCTATACTGGAAGGAAAAAAAAAACATTTATGATAGCTAATATTTCTATGGTCTTTTAAGATTTCTAAAGCACTTGACAAATATTTATATTCACAACAACCCTGAAAGATAAGGGCTATTATTATCTCCATTTTACAGAAGAGGAAACTGATGCACACAGAGAGTTTAAATAACCTGCCCAAGTGTGTGAGAGAAAAACTTGAACTCAGTTCTTTCTGTCTCTCTACTTTATCATCCAGCTGCCTATCTGTAAATCTCTAGAATTAATATAAAAAAGAAAAAAACAAAGAAAGAAAAATACAAGAATGTATCAAAGCACAATTCCTGCCTTTGTGAAGCTTATACTAGCAATTTTGCCACTTACTAGGTAAGTATGATCTTCACTAAGTCACTTAGCTGCTCAAAGACATAATTTCTTCAAATGGGATAATAATATTTGCAATATCTACCAAACGGATGTTTCTTTTTTTTTTTCCAATTCAATAAACATTTATTAAGCATCCATTATGTGTGAGGTATTCTGCTAGGAGCAAGTGATATTCTGAATGCAAAGAACCTTGTGATTTAAAAAAATAACTATAATGGATGTCTTTTATCTCTATATTACAATCATTTCTGAATGTACTCATATACTAATGATTTTTTTCTTTGTAACAAAATGAAAAAAAATAAGCAAAACCAACTGAAACATTCACTCTTCTGACAGTATAAGTAATCTTCCATAGCATAAAAGAAGATAGGTATTCATTTCTCAAGGGCTGTGATTAGTCATTATAATTACTGTGAGGAGATCATGGATGAGAGGGTACTCAGAGGAACATGAGTGTTCAAAGAATCATAAGTCAGGCACTTTATTATTCACAGACATGTAAATATGTATGCCTTTTCACTTGTCAGTCACCCATGCAAACTTTGGTGACTTCTGTATTCCTATCAAAAGACCAGATCTCCTCAGTTGCTCCTCTTATAAGTGAATCTTGCTGGGTAGTTTCACAGGAACCTTGGTAGCAATAAATCAGTAGATTATCTGGACTGCATGTCACCCCCATCCTTCTCTACACCCCAAGAATGCTGTGATTAATAAACTTTGCTAATTGTATACCCTGAAGTAATTTAAAATGAGTTTGTTAACTTTACTTTAGATTTGTACTTTGACCCTAAATCAGTTGAACAAGCCAGTCATGGAAACTTATCAATATATAGACAGGTCAATCATTTGTCAGACATGGGGTCAGCCCTATCATGTTATACCTAAAAATAGGCCACTCTTCATAATGCTTCTGGTTTGAGTTTTCTTTGGTTTAATTTTGTTTTCTTTAAAATGTTGGTTTGCTTTGCCACAATCACTGGTTTTATAAATCACTTTCCACCAGCCTCACTTAAATCTTTCTATATTATTTTTTTTAGTTTATTCCTCATAATCATTTCTTCTAAGCAATTTATAATCCTACTTTGCCTTGTAAAAAGAAGAAAGGGTGATAATATTCTTCACTGAATCTGATCTCTCCTCATGGTGTGGAGATAAATTGGACTTCCAGGAAGGGAGGGAAGAAGGGAGGAAGGGAGGAAGGAAGGAAGGAAGAAAAAGAAAGAAAGAAAGAAAGAAAGGGAGGGAGGGAGGGAGGGAGAGAGGAAGGGAGGGAGGAAAGGAAGGAAGGAAGGAAGGAAAGGAAAAAAGGAAAGGAAGAAAGGAAGGAAGGAAAGGAAGGAAGGAAGGAAGGAAGGAAGGAAGGAAGGAAAAAAGGAAGGAAGGAAGGAAAAAAGGAAGGAAGGAAGAAAAAGAAAGTAAGGAAGTAGAAAGAAAGGATGGAAGGAAGAAAGGAGGGAGGCAAGGAAGAAAGGACGGAAAGTGGGAAGAGGGAAAAAAGGAAGAAAGAATGAAGAAAAAGAAAGAAGAAAGGAAGAAAAATAGAAAAAGACAAAGAAGAAAGAAAGAAAAAGAAAAATAAAGGAAGTAGAAAAAAGAAGAAAGAAAGGATGGACGGAAGGAAGGAGGGAAGAAAGGAAGGAAAGGAAGGATTGAGGCAAGGAGGAAAGGAAGGAAAGAGGGAAAGAGGGAAGAAAGGAGGAAAGGAAGGAAGAAACAAAGGAAAGGAGGGAGAAAGAAAGAAGAAAAGAAGGATAGAAGAAAGGAAGGGAAGGAGAAAGAAAGATGAAAGAAAGAAAAGGAGGATGGAACAAGAGAAGGGAGGAGGGACGAAGGGAAGGAAGGAGAGAAAGAAGGAGGAATGAAAGAAAGAAAGAGAAAGAGAAGGAAAGAAAGACTTTTTTAATACAAAGAAGAAAGCAATAGGACAGAAGGAAGCAGATAAGCAAGACAGCTTTGAAAGCCACAAGCTGAACTTGTAAAAGTGGCATATAATATTTGCAATTTCATGTAGAACCCTTCTTTTTCAATTTCTATCTTGTATATAGAAGTACTCATTTATTTGGTGATTGTTGGGTTCAGATTATCTTTTAAAAATTCAGAAAAATCTAATCTACAATATTAAAGAACTCCTTCCCTACCGAGAGAGAGATTTCCTACTAGAAGACCAAATGCTAGTCCTATCAGGCTGAAAATGTTTTGAGCATGGACCTAGAGCCCCAGTACATAAGGAATAAGTACATGTGAGAATGTCAATGTTGTGTCCTGAGTACTACATTTCAACAAAGAGATGTATAAGCTGAACAGTATCTAGAAAGAGACAAGAAGTCAACCAAACCACAACCCATCTGTCACTATTATCCATGAACTAGAAGGACCCCATGTTTTTGAGAGAGCTTCTGAGGAAGTAAAAGCAGAGTACCTTCCACAGACACCTAGATTTCCATCCAGGAGCAGCTATAGGAAAAACCACTTCACATCATGGTGTTTCTGAAGAAATTCCACCTGATCCTGTCTAAGATTTGTTCCTTCCCAAAATAAAGATTAGTACAAGTGAAGCTAATTAGATACTTTCCCAAGCCTTTTCCATAATCTTGCCAATATCCCACAAACTATACTTTAGTTTGAAGAAAGTTCTTGTAAATAGACTTTCGATAATCTGTGAACTTGGATGGGGTAAAAAAAAATCTATTTCTTTGATCTCTTTTAATTAAAATTTACCATTTTCTTCAATTAATTCAGAATGAATGTTATTCCAAGAAATGATCCATAGATTGAACAGAATTGCTTAAGTTTTAAGGTGAACAAGGTGAAAAAACCCCTGATTGGCAATTTTTGGTCAGGAAGCTTCACTCTCCTGATCACTCTCCTGCCACTTTCAGACCATTTTTTTTTTTTAAGGATCTCAGCTGCCATGGATCACTTCATTTCCTCCTCTCTTGCTACCTCCATTCTCAGTGAGTGCTCCTACCTTCCACCCATTCAACAACATACATTGTATTTCCAAGGTTAGGCATAATTAGGGTGGAGAGACTCCTTATCTGGCTGCTGGAGACCAGATGAGAGACATATTAGCTTGTGACAATCCACAAAATCATCAACTGCGTTTTAGAGATGATGATGATGATGATCATGGTGATAATCTGATAAATCATTGAATTAAAGCTGTTGGTACACATAAGGATAGTAATAATGATTGAGGAGGGGGTAAACAATGACTACAGGAATCATGATTATAGTGGTGGTGGTGGTGATTATGTCTTCTGTCTATAACCTGCCAACAGTCACATTCAAATACAGGGAATTCAGGGCCATTTAATTTAATATACTAATTATTATTCTTGAAAAGTACAAGTTAAGAAAAAAGTCAGAGATTACATAGATAATGGCTAAACCAGGAACAATTGGTAGAAAGATACTATTTCTGTCTTACTATTATAAAAACCTGATTTAATAATTATATTCCTTCATAAAGTCAAATTGTTCATTAATTCATGAAATATTTATTAGGCATTTCATATGTACATAGAACAATTCATGAAGGTGCAAACAAGAGGTTAGATAAGTTAGTCTTTTGATGGAGCTTGCAGTCCAAAAGAAAGATGTGATAAACACACAAAAAAGGTAATTATAACATATTGCTGTATATAGACACACACATATAAAATTGTACATATACAATATATATAGCTATAAAATAATGCATACATTTATATACAAAATGAAAGAAAACAAACATACACCTTTGTGTTTTGTTGTTGTTGGAAGCTCCAAAAATGAGGAAACTCCAATGTAAATGGGCTTCTACTTTGTAACTTAAGGTCTTAAAGAGTGTTTTGGAGGGGCACTGAAAGGTTCAATGGCTTACATCACTGATGGAATTTGAATCCATGAGTTCTTCTTGCCTGTAAAGCTGTAACTATTCACCACTACATTAGAGAGCATCTATGCATGTGTATTTACATACATGTATATATAAATGTATGTATGTATGTATTGTACATGTGTGCACATATGTGTACATGTGGCATGGAGTCATAGCTTTATAATTAAAAGGGACTTTATGGTCAGAGAATCAATAAATAGTTATTATCACCTAATATTCATCAAGTACTGCAGTAAGTACTGGGGACACAGAAAAAGGGCATAACATCCCTCACCTCAAAGAACTAACAAATCAATGAAGCAAGGAAGCACATAAAAAAAGCTGAAAATTGAGGAGAGAATACCTAGAGCAGAAACATAACGAAGAACTAATGCCCAGCAAGAGAATTGTTCTAAAGAGATAAGGTTTGGAGAACTGATTTCATCTCTCAAAAGGATGAGTTTCTGGAGATCACGAATCCAGGAAAGCAATTGGGTGGGAAATGATGAGCATATGAAGTATACATATAGAAAATGTACATATAGAACAGCCACATGTTTATAGATAAGGCAGATAGGGACTAGAGAAATGAAGCTATTTTTTTCCAAGTCTATGTACGGAGGAAATAGCAGGGTCAGGATTTGAAATCATGTTCTCTGAGGCAATTAGATGAACTAGTGGATAGATGTCTGAGCCTGGAGTCAGAAAGATGCATCTTCTTGAATTTAAAAGTGGCCTCAGATTCTTAATAGTTGTATGAGACTAGGCAAGTTACTTCAACTTCTTTGTCTCTGTTTCCTCATTTGTAAAATGATTTGGAGAAAGAAATGGTGACTAACTATGTATCTTTGACAAAAAAAAATCCAAATGGGGACACAAAGAGTCAAAAATGACTGAACAACCACTTTGGATCCAAATTTAATGTTCATTTAACTGCAATAAAGACCAAGGAATAACAAGATAGATTTTGATCTTGCCTTTAACGTTGAGTGTGAACTTAATAGAGAGATAGTATCACTCTTTATGACTAAATCATGAATCCATTTAGACCTTATCTTGGTATAGGGTGTTAGGTGTGGGTCAATGCCTCATTTCTGCCATACTATTTTTCAATTTTCCCAGCAATTTTTTGTCAAATAGTGAGTTCTTTTCCCAGAAGGTAAGGTCTTTGGGTTTATCAAACATTAGATTACTATAGTCATTGACTATTGTGTTTTGTGAATCTAACCTATTCCACTGATCAACTACTCTATTTCTTAGCCAGTACCAAATGGTTTTGATGGCTGCTGTTTTATAATATAGTTTTAGGTAGTACAGGTAGGCCACGTTGATTTCCATTTTTTTCATTAATTCCTTTGAAATTCTTGAATTAATTCTTCCAAATGAACTTTTTTATTATTTTTTGGAATTTTTTTTATAATGTTAACCTTTCTGTGAAATATTGAGGATTTCAAGAATGTTGACTAAGATATTAAGATAGTGTCTAGTCATTGAGATATTAAGATAAAAAGACTTCTTTAGTCCACCTAGTCCAATATTCTCATTTGAAATGTGTGGAAACATTTGTATTTCTTTAAGAAGAGAAATCATATGTCCCACAACAAATAAGTAGAAAGAGAGAATGTGAATTCAAGTTTCTTGTACTCCACTCTAATCTTTCCATTGTACCACAACTGTCTCCCACTTGGCACTGTGTTCTTCACATAAACTAGGTTCCAGATAGTCCCCCAATTATATTTTCAAAAATACTTTTTGTCTCCTCAAGCCAAAGAATATGAAAACAAGTTTATGACCAGGGAAAAGAGGCTTTCAATGTCCTGGTTACTATTACTGCCAGGAAGAAGAGACATAATGATTCATTTTCCTTTTCTCTGCATCACTCACAAGGGGCTTTGGAAAAACTAGGACTTAGGAACATAATTACAAGAAATAGAAAATGAGGTGGAGGCCAAATTAAGGAAGTGAGCCTTAGGCGTAAATTTAAACTGGTGACAATCTTTCAGCAAACTTGTCTTGGCAGGGAGTAAAAAGGCTACAATATACTTGCAGAAATCCATTAGATAAAAGGAATAAAAATTAACGGGTACAGAGCCAAACAAATCCAACTTCTTAGGACATGCTATAATCTACAGTGATATTCAGAAGTAGTTTATTTCCTAGACATATGCTTGATTTGCATCATTTGCCCCAGTGCCTTATGGGAACAAATCCTAAATTTTAAGGAAGGGTATTTCCTCTTTTTGAGGACAGGCTTGAAAGAACAATTAAACTAGAATGAAGTATAGGTCAGCTTTGGCAATCAGCTGACTTGCTCAGCTTCCCCTCATGTGTGTTTTCTTATTAGAATATAATCTCTTTGAGGATAAAGATTGTTTTTCTTTCTACTTGTACGTTTAGTCTCAATATTTAGCACATTGCCTAGCACATAATAAATGCCGATGACCTGGTTTCTTGCCACCATATTAAAGACTGCTAATTGATCCATGGCCAGCTCCTTGTATTAGCCTTTGAGAAAGGAATACAGTTAAAGAGATGGAGTAAGGAAAGCAGCTATGTACAAAGATTAGTTCTTAGTTACCTGGAGTGGAACACATTACATGGCTTTCCAAGAGATCCACATGATCCAGAGAGAGGAAAAAAAATATGGCTCCAAAAAGTACAGTGAATGGAGGCAGTTATTATGCAGCAAAGAGAATCTAGGCCAACAGAAGGGACATGAATGCAAGTCAGTAGCAGCGTGGCAGCCACAGCAGCCATAGGGGATGACAAAAGACCAACCCTCACAGAACGAGCAAGAGTTAAAGTTCACATGCAGCAAAGCTTAGAAGCACAGTTTGGAAAAACAAACTCAGATGTTGGCCTTCGATGGTATTGTGAGTCACGTGGGTTTTGCAGATTCAAGGGGGGAAAAAGTGGATTGTCCAGTGACTATAAATATATTGCTTTTGTAGGCCTATCTAAAACCCAGAATGTGGCTATAACTAAGAGGAGTATGTATGTAGACCCGTGGTATCAAGTTCAAGTAAAAATGGAGCTGCTCATTCCTTTCTGGAGTTCACTGCAGCTGTATATTTCTATACAGCTTATCGAAAAGATAGTGGAATCTGTCCTTGATTATTGATTTATTATTATTTATTGATTATTATTTAGTTCCCAATTATATTCCAATATGGTTCACCTATGTAAGCTCATTCCCCTTCCCTTTGGTGTAGGCCCCTGGGGAAGTTGAATAATTCCAGAAACAAGGGAATTGGTGAAGGGGGGAACCCACTTACTCCTGAAATTTTCTTCTGACACATTCTGGTCAGTGGACTAGAAATGGAAGCAGTAAGCCTCTTGGGCTTCCCAGTAAGGATGATTGCCTAGGGATTTTGCCCAGAACTAAAATTAGGTGAAGTGGGACATTCCCCAAAGAGAATGATTTGTTTTTATCATTATATCACCAGAAAGTACCCCAGTGCCTGTGGTATTATAAACCCTGAAAAAAATGCTTTATAATTGATTGGGTGCTTCATGTCCTGGATAGCCTAGTACCAGAGTCAAGAAAGCTCATACAGAGTATAGGTATGTTCCCCAAAGAAGCAGTCAGATTAGGGAGAGAGACTGGCCAGATAATCAGCTTGTTTTCTTTATTCTTATGTTTGATAGAATGTGGGCAAATGAAATCTACAATCTATATCACATTTAGCAGGAAAATACCAAATCAGAACAAACTCAGGCCCAATGTATGAACAATAAGCCTTTTGCTAGAATTCCACTGCTCCATCTTCAACCTGGTGGAAAAGTGGAAAAAAGGGTGAATTTCAGGCACACATGAGGCAGAAGAGCATGACTCTTCAATTCACCTTCAGGAGACAGATGACATTCTAAGCCAGTAGTTGCATCTGTGAGGTGTTAATGAGGAGCCTTCCAGAGATCAGGTGATATATAACTTGAAAGATGAGTTCAAAATCATTCCCATCTTGTGATTGGAAACCTTCAATATAAATAATCACTAAGTAACATGTCAGCAGAGGCAAAAATGGCTTCTGTGGCTTTTTAGAGTAGACATTAAGATAAAATGATTATGACCACTGCCTCCCAGAAAGACCAAAAATTACAATATTCTCCATTTCAGAAATAGATCCAAATGCAAGAACAGGTGACCTATGAGTTATAAGAAATATATACAACTCAATGCTATTCAGATAGGTAGAAGAGAAAAAAATTTTTGGAATTAGATGACCTGGGCTCAAGTCCCAGAATTACCAGTAAAAAAAATAAGTTTTATTAATGGGTTTTGTTCATATATTACAAACACTGACAGATAACTCCTACTTACAAGAGAGATCTCTTGTAATATAGTAAAGTAGTTATGTAAAGCTAACAAAGGAATGATCTCATGTGAAAGTGCATACAACATTTAACAGGCTTTGCAACTCCTCCCTTCCCCCAACTCTTTATTAAAAATAAATCAACAGAAACATATTTTCTCTTTTTCTCTTCTACCCACTCTATTGGAGGGAAGAAGAAATATACAGACACAGACAGACAGACAGACAAACAGAGACAGACAGATTCAGAAAAAGATTGATAAAGAGAGAGTGAGAGAAAGAGAGAGAGAGAGAGAGAGAGAGAGAGAGAGAGAGAGAGAGAGAGAGAGAGAGAGAGAGAGAGAGAAAGAGGGAGGGAGAGAGAGAGATCAGTTTCTTGATGAAAATTATGTATAGTCAATCAAAACAAAATTCCTCCTTTGGATTATACAGAAATAAATATATTTTACTCTGCATCCTAGGTTTATCACCTCTCTGTGATGGTCATCATTGTTGGTCTTCTGGAATAATGAATTGTCTTGAATTGACTGGAGTTCTTAAGGCTTCAAAGTACTATTTGTAAACATTTTTATTGTATAAATTGTTCTCCTGGTTCTGCTCATTTTATTCTTCAATGGCTTATAAAGGTCTTCAAAATTATTCATTTTTATAGTATTGATGTGATAGTATAAATTATTCTTTGGTTTCTGCGTTGGTTTTCTACATTAGTTCATGTAAGTCTCAGTGTGTTTTAAACATCTGTTTCCTCATTTTTCATAGCATAACATTATTCCATAACATTTATATACCATGACTCATTCAGCAATTTCTCAACTGATGACTCTGCCATTAGTTTTTAGTTTGCAACCACAAGAGATTTACTGTAAACACATTTTAATATTTTTTCAAGCAAAGAACTTTATATCCTTCTTTTGATCTCCCCTTACACATACAGATATAGGCCTAGCAGTGATAGGGCAAAGGGTCCTAAATGTTTATTAAATTATTTTTGGTGCATAATTTCAAATGGCTATGCAGAACATTCATACTATTAATTGTATGATTTTGGCTTTTCCCTGCAACTGATACTTCATTTTTTCAATCTGTAAAATGGGGATAATGATGCTGGCCCTACATCCCTCACAGGCTTGTAATGAAAACACCTTCTTTTTTAACTCTAAAATATTCTAGAAACTTTGCAGTTATGTTCTTCCATGATCTGATTGAAAACCACTTCTTCAGTCTCCTTTCACATTACTCTTGATGGGGAACCTCATGTTGCATCCATCCTTCAATCTGGGCTCTTCACAGACTTGGATATCTTACATTCAATTTCTGCTGTTATTTCCTTCCTCACCTTGACTTTTTAGATTTCTATTTTATTCAAGGTTTAGATGACCTGACTCCTCTATGATTAATATGCTCATGAGCCCAAATTCCCCCAGTGATCTTTCTATCCTCATGTATTTCTAGAATTCATTATTTATTTTGATTTTGTCATACCTTATGCTACGTGATAGACTATTTCTTTAAAGCCACTAATAAAGCTTATATATATATATATATATATATATACATATATATAAAACTGCATATATGTATATTTGTATACTTACACTTGTATAAGAAGGGGATAAGAACAACACTTCATGAGATTGTTATGAGAGCAAATGAGATAATATATGCCAACTTTAGCCATTAATATTTTAGATTTATTACATGGGTCTGCTGAAACTAGTTCAAACTGGCCTATAAGAACATGATGTTAATTTTTTATTGAGAATATTTACACCACAATTATTATTATTAGTCTAGTCAAAAGAAGGAAAAGACTTTATCTAACCTTCATTCCAAACTCAATCCTACACAAAAAACTTCTTCTTCTTGTAAGTGAGTAGCAAAATTGAAAACATATATTATAGTTTGATTTGCCCAAGATCTGGAAATAAGAACCACAGTGGGAGGTACTTCCTCAAATTTTCTATCCCAATCAAAATTAAAATTAATATTCATCTACTACCAGGGATATATGATTTCCAATCTAAAATGGCTTTAATATTTTTCATATTAATAGATTGAAATATAAAAGGATAATAAGAGAAATCCACAGACACATAATTTTTAAGTTTTATGTATTGTGAATCTCAAGATATTAGATATGCTATTCATGCCCATTAATAATGCATGCAGTCCAGAAAATCTGGGATTTAGACTGGTAGTTGGAGATGAATCGCCCAATATTTCCCATGTTTCTCTAAAGGGTCCAGGGAGGGGAGACCCAGGAAATATACCTTACATGGAAAAGAGGAGAAGGAGATATATCATCATTTTATTTATCACCCTGGCAGAGGATATTTCACATCATCATGGCTTTACTAACAAATTTACCAATATGATTTTATTTAATTTTTGTTGTTGTTATTGTTGTTCAATCAATTCAGGCATATTTGACGAAAACCATTTGGGGTTTTCTTGGCAGAGATATTGAAGTGGTTTGCCATTTCCTTCTCCAGCTCTTATCTTGGGTGTCTACAATGTGCTATACACTAAGGTTACAAAGATATAATTCATCCAGAGCTTAAATTCAAGTAGTGAAGAACTATAACTATGTTGTGAGATAACCCACTCAAATGTTAGGAGAAATAGGAAATGAGAGAGAGCACATTAAACTTGGGAGTTAGGGAAGTGCACATGGAAGACTTGGAATCTGAATAATTTGAAAATTTAAATTTAAAAAAAAATGTGGAGCCAGGGAAAACGAATATAAAAAATCCATTCCTAGCATGGTGAATGGTATGCATAAAAGGACTTAGATAAGAACTGGGTTGGAGAAAATAGAATAGAATGCAATATAGTTTGATGAGAATGTAGATTAATGTATAATAGGAAACAATATGCAATAAAACTGGAAAGGAGGTGCAGAGCTAGATTGCAGGATTTTTATATGTTTGAATCAGGAGTTAAGATGCTAAGGTTTGCTATGGAAGTATTTTTATTGTTGTTCTTGTTGTTTTCTTTGTTTTTAGTAGATAAGCAATTTGATCCCAGCGCAGCCATGTTTTGGTTTTTATTTTTTATTAATAGTTTTTTTTTTTTATTTTTCCAAATACATGCTAAGATAGTTTTCAACATTCATCTTTGCAAAATCATTTATTATAAATGTTTCTTCCTTTCCTCTCCCCTCACTAAAATAGCAAGCAATCTGATATATGTTAAATATATTTAATTCTTCTTAACATATTTCCATATTCATGATGCTGTGCAAAAACAAACAAAAAAAAAAATGGTTGAAAGGGGGAAAAACACCAGAAAGAAAGAAGAAGCAACAACAGCAACAAAAGGTAAAAATATTGTGCCTTGATTCACATTCAATCTCCATATTCTCTCTCTCTGGATATGAATGACTCTCCATAACAAATCTATTGGAATTGCTCTGAATCACCTCATTGTTGAAAAGAACTAAGTCCCCCAGTCGACCATCACATAATCTTGTCGTTTGTTACTGTGTACAATGTTAATGTTTTCTTGGTTCTACTCACTTTACTCAGCATTAATTCATATAAATCTTTCCAGGCCTTTTTGAAATCAGCCTGCCCATCATTTATTACAAAACAATAATATTCCATTACTTTAATATACCATAACTTATCCAGCCATTCCCCAACTGAGGGGCATCCACTCTATTTCCAGTTCTTTACCACTATAAAAAAGCCAGTCATTTTTTAATAAAGATTGTTCAGGTAAATAACTTGCTTTTGTATCTTCAGAAATTAGCACAATGCCTGATAAACATCTTTCCTTCCTTCCTTACCCAGATCTCAGTTTCCCTATTAGTAAAATGTAGAAATTGCATCTCTACAGTCCTTTCTAATTTTACTATTCCATGTTTTATATTCTAACTTTTTAATAAGCTAAAATGTCCCCCCAACTTTGACATTTCACCTTCAAAATTTATTTCCACCTCCCAAATACTGTGTTTTAAGGTCCTTTCTCAGTCCACCATTATAGGATCTCTTGAAATACCTCATAAATCTAACAGATTCTGGTTCTTCTTCTTTTTCAGCTTTATCCTATTTCTTATATCTAACAGGAAAAATAAAATAAAATAAAACAATCCAGGAGGATGTACTACACTGCCTATCACTCATTGGGTGCCTTAATATTCCCTGTACCATAGCACGTCCCATTATGGCCATTATTTTATGATAGTAATGCTTGTCTGCCCCGGCAAATTTTGATAAATGCAATGCCAGGTTAAACAGCATGCAACCACACTAAGCAATATTAATCAAAGAAGTAAGCTGAACACTCAGGCACTTTTCCAGTAGGAAAAAAAAAATCATCATAAAAGCCCGACTTCTTCAAATGTCCACATTTCTTTGTTCATTTTTTTTTTTTTGTTAAGCCCACCATTCATACTATACACAGGCAAACGGTTCAGCATTTGTCAATGGGTATTTTTAAAAGGTGTCCCTGGAGGGCCTACTCTTGATTTGTATCCTTTTCATCTCTCAAGAACACTAAATAAATAAAAGCAGGTTGCTTTTAATGAAACCCTTAGCCAAGGCCTAGCTCTTAATTGCATAAAAGTCTCATACATGCCATCTCATCTTCTGCTATTTATTAGAATGACAAACTTCTCTTTGAGATGTCAAGCTGTGCTAGAGAGAAATATGGAAAAGCTCCAGCATGGAGAGAAGAGGCAGAGGCAGCATCGTCCATTAGTATCTAAAGCTGACTTTGACTCTACTGTTACTTTCTGTTGGAGATCAGCATGATAACCCTGGTGAATTAGAGTCAGGAAACACCAAAATAGTCCAGTAGGATTCCCATGTGGATACATGCAAAAAAAAAAAAAAAAAACCAAAAAAACACACTTCTGTTTGTTTGAAAGTATTCAGTACAAGGAGGCAACAGAAAGGAAAAAAAGCCCTGCAATCAAGCTCACAGAATTGGCCTTCCAGTCCTAGCTTAGGAATTCATTAGACGTGCAACTTTTAAGCAAAGCTCCTGATTCTTAGTTTCTTTATCTGTCAAATGGAGATAACACCTACAGCTTATCTCATAGGAATATTGTAAGGAAAGCATTTTGTAAAATGTAAAAATTATTTAATTCTGTGAACATGTATTCCTTGTAATTAGTACAAGGGTTGGCACATAAAACTCTTTTTATAGATCTTGGTTGATTGATTATTGATTGTACAATTTTAAGTTCCAATTAGAGAAAAGGTTGTAGAGAAAGAAGGATAGTAGTTGGCTATAAATTCTGATTCTGCCAACAAATAAAGAAGTGACACTGGGAAAGTCACATCTCATTCCTACACTTCCACTTCCTCAAAGTTTAAATGACAGGAATTGAACATGAAGATGTAGCTCCAGCATTCTTTGTGCTAGGGATGCTTCTACCTATAATGTTTGATGATTTGAGACTCTTATCAATTCTGCCATTATATGTTCTTTTGGTCTAAAACATAGGGAAGTCCCTATCACTGGATTTTCTAAGCCAAATGAACTACTCTATTTAGGAAATACAAATTGTTGTTCAGTCATTTCAGTCATGACCAACTCTTTGTGGTTTGATTTGGGATTTTCTTAGCAAAGCAACTGAAGTGGTTTGTCATTTCTATCTCCAGCTTATTTTACAGATGAGGAAACTGAGGCAAACAGGGGTAACCAGTCACACAGCTAGTAAGTGCTTGAGGCAAGATTTGAATTTAAGGTGATGAGTCATCATGACTTCAAGCCCAATACTCTCTCCACTTTGCTAGGGGCCCCAAGATCAAGCATTTAATATGAAGAAGGCATCCAGATAAAATTGAACAAGTTAAATAAAAGAATATGATGGAAAAATACAACATAGAAGCAGATAGCACAAATAGTAACTCACTGAGAAATACTATAAAGTATTAGAATGGCACCCCTGGAATATGTGTTAAGCGTAACAGATGGACCAACTAACATTTTCACTTCTTGTTGTAATGTCATCAAGGTAGCAGATGGCAAAATGCCAAAGGGTGGGGGATATATGAGGGAAAGAATAGCATCAGCAGCTTTATAAAGAGCATAGTGATGTCATCAAGCATAAGGTCTGGTGCTGTCAAGTTCTAATATTATCCTGTTTATGAATTGGAAAGAATTAAAAAGTATGAAAGAGGAAAGAAGAGAGAGGAAAAAATAGAGAGAGAGAGAAAGAGAGAGACACAGAGACATAGAGAAAGAGAGACAGAGACAGAGAGAGACAGAGAGAGATACAGACAAAGAGAGAGACAGAGACAGAGGGGCAGAGACAGAGAGACACAGAGAAAAAGAGAGAGAGAGAGAAACAGAGCCAGAGACAAAGAGAGAGAACCATTCATGTTTTCCCACTGAAATTCATTACTAAAAAATATCCATATTTATGCTTTGAGACCATTTGGGTTAGACTCTGACTCCTATGGAGAATTTATGGGAGAATATGGATGGACAAGAGTCAGAGAACTAGGATAGCAGGATAGATGGGTTGTGGTCTTATGCTTTAGGATATACTCAGGTACATGAGGTCACAGACTCACAGAAACATCCAAACTCTTTACTACAACAATGGAATGAATAACTAAGTGAAGTTATTCAGTATATGATAGATTCATTTAAAATATTATGAGAATTATTTGATTATCATTTGTAGGTTTTTTTTCACAATGTGTGTAAGTTCTATTGGGGAAAAAATAGAAAATCTTTTGGATTACTGAAAGTTTTGTGGTCTGCCTTTCCAAAATATATTGGACTGATCTCCATAAATAATAATAAATTCATTTTAGAATATGTGCAAGTTCTTTACAGAACATGTAAGACTTCTGCTCAGAACATATAATATTTCTGTTTAGAATATGTAAAGTTCTAGTCACAACACATGACTCATTCAATATAGAAGTCAAAAGAGGCCATAAATAATATTTAAGAATTCTTATCAGATGAAGAGTAGGATCCTCTTCATTTAGTTCTATTCAGATTGTATGGTTATATTCAGTTGAGGGTTCTCAGAATTTATTCAGATGAAGGTTCTCAGAATTTTCAGAATTATTTCTGGAAGGAGTGAGGACTCTATCTAGAGTCTGTTCTATTGAGGAAAAATAAAACTGCTATTTAGAATAGGCGAGGATTCTAATTAGTATATAATTATAAATGAAGATTCTGTTCAATTTTTTTCCTTGTTTTTCAACAAGTCCAGAGTTTGTGCAAATCATACAATATATAACTGATGTCCTTAGAGGTCTGCCTGTTACTAGAAGTAAAATGACCTGCCCAGAATCCTGCAAAAAGTATAAATCAGAGGCAGAACTCATCCCTAGGTCCTTCTGGATCAAGGCCAATTCAATGAGTTCTCTCAAGGTATTCTCAACCTCAATAAACTATAACAATTCAAAATATCTATAATTGTATTCAGATATGTACATATTCTGTTGAATTCAATAAAAATCTTCCACATCAGGTCTCATACTGAGTACTGGGAATTAAGTAGAAATGATAAAGCAATTCCTACTTCCAAAGACTTTTCCAGAGGGTTGTACTAAAATCTTAGATTCATTTTCTCATTTGACCTTCAAGTGAGAGAATGAAAGGGAGGCATTTTTGCAAATCTTAAAACTGTTAAAAAAGGGTAGTTATTATTGCTCTTGTTATTGTCATCTTTAGAGTTATTATTAATAGTAGTTTTATTATTATCATTATTATTGTAGGCTTTAATATTATTATTATTATTATTTATCAGTGTTCTAGTGAATAGGAAATTTGCTTCTGAATCAGAATGATCTGTGTTCAAGTATTTCCTCTAACCTCTACTTGTCTGTGTTACACTGAGCAAATCATTCAAACTCTCAATGCTCCAACAAATTATTTAAGATTATAAATTGCCCAGTAGTTGTTGACTTACATTAATACAGAAAGTTTCCTTACTGGGCGTTCCATATACTAATGAAATCCAAAGATGAGATTGATTATAATTATTGTTCATTCATAAAGGGTCTTTTTCTCTATCATTATATTATAATGAATTTAAGCTCTGTTTGTTAGTGCACTTCATAAGTCAATGTCCTCCCATCACAGTCCCACCTAAAACCCAAATAAATCAACATATTCCTTCTGCTGAGACACTGAAAGTAGAGAGAACAAAGATAATAGAGCTCAGAATTGATCTCAGTACTTTTGGTGCATTATTATTAATACCTCCTAAGCCACTCTGGTGTGTGCCCTTTCTCTGATTACAATATTGCTATTGATTGTTTTTCTTAGGTACTTTGTTAATGGCCACAATAAAATGTGACTTGTTACTTATTCCGGCATAGTCATGATAAATCTTGCTCAGGATGCATGACCTGGAGCAGAGGCATAAACCAGTCATGACCTAAGGCAGAGTTGGTGCACAGCAGAGAAAAGAGGAATGGAGGATTTTATCCTTGTACAAAATGGAGACTCTTCGATATATCACCTCTCCAAGTAAATGATCAGGTTTTCTTTCACTGGACCGAAAACATTAAATTATCATCATTTTCTATTTTGATTGAATTAAAAAGGAGTTTAATCACAATTCTTATAAATAGAAAGATATATATATGTAT
This sequence comes from Sarcophilus harrisii, assembly GCF_902635505.1. Taxonomy (NCBI): domain Eukaryota; kingdom Metazoa; phylum Chordata; class Mammalia; order Dasyuromorphia; family Dasyuridae; genus Sarcophilus; species Sarcophilus harrisii. The sequence goes on along the minus strand of NC_045427.1, from coordinate 60,368,595 downwards.
ATTTACATATATGCATCTTATACTATGGGGATATATATAGTCTTATATGATACATATTATAATACATATAGTATATACATATATACATTACATGCATATTACTTAATGCATATTATGTAGGTATGAGTATATATTTTCCTTAACATATCTTCTTCTTTAGCTAGAAAGATGACAAAAATGGAAGAAGTTTGTCAGAATTAAAATAGCACTAGGTTTAGGGTCAAAGACTTTTTTAAATCTCAACTCCTTTCATATTATCTTTATAACCTTGGGAAAGTCACATTTCTCTCAAATTCATATTCCTAATTTGTAAAATAAGGAGATAGGACTAGCTCATGTTGAAAATGGCGCAGTGAGAAGAATGTCAGACTTGAGGCCTAGAAGACTTGAGTTCATATTCAATCTCAAGCATTTAATTTCTGTTTATCCTTGGGGACAGTCTCCCCTGGCTTCAGCTTCTCATTTGTAAAAAGGCAATAATCATAGTACTTGTCTCACAGAATTGTTTGAAAATATAGTGAGCTAAAATATGTAAATATCTTTCCAAATCTTAAAATATTATAGAAATTACAGCCGTTATTATTTATTAAGGCATTGCCAAACTTTAAATTATAAGAATTTTATTCTTTTAGCACCTGCTTCTTCTTTCTTTTTATTTTCCTCTCAAATATATTTCAGCAACTTTTTCAACAGATGGAATAACTTCAAGTTTCTGTTCTCTTCACTTGTATACTATTTTTACTTCCCATAGAAGTCTCTTCCTAATCCCCCTTCCTTTAAGACAACCGGTGAAAATCCCTGTCTATGTAATAGAATGCTGAGGGCTCTAGGAGTCAAAAAGGGTCAAGTAGCACATGGTCCCTTAGCCATTTGTATCCTGGGATTATTAGACTTTAGAAGAAAGCCGGATGATTATAGCCATACTTTATTTTTTCCCCAAGCATTTGATATATCTTACTGAATAACAAAGTTTTGGAGTCACTGACATCATGGTATAGTGGGAAAAGTGGAAAAGTCTAGTACCTAGTTTCAGAAGTCTTGGGTTTGAACCCTAGCTCCAATATTAACTAGCTGGATTGTTGTTCAGTCATCCCACTCGTATCCAACTCTTTGTGAGCCCAATGGGATTTTCTTGGCAGAGAGAGACATTTCCTTTTTTAGTTCATTTTTCAGATGAGGAAAGTGAAACAAACAGGGCTAAGTGTCTTGCCCAGGGTCACACAGCTAATAAGTGTCTGAGGTTAGATTTAAACTCAAAAAAATGAGTCTTCCTCATTTCAGGCCTGCCACTCTGTGCACTCTGGAGCCAGTTAGCTGCCTGACTAGGTGTTTAACTCAAACCATTTAATGCCCTATTTCTGAGTTTCCATTTTTTCATCTGAAAATGAGGACAATCATCTCTTCTCTAGGTTGCCTACCACCTCTGTGATTGGATAAATAACAACTTTCATAGGGAATTTTTTTAAGGTGTAATATGAACATTTTGGACAACATGGCCCCTCCAAATCTGAATCTATGAACTTCTAATTTTCCCATCCCAAGGTTTCAGGAGGAAGAGGACATTCTATAGAAGAGGTGTAAAAAATGTGACCAGGGAAATCATAAAGTTCATCAAATTTCCAGTCCTCTCCTCCAACCAAGTTAAAATATAAATGGGAACCATTTAAACAAAATAAATTTAAACAAACTATATTTAAAAACACAATAAAAGAGATAACATCACATTTTAAGACAGTCAGTGAGGAATTTGCAGAGATCATTATGTACAGATTAGTAATTCATATCCCACTCCCCATCCTATATGAGTTTGACACTACTGTTTTATATGAACTTATTTGTCACAAGGGTCATGCATCCATGTGCATATATAAATACATTATAGACATATAAGTGTGTGTAGATAGATAGATATATGGATGTATAGATATGTGGATGGATTATTAATATAGAGTCATAATGGATGGATGGATTGGTAATATAGAATCATAGATAGAGATAGATAGATACATGGATGGATAGACATATAAGTGTGTGTAGATAGATAGATACATGGATGTATAGATATGTGGATCGATTATTAATATAGAGTCATAATGAATGGATGAATTTTAATATAGAATCATAGATAGAGATAGATAGATAGATACATGGATAGATAGATATGTGGATGGATTGTTAATATAGAGTCATAATGGATGGATAGACTGGTAATATAGAATCATAGATAGACATAGAGAAAGATAGACAGACAGATAGATAGACAGATATAGGTTGAATGTAAGCATCTAAGACAGGGACAGCATTTGTTTTCTTTGTACCCCCAGAGCTTATCCTGATTCTGTGAAGATACTTCATCCTCACAAACCATCAAACACCCATATATAAAACCTCTACTTTCTCAGTAGTTTCCTCTCTGCCATAATATTCCTTGACTTCCAGAATCCTGAAAAACCTTGACTTTTGACTTAAATCTACTTCTATTTTTGATTTTCCAGAATTCTGATTAGAAACACTTTCTGATTTTCCTAGGAGGTAGCTCTGTCTAAGCCTGGTGATTATGCTAATCATCTTTTTCCCCCATAAAATAGCATGGATTGGGAATTCGTACACTGAAAGAATGCTAGAGTAGGGAGGGATCTCAGCCTATAATTAGTAATCCATCCTGGAAGCAAATCATAGACTTTTTCTACAGTATCCCAGATAAATCACCTAACTTCCATCTGCATACTTCCAAAGAATGAAAAATTTAACTACCTTACAAGGCTGCCCAATCCATTGTTGTTGGTTTTTTTGTTTTGTTTTGTTTTTGTTTTTTGTTTGGTTTTTTTTCCTATGTTAAACTAAAAGCAGTCTCCTTGCAATTTCTACTCCATGGTCTTTGTTCTACCTGGGGTGGGGGGCGAAGCGGGTAGACAAGGTTTCACTAGCCTGTGAAAGTGATCTATGATACACATGTACAAAAAACAAAAAAAAAGGTTAAGAACATATAGACTACATGAGTTTAGTTCCTTTCAGCTCTGATTAGTCAATTCTATTGAGAACATTAGTAAGCATTTACTACATACAAGGTATTGTGTGAAATTCTTTTCCTTCTTGAATATGATAGATAATCTTTTGATTATCTTTTCCCCTTGAAGTCTTCTCCACTACAGACTAAATGTCCTTGACTCCTTCAATTATAATGTGGTATCAAATCTCTTCCCATTGTCCTGGTCCTACTCCAGCTACTCCACATTTTATGGGACACTGTCTTGTGGGTTTTTCTTTGTATTCCCGGGGCTTAGCATGATATATGTACATGATAGGCATTTTGTTGAATACTTTTGGAGACATTAGGATTGCCAAATATTTGAAGGACAGCCATCTGGAAAAGTCAAAGATTTGGATGGAATATTCAAAGAGATGGATTTAAGCTCAATGTTAGGTAAAACTGCTTTCCAATTATACACACCATGGAATGGAATGATGTGGGAGTGGTAATATCTCTACTTGCTAGAGATCTTAAAGCAAAACCTAGAAAACCACTTTGGGATAACTGTAGTTGTAGATTTCTTTTGGGGAAGGGTTAAATAAGATGGTTTCTGAGTTCCTCTCTAAATATAAAGTTCTAGGATCTAGGATTTGATAAGAAAGAGACTCCTTCACATTGATATGAAAATTTGGGGTTAGAGTTCAAAAAATTTAGGAACTGTCTGCTATGTTTTGCTTCCCATTATCAGGTACTGACTTCTCTGAGTCTCAAGTTTTTCATCTGTTACTGAGCTAGATATCCCCTATCCCATTTTTTTAAATCTTGAATCCTGACCCCATATGATGTCATGTAACTGGATGTGGGGGTCATGAAAATTTGGCAACAGTAAAAGGTTTCTGAATGCTCTTTGGACTGCAATATCAAATATTCTTCCAAGATTTAATTTTTTATGTAAAAATAAATTTTAATTTTGTTATATTAATTTCATTAGTAACAAAATTGTTTTTATCTTTAATAAATTGTAAAATCACATGTATGCTAAAGAATTATTTTAAGATAAATTTCTTTAGGATTTTGAATGAGTGTTTGATTTGTTTACCTATTTTATATATCTATATGCCTGCATCAGGTAAAAATTCAAAAAAGAATTGTGAGTGGAAAAATTTTAAAAGTCCTATTCTAAACTCTCATCCATCTTTATAATTCTATGAATTTCTTATCTTTAAATGTATCCTTTAAAATGTAGTGCTGAGGATAGAGTATATAATACTCTGGGTTTGGTCTGCCCAGAGTCTGAGAGAGAGAGAGACTGCCCCTCCTTGCTCTGGATGCAAGAATCTAATTCATGCAACTTGAAAGTGCATTAGCCCTTGGGAAAGGTAATGGGCCTGATCTTGTCTACCATGGTTCGAGTCAGCCTGTTAAATTGTATGAAACAAGAGTAAGGAAAAAAAAGCATAATTACATTTGGGAATTCATGCTAAGAATTCTTAGGCAGGCTTCTACTAGGGTAAACTGCAAAACTTTAAAGTATACTTTTGGACATAGAAAAACAATTCAGAAAACATATTACCTTTATTTGGTGCTAATGATTTCCAGAGGGAAAAGTTATTTAGATTTCATTTTGAAATTCACCTTTAACCTTAGACAGTCAATAAACATAGCAATTAATAACCTGGATATTTGAAAAACTAAATAAAATTAATAGATAATAATAAAAAAGTTTTACTACATCTTTCTGTTTATTTATCTCTTCTGGAATTTGGAGAAAATTTAAATTACTATAAAGACAGTGTGACATCATGGGAAAGAACAGAGGTATGGGAATTAGAAGTATGTTTTAGTTCTGGCTAGTAACTTGCCACCATACTTAGGAAAAGCATTTTATTTCTCAGGGGCTCATTTTCCTCATTATAAAATGAAAAATTGGAATAAATCATCTATTCTTTATTTGTAGACTGTGAACATATACAAATATATGTGTGTATAATTGTGTGTATATATTATATATATTTGTGTATACTATATACATATGTTTATATGTATATATAATTCTATATTAATGAAATTGGATTCCTTTGTAATTTTATGTTTGTTCCTTTATGAATTTAAAAATATAATTGTGAAAAGTGTCCATAGTTTCACTAGCCTGTAAAAGTGATCTATCTATATCTATATCTATCTATCTATTTATATATATGTGTGTGTGTATGTATACACACTTATGCACTTACATATACATACACATACATACATACATTATGTATTTATCTGTGTATGCACAAACCATTGTTCTTGTTTTTATCTAGATCTTTGATTTTCATGGTACAAGAGAACCCTAATGAGAAAATTCTCTTATGCAAATCCACAATTTCCAATTTTATTTAGACTGTTTCCCAGTGTACTGAGAGATGGTCATTTGCTCAAGATCATATAGTCAGGATGTATCAAAGAGAAGAGATGAATCCAGACCTTCTATGCATTTTACTACATTGTCTCTTAAATATAAAGATATACAAAGTAATTTAGCAAGGAAGAATATGCCCAAAGTGAAGGAACCAGAAAGAAGTCTTGCATAGGAGTTGGTCCCCAAATAGTCCTTTAAAGGAAGAGGTAGTCATGGATTGTCTTTCAGATGTGAGGTGACCACTTTGGTAAAGAAGGGAATGAAATGATTATCTCTGTTCAAAATTCTATCCCCTCAGTTTCTTACCAGCTCTAGCTTTCTCACAGTCATCTATACTCAGAACCTCAAAAAAATAGGAGCAGATTCAAAGGTATAGAAGCTACTTTGGAGGTCAATTGCTCTAATACCATTTTAAAGTTCAGGAAACCTAGAGCCATCTTTGACTCTCTTCACTATATATCTCCGGAGTTCTCAAGGACTTCCATTTCTTACTTCAAGATAACTTTTCTGTATTTCCATTCTGTTGAGTTTTCACAAGCATCACCTTTGTTGAGGACTTTATGACTTTTTACCTAGACTATTGCAATCATTTCCTAATTGTTCTCCATGCTGCTAGGTCCTCTCACTTGCAATTGCTCATCAACAGCCCTGTGCAAGAAATCTCTCTCAGCAGATATTATCAAGCTACTTCTTTGCTCTAACTTTTAATCATTTCCTGTTATCTATTAGACAAAATGTAAGTTCTTTCACCTCATATCTAAGACTCTCATTGACTTTTTTTGGTAGTTTTTTTTTTTTTTTTTTGGCTACGCAATTGGGGTTAAATGACTTGAACTGGTTCACATAGATGGAACACATTTAATGTTTGAGGCCAGATTTGAACTTAGGTTCTCTTGACTTCAGGGCTGGTGCTTTAATCATTGCATCATCCAGCAATGATCCCTAAGACTCTCTACATTCGGATCTGCCCTACCTTTCCTGTCTACTTTCCCATAATCTACTTCATATACTGCTCCAACCACGCTGAACTCTCTTATACAATAGTTCATCATTTCTCCCTTGTATCATAGTTACATGGACCATGTCACATCCCTTGATTAAATTATATATTCTTACTAATCCTCCTGGAATTGCTGTGAATACAGTAGGTGATTAATAAATGATTATTAACTTGACATGAATTGTTCTGATTTCTATGGTCTTTCCTCTGAACCTTTCTACTCTCTATTTATTTATCAAAAGGAATAGAAAATTGACCAAGCCCTTGAGAAATAAAATCACTGTGGAAAATTATAAGCTCATAAATTCATAGGATTTAAAACTATAAGCGAACTTTAAAAATATTTGAGATTATACCTTCACTCTACAAGTTACAAAATTAAAGCCTAGGAAGAGTTAATGACTTGCTCAGAATCAAACACGTTTTAAATAATTGAGTTCCTGTTGCTCATTGCAGTATTCTTTCTACTAGAGCATGATTCTTCAATCATCCTGAATTAAAAGCTAACAGCTTTTACAAATCAGAAACCATCTGAGCAGGCAACAGTTTAATATTCTTAAAAAAAAAAAAGAGAGAGAGAGATCAGGGGCAGCTGGGTGGTACAGTGGATAGAGTATCAAGCCTGAAGTCAGGAGGACCTGAGTTCAAATCTAACCTCAGACACTCAACACTTCCCTGGGCAAGTCACTTAACCCCAACTGCCTCAGCGAGAGAGAGAGAGAAAGAAAGTCATGTCTTCAAAATCTTGCTATGTTCCTATTATTTTCTAATTGCAACCCCAGCCAGGTTAATTCCTGGGATCAGTTGAAGTTGATTCTAAGAGAGAGAAAGACCTTTTGAAATCATGGTGTGAATGACTGGCCCTGAGGAGAACACCATTTTTGCTAGAGAAGGGAAGAATCCTGGGGAGATTTCAAACATCTAACTTGAATCATTGGAAATAGAAAATTCTAAGCATGGTTTCGATTAAGATCAGCATCTGGTGTAGGTATTATTATTTTTTTATGTACTTAAATATATTAACATTACACCTGCTAGAAGTTTGTTTGTTTGTTTAAAGGCCCATTTGTAAACACAAAATGTTGATGAATTATGGTAATGGCAGTGCTATAATTGTCTTAGCACGATAAATGGATCTGTGAGCTGTTGCAACCTAGTCAATGACAATTGAATTGCGTAAATTGAACTAATAATGAAAACCTCTATGTTTCCATTAGCACAGTAGGTAGGCTCTGCCGACTGATGGCTGACATTTTAACTTTCTATCCACAGCCAAGATCTCATCACTGGCATTTAGCACTGGAGTATATGCAGTTAGTTCAGGAAGCATTACATGAGTGAAAAGCAGTGAGATCTCACTTTTTGCTGATCTCTGTAGCAATGCTGCTAAGGAGCCTTTTTCTAAAATGAAGGTCATGGGTTCTGAAGGTTGAACAGCTCCCCATTATGGATTCATGGGATGTCTCTTTGCTTATGAGCACACGTAGATACTTAAATGGACTTGTGACTTCATTCTTATATGAGCTCATCCCCTTGGCCATAAAGATCATGGTGTTCTATGAGCCATTATCAGCCAGTCTCTTTATGAAAATATTGTTGCTTAAAAGTTGAGCTTATGGTGGCAAAGAGCTTCTTGTAATTACTGAATCTGAACAGATTAAATCAGGCAGATTATTCTTATTACTGCTTCATCTTAACACAAAGGGGCTTTTATTTGTCCTGTAAGATATAGAGGGGATAGAACACTAGACTTGGAATTAGGAAGACTCATCTTCATAAGTTCAACTCTAGTGATAGAAGCTTAATAATTATGTGACCCTGAATAACTCACTTAATCTTGTTTGCCTCAGTTTTGTCATCTGTAAAATGAGCTGGAGAAGGAAATGGCAAGAATAGTTCATTATCTTTGTCCAAAAACCACACTGGGGTCATGGAGAGCTACTCATGACTGAAATAACTGGGGAACTAAAACAATATCAATAAGGAAAAATCATAATAGCTCAAAGTGCAAAGGAAACTCTGAAGACATCTAGCACAGAATCCCTCTAAATACAGAAATCATTTTTACTGTCTTCTTATTGATGCACATTCAGCTTTCACCAGAACATTTCCATTAATGGGGTTTGAGTACATGTAGACCATTCCACCTTGGGTTAGTCAAATTCTTAAAGCTTCTTATTTATGCTGTTGTTTCAAGTTGCAGTCTAACTGTCAAGTCCTAGTTCAAACCTCTGGGAAAGGAAGAATTAGACTCTCTGACTTGATAATATTGGAAGTCATGCATTGCATCTTTCCTGTGGGCTTTCATAACTCATTATACTTTTTGTTCAATTTTTTTTCAATCATGTTTAACTCTTCAAGATTCCATTTGGAGTGTGTATGTGTGGGTGTGTGGGTGTGTGGGTGTGTGGGTGTGTTTTGTGCTTGTTTTGTTTTTTGTTTTAGGGAGGTTTATTTTGGTAAAGATAATGGATTAGTTTGTCATCTATTTCATTTTACAGAAAATGAAAATGAGGTAAACAGGTTTAAGTGACTTGCCCAGGGTCACACAGACAATAAATAATGGAGGCCAAATTTAAATTTAGGAAGATGAATATTCCTGACTTCAGGACCATTACTCTCTCCACTGTGACACCTAGTTGCCCCAGCTCATTATATAGCTTTTCACTAAATCTCTATTTGCCTCAGTTTCTTCTATTAAAAAATAGGGTTAATAATAAGTTATTTATAAAATTCTTTACATACCTTAAACTCACACACACACAAAAATAAAAACTGTTGTTTCCATGATTAATTATGGTTTTGGGATCCTGGAACCTGCCTTGGAATCCTGACTCTGCCATTCACTACCTATCTGATTCTGGATAAATTATTTAGCTTCTGGAAGCCTACATTTCCTTATCTATCTAACAAGACAACTAAACTGAGTAGCTTCTTAAGTACTATCTGTCTCTAAATCAATGATCATACAAAGTTCTTTCCCCATAAATCTTGTGACACAAAAAGCATCATAATTACATTTGTATTATATAGATGAGAAAAAAATTCTCAGAGATGTGCTATAACTTGCTCAAAATTTTGGAGTCAATAAATCCTTCAACTTATGCTCTTTGGTTCTCTTCAATGCCTTTCCAACACAACATGCTCCCTCTCCTCAGAAAACTACATTTTTCATTGAGTTAAAAAGTCTCAAAGAAAAGACTAGAATTAGATCAAAGAGTCTTATAGAGGCTCAAGAAAATGCCTTTATGAGGACATAGTTAGCAAAGTAACAATGCACAAAGTTATAATGGACCAGGTCTTTAAAAGAATCACTATGGATAGTGTCAATTGGATATGTTCATTAATTCAATAATTTGTATTGTTCAAGACTATAGTTTCTATCTAAAAGATGACACTGTTGACTCTGGGTCAGATGACTCAAACAAGCATTCCTGTCATTGTATAGAATGGAGTGACCAATATATGGATTCTATCTGTAAACACCATATGTCCCAAATTCCTTTAGGCTCACAGAAAGAGTATTTATATTTCAAACATTCAAGCCTCGCCTAGTAGATGACATATTTAAACCCTGTCTTTCTTCTTGGAAATTGAGATTATCATCCTACACATTTATGTTGAATCTTTTTTTTTTCCCACTTGGATAATGTTTTTCTTTCAAGAATATTGTAGGTACACTGACAAACATCACCAAACATTATTAGGAACTTTCCTCCTTAATGCATTTCTGAAGTATCAAAGGCAATATAAGTGTAGGTATATGTATGCATATATACATAATACATACATCTATACATACACATATATAAATACAGATGTGTGCACTATGTATGTATATATGTAATATATATATATATATATATATATATATATATACACATATAGAGAAATATATAAATATAGATTTTCTTTCTTGCAAATAAAGACAGAGCACCAAGAACAGATTTCTGGACTGTTATTTCCCAGATTAGAGCACCAATAGTATGATCTTAAGGAAGCTATAGAATCAGACATGGTTACAAATCCTAGTTCCTAAAATTATTAAGCAAGTCATTTCTTCACCTGTGAAATCAACATCAAAAGATTTTTAGCTATTTTCTTTGCACAAAAGTTAGGAGAAAAAATAATCCATACAAGGCAACTAGATAGTGCAGTAGATAGAACATTGGGAGCAAAGTCAGGAAGTTGAGTTTATATCCTGCTGCAATGATAAATGTCTGACAGAAAACAAATCATTTAATGTCTTTGAGACTCAGTTTTCTCATCTATAAAATGAAGATTATACGAACCATCTGACAGCTTTACTTCTAACCTATGATTCTATAACCTTATGAACCTTAAATCTATTTACAAATATGTTACAATTATATTCTGTATTTTTATCTAGTACCTTGCATTCCATACCTTTTTGTCTATAGAAAACTAAGAAATTTGTAATTCTGAGGAATGTTGAGCTTCATAGGCAATTATAAGAATACTTTATCAACAGTCATATACCCAATAACCATGGAAAACAATACTGAAATTATTACATTGGAAGCCTGAATTTCAATTTTGGCCCTCAAACATTTTCTGTTTCAAAAATACAAGAAAAAAAATTTTTTTTTTGTGAAGTATTAGTTCAAGTCACATCAGCAGTATTACATGCAAACAAACAAAATGTGATCTTAGACTTCAATTAACAAAAGCAGAATGAGGAAGGTCAAACTTCTGTTGTCCCTCAACTTACTCATAAATCTTTAGTCATCTCTTTGTAGTTCTTGGTGCTAAATTTGACAAATCATATTGATACTTTAGAATCTGTTAATAAAAGAATGTCCAAAATTATGAAAAAAGAAATCATGATTGAAAGAAGAACAGTGATTATAATAACAAATAACATTCATTTAATGCTTTACTGTTTGCAAAGTTCTTTATAAATATTATTTCATTTTATCCAACTAACTATCATGTATATTCAATGCTAATCTTACAGATGAGAAAACTGAGGCAGACAAAGAATTTTACTTTGGAATTATGTATATGAACATGTCTCCATGACTCCAATATCAACACTCAATTCATTGTACCACCTACCTGCTTTAAATACAACTTTTTAAATGTTTTTAAGGAAAAAATTGTGGAGATTAAAGGAGAGGAATTATGAGAGTAGAGAAAATCAGTATCTTAATTATAGTCCCAGAAAGGGAAGAAAAATCAGCATGTAAACCATAAGTCAACAAACTGACTTCAGTTCTTATCAAAAAACAATAAAAATAATTTATGAACTCCTAGAAAAATAAGTTCTCATCACACTAATGTGTGATGGTTTGATCAAGAACAAATTATGCCAGACTTACCTCTTTTTTGCATCTTTCACAGACTTATTAACCTGATAGATCAGAAGAATGCTATAGACCTAGTTAATCTAGATTTTTAACAAAATCTTTCTTATTACTCTTTTGGAAATGATAAGGATACTTTCGGTGATTATCTGGTCCATAGAATAATCTTTAATTGTTCTGTGCTTGACTCTATGCTTTATAGTATTTTATGAAGAACATAAAGGCACAAATGGCCATATTTTTCAACCTGCAGATAATGAAAGCTAACATTTATACACTGCTACAGTTTACAAAGCAAGCCATATATATATATATATATATATATATATATATATATATACAAATGTATACACATATGTTATATATATTTATAGATATAGATATGTACATATATACTGATGTAGCCTCTATATCTTATATTACATATTGAACACATATATACATATATCTGTGTATATGTATATATAAATGCACAAACCATTTTATATGTACAATTTATCTCATTCTCACAATAACACTGAAGTAAGCATTATTATTATTAACATCACTTCATAAATGAGGAAAATGAGGCTGAGAATATAAGTATCTTATCATGATTTGAATTTGTGTGTCCCTGATTCCAAGGGTACTACTATCTTTACCATGCCATCTAACTGCTGCCTTAAAGATGACAATGGATAATGTACACATTGAATTTTGGAGCCAGAATTCAATATGGCAGGTTGGAATACTGACTCATGCCTAATAAAAATGAAATTGAATATTGGTTAATATAAATCCTTACAATAAAGTTCCAAAAAGTGGATTCACCTATCCAAAATAGGAAGAAAAATATAACAAAAGTTTGGTAAAATAAAAAGGGATTTTCATGGACTTGCAAGACCAATATGTGTTAACAGCACAACATACCAGTCAACAAAGCTAACAGGATCTTACTCTCCATTAAGAGTATGTGATAGTGACAGTGCTATTTTTAAGATTTAATGGTAAGGTTATGATAGAGATGGTACTAAAATCCAAGATCTCTTAATATCTACCAATTATTTTTTTCACTAAAACAATGACTAATTTTGGACCTGAAAGGAAAATTCATAAGTATGTTAAGGTAATTAAATACCAACAGAATATCAAGTAAAGGATTAGAGGGTATAGTTCCTGCTTCCAGAATTCTTTAGAAAGAAAACTCTACTTATTAGGAAAGGCTAGTGGTTGCTATATCCATAAATAAATAATAAATGCATGTTTGACATTTTTTCTCTCGTGGGTTTTCACTAGTTGAACATAATACTTGTGCTTCTCAACAGACCCTTTGTACTAGACTGGATTATTTGCAGCTGTGACTGTTTAGGTTAAAACATACAACACATTTAGACTATTATCCAATGAGTAGCATTCATTTTCAGGCAGCATGTTTTCCAGCTTAGGAAAAAAAAAATAGCTGCATAAAAAGAAAGGGGAGGTGGGACATGCTCAAATTATCAATTGAATAAATTTTCTGAGTCTGACTTCTCTTTATATTACAATATCTTAATAAGCTGAGCAAGTCAGAGTTATTAAAAAAAATGCAAACATGATAGTGTTGCTTCCCAACCACCCTATAAATGTGCTTTACACTGTTATTTCCAAAGTATTAAAAGTTAATTGTTTTAGTTTTCAATTAAGCTTTTCCTATCCAAGGTTTTCTGGTGTTTTTTTTTTTTTTCATTCTCATTCCATCTATATTTGAAGCAAAATGAGATTTTTATCCCCGATTGAACCTTCTCTGTTGTTAGTGACTCCTTTTGGTCCTAAATAATTAGAGTTCAGGATGAGCTAATGGCATGGAGGAAATCTTTAAATGAGGACTTCACAATGCATCATACATGGCTGGAGTTTTGTCAGGCAGAGATTATGAATAGTTGCTAGTCACAGTAAAGAGAGAAGTATAGTGTTTAGGGGTTGGTTTTTTTTTGTTCATTTTTTGTAGTTTAATTATACTAACAAATATAAAATATTTTTAAAGCAATAGATTGAAGGACAGGGCTTCAAAGGTGGACTCTGCCATTCAACATATTGTCTAAAGAGAATAAACCATGGGACTCAGCACAATGGTTATATTGGCTCCAGAATTAAAGGTATTAAGCGTTGGGTGTAGGAAGACATGAGTTTTAAGGAACAGAAATCACTGTTCTCACACTGAGAGTAGTTTCCTTCCTTTCCCTGCCCCCATTCATAATAAACATGTAGGATGTAGAAAGGCAGGAGATTCTGAATAATCATTTCCTCTTGAGAGACTATAAAATTCCCTCAATCTGCCTTTTGCTTTATCACTTTTTCAGTTCAAGTCTGATAAAACATTAGCTCTTAGCTCACCAGGTAGAAAGACATCAATAGTGACAGTACCAGTCTCAAATATAGTATAAGCCATTCTGGGCCAAATCTAGCCTGGGATTAAAATCAACACATCTCTGGTGGATCATTTTTATTCTGTTATAGTGCTCGACAATGCTATCCCAGGAATGATCTCCTCCCCACCTATCATGTAGAAGAATTTTGGGGCATTTAATGAGGAACAAAAATGTGAATGGGGCTGAGTGACTATTAACTATTCCTCTTGATGTTCACATTAAGAGGAATCAATCAATTAAATCAATCAATGAAATCAGGAAAAGAAAGCCACATTGCTCTTGCTGTGACCTCCCTACAGCAATAGCCTATCCATTTAATTTTTTAAAATTAATAAACATTTTCTCCTATTAAGAAAAAAGAAGAAATAACTTATGGTAATTGTATAGTCATTAATGTCTCATTCTGCATCTTGAATCCATTACTTCTGTCAGAAATGGGTAACATTCCTTTTCATTTGTACTCTCAAATCATGGTTGATCGTTTCATTGAGCAGAAAACTTGCTTTTAAAAGTCATTCTTTGTATAAGGTTAGTGCTGCTGTAGAAAATAGTTCCCCTTGTTTTTACTTCACTCTGAATCAGTTTATAAAAGTTTTCTCAACTTCTCTAAAACATTACCTTTTGTCATTTCTTACAGGATACTAGTATTCCATTTCATACATACATCATAATTTGTCAACCATTCCCTGATTTATGGGTTCACTTTTAGTAAATCTTGTGGTTCTTTTGCTGTTAGCCATCATACTTGCTGATAAGAAAACGCAGGAATTTAGAACAATTAGAAATATTAGATAGATATCACCTAGAGTGAAACACATTTTATAGATAAGGAAACCAATCTTGTGAGATAAAGTGACTTGTCTAAGCTTACAGTGGTCAAATTGGGCCTTGAATTTAGATCCATCGGCCTCCTATCTTTTGCTCTTCCATTGCAAATGCCATGTCCCTTATTATCATCATCAATATGATTGACATTACTAAATAATAATCCTTTGAAACACAGGATGAAAACATGAGTTTATCTTTTTCAGTCCCAACAATGGACACATACATACATATATATATATACATATATATATATACAAACATATATATATATATGTATACATACACATTTATGAGTGTGTATCCCATTCACTGATTAAGATCAACCACAGTAATGAATTGGTGAATTAAACACTAGAGTAATTTGAAGTATTATTATTTAGTGAAAAGAATAGTGGTCTTGGTGTGAGAAAGTCATAGTCTGAATCCAAAGTCTACAATTTATTACTTGTATGACATTAGGCAAGTCCATTCCCCTCGAGGAGCCTTAAGTCATCTGCAAAATGATGGAGTAAAACAAAATGCTCTCCAAGATCCCTTCCAGCTCTCATTATATGACCCTGTAATAGACTTAGAATTTCAGCTCCATATCAAAGCAAAAGCTCCAAATTCATATCTTAGATTTTTCCAATGTCTTCACAGACAAACAGCCACAAAATCAACCATAGACAATTAGTAACTTTTTATCTTCTAAGTCCAACATTAACCATATATTAAATTGATATGTTAACTATCTTAATCATGCATTAAGAATGGAAAAATGCATTCAAATTCTAATTAGGCATTTTAAAAGTAATTTTATATATACTTTTATGATCAAACAATGGAGAATAAAACAAATATTTAAAACTTATCTTAGAACATACCCTACCCTGATAAGCATAATTTAGAAATCTTTAATGAATTCACCTCAATTAGCCTTTAATTAAATAGCTCATTAAAAGCTGATTTGAATACTGCTCATGAAGAAATCCTTGTTCAACTGTTATGACAGAACAGGAAGTTAATGAAGTTAAAATTAAACACAATTTTTGGAACAGTCTGAAAGTCATAATGGTACACAGGGAAAAAAAAAACCCTATGAACTTTGTGTGACATATAAGACTTTTTAAAACTAACTCAGATCACAGATAACTGCCACTTTTGTAAAGAAAGTTGTATCCACAAGTCTGAATACCTCCTGACCTGGGGTTATTAGGACTGACCTACTTAGAAAAGAAGAAAAGAATTTATAAAATGGCAGAGGATCGCCGCACCAGACAATTGTGATTAGGGCTCTTGGAGGTCATGCTGCTTGTCTTTATTTAGTCCATCATCCAACCACTGCCTGCTTCCAATTACTCCAGTCTGGTAGACACCTGACAACCTTCAGGGACTCTCCAATGCTCTCTAACTAAAGTTCTGGGTGCAGTAGATAGAAGGTTGGACCTAGAGGCAGGAAGAACTGAGTTCAGATTAGTCCACAGATACCTACTAGCTGTGTGACTGTGGGCAAATCATTCACTATTTACCTGCCTCAGTTTTCACATCTGTAAAATTGGGTTAATAAAATTATCTCCCAAAATTGTATCGAGTGAGATCATTGTAAAGCACTTTGCAAGCCTTCAAGTGTCATATGCATGTTTGTTATTGTTATTATTATTACTAATTATTCACAGCACTCCAGAACCCAGTTCCAACCTGCTTTTTCAGCCTTTTCTCTTGCTAGTTTTCCCCTTCACATACTCTATATTCAACCCAAACTCTCCTTTGTAGTCCTTTGCGTTGCCCTCTTCTACCTCTGTTCCTTTGCTTATGTATCCCTTCTCCAAAGAATGGACACTTGTTTCATTATTAAAATTCCTCCTTTCTTTAAAAATTTCAATTCAGCTGCCATCAGGATGCATCTAGCAGGACCTTCAGCCATACTTTTTATACATCTACTGAAAGTTCTTTTTATTCTTTTTGATTTTCCCCCAAGGCACTGTTTGAAACTATGTTTTCACACATATTTTCTTTTATATTTTGTTGTTCAGTCATTTTCAGTGCCATCTAACTCATCATGAACCCATTTTTTTTTTGTTGTTGTTGTTTTATTTTGTTTCTTTGGCATTTCCTTCCTGAAACTGAAGAAAGCTAAATTAAGTGATTTGACCAGAATTCCACAGCCAGTGAATATATAAAGCCAGATTTGAATTCAGGAAGGTGAATTTTCCTGACTAAACCCAGCCCTCTATTCTCTGTACCACCTTGCTGCCCTTTCTATTTTAGTTATTTGTATAATGCTTTTCCCAGTTTTCCCTGACTATGTCATTTTGGTATCTAGTTGTTCATTTGATTTTCTCTCTTCCATCCATATTAGACTTGAGAAAAAGCACTTTTTTTGCATTTCTTTTGCACTGGTAGTGCTTGGCACATTGCCTGCACTTAATAAATGGTTACTGACTTGACTTGACCTTGCCCTATAAGATTATAGATCTCCTTTGAATAAAAGGATATATTCAATATCTGCTTTTATAGCTTCTAATGCATGTCAGAAGTTTTTAATACGTTATACATACTCAGCAATAATTTCAGTCATGTCCAAATCCTCACAACCCCATTTGAGGTTTTCCTGGCATAGAAACTGAAGTGATTTGCCGTTTCCTTCTTCAGCTCATTTTACAGATGTGAAAACTGAGACAAGCAGACTTAAGTGAATTGTGAAGGGTCACATAAGCTAAATGTCTGAAGCCAGATTTGATCACATAAAGATCAGTCTTCCTGATTACAGGTCCAGCACTCTATCTACTGTGCCACCTATTTGTCTAACAAATATCTGTTTAATTGGAATAAGTACAACTTCCTATCTGAACCAGATGTCAAAACTTCAAAACCCCCAAAGAGGTCATTGAATCTCTACCTGAATATTTCCAAAATTCATTGACCCTCTGCTTGAATATTTCCAAAATTAGAAAGCAGAGTTCCCATCTAGAAAGTGCATTTTATGGATGAACAGCTCTAATAATTAGGAAATTATTTTTATCTTAAACTACAATCCAATACCCTATAATATCTCCCCCTTGCACCCATTTCTCTTCTCCAAGACACAGCAAGATAAGGCTGCCTGGTCACTGCATGATAATATTTCAATTACTATGACAAAATATCCAGATTTCCTCCACTCCTAACCTTCTCTTCTCTGGCAGTAATCACTTTAGTTTCAACAACTAATTATTCCACTTATTTAGCCAACCTCTTCATTTTTCCAGGGCCAGATGCTTACAGCATACATATTATCCCTGCTACCCACAAGGCAGCTAGTGGACAGACAGCTAGGTTTCGAGCCAAAAAGATCTCAGTTCTGATCCTGCCTCTGGCACTTATGTATGTAAGTCACTTAATAGGGCAAGTTATTGTCACAGGTATAAGCATAATGAAGTACTTATGCTACAGAACAGTGAGGATACAACGCATTAATGTGTGTAAATGCCATAAATATTAGCCATCATTTTTTCTTGGGTGCTTTTTTTAAAAATTTTTCCAGAGGCATTTCTAATAGTTTGATCAACAGTCATGAGAGAGAAGAACATTTGAACCAAGCTTTTTACATGGAGTATCAGCTAACTAATGGCCCTCAGAAGCAAGCACTAGGGCAATGATTCTGAGGGCAGAAAATAGGCTCTGTGAGGGAGCAAGGAAGTTGGTAGTTTCATCATACAGACACTTGAGGAATCAGAGACATTTTAACTGAAGAAGATGAGCAGAAGGATTAGGATCTTTGCCTAGGGAGTTTTGAATGGCAGCTGTGTGAAAATTATAACAGCCTTCTGCTGGGCTGCAAAAATAGAATTGAGCCAGTTAATTCCTGAGGTCTTTTCTAGCTTTGACATTCTATGATTCTATGACACTTGCGTCTATATTTTGACATTAGCTAAATAGCGAGTCCATTCATTCCCATCTGCTATTTTTTACTCAGGTTCTATTGCAAAAGTGGCCCTAAGAGAAACAAAATGCCAGGGCCGCCAGGCTCACCTACTGCCTTACTATATAACTGCAAGGCCAAGTACAAGAAGCCACTTCGCACTGTCTATCAAGATGCTCCTGCACCTTGGCCCAGACAAGCATCATAGTCACAAGACATCACAGTGAGATAAGATGTCTGGTTTGGTGGGGGAAGGGGGACAAAAGAAATCTGGATCCTTGGCCCAGTAGGAAGTAAAAGG
The DNA here is from genome assembly GCF_902635505.1 of Sarcophilus harrisii. Taxonomy (NCBI): domain Eukaryota; kingdom Metazoa; phylum Chordata; class Mammalia; order Dasyuromorphia; family Dasyuridae; genus Sarcophilus; species Sarcophilus harrisii. Next base: position 60,349,494 of record NC_045427.1, on the reverse strand, counting down.
ATGCTAAAAAAGCCTTAGGCACAAGCCAGAAGGGGGACAACATCAAATCCAGGCTCCTGGGGCATCAGAAAAGAGATGATGGACCAGCAAAGTAACAAAAACATTGGGTGGGGAGAAGCTCAAAGCACATTATAAACCTTAATACATTTTGTAAACCTTGCAGCATTATATAAAAGAGCTATTATTATCACTCGCCTTTTACAATCTATTTGACTTTAGGAAGGTCACCACTTTTCTAGGCAATATTTTCTCATCTGCAAAATGGCGAGCTATGTATTTAATGATTTGGCAAAAAGGAATGTTGAGGAGAAGCAGATAAGTAAAGTGATGAGGTGAAAAGAGCCCTAAATTTTGAGTTTGGGGACCTAGACTTGGCACTTTGTTGGCTGGCGATCTCAGGAAAATCATTTAATCACAACGGACCTCGTTTATAAAATAAGAAATTGAAATAAATGATTTCACTTGTCCATTCTAAGACTGAATTTGATTACACTGGGGTAAAGGGGAGAGTGAGAGAGCCAGGGGAAGACAGTGACAGAGGATGAAAGAAAGTCAATTAATTTGCAGCCTCCAGTGTTTCATAAAAATACTCTGACATGAGGAAATTCCTTATTTAAGTTTATCTTATATGTATCACTGAGATTTATGAGAATGCCTACCTGTAACTCTAGAATGGTAGACCTGTTTCAAAAGAAACAGAACAGAAATATAGATAATATCTATATTATGAAGATACATTCCTCAATATAGAAAGCAGAGCAAGGAAACATTGTGGGGAACACTTGAGTAAACTTCAGTAGAGAAACCAAAGTGATATAATCATTGGACTATATTGGGGGCCTTTTGGATAGAAAGAGGAAATAGATGAAAAGTTCTGGGAATTGATTACAATTCTAACAGAAAGGTATGGTACAATAATAAAAGGATAACTTAATTACTCATATACCTGTTAGAAATGTTTCTCTCTGTACAAGCTGTTCTTCAATTGATAAATGGTCAAATGATATGAATAGACAATTTTCAGATGAAGAAAGTAAACCATTTCTAGTCAAATGAAAAGGTTCTCTAAATCACTATTGATGAGGGAAATGAAAATTAATACACTCTGAGGTACCACCTCACACATCTCAGAATGGCTAAGATGACAGGAAAAGATAACTGATGAATATTGGAGGGGATATGGGAAAATTGGGACACTGATACATTGTCGGTGGAGTTGTGAAATGATCCAACCATTCTGGTAATCTTTAAATGAGGACTTCACAATATGGAACTATGTCCAAAGGGCTATCAAACTGTGCATACTCTTTGATTCAGCAGTGTCTCTACTGGGTCAAAGAGATCATAAAAAGGGAAAAGGACTCACATGTGTAAAAATATTTATAGCAGCCCTTTTTGTAGTGGCAAGGAATTGGAAACTGAGTGGATGCCTACCAAATGGAGAATGGCTGAATAAGTTATCGAATATGAATGTTAAGGAGTATTATTGTTCTATAAGAAATAATCAGCAAGATGGTTTCAGAGAGGCTTGGAGAGACTTAAATGAACTGATGCTGAGTGAAGTGAGCAGAATCAAGAGAATTTTACACACAGCAAAAACAAGATTATTTGATAATCAATTCTGATGGATGTATTTTTTTTTAACAATAAGGTCATACAGGGCAATTCTAATGGGCTTGTGATGAAGAGAGCCATCTTCATCCAGAGAGAGAATTATATGGATTACAACATAATATTTTCCCTTTTTTGTTGTTATTATCTTGCATTTTTTTCTCATTTTTTTCTTTTTGATCTGATTTTTATTGTGTAGCATGATAATTGTGAAAAATGTATAGAAGAATTGCACGTGTTTAATGTATATTGGATTATTTTCTGTCTGGGGAAGGGATTGGGGGAAGGGAGTGAGAAAACATTTGGAAAACAAAATTTTGCAAGAGTGAATGTTGGAAATGATACATATATTTTGGAAATTAAAAAGTTTTAATAATCAGAAAAAAGAAATATCTCTCTTTGTCAGAGCTGAAAAATTCATCATTTTGGGACTTGTCTTAATAGTAATTTATTCTATACAAACTGAACAAATAAAAACTGGTGTGTGTGAAATTGGGGTGGAGATTTTGGACATGATTTTCCACACAAAAAAGGAAAGAACCAGATACTGCAGTAAAAACAATGGGAAGCTTGGGGAAAATTTTTACAGGCTGGCCTTAGTATGATATTTACCTGAGATTTTGAAAAGATATATCTTAAAGATTCTGAAAAAGGAAAAGTTGAATCTCATAGATTGTATTATGATATCTGTTATGTTATATATATTATGTCATATAATGTCATGCCATGTTGTCACATTTCTGTGTCAGGTTTATAAATGTAAATGTAATGTAATTACAAAAATATAATAATGTAAACACATGTTTTATAAAAATATATATTATGCATGATGCATATGTATGTATTATACATTATCCTGGGCTAATATTAAAGAAATATGTACAGAAAAGGCAGGTAATTGAGAATGAATACAAAAATATAAAAAAGTCTTGAAAAAACAGAATCAAAGATGATAGAATTCATGGAAAATTAATGCTAGTCAAGAATGGGAAGAACAACAAAATTATATTTGTTCTTTCAGATATTTGGCGGGGGGAAGAAATAATGAAATAGCTACAGGGAAGCCGGTGAGGATTAAAAGAGAGAGAAAATATTCAATATTGTGTTTGGAAATCCTGTCAACAGCAATAAGAGAAAAAACTAAATAGAAGGGATCAGACTAGGGAAAGAGATAAAACTATCTCTTTTTGTAGGCTATGAATTATTTGGAAAATAAAAACTCAATTTTGGTAAAGTAGCAGGATATAAAGTAAATCTGAACAAATGATCAGTATTCCTACATATCCCCACCAAAAAAAAAAAATAAACCTCTGTAAGGAGAGATTATAAGAGATACCCCATTTAAAATAATTCTAAACAATATAAACTATCTGGGAGTACATTTGCCAAAACAGTCCTAGGAACTATATAAACAAAATTACAAAAAAAAAAAAAAAATCACACCATTTTCATGCTAATAAAATCAGATTTAAATAATTGGAGAAATATTAATTGTTCTTGGGGACACAGTATCAATTAACAAAAATGATAATTTTATATAAATTAATTTGTTTAAACTAATTTAAACTAATATTTAATGACATCACAACCAAGTTACAAAAATATACTGAATAAGAAAAAAGTAACAAAATTCATTTGAAAAAACAAAAAGTTAAAAATATTAAAAATTCTAAAAAAATAAAGAAAATGATAGAATAATAAAAAATGATGATAAAGAGGTTTAATAGAGCCAGATTTTATGCTATATTATAAAGCAATGATTACCAAAACAACTTGCTACTGGCTAAGAAAGAGAAAAGTACATTAATGGAACAGAGTATATATAAAATTCACAGCAGCAAATAAATATAATAACTTTGTATTTGACAGTTATAAAGACAATATTTTGAGACAAGAATTCAATATATAGTAAAAAAAATATTGAGAAAACTGAAACACAGTATAGTTGAAATGGGGTATAGTCCAATATCTTACACCATTTATCAAGGTAAGGTCAAAATGAATATATCACCTAGGTATAAAGAGAGATATTACAAGAAAATTTGAAGAACATGCAATATATTACTTTTGAGATTCATGAATAGGTGAACAAATTATGAATAAATAAGAGATAGAGAGCAGAATGAGGTGCAAAATAGAAAAAATCAATAACATTAAATTAAAGGAGGTTTCTACAAATAAAAATAGCCAAGATAAGGAGGAAATTCACAAAAACAAAATGGAAAAAAATTATCAAATAAATGTTTCAAAACTCAAATATATAAAGAACTTTCATAAATCATCAAAGTATGTGAACAGTTTTTCAATTAAAAAAATTATAAAGCCATATTTTTAATGTGTTGTCATTCTTATTTAGAAAAAATGCAGATTAAAACAACATTGACATAGCATTTTACAATTGTAAATATGTTGTTTATAATCTTATTATAAAATTGGTTAAATTTTATAATTTAATGGATTTATTAAGTCTATAATATTATTATAAGATTGATTAAAATAATTGAAGAAGAAAGCAACAAATATTTGAAAGCATGTGGAAAATTTTGGATATTAATTTATTGTTGGTGAAATTATGAAATGATACAATCATTTTGGAGAGCAATCTGGAATTATTTGTCCAAAGAGTTATTAAATTGCCTATACCCTTTGACCCAGCAATACTACTTATTAAGTCTATTTCCAATAATGATAAGAAAAAAAGAAAAAGAAAAAATTTTTGTAGCTGTTGTCTGTGGTAGCAAAGAACTGGAAATTGTGAGGATTCCCATCCACGGGGGAATGACTGGACACATTTTGATATATGATTATGATGAAATGCTTGCAGTGCTATAAGCAATAATAATTTTGATCATCTTAGAAAAACATGGAAACTTGTATAAAATAATAAAAATTGAAATGAACAGAAGAGAACATTGTTTATGGCAACAACTTGTTATTTTAAGAATAATTTTGAGAAAATGAGTCATTTTGAATATTACAAATACCCAAATTAACTACAAAGGACATCTGAAAGAAGATGCTATCTGAATCCTGAAAAAAATAAGCTGATGAATTGAAGTATACATAGAATGATTACATTTATATTCATATATACATGCACATATACATAGAGACCCACATTATTTTTGTCTAATAGTAGCCATCTCTATGGAACAAGGAAGCAGGAAAGAAAAAAAAATAAGAAAAAATGATGTATGTAATTATTTTATAATTTATTTAAATGAAATAGCAAATTCTACTTAATAGATTTGTCATTTTACGTGCAATAAATTTATAACATTATGGAAATTCTTGTTTATATTAAAATAACAAATATATATTTTTAAATGCAGCACCTTTTTTTTGCTTAAGTTTTCTCAGCAAAAGAGAATTATCTTTTACTTTGAAGGAACAGATCAAAATAGTCAGCAGTTCATTTATATACAAGACAAATATGGCTGTTTTCAATAAACTCAAGTCCCCAGGTTCTGCTGAAACCCTTCTATCAGTGATCTTGGAAGATTATTGAATGTGAGATAAATGCCATGGGACTGGAGAAAGATAAATGTGCCAGTTCTAGAAAAGGAGTGGATTTTATATACTAGATCTTTTATAATTTAAAAGTGTATTAAAAGGGGGTTGTAAATCTCAAGAAAATGATGCATTAGTTACAAAAAACCAAGATGACATCATCAAAAATGCATCACTGTATGTTTTGATAAGTTTGCTCGATCAAATTACATAAATTATAACTGTATATATACATATATCTATCTACATCTTTATTCTACCTAAATTTAGCAAAGAACTTCTCTAATTCAACTTTACTCAAATGAGACATTTGTAAAAGTACTTGGTAAAGTACCTGACACATGATAAGTTCTTAATAAATGCTTGTATCTTCTCCCACCATTCTTTGCAAAAGAAAGGGTAATATATGGATAGGATAATTTGATAAATTAGGGTGGGCTGAATGTCTTGATATAAAGAATAGCAATCAACAGCTCAATATCAAGTTGGAAGGATATGTACCTAAGAAAGCACTTCATCATTCTGTCACATTTTGTTGAATGATTTCAAATAAAATCAAGAATTTATTGTAATTTCATTGTGACACAAACTCAAATGTGCTCTGTGTGTGTGTATATATAAAACTATTGGCTTGGAGACAGATTCAGATAAAATTGATATTAAATGTAAAAAAGATAAAAAGCTAGGAGGGATGACTATCACATAAGAAAGATAGAGAAATTCTTGACTTGTCTGTACCAAGATTCCCTTTGACAGTCTGGGGAAATCCTATGGGCTTTTTCTCAGAATCAGATTTTTAAAGATAGAAAATAGAAATAGAGGTTTGCAAGGAAGAAATTTATAACAAAATCTAGTAATCAAAGTGCTAAAAATAGAATGAAATAATATTTGTAGACTCTAGGTTAAGAGTCCCTAATATAGGATATAAAAGTCAGGATCCAAAAATATTTTGAAAAGCTACAATCCTGACACATGGCTAGGAAAATGGAAGTTATTAGGGATGTAGGTCTTATATTTTGGTTTTAAAAATTCACCTTCAGAAATACAAGATTGAAGATGACATTGGATTGAAAATAAAAAGATCTGGGAGTTTGAGTGACCCAGAAACTAAATATGAGTTAATATATGGTAACCAAAAAAAAATGATATAATCTTATTCTCCATGAAAAGAGTCATGGTGGCCAGATCTAAAGAGGTAATTGTCCCAAAGTAATCTGACCTACACGGATCACATCTACATAAGTATTGAGTATTCGTCTAAGCACTGTTGTTATACATCTGTCTATCAATCATCTCTATTTCTATATATCTATATTTATATATGCATGTTCACCTGTAAAGAGAAGATGAAGATAAAGTTCATTCTTGACATAAGATACAGTCTTTATAATGGTAGAGAAATGAAAGCTGAAAAGCCATTTTCTGAGAATAATTTGTGACACCAATTGACTGGACTACATTACATGTGGAAGGAAGGAATATAAAATACTGAAAAGGTGAGTGTGAATCACATTATAGATATGCTTACATAATAAATATATTTTAAAATCTAAATTTAAAAATTTTATTTAAATTTTAAATTTAAATTGTTTTAAAATTATTTAAATTTTTTAAAAATATTTTTATTTTGAAGGTAATTAGAGTTTCTGAAGAATTTTAATCAGAATATAACATAGTCAAATATACATGTTGTAGCAAATTCAATTGAATGGCTGTATAGAGTTTGGAGATAAGAGACTAAAGACAGAATGAGTCATTTCTTATCCAAGGCTTCCATCTTGCTGATGTCCAAACTAGACCAAGACCAGATATTTGTTTGTACCAGTCTAGTGCCACCACTCACAATCTCTAAGGCTTATGATTTTTCTATAGTAGATTAGTAGATGAGTGGAGTAGATTGCTCTACTCAGGCACCACCTGTATTACCCAAGTCTGAAAATTATTGTGAGACTCACTTGGGAGTCTGGATTAAAAATATTTTATAGATTGAAAAGGTCTCTATATCATAAGCTCCTTGTTATTTTTATTTTTATTGTTGTAATTATTATCATCATAAATGTCTATCCCATAAATATATGTATGAATAAGAGAGGGCATTATTCAGGATTTTAAATTAAGACTGGTCCAGAATTCTATCCTTCATAGAAGGTTACATCTGTGGGTATGGGTCTGTGCTAATTGCATGCAGAGAGAGGTACATGCCCAGGCTGGCTTTCTCATGCAAACAGGCTGTCTTGAAAAAAAAAAAATCTCCCTTTGAAATTTGTTCAGGACCAGCTGCCTCCACTATAATGACTCATCCGTCTCATTACATCCCTCATTGTGCTGAATTAGTGTTTGTGGCACCAAATCAACCTTTCCAGATATCCTCCATACAGTTAAGCCCTTGTGTTGCCAGCTGAATTTGCAAATCAGGGCATATGGAAGGTGGCACCTTGACAGGTGAAAAAAGACATAGAGAAAACTGGTGAAAATCATCTGGGTGTGTGAATGGGGGAATGGGGTGTGGTGGAATATCAATTAAGGCAGATGCATAAATTCAAATATTCATCCCTTGATTGTACCTAATTTGATTGATCATATTCAATAATGAAGATAATATTTTAAATATGAACATATATCTAAAACCAAGTTTATTATATTTTTGTCCATTGAACGGATCTTTCCTCCAAACTTCTCAACTTCTCTATTTCTGATGAGTGTCCCATCTTCTATTGTGCTATCCATTTTCACAAACTTAGTGTCTTCCTTTCTTACTTTTATTTCCACCAGTCCCCCAGCCCTAACAATCAAATAATTGTCTTATTAATACTAAGTCAAGGATCTTTTTCCTATCTAGTCTCTTCCCTTGATTCAAAAAGTCACTGCCATGTTTCAGACTCTTTTTCCCATAGCCCAAGCTAAAACAATAGCTTAAGATTTAGTCTTTTTGCTTCCAGGCTCTCTCCATTTTAATCCATTTCTCAGCCTTTATATAATAGCCAAATTGATTTTGCCAAAACATGGATTTAGCCATGTTATACCTCTAATCAAAATGCTTTGATATTTATGTATTACTCCAAGGAGCAGCAGACATAAGGTCATAAAAATTATAAGCTTTAAAATTAAAAGGGACATTAGAGATCATCTGGTCCAATCATAAATTGTAGAAATAGGAGCTGAATCCTTGAGTTTGGGCTACAAATCCCTTGCTATTTCTAATCTACAAAACTCACACATATTCTGATCCCCACCAAAAGGAGGATTTTTAACAGCTAACCAAAGGTCCCAGCAACTACTGAGAACTAGGGAAAGAGAAAATAGCTTCAATGTGATTCATAGATTTAGTTAACTGATTGTGAATCAGAATTTGTATGGCCTGTTTCATTTGAGGATACCACTTTTTTTCTAAGCATATAAGTTCACTAGACATTTCTGACTTTCCCTTCATTTTTGGACTATATGCTACTGGTTCTGTCTTCTCAGGCTTAGTCAAATGTCAAGCATAATATTTCTACTATTCATCCTCTTGTTTCTACCTGTATGACAGTCACCTCAGTTCAGGCTCTCATTAGCTTGAAATCTAGATTATAAATATAGCCTTCTAATTGGATTCATTATCAAATCCAGCTACTACATAACTGCCAAAAGAGTTTTCCTTAATCGCAAAATTGGCCATATTATCCTCAAGCTCAAAAGTATTAGAGGCTTACTATTTCCTATAGGACATAGCAGGTAGCTAATATATATATTTGTTCAATTGGACTAAAATCCTACAGAGTCAGTCCATGGATAGTATCACAGATTTTCTGAGTTCTGGGTATCCATGTCCTTTACAATAGAGTGAGATTCTGGAGAAGATTCTGGGAAGATGGTAGAGTAAATTGGTAAATTTCAAGCTGTCACAATTTTCACCACAAACAGAACAAATTTGTGCCTCAGGTGAACGTAGGTTAGTGAAAAATCAAGAAGATTTGGGGCAAAACAGGGCTCCTCCTTATGTCACCTGACAAGATATGAAGAAAGACCGCAGGCTGGTATTAACCTGTGTGAAATGCAAATACCTCTGGGCTAGCTCTGCAGATATATCAAGTGGGGATCCCTTGGGCTAGCTGGTTGTGGCTGGAGCCTCAGCAGGAATGCCTACAGAGACGTTCACCTCCCAACTATTTGTCAAGTGGGTGTTTGAGCCTGGGAAGATAGTATACCCTCAGCTGATTGGGAATGCCAGGTCCAGCTGTGATGCTGAGATGAAGCCCTGGACGAGAAGGAATTGGCATCTGGTCAGTGCAAAAGTAGCAGGGTAGGGACACTGCTAGCTGTGGGCAATTGCAGGAGGGTAGAGCTTTTGGTTTGGGGTTCGAGGTCAGAGTGGAAAGCTGAAGGGAAATACATCCCTCTACCCCATGATTAAAGATGAAAAACAAGAAGATTATGGAAAAAAGTTAACTAGTTAGAAAAGCATGTACAGAGTCCAAAGATGAAAATAAATCTTTGAAACTTAGAATTGGGCAAGGGGAAGCCAGTGAAGCTATGAGAGGCCAAGAAATAACAAAACAGATTATAAAGAAATAAGAAAATAGAAAAGAATATGAACATCTCATAAGAATAACAGCCAATCTGGAGAACAGATCAAGAAGAGAAAATATAAGAATAATTGGACTACCAGAAAGTTGTGGCCAAAAAGAGAACCTTGATACAATAAGGCAGGAAATAATTCTAGAAAATTGTCCTGGAAGAATAGAACATGAGGGATAAAGTAGAAATACAAAAAATCCACTCATCACACTTCAAAGAGATCCTTTGTAGAAAACACGCAGGAATGTTATTGCCAAATTTTGAAACCTTCAAATCAAAAAGAAAAATTTGTAACAAACAAGAAAAAAAATTTAAAAAGTGAGATTTTCATTTACCCATATATATCTGTGTTAGGTTAGACCAGTAAGAAAAAATTTCTGGTCTCAGACGAATTTATAGTTATGATCTTGAATAAGAAGTGGCTAATAGCTTATGAATTCCTGGAAGTCCTGACTACATTTCCTTATTAGCTTTTTGCATTTCCTTTTGCACTTCTATTAATTTTTATCCTTATTTCTCCTCTATCTCTTACCTGATTTTCAAAGTCCCTTTTGAGCTCTTCCATGGCCTGAGTCCAATTCGTACTTTTCTTGGAGACTTTGGATGCAAGAGCTTTGACTGTTATCATCTTCTGAGTGTGTGTTTTGATCCTCCTTATCACCATAATTTTCAATGGTCAGAAACTTTTTTTGTTTTCTGCTCATTTTCCCAACCTGTTACTAGGCTTTTAACTCTGTTAAAGTAAGGATCTGTTTCCAGGGAGGAGGATGCCCTGCCCCTGAATGCAGCTCTTTCCAGAAATCCTTCTAAAATTTTGACCACAAGCATTCTTTTCTGCCCTGGAGCTGTAAGGTATGTCCCCACCTCACTGTAGCTGAAAGATTTAGAGGCCAGGACAGGGGCTTCACTGACCAGGGCTGCTCTGGGACCACACAACAGACTCCCACCTCTTTGCCCCAGACCCTCTCTTACTGACCTTTTGAGTCCTCCCTGATGCCCTCAGGCTGAGAAGTTCAGAAACCTCCAGCACTACTGCAGACTCAGAGGTCCCCCTTCAGTGACTCTGGGGGGCTGGCAAGAGCCAGGACCAAGGCCGGGGCTGCACTGGGATTGTGGCCTAGGCTTCTGTTCTACTGACCTTGCAGCCCCTATCTTGTATCTTTGGGCTGAGAGGTCTGGAAGCCACCAGAACCACCACTAATTTAGTCAGGCCCAGGCCAGAACTACATGCTGGACTCCCTCCCTGTTGCCACAGACCTTTTCTGCTGAGTTTATAAGTTGCTTTTTCCTGGAAAATGTTCTACTCCATTTTGGGGGATGTTCTGGTGCTCCAAAATTTGTTTAGAGTCATTATTTAAAGGAATTTGGAGCAGTTTGAGGAGAGGTGGGGCAAGTTCCTGCCTTTTCTCCCCCATCTTGGCTCCACATCCCCTGACTGAGTTTCAGTGTTCTGAGTCTTACCATTAGAGGAAAGAAGCAAGTCACCTCAGCCATTACAATCTAAATTGATCATGCAACTGTGCTCAGTCATCATGGACAAGGTACTTTTAACTTTAGTCATTTTTTAAGAGAAGCTGACATCTGACAGAGAGAAAATAAATTATACTTAATTGAATTTTTATCCATACTGATGTTAACCAAAAATTATAGCTCTTAAATTTTGTGGACTATAAAGGTGGGATTAGTAACATCATCATTATTGTCATTATCATTGTTTTCATCATCAGCATTATTATGTGGAGGAGGAAGTATAATATTAACTGTACAGTTCCTTTGCATGGAATGTGGCAATCTCAGAGGAATTCAAATGACCAACAATCCAAAGGACTATGCAAAGACTTATGTGTGAGTCTGTGATCAAGGTATAGTCTGTCACAAGAAATTATTGCATGTAAGAAGTACTCTAAATGTGTTATTAATGGTATGTGCGGTCAAAAGAAGGAAGGTCAAGAAGAATTCATGGATCATGAATTAGAGACAGAATATAAATAAATAAGTCTTAATTTGATTTTTTTTGGTTAGATTTGAATTCTCAAAGACAACTCATCCTGATTCCAAGCTTAGTATTTCTCTCTCTCTCTCTCTCTCTCTCTCTCTTTCACTCTGGCTCTCTTTCTTTGTCTCTGTCTCTGTCTCTATTTCTTCATATATATATTTATGTGTATGTGTTATGTGTGTGTGTGTGCGCATGTGTGTGTATAGAAGGGGGAAAGGAGAAGGAGAGAGAAAGGGAGAGAAATATATAGTAGATATAGATAAAGATAGGTATATAGATATAGATAGGTATTCATATCTATCTCTATCTCTACTTATCTAAGGAAATTATCTAGTTCATTCAATTGATTATTTATCTGTGGTTGTTAGAATGACATGAAAAGGTGATCTTTGACTGTGAAGACAAATTATCTGTATCACTGGACATCATCTAGGAATCACCAAATTCCCAGAGTATTAGAGATAAGGCCATTATTATTTTACATAGGATGGAGAACAGACAATGACGCATGAGTGGAAGTCTTTTGTACATCATATTGAACATTTACTTTTGGCAGGGAGGTTTCAATGACTAATCATTAGTGCCAATAGATTCATTAATGCCGTCTTTCACTTACAGAATATATAATTGTCATTATATAAATATCATTCAATTATACAATAGCTCAATTGTTCAGAAATAGGCATTAACTGATTTTTAAACTATGTTCATTATATTTTATTTCTCAAGGACTATTTGAAAATTGAATAATTCTCTGATTAAAGATGGTTGGACTATACTGAAAATATTTGGTTAAGTCATGTTTTCCTTATAATAGCTGATGTTTATATTGAACAATGATTAAACATGTTAAAGGAAAGAGCCATTTCATATTCAGCCACCTTTCATCTTTGTCTGATGAATTATATATGATTCTTCTATCTCCATATCCTCAATGCTTTTTTTCTTTGTATGCAATTATACAGTGACCCATCTATTGCTCATGAGAATTCTCAATTTTTTATGAATGTTCGTAAATATGGAGGAAGTCAGTGCAAAATTTATAGCTAGTCGGACTATATTAATCTGAAGGAAAAAAATGTAGTAGTTATCATACTCCACTGTTTGAATTTAATAGAAAATTATTCCAGAGCAGAGTACAAAGTAATGAATGCTTAAATCTGGAAACTTTTGTTGGTCAAACTATTGGCCAACTTCAATGTAAAGCCAAGGTTTCTGAATCCTAATTCAAGTATAAGGCTTTGGAATTATGCATTTATGGATCGACTGCACTGATTCAATGCAGAAAATGTCTTTTTCTCATTACATGGAGTGCTCTGGGGAGATAATGTAATATGGTGGGAAGAACACTGGATTTTCAGAGAATATCCTGAAGTTTATACTTCATCTATGCCATAGGTGGTTCAGTAGATGGAAGCTTGGACTCAAGAAGACCTGAGTTCAAATCCAGCTTCAGACACTAACTATGCGGTTCTGGGCAAAGCATGTAATCTTTGTTTGATCTATTGGAGAAGGAAATGACAGACCACTCCAGTTCCTTTGCCAAGAAAAATCCTATGGTCCATGAGTTCATGAAGAGTTGGACACTACTGAATGACTGAGTAGCATCGACATACCTATTTTCAGTACTGTGGGAAAATCATTTCAGAATTATCACAACCTTATTTTATATTTAATATGATATAGTTGAATTAGATGATTTAAAAATTCCCAAATCATTGGAACATTCTGGATTCTAAAATTCTTTCCAACTCTAACACTCTCTGTTTTACTTTCTACTGACTAGCAATGACATTCTAATTCTGTATCCTAACATTCTAAGTTCTAATATTTTATATTTTAAGATCCCAGTCAGTTCTAATATCTATAAGATCTTTTCCACTTCTAACTTTCTGATTTAACATTTCATGTTTTAAATTTCTTTCAAACTCTATGTTCTATGATACCATAGTATGCTCTTAATATAAGTGAAAAAGAGCCAACAATATGCTGGAAAAAAAGGGGCTGAGAGGGTATATATTTGGGGATTATTGAAACTAACCCACTAAAATGTATTGCCTTCTTGTCCTCCTCCCAAATTTTGCCTTTCCTTTGCTACTCCTTAAAATTAATAAAATGTCATATTCCCCCACTATCCAGAGTGAGAATATGTCATTGTACAAACTTTAGCTACAAAACAGTCCTGGAAATATTCAGAAGGAATTCAGTTATCAAAAGACATATATGGACCTGATACTGACAATACTACTACTTCACAGTATCTTAATATTGGAAGATTTCTTTGGATATCAAGTAAACCAACATATGCCCAACAAAGCATCTCCTCTAACTGCTATATGGAAGTTGACATGGTTCCTACCCATAATGAGCCCATGGTCTCATTTATGAGAGAAAAACTAGATAAGATAGAGAATCATGAAATCTTAACTCATGTGCTACTGACCATAATAAGTTAAACAAAAGAATTTGGAGAAAGGAAAATTCAACATGAGCTTTCTTAATCAATAAAGGCTTCTTGAAGAAAATGGGATATGAGCTGAGCTTTCAAGAGTGGGTAGGATTTTGATAAGCCTTGGAAAATTTGGAGTTTTCTTGAACTTATGATTGGGTCTTTTTCATCTTCAATTAAATCATTTTCTCTTTATATCCTAATGTAGCTAGTAAATTGTCTGATTCTTCACATATGTTTGTTAATTGATTTTTGACATCTCCTTCAACACTTACTATAGTAGTATATAATAGATGATGATTATTAAATTTAATTGAAATTAATTGATTTCCAAACAGAAAGAAAAAAATGAGTGAAGCCATGTGTATAGAAAAAATTCTGACATGTCAGAAATAATAATGATAATATAAATGATATCAATAATAATCCATAATAATAGAGAATATCCACATAGTGCTTTATGGTTTGAAAAGTGCTTTATGAAAATCAATTTTATCCCACAAAAAGATAGTGAAAGCATTGAAATTGAAGATCATAAATCAGGAAGTAAGGGTGAATGAATAGCTTAGATTCAGATGATGATTTCTATGGTGAAACTCTAAATTGTAACTCCCAAGTCTGAATGAGATCACCCATTTACTCCAGAATCTGGTAAACTAATATTTATAGTAAACACACATTCAGAAGATAATAACAAATAAAAACTCCTATATCCAAAACTTCAAAGAAAAATAAGAATTGATCTCAGGTTATGGAAGAGCTCAAAAGAGATTTTGAAAATTGAGTAAGAGAGGTTGAGGGAAAATTGGGAAAAGAAATGAGAACAATGCAAAAGGAAATAAAAAAATGTAAAATGCCACATAAATGTAAATTATTATAATTATTTTTATTATCTAAACTCTCCTCCTACCCTATACAAAAATCCAAACTATAGTTTCTCTGAAAAGCAGTCAGTTGGACCTTTCTCAGCTATTTTCAACTGATTAAGAAGTCAGGACCAAATTAATCCAATTCATTAATGGGAAGTTAGGACTATCAAGTTCTTACCTAGAATGAGCTTGTGATATTCCTGTATTAACTCTAACCTGCACTCTTTGGTCTTAGTTTTGCCTTCTTGATTTAAGGAGAACAAATATAATCCCTCATCAAATAAGTGAAGGGCTGCAGAAGAAGATAGTTAATGTACTAGTCTGTCCCTCTTCGTGTTAGACATTTCTATTTTTACTGTCGATCACTATATGTTGTAGTAGCCTTGGGTAAGAACCTGACCACACCCAAGAGAGGTGAACCTGATTGGGAAAGGGGAGGAGAAGACAATATTATGCCATTCTGTGATCCAATTTCACTTTCTTTCAAATTCAAGTCTTGTTAATACACAGTTACAGAGTTAATGGAGTTATCATTCTTGTCATTGGCATCCATAGCATTCGTTTCACTCCACAGAATCTCCATTATTTATGCTCTTGTATCTCTTTGAATTATTAATTCCAAGCATTGAAACAGGGTGGTCATGTCTCTGCTGCTAAGCATTTAATATAATTATGCTATTAACTGTATCTGCATTATCCTTCTTTCGTTGGAATCATGGATCAAAAGAGTATTCTGAAAGTCAAAAGACCTTTCTTTTCTCTACTTTCCCAGCAAAAGAGGAATGTGAATATATTTTCTGCCCCTGGAAATCAGCTCAGAGTAGTGTGTAATGATAGTTATAAAACCAATCTTAGGGTCAGAAAGATTTAGGTCCATGTCCAGACTCTGGTGATGTGACCTTGGGCAGGCAACCTAACTTCTTAATGCCTCAAGGAACTTTTTTTTTAGACTCTAAGAACAGGTAGTTTTCTGCTTTCCTCACTGAGAGTTTCATATATTCATTAAATCACGGATCCAGTTTAGAAAGAGACAGAAACAATGAGAAATACAGAGAAACAAAAACAGCCATGAACAGAGAGATCAACGTTCTTTGATCTTCTGGTGTGGATTGAAGAAGGAATTTGAACCTCTGACTGGATACAACTAATCTGTCATCTCTGTGAGGGAAATACAATCTCAGAAACACAGAAACTGAGAATTGGAAAGTATCACAAAGAACAGTTTTCAGAGAAACACTAGCGCTATAACATTCCACCAAATACTGAATTGCCGATCTCTGCTTGAAAAATTTCCATGAATAACTTTGAAAAACTTGAAAATGCTGCATAATGCAATGATCAGTCATGATTCTGAAGGACAAATGATGAAGAATGCTACCAAGCCTCCTGACTTAGAGCTGATAGCCCAAATATAAAGAATGAGACATTATTTTTAGATAGATATATATGTACACACATATATATGTATAATGTATACACATAAATGCATATATGTACATAATACAAATGTGTGTATGTGTTACCCCTATACAGAGATGCATTTTAATATGCAAATATATATTTTTAAATGAGGATATGTTTCTATATGTATATGTATGAATATAGACATATATGTATGTGTATGTAAGTTTTTCATCATTTTCAAAGAGAACCAATGACATTAGGAGGGTGATGTCTTGACTTGCAAGAGCATTGAATTTAAGTGAAGCAGAGTGTGCAAAATCTTTCCTCATTCTGTCCTCCAAATTTATTTGAATCAGTCTTAAAACATAAGTTAGGACAATTGGCAATAACACTGAATGCAGTGGGAGATCTTGTCCTTTTTGAGCTAAGGGTATTAGTTTGCTTGAGACAACACCAAGGAGAATGGAAGCAAACAATAATCTACTTTACCTTTATAAAAGAATTAATCTAGGAGGGGAAGACCCTCATAGTTTCTGGCTAGAACATAAACAATTGTTATTTACTGTATTTGCTCTTAATCATTCAGACCCAAACAAAAGGCTTGGACTGGAACCCATTATTGGATAATCAGGGCAAGCCAGAGTGATTTGTGTTTAAAGGCAGAGTCAAATGGTTCCATTTAAATTCCAATGGGCTTTATCAAAGCCTGGTTTTCCAGAGCTATATTTTAAGAAATCATAAATGAAAACTACATGAGAAAAAGAGTTAATAGTCCCAGTTGTTTTTATTTTTATTTATTTTTAGATAAAATAAATAAGTAGGGAAGAAAAAAAATCTAAGCCCAAACCCTGAGATACCTTGAAAAATATAAAGTAATCAAAATTCATATTCCTACTGAGTGGATGCCCATCAGTTGGAGAATGGCTGAAAAAGTTATGGTAAATGAATGTCTTTGACTCTAAAATTAATTGCCATTTCTTCTCCCACTCATTTTACAGATTAGGAAACTACGGGTTAAGTGACTTGTTTAGGATTATACTGCTAAAACATATTGAGATTTGAATTCACGAAAGGGTCTTCCTGAGTCCAAACCTGACACTCTATCCATAGCACTACTTTAATATATGTTAAACATATTCGATTCTTATATACATATTTCCACAATTCTCCTGCTGTATAAGAAAAATCAGATCCAAAAAGGAAAATGCAAGCAT
Organism: Sarcophilus harrisii; assembly: GCF_902635505.1. NCBI lineage: Eukaryota > Metazoa > Chordata > Mammalia > Dasyuromorphia > Dasyuridae > Sarcophilus > Sarcophilus harrisii. The sequence goes on along the minus strand of NC_045427.1, from coordinate 60,331,884 downwards.
ACAACAATAAAAACATGAAAACACTATGTTGTGATCTACACTCAGTTCCCATAGTCCTCTCTCTGGTTGCTCTCTTCATCCCAAGACCCTTGGGAACTGGCCTGAATGATTTCATTATTGACATGGTCCTGTGACATGGTCTTGATTCTTCTTTGAGAATTAGAAAATCAGAAAAGGTAGATCACTTCAAACACAATCTGGTAGCTTCCAATTTTAATTAATTGTTCTTCTAAACTCCATTGCTTCTATGAAACTGAAGGATTCAGGACAAAACCAAAGAATGTGAAAGTTGAAAGGGACCCCAATTCTTAGCCTAACACATCAAGAAAAGACTAACAAAGTTCTCATTCCCTTCCAGCTTTATTGCTCTGAAACAAAGTCCTTCTCTCCTTGAGTAGTTACACCACCAACCATGATTCAAAAAAGTAAATGAAACCTTAATGTAGTAATATACTGATGGCTTTAGAAAAATCCAGTCCTAATACCTGGAAGGGTAGAATCTATAAACTAAAAGAGTAATTGTTTGGGGTTTTGGAAGGCCATAGGGAGGATAGCTAAGGGCATCCTCTTCAGCAAAGCACATGTTATACCAAGAATGAGACCCTGGAGATACTGGGTGGAAACAAGTATGGTCATTAGCTTATAGAGCTATTTTAGACATTGTAGTTGGATTAAGAGCCTCTTAGAATAAGAGCCTCCAGATGTTCTCTGATTGCAGTTCTTTGAATTTTGCTCTCTTTTCCTTTTATTTTATTTTAATTTTTTTAATTTAAGTGTTAGTTTCTTAGCAGGCCCCAAATGAAAAAGCATAACATGGTAGAAGGGCTCCTAGATTTGGAACTGGGAAAAATTGATATCCATAAAAAGTGAGCAGAGGACTAAATGACTTCTATAATGCCTGTCAGTTTTAAGTATTATGCTTTCCTCCTGCCCTAAGTGCTATAGTCCTCTGACTTTTTGAAAAACCCAAAATATTGTCATCAGTATGTTGTTGCTGTTAAAGTTAACTGTCCCCCATTGATGCATTGTTGGTGGAGTTGTGAACGAATCCAACCATTTTGGAGAGTAGTTTGGAACTATGCTCAAAAAGTTATCAAACTGTGCATACCCTTTGATCCAGCAGTGTTACTACTGGGATTATATCCCAAAGAGATTATAAAGAAGGGAAAGGGACCTGTATGTGCACGAATGTTTGTGGCAGCCCTTTTTGTAGTGGCTAAAAACTGGAAACTGAATGGATGTCCATCAGTTGGAGAATGGTTGAATAAATTGTGGTATATGAAAATTATGGAATATTACTGTTCTGTAAGAAATGACCAACAGGATAATTTCAGAAAGGCCTGGAGAGACTTACACGAACTGATGCTGAGTGAAATGAGCAGGACCAGGAGATCATTATATACTTCAATAACAATACTATATGATGACCAGTTCTGATGGATCAGGCCATCCTCAGCAACGAGATCAACCAAATCATTTCTAATGGAGCAGTAATGAACTGAACTAGCTATGCCCAGAAAAAGAACTCTGGGAGATGACTAAAAACCATTACATTGAATTCCCAATCCCTATATTTATGCACACCTGCAGTTTTGATTTCCTTCACAAGCTAATTGTACAATATTTCAGAGTCTGATTCTTTTTCTACAGCAAAATAACGTTTTGGTCGGGTATACTTATTGTGTATCTAATTTATATTTTAATATATTTAACATCTACTGGTCATCCTGCCATCTAGGGGAGGGGGTGGGGGGGGTAAGAGGTGAAAAATTGGAACAAGAGGTTTGGCAATTGTTAATGCTGTAAAATTACCCATGTATATATCATGTAAATAAAAGGCTATTAAATAAAAAAATAAAGTTAACTGTCCCCAATAACCCTTGAACCAAGCACAATTTAAAGTCTTTTAATGTCCCTTTACCCCAAACTGAACAGACCAGTAAATGTCACTTGGATCTGTAGTTTCCTTGATGCTTTTTTCTATTGGGTCAGTGGGTCTTTACATAAAGTCATTCCAAGATCTAAGCTTTTCCTTTCTCTCATTTCAGTAGGCTCAACATTGAAGGAAGTTTGCTTCAAATCTGTTTTTTGAACAGCTCATGAAAGAGCCTTTATAAATCTTGATTATAATGAATTATGAACAACAAAAAAGGGCCTTGTTGGTTTCCTTTCTAACTCCCCCGATGGTAAAGTTAAGCGTGATTCATTTATTCACTCCTGGCCTTGTTTTCATTCGAAGAGCTGAGAACACCATAACCTTGAGCTATCTTGTGAAAATAAAAGATTGATGCAAACTTTACTGGGTAAAAATTGGGGTCTTTTCATCCAGAAGAGGATAATTGAATGTTAAAAACATACACAAAACACTCAAGGAGGACTTATTTTACCATAATATTGAATGTCTCTGGGAAGAATCTGTTTATGTTAAAAATAAAATAAAAATAAGACACATACAGAGAAGCTTATTTCCCCCCCCCTTTTGTCATTAACTGCCATAATCCATCATTTTCCTTGAATTTTATATTCAAAGTAATGAAATTGTAGTATCATGGGCATCAAATCATAAGATCAAATCTTTAGCGCTAGAAGCAATCTTTGAGATAATTAGAATTCCTTCATTTCATCAATGAATAAACTGAAACCAAAAGAGACTTATGCAAGGTAACCCTACTAGTAAATATCTGATTGACAATTCAGACCTTTGTCTTCCTAACTTCTGATCCAACACTTTATTCACTATCTCTCTCTCTTTTTGAGATTGCCTGTTTTCCCTCCTTCAGCTACTAAAAAGGACATAATGGGGAGATCCAAGTACCCACCCAAAGTGTTTTAAGTAAGGGCATACAGAAGTTGGATTTTACTGAGAAAGAATCTTAGACTATGAACTGAAAGTTCTTGGTTCTAGTTAAAGAATTATGTGACCTTGCCAAGTAATCATTCTGCTCTTCATCTTCATTTTCAATCTATGAAGTTAACAAGCATATATTCAGTACTACATACAGTGTTTCCATAACACTACTTCCATAACACAAAAACTAATAAAAGATAAAATTTGGAATAAAAATAAATAAACTGAAAATTGAAAAATTAAATGAGAGAGAGAGAAAATCCTTGACATCAGGAAGCTTACAAACTAATAGGGGAGGAATGGGGGTTCATAAAATGAACCTGAAAATCATCAGAGGAATTCCCTTCAAGGAAAAAATAGAATGGCAGATAAAATAGGAATAATCTATGCCTTGTTCTTAAAATGGAGCTTCTGTGATAAAGTACCCTATTAGAGAAAGGGCTATGAGGGTAGAATGATCTTCCAGGATGAGAAAGCTTCTGGTTCATAATGAAGAAAGAGGGTCCAGAATAAAATGTGTGGCAAGAAAGGTTAGTAGGACTAGCTGCAATTTCTACCTAGAAGTCAAGAGCCTAGTGATATGATTGTCAACAAACATTCAGCCCAGTGTCCCATGCATATTGTTTAAAAATCAGAGAGTAAATCTGGATAAGTCCCATTCTTTCTATGCCTCTTCCTGACTCTCAAAAGGCACAGACTCTTCTGTGGGTAGTTTGGATGCCATTCTCCATCTAAGATACAGATTGTCTTCTTTAACTATCAGATCTGTAGCTCAGTTCCTATACTAATAGCTTCTTCCTTTGTCTTTTCACTCGGGTGTATTATAACAAATTTCTTATGAGGACATATTTTTGCACAGACATTAATGAAAATGAAAATAAATCAAAGTGTGTTAATACCCATGCACACATTTATATTCTCTAGAATATAATATATAAACTCTCCCTTCAGTTCCTGCATCAATTTAGAATTGCCTGGGACTTCAGAGGCCAACCACTGTGGATAAAAAGGGACTAAGATAGAAAGTGACTTTGCAAACGTCAGACAAGTAGCAAGTGGCAAAGTCAGAATCTGAACCCAGTTCCTCCAATTCCAAATCACTTGTCTTTTTTTCCTATTCCACACAGCTTCTCTGCTCTCCCCATCCCCCAATACAAGTAGACATTTTACCAATTTCTTTCCCCATGTTTGTCCATTCTAGCACTGATTAAATGCAAACTACTTTTCCTTAATAATAGGTGTACAAATCAAAAATAATGCAATATCCCCTATGCTCAGAGAGCTTACAGTTTACATTTTATAATTTACAATTCACAAGAAGCCTAGACATATGTTGTAGTCTCTTATATATAGGGCAAGCAAGGAAGAAAACAATATGTAGACAGAATAATTGTAAAGTTATTTTAAAAAGGAAAGAAAATGAAAGAGAGAGAAAGAAAGAAAGAAAGAAAGAAAGAAAGAAAGAAAGAAAGAAAAAGAAAAAAACAAAAAGAAAAAAAGAAAGAAAAACTCACTTGTAACCAGATTGTAAAGGATTCAAAATACTGAATGGAAGACTTTCAATTTTACCCTAGAAGCAAAAAAGAGTCATTGATGCTTGTTGGCCAGGAAGGGATCCCATAATCCTGCGCTTAAGAAATACCAATTGAGCATGCTATAAATGATTCATTTTAAATGCCTAATCCTCAGATCTCTTCATTTATTTCATGGTTATTCCTGCTCTTCAGCAGTATTGGCTTCCAAAGTTGTGTGTGGGCCTCTCACAGACATAACAAATAAAATGTCAGGGTGTGACTGATCTCTACATTCCCCATTCAGTTTTAATATTCTTTGACACTGTAACTGATTTTTTTTAATTGAAGGTAGGTATAACAACATAAGAACCTCTATAGGGTATAATTCACCATTAGTGAATTGCTGGGATATAATTAGCTGCGATCTAAAGCTATTAAAAGGTCACTCTTCCTCTCTCAATTTTTTTTCTTTTGTAAAATAATAGATTTTTGTCAGATCATCCAGAACCTCCCTTCTTACTTCATCATCATTCTAAGATTCTCTTCAAGATCTTCCATTTTATGGACCTAAGACAAGATTTTTGGTCACCAAGCTCATCTCCAATCATGTATATTGGGTACATAGTCATAACTGGAATATTTCTCAGATGATTATCATTCTTGTGTATATCATCAGTATGTATTCATGCAAAGCTGAATTTTACATACTGGCCATTACACAGACATCTTTTAGTTTTAATGAAGACAAAGACTTGGCTAGTTGAGGCATCAAAGGCTCTAATCTGCAGTACCCTGAGACCATCTATTGAGAAGTCATTTTAAATTGAGATGTTCACTGCTGATGAGCTTACAGAAATGTCCTTTCATAAGTGAAGATCAAAATAGCATCAGGGGAAAATATAAAGTCCTGGTATTGATGTGAGCAACATCTGCTAGAGTACCCATGTCCAGTATTCATTATATTAACATTATAAGTCAACAAAAAATACACAGGGCACATTAGCACCCACTAATGCTCAGGCTCTCATCATTCAAAACATCCATTACACATGTAGAGAAGGGAGAAAAGCTATCTTAATAGGAGACCATGTAAAACAGGTCCAGGAATTTTATATCATGCTTTCAAATTCACTAGCTCATTATGAGCCAATAGTGTGACGTGTCAGCCAAGCTACCAACCTAATGCCTTCTTGGGCTACATTAATAGCAACATAGATTTTAAAATTAGGGAGGTAATTGTCTGTCTGTGTTCTACCCTGGTCAAATCAAAACTGAACTATCATACTCAATTCTGGGCACTATGTTTGGGGAAGGCCATTTACAAGCTGGAATATGCCCGTTGGAGGGCAATCAGGATGAGGAAGGAAGTATAAGCCATGACATGTGAGAATAGGTTAAATTAATGGTATGGTCATGTATACTTATTGTGTATCTAATTTATATTTTAATATATTTAACATCTACTGGTCATCCTGCCATCCGGGGGAAGGGGTGGGGAGAAGGAGGGAAAAAATTGGAACAAGATGTTTGGCAATTGTCAATGCTGTAAAGTTATCCATACATATAACCTGTAAATAAAAGGCTATTAAAATAAAAAAAAAATCTTCTGGATTATTTCCCCCTTAAGAAAAAAAGAGAGAGAGAATAGGTTAAATTACATTACAATATGCCCGACTATGGGTTGATCAGACCAATACAAGCTCAGAATGCTGTTCCATGCCACTGTTTGGATAGAAATAGTCCATATAAACATTTGAGACAGTTTCTCTAATTTTGCATATTTCACATTTCCTTTGGACTAATTCAATTATAGAGCACAGCACCTTTTCTGATGAGGGTACGCCATGCTGGGTGTATCTGTGCCAGTATTTCCCCTGTCATACAATTGATTCTAAAGTTCTTAAGAGATATCTTGAGAGTGTTCTTGTATAGCTTTTTCTGACCAACTTGTGAGTTCTTGACATGTGTGAATTTCCCACAAAATATTTTTTTTTTCTATTCTAACAGGGTGATGTCCTTTTAGTCCTCTGAAAATGAAGGATAACAACAATATGGATAGGTTGAAGAAACTGAAGATGGATATTTAGTTTAGAGAAAATGTAAGGGGACTTGGTAACTATCAACACATATTTCAAGGGCTATCACATGTAACAATATTTCTGTGATGCTTTGGGGGGTACAAATTTTTTCTTATTTTGATAGTATTTTATTTTTCCAAATATATGCGAAGATAGTTTTCAATATTTAACTTTGCAAAACCTTGTGCTCCAAATTTATCCCTACTATGTGCAATTTTTCTAAATATGTTTCTATATTCATCATGCTGCATAAACTTGTCAACTCAAAAGGGAAAAAACATACAAGGAAGAAAAAAAAAACAAAAAGGAGAAAATATTATGCTTTAATCCATTCAGTCTTCATATTTCTCTCTCTGGATGTGGAAGTCACTTTCCATCACGAATCTATTGGAGTTGTCTATAACAGGTTGAAAAATTTCTATCTTCTCCCATGCTGTCCTTCTAAGATTCTATGTCTCATGCTACACAGAAATTGAAATGGATATCAGTTGAGAGAACTGGGAAAAAATCTCAAATCTGTCTCAAGAACCACTGAACAAAATGAACAAAACTCAAAAGAAACAATTGCCATATCTTAAGAATACAGGATCATTGAATTTAAAGCTGAAGGAGAATTTACAGCTCAATTAGTTTAATCCCTTCATTTTGCAGTGAGGTAATTGAAGCTAAGGGGTCAAATGACTCTCATAAGTTCCACACGTAGTGAATAGCAGAGTCAAGATTCCAGCAGAGGTCCTCTGACTCCTAATACCATGCTCTTCCCTCACTATTATCAACTTTCTTTTCTTTCTTTCCTCTCAGGAAATATTTTATTCTTCATTAACAAGCGCATGGAATCCAAACATTGGCCTGTGATACTGTGGCTGTGTTCTAGGTTTGTCCAGTTTATTTCAATTCTGTTCAACACATATTCATTAAATACCTACTATATGCGGAACCCTGTGGGGAGAAACAAAATATGAATAGGGCCTAATCCCTGTATTCATGGAATTGACAGTTTATTTGTTGTTGTTTAGTCCAGTCTAATTCCATCTGGAGCCTTCTTGGCAAAGATTCTAGAGGGGTTTGCCATTTTCTTCTCCACCCACAGTTTACTAAGAAATTTTATTCTAAGGCACAATGCTATATGATATACGTTTTAGAAAAGTTCAGGCTGTAATGTGAAGCAGAAAGGGGAAAGGTTGTTACAATGTGCAAATTCATGGAAATCTTTCTAAAGGAGATGTTATTTGAGCTTGACTTTAATAAGGTAGCTAGATGGCATAGTGAATAGAGCACCAGGCCTGAGGTCAGAAAGACCTGCATTTCAAATCTAACCTTGCACACTTACTAGCTATGGGACCCTGGGTATGTCAAGTCCCCCTATTTGCCTCAGTTTCCTCATATGTAAAATGAGCTGAAGATGGAAATGATGAATTACTCCATTATTTTTGCCAAAAAAAACCCTCAAATGGGATCATAAAGAGTCAGATAGGACTGAATACCAATAACAAAACAATTGAATACGTAAAGAATTCGTAAAGAGATCAAAAATAGGAAAGGTGGGAAAGCTCAGAGCTTTGCAGGAATATAGAAAGTATTCTTGATTGGCTGGAGTATAGACAGTGTTATTAGCAAAGGTTAAAAAAAAAGGGAATGTCCCCAGATGGTAGAGGACCGTGAATGTCTGACAAAATAGTTAGAAACTGATCTATTCAGCAACAAGGAAGAACATCATGCCTTTACACATGATAATTAATCAATAAATGCTATTTAATATCCAGCTTTGCTATGCTGACCTTTGGGCAAACCACTTCATTTGTCAGTGTTTGAATTTCCTCAGTTATAAAATAAGATTAGTCAAGAGATTTCTCCATTCCTTTCCAATTCTACCTCTGATAATTCTGCTTGGTTATGAAAGGCAGAAATTACTACAGGAAAAACAGATTGAAACAATCTAGATGAACTTGGACATATATTTATTGGCAGGATGATCCTAGACAAGTCACATAATCAAAGTTTTCCCACCTGTAAAAATGAGATAAAAATCCTGCATCTCAAGGCCATTTCAAGGTTCAAGTGAGAAGCATATAAACCGACTTGTACATGTAAAGTCTTATACTTATTTGCTTTGAAAATCAAATCATTCTGAAAAAAAGTAAGTGCTTGTAGTTGTTCAGTAAATTCAATTGTGTCCAATTCTTCCTGACCCCATTTGGGGTTTTCTTGGCAAAGATATTGAAGTGGTTTGCCATTTCCTTCTCCAGTTCATTTCACAAATGAGGAAATTGAGACTGAGGCTGGATCTAAATTCAGATCCTCTTGACTCCAGGGCTGGTGTTCTCTCCACTGTGCTCCAATATTATCTCATCTGATCCTCACAACAACCCTCCGTGGTAGGTGCTATTATTACCCTCATTTTATAATTGAGGAAAAGGAGATTAAGTGACTTGAACAGTAAATGTGTGAGGCTGCATTTGAACTCAGGTCTCCTAGGTCCAGAGTTCTATCCCCTCTTCCATCTTGCTTCCTTGAGTCAGATTTGAACTCTAGAAGATTAGTTTTCCTGGCTCCAGTAGTGGCACTCTGTCTATTGTACCACTTAGCTGAACTGAACATGTTCTTAACCTAGACATATGTTGAAAAGGAGAATTTTTTCCTCTGAGTCCTTGCTTTCTTAAAGACACTTCTACTCCTACTAGATGCAATATCAATAAGAGGCTGGGAAATGTAGTCCAAGTGTGGGGTGAATTACCCTGGTTTGACTACCAAAGAATTGTTTGATTGTTGACAATATTTTAAATTTTTTTAATACTCTAGTTTACCCATCTTTAAAATGCATATAATAATCCCTACTAGCAAGTAACAGGGCAAAGTTGGAAGCCAGTTCTTCTGATTTCAGCTCCTATGTTCTTTGCATTAACCTGTGCACAAAGGTTAACCAGTGAAACTTTGGCATCTAAAGAGAGTTGGGGAAAGTTTCCATGTTGCCTGTTAACACTTCTCATTATAGGTTAAGAAGTGAAACCACATCCCAATTTGTTTTCTTGGAACTCTAAATAGTAAGATTATTTTTGGCCAAATTTCCAAGAAATAATAGTTTTTTTGTCATTTCAGTTCCCTAATTTTTTTCCAAAGCCATTTATTCTGAAGCATGAGAATGAATACCGGTGCCTGAGTTTTGTAGCTTCAGATGGTCTTCATTTTCTTTGCCCTTGTATTGTGGGCAATACCCTCAGGCAAGGAGGTCACAGGAAGGAGACATTTCCTTTAAAGCCAAGGAGTGCCAATTCAAACCTTTCAGGTTCTAACTTAAATATGAATCTCTAGCCAGGGAGAACTTATTTATATTGCAGACCTATGAAAAGAGTGCTTTAAGGAGACCCTGCATCTGTGATCAGTAAATCCCATATGGTATAAGTTCATAGGATCATGCATCAATAGCGGACAGGGTCCTTGGAGATCATGTACTGGAATTTTTTAACCAAACATGTTATTTGAAAACTCTATTGCAATATAACTGGTTTCTTTAATAAATCTATGCATTTAAAACCATTATTTTGTGGACTTGATCAGTTTCACCAGCTTGTCGATAAGATCTGATAATTTAAGACATGTATTCCCATATGATTTGAGGATTGGGGATTGCATTGATGTAGTTACTTCCACCTGTAATGCACCAGACAATGTCTTTTGTACCTGTCTCTCTGTCTCTCAGTATTAAAAAAAATCTATTTACATTTATCTATTTATTTATTTACTTAATTACTTAGTTATTTTAGTTTATTTGACCAGAAGAATCATTTCCTTTCTTCTTCCAGTTTCTACTTTCTGCTTCCAGTTATACTAGTCTTTTAATCATGGTCCATTCCTAGTCCTGTACATAAAGACCTTCCAATTTGGTATAATATTCCAGGATTTGAGTTCTACTTTACTCTACTCTACTCTACTCATTTCTTCTAAGATTCCAAAGTCAGATCCACGGTATGATAAGACAGCAGATGTATCAAACATACAATGAAATCCAGAGTATTCCCAAATGCTGGTTGAATTAGATTCAAATGTTATTGGAAAACATGTAGCAAAATAAAAACATAAACATAAATAATGTTAATTATATATATAAAGAGAGAGAGACAGAGACAGAGAGACAGAGAGAGACAGAAAGACAAAGAGCTCTATCCATATATTTTTAAATGTATGAAGAGAAGAGACAGTTAGATATATACTGTAATATGAGGTGAACCACATCTTGTTGCTCTTTAATTCTCATGCAAAAGTTGTCATTTTTCAGTCGTATTCTACACTTTATGACACCATTTCCATTGTCTTGGTAAAGGTATTGAAGTTCACCATTTTCTTCTCCAGCTCTTTTTACAGTGAGGAACTGAGACAAATAGAACTAAGTGACCTGACCAGGATTTCACATAGCCATAAATATCTAAGGTCAGATTTGAACTCATGAAGATGAGCCTTCTTGACTGCACGACAAAGCACTTTATCTACTATTCCACAGTTACCCACTGTGCTACAAAATTCCCATTCTAATTGTCTATTAAACCCAGTCCTGGTGGGCTCAAAGCATTCAAGATTCCCCTCAGTCCAACCAGCATAAACAAAGGAGAAAAGTGTGGTTCCCTGACAGAATTATGTGATCTATTTTTTTACCCAAATACCAATAAACTTTCATTCTAATTTATGTAAGAATGACCAACCAGGAAAGAGAGTACAATCTTTTCATTCAAAGGAATGAAAATTAATATTTTCATAAATATTTAGATAATTATATTTATTGATGCTTCCCAAAGTCTGATCCTGAAACCAAATACTATTCTCTATTTTGAGAACTTGAACTGAGTGGAATTAATTCTTACCAACCCTGACCACAGTTCTTGCACAAATCTTACTTGCATTTATGGTTATAAAGTTTACAAAATGAATAATTTAAAATGTCAGGTACTACTGTATTACCTTCCGTCCTTAAATTTAATCCCTAATAAATGTGTGGAGTCTGAGGAAAAACAAGCAGAAGTGAAATAGGCAAAAAATATATTGCATAAAAGTGCAAAAACCTTTTTTTTTTTTTTTTTTTGAGCAATGACTATGAGACATCTACATCTTAAATATGTCCTGTTGCTAAGGTGCTGCTCACAGTGGATGACAACTTCAGTACTAAAGAAATAGTCATTCTTGGATAAAACCTCTCTTTTGGGAAATGATTGTGCCAAGAAAGGTCATACCAATTTGTCCATTTAGCCATACATATACAGACATCTCTCTCTCTCTCTCTCTCTCTCTCTCTCTCTCTCTCTCTCCCTCCCTCCCTCCCTCCCTCCCTCTCTTTCTCTCTCCTCTCTCTTCTTCTCTCTCTTTTTCTCTCTTTCTTCTTCTCTCTCTCCATATGTACATATATATATATATATATATATATTTACAACATATACATATCCACATACACACAATTATAGACTTTTTAGATAGTATATAAGTGACCATCTATATACTGAGTGCATCTATACATGTGCAAATATGTGTATATCTCTATAATGGGTGCATATGTACACAATATCTTCTGTGAGGAACACTAAAAGGGTCAGTTTGGTTGTTTACAAAGATGGAAAACAATAGAATTGAAATTCAAACCCAGTTCCCTTTAATACAAATATAAGAATTATTCTTTGGAGTTAAGTGGCTTTATCTGTAAATTGAAGAATTTCGGATGAATTATTTCTAGCAATTTTTTTTTTGTTTGTTCTCTAGTCATATTATCCCATGATGCTTCTTTAACTTAATTCCATGAATTGAAACACAGACCCAGATAATACCAGCTCAATCAGCATATTTTGCAGTAATAGGATCAGGATTCTCATCCACCTTTGCTAGAATTTTTCAATAACCTAGTGTTATATTGATACTTTTATAATTCATAGCATTTCTTCCCCTGTGGAATCATTAAAAATATCTCACATGCATGGAGCTCTTCATAATTTACTAAGCACCTTCCTCACAACTCTGAGCAATCAATATGTATTCCCATTATATAGATAAGGAAATTAAAGTTTAAAACAGTTAATAATTACCATAACTATAATTTCTAGAGCACTTTAAATTTTTAAAATAATTTTCCTCACCAAAGTCTTATACATGTGTGTGTATTATTTATATATAAATATATATATGTTTTGTTACTCAGTTGTATCTTAATGATCCCATTTGAGGTTTTCTTGGCAAAGATCCTGGAGTGGTTTGCCATTTTCTTTTTCACCTCATTTTATAGATGAGAAAATGGAGGCAAACAGAATTAAGTAACTTGTTTCCAGGGTGATACAGCTTTTAAATGTCTGAGGCTGGATTTGAACTCATGAAAATGAGTCTTTCTAATTCCAGGACTGTCTCACTATCCACTGTGCCATCTAGCTGTTCTAATATGATATTAATTTACCCCATGTTTAACAAAGGAGAAAATTGAGACCCAGAAAATGGAGTGTCAATTTGGGGCTCACAAGGGGTTTAAGACAGAATCTGGGAGAAAGAAAGCAAGAAAACAAGAATTTGAGACACAGAGAGAAGGTGGGGAGGGAGGAAAGGAGAAAGGAAAGAAAAAAAGAAAAGGAGGAATGAGGGAGGGAGGAAGGAAAGACGGGAGGGAGGGAGGAAGTGAGAAGAAAGGGAAAGAGAAAGGAAGAAAGGAGGGAGGAAGGAAGGAAGGAAAAAAGAAAGAAAGAAAAAAAGAAAAAGAAATTTAGTAGCTATCAAATCACCTGAAAAAAAAAAAAAAAACTTGATCTACCATAAAGAAAATCAAAACTTTTAATAAATTCTAATTTTTCTCTCCATTCTCTCTCCCTTTCCTCCTTCCCTGCCCCCTAGACAGAAATAGCTAATGAAATACTTTTTAACTGAATAAATGGCTATTTAGATGTTAACCCTCTCAATCAAAATCCTATGGAAGATTGTCCCCACTACTTTTCTTTGTGTTTTCTTTGTTTCCCAGCCAGCACAGCAGAAATTATGTTGTTTTCTCAGCTGGGAATAATTTAACAGGCTTGCTGTAAGTCATGTGAAAACCCCCAATACACTGCGAGAGACAGTTGGTGACTTTGTCCTGGAGAGGAGAGCTCTCTCCCCCAGTGTCAGTTAAATGTATTAGCACAGTGTTTATTTTATTTCATTTTATGGTGTTTATTCTTGAGGGGTGGGGGCAGGGGGAGTCGGGAAAGGGAACAGGCAGAAGAATAAAGGAGGAGGGAGTCTGTGCCTAGAGCATGAGAAGACCTTTGGGAAAGTAGAATAAAATTGCCTTCTAGGGTCAGGAAATGGGGAGCCTTGACTTACATTCCAAGGAACAGCCCCCTGGGGTCAAAGGAGCACAGGATGCCACAAGATTCCAAAGGATTTGCAGACGAAGGGTTTATGTCTAGTCTGTCTCACTTGCTACTTTCCTGGCTTTTGGATGGATAATCTTTGAGGGCCCTTATGGCATAATATCCTATCATTTTGTGATCTTTAGAATGGGGCAGGCAAAAGTAAAGCAACAACAAAAACAGCCACCAAAAAAACAAAATACAACCAAAAAACTAGCTACAGATAACCAGGCAGAAGATGATCCCTATACCAGAGCATCCAGAAGAAGAAGGGGAAAGACATTTTGACCCCAATAAGCCAGCCAGATGTGGGACTCACCCTTTGACCTCTATCATCCCTTCTGGACCAGAATTTCAAAGTGGAGGACAATAGGTTCTTTCTGGTGATCTCTCTGGCTCTCCTGGCTTTCCATTTTAGCCTCCACCTTAACCACCCAAGACACTGCTGAAACAGTGTGACCAGAACAGCAAAGGGAGCTTTGGGTTACCATTGACATTTGCAGCTGGTGATATTAAAAAATGATGTTCCTAAAACCAAGATAGGGTGGGACACAGGATGTCAGATCTAGAAGGACCTTTGAAGATGAAAAATGTTAGCTCACAATAATAGTAACTAACCTTTATATGGTCTTGTAAAGTTTGAAAAATGACTTCTGAAAAATATATTCCTTTCATTAATTCTAATATTAAGTATGGGTGATATATATGTATGTATTTGTATATAGATAGAAGAATAGATATAGAGAGATAGATATGTGTATATAAAAACATATACATGCATGCACGTTGTATGTATGTACACATAGGGAAGTATGTTTTATATGTATTGTACACGTGTCTGGGTTTATATGTCTAGATATGTGTGAAAATAAATTTTTTTGATTCTAACATAGTAATTTCATTTGGGTTCTCTTCAAAAATGAAGGACAACAATATAAACAGGTTGAAGAAACTGAAGATGATATGTGTGTGTGTGTGTCTGCTGTCTCCCTGTCTCTTTTTTGTCTCTGTTTCTGTCTCTCTTTGTTTCTCTGTTTCTCTCTGACTCTGTCTCTGTCTGTCTTTCAGTCTCTATCTTTCTTTCTCTCTCTCTGATTCTGTCTCCATCTGACACTCTCTCTCTCTCTGATTCTGTCTCCATCTGACACTCTCTCTCTCTCTCTTTCTCTCTCTCTCTCTCTCTCTCTCTCTCTCTCTCTCTCTCTCTCTCTCTCTCTCTCTCTCTTTCTCTCTCTCTCTCTTTCTCTCTCTCTCCATCCCTCTTTTCCTCCCCCCTCTCTAATTTATCCCTCATTTTATAGATGAGACACCTGAGGCCATAGACCTGATTTCATATTATATAATCAATCTTCTACAGGCATTATTAGAATCAGGATCTGAACCCAGAACTTCCCAATTCCTAATTCCAATTTAACATTCTAACATAACAACCTCAATCACAAAACATGAAATTTTAAAATTTCAAAAAAACTTGAAAGATTGTTAAAAAACTTGAAAGATTGTTAAAGATCAAAGGAACATTAGATCACAGAATGCTTTAGTTAGTTAGAAAGGACCTTAGACTCTTCTTACTGTGTGACCCTGAATCACTCATTTTGTATCCATCTGTACCTCAGTTTCTTTATCTGTAAAATGAGGAATTTGAGCTAGATGACCCTAAAGTATTCCAAATCTCAATCTATGATTCTCCATTGTAATGTGTATTCTAGGAAAGAAGGCTGGATTTTACTCAGACATTGTGGATTTCAACTCTAAGCTCCTGCCATTTAGTACCTGTATGCCTTTGGAAAGGTCATTTAATCTTTCTAGATCTTCCTTTCCTTATCTGTAAACTATACATTTAGAACTAAATGACCTATAGGGCCCCTCTGAGTTTTCCATCTATGATGCTAAAATGCCAAAGTGTAGAGGAAAGGAACCCCAGAGAGGAATGAAGTTTAACGATCTGATTTTCTGCATCAGGAAATTGAAGCCCATAGAGAACAAAGGATTCTCCCAGTTTCCTAAACTTGACTCCCCACCTGGAGCCTTTCACTCGATGACAGGACTGGCTTAGCTTCTGGCTTCAGGCTTTTCTTTGGAGATTTTGTTTCTGCTCTATAATTTCCCTGGGTTTATTTTAAGCTGCTTTCATCTGGACACAAGTAAAACCAGAGTGCACCCCAGTGCAATCTGTCCCAAGCCTGCCTTACTGTGGTCACCCAGACTAAGGAGGTAAATGGGCCTTCACCAGGCTGAGAGAGCTGTAGCATCATCTATCTGTCTCCCAAAAGGCCTCTCAGGGCATAACTGAGACTCAAGAAGGCCTCAGCAGCATGTGGTACAATATTCTATTTTTTGCCAGAAAGTTGCAAGGCATAAATATAGATTTGGATTTTTTTTTTTATGAGCCAACATGATTGCTCCTGGACACATCATCATGACGACCATAAAAAATAAATAAATAAAAAATATATAGAAACCCAGGCAACACTTTTCACAGGAACACAGCTTCCATCAGTGGGGCAGAGCAAAAGGAGCTGTGCCCCAAGCAAAATTCTCAAGAGCCTTCCAGCTTTGCTA
The DNA here is from genome assembly GCF_902635505.1 of Sarcophilus harrisii. Classification (NCBI taxonomy): domain Eukaryota; kingdom Metazoa; phylum Chordata; class Mammalia; order Dasyuromorphia; family Dasyuridae; genus Sarcophilus; species Sarcophilus harrisii. The sequence goes on along the minus strand of NC_045427.1, from coordinate 60,315,539 downwards.
ATGGTAAAATCAACCAGAGCTGCAAGAATGTGTGCACGTCTTTCTAAATCTGAGTTTCTTTCTCTATAAAACAAGAGACTAAATGGTGCTCAATTTATTTCCAGTTCAAGAATTCTGTGTTCTCAGTCTTTTCCAGTTCTAACAGTTTCTGTTCTAAGACTTTCAATGTTGGCAATTATATATGCACATATATTTAATGCACACACATAGATATATGTATGTATATTTGTACATGTGTGCATATATGAACACATATGGGGATTTGGGGTTGTAGATTTTTATATATGTTTATTTATAAATGCATACTTACACACATTTATTTACATATATCATGTGAATATATTTCTTGGGAGAGAGATTCTCGCAGATAAAGACGAGAGAGACAAAACGAAACAGAGATAGAGGCAGAGAGACAGAGAGAAAAATAGAGACAAAGAGAAAATATATATCTGATGTTTTACATACACATAGAGAAATTTCCTTGTGAGGAAATTCTTCAAAGGAAATTCCAAAATTGTTCCATAACCAACAGACTGAGATGTTGGGTTCAGGACCTGAAAATTTAGTTGGTTGTGCTAAGATTATGTAGTTTGTATAAAGAACTCAGGAATTCCTGACTTCAAGGCCCAGGATATATTGTCATTCTATAGACTAATAATTTCTATTAATGTCAAGCCTGAATATTTACAACAGCATTCATTCATTCAACAAGCATTTACTAAGTGTCTTTAGGAGCTTGGATTATAGACAAAAATGGACTGATTTCTGCTTCTAGGAATTCACATTTTATTGGAGAAAACAGGCACACATATAACAAAATAGAAACAAGGCAATTTCAATAGGCATTGGCAACTTGGGGAATCTGGAAGGATGTCTGTAGGTGATGGTATTTAAGTGGAGTCTTGAATGGAACCAAGGATTTCAGGACTGGGTGGTGAGAAGGGAGAAAATTCCTGGCAGGGGTGAAAATCTTCACAAAGACACAGACATATAAAAACAAAGCAGAGAAATCTTCCAGGACCAATCTTCTCATACACTATTGTATTCATTACACTTTTATTTTCCTTTGAAGACCAGAGCTGTGTGACTTTGGGTAGTCATGTCCCCTTTCTGAAACATGACATTTTTGTTTTTGCTGGATTGTTAAATGTGTGTGTGTGTGTGTATATGTGTGTGTGTGTGTGTGTGTGTGTGTGTGTGTGTATGGAAGGTGTATTTCATGAGAGTTTCTACTAATGAACATTAAAGTCCATTCTCTGGGACTATACTTTGACTCTAGTGATAAAATATTGTCAAAAGAGGAGAAGGACGGGAATTCATAGTAAAGACTTCATTAAGGAGATTGTATTTGAGTTGTGATTGGAAGAGAGGAGAGAGAAAAGCAGAGAGAAAGAGACAGAGATAAAGAATGGAAGGAAGGAAGGAAGGAAGGAAGGAAGGAAGGAAGGAAGGAGAAGGAAGGGAGGAAGGGAGGGAGGGAGGGAGGAAGGGAGGAAAGGGAGGAAGGGAGGAAGGGAGGAAGGGAGGAAGGAAGGAAGGAAGGAAGGAAGGAAGGAAGGAAGGAAGGAAGGAAGGAAGGAAAGAAGGAAGGAAGGAAGGAAAGAAGTAAAGTTAATTTTCTAGAGTTAGATACAGAATGTTTTCTACTATGCTCTTTTATCTCTGGTATACTAATTTGACGAGCCTTTCTGTTCTTTGGATAGTTCACCTGGTTTTCCAATTTGAATAAAACCTCCCTTGCAGCTCAAGCTCCATCTTTCTATACATATTCCCAGGATGAAAATCAAAATGGAAGGCCTGAAGCTAAATGATCCTTATTAACCTCAATATCATCACTGGGAAATTAGGCCAATTATCACAACAGGGATCAGAATGGAAAAGATATATTTTGCCCAATGGTGATTGACACTACCAATTTCAGAAGACAATAAGAGATTCTCCTATGGAGGGTCAACATTCATTTATATAACTGGATGAAGGATGGTCTATGGCCAACACATATTTGAGGTCTGAGAAGACTGAAAAGACTATACCTTTGAAAACAGTAAAACGGCTGAAATTTCTACTGTTTTACATTCCACCTACATGACCTAAGATCTATCATCAGCTAATTTGTCTGGGCTTTAGTTCTCTCAACTATAAAATGAATAGTTTGACGAAAGTGAGCACTAAGGAATACCCCAGCTTTAAATCCTATGATCTTCTAAAGTGTATTCCTAAGATAATCTAATGAACATACAATGATATATAAAGAGCTGGAATGTACCCAGGAGAATATTTAGCCCAAGCTCTTTAATTTATAGTTTAGGAAACTGAGGCCAAAATAAGTTAAATGATTTGTCTAAGGTCATAAAAGGAGTTCCTGGTAAAGCTAGGACTTGAAGAAAAATACTTTCACACTAAATTTCGAACTGCTTAAAATAATGAATAGGATGCAATTGTAGTGCAGGAGAAGAATAGAATCTTATTGTACCATGCAAAAAAATATAAGGAGGAATTAAAAGAATATGAGGAGAATCATAAGAACCAAATCACTATATAGTAAATAAAATCAAGAAAACAATACACAAAAGAAATTTCAAAGATGTAAAGGGGGAAATAAATGCTTAAAATTAATGCTGCATAATTATAAAAATCAATCATGGCCACAGAAAAAGAACTCCCCCCCCCTTTCTTTGAAAAGGATTCCATGAACAGGGGTTTGCTGAACTGATTTTTTACCAGGTTATTTGATTTCTAGTATGAGCATTTACATTTTTGAAACTAGTAAATGATATAAATCAGGGTTTGATTTAGTGTTCTATTTATTATTTAAAATTACAAAAAAAAAATCATGTGCCTTTTTCAAATCTTCAGTCACTTCAAATTTTCTATAACCATGGACAATTTCGATTATTTTCTACTCCTTGGAGAACCATCTTCAGACATCATGATCTATATCTGGCCACTGAAACTAGATGGCTCTGGAGGAGAAAGTGAGGTGGTGAGCTTGCACAAAACTCTTACACTTAAATTGAATTCACTTGCATTCATGGCATCACCTCCCCAATGTCATGGTCCTCTTCAAGAATGAAGAACAAACAACACTGATATTCTCTTTTTTTTTAGGTTTATCAAGGCATTTCTCGGTCTCTGTCTCCTTCTCAATCTCTCTCTCTCTCTCTCTCTCTCTCTCTCTCTCTCTCTCTCTCTCTCTCTCTCCCTCTCTCTCATTCTACCTATCTGATTGCTCCTTTTCAGTATCTTTTTCTAGATTCTCTTTTAGATGTTACACGTTAATCACAGGTGTACATTGGGATTAGTGTTTGATACTCTTCTATTTTACTTCACTTAGTGATTTCACCAGCTCCCATGGATTAATTATCATCTCTGCTAATGATTTTCAAATCTAGCTATCTTGCCCCAAACTCTGTGATGACCTCTAATGTCACATCTCCAATGGACTTTTAAACATTTCAATCTGATTGTCTGGTTTTTATATTAAATTCAGTTGCAAATATTTCCTCTGATTTCCCCGATGATTATCTATCCCTATCCTGTGCTCTCCATCCCTCTACTTGCTGACTTCCCTGGCTTTTAGGGTGCAAGTAGAATTTCATATTCTATAGAAAAGTCTTTCCCAACCCTATTAATTCTTCTTGTTCTTTCTCTTGTATACTTTATCCTGTAAGTAGCTTATTTGTATTTATTTCTTTGCTTCTTGTCTCCCTCATTAATTTGTAAGTTCCTTGAGAAAAGGAAAAGTATTTTGCCTCTTTTGTAGTTCTAGCACTTAGCACAGTGACTGACATGTAGTATTTAATACTTATTGACTGATTCATGAAAGTGACAGAGAAAAGTTTCATAATGTAGAGTAAATTTTAAAGTATGTTTTATATATAAAACATACTTTAAAATTTATATATAATATATATGTTTTTTTTCAGTTACCTAGTTGATAAACATTTCCTAGCCATCACAGACACAAGTACAGATTACAACTATGCTTATGACTTTGTCCATGAATCAACTGCCTTAACCCTCTCAGCCCCCTGAAATTTCTCTGAGCACCTGGAATATTCTCACCTCCTAACATTCTTTTACTTTACTAGTCCCATTTGAAAATAGACTGAAAATGACCATGCTCCATTCCCCTTCTAGAGATGTTTCTCATTCTCTCCATACCAATTAATCAGGATCCTACAGGGGTGATTTCTCTTCCGCACTCACAATTTCTTAGCTTCCTCTTCCCACTCAAATGTAAACTCCTTGAAGGCAGGAATACTCCATACAGTCCTGGACATGGAAATGCTTAATAAATGTTTATTGCCTACCTCTGCCTGTTTGATTATGAGAGAGAGAGAAAGAGAGAGAGAGAGAGAGAGAGAGAGAGAGAGAGAGAGAGACAGAGAGAGAGAGAGAATGAACTAGCCAAGATCATAAGACCCACTTTCCATCCCAAATCCTATTTTGGAGTCATCCTGAACTTTTCACTCAACTTCACTCAGCAAGATTCTTCTATTTATCCTCCTGTCTCTACTCACTTGACTAGTACCCTAATTTTGTCTGATGTATTGCAAGAGCTTCCATATTAATCTCCTTGCTTCCAGTTTATTCTCTCTTCCATCTATCTTCCAAACAGCTGCCAAAATAATTATCCTTAAGCATAGGACTGACCATATCATTGCTCTGCTCATGAAGCTTTAGCATTTTCTATTGATTTTAGGATATGACAAACTATTTTGCCTGGCATTTGAAGCTTTTCATAATCTAGCCATGATTTACCTTTCCAGATTTCTTTTCCATTAGTACTTGTGGGATAGTTTATATTTAAGCTTGACTGGCCTACATGTAGTTTCCCATAGATAATAACTTTTAATCTTCTCTATCTACCTACCTATCTACTTATCTTCCTCACTCTCTCTTTTTTTTCTCTCTCTCTCTCCCTTTCTTCTCTCTCTCTGTTTCTCTCTCTCTCTCTCTCTCTCTCTCTCTCTCTCTCTCTCTCTCTCTCCATTCACCCTTATCCCCATGTTTTAAATATTGGGTCTCCTAATTTTGCTCAGGCTAGAAAAATGTTATTGAAGATTGCTACTACTGATGGAACCAATCTTGCTCTGATCATAATGGAAACTTGGACTTGCCCTATTTCTGATTAGGATTTCTCTCCTACTTGGGCAACCTGATGGCTCTCCACTCCCAGAAACTCATTATATTAATGTAAATACCTAATAGACTGAGCTCAATACACTTTAGAACTCTGTAGAGGGCCAGAACTCTGGAAAAGTATACTTGAAACAAGGATACTGAAAACAGAGTGTTTACTCGGTGTGATTGATGAGATAATGGTTCTCTAGTTCACATATACTTAGTGTGATTTGGTGATGTAATGGTTCTACAGTTGGCACATGCTCAATGTGCTGTAATGATGTAACTGTACTAAAGTATTTAAGGGCTGAGATGACTTGAGATAAGTAGACCTGAGTGAGAGTGTGCTGGAGCTCAGACTCCAAACCCAGACTCCAGACTCCAGACTCCAGACTCCGGACTCGAGACTCTATCCCTGACCATCCTCGTGGTGACTCTCCTACTAAAACCAAGGCCTGTCCAGAGACCCTCAAGAAAGCTGACTCAGACATTACAGAACTCAACTCAAGCAGTCCACTAAGCTCAGCTGTCCTAGTAGTGATTACAGGTAGAAATCAACATACCATCTTCCATACCTTTTCACAGACTGGCCTCTATGCTTTAATAATAGAAAGCAAATTTTGACTTTTAAAACTGTTCATGATTTGATATCTACCCATCATTTTCTATTATTTCACATTACTTCCCTCAAGCATTCCCTATTCTAGTCAGTGTGCACTATTTTGTGTTCTCCATATATAACATTTTGTTCCTTTGTAATCTGTTATTTATGACTGTAATCTAATATCCCACTTATATGTCTTAAAATTCCTAGCTTCATTCAAGGATCAGGTGAAAGGCCACTTTTTAGTAGAAGCCTCTCATGATAACCTTAGTATGAGCAATTCCTAAGCCAGGATCTATGAACTTGTTTTGTTTTTAATATTTTGGTAGCTTTATAATAGATTTGTTTTGTGATTTTATGCATTTAAAGGCATTAATCTGAGGTGTCTGTTGGTTTAATCAGACTGACTAAGGTATCTACGATTCCTCCCTCCTTCCCTAAAAAGATTAAGAACCTCTCATCTAGTTATGAGCACATTTCCCTCACATTCCCACCAAATATTTTTGAAAATGCATTATATTTCCATGCCAAAGTAGGATGTATGCTCCTTGTGGTCAAGAAGTTTGTATATGTGTATGTGTTATTTTGTCTTGGTTTCTCTAGCATAGTTCTTTGCACATAGTTGGCACTTAATAAATGCTTTTTAAATTGAACCGACTTGAATCATTACAGAATCAGGGCCAGAGAAACAAGAAGCTGAAAGACCCCTCAACACAACACAGGAACTGCTGCTTTCCTTCTGCAAACATTCCATGAAAATGCCTCTGAGAATCTCTCTGTCTCTGGCCTGCTGACATTCTTGTCTGTGAACCCCAACCACTCAGTCAGTGTAAATAAACAAAAGCCCTTTCATAATAACACCCTGGGTTTTGAAAGATTTTTAACCAAATTGGGAAAGCATGAAAGAGGTATCATTGGAAGGACTGAAGAGGATTTCCCAGCAGTACTTTCAAAGGCAGGGACTATCCAGGAGCAAGGCAGCCATCCAAATAATTTTTAAAGGACAAAGAGAATCATGGAACGCTTACCTGGTTGAGGAAGAAGAAAATTAGAATAAAGCAACAGTGAGATAGGGGAAAGGGAACTAAGGTTAGTCCAAAAACCTGGGGTCAAAATCTACTGTCACTTAGGATGGTGGGTAAATAAATTAGTCATTTTGAATCTCAAGTCTCTTCATTTGTAAAATAAAATTATTGAGTTGTACAGTCTCTAAGCTTAGATTGCTTTTATCTCTAAATTCCGTGATTTTATTACCTCCTGATCCAGTTCTGCCCATAATCTAAGAAAGGCCAAAGAGGAAAATCTGGAGATAAAAATCACATAGAATCTATGAAAAGGGCTTCAGTAGTCATCCAGTTGAATCCCAGTCCAATTTTCCATCAGTTCTTGAACCTCCTAAATCGGTGATACACTAGCCTTCAGATGAAGGAAAAAACCACTTGACTCCTGAGGCCGTCTAATCTACTTTTCAATCTCAACATTAATCAGGAAGGTTTTTGTTATAGTTTGCTTTGTTTTGTTTGTTATGTTTTATTTTTCCTTTTAAGTGAAGTCTACATCTGCTTTTCTGAAACATCCACTTACTATACCTAAGTTCTACTTTGTGGGGCAAGAACAATAAGCTGAATCATTTCTTGAGATAGCTCTTGATATATTTGACAATCACTATCTTATCTCTTTTCTAGGTTAAAGATCCCAAGTTTCTTCAATAGATCCTTAGGTGACATTTTTTTCCAATCATTTTGCCATCTTAGTCATCCTGTCCTGGATATATTCCAGCTTGCTGATGGATTTCCTAATATATGGAGGCCAGAAATGAACACAGTTCTGTAGATGTAGTAGACCAAAGCAGAGGAATTAATACTTCCTTTCTTCTGGCCTCCTAGTTATGTCTCTTTCAATGAAACCCAACTTAGCATTTTCAGTTTGTTTTTCCAGTCATGGAAAACTGTGGAATTATATAGAAATTGCAATTCCCCTCCAGTATTTCTCTTTCAGGTTTTTTTTAATACTGACCAACCACACTTCTCTCATTCTCCATTTAAAATGCTTTTTTAAAAAATCTAAATGTAGTCATATTCTTTTCCATTAAGTTTCATTTCCATTGAATTTTCTCATTCTAACTTATCAAGAAATGTTTTTGTGTCCATATTTGATCATATCTTTTAATTGGACAAGCATATGTTTTCATCTGAGTCATTAATAAAAAATATTGAATAATATTAGAGTTCATTAGAAACAACTCCCCAAATAGATATAAACCCCTTTATTGTACTTTTTGGGTCCTATCATATAACTAATTCCAAATATTACCATCTAACTTATGTTTCCTCATCTCATTCACAATTTTGACATGAGAAATGTCACTTTTTTTTCTAAAATCAAAGTACACCAGGTCTAAAGAATTTTCATCTACCAGTCATGTTACCTGTCAAAAAAGAAAATGAAATTATTGTATCTTGACTTATTCCTGATGATACCTTAATGCCTTTTAGTGATCACTACTTCTATTCTAAATGCTTATATATTCTTTTTATAACTTGATCTAGAACTTTGACAAAAATAAATTCAAACCTCATATGCCTCTTATTTGAAAAATCCATCTTTCTCCATTAAAAATAAATAAGCCAGATGTTTGTTTTTATCCAGTCATGTGCTAGCATTATAATTCTTTGACATTTTTTGTTTTCAAATCTTTATAATAAATGACTTTAACAATAAAAATCTGACAGTTTTTTTTTCCTTTGTCATCTTGAACTCCCATCTCTTGACCCCCATACCTAGTCTCTTGCCAAGAACTATCAATTTTGTCTCTGTAATATTTTTTGAATACATCACCTTCTTACCTCCATACCACAACTACCCTGGCACTTATGGTTGAATATTACAATTGCCTATTGGTTGGCCTTCTGCCACAAGTCTTTCTCTATTATACTCCTTATTCTAATCAGCAACCAAGATAATTTTCCTAAAGTGTAGGTCAGATCATGTCACCCCCCTTTAGTTAATAACTTCCTGTGGCTTTTAATTACCTCCTGGATCAGATGAAAAATTCTGTTTGGCATTCAAAGTCCTTCATAATTCAGCCCCATTTCTTTACTTTTCCAGTTTTATTGCACCTTACTTACAACCCTAACTCCATGTACTCTTCAATCTAGTGACACTGGCATCCTTACTATTCCTGAAATTTTTCACCAGCTGTCCCTCATGCACAAAATGTGTGCTTTCCTCAACTGACTCCTTTTTCTCTATGCCTTCAAAATACCATCTGCTACAAGCAGTCTTTCCTAATTCTTCTTAATTGTAGCAACTCTGTTCTGTTATTTTCTATGTATCCTATAAATAGCTTGCTTATACCTAGTTATTTTTGTGTATTCTTACCCCTTTAGATTGTAAACTTCTCTAGGGCAGGGACTGTCAGTTTTTTTGTATTTAGCAGTATTTGGCTTATATAGAAACTTAATAAATGTTTATTGACTGAAAGACTAATGTATCCAGTCCAGGGAAGGGAAAGGATTCACTCTGCCCTATATGGAAGCTTTTCAATAGTTTTCCCAGAATCATTCAACAAAGGAACAATTATTGCTCATTCTATAATGATCTGGGGACAATTCCAAAGAAGCCTTGAGTCTGCCACGTATGGTTGACTCAGAGAGGTAAAAACTAGGAAAAGGACTGCACCTAGAGAGAGAACTGTTGTTGTTAAGATTATTATTGTTGTGATTCTTGTCATTATCCAATTCTTCACGACCCCATTTGGGGTTTTCTCAGCTTAGATACTGGAGTGGTTTGCCATTTTCTTCTCTAGATCACTTTACAATTGAGGAAACAGAGGCAAAAATAATCTGTCCAAACTGTTACAAAGCTAGTATCTGAAATCAGTTTTGAATTCTTCTCTTCTTGACTTCAAGCCCCTCACTCTATCTGCTGGGTCACTTGGCTGCAGAGAATGAGAGAAGCAGCTAGCAGCCTTGTAAGCAGGAGATGCTACAAGGACCCAGTTTGAAAAAAAAAAAAAAAAAAAGAATATCCAGGAAGTAGGCATGGATGCTAAAATGAAACAAAACTGAATAAAATAAATATCATGGTGACTAAAATGGGAGAAATGCCAACAATGACCCTTTTTTAGAGTAGGATATGTAGGTGGGGGAACCAAGGCAAGGTCTAGCCTTGATCTTTCAAGAGAGACCAGGAAGACCATCCACAGACATTAACAATCTCTATCCTTTCCCAATGAGGACTGAGAAATAGACAGTTAAAGAGCAGCAACTTAAATACTTTATGTTCCATTAGACTGAGTTTGAGCTAGGTCCCGCTCCCACATTGCCAGGGAAGCAGTCTAAAGAAAGAGTAATTTAAATATTTTGCCATTGGAGATATAGAAGAAGAAATTCATTGGGAATAGGGGTACAGAGAACATTTGCTACCTGATTCAATTATATTTATATTGACATTTTCCTTTAATTAAATGGCTTTAATTTTTCTTCCAAATTTGGGTGTTTTCTACCCTCTAGCATGAAGACATATTGCTGGGGAGTTAGGATGAGGTTTGTGTAGGCAACGACATCAAATGGCATAACAAACCTAGGAGGGAGCCAAGATTCCCCCAGATTCACACAGAATCTATGGGAGGAACCAAAATTGCACTTCAGAATCCCAGAATATAATTCTATTAATATTGTTCATTTGGTCTAAAAATCTCCTGAGACCTTGAGGTGCGTTCCTTTCTAATCATTTTTGTTAAATCCTTCCCAATCTAAAGACCATTCTCTTTGGAAGTGAAAAGCAAAGCAAAAACAAACAAACAAACAAAACAAAACAAATAGAAGGTATCACTAGGTTAAACTTCTCAATAACATGTTGTTGTGTTCAGTTCTGTTCATCTCTTTGTAATTTCAAATGGGTTTTTCTTGGCAAAGATCCTGAACTAGTTTGCCATTTCCTTCTCCAAGGAATTGAGACAAACCGAGTTAAGGGATTTCCAGGAGAGACAACTAATAAGTTTCTGAGGCCATATTTGAACTCAGATCTTCCTGACTTCAGGCCCACTGAGCCGCTTAGCTGTCTCTCAACAGCATAAATTGCTACTATCTGCTTTATGATGAATAGTAGTCTTCTCTCTCCTTTGATATCCTTTTTCAAGCAATATAACTTAGTAAATATATTGAAAGCCTCAAAACTTTAATATTAACAGTTATAGGGTCATTCTGGGGTTTAGCTTTCTGATACAAGGAGGGATCCTGAAGCTCTTTTGCATTTATCCTGTTACTAGCCCTTGTTTCCATATTCTGTAGGAGTCTTTCATTTTTCTTTTAATGAATGAATTGGAAAATTTACTCTTTGTGCATATTTCGTATGTAAAAGTGACTATTATGAGGGTTGTTCCAAGGATGTGGATATTCTGCAATACAGGGAAAAGTTCCTATTGTGTTCATCAGGAACAAGGAAATTTGGGAAAGTGGCAATTTGAAGAAAGAAGATGATGGTGTTTCATGTTGGACATATTGAGTTTGAGATGACTATGGATGATCAGTTGGAAGTATCCAGAAGGCACTGTTTATGTCTGGATCTCAAAAGAAAGAGTAAATTTGTTTATTCTTATTAAACCAATGGAGCTGGTGGAAAGAGTGAATCTCAAATAGGAGAATTTGCTGATGATGGCTCAAAAGGAAAGACCTGGAAATATTAATGTACAGAAGAGTATGCTTATTCTTTCTCTTGTTTCAGTATGCTGTGGGATATTAGAGAAAATGCACTCATTGCTGGATAAGATGGTTAGGACTATAGGGTTTTAGGTGGAAACCAGGTTCCCAAGGCAGGGAAGAAGATTAAAGAACACGAAAGAAAAACTTAAAACAAATGGATGTTTATAAATAGTATCATAAGCTTTCTAAAGGATACAAGAAAAGGGGAAGAGCCAGAGAGGAAAGGAATTAGGGAAGGTTTAGTTGGATGGGAATAAAAGATGAAGAATGGCATCAGGAGGAAAGAATTGTCACCAAGTTAGCTGCTTCCTCTAAGTGGTAGGAATGGTAGGAGCATAGGAACTTATATTTAAAACTTTAGAATACACACTTTAATCTTCTAATTGGATAGATGAAGAAAATGAGAATCTGAATGGTTAACTTCACAGAATTAAAATTAGGAGTGTTGAGAAGTCGGAAATTGCCATCCATATGACGAAGGAGCATCATTTAACTAAGATGTCTACCTGCAATCACCATTTTATTCTCAAAACTCAGGGCTAAAAAGTTAATGCACTGAGTCAGCAGTTGTGACTTGTTCCCCAGGGCTTCAATTGAACTTCCATTTTGTACAATTTCCTTTATTTCAACTTGAGACAATAGAGAATAATGAATAATGAGAAAATATCTTACATATGGAATATGGGTGTTTTTCCTGACAGAGCTTGGTATCTGAGACCTCACTCCTGAACAAGGTTCTGGCAGCAAGTGACTGAGACTCTGGAGTTGGGCAAGGCTATGTAGGTAAAAGCCTGACTTCTTCCTGTTGAGTCGTTTAGAGAGAGGTAAGGCATTATTATTTTTCTGATATGATGAAGTAAGGGAAAATGAGAGGAAAAAGTAAGGAGAATGGAATAGCATGATTAGTAGAGATTGGATGGGACTTTCAAGAAGTTACTTTTTTCTACTCTATTTCTTACAGGTTTTTAGATTTCCTTACTTGAGCATTATATGTGTGTGTATGTATGTATATATATAAATGTATATATATATTATATATGGAGAATATATTATATTTATTAAATATATATATATATATATAACAATTAATTTATTTCCAAATGATTCTAACATTTCCAACTGATCATTTATAATTGTCTCAAACTCAATATGCCCAACATGCAACTCATCATCTTCTTTTTTTAACCGCAACTCTTCCAAATTCCCTTGTTTTTGATGAGCACAGCAGGAACATTTTTCTTGAGTGCAGAACATCTACGTCCTTGGAACAACTCTCATAGTATTCACCTTTCCACACAAAATGTGCACAAAGAATGAATTTTCCAATTCACTCATTAAAAAAGAAAGAAAAATCAAAGACTCCTACAGAATATGGAAACAAGGGCTAATAATAGGATAAATGCAAAAGAGCTTCAGTATCTCTCATTTTATCAGAAAGCTAAACTCCAGAATGACCCCATAGTTGCTGATTAATATTAAAGGCACCAATTAAATATATTATATATATTAGACAACAATTAAATATATTATATAGATACACACATATTATATATAAATATATATATATTCTTATAAGACAATGACATTCCTCATTTACCCATCATTTCCATCTCCTATATTTATACAAATATAAATCTATAAATTTATAAATAATATATTTCCTTCTTTGCAAAATATTACATTCCTTCAAGTTCCAAATCTGAGCCATGAATCTTATTCTGTGGGATTCATGGACTCTCAGAGATAATCTATTAGTCAAAATATATATCATTTCATTAAAAACTATAGGTGACCTTGTTTATTACTCAATACTCTGTGCATGTATATTCCTACAACTGAGATTGTGCCATTTCATTTCTTCATCATTGAATATTATGAATTACTCTTGTGAATTATTAACCTTCTTTTCTGCTATTCTCTCTCCTATGCTTTAATGGTTTTTTGTGGTAACAGGCTCATCACATGTATATGAATAGTTTTCTTCCTCTACATTTTCATTTTTCAAACTCTGTTGATAGGTTCTCAAGATGATAGACAAGTACAGAAGTTTATTTTATTTTTTTTTTGTTTTATTTTAATTCATTTTATTTAGGTCAGCCCTCACTAAGAGTCAATCATCCTAGTATTTTTAGCCAATGGTTCCAAACTCAAATAAAAACAATATTACTAATTTGTGTATAAAAATCCCAGCAAGTCACATATTGACTTAGTTTTAAAAAGTGATGTTTATATTTTAACGTGTTCAATATATATCAAATTGCTCGCCATCTAAGAGAGGGAATGGGGGGAAGGAGGAGAAGATCTGAAACACAAGGCTATGCAAGGGTCAATGTTGTCAAATTATCCATGAATATGTTTTGAAAATAAAAGTTTTAAAAATTAAAAAGATAAAATGTAATGTTATCCATGTTTTAAAGTATTTTTTATTTATTTTGTTAAATAGTCCCATTTACATTTTATTTCAGGTTTCACCTGGGAGTGTTATGGTTCTCATGTTACCTGAGAAAGTAGTGTGCTTGACACCTTTACCTTAAGCCATAATGAAGTAAAAAAAAAAAAAATTAAATCTCATTCTCAGATACTACCTCCTTAGCGTGATGTTTGTTTTAAAGATTTTTTTCCCCTCTTCTGAATCTTTGATTTATATTACTAATGAAAATAATCTCTTCAACTCTTTTCAGGTTAATACTTCAGGAAAGACAGAGAGACAGCATTTGGTAAGTATTTGATATATACAGGACACAATGCTATCTATTACCAATAAAAATATAGACCATTCCCCTTCAAAAAAAAAAAAAGAATCCCTTATCCTCAAGAAGGTTATATTCCAATGAGTGCAAGGCAGCACATAAATTACTCCTGGAACTCGGCGGGTGCATTCTTGTAGAAAGACAAAATATCTGGAGACTCTTCCTTGGTCTGGAAATATTTCTAGATTTCTTCTAGCAAGGTTATTTTTCTCTACATGAATCATAAATGGTTTTTCCCAACCTAGTTCATGTGCTAACTTGCTGTGTAATCTAGGGCTATTCATTTCACTTCACTAGAGCTTGAGTTTCATTTTTATTATGATAGCAGTATACTAGATCAAGTACACTTAACCTGGGGCCCATGATCTTAAAACATACACATGTATTTGTCTAAAAACATACATTTGTGTTTATAGACACATGTATATACCTAAAATATAAACATTCATGTATGTATATATACATCCTTATATATGCATGTATATGCTCGCACATATGTATATATGTACCTACATATATATATATATATAAATTTATATATGTATAGATACACATATACTTATGAATATGTATATGCATGTATAAACTCACATGTATTATACATATATATTTATGTACATGTGTATATATATGTGTAATATATATATATATATATATATATATAAAACACATGACTGTATTTTAATAGAATTGTTTCCGTTTGTGACTCTATATGTTTTATTTTATGTATGCATATGTATGCATTTTAAAAATACTGTTGTGAGAAGTCCAGATCTAATAGGGTACATGACAAAAAAATTACTAAAACTCCAGGAACTAAATGATGCTTCTAGACCTGGTGGTCTATTCTGTTCTACCATTTTATGGTCTTTCTCATTCTGCGTTCTGTTTTCCAAAGTTCTGCATCCTGACAGCTGGTGTTTTCATGTATGCCCTAGTGCTAATATTTAAAGTGAAGGGCAGTAGTTGCTGTGTTAAATCCAGCAGCCTGAGACAAAGGCTTCTTGATTATACCAATTTTTCAAAGGCGTGGTCAGATTCAACAAACAAAAACACCCTTTGTGAAAAAACCTCCACCTTCCTGACCCCTGCAAATAGAAAGAAGCCAACTTAGATGCAAGGCAAAATTATTGGAGAGAGTTGAAACAATAGAAATGTTAACAGCTTGTAAATTTACTTAAAATGTGCAAAATTTTGAGCTGGAGATGGAGTTGGCTCATTTTTTTCCAGAACAAAGTACAATGTACAACCTTTGGCCTGGGAAAATAAATATGATCTACACTTAAAAAAAAAAAAAAAATAAGAAAGAAAAAACCCTCAGTGAAAGAGCGCCTTTGTTTGGAGCTGATTAAATGACTGATGTGGGGAGACCCAGTCTAGTCTAGGGATCAGTAACATGGTTTAAAGGCCGCTGCTAGAGCTTAAGTTGTTCTAACTCCTATCTTGTAAGTCAGTTTAAATATTTTTAAGTTTCCATATATATTAGAAAACCAGAAGCAGTCCTGTGAATTATGAGGTTTCATTCTGGTACCAAATTTTGCGTTTCCAAACTAGCATAAATTGGATATAATGATTCTTAGAAGGCAGATTGCTAACAGGAAAAACCATTTGATTTGTTATCATCTATCCAGAAGAATGGAATTCAAATTTTGCCTAAAGTTCTCATAATAGAATCATAGATGTGTGTGTATATACAAAGTGTGTGTATATATATATATGTGTGTGTGTGTATGTGTGTGTGTGTTGTGTATTATGTATATGTGATATATAATATATATTATATATAATGTGTGTATTATATATATATAATATATTATACTACATATAATGTGTATTATATATATATAATATATTAATAATAAATATTATGCTATATACTATATAAATATATATTATATATAGTATACTATTACTATAGTATATATATAAATATATATACATATATATTTATATATATAAAGTATATATATATATATATATATATATATATATATATATATATATATAAACACACACACACATACACACAGAGAAAACACATTAAAAGCCTTCTAACCATCAGTCCATTGAACAATCATACATTTACTTACTATTTTGTACTGGTCAACACAACTTCATTTTATAATTGAGGAAACTGAGCATAAGAGTATAAATGACTTGCTTAAGATCAAATGGGTAAAGTAGATGAAATTCCAAACTAAAGTCCTCTGATTCTAGAAACAGAATATTTCCAGTGTTTTCCATATGTCTCTACCCAGACATACTTATCCCTATCTCATACAAGGATGAAAATCACTTAGAGGTTAAATAAAGCCCCAAACTCTGAACCTACAAGAAAAGCAACTTTTTGCTAGTAACTATAGTCTTGGTTTCCTTCTATATACCTGATATTCGGGCATAAAATAATACTCTCCTTTCCAACTCCTCAAAATTACATTAAGAAAAGCTTTTTTTATAAAGTTGAAAAACCTTTGAAAATTGGAACTATTAATATTCTGAGGTTTTATTAATTCAATAATGATTTATTCATTCAGAAAACATGCATTTAGCTCCTACTGCATACAGAGAACACTTTGGAGAGGGAGAGTCAAATGAATGAGTTCCTTTCTTTTTATGAAGTTGAGAATTCAGAAGGGAAAAAAAATACAAAGACAGAAATGAATAATAATCAGCATTCCCTGAGAAACGCATTACAGCTATACCATGATATGTGAAACCTAAGGGGAACCTCACAGCCTCCATCTTTGTCCAAAATTTTGAGATTTCCTTAAATAAGAAACCCACTTTGCTTATAATTTTGGGCAAAACTGTAGATTATGTTGAATGTTTTCCAAGAAATTCTAATTGCATCAAACACCTGTGCTAAATATTTGTGTGTTGATGAACTGAAAATGTGTTGTTTTCCAAACATTACATATCTGTGAGAGACAGGGAGACAGATAGCCTTTTGCATCTTCAGCCTGCAAAGTTTTACACATTTCTATATGGTAACTGTTTTGGTCCTCAATTCCTTCCCCCTTTATGGCACAGGAAAATTGGATCAAGGCTCAGTCATAAAGGACATTTTTCACTCCATCTCAGAGATGCTGCTTCAGTACCAAAGTTACTGTCTCTCTTTAGAGTTAATACACATAAGGAGGGGAAATTGAAGTTAGCTGTCTACAAAAGGCAGGGTTAGCTGAGTGACTGCAAGCAAATGGGGCTTTCCTGAAATTGCTTGATTCTTGCTGAACAGCAAATAACCCCTGCACAGTTTGACATTGGCAGTATCTGCAGCCTCTCAGAGAGAATGTGTCCGTTTGTGATCATTAAGCAAAGTGCAAGGTTTGCAAATCTGGCGTGTTATTGGCCAAATTCAGACATGTCTACCCAAAAGCATAATCCTGTGTATATGAGTGTGTGTGTGAGAGAGAGAGAGACAGACAGAGACAGATTCAGAGAGACAGAGAGACAAAGACAGAGACAAACAGGGAGAGAGATAGACAGAGACAGAGACAGAGAGAGAAAGAAACAGAGAGGTGACAAAGAGACACAGAGACAGAGACAGATTCAGAGAGACAGAGAGACAAAGACAAAGACAAACAGGGGGAGAGAGAGAGAGAGAGAGAGAAAGAGAGAGAGAGAGAGAGAGAGAGAGAGAGAGAGAGAGAGAGAGAGAGAGAGAGAAACAGAGATGACAGACAGAGAAAGAGACAGGGAAAAATAACAGAGACACAGAGACAGAAACAGAGAGAGATAGAGACAGAAAGAGACAGAATCAAACAGAGAAAGACAGAAACACACACACACACACACACAGACATAGAGAGAGACAGACAGAGAGACAGAGAGACAGAGAGACAGAGAGAGACAGAGAGACAGAGACAGAGAAAGAGAGAGACAGAGACAGAGAGATAGAGACAGAGACAGAGGCAGAGAGAGACAGACAGATAGACAGACAGAGAGAGTCAGAGAGAGACAGAGAGACAGAGAAGAAGGGGGAGAAAGAGAGAGACAGACAGAGAGACAGACAGACAGAGAGAGAGAGAAAGGGAAACAGAGAGAGAGACAGAGAGAGAGAGAGAGAGAGAGAGAGAGAGAGAGAGAGAGAGATTGATTGCTGGCTAGATCCAGGCATTGTATCAGAGCTTCGTTTTTTCATAACTTATAGGATTTGGTAATTTGGTAACCAAATTCAGCCTGCCTCATAGACACAGTATAGATTTGAAATTAAGTGTTTATTTTATGTCCTATTATTTAGCAGTAGCATAGTTCATAAACAGTTTCCCAATCTATTAAATGGAGTTTGATACCAGCTTTTCTACTTTCTTACTATTATGACCCTCGGTGTCATTTTTCTAGCTAGGGCCTTTATTTAAGTTGTATGAAAAAAGAAAGTAAGCTAACTACTAAGCAAGGGTTCTTAATTTTCTTCAAGGCATGGATGGATCTCTTTGGGAGCCTGATGATGGCAGATGACACCTTCTCAGATGGAAAACAAACAAAAGAAAACTAAAAGAAAAAGATTTTGTTGTCTGAACTTATCATTAAATGAAATTCTAAATTTCAATTAATAGTGAAAATGAAGGTGCCATTGTTTTCCTAACCAAGTTGATAGATCCCTTGAAAGCTATCCATTTAGCTCTTGGGAGGTGATGGTGCACTCCATTTTAAAAAATCTCTGCTGTAAAATGCCCCCCAGCACTAGTTCTATTATAGGGCTTGTTTAAATTTTAACATTCCATGTTCCAATATTGTGTGGTCTAAGTTCCCTTCCATCTCCAATATTCTATGTTATGAGATTTCTTCCAGCTCTCACATTTTCTATTCTAAGCTCCTTCCAGAAAATTCATGAGGTAAAATCTTTTTTTTTTTTTAAGTGATTAGAGCAAACAATGATTATAATAGAGGCTTCCTCCAAGGTTTCATCATGACATAGAGGCAAACCTTGAGTGTTGGCTTTAGTAAGGGTATGTAACCTCTGGAAGATTCTAAAAAGCTGGAAAAACTACCTGGAAGATTGGTCCAAGTGTGAAGAGAGAGACTCATTATAGAAAAGGATAGGAATAATGACTGTACATCTAATGTTTGCATTAATATCAGGAATTCCCCTGTGAGGAAATGTTCCTTAGCAATGCAGTCAGGTGTCTTCTCTGAAATATGCAGTGTATGGGATGGATAATGCCATCTACATCCAGAGAAAGAACTATGGAGACTGAATATTAATCAAAACATAATATTTTCACAGTTTTTGTTTATTTGTTTTTTCTTATTCATGTTTTCTTTTCCCTCTTTGGTCTGATTTTTCTTGCACAACATGAAAAATATGTAAATATGTATAAAAGAATTGCACATATTTAATCTATCTCAGATTACTTGCTGTCTTGGGGAGAGGGGAGATGAGAGGGAGAAAAATTTGGAACAGAAAAATATTGCAATAATGAAGTTGAAAACTATTTTTACATTTATTTGGAAAAATAAAATACTTTGGAAAATTAAAAAATTACATTTTAAAGTCTAGACAGTGACTTTCCCAGAGTCACATAGTCAATACATGTTAGAAGTAGCATTTGAATGAAGGTCTTGTGGACTCTGAAGCTAGGTATCAATGGCTAAGGAAGTTCTGAGTCTGAGTTCCTTGAGAGCTCACAAGGGATCTCATCCATTAACAGATTCACATCTTGGAGGTCAAATAAAGAAATTTATTACACCAAGGAAGACTCCTGAGACTGATAGTAGCTTCATCTTCTTAGAGTATGTATTTATCTTATATGTATTTTTAAGTCCTACAAAAAGTAAATAGACTGTCATATCAACATCTTTCTACAGCATTTAAATGAGCCAAAAGGATAGAATTTAACTCCATGAGAAATTTGGTCTAAAAGGAAGGTGGTTGAGTCAGATTTTGTTAGTACACAGCAGAACATTGGCAGTTTCATCTGTTTGCATACATTTATCCTATAACAGAAGGAGAAAGGAGGGGGAGAATAATTTAGTTATATAGCATATTCATATCACAAGGTTTTTTTTTTCCTCTGCTTCCTCTTACAACATGGCTGTCTCTTATCATAGCTGACCATCAAAACCAGAAGTTTTTAACCATGAACATCCATAAGAAGAATGGAGTCCTACAATTTGTTGGTTGAAGAAGTAGACAAACACTGATGAAATTTAGATCTTGTATAATATCTAAGTATGTAAACTTTATGAATAGTTCACATTTCAAATATAATTTATCCTTTATAAAACTCATTCTAAAGAAATGTAGGTAATGCAAGCATATTATGTCCATTGTTCAGGACTGAAATGATATAGTGAATAGTGAAGAAAAGATTCCAACATGGACTTCTGAGTCTAGTTTCTGCTCTTTTCATCATCATCAATTCACACTATCCCATCAACATATAGTTGATCTAATCACCCATTTTTATCTTATTTATTTATTTTGCTGAAGCAAATAGGATTAAATGACTTCCTCAGGGTCACCCGGGTAGGAAGCATTAAGTTTTAAGTCTGAGGCTGAATTTGAACTCGAGTCCTCCTGACTTCAGGCCCACTGCTGCTCCTGATCACCTATTTTTAACATTTATCACATCATTTTTACCTAAAACATCTATTAGGAGGCAGCTAATTGCTGTAGTCGATAGAGCACCAGCCCTGAAGTCAGGAGGACCTACGTTCAAATCTGGTTTCAAACACTTAACATCTTCTGGCTGTGTGACTCTGGGCAAGTCACAACCCCAATTGCCTCAACAAAAATTTAATTAATTAATTTTTAAAAATCTGCCAGAGATGACATTTCCTTAAAGCTATCCTTAATGATATTAATTAGATTATGTTTATCCTATTTCTTTCCTCTCCCCAGGTAAACATTTTTTCCCATTTCTCCAGATTCTTTATAATCACTCATTTCTTAGATCTATACCACCACTGTCATCTATTCTCTATAGAGACAAGGATTCTTCTAAAATCTAATAATTGCAATTTAAGCCTAGAAAAAAGCTTGGATATATCATAATGGCAAAGACAATGCTCCTATGGGTCTCAGTTTGTTCACTGATAAAATAAGAGTTTTGTCTTTCATGTCTAAGGTTTCTTAAAAAGAAAGAGGTTTCAGGGAAAGCTAATAATTTGTGTTTACTATAAGTTAAAAACTCAGATTTTTTTCAATCTCTCTAAGCCCAGGTGGAAGAGGAGGGGAGAGAGGATAGGAAAAAATGACACAGGGAAAAGAGAGAAATGGTGGTGAGGAAGATCATATGAAGATAAAAGAAAAGAGAGCTTTGGAGGATACCATTATATTTTCATCAGAAGGAGTGTATCATTCTATATATTCTCTGTCTCTAGTATACTCTGGTACAGTGTTGGGCTACAGCCATATTCACTTGGGCTGATGACTCAAACTTTGGTCCAACAGTTTTGTTGGCATCTATTCACATAGCAATAAAGGACTTTTTTATTCATGAAAACTTCACCACCTTCAGTCAGCACACAAAAAAGTATGCTTTCTTTATTGGGGTGTGTGTGTGTGTGTGTGTGTGTGTGTGTGTGTGTGTGTGGTTTGAGAGACAGACACATGGACAGAATGACAGGGAGACAGAGACAGAGTTAGATAAAGAGAAATGGCAAATAGTGTGAGGATATTGGGGGTAAGAGTATTGCCATCACTTTTAGCCTTTATTTTAGATCCTAATTAACTTTCTTCTGGCCTATTGAAATAATTTTTAGTATCCCTACATTTAGTCTTTCTACTCTCCAATCCATTTTTCTACATAGAATGGCTACTCCCAAACCCAAATTTCATATCTTACTAACAGACTGATTACCCAGAGGTAATCTCTAATGTTAACATGAAAGAAGGGTAGAAGATGTCTTTTTAATGTCTTGCTCACAAGTTCCCACTAGTGTACTTCTCTAGACTCTATCAGTTGATATCAATTAGATAGCCAGAATCAATCAACTCTTTTCAATGAATATTTACAAAGTTGTTATAATAAGGATAGCAAAACAAACGGCCTATCACAACCATAACAACAACAAAAAACAACTTTCCAAGAAAACCAGATGGACAGAGTCCATGACAAGTGGACCAAAACTTATAGAGTTCATGTAGAAAAAATATACATTTATAAGAACATGGTTATTGAATATCTTTTTCTACCTTCATATGCTTTCCGCTGGGATTCTTGCAGAGTCCTGAAGCATCCTTTATGTAGTGTTTCTGGTTTGCTGTAGTGACTTGGGACACTATTAAGACATAAGTGGGAAGACCAAACTCTTCCATCCTTCCAAAATTCACAATTGATTTCCTTCAGAGACAGAAGGTCATTTACCCTACCTTCCCTTGGCAATTTCTTTTTTTAAGCATGGAAAAATCTGGAAGCTGCTTTATATCTTTACTGGATAACCACTTAGATTCAGAATCCTGAACTAGTTTGATATTTTATCTAATCCCCATAGAGCATAATTAATTTTTCACCCAATCTCAAGACATTTCTTGCGTAATGTCATTTCATTTCATCCAATGGATGAAAACATCTTGCTCTTTCCAAATTTATTAAGGAACTTTTGACATCTAGTTTAAAGTCTTTAGTTGATTGAAGTATTTAATAGATGTATTTTCAACTGATATAGCTATGAGATTGTATGGCATCTTGTTATTTACTTTAAGAAAGGAGGATTGGTTGATTGATTGATTTAATTTAATAGTGGAAATGACTTTCCATAGCTTACAGGATAAAGATTAAACCCTCATTTCTAGGGAATTTAAGGTCTTTCTTCTCTTAACACTTTTACCCATCAAAATCATACCCAATCTTAAAGATCTAGCTAAAATGCAATCACTTCTATGAATGTTGTCCTAAAGATTCAAAAAAGATCTTAGTTCTCTTCAGAGGTTTCACAGCATGTTGTATCTCTATTATTTTTTCAGATTTTAATTTATATTATGACTGCCTTTATTTAGTCATTTCTGCTAGGTTATCAGCTCTAAGCAGAAAAGTTTTATAGAATATTTATTTTTTGTGTCACCATCAGCAAAGGGCACAGAATTTTCCTAATAGTTAATTAGGGTTTAAAAAAATCAGTGCTTAACAAATATCTGTTGTTTTCATTGTTGTTCAATCTTGGAGAAATGCCAGTGTTCTTACTACCTTTCAAAAGTGAGAGGTTTAGACTAGATAACATTCCAGTTCTAACAATTTATGTTCATATTCTAACATTTTAAGTTCCATGGTTTTTTAGAACACTAACACTCCATGTTATGTATTCTTACATTCTATTTTTTAAGGCCCCACACATATTCTGATTCTACTAAAACTTTCTGATCTACTGGTTCTATCTAGGATATAATGAAAATGGACATTTTACAGAGCAATCAATAACACCTATCTGATCAAGCACTTAGGACAGCCTATGAATACCCTTTCTAGGGCACCCTGAATGTCTGCAACACCTGCTATCTTACTAAATCATTTGTTAGTCATGTAAAAATGGGACCCCATTTAGGGTTTTCTTAAAAGATTTACTGGAGTGGTTTGCAATTTACTTCTCCAGCTCATTTTACAGATGAAAAAACTGAAGCAAAATGTGACTTACACAGGTTCACACAGACAATAAGTGTCTGAGGCCAGATTAGAACTAAGAAAGATGAGCTTTCCTGACTTCAAGTTCAGGACTCTATCCACTGAGCCACATGGCTGCACAATATCCACTATAGCCAAAGATTATTCTCTGGATTTATCTCTTTATCCTTCCCTGGAAAGTGTTGTCAATTTACTGGAAGGAATAACTTGCTAAGTTTTGAATGATTATCTATGTTTACTTTTCTTAGCTGCCTGAGTGTAAAATATGCTTTATTGATTTCAAATATTTAGGTAGTGCAATCAATGGAGAGAAGACAAAGTTTTTATATTTAGTCATTTCATGTTAATATCCACTAAGCTTCAGCCCTAATTAAAAAATAATATTGAAACCTGTTCACATGAGAACTTGCCTTGTTATATAGATGGCAAGAAAGCATAGGCTATCAATGGTCAGTAGACATCCAAATCTTTAACTATTCTTCTCTTTGGATCCTGAAGGTCCTTTTTAAACTTTAAAACTCTAAGAGTCAGAATTAAGGCTTTCACTTCAATAATTCTCATGGGGCTGATTAATAAACCTGGGTCAGGAATTCCAAGACTAGCCCATTATCTTTTGGCTTTTGATGAATCCTTTTACATATCTATCCTGTTTCTTCCTCCTTTAATGGACATATTGGACAAAATAAACTCTATGCTTGGTTTTTCCAAATTGAACATCTTTTCTAAGCTCCCTCTGCTATGTAACATTATAGCCTAATTTTTTTTTCTAGCTCTATAGTTCTGTGTTCCAGGATCATATTTTCCAAAATCCATTTCATTTCTAAACTGCAAGATATCCTAAGAGGGTAGCTAGATGGTCTAGTGGGATGGAGCTCCACTCCTAGGATGAAAAAGATATGAGTTCAAATCCAATCTTAGATACTTACTAGCTATGTGAGCTTAGATAAGACACTTAACCATGTTTGCCTTAATTTCCTCATCTGTATAATGAGCTGGAGGAGGAAATGGTAAACCATTCCAGTTTACCAAGCAAACTCGAAGCGTGGTCAAGAAGAGTTGGACATGACTGAAAGCAATTGAACAACAAGGATACATCCTAATAATATAGGCCCCATAATGTGAAATACCATGTTCCGAAGTCTCTTTTTTTTTTTTTTAATTCTAGCGTTCTATTTTTTAAGCTTCATTTTCCAAATAAAATTTTATCAATTTATGTTATATGTTCTAAGGTGCCTTCCAGTTCTAATATTCAACCCCATGTTCTAAAATTCTACTATCTATGGTCCCTTTGACCACTAACATTCTGTTTTTAAGGTCCATTTCAGGTCTATAATCTTGTTGGCTTGTTGGTTCATGAATCATTTCAGAAATAAATATGATAGGGAACTATAAAAATCAAACAAATAATTGGTTCAAAGTAATCATATGTATGTTTTTTCTTTGTTCAAAAATTCTCATTAAAAAAAGGAATGTTGTTGTTGTTGTTACTTTATTTTTTAACATAATTCACTTTTAATGATTCTAAAATGGAGATCTTAAAATAGAGGGACAGACTAGGCAGGAGAATAAAACAGATTCATAGTTGGCTAATTTCTATCTTTTTCCAGGCATCAGAATTAATATTGATGCAGGCAAGGGATGATAGCAGCCAATGTTGCTTTTCCCCCCCTTTCCTTAAAAATGCAGAGGAGTGAATTTCAGATAAGAGACATTCCTATGTTTTGGCTTTTGGTAACGGAAATAGAATTGCTATATAAATGTCAGCTTGATCTGGGAGACCTGACAATTCATTGCCCAGCTCCCACCTCTTAATTCTGATTATTGCCAGACTGAGAGCTGGTCCCACCTCTGAATTTTGCTTTCAAGAAAGGTTTCATTGTAAAAGGGGGAAAATGGACTTATTTTACTAGTAGAAGGCTATTATCTTGCAACAGCTGTTTATAGTTAACTACAGCCTATACTGAAAGCCTGGAAGCCTGCTTCTCAGTTACAGCCTATGGAACATGGATGGCTAGGGGAGACTTAACCCCTTCCTTTTTTTCTGTGGTTCGTGAACAAATGGAGACTGTAAGCTGTCAGGATGGACTAAACTGTGCAGAAAGAGAATCATGATTTGATATGGAATTCACAGCCACCAAATTTGCCCAATGCCTAATGAGTGGTTATGTGCACTCACAACTTTCCAGGTTAAGGCTATTGAGAGGTTAAATTTTCCAGCAGTAAGTCAGAAGGAGCCTGGCCAAAACCATTTGCCCAATCCCAAATGACATAGAGGTTTTCAGTTCTCATACATAAGAGGTGGGGGAGGTTAGAGAAGGGTGATGGGGAAAACACACATTCAGATGTGCACATAGACATACAGATGTGCCCACACCCACACACTTAACACAGATGTATGAAGCACTCGTGTACAAATGTAGATTTGCATATAGGAAGATATGCAAACACAGATGTGCAGAAATATAAACTCAAATGTGTACATGGAAACTTCCAAACCCACAGATGGGTATAAGAAACGCAGACAGATGTGTACACACACACACACACACACACACACACACACACAGAAGCCAATTTTCCTTTTCACAGAACACCCAGTATTTTTTGTTCTTTCTTTTGTTTGAATTCAAAGTCTTTCTTGATGACAAACAAAGCCCGAGATGTTGGAGATATTTTACTAAAAGAGAAGGGGGGAGAGCAGGGAAGCAATCATTCCCCCTGGCAAAGGCTTAACTCGGGTTCTCTACTGCTGTGTTTAACAATTCACAATGGAAAATTGAGTGGCTAGCCAAAGGGCCCCCAGCTCTACTTTAACTAGAATAATATGTAAAGTGTGAGGTGAAAAGATAGTCTGTGTGGACCACAGCCTGAATACATAGTTAAATAGTCTGGAAAGGAAATTCTAAAAGCAAGGAGTTTGTGTGCAAAGTGCTTTATTTGCCACAAAACGTGAATCTAACCAGCGCCCCTCCCTCCCTTAAGGGAGTCACCTGGGACATCAGAAAATGGGAGTCCCAGACAGATGCTTTTCATTCACTTGTCTTTGATCTGTACTTAATTACATCACACCAGGCTCTCTACCAGCCAACATGGACACAGCACAGAGGAGTCCAGAGCAAAGTATTTGTCATTTGCAAATGTTCAAAAGATGTCTAATCCGAGATGTGAAATTGTAAGGCCTGGAGATTTCTAAAGCATGGTATGTAAGAGTATTAGAACCTAAGATCCCAAGCCTAATGGGAGCCCTACAACACAGTTAGGAGGGATCTTGTTTAAGTCCAGTCAAGGTAGGAAGAGGTTATTAAGTCCCCACAACATGCCAGCCATTGTGCTAAGTGCTAGCTAAAAAGACAAAAATCATAGAATGTTAGATAAAGCTGGGAGGCCCTTTGGAATATAGGATGGCAGAACTCTAAGGGACAAAGAACAAAGAATATCTGCTCTAGGAGGAATCTTAGGCCTGAAGAGAACTTAGAACATAAAATGTGGGAGCTGAAAAGCATCCTGGAACCTACAAAGTCAGTCACTTAGTTGAATAATTTAATTTTACAGATGAAAAAGCAAAGAACAATTCCTGCCCCTAGAAAGCAGAATGAAGATAAAAGGATAGAAGTTAGAACCAGACAAAAAGACAAAAATTAGACCTCTTTTGTGTCATGGATTTCTTTAGGATCCTAGTGAAGCTTATGGATGCTTTCTCAAAACAGTAGTTTTAAATTCTCTCTCTCTCTCTCTCTCTCTCTCTCTCTCTCTCTCTCTCTCTCTCTCTCTCTCTCTCACACACACACACACACACACACATATATGATTATAAAATAAAACAAAAGCTAATGAATATCAAAATGTAGGGTTTTTTCCTCCTTTAAATTGATTCTTTCTTAATTTTAATTTTATGGGCCTCTTGAAATCTATCCATGTTCCCCAAATGTCTACATGCTCCAAAATAAAGAAATGAATTAAAGGAAGATATATCAGGGACAAAGCTAGAAGAGCCAAAGTGATTTGACAGAGTTAAAACAGCAATTACAAGGATTGTGAGATATATATGTAAATGAAGTGTCAATGCTGCTGATACATTAATGAACCTAATGTAACATGGGGTCACATTCTGCACATTTACTTAAGAAGCCCTTCTTTAGCGGAAAGCATGATTACTTGAGGTTCCACTCCTATTTAAGGATGAGAATGAGGACTCTTTTTTCATTAAACTGAGATAGCTCCTTCTCAGTAGGAAGGTTCATTTGATTCATTGTATAAATTTTCTAGTATTTTCTCAACTACATAACATCTCTGGTTTTGTTTGCTATCAACTTGGACAAATGAATGGATTAATCAATATTAAAGTTTGTCAAGGTCTTTGTATAACTGATATCAGGTGGCAAGGCTGTTAAGCCTTACAAGTTGGAGAGTATAAAACTCTGGCACCAGTTTTGACAATTTTCCTACTTATGAGTGTGAATATATATAAATGCATAGTTTTAGGTACTCTTCCCCTGGTCTAGGATTATTTGGGGGAGAAGAGGATAACTATAATTATGGTATGGTATGCAAAGAAGGCCCATCTTTATGGCCTTCCCATCTCCCACTCCTTTCCAGGTAGGAATAAAAACCTCTGTTGGAAAAGACTGGAGAAGATTCTTGGCATATTCCCAGTGAACCTCACTTAGACAAACCCATGTGGACCCATACAATAATGTATATGAGCAATCTACACAGATGCTTACACTTAAATTAAAGAAGTGAAATGGAAAAATATAAAACAATAGCTATTTATCTTCACAATTTTTGAAATCACTATAAGCCAAAACTGTTCAAATACTGGACACTATAGCTACAGATGTGGGCAAAAAATAGCAGATGGGTCTCAGTGACAATGCCTGGAGGTACCACACTTTACTGTATATACTGAATGCTACTTGAGCAATTTTTGAATGCCATTTTAGCCTAATTACAGCACTTGCCTGATTCATAATGTTCCTAAGTGCTTTTATTTCTCCTCCCTACACAGCTGCCAGATGGAATAATGTAGATCTAGGATCTGAGATTGGGAGTTACACATCTTATTGGCCTCCACCCACCTCCCACCTCCCACCTCTCACCAGACAATAGTATAATTGGTGAGGCTCCTTCATCAAATCATTCCTAGAAAGTTTACCTGTGGAGCTATCTCTCCTGTTGTGTCCTAGAATCATAGGAGAGGTAGAAGAGACCTCAGAAACCTAGATGGTCTCCTCATGATAACCCAGTTCACTATTGGACAGCTCTATTGGTTAGGAAATCTACCTTTATATTAAGTCAAAATCTGCCTCTGTAACTTTGCCTTCTGGTTTTAGTTTTATTTCCTGAAGTGTTTTGAACTGCCTAGAGGTTATTGCTCTATACCAGAGGGAATAGGTGAGTGAGGTAACTAGTCTCTTCCATTTCTGAAGTTTTTACAACATATTCAGAATTTTGAAATTAAAGAATATAAAGGCAGTTGATGATGTTGCACTAAGAATGAGATTTAGCAAAGTAGGAGGACAAACAGGACAAGGGATTTAATGACAGACTATAGCTGAACTTGTCGATCATATATTAAAGAAAGTGGGGAAAAAAACGTACTAGAGCAGGGGTGAGGGAACAGAGAAGGACAAAAGACTAGAGCTCAACCCATCCTAGGAACAAACATAGTTTTAGGAGAAGGAAGACAGAGAGAGAGAGAAAGAGAGAGAGAGAGAGAGAGAGAGAGAGAGAGAGAGAGAGAGAGAGAAACAGAGAGAGACAGAAACAGAGAGAGTTCAAAGTTTAAGATCAGAGAAAAGAATATATGGTTAACATTATATGGATAGCAAAGTTTTGGTTGATGGTATGACATACCTGGCACATAGAGTAGTTGGTATCTAATAAAGTTTTATTGATTAATTGGTGGTTAGATTTAATAGTTCTGGAATGGCTAAGGTGAGGTGAAGAATTTCATGGGAATTGAAGAAGATGACAAACCTGGAGGTGAGGTTATTTGGGAGAAAACCAAAATTGTATATTTATGTTTTTAAGTATAAGATAGCAAGAAAAATACTTGAAAAGGAAGGGAGATATGGAGGTTGCTAGATGATTCTGACAAGAATTTGAATTAGGTGATAGACAGAGATATATATCTATCTATATATGCCTATTGTTCTAGATAGACAGATTATCCCAATAGAGTGATAGAAAAAATAAATAGATAATTCCAATAGATAGATAGATAGATATGGACATCTATCTACATGTGCCTATAGAGACATCATTCCCAAATAGATAATTCCAATTTGTAGACATAGACATCTACTTCTCTATATTTGACTATAGATATAGATAGATAATCCCAAAAGAAAGAACAAAAGGTAGATAGGAAGATAGATGAATGGATAGATGTATGGGAATGAACTTTAAAAAGGAGAAACTGAAGAAAAAGGATTGTTTAGAAGTTGAGGTGAAAATGAAGAAATTGGTCAAATTTTCTTCCCAGCCCTGTGTGATTTTTGGCATGAGGACAACACCTTTTATTGCTGAAAAGGGTAGGCAAAGGTTTAGAGTCTACTAAAAGGAAGTAGTTTTAACTGAGCACTAAACTGGAAGGCACTGGAAGCATAACCTGATAGCACAAGTTTGCTTGTAGTCCCTGCTACTGGGGAGACTAAAGCTGGTGGGCTGCTTGAGCTCAAAAGTTCTAAGCTATAGAAGAACTAAAGCTGATGATCAATGCCTGAACTAATGTTGCCATCAAAATGATTAACCTTCTCCCCTTAAAGAATTGGGGAGCCACCTGACTCCTTTAGGAAGAGTAAAATTGCCCCAACAAGAAAAATAATAGGTCAAAGATTTCATGCCAATCATAAAAACAATTGCACCCATGAGTGGCTGCTACATTTTCACTCTGATAGGAAGACCTAGTTTATTTATTTTTTAAAGTATTTTTTTGGTTATTGTTCTAGTAATATTTTTATTTTTTTAATTATGCATTGTTTTATGAATCATGTTGAGAGAGAGAAATCAGAGCAAAAGGGAAAAACCTTGAGAGAGGACAAAAAAAAAGAACAGAAAAAAAGAAGTGAACATAGAATGTATTAATTCACATTCAGTTTCCTTAGTTTTTTTGTTGTTTGTTTGTTTGTTTGTTTGTTTTTGTTTTTTTCCTGGATGCAAATAGCATTCTCTGTCCAAGGTCTTTTGGAATTGCTATGGATCACTGAACTACTGAAAAGAATCAAGTCTTTCACAATTGACCACTGCATATTCTTATTGTACAATGTATTCCTGGTTTTGCTTGTTTTGCTCAGCATCAGTTCATGTACATTTTTCAGGCCTTTCTAAAATCAGCTTGTTCATCATTGTTAAATAGAACAATAATATTCCATTATCTTCATATACCAAAACTTGTTCAGCCATTCCCTATTAATGGGCATCCATTCATTTCCTACTATAAAAAGAGCTGCTACAAAAAATTTTATACATGTGGGTCCTTTTCCTTCCTTTATGATTTCCTTGGGATACAGACCCAGGAATGGCACTGTTAGGACAAAGAGTATATGCAGTTTTATAGCCTTTGGGGTTCCAAACTGCTCTTCAGAATGGTTGAATCAGTTCAGAACTCCAGAATATCAAATATTAAAGGATAAGAGAAGGAATTAACATAGGACTACTTCTCTTTGAACCTTTGAACCCCAATGAAAAAGATGAAATAAATGAGATAATAACGCCATATTATATTGTATTTCAATGTTTGCAAAGTGCTTGATTTTCATTTGATCTTTACAACAACCCTGTGAAGCAAGAACTATTAGTTCCTTCATTTTACAATGATGGATTCAGGCTCAGGGAGGTTATATTCAGTGTTACACAGGAGTTATCTCTAAGGATTAGAACTCAGTTCTACCAGATTCTAAGTTCAACATTTTATCTCCTATACAACACTGAAAGAGAGCAATACAGAATTTACCCAAGGCAGTAGCAACACAGAATTTTCACATTGAGTCTTTTGAGGCCACCTTTGAAATATTGAGAAACTTTGTTCTATGTGAATCCATGATTATTATCTTTGTAATGTTTTAAGATCTTGCATTATAGAGCCATGCTTTTTTTTTTTTTTTTAATGATCAGGTAATTATTCAAGGGAATATGCAAACTATTCTGTCCTGTTCCAGTACAACTTAGTGACAGCTAGTCATCTTCTGAATCTCAGTTGTCTCTTTGTTTATCCTTTTTTGATTGAACATTTCCTCTTATCATATTTATTGTTATATTTCTTCGACATTGATCCAAGAAGACAATTCCCTTTGTCTACAACTCTGGACTGATAGTTTTATGTTCCATTCCAGGCACCATAATGTAAGAAGGGCTTTGACAAGTAGAAGATCTACCAGGGATGAGGGAATCAGAAAGACAAGAGCACTAGACAAAAGATAATCCAAAAATCAGTGGAAGAAACTAGGAAAGTTCACCTGGAGAAAATAATGTGGGAAAACTATTGCTCAGAAAATTGTGTGATCATTGAGTTCAAATAACTAAAGGAATTAGACATTTCTGTTTGGCACAAAAAAAGAAGAATTAGGAACAATGGGATTAAATTGTGTGGAGGCATATTTCAGCTCAGTAGAAGAGAATTAAGGGGGGATCCTTCTAAAATTAGAAATATGAAAAATGAGAATGGTTTGTTTTAGGAGGGAGTGGATTTGCCATTACTGGAAGTCTTCAAGTAGAAAAAGGATGACCATTTGTGACCATTTGTCAGGCATATTGTATAACTGATTTCTCCTCATTGAACCAAATGTCCTGAAGTCCCTTCCAACACTGGTTTCTGTAGTTGACTACTTTCATTGTCTTCCCCCCTTTAATCTGACACTGTCCTATTGTATTCCTTGCATTCAACCAGGCCATTTTCCCCTCCCCTCCTATCCTTTCATCCTTACAAAATGAGTGAGGGTTCAACACTAAGGCATCTGCCCATAGAATGGTTCTAGCAGTTCCCAATAATGATTCATTGTGGTTCAAGACATAGTGCCCTCTCCTGGTACCTTAGGCAAGAATAGCACAAGTTAACATTTTACCATCCAACACTATAATTATTTTATGACACAAGACCATGTCTAAAACTGAATTCTGAATTTGGTTCTGTTCAAATGTGAGGTTTAAAAGAAAGCATCTCAGAATTACTTTTCTTCCAAAGGGCTTATTTAAAAAAAATCATGTAATTTCAGAGTTGGAAGCCAGTTCAAAGGGCATCAAATTTCATTTCTCATGCAGAGGTTGGGACTTTTTTTTTTGGCTTCCCTGACAGATGAGGAGAAAAGTTTCTCTGAACAATTACTGAGTGTAAGACAAGAGACAAATGAGATTAAGCTTCTCTGGTTGAAAATATCTTTGAAAATATCTTTAATAGAACATATTGAGGGAACATTTTCACATTCATAAGATTAATATTCGGAGCATAAAAATCATTGTGAATATGTGAAGTTAAGAGAGTTGGGATTAATAAAGATGCATCTAATGTAACTGTATTTGATATCAAAAGCAAATGATGAACAATGAATCTAATATAGCAATATTCTTGGTGATAAACATGGCAATACTTCCTACATATAATGGTAGAGGAGCAAACTTGTTTTAGAAGAATGGTGATTGGAGCCAATGAAATTAGTTTTCTTTCTACTTCAGAATTCTATTATTCTAGATCAGAGATAATTGTCTGAGAAAAATGGCATAAGCTAATGACCTAGCCCATAAGTCAAAGGCATATGATTCTTTGCTATTTTCATAAAGGCTGAATGAGGTCTAATTCATGTCTTTTGGAAAGCAACAATAAGTAGGGGAAAGCACAATGTACTTAGGATCAAATGACTTGTGATTAAGATTCTTCTTCTAAGAAATAGGGATGATAATAGTTGTATTTTCTACCTCACAGGAATATTGTAGGGAAAGTACATAAATCAGTATGTAAATAGAGACTGTTGTTAGTATTATTACTAGGGGGAATCATGTTCCCCATTACATTCAATTTAAATAGCACATTGGCCAGTAACAGGATAAAATGCTGAGAGAAGTGCATAGAGTAAGTCAGACAAACTCTAATTTGAATCCTGCTTCAGCTACTTTAATAACTGTGTGATTCTAGTCAAGTCACTTCCCCAGTGCCTGTCTCAAAGTTTTCAACTGTAAAATGGGAATAGCAATTAGATCTATTTCATGAAAGTTCTATCTATCAGCTCTTGTTGTTGAAGTTCTATGAAATTAAGCAATAACATTTAATTCATGAAAATACAATCTATATAACTATTAGCTATTGTTGAAGTTCTATGAAATTAGGAGCATAAAGGCAGAAGAAAATTGAGACATTTTCTATAAAGTAACTTTCTCATTCTTTTCTTCTATCCTAATGATCTCTTCATTAGGATGAAACATTACTTCATAAAGATGATTTCTCTGTCTCTAGTCTCCAGTTTTAGCTCCGGTTTTCAAACAAAAATCGAGGCACAGTAGAAAAAGTTCTGTTCTTATGAAAATCTGACTTGGCAGTTAGAAAAGATAATGTGACGTTAGCCACCTTCTGCCAATGGGGCTCCCTTCCAAAAACCACAGTATGTAAATAGTATTCTTCTGTACTCTCTCATGTCCATATCAGATAATACATTTTTAGGAAGGATATAGACATGATGAGAAAGACTCAGAAGAAGATAACCCAGATGCTGAGTAGGAGAAAACATGTAATGTGACAACTGGGTAAAGGGACTGAGGATGTTTAGCCTCAGGAACAGAGACTATGCTGGTAGAATTGTGGTAGAGAAATGGTATTAGTGTGACATTATTCAAAGGACTGCTATAATGAAGAGGGATGAAAATTCTACTTAATCATAAAGGGTACGATAAATAAACAATGGGTGCAAGTTGCTAATAGACAGATTAATTTTATCCAAAAGTAAAATGTACTATCTCAGGATATGTAGAATCTGTTTAATTCAAGGTCTTTAAGGGAAGACTGGTTGACTACTTATAAAAGACATTATATACTGCATATTTGGTCAGGAATAAATTGAACTAGACAGCCCCTGGAGTTCCTTCCAAAGCTTAGATTCTAAGATCATGTGAACTTAAAGAAAGTGAATATTATCCATATTTGGGAAGATTCATATGAGTGGAATCAAAGTGAAGCATGAAGAACTAACCAAACAAAATGCACAGTACCTACAACAATGTAAATGGAAACAATAATACACAAAAGTAAATTTGAATCTCTGGAACTATAACAAACAAATTTCTCCCCAAAGAAAAAAATATATATTCACATATTTTTAATTTGGGGAAAAATTTGTTTGTTATGGTTCCAGAGCATTCAAATGTTCTTTCATTTGAAGATAGATAGATGCTATCTATCTATCTATAGAATACAGAATATATACAATACAAAATATATATTCACATATTTTTTCTTTGGGGAGAAATTTGTTATAGTTCCAGAGCATTCAAATGCTCTTCCATTTGAAGATGGATAGATAGATACTATCTATCTGTCTGTCTGTCTATCTATCTATTTATCTATCTACCTATCTATTAGTTATTATTGTTGAAGTTCTATGAAACTAGGAGCATAAAATACTCATGTGGTGTCAAACATATGACTGTCTTACTCCCAATTGCAGATGGGAGCCATATTATTTGTTTTTGGGTAATGTATAATGAAATAAATAACATTTCAATAAATCATAGATTATATTATTATATGGTGTTCTAAGTAAATATGTACTTCAAGAATTTGTTTCTCGTTAAGTTTGATACCAGTTACCAGTTGTGTAGGACACCAATTATGGTATCAGACTTTTGTTTGTATGTAGTTTTTATAAACTATCTCCTATCTCTGTTTGTATATTATTAGTTTCAAAAGATTGGTTTCTGGCAAGGGAAGAGAGAGAGATATACTGGAAACTCTGATGTAGAAGAAAAAAAACCATTAAATTATTTTTAAAGAGAAGTTTGGCCTCCGGATTATTTAGGTTTTTAGCCACAGTAACTTATGAAGCTTTCTATTATAAAACAGAGGAGCCAGAATTTGTGTTGGTGGAGGGAAATAACCACAAATCTATGAAATATGAAAGTACTATCATTGGCATCAGCAGTAGCATCACCCCAGGGCTGAGAGAGTCAAGAGAATAAATTCAAAGAAAATATCTTGCTTTTTGAGTTAAATTAATATTACCAAATAGCTGCAAGAATATTTTGGGTTATTAGTGCTAATATTTGCTTAAAATGACAGACTTTTTTTAACACCATGTCACTATTCACTTTTTAAAAAAAAATAATTACTTTTAGTCACTTAATTCACTATGGATAACTTTCCTTTTATATTTCTTTTATCTTTTCCCTTTCCCTTTCTTACTCAACAAGGACCATCTCTGCCAGGCAAAGGGGTAAACTGATCAATTTTGTCTGACTTGCTATCCTCCTTCCACTCAATACCTCAAATTAATGATATGCCACTTGAAATATGGTATCCCACTTGGAATTTGAGCTGGAAGAGGATAAGGGTATTGAAGTTGCATGTGTAAACTTTGTCCCATCCCATCCCCTAATTTTGTTGGTATTTCAAAGTTGTTTTATCTACTGTGCTTCCTATGATTGGAATTAAACCTGAGTTGGCTTGCTACTTACTGAAGTGTTCCATTCACTGGAAGAGAAAGGTCTGTCATAAAGACAAATCAGGCACAATTAGTAAACTCTATTGACAATATTTGCTGATGGAAGAATGTATCTTCCCCAACAGTGGCTCCACTGGCAATAGCTGATTGTTTTTGGTACAATGTCAGGTTTTCTAGTACTATATGTGATTCAGGCTATGTTAGGCAGTAATATGCATTGCAGGCAGAATCCATTATAAAGCTGTTTTCACAGTTCCCATTAAAACTCTGACATCATTAATCTGGGTTACTTTACTTCTAATTATACAAAAATGTGCTTATGATCAAAAGTCCCCTTGAGCAGGAACGCAATTCATCATCAGCTAGCTATGGGCTGCACACCAAAAATTCACAGCCAGTCCCCTCTCCACCCATCTCATTGCCAACATTTGAGTCATTTACCACTACAGAGAATCATAGAATCTTAGAGAAGAAAAGGAGCCAGAAGTTATCTAATCAAACATATTAGATGTAGATCTGTTACACAGCACCTCTAAAAAGTAATCTTGAAATATATATGAGACTAGGACTTCAGGACCACAAATCTCCTACCTCCTATCATTATCTATCAGTCCTATCACTACTTCCCTACCACATGGTACTTTTGAACAGCAAAAATGAGTAGAGTTCTTTTTTTCATATTCAACTAAAATTTATTTCCCTATTAAAATTTCATCCTTTGGTCTAAATTCTTCCTGCTAGGGCCAAGTAGAACAAATTTAATCCTGCTTATATATGAACACAGTTTAGATATTTGAAAACAGTAATCATGTGTTTCCTTTTCCCAAATCACTCATCAAAACAGGGGAGTTTTTTTTCCATTTTCCTTTTTCCATTGTAAATTCCATATCTCCTCTATCATTATCACTCAGGTGCCCTCAACCTCTATCTCCCAGTCAAAATTTTGGTAGCTGTTGTTGTCTGACCTCCAGAACATATCCCTTCCATCCTCAATAACTTTAGTGAGTGGCACATAATCTTTCACTCTTCTTTATCTCCTGTCCTCATATTATGAGGAATTATAAAATAAATAATGAAACTTCTAATACTTTAATCTCCCAATTCCTCAACTACCTAATTTCTCATGACCTATTTTTCCAACTTATCTCTGCTTGATCTTGGTATCAGCCAATAAATGTATAACTTCTATGTTCAGGAACTCTAAAATTCCATTCTCTGATTGTAATCTATTGGCATTCTACCAAAATGGAAACCAGTACTTCAACCACATTGTCACTTGCAATTCCTCAAGCTCACAATTCTTTCCTAGGTCATCACCCCTGCACTAACTAAATTTTCCTTTCTTCTCAACTCAACCCATTCTTGAGTCTATTCAATTATACCCAGCTTTCTTCTCTCACTGTTAAAAGTCAATCATTTTAAACAGTTCTAATTCACTCCCTAATTCACTCACCACAGTATCTCCTTTGAAACGTTTCTTTGCTCCTCAAACTAGCTATGATTTCTCTGTTCCATAAATAGATGCATGCATATACACATTAATGAATACATACATTTATATAGATTCTTTATCTAATCTCACTGCTACTGCTACTGCATACTGCCTACACACATGTCCATTTCTCTTCCATCTGTAAAAAAAAAATCCCTTGATACTTTCATCCTTGCTAACTATTATCATAAAATTCTTCTGCCTTGTGTGGGTTGTACAATGTACAATAGGAGCCTCCACTTCTCTCACTTTCTGCTTAACTCTCTGCAATCTGGCTTTTATTCAACTAAAACTCCTGTCTCCAAAGTTACTAATGATCTCTTATTTGCCAAAGCCAAACGATCTTTTCTCAGTGTTAATCTTTCTTGACCTAACCCCATCTTCTTCTGCTTGTCATACTCTTCTCTCTGGGTCTTAGAGACACTACCTTGTTCTGCTTCTCCTATCTATAATGGTTGCTTCTTAGCCTCCTTTGCTTCCTCTTCATTAGCGTCACCTTTGCTAAGTATGGGTATCCCTTTCAAGGCTGAGGCAAGGCTGCAGTAGAATTTGCACTCAGGTCTTCATTATATTAAATCCAGCTCTCTTTGCCACCCAGTTCTGCACCAACATCTCCTTTAGATGCCTCAGTGTGAAAAAGAGGTGTTCTGGGATTCTTGAAGGCTAATCTAAAGCAGTGCAAGTTCCAGCAGGTCTCATTAAAAGGGAAATGTCTTCAAGCATAAACTCAGTTATTGCTTGTCATTTAAGGAGATGGTTAGAGGTTCAGGTTTAGGTATAGAGATTAGAGGAGTTTTACCACCATGATAAGAGGCTAATGAATTTCTCAAACACAACAACTTTCAGGAACCACCCACTAAGAAATACAAAATTTACACTTCCATTTATGTAGAATAGGCTGATGAAAGCATTGGTCCTTGAACAACTGAAGGATAATAGGGGTTTGAGAACTGCCTGGTATCCTCAGATTTGTGGTTCAGAGTGATAAACATTCTCCTCTTAGCTTAGAGAGCAATTTGAGGACCTTGAGCCAGAAGGCAGAATTGAGTCTTGCCTGGGAGTTCTTAAAGGTACATAGTCGTTGAGAAATAAATTGAAAGAAGGAAATGGGGACTCTTGGGAACTCAGCAGCAGCAGCAATAGCACTAAGATTAGATAAATAACATATATAAATGAATTTATTCATTAATGTGTATATGCATGTATCTATTTATTCATTCATTCTTTGGGTCTATAGAGTGTATTTCTTTTTTTATTTATTGTTAATTTCACTCAATGCTCAAAGAGTGGAAGTCAACCAGTAACCCAAGTCTTCTTCTGTACTAGTAGAGGCTAAGGACAGTCTTCCCAATCACCCATCTCTACCACAGTTCAGTCCCTCTCATTTTCTCCTTTTAGTCTGCACTTTCAATTGTGTCATGGGCAGGGCTGAGGAGGTAATCTCCTTCAATGAGCTGTTCTTCATCTCTTGAGATGCCCATTCCTTCTTAGTTTGTGGCATGGAGTATATGTGTGTGTGTGTGTGTGTGTGTCTGTCTTTATCTGTTTCTGTGTCTTTAAAAATCCTCAGATGTGATTCTACTCTACCTTTTGGATTAAATATCTCTATAGTCCTAAATCACTCTCAATTATTTGAGGGAAATGTTTTGTTTTGTTTTGTTTTTTTCTCTCTGAACTACAAATCCCAAGATAGCAATCAGTTCTCAAATTCCCATTGAAGAATCCAACCATTTTGGAGAGTAGTTTGGAACTATGCTCAAAAAGTTATCAAACTGTGCATACCCTTTGATCCAGCAGTGTTACTACTGGGATTATATCCCAAAGATTATAAAGAAGGGAAAGGGACCTGTATGTGCACGAATGTTTGTGCAGCCCTTTTTGTAGTGGCTAAAAACTGGAAACTGAATGGATATCCATCAGTTGGAGAATGGCTGAATAAATTGTGGTATATGAATATTATGGAATATTACTGTTCTGTAAGAAATGACCAACAAGATAATTTCAGAAAGGCCTGGAGAGACTTATACGAACTGATGCTGAGTGAAATGAGCAGGACCAGGAGATCATTATATACTTCAACAACAATACTATATGATGACCAGTTCTGATGGACCAGGCATCCTCAGCAACGAGATCAACCAAATCATTTCCAATGGAGCAGTAATGAACTGAACCAGCTATGCCCAGAAAAAGAACTCTGGGAGATGACTAAAAACCATTACATTGAATTCCCAATCCCTATATTTATGCACACCTAAATAACGTTTTGGTCATGTATACTTATTGTGTATCTAATTTATATTTTAATATATTTAACATCTACTGGTCATCCTGCCATCTAGGGGAGTGGGGGTAAGAGGTGAAAATTGGAACAAGAGGTTTGGCAATTGTTAATGCTGTAAAGTTACCCATGCATATATCCTGTAAATAAAAGGCTATTAAATAAAATAAAAAAAAAACCTGAAAAAAATAGAATTCAAAAAAAAAAAAAAAAGAAGAAGTATGTGTGGTATTATTGAGAAATGGATTAGAAACTGTATACCCCGTCCAGCATTTACTACGGCTTATATCCCAAAAGATCATAAAGAAGGAAAGGTACCTGTATGTAAAAAAATGTTTGTCAGCCCTTTTGTAATGGCCAGAAACTGGAAACTAGTGGATGCCCATCAATTGGAACTGGCTAAATAAATTTGGTATATGAATATTATGGAATATTATTGCTCGGTAAGAAAATAAACAGGATGATTTCAGAAAGGTCTGAGAGATTTACACGAATGTCTGAGGAAAAAGCAGACCAAGAATTTATATACTTCAATAATAATACTTATATGACCAATTTGATGGACCTGGCATCCTCAGCAATGGGATCAACCAAATCATTTCCAATGGAGCAGTAATGAATGAACCGACCCAAGAAAAGAACTCTGGGAATGATAAAACCATTAATTGAATTCCCAATCCCTATATTTTTGCCATGCATTTTATTTCCTTCACGGCTTGTAAATATTTCAAGTCCATCCTTTTGTACAGAAAATAACAGTTTGGTATGTATACTTATTGTTATCTAATTGATATTTTAATATATTTAACATCTACTGTATCCTGCCATTAAGGGGTGGGGGAAGGAGGAAAAAATTGGAACAAGAGGTTTGGCAACAATCTTAAAGTTATTCATACAATCCGGAATAAAAAGGCTATTAAAATAATTTTTAAAAAGAGAGAAATGGATTAGGTATGGCAATTTATAAAAAAATATATATATATTTACAAGTCCATGACATTGAGAAGTTATGATCATTGAATGATTCCCAATAGCCTTAAAACTGGAGTCCATTCAGGTTTTGTCCTAGTTTCATGGCTGGTATCTGGATTGACTGTGAACTTTTAACAGGAAGTAAGCCAAACTAGGATTTGAGCTACTACTCTAGGATATAGCTTTGGGAAATTGAAAACAACCTTCTGCAAGTCACAATTATAACCATGATTCTAGACCAGTCATTGGCTGCTGAGAAATAACATGATTATCATTCTATAGTTCACCACCAGGATTTTCCATTGTTAATGAGCTCCACTGGATCCTTCTCAATTTCATTGGGAATACAAAATTATCTCAGTAAATGAAAAAAAAAAAAGCAAATAACTCCAAAAAGTAGCATCTGATGCTCTGGTCATCCCTGTCTTGGTGGGAGACTGTGTTGCCATGACTGGGTCATTATCTCAAGAATGGATTAAAGAAATATAGATCTATATGTTTGTGTCCGCTGAGGAATACGAGTCTCTGACAAGTGAATCTTTCTAGTATACCATTAGGGATCATCAAGTTAAGCCCATGGTCATATGGGACAGATTTGAAGGATCAAATTCATGATAAATCTGCCCTTGAGAATATAGAAAGTTATAAAACATAGGAATGGCTAATAGCGATGCCTCACTCAGAGAGTGGAGGGAGAAAAACAATAAAAACAACCCCCAACTATAACAACAACTCTTTAACAGAATATACTGGGTGTTAGGATTTTAGACTCATACTCAGAAAGGTCACATTCTCTTATATGACTCCATTGCTGTTCCATAACATGAACAAAAGGACATAAGGAAATACAATCAACAGGGTCAACCACAGGTATCTATGAGAAATAAATTCAAATCAGTCAGATGAAACCCTTAACGGTATAAAAGGACATACTTAGAAATGGGTACAATCACACCAATTTGTACTCAGGCAGAGAAAAGGCATAAGGATGCCTTCATTATCTGTTATTTGCTTTTTGTTGTCATTGCTGGTTGATTGGTTTCTTTGTCTCCCTCTACTTTTTCAGAATACTAGGCACCTCACTGAACACTTGGGATTGGACAAATAAAATGTTTTATCCCATGCTACTTATCTCTTTAACTTATAGTTCTCTATTATCTCCAAAGTCTTGGATTTGGGAGAGGGAGGTTGGGAACTGCTCAAGTAGACTTCAGTTCCACGTGCCAGGCAAAGCTTTGCCAACTATTTCTATTCTATGTGTTTGAAGTCTTTTTTCCATAGACTATCTTTTTAATCATCTCTCTCCTCCTATCCAATCAAGTTACAGTGAATTCTTTCCTTATCTCAGGAGAAGAGCAAAAACTCCAAATCCCATAAGTCTATGCAGATTCAGTGACCTTTGATGGTGGGAGGGAATTGAGAGTTTGGTCTTGTCCAACCCAGCTAGACTTCCATCTGAAAATATTGTGAAGGGTCCATTTTCTAATTGTAACCAAGACTGATAAAAAAAAAAGTAGAATATCTTTACACTGACAATATGGGTATAATCAAGACCAAACCTATAAAAGCAGACAGTCTGGTACCATTCAAAGAAGTTCCCTAAATATGCATGCAGTCATAGCATATTTTCATTCTTCATAAACATTCATCACAAAGAAAAACCATCATTCAAAAATGCAGATATTGAATCCTAACAGTTGTCAGATAGGGTTCCCAAAATGGTAAGTACCTTCCCCCACAAAATGCCCACCTACCTCTTTATCCCAGAGTGAATTCTCCAAATGAAAATTATTCCTATTGCCCAACAGGAGCACTTGTGGTGAAAGAACAATTGGGAAATTTAATAAAGAAGAAATGAAATGTTCCATCTCAGGCCAAAATTGCTTTATCGTAACATGATCCAATAAAATGTGAAATGCAGTGCCAAAAAATGCCCATTTGTCAGGAACTTCCCCTACACACACACACGCACATACACACGCACACACACGTGTTCAAGTTGTAACTATTTCCCAGGTTTCTCTTAATTTAAAAAAAGCAGTATAAATCTTAGAAATCTAATTAATAAAGAAAAGGTAGTTCTGTTCACTCCAATCTTAGATCAATTAGAGAATCAAAGAATGCTACAATTATGAAATGGTAGCACTGGAAGAAGGGACCTAAGAGACTATCTAAGCCATCTGTGATTTCAGTTTATATTTGAGTTTAGGAAACAAGCTTATAAGAAAGGACAGGGCTTTATCATGGGAATGAAACTATTTATGACCAAATTGAGGTCCCCTGACTCTCAGTAAATGATCTTTTGCTCAGGGTTAGAGGTAACATCACACATTCTCTAATACAATTATTTGGCCAGTGGTGAACCTTGTTCTACACATTTCTGAGAAATATCATTATGTCTGGTGTATCATTATGTCTAGAGTACTTTATCACCTAATGCCCCTCTCTACAATCCTGTTTTACTTTTTTTTTCCCTCACAATTTTCTAGTTTTTCTTTAAAAATAAGTAATAGCAATGATAATGAGTGTTTATATATTGCTTTAAAATTTCTAAAGCTATATCCCAAAGAGATACTAAAGAAGGGAAAGGGACCTGCATGTGCCATAATGTTTTTGGCAGCCCTTTTTGTGGTGGCTAGAAACTGGAAAATGAATGGATGCCCATCAATTGGAGAATGGTTGGGTAAATTGCGGTATATGAATGTTATGGAATATTATTGTTCTGTAAGAAATGACCAGCAGGATGGATCTAGAGAGGTTTGGTAAGACTTACATGAACTGATGCTGAGTGAAAGGAGCAGAACCAGGAGATCATTATACACTTCAACAACAATACCGTATGAGGATGTATTCTGATGGAAATGGATATCTTCAACAAAGAGAAGATCTAATTCAGTTCCAATTGATCAATGATGGACAGAATCAGCTACAGTCAGAGAAGGAATACTGGGAAATGAGTGTGAATGGTTTACATTTTTGTTTTTCTTCTCAGGTTATTTTTACCTTCTGAATCCA
The DNA here is from genome assembly GCF_902635505.1 of Sarcophilus harrisii. Taxonomy (NCBI): domain Eukaryota; kingdom Metazoa; phylum Chordata; class Mammalia; order Dasyuromorphia; family Dasyuridae; genus Sarcophilus; species Sarcophilus harrisii. The sequence continues at coordinate 60,271,386 of NC_045427.1, read as the reverse complement.
ATTCTTCCTGTACAACAAGAGAACTGTTCGGTTCTGCACACATATATTGTATCTAGGATATATTATAAAATATTTAACATGTATAAGACTGCCTGTCATCTAGGGGAGGGGATGGAGGGAGGGAAGGGAAAAGTCAGAACAGAAGTGAGTACAAGGGACAATGTTGTAAAAAATTACCCATGCATATGTTGTCGATAAAAAGTTATAATAAAAAAAAGATTTCTAAAGCCCTTTACAAATAGTATTCATTTTATTTTTGAAATGAAGACAGCTAGCTAGTGTTGTTGATAGCATTGGCTTTAGAATCAGGAAGATTCATTTTTACAAATTCAAATCCTGTCTCAGACATATATTAGTTATGTGGCCCTGGGCAAATCACCTAATCCTGTTTGACTCAGTTTTCTCGTCTGTAAACTGAGCTGGAGAAGGAAATATCAAGTCATTAGAGTATATTTCCCAAGAAAACCCCAAATGGACTTATGAAGAGTCTGATGAAGATGACTGAACAACAGAGGGAGAGAGCTGTTATTCTCGAAAAGGACCATGACCACATCAAGGTGATATCAACTTGCAAAATAATTGGATTTGAATGAGGCAGAGCTATGAAAGTCATCAGCCTCACAAACTCCTCCAGAATGGGACTCAGTAACAACATCAGGAGCAGCTGCTGAAACCACATCAACAGCAGCAGCAGCAGGAAAAAGAACATCAACAACAGCAGTAGGAGCAAAAGCAAAAGCAGCAGCAGTAGCAACAAGAACAATTACAACAACAGCCATAGTAGCAAAAGCAGCAGCAGTCACAGCAACAATATCAACAGCAATAGTAGCAAAAGCAACAACAGCATCAGTAGCAACAGCAAATCTTTACAATAACTCCAGGAGGTAGGCATTGGAGACTTATGAGCTTGCTGAAGGGCAAACACTATCTTTTATCTTTCTTTGTATCCCAGCACTTAGCACACTGCCTGCAACATAGTAAGTGGTTAATAAAGTTTTATTGACTGACTGATTCCAACTCTAGTGCTTTATTCTTGGGCAGCCTTCCTGCCTAGGCTCTCAAGGATAGTGTTTCAAATTTTCAAATATATATTCTTGCAAGATGAACCTCCACATTACCTGAAATTCACGTATATTATTTCTTATGGTAGGAATATTACTTCTTGAGGAGAAACAGACATTTGTAAATAGGAAGAAGTGAAACCCTCAAAACAATGTTATACTTGGAATCATGACAAACTTCATTTCAAATCTTGCTTAAAACAATTACTAACAATGTGAAAATAAGCAAATCTTGGTCTCAGTTTCCTCATCTACAACATGAGGGTAAAGCTACTGATATAATGCTCCTGTTATAAGAGTATTGAGATAGCATCAGTAACAAACAATTTGCTAATATTAAGCAATTTATCAACCAACATTTATTAAGTATACTACTTGCTGTGGTTAGAAAGAAAAGCAAAAGATAGTTCCTGTGCTCAAGGATCTCATAATCTAAAGAGAAGAAAAGAGGAAAACAACCACTTTAAAAAAAAAAATCTAGACAGGAAAAATGAAAATAGAAAAGAAATGGAAGATATTAGCATCAATGGGCATCAGGAAAAGCTTCTTGAGGAGGGTAGAATTTTAGTTGGAATTTAAAGGTCTCAGGAAAACTAGGGAGGAAAGCCAGGAAATGGAGATGAAGAGGGGAAGTATTCCAGACTGGGACAACAGCCAGTGAAGATGTTTAGAGTCTGAAGATAGAACGGTTTGCTTGAAAACTAGCCAGGGGATAGATATCATTGAATCACAGAGTACATAGGAGATTCTTTTGAGGGGGTGTGACAAAAGGGGGGGGGTGGGTAAGGTATAAAACTGGAAAAGTTGGGAGGGGTCAGAGTGTGAAAGTCTTTCAATTGTCAAACAGAGAATTTTTTGTTTGTTTCTGAAGATTGTGGGGATCCAGTAGAGTTTATTATATCAGAGGGTGATATGGTCAGGAAAGTTAATTTGACAGCTGAGTGTCTGATTGATTAGGTGGGGACAGACAAGAAGACCAACCAACAGGTACCAAATCAGAGCCAGCCAGTATTACTAAATGTGTCAATATTATACAAATGGACACTATCATATAATGAAGAGTACTAGACTTAGAACCACTGACCTGGGTTCGAGTTCTATCTCCTTTATTTATTTATTTACCATCTGACTTCTAATAAGGCACTTTCTTCAGAGGTCCAATTTTCTCATGTACAAAAAAACTTAATTAGTTGGTTATTAAGGATTCTTAAAGCCCTAAAAAATCTGTCAAGTTCTTGAAGTCTGTAAGTTTAAAAAAAAACTCTTATTTCAATAAAAAGTGATCTTCATAATTTCTATGTATTTTATCTTTTGTATTTAAAATCATTATTTTGAGAAGAATTTCATTGGCTTTACCAAACTGTCTAAAGGGTTTGTGACCCCTAAACAGTTAAAAAAAAAAAAAAACTTTGTTGTCTATAGCTTGTTCTATAATACTCTTTACCATAGTCACTTCCAGTTCTAGGATTCTAAATAAGTGTATATAAAAAATTACTTGGAATTGACTTAAACACTGGAATAATTAGGAAACTTTAGCTGAGAAAAAAATCAACAGGGAGAACCTATTTTTAACTCAGTATCTGAGAATGACCTTAGATCATAAAATTTTTGAACATAAAAAAAGAATCTTAAAACCTATAGGGAATGTAGCAATCATACAGAGAATTTAGAGAATTTCTGAAAGGCCAAATATATCTCCAAAAGAAACTTCCTTATAAAAATTATACATAATAAGGTATATGTTTCTTAACAAGAGTCACATGGAATTGTTTAGTGTGGCACAAAGACTTAATTTAGATAATTTTTTTTACAAAAAGTTTGATAAGACACTCCAAATGAATTCCATAAATATAATCTTTTATGGCAACTTCAATTCAAAGATAGGATAGGCAAGAGTGATGGGAAAATATGTGCTATAAAATATGAATCAACAATAAATAATGATAGAGCTCAAATACATGAATACTATATAGAATTCCCACAATGATATAATATAGCAATTCATTCAATGACCAGCATTGAGTAAGTCAGTCAGCAAGCATTAAGCTCTCACTGTATGCTATAGGCACTATCCCAAGCTCTGGAAATACAAATACAAGTAAAAAGAAAGGCAGTCTTGGTCACATGAAACTCACATTTAAAGAAGGACCCAACACATGGAGAAGTTGAAAGGGGGAAGGGGAGAAGGGTAAAGTTTAGAGAGCTTCAATTTCTGGGAAAGAGATGGCTGGTTTGGGCACCTTCCTTAAATAGAGGATCCTGAAGGAGGGAAGTTTAGGGATGGAAGGTAGATCCAAAGTGTGAGTTCCAGGCTGAAGTGTTGATAAAGAGCAGACTGAGCCATAATGGAGAATTCCAAGAGTGTAATCTTGTCATAAATGAAGAAATCTTTATGTAACATGTTGGGAAGACAATGACAAAAATGAAGTGGTCTCTGCTTCCAGGCTTCTTAAGAAGCTCATATTCTACTAGGGTAAAACAACATGTAAAAAGAGAAATTAATATAAAAATTATGTAAAAGGAAATTTCCAGAAGAGACAGCTTTGGGATCGTAGAATTAGATTACACTTTCTAAAAAACAAACAAACAAACAAACAACAACAACAACAACAAAACAGATTACATTTCCTACAGGAAGTGTTCCTTGAGGTGAGCTGTGAAAGAACCTTGGGACTTTATGACACATAAGTGAGGAGGGAATATATTCCAGGAATTGGCAAGACCTGTGTATAGAAGGGACACAAAGAATGGAATGAGATATGAGGACAGTTAAGAGATATAGTGAATAAAGTACAAGGTCTGAAGTCAGGAGTCCTGGGTTCAAATCCAATCTCAGATACTCACTATGTGATTTAACTTCGTTTTGCATCAATTCCCTCATCTATAAAATGAGCTAGTGAAGGAAATGGAAAATCACTCTAGTATCTTGACTGAGAAAAACAAAATGGATCATAAAGAGTTAGACTTGATTGAAAAATGATTAAACAAACAATATATGGAGGACAGCCAGTGGATTAGTTTATTTGTAATTGATACTTCAATCAGAGTCATAACTCTTAAAAAAATAAATGCAGAAAAATTTGGAAAAAATTAGGGCTCATCTATGTCTACCTCCATGGGAAGTCCTCCCACGAACAAAAATATGCCTTGAAATTTCACAAAATTTCACTTGATGAATCAAGGTTTTTGTTTGTTTGTTTGTTTTTGTTTTGTTTTTCCAATTAGACAGGTTTACCAGACAACCGGCATTTCATTTATTTGAAATTCTTTTTTAAAAATTTGGTTTGGATTTGCCATTGATAACCTATTCACATCTGAATTTCCATGATTTTCCCTATCCATGTCCATGTGAATCCATCTTGGTTGTGACATGGATTAAGATAAGATCTTTTATCAGTGATAAAGATGAATGATATAACTATTCTTTCTCTGTCTCTGTCTCTTTCTACCCCTGTCTCTCTGTTTTTCTCTTTCTCTGTCTCTCTCTCCTCTCTCTTCTCCCCTCAATAATGTTTTATCTCTTCTTCTCCTAAAGCTGTGTTACTTGTGATATTTATTACATTTTTAGGCTGAGAAAAGAGAAGGTTTTTAAGTGAGACAATAGTGGGAAAAGACTCAAGATGCAAAGTCATGAAAAATCACTAAATCTCAGAGTTTTAAGGAACTTTAGATGGTATTTTAGTCTAACTCCTCTCTGAAGTATATATATTTTCAGCATCCCTAAGGAATGATTATCCAGTCTCTACTAAAGCACATATAGTTACAAAAGAGTAATAATAACAGTCTACTTTTATGGAGTGCTTTAGGGTTGACAAAATGTTTTGAATATGCTATCCCAATTGATCCATGGTGTTTCACTGTTGGACTACTGTAGGAGCAGAGAAAGTTTACCTTAATGCTGAACTAAAATCTTTTTTCTTATAACTTCTGCCCGTTGATTTAAGTTTTTCTCTCTGGTTAGACAAAATAAGTCTAATCTTGCTGGAGTACCGTTACTATGCTAACACAGTGGAAACACAGAAAAAGAAAAATAGTCTATAAACTCAAGGAGCTCATATTCTAATGGAAGGGAAAACACTTGGATAAGTACATATAAGGTGTTTGTAAATGGAAGGCAGTTTAAGGAGAAGTTCTAGCACTTAGAAGGAGGAAAAAAGATCTCTCATAGAAGGTGAGGCTTGAACCAAGGACTGATTGAAGACAAAAGATGGTTGAGAGGAGGGAATATATGCCATTCATAGGGGACAGCCAATGGAAAAGATCTCTCATAGAAGGTGAGGCTTGAACCAAGGACTGATTGAAGACAAAAGATGGTTGAGAGGAGGGAATATATGCCATTCATAGGGGACAGCCAATGTAAAGTCAGAAGACTGGGTTTGGTGGTTGAAGAACAACAACTAAACAAGTATAATTGGATTATAGGGTGTAGAGAAGGAAGGAAAGGTTATGGAGACTGGAAAGATAGGAAAGGATCAGGTTAGTTATGAAAGGCTTTAAATGCCCCAATGAAAAGTTTATAATTTATTTGGGAGCAAATAAACAGCTTTCAACAATAGAGATCACTGAGTGTGTGTAGAGGAGGTAATATTGTCAAATCTACATTTTGGGAATATTATGGGGAATAGTTTTTCAGACACTTGGAGTTGAAAATCATGTAATCTTAGATCCTCCTTTGTTCTGGCTAAAAATCTCAATATAGGGCATCTACATGATGCAGTGAGTAGAGTTCTGGGTTTAGAGTCAGAGAAGATCCTTTTTCCTGAATTCAAATCAAGTCTCAGATATTCACTATGTGATTTAATCTTATTTTACCTCAATGTCTTCCTCTGTAAAATATGCTGGAGATGGAAATGGCAAACTACTCCAATGTTTTTGCCAAGAAAGCTACAAACAGGGTCACGAAGAGTCAGTCATAACTGAAAATGACTGATACACAAACATCTCCAGTACCTTGATTCAATCTTCATGTTACATGATTTCAATTTCATTTTCTACTAAGGTCCTTCCTGAAATGTGGCATTTGGATCTGAATATATTAGTTTAAATATAGTCTGACTAAGATGATGATAATATTTTCTTTGTTCATTCTGGAAACCATATTTCATTTAATCTCTCCCCACTTCCCCAAGAAATGACTAACATTTTTTCTACCAGAAGAAGTTGAACACCTTATATAAATAAACTAATACACATATGTAATGGTAGTAATAATTAGTCCTTTCCTCTTTCATCTTGTTGTTTCTTCCCACACACATTTCCTATTTCAAGCATTTGTGTAACAAATGCATCTTTCAAACTGGAAACCCACGCCTTGTTTTCCCCAAAACAGGTCTCTTTATCTCCACATGTTGTCTTTCCAGCTATGCAAGCTGCACAATGAGCCATTTTCTTCTCTCCTGCACCCTAGAGTTCTGACAGAATTCATTTAATTTCCATGTAAAGCATAATCTACTGATAATAATGGGTCAGTCACAGCAATGCCATTCTGCCTATCTTGATTCCTCACAGATGCATTAATTTCATAACATAATACACAACTGAGGCAAATGGTTGTTAAGAGTCCATGCATTTCCTTTTTAGAGTTGGGAGGGTATTCTGGTGACCAATAATTATAACCTCTTAGAGTTAGTCAGTATTAATCATTTTCTAAAGTGTTTACCCATCCATTGCCCCATTTAATCTTTATAGTAGCTTCACAAAGCCAATGGTGCAAATGTTAGGTCAATTTTACAGGTAAATAAACTGAGCCTTAGAAAATAGAAGTGGGAATCACAAAAAAATAACATTTAAAAAAAATAAAATCCACTTATTTTTCACATATCACAGCTAACTATGTGGTTAGAATATTAGATTTAGTTAGTTAATATCAAAGACTCAGTTGGGATTCTATCATCTCATAATAAATATGCAGATTTTCAATAATACCCTAACTACAAGTATTATTTCAGAATATTAGAGCAATGACTGTTCATTTTCTGTATCCCCACTACTTGGCACAGCCTTGATATGATAACATAAACATAGATGGGATATTATTTGTTTTGAAAAATCTCAGAATAGAGAGAAGATAGTGGGAAGACACAATTGGTGGAATTAAATGGGTATCATCATCAAAGTTAGAGGATTTTTTTTTTTTGGTGGGGAGAGACCTAAATGGAAATTGGCAATAACACTCATCATGAATGGTTTGACTCAGTCTTTTGGTATGTGATTGTTTCTAATATTATAAACTTAAAAAAATTTAATAACTTTTTATTGACAGAACCCATGCCAGAGTAATTTTTTACAACATTATCCCTTGCACTCACTTCTGTTCCGATTTTCCCTCTCCCTCCCTCTACCCTCTCCCCCAGATGGCAAGCAGTCCTATACATGTTAAATGGGTTACAGTATAATATTGTGCACTTTAAAAATTCTGATTGACTGACAGAGGCAATATTCTACCTGGTCTTCACACCTTTAACATTTCCTTCCTTAAAGCTATTGTCCACATAGTCACCAAAGTGATTTATCCTAATGCCTAAGTATGATCATAGTACATCCTCATCCCTAACCATTACCATGCACTAAGCTTATGTGACTCTCAATTACCATCAGATTTAAATCTTGCATTTATAACATTTCACAACTTGTCCCCTTTCTATCCTCTGTCTTCTTATCCATCACTTTCCTTCACTCATGGTACATTTTGGTCATATTGTACACCCCATTTTTCTTGACTCTTGGCAATTCTATCAACTCTATCCATTTGTACTGGCTGTCTAATATGTCTATAATTTATTCCCTTCTCACGTATATTCATTTACATGTGTATCCCATTAGAATATAAGCATCTTAAGGGCAAAACTATGTTCCTTAGAACTTAGCAGAACACTTAGAATATATTATTTAATAAATCTTTGTTGACTGATTAATTGATAGATGCTAAGTGTTGATAATAAGCTACCCACACATTGCAGGTTTTAGTATACATTAGATGAAACTTTAACATCCAATTCAATCTAGTACCTAGATTAAATTAGATTTAAATTTGCTTCCAGTTCCCATCTCTTGAGGAACATGTTGCCCACGGCCATGAAGATGACCATAAATTACTTGGGCAGAGTAACAGATGTGAAGCTATCTGTTCACCTTTTCTTGAGCTGCTGAACACTTACTCTTCACTGGGTGCATGAAAGATGATGAAAAACACTCAGAGCATTGCATGAAGACAATTGGACTATAGAATTAAAGGCCTCCAAAGGCATACTTTTCAAAGTGACACTGGAGAGAACCTTCTGGATCAAAAAAAAAAAAAAAAAAAAAAGTAGCCTGAGTGCTTTTTGCCCAAGGCACTGATTCCAAGGGAGAAGAGGATTAGTGCCAAAAGACCGAGTCTTCTCTTTCCCTGGGCAAAGATCAGGCATTTCCTGGGAAATCAGCTTGCAAGAGACAAAGGTATTTGGATATATATAATTTTGTCAGTCACTATACTTTTCCCAAGAGCTTCATCTAAATTTCTTCAGCCTGTTTTTACAAACCCAGTAAACTAGTCAAAAATATCACACAACAGGCAGGAGGCAGTCCAAGTTAATAATTGTCATATTTCATAGACAGAACATCTCCCTGTTCTTGACAAATATCTGAGCATTCCTTGTTTCACAGCTTTCATTCTGTCTTTAATGGTTTGTCTCAGCCTCCATCTCTGCCTATTGATAACTTATCATCATCCTAAACGGCACTTTCTCTGCCTTGTCTTGAAAAGACATTTTTTATCCCTCTCACATCAAGGTCACTGATGACCTCTTCATCAAAGTTAAGGAAAAGCAATGAACTTGGAGTCAACCCAGACATAAAAAGGACACCTGATTAGTGGTCATCTAACTGTACTTGAAAATTCCTAAAGAGCTTCATGACCCCTCCAAGAAGGCCATTCCACTTCAGGGATATCCTATTTTTTAAATGTTTTTCATGTTTTTCCCTAACATCAAGCCTCTTTGCAACTTTCTATTTTATATATACATATGTGTGTGCATGTGTATGTATGTGTATGTATAGATTAGTTAAGTGTTAAGTGTCTGAAACCAGATGAACTGAGAAATTCTCCTGACTCCAGGGCTAGTGCTCCTTCCAGTGGGCCATCTAGTTTCCCTTTCCTTTGCAATTTTTAATAAATATTTCTAGTTCTGCCCTCTGGAGCCAAAGAAAAGCAAAGATACTCTCTATTCTCTCTGATGGTCTTTCAAATACTTGAAGACAGACATCATGTCTTACTTAAGTCTTATTATCTCCAGTAAAAACATTATCAGTTCCATTATTTGATAGATATCCTCTAGATTTTTCTCTTTCTACCTTCCTTCTGGAGATATCCTCAGACTGTATCTGAAGAGGATGGATAGAAGAAAGAATATCCCTCCTTTGGGAGTCATTAATGGTGTCTTTGGCGAAGCCAGAATCTCTTGACACATTGAATGAAGGGACCTGACCTCAAAGCCAAGAAAAACTCAGTTAAAATACCAAATCTAGCATGCTGTGTGACATTGGGCAGAAATGACCTTTCATGTTCTAGGCAATTCTTAAAGGCCATAAATTTCAGAGATAGTGTCAATCTGTCCTAATAGAGGGAATCAACCCCTATTTAGAGTATGTCTTATGTTACTGGAATCCATGTACACCTATATCACCAGCCCACTGACTGGAGAGATAGATAGGAAAATTAAACGTTTGTTTTAGTACCTTGATGATGTGAATTGCTGAACCTTAAAATTTTGGAGAGTTTCTGAAGGTTATGATTCTGGAAGGCAAAACCTCAAGAATTTTGGAATCTATATTTCTATTCATAAAATAAGGAGTTTCACAGAGTTGGGAGAAATAGCTACATGGGGTTAAAGCCACAACATGGAAGAACAAGGGTTCTGGATTCCACATATCTAATTATAAAGATTTGTACAGACATTGCCAGTCTTAAGGATTTCCTGTCTAGCAGCCTCAAGTGCCAGCTTCTCTGGGAGGAGTTCAAAGCCCTAGAGCATTGCTTCTCAAACTTTGCTTTGTGACACCATATGGGGTCATGTAACTGAATTTGGAGGTCATGAAATTATCAGTTATTATCAGTAAATGTTCAATTTGTTTACCTATCTTATATATTCATATACCCCTGGGCCATATAAAAATTTCTTGAGTGAAAAAGGATCACAAGTGAAAAAAAAGTTAAAGGAGTCTTGTCTCCGAATGATTACAAATGACTAAATGTCTACATGGTGCTTTAGAATAAAACTGGGGTCACTGAGGAATGAAAAGATGTATGTAGTCCATAGCCTGTCATGTTCATGGCATGTCATGAGGTGATGAGAAGATAAAGGACCAATGAAAATGTCCCTTTGAATGTTCAACACACACACGCACACACACACACACACACATGCACACACACACACTTTCCCATTTAACAATTCCCAAGTTAATTCCCCTTTCCAAGGGAGTCTAAGACTTTAAGACCCTGAGGAAAAGCAGAAACCAGGGAGGGTGGAGACAGACCCTATTGATTGTTCACAGGCTATTTTGAATCTTTTTTTGCATTTGCTGCCTTGCTGATGAACTTCACTGAATACTTTGCATCTTCTATAATTTTTGTGGGGTGAAACAAAAGCTGTTCTCTACCCTCTAAATGCAATGTTAATTTAAGTGGTTATGTGGAATATGAAGGTAGGAAGGTATTACCTAAATGAATGGAGACCCAGAAAAGACAAGACTGAAGCTTCTCCAGTAAACTCTGGGTAGCATTTAAAGGAATAAATGATTTCAGAAAGAGCATGTTACACCCCCTCCCCCCCAAATTGAATACAGTCCACAAAAACTCAGAGCTTTGAGGCATTATCCCTTGGATCCAATTGAATCAGTTATTAGAATAAAGATTTGAATCCAGTTTTCCTGACTCCAAATCTAGGGCATTTTTTTTATTATTTATTTTGAATAGTAATATCTAGCCCACTCCTTTCTAACCTAAAACCTGGGAGATTTTGTTTTGCCTAAATCAATGGGAGATTAATCCCCTTACACCATTACACACACACACACACACACACACACACACACACACCTCTAATGAAAATGACAGGCTCAGGAGTAACTGGTAATTTATGCTCCACCAACATTTCTGACATTCCTGGCAAGAAAGTTCCAAACAGTTTAACAATCCTAGGTTTTTATAATTATGACAGGAAGCATTTCCACCACTTTCCCTCCCCCAGTTCTTCCCTCTCATTCCCCAGGTGCTGCTTCCTGCCCTTGATGACTTGTCTAGTCAGACTGTGATGGTAACAGTGACTTGACCCCTCTTTAAACCTTTAAACCTTCAACTTGTTTCCCAAGTTTGCAAATACTCGTGTGTGTGTGTGTGTGTGTGTGTGTGTGTGTGTGTGTGTGTGTGTTGAGCCAGGGGTAGAAAGAAATTAGGGGAAAAGTGAAAAACATTTATCCCCACAGCAAAAATACCCTATTTTTCTCCATTATACGTAGGCTTGAATTCTGCAAATGCCTTCTGAAATGCATGATTTCCTTTGGGGCCTTGGCCATTCAGGGACAGTAGATTCTCAGTTGTGATTCTCTGGGTGCAGACTCTCAGCCAGTCCTTCCTTTCTTCACCCCTCCTCCCCCTGCTGCCCTCAGGCTTGCCCAAGGCAGGCAGGGTGTCTCGGGTTCGGTTGAGGGAATTCTGTGAGTTCATAATAAGGCACTTGTCAGTTGAGGGAGAAAAAATCATTACCTATTGTTTCTGAAGGAGGAAGAATTGGGTAGGAGATATTAGGCGTGTTCCTGCACTGTATCTTCCGTAAAGCTTTGATCAGATGACAAAACCCTAATCAGTTTTTCTCCCAGGTATTCCCAGAAAAAAAATTCTCTAAAAAGACAGAAAAAGTATTCCATTATGTGGATTCTTAGATATCGTCTCATATTGACTGTTTCTAATCTGTATCTATGTGAACTTGTTTAGTTCTATCTAACTTTTGGTGCATTCAGAGATTTCTTGTAAAAGGTACTGGTTTGGTTTCTTTTCTCCATTCCTTTCTCCAGTTCATTTTACAGATGAAGAAACTGAGGTAAACTAGTTTAAGTGACTTGCCCAGTATCATCCAGCTAAAAATTATCAGAGGCTATATTTGAATTCAAGTCTTCCTGACTCTAAACCCAGCACTTTATCCACTGAGGCATCTAGCTTCCTTTTTATTTGTAATACAACAACAGAATAACAAATCTGAATCTGTGTTTTTCTTCAGAAAGACATCTTAATATATTTGCAAATTACTCTGAACATTGGGGCATGGAATTGTATAATAGGATATTATAGAGAGGAGTAACCCTTGAGGTTAGCAGCTCAAAGTTACTGGATTTGAAATTCTTGATCTCAAAAAAGGCAAGCTAGACAAAAGCAACTAGGTAGCTCAGTGGATAGAACCTCGGACCTGGAATTAAGAAAACCTAAGTTTAAATTTGAATCTTGACATTTAATAGCTAAACAAGCCATTTAACTGATGACTGCCTCAATTTCCCAAATTGTAAAATTGGGATTTATAATTATACCTATTTCCTAAGATTATTGTGAGTTCCAAAATAGGTGATATTTGTTTGTTTGTTTTTAACAATAGCTTTTTTTTTTTCAAAACACATGCAAAGATAATTTTCAACATTCACTCTTGCAAAATCTTGTGTTCAAAATTTTTCTCCTTCCTCCTACCCTCTCCCCTAGACAGCAAGCAATCCAATATATGCTAAACAGGTACAATTTTTATGCATATTTCCGCATTTGTCACACTTCACAAGAAAAATCAGGTCAAAAAAGAAAAAATGAGAAATTAAAACAAACCAAGAAAATATAGTGAAATAGTGAAAACAATTATGTTGTGATCGACATTCAGTTGACATGGTCCTTTTTCTGGATAGAGGTGGCTCTCTCCATCACAAGTCTATTGGAATTGATCTGAATCAATGAGATGATATTTATAAAGTATCCTACAAATCTTAAAGTTTGATATGAATACTGTTATAATTGGTTTCTCAGATAAAGATACAGAGACATTAATCAAAATAGTTCCCATTTTCATCACTAAAACCATACTCTACATCATCAGCAGCAGCATTGAGATTAATCCCAGTTGTTCTTTTGCCTCCAGGGAATTGAAGAGAGACAAAGAGGTGGCTAGAGTATTGGGTGTTGAGCTGAGAAGATCTAGTTCATTATCTGTGTAAAATCTGTACTATCTGGATGACCCCAAATAATCTATTTAATTCCCTCTCTTTCAGTTTTCTTATTAGTTCCTTCTCCAGATTATTTTAGAGGTGAAGAAGCTAAGGTAAAAAGGTCAAATGATTTGCCCACACAATGACACAATTGTCGCACAATTAGTGTCTGATGCCAGATTTGGACTCATTCCAATGAGTCTTCCTGACTGCAGGCCCAGTACTCTATCCATCATGACCATCTAGTTGTCCTTTGATATCTATTAATCCCTCTTTCTTTTACTAGCGCCTTGAAAGTATTATCATACCTATTTAATAAATGGGAAAGCTGAAGGTGAGAGAAATTAAATAACCTACCTGCATTCACATAGCTGGTAAAGTGCTCACCTTCAGTGGAGTTTTAATCCATGTTTTCCTGAATCTGATTCCAGGCCCTATGCATCACATCCCGTTTCCTTCCTAATCAGCTCTTGAAAGGAAACCCTAAATATTTAACTCATCAGTCTGTGATCTACTTTAAAAAGCAGTGTGCTGAACTTGGAGTCAATGGTTCTTGGTTCAGATGTTGATTCTTGTTATTCATTGTCTAGGTATTGGGCTAGTAACTTAAGTTCTCTAGATCTACTTCCTTAGATATAAAATGAAGAATTTAGACTACATAATCTTGAATGTCCCTTCCATTTCACTTTCCTACAACCATATGATCAGAGACTATGTGAGTGAAACCTCAGACCTGTCAGACCTATTTTTGTCAATATATTTTATTTCTGTAATACAGTCAAATTAGATATTAACCTTTCTCCCTCCCAAACAAAATTGAATCCTTATCACAAAGAAAAACAATTTAAAGCAAACTGGCCAACAAAGTGTGTATATTACATTGTAGATACAACATTCTGCCCACACTGACTTTCTAGAAGAAAATCTGCTTTATTCTCTTGTAATATTCTCTCTAAAATGTAATGTTCTCTGTTGAGGTTTTCTTGGGGGTCTCTGGAGGCAGCCTTTATTTCAGGTCAGTAATTACTAGGCGAGTAGCCAGGGGTTAAAGTCCAAATCCTTTATTATGTCCTTCAAAGTCTTGTCTCTTTTACTTGGGGCTTAGCTAGTTTTTCTGGAGGCCTTAAAGAGTCTTGGTTTCAGTGAAGAAGAGAAAGAGGAGAGCCTGCCACCACTTCTCTGTCTTCCCTAGTTCTGATTCTGGCTGAGTTTGTCTGAGCTTATTGCTCTCTTGTCAAAGACGTAAATCTTGTAGAACTATAGTAAGTACTAAGTACATGCACTGAATTAGAGAACTGTTAAGCACCATGCTAAACAACCATTGTCTCTATCAATTCCACTGACTTAGTACCTTGTTTCAAGTTTTGGCCCATAACGTTCTCTAATTTTTGGGATCAAGATATTTTTGTGGCAATTTATGCATGTTCAAATGTCCTTCTATGCTAATTTTTCTTAGTATTGTCATTACCAATATTCTTCTGGTTCTGTTCTTGTTAGTCTATATTCTCTGGTTCATACGGGACTCCCCATCTTTTTCTGAATTTATCATATCCATGTCATGAAAACTTGTTACATGTACAAGTCTTATGTGTTTTAAAAAATTGTATCACCCAAATAGATGTTACAGACCTGTTTCCAGAAGAATTATGAGAATTATATGGTTCATGAACATCTTGCAATTGTTTTCAAATATTCTACCATATGTTGGGAGAAGCATTTTTCCGCAGGCTGTGTTGTGTACCAGCCCTATGGCATATTCAAAAGGGTTTTAGTCTGCATCCACTGAGGTTTTGCTTCATTTAGCTCTAAAGGTGGGAGGTGACTCTTTCATATGACTTCCAGTAATAGAATCATATGCAAGGGGAGGGGATATGGGATCTCTCCTCCTCTCCATCAAGACTATATGACTCACTTAAGAAGTATACCAAGTCTGAACTAATTCCATATAGAAAGAAACCTCTCTTTCCCAGAGAGATGGTAAGGGATTTTACTGAAAGTACTGGGAAGAAATGCTTGTTCTTTATAAAACTTTGAAAGAAATATCCCTCTATTTAAGTAAATTGATGCTAAATTTTTTAAAAAGCAGAGCTCTCATAAATGACTCCTTAAAATGAGAGGAACATGGTAAATACCAAGTTGATGCTTCTGGAGAAGAAATACTCCATACATTCAATGTTATATCTTCTTGGAACCTAGAGAGATAGGTAATGCTCTCTCAATTTGAGAAAGAACAGAAGTGAAATAGTGTATTCATATGTATGCTTTTGAATGTTTTCATTATTCTTATTATTATTGGTATTACCCTCTGATAAATGGTTTAGTTGTATCTCAGAATTCTTGGTTATCTCTTATTTTGTATTGTCTTTTTGCATATTTGTTAATTTTTTCTATGATTTGTTCTTTTGTCCCACTCATTGCTTAAGGATCCAGTTTTCTCCATTTAGAGCTCTTTTCTTCTCTTTGAATACTGTTTTTATTTTATTATATGTATAAACGTTGCTAAATATCTATTATTTTATATTTATTTGCAATTTCTGTACCCTAATATATGTTCTATTTTTTTCAAGAAAAAAAAGAAATATTCCAAGTCTTTGGAATTTTTGTTCTTTTTCATTCTAAATATAGAAAGCTCAAAAATGTACCTAGAATATGGGAACCTAAGAAACTAGACTGAGTGTTGCATCCCAGAAGCTTTAAATTTTGTGGAACAAAAATTCAGGGCTGCTGCCCAGCAGAAGCTAGCAACAATAGAAGCTTAGGATGTTAAACTTGATGGTTCTAAATAAGAAATAAAGTTAAATGAGAGTCTAATCTTCATTTTCATCCCCATCCCATTGAAGACAGAGATGAAGATAGAGGGAAGATTATGCCTCTAATATATTGGAAGAAATGTTTATACATTTGTTCTGGTTGTATATCTTTAAAGCAAATAGTCTTTTATAAAAGGTAAATGGAACTTGGATGCTAAACTGAGTCCCTTAAAATAGGGAGAACCAAACAGAACTAATCATTGGCAGAGAAAAGAGATATAATTCCCTCTAAGATTTCCTGAGAACTCTTAAAGAGAAGACATGAGTCTTGCCTCTGAAGAGTGGGGCCAGTCAATGATATTACATTTACTCTTCCCAATGGTATACTGGTTTTCTCTAAGAGGTCTTCCCAAAATGGAGAAATTTCCTAGCTCTCATCAAAAAAATACAGCCTAGTTAAGTGTGGAGAAAGCCGATATCAGAGACTTGGGCATCAGAGGATCAATACTTTGACCCCAACAACTCATCAAGACTGTCTACAAAGGTATGGATGGGTTTGGGTATATATTATTAAAGTAACACTGTTAAGAAAGATGTAAAGACACAAATGTTTTGATTTATTTTTTTTAAGTAAGTGCTCACTTAACTATACTTGTTAGCAAGTTACTCTTTTGCTTCATGGAAAAGTCAGCTTTTCTGTGAAAGCAAATTGAGTTTTGTAAACCTTCAAGATTAAAGAAGGACACTGAGAGAAAGCTTAAACACAAATGTTCAATAGAGATAGGTTTCAGAAATCTATTCACTTCCTTGACTCATCTTCTTAACCTTTACTCCAGATAAAAGATTTAAGGGGCATGCAGACTTTACTCCTTGACTGAATAGCGCCTTGGAGAATATCAGATGCTCCAACTTTACTCTGTGTATTCCAGACTTCTTCAGTAGGTTATTACATTAATACGAGTAAGTGATATGCCTAGTTGACTAGAAGAAAAGCAGAGCTCTCATCTTCTGGCCCTGAAGATCTTATAATCTGAGGTTTAGAAGCTGAAAAGAATCCAAAGGCTATTGAGTCTATCCTCTCCTTTCAGAGATAAGGATGTGAAGGCAGAGATTGCTTAAGGGATTTACCCAGAATCACATGACACATAAATGACTGAGGAGAGTTTTGAACCAAATCTTTCCAAATCCAGTTGGGTATTTATTACAGTTAACTAAAAGCTATTCACATATCTAAGGTAAGAGAATGGGGGGAGGATTTATAATAACAAGAATTAGATTTGATTATATATATATATATATATAATTTTGTTAAATATTTCCCAATTACACATAAAATTTTTTAACATTTTTTTAAAAATTTGAGTTTCAAAATTTCTTTCTTCCTCCTGTCCTTCCACCCTCCTTAAGAAGGTAAACAATTTTATTTCAATTATGCATATGAAGTAATGAAAAGATATGTTTCTGTCAGCCATGTTCCAAAAGAAAATACAAAATAAACAATAAAAATTACAGTAAGAAAGAGTATTCTTCAATTCATGTTCATAATTCATCATTTCTCTCTTTCTCTGAAGGTGGATAACATTTTTCATTCTGAGCTCTTTGTGGTTATTTTGGATCACTATCTAGATCAGAGGAATTAAGTCTTTCCCAGTTGATCAGCCTTATAATATTATTGTTACTATGTGCAATGCTTTTCTTGTTCTGCTCATTTCACTTTGCATCAGTTCATGTAGATATTTTCAGGTTTCTCTAAAACTACCCTTCTTTATTTTTAATATAAATTATTTTATTTTTTTTTGGTTATACAGGCACATTATTATATTTTTTTTTGATAAACATTTCTTTATGAATTATGTTGGGAGAGAAAATCTGGACAAAAGGGAAAAATCACAGGAAACAACAACAACAAAAAAGAAATAAGTAAACATCTGCTTGTCCTTTCTTATAGAACAAAAGTATTTCATCACAATCAAATACCATAGCTTGCCAAATAAGATCTGGTCTTGTATCCAGTGCTAGTACAGAAATCCCTTGTAATAATTTTTGGACCAGTTGCCAGGTCCCTTTGCCATTACTAACTCAAGAACTCCTGAAGCTGCTGCTGCCTTTGTCACATCAACTAGTTCTATCACTGACAAATCACTTTCCAAACCCAACTTCATCACCCATGTCAAATATCTCTTTTCTGATTTCCTATGTTGTCTTGGGCTATAGGAATGTCTCATTCTGAAATTCTGTTTGTTCTGCCATACCAGAATTCAATTTAGGGAATTATTTTAAAATTATTTGAAAGAAAATGTTGGGAGAACTCATTTGAGTTCATCTTGACAAATCCAGAGGACTAGAAACTTGCCCTTGTTACTTGATCTCTGGGTAAAAATAAGTAAATCATCCTTCCATAGCACTATGTCATCCTTCTCAATTACATTATCTCTAATTAGAGATAGTTGGACTTGATGGTGTCCAAGATCTCCTCCATCTTTAAATTCTATCATTTTCTTAAACATTAGCAATATACTAGCTATGTGATTATGAACAAGTAATAATGTCTCTAAACTTCAGTTTCTTTATTTGTAATGGAGGTAATGATGTTTATACCTCATAGGGTTATAATGTCAAATGAACTAATATTTGCAAAATTCTTTGTAAACCTTAATTATCTTGTTGGTAGGTTACATTAGGAATTTCTGTTGGGTGAAGATTGGATTACAAATCCACTGAGATACCTTCCAACTCTTAATTCTGTGATTCCATCTACATAAATATAATCTGTAGTTGTTACTGAGATCCTCAAACATTTAACCACCTGGAAAACAATCAATGTCCAGGCTAAAGAAATATCAATTTTTTTTTGAGATTTCCTACTTGATCCATGCAGTGGGACCAGGAATGAACCTAGGTAATTAGTAATTACCATTGGACTATTTCATGATTCTAACTTATGCTGACTTTAATTATGGATCTTCTTATTACTTATTACTTCATTTGAATCTTAATGATGTGGAGAAATGAAGAGATCATGAGGGAGAATCTTAGAACTTGGAGTGGATCTTTTCTGATGATCTTATTAGAATTCATGGATGATTCACACAGATAAACAGACATTTTTAGACTACAAATGACTACTAGTCACTACTAGACTAGTTTTAGTCTACAAAGACCTATGTCATTGGGAGAAATGTCCACAATGACAAGATTGTGGGCCAATGCCCACATTAGCATATTAGCTAATTAGAAATAATTATATTAGATATATTAGAATATTCTAATATTCCAATATTAGAATTCTAGAATTTTTTTTTTTATTTTTCAACATCATTATCATCATCATTGTTATGCGTTGTGGGCCAGAACTCTGAACTTGAAATAAAGGTCTCTTACAAGATACTAAGTCAGTGGAATTGATAAACACAATAATTATCTAATTTGCAGGACTTCAAAACTTGCAGGAATGATTGGGATTCCTAGCACATGAACTAATGGACAACAGATTCCTTTTGGACTATTTCTAGGATTTATGGACATATATAATTACTCATGTTGATTCATGTTATTTGTTACATCACTACTAGCTTGTGTTATGTTGCTATGTGCTTATGTAATTTATGTAATCATGTGTAATACCTCCCATGTTGATGGATTTATGTATATCTGTTTTAAGAGTGAGACCCTTCAGAAACCCACTAATCTGATTCGATTTCCCATTTCCTTTGGTGTTTTCATCTCCCTTCCTGAGAAGTCAGGGAGGGTATGATCATCTTTTGTGGTGTTTTCACTCCTTCTTTGAACAGTCAGGGAAGTTGTGATCACCTTCTTTTTTGGGGTTCTCACCTCCTTGAGAAGTCAGGGAGGTCATGACTTCCCTGTTCTAAAGGGCACCACAACACAACACTCTATGTTCTAAAACAAAGAAAGTGGGAGATGTTATGGCCAGAACTCTGAACTTGAAACAAAGGATTTTTACAAGTTAATAAATCAGTGGAATTGATAGAGACAATAGTTATCTAATTTAGCATGATTCAGTATGATTGATTTAATCCTACAAGGAGATGTTATGGGACAGAACTTGAAACAAGGTACTAAGTGGGATTGAGGAGACAATGGTGAAATCTAATTTAGCATTGATTTAATCCTACAACAAATAGTGGTTTCCTAGTGATATAATGATTGGTTTGTACTCAATGTGGAGCATATAAGCTAGAAACCTCAGCCAGGGAGATTCAGAGACATTTGGAGAGAAGGTAAAGGACTGGCAGCAGGAAGTTAAGCTCTCAGAACCAAGGGAAAAAATTGATTTCGATCTTTGATCTTGCTGGTGGCTGGCCTGGACTCTTGTACTCCTTCCAGTAAGACCAAGGTCAGACTAAAAGGCTCTCCAGAAAGCTGCCCAGCCCCAGGAAGGAGATTATAAAGGATCTGGATTATAAGAAAGTTAACCAGGCCCCAGGGAAGAAGACAAGACTTTGAAACAGATCATAAAGGATTTGGACTTCAACACCTGGCTGTACTTGTGGTGATTACTCAACTGAAACAAAGACTGCTCCCAGAGACCTCAAGAAAACCTCAACAGAGAACATTACATTTTAGGGAGAACATTACAATTATGATCAAGAGAAAGACTGATATTGATGCTGAGGAATGTAAGGTTAAGATGAAAGACACTTTATTGGGAAGATCCACACATACACCAAAATTCTTCTCTAAAGCCAAAACCTAGATCCTATAAAAGATCCCTGCAAAGAAGAGAAATAAGTTACACAAAGAAGAAAAGAAAGGAAAGAAGGAAGGAAAGGAGAAAGGAAGGGAGAAAAGGGAGGGAAGAAGGAAGGAAGGGAAGAAGAACAAAAGAAAGAAAGAAGGAAAGAAAAAGAAAAAAGAAGGAAAGAAAGAAAGAAGGAAGGAAGGAAAGAAAGAAAGAAGAAAGAAAAAAAGGAAGAAAGAAGGAAAGAAAGATTGATGATGATAAGAATGGAAAATAATTCTGAAGAAAATGGAAATGCCAAAATTGACCAGGTATAGAAATCTGTGTAGAAGATCCCAAGATTATTATTATTATTATTATTATTTTATTACTGTGCATTTCTGGTGACTATAAAATTTGAAATACTATTTTATCAAGTTTTATTAAAATGCAGAATTTTATTTTACCTGCTCTCTAAAAGAAATAAAACTTTTCCCTTACAAAATTTTAAAAAGTGCTACAAAAAAGTGTCACAGAGTTTGGGTTTCATTCTTTTGCACCTCACTGGGGAATCTTCTGCTAGGGAACTCTTTATAAATACCTGGGGAGCTTTGTCAGAAGCCTGCCTGTGCACCAGTGAGTGAGAATTTTTTTCCCCAAACTATAAAGATTACGAAGGCACCACTGCTTTTCACTCCAGGCATAGCAACTACTTAATGGGAGTTTATGAAGATTTATTCTGAGTCTTGTCAGCCTTATGGTAATGTTTTCTCAACTTATTTGATAATTATAAAATAATTATAAATCAGTGACACAGATACTCCATCCCTTTTATCTAAGTACATGATGCTAGGAATGCAAACTTCAACTTCTGCTCAGATTTTGGCAGCCTTTGAAATGTAGCTGGTATTGAGAATGCTTTATTTCCTTTACTAGTAGACCCCTTGCTGATCTGGACATATTATAAACTGTCCCACTTTTGTGCCTCTGCCTTATATCATTCCCTTGTCTAGAATGTATTTCCTCACTTGGCCCTTTCTCTGTGGCTATTAAAATTCAATAGATGTGATGAATATATCACTTAAGTCTTATCTTATAAAACACTTGCTCCATGAAGCCCTCCCTAATACTCCATATTGGAAAGATCATTCATTACCTTACCTTGGCATCATATAACACTTCTCTTATATATTCACCACAATCTCTTGAACTTTTTTTGTATCATCATTATCATCATCATCATCAGAGTCCTGATCTTATCACTCCTATTAAACTACTAGCACCATGAAGACAGGAATCTCATCTTACTGCAATTCTAATGTTCTCTAGCCCCTATTACAAGGATCTGTACATAATTGGTTCTTAATAAATGATTACTGAATCATATTCAATTAAAATATAAACAGTATTGAGACAGACGTAATGAATAGTTTTATTATCTACTTTAGTAGATTTAATAATCATCATAAAATATCACTAAAAATGAAGCATGTGTGACACATGGCTAGAGCTTAATAAATGTTTGTTGGGTTGGATTTAAAGTAGCTTCTGGCTCTGTAACTCACCAACCAAATATACTAAAAAGGCACATGAAAGTTTCTGCAGGCTTTTTAGTGAATTGGGTTGATTTATTGTACACATCTCTCCTACTTATTGTTGTTATTGTGTTTGTTTATTTAAACAGATTTAAGAAAGAAAAATAAACCTGAATAAAATTTCAATAAGCATAGCATAACCCTTAAAGACCTATAATAAATAAGATGAACCAAAATATTTATATAGATCAGAATAAAATTTTTTTGATAAAAACTACTTTTCTAAAATGAGTAACTGTTTTGTTGTTTTTTCCTTCCTTCTCCAAAGGACCATGATATCTAACAAGTGATACCATAGGACAAAAGTAAATTGGATTGAAGTGAGGGATAGTGACCAGCCTCACTTTCTCTCCAGAGCCATCTGGGTCCAATAGTAAGACACACACATATATGTATGTATGATTTGTGATAGTCCAGAATGTCAGGATGCAGTATGAAACCTTGGCATTTTTAAGCTCAGGTTTTTCTCAAATATTAGTTTCTCTGACATAACACACTATCAGTGATTAAAGCTGAGTAAGAAATGAGTGATAATTTTTAGAGAAATTCTCTCCTCTTTTACTATGATTATAGGTAAAATAATGAGTATACACGTGTTAATATATTTTTGTAAAAAAGAGACTTGGAATCATAGAAGCACAGAACTTTCTTTCTTTTTTCTTTTTTTTTTATTATAGCTTTTTATTGACAGAACATATGCATGGGTAATTTTTCAAAATTGACATTTGCAAAAACTTCTGTTCCAACTTTTTACCTCCTTCTTTCCACCCCTTCCCCTAGATCACAGGTAGTCCATGCATGTTAAATATGTTAAAGTATATGTTAAATACAATATGTGTATGCATATTTATACAGTTATCTTGCTGCACAAGAAAAATCGGATTTAGAAAGAAGGTAAAAATAACCTGGGAAGAAAAACAAAAATTCAAGCAAACAATTACAGAAAGAGGGTAAATGCCATGTTGTGGTCCACATTCATTTCCCAGTGTTCTTTCACTGGATATAGCTGGTTCTCTTCATTACTGATCAATTGGAACTGATTTGGATCTTCTCATTGTTGAAGAAATCCACTTCTATCAGAATTGATCATCATATAGTATTATTGTTGAGGTATATAATGATCTCCTGTTCTGCTCATTTCACTTAGCATCAGTTCACGTAAGTCTCTCCAGCCCTCTCTGTATTCCTCCTGCTGGTCATTCCTTACAGAACTATAATATTCCATAACATTCATATAACATGATTTACTCAGCCATTCTACAATTGCTGGGCATCCATTCAATTTCCAGTTTCTAGCCACCATGAAAAGGGCTGCCACAAACATTCTTGCACATACAGATCCCTTTCGCTTCTTTAATATCTTTTTGGGATATAAGCCCAATAGTAACACTGCTGGATGGAAGGATATGCACAGTTTGATAAACCCCTTGGGCATAGTTCCAAACTGCTCTTCAGAATGATTGGATCCACTCACAACTCTACCAACAATGCATCAGGGTCCCAGTTTTCCCGCATCCCCTCCAACATTCATCATTATCTTTTCTTGTCATCTTAGCCAATCTGACAGGTGTAGTGGTATCTCAGAGTTGTCTTGATCTGCATTTCTCTGATCAATAGTGATTTGGGACACCTTTTCATTTGAGCAGAAATAGTTTCAATTTCATCGTCTGAAAATTGTCTGTTCATATCCCTTGATCATTTATCAATTGGAAAATGGCTTGATTCATAGAACTTTCTAGGTGGAATAGATCTCAGAACACTGAGTATTAAAATATAGAACAAGTGAGTCAGAACTAGATGGGATTATTAATACATGGACTATCAAAGCTGAAAAAATGCTTTAGGACATAAATTTTTGAGATAAAAAGATCCTCAGAGATTATGCCAAATTTTTCATTAACAGAGGAAGAAACCATGATAGCATATGTGACTACATCATGACAAAATCTAAAATCAATGAGATTGAAAGTAAGGAAGATAATAAGTATCGATATAGAATCTAGGTGGCATTAGGGTGGAGACTGTTAGGTAGTTCAGTGGATAGAGTGCTAGGCCTGGAATCAAGAAAACCTGAGATTCAAAACTGCTAATGGCTGACACAGGGCTTGAATATACATCTCCTGTTGATCACTAAGCATGATAAGTGCCTTCTCTCCCCAGCCATCATCTCTCTCAGGATGCAGATGGATCTCTCAACTCACAAATTTATTGGAATTAACTGAATCATCTCATTGTGGAAAAGAACCAAGTCTCTTGCAGCTAATCATCACATAATATTCTTCTTTACTGTGTACAATGTTCTATTGGTTCTCCTCTTCACTCATCATCAATTCATGTAAGTTTTTCCAGGCTTTTCGGAAATCATCCTGCTGAATGTTTCTTTTAGAACAATAATATTCTATAATAATATTCTATAATACCATAACTTGTTCAGCCATTCCCCACCTGATGGGCATCCACTCAGTTTCCAGTTCCTTGCCCCTACAAAAGGGACTGTTGCAAAAAAATTTTTTGCATATGTGAGTCTTTTACCCTTTTTAAATGATCTTTTTGGTATACAGCACAGTCTTTAAAAAAACATAGTTGTCTTGAATCAAAACAAAAGAAAACAAAAAAGAAAAAAAAGTAAATGGTCATTGCTCTTATATCTTGTAATTAGGAAGGTGATTTTTTTTTAATTTAATAGTCTTTTATTTAAAGATAATGGGGTTTTTTAAGCATTAAAATTCCAAACCTCTTGTCAATTTTTCATTTTACCCCCCCTCCCTAGATGGCAGGATGACCATAGATTTAAATATATTAAAATAAAATTAGATACACAATAAATATAATATAAAACTTATTTTGTGTACAAAAAGAATCAGACTTGAAATATTGTACAATTATTTGAAGGAAATCAAAAATGCAGGTGTATAAATATAGGGATTAAATTCAATTAATGGTTTTAGTCCTCCCGGTTCTTTTTTGGGCATTTTAATTCTTTCCCATTGAAATGATTTGGTTGATCTTTTAGGATGGCGGGTCCATCAGAACTGTCATCATATATTTGGTTGGTATATAATATCTCCTGTTCCATTTCATAAATTGGTGGCCCAGGCCTTTTCAAATATCTTTGGACTTAAGAAAATATTCCATAATATTCATATACCAAATTTATTCAGCCATTCTCCAACTGATGGACATCCATTCAGTTTCCAGTTTTACCACTATGAAAAGGGCTCCCAAACATTCGTACATAGGTCTCTTTCCCTTCTTTATAATCTCTTTGGGATATAACCCATGTAACACTTGGATCAAAATATACGTTTGATAACTTTTGAGCATAATTCCAAATACTCTCAAAATGGTTATTCGTTCACAACTCACCAACAATGCATCAATGTCCCAGTTTCCGCATCCCCTCCAGCAATCATCATTATTTTTTCCTGTCATCTTAGCCAATCTGACAGGTGTGTAGTAACTTAGAGTTTCTTAATTTGCATTTCCCTGATTTAATGACTTGGAGCATCTTTTCAATGACTGAAATAGTTTCAATTTCTTCATCTGAGAATTGTTTTCATTCTTTTGACCATTTTTCAATTGGAGAATGGCTTGAATTTTATAAATTAGGTTAATTTCATTATTTTAAATAGGCCTTTATCAGAACCTTTGACTGTTATTTTTTTTATTCTTCCCTTCTAATCTTGTCTCTTAGTTTTTTTGTACAAAACCAGTTTGGTATAAGAAACTATTTTGTGACAGTAGCCTAGTTCGTTTGGTCATAAAGATTCCCCTTCCACAGGTCTAGAGGTAAAGTATCCTTGTTCCTCTAATTTATTAATTTATTCTTTATATTTGGTAAACCATTTTATTTTCTTTTTGGGTTTAATTGGTCATATTTTGCCATATTAGTTTCCAATTTTCCAGCAATTTTTTATCAAAAGTTCTTATCCCAAAGCTGGGATCTTTGGTTTTCAAAGACTGTTCTATTTTGTTGACTTTTTCCCTTAACTTAATTATTCCATGATCATAATTTTCCTTAGCCAATCAAATAGTTTTGGTAACTGCTGTTATAATAAATTTTAGATCTGGTACACTAACCACCTTCATTTGATTTTTTTTCATTAATTTTGAAATTCTTGACCTTTTTTTTCCATATGAACTTTGTTGTTATTTTTCTAGGTCATTAAAATAGTTTTTTGGGACTCTGATTGGTATAAGCTAAATAAAAGATTAGTTTAGGTAATATTTCATCTTTATTATTTTCTCCCCTATCCAAGGCATTTAATATTTTTCAATTGGTTAGATGACTTAATTTTGTGAAAAGGGTTTGTAATTTTTCTCTAAAGTTTCTGATTTTCTCTTCAGATAGATTCCTAAATATTTTATATTATCAGTAGTTACTTAAAGGAATTTTTTTGAACTTGACTGGGGGTTTTTAGTGATTTAAAATCGATGACGTGGGTTTATTTTATAAAAACCAAAAGTTGGATTATTTCTAAAATTTTAAAATTTGGGGTTTTTGGGCCATATGTTGCAAAGGGGGTTTTGATTTTATTTTTCCCTTTTCTCTTTCCGTTTTTTAAATTTTTTTCTTTTGGTAACGGTGATGGGGACCGTTTCCCCGCTTATTGGGGGGCGTTTGTTTTGTGCTTCGATGGAAAAGATGCGCGATTATTTTGGAAAGTTTTTTTATACCCGTGTTTTTTAAAGGAAGGGTTGGATTTTAAAATGCCGCCGAGATGATTTGGTTTTGTTTTGGTTTTTGGCCTTATTTGATAGTTTTTTAAATTAAAGTGATTTGGTATAAATTTTCTTGATTATTATTTTTGGGGTATTTTTTTTTTTTTAATATTTTTTAAGTTTTTAAAAAATTTCTTAGGGAGATTGGTTTTTTTTTTCTTGTTTTCCCTACCGGTTTAAATTATTAAATGTTGTTTATAGAAAGGAATTTGGTGGATTTCATTTTCCCTTTTTCATTTTATAATTGGGGTTTGTTTTTAAATGTTTGGTAAAATTAATTAAACCATTGGTCCTGGGGTTTTTTTTTAGGGGGTTTTTAATTGTTTCTTTTTTTTTCTGAAATGGGATATTAAAAATTTATTCCTCCTTTTATTTGGGAAGTTATTTTTTGGGGGTCTATTTTCTTAGGTTATCAAATTTTTGGTGGGAAAATAAAAATTTTTAATTTTAAATTTTTAATTTTGTATTTTCTTTCCTTCTTTTTCCCTTTTGGCTTTTTTTTGGCTTTTAAGAACCAACTTTATTTTTTTTTTTTTTTTTTCAAATATTTTTTTTTTTTTTTTTTTAAATTTAATTTTATAATTTAATTGGGGTTTTTAATTTGGCTTTTTATTTTTTTTAGTTTGGCCCAATTATTAATTTTTTTTTTTTGTTTTTATTGTAAGTTAAGGTTTTCCCTTTTTTTTGGCTGCATACAAATTTTTGGTATGATGTTTATTGTTTATTTAGGAAATATTAATTGTATTTAATTTGCTTTTCCAATTTTTTAAGATGAGATTGTTTTAGTTTCTTATTTTGGTTTTTTAATTTTTGTTGAATGTGTTTTTTGATTGATTGAAGAAAGCATTTTTTTTTTTTAATTTTGGTTTTTGTTTAATATATGGTTTTTTGAATAGGTTTGAAGTGTGAGAAGAAAGTATTTTTCTATTCATTAATTTTTCTAAAGACTAAGAATAATTTTTTTTCTATTTTCTTCTTTTTTTTTTTTTTTTTTTTTTTTTTTTTTTTTTTTTGTGTTTATTTTAAATTTGAAATGTGGTTGGATCTCTTTGTTTGGTTTCTTTTAATTTTGAACCTCTTTTTAGTTTCCCTTTAGGAAGTTATTATTTTCCCTTTTTCAATATTTTTGGTTTTTTAAGGGATAAATGGCTTTTTTTTTTCATTTAAGAAAGGAGGTTTTTTTTCCTTTTTCCTTTTATTTCTTTTTTTAAATTGTTTTTTTTTGTGGGTTTTGAGATAGTTTGCTATTTTCTTTTTGGGGAAATTTACTTTGAAGGGAATTATAAATTTTTATTTTTAAAATTTTTTTATTTTTTTAAATTTTTTTTTAAAAAAATTATTTTGTGGAGGTTTGTTTAAATCCTTTTTTGGGGTTTTCCTTTTTTTTTTTTCCCTTTTCCTTTGGTTTAGAGAAATTTTTTAAATTGTTTTTTTTTTAAACCCCAAGATAAGTTTTTAAAATTTCCTTTTTTTAAATTGTTTTTTTTTGGATGTTTTTTTTTATTCCCTTTCCCCTTTTTTCCCCTTTCCCTTTTCCTTTATTCTTTTTTTTTTTTTTTTTTTTTTTAATCAAAAAATTTTTAAATTTTTTATTTTTTTGAAATTTTTGGTTTGGGCTTTTGTTTTTTTTTTTTTTCAGAAAATATTTTTTGTTTTTAAATGTCCTTTTTTTTCCCTAAAAATTCCCCTTATTTGTTTTTTTTTCTTTTTAAATTCCGTTTTTGTCCCTTTTGGAATATTTTTGGTTTTTTTTTTTTCCTTTAATGTAGAGGGGGGAGATTTTTGGGAAATTTTTTTTGGATGGTATTTAAAGTTTTTGGTGTTGTAAAAAAAAAAATTATATTTTCTGAAATTTGGCTTTTTGGGGTTTTTTTTAGGGTTTTTTTGAAGGTGTTGGTGAATTTTTAAGTTTTTTTTTTTATTTTGGGAAAGTTTTTTGATGATTTTTTAAAAATATATTGGTTTTTTTTTTAATTTTTTAAAATTAAAAATCTGATTTTTCTTGATTTTTTTTCCAAGTTGTTTGAAGTAGATAATTTGGTTTTCAGTTTGTCTTTTTTTTGTTTTTGTTGATTACTTTCTGTTTAATGAATATGTTTTTTTTTTGTTTAATTTTAAAAATTTTTTTTTCAATAGTTTTTTATTTTTCTGTATATGTCAATTGAGTTTTAAATTTTGTTTTGTTGTGGAATTTTTCCATTTCCTTTTATTTTTTAGTGATTTTTTTTTTCAATTACAGATTATTTTTGGTGTTTTTGTTTTTCAATTACGGATTCTTTTTAAGTTTTTGTTTTTTCAAAATCCCCCTTTTTAGTGAATTTTTATTTTTTAATTCCTTTTCTTTTGAGATTTTTTTTTTTTTTTCAATTACAATTTTGTTTCTCATTTCGGGAATTTTTTAAATTTTCAATTTTTTTGGGTTTTGTTTTGAAAAGTTTTTTCCCTTTTTCCCCTTTTTTTAACCTTTTTGAGGACTTTTAATGGTCTTTTCTTAACATTGTAAAGGAGGACATTATGATTTTTGTGTTTGAGGTTCTTGGTTTGTGACCTGTTTTTTCTATAGAAGTGTTGTTTTTTCATTTTTTTTTGTTTAAAGCCTTTGGGGTATTCTCTAAAAGGGGTTAAATTTCTGGAAAGGGGAGATGTAAATGATTTGCTTAGGGTGTGGGGTTTTTGTGGAGTTTTCCCTTCCCCAACAGGAAGTGGATTCAGACTGGCACTATGGTGCCCAGTTGGGTTGTGTGGTTGCGCTGCCCTTGGCTGGACTAAGGGGGTGAAAGTGTCACTGCCCCAGGCCGGAGCCTCTTTTTGGGACTGTGGTTTTAGCGCTGACCGAACCCCCCTGACGCTGCCTGTCTCGGCCCTGGAAAACTCCTATGGCTAGGCCGGGCCCCACTTGCAGTTGGGCTCCCGGGCTGTTTCCCTGCCTTTGCAGGATACAACTCCCAAGGAAAAGCCCCATCTGGGGTTGGGGCCTTTGGGTTTGTTGAGATCTGGCTTTCCTTTGGTTTGGGCTCTCCTCGGAACCCATTTCTCCCTGGCCCCGGAACCAACCTTTTTTGAGACTGCAGATTTTCTTGCCCGGTGGTTGTTCCCTTTCTTTCAATTGTAAGCAAGACTATTTTTGAGGCTCGATATAATATTGATAAAGAGGGTGAGAGAAGAGCTTAGAAAGTCGCATGTGTCTTCTCCCCCATCTTGGCTCCACCCCAGGAAGGTGATTTTGTTAAGCCAAATGTAAGAATTTATATTGATTCCATCTAATGTCAGATTATTAGTTTCCATTAAGTTTTATCTGTCAATAATATTGTAGTTAGTGTTTCTGTGTCTGGGAAATAAATTGGGAGTGCATCCATGGTCATATATTTATAGGGAACTCTTATAGGATACTCTCTCTAAAATTGCAAATTAGAAACTTCTTTGAAATTTACAGTCTTTAAGAGTTACCCAGACTATGATGAAGTTAAATGATTTTACACAAAATCAATTTATTTTATAGTAATAGTCCAACACAGGTCTTTTGAACTTAACAACCATCTTTCTATCTAATACACCAAATAAGGAACAAAAGAAAGCTGGGAAACAAACATGTATTAAGAGCCTACCATATGCTGGGCACTGTGATATTTTGATCTCATTTGATTGACACAACAATCCTGGTAAAAAGGTTCTTTTATTATCTTCATTTTTGATGTTGTGCAGTTCTGTCAATCACGTTTGACATTTTGTCATTTGGGATTTTCTTGGCAAAGATACTAGAATGATTTGCCAATTTCTTCTCCAGCTCATTTTACAGATAAGTAAACTGAAACAAACAGGGTTAAGTGACTTCCTCAAGGTCACATAGCCTAAACCAGATTTGACCTCAACTTGTCCTAACTTTAGGCCTCATACTCTATCCACTGTGCCATCTAACTCCCTCATAACATAATTGCTAATACTTTTAGAAAATGAACTTAAAATTCTCCTAGGGCAGATGCCACAAAATTTACCCTAAAATCAGCTGGAAAGTCTTCATTGTAGGATTAGGGAGGTATAATATTCTTCTCTAAAATATAATGTTCTCTGTGAGCAGGTTTCTTGGCGAGCTTCTGGAGGTAGCCTTCCTTTCAGTTCAGTGTAATAATATACCTCAAATGAAGCCAGGAGTTAAAGTCCAAATCCTTTATTGTCTGTTCCAAAATCTTATCTCCTTCACCTGGGGATCAGCTATTTTTCTGGAGACCTTCCAGATCTTGGTTTCAGTGTTCTCCACAGTTCAGCCTGCCACCACTTCTCTGTCTTCCTTCATTCTGCCCAACTGATGTCTCTGGCTTGTGAATCTTCTCGACTGAATCCTGGTTTGTAAATCTCCTGGAGGCAATCCTGGTTGAGGCTCCTAGCTTATATATGCTCTCTTAAAGGTATGAATCTTGTGGAATTATAGTAAATACTAAGTACATCTAGAGAACTGTTAAGCACCCTACTAAACAACCAATGTCTCTATTAATTCCACTGACTTAGCACCTCATAAGAGTTCTAAAGGCAGGGTGGGGGGGAGAAGAAGAATAGAATAATAGTCAGGGGGAACTCACCCAGAGTAAAGCTGTTGCACATTCTGATTTAACTATTATTGCTACTAGCATTTAATTTTAAGCTCTGAGTGAAACAATACTGCCTACATTTTAGTGCCCAGGAGCAAAGTCCTGATCACCATAACCTAGTTGTACTTCTTAGCTAAATATATTTTTGATTCCTGGTACTCTGGTTCTCTTTAGAAGTCACATTTTCCACAGATTTCAAGAGCATGACACATAAGTCTTGACTGAAATCTCATCTGTGAGGCAATAGCATACCCCAAACAAAGTACACATAATTTATCAACCAAACAAGGGAACTGTCACCAGCAGTAACTGTGATTACAATTTTCACAAGGTATAGAACAGACATCAGAGCAACCTACTTCTTTTATTATTTTTTAGAATAATAACTTTATTTTCAAAATATATGCAAAGATGGTTTCAACATTCACCCTTGCAAAACCCTGTGTTTCAAATTTTCTCCCTCCTTTCCCCTCCACCCCTCCTCTAGACAGCAAACAATCCAATATATATTAAATGCATATAATTCTTCTATACATATTTTCACAATTATTATGCTGAAAAATCAGATCAAAAAGGGGGAAAATGATAAATAAAACAAAAAGCAATCAAACAGCAACAAAAATATGAAAATACTATATTTAGTCCCAACAGCCCTCTTCCTGCAACCTACTTCTTGATTTGATCTCTCTATTTAAATTTTACAAGGATTCTGAAAATCAGCACAATTCTGGGTACATATCTTTATCATAACTTTACTTCTAATTAATGTTTTCTAGTTGTGTCTAACACCCTCCCCCATTTGCCCTTAATTGCAGATCTAAAAGGAAAAGCCAAAGGCAATCAAGTTCAAAATAAGCCTCAACAAATAGCTGTTCTTTTGAACACAAATGATCATCCAGGTAAAGGAGAGCCCATTAACTCCTGAAGCAGCCCGTTCATTTTACTTTGGGACCACAATGATTTTGAGAAAAAGTGTCTTCAAATCAAAACTAAAGGTATCTCTTTGAAATCTGCAATCTCTGTTCCCATAGTCTCCAATCTAAACAGAATAAATTTTCTTCTACATGAAAACTCTTCAAAAACTACCAGAAAGGAAATGTTACATCCTTCCCTATCCTCGCCCACAACTTTCTAGGAACCAGGATAAATAGTTTTTTTTTTTTTTTTTTTTTTTTTTTTTTTTTTTTTTTTTAGGTACAGCATGGAGTTCCATGCAAGTAAGTATGTATCTGTCTGATCTGTCTGATGTATTTGTCCATTTGTCCATTCATCTATCTATCCATCCATCCATTCATCTATCTATCTATCTTAGTGATCCATTTTTCTATACGTTTTATCTTCTTTTATCTATCTTTATCTTTTATATCTATTTTTCAACTTATCTATTATTAGTTTATATATGCATTTTCTTTGCAAAGCATACACAAAACTTAGACAAGCTTTAGAAGTACAATGATGTCCTATCTCATCTTCACTGGTTCAAATGCTGACAGTATTGTACAGTCATTGAGGAGCTACAGTGATTCCCTACAAATTCATTCCCTATAAAGTCTGTCTTTTAACTACTATTATTTATTTGTTCTGCAAAAAAGGATGGATTTCAGAGATATCCTCTAAAGAGATGGTTGATTCATCAATACAAATGGTGATCCATGTTATTTATTTCTTTGGTGATTAATGACTATGGGAGACATTTGCTGAAGATATTTGTAGAATTCTGCTCCTTGTGGGCCTAAAAATAAAATGCATGTTTCACTTGTGGTACTTTAGGTGAGCCAAAAGTAATTTCTTTCTGTTTTTTCTAGCCCATATAACTATATAACACTGATCACTTTCAATTCCATCAAAAAAAAAAAAAAAAACTAGAATATTGTAGTTGGGAGGGACCTTAATGACAAACTCCTTCATTTGACAGAATAGTGAACTGAGGCCTACAAAAAGGAAGGTCTATGTAGCAGCTGATTTGGGACTAGATCTCACTTGCTAAATCTCATCTGAGCTGACAGTTATTACTAGAAACACAAAATGAACATCAAAAAAGTTAATTTAAACAACTATCAGGAAATATTTATTTCAAGAAGACACATATTAAAAGGCACTTGAATACAATCTTTCCTTTTTTCCACTTCTGGGTCTCTCTGTCTCTAATTCTCTGCTTCTGTTTCTCTGTTATCATTGTACATCTTCCCTTCTAGTTCTACCCTGCTTCTTTCCTCTTTCCTCTGTCCTAAGACTATGCCATTGTGAAACCTTGAGAAATATACTTCCCTGCTGGACATTTGGGATACCCCATGTATCAAATTATGGAGTTGAAAAAGATGATCAATCAAGGTCTCCCACTGTTAATCATTTATGACCATAGCCCAAACCCTCATATTCTAGGAGAATGTTTCAGGGGACAGACCTCTGATTCAGATGTCAGAAAACCTGGGTTTTGTTATTCTATAACCTTAAACCACTTATCTAATTATATAAAAGACATCATATCCTACTAGATTGTGAGCTTCTTGAGGTCAGGGACCTTATCTTATTCACCTTTGTACCTAATCTCCTTTTTCTAGCACTAAATGTAGGCCCAGTATTCGTGGAAGAGTTGCCCAAAGCTATTTCATTAAATTCAATTTTCTAGCCCAGCTTAGGTGCCAGGTCACTTATGATTAGTTTGCTTCCAATGAATATTTAAAAGGTCTCATTAAGTGAGGTTTTTAGACAATTATTTACCCCATTAACCTCCAGTAATTTATAACAAACTGTCACATCAATAAAAGCAGAATAAGTCAATAACTGCTACCAGTGGTTTCTCACCAGATATATATATATAGGTACTCAATGCAGCCATATGTTTACATATGCACAGATGTGTAGATGCATGAAATGATTGGCATGTA
This sequence comes from Sarcophilus harrisii, assembly GCF_902635505.1. Taxonomy (NCBI): domain Eukaryota; kingdom Metazoa; phylum Chordata; class Mammalia; order Dasyuromorphia; family Dasyuridae; genus Sarcophilus; species Sarcophilus harrisii. The sequence goes on along the minus strand of NC_045427.1, from coordinate 60,236,890 downwards.
AAACACTCACATACACATGTTTGTATTTATACATGCAGACAAATTCCTGTCATATTCATATGAAAACATGCATATGTAAATGCACTCACACACATGCATCATATATAACAATTCATATTTGCAAAAATACAAATACAAGCATATGTGTAGGTTGCAATATAATGCATGCAAACAGGCATGTGAACATGCAAATATGCACACATTAGCAAATATTCATGCCCATAATACACACATGGGAACATACGTGCCCATATGAATGTGTCTGACTACAAAACTGTGCAGGCACAAACATAAATGTGATCAAAACATCGTGCACATACATGAACACATGTGTACACTCATACATTCACCCACATGCATGCACTCACAAATGTATATATGTATCGCAATACAAACATATGATTCAATTGTTTCTTAACATTCACTTTTTTGAAGTGAGTGTGTAACTGTCATAGAAGAATCTAGAATCCTAGCTATTATGAACTTTAATTTCTACTCTAGAAGTAAAAAAAAAAAAGAAAAAAAAAAAAAAAACCTCTTTCCAATTCTGTGGATGTGTGGCCAGAATTAAAAGTGGAATAGTTATTCTTCATTCTTACTTATCTACATTGACCTACCACTCATTCCTGCTCCACTGTTTCTCCAATAGAAAAAAAAAAAGTATTTTCCTCTCCTCTCTCTCCTCTCCCTCCCTTTGCTTTTTCTTTTTCTTCTGGTTCTTGCAGGATGTCTCCTTTAAGCAGCCAAATTGATGAGGTCAGCACACAGTGTGGGCATTGAGGTATATGTGGGATCCATGCATTTGAAAATTGCACCCCCTGTGAATGACTAGCCACCTGAAGCCGTGAGTCTTCACAGTAACACCTGCAATAACATTACAAAATAAACCTCTCTGCCAAGCAAAGCAGACTTTTCTAGACTTGAAGAAGTGTATTTATAATATGCAATATTCAAACGTGTCTCCTAATTATACACACCTAAACATGGGGCCCAAGGCAGGTGCCTTCCTTGCCATTCCTATTCTAATGTTGTATGTGCTTCAGATCTCATTTTAAAAGTTTTTTTTTAATTAAGTGTTGATCAGGAAGACATAAAGCTGCCCCTACTACTCTTCAAATGACCCCAAATTGCCAGCCAGCCCTCCTCTCACACCCTTAAACCAGTAAGAATAAGAAGTATCACAGTAATCTATGAGACTTCTTCTGGAACTATTTTTTACCTTCTCTTTATTTTTACTGAATCACAAAATTGAATTGACTCTGATTCATCACATATTTGTCCACTTCTTTCTATGGCACCATGCAAGGTGAGAGGTACATATAGAAAACAGTGAAACACCTGCTTGTCCTTGTGTGGTCAATTCTTTATTGAGGGAGAAGTTACAACATTTTGAAATTTAAATATTCTGATGGATGTGCAAGCTCATTGATATAGAGAGTACTTCCAATAAGTCCTTCCCCACCAAAAAGCCATGTTGAGTTAGCCATGGATCAAAATCCATATAAAAATTATCATCTTATGTGACTCTTGACATCCTGTTTAATTCCCATTAGTATCTTAGCCATGCCATTACTATGTGCCCAACAAGATGGAGGCTTTTGTCTAGGGAGACTTTGAATATATTGGGACTAGATGAGTTTTTCTTCAGGGTACCAACATCAGGCATGATGAACAATTTTGATTATTTGCAATTTTTATGATTTCATGTTTTTAGGTATCTGTAACACTTCTTAGTAGTGAGGTATGTTTAAAAATAGCACTACTGATTTTCCCAACTTATTCTCTTGTTTTTATATAGCTATGATTCTAGCTCATTATTTACCTGTAGTTTCTGACTAAGACATGTTATGGTTGAAAATAACCCTAATTCTTTTTAAAATGTTCCCAGGTTTGAAAATGGACATGTCTTGTCGACCCAAGTTACTATCATGGTTTAGACAATAGGTACTTTTTATCCACTTGATTTGCCCCATGTGAATAGTTTAGCTAAACTGATTTGAATGATTATGGATCTCATTTAGGAGGCTCTAAATTGTTCCTGGGCTTGATACAATTGGTTTAATGATATCTTGAAAAAGGAACATCTAAAAGTTGTTATCATGTGTAAGGAAATCTGGAGAGCTGTAAATATGTAGTCTGTTTTAGAAGAGAAAGAGAGTTTGAACTATACTTAGTATGTAGAGTTTCTGGAAGATGAAACTCCTTCCAATATAAGTTGGTACCTTTTATGCCATGAATAGTCTTAGAGAATACCAAAAGTATGCTCATTTCTGCACATTGTTTTGTTGTTGTTGTTTTTCCTCCTCTGGTTTTTGTTATGTTATGACAGATAATGCTTCCCTCCTTCTTTTCTTGTTAAGAAAATATAGATTTAATCTAGAAGGGACCTTAATATTTTATAGATGAGAATACTGAGAAACTTTCAGAGAAGTCAAGGATAGGTTTTAAATTTGTAAGTGTCAGAATTTGTTTTCAGTTCTTTCTGACTACAAGTTCAATGTTCTAGTCACTGAAAAAAAACTAGTATTACAAAAGAGTTTATATTCTAAAATAGTGTGGATTTAACTTTTTAAAAAGCTTTTTGTGACAGCTGATTTCACATAAATAAGAAATAAAGAAATAAAGGTAGTCTGTTTTGATGTCTGTTCTCTCCATTTCCCATTATTTATTTTTTCATTTTTTTCAATAATAACTTCTTTAATTTATCATGTTAGAGTTGCTTTAAGTTGTTAGAATCCTAATGTTAACTCAATGGTATTGATAGAAACAATGCTTAGGTAATTGGTTCACACATTAGAGCTCATACCTTTAAATGAGTTTACACATTAGAGTTCACAAGTTTGGGAGATTCACAAGTCAGAAACCCACAATCCCATTCTCTCAGAGGAGGAGTCAACCTTTGGGTTCACACCTTTAAGAGATTATATATATATATATATATATATATATATATATATATATATTTTCTAGCCCATGTAACTATATAACACTGATCACTTTCAATTCCATCAAAAAAAGATATATATATATATATATATATATATATATATATATATATAAAAGAGACAATAAAAGACTGTACTTTAATCCCTGACTGCATTTGAGGTGGTTATTACTCGGAACTGAAACTAAGGCTGCCTCCAGAAGCCCCCAAGAAACCTGCCCACAGAAAACGATCATATTTTAGAAAAGAAGAGAACACCACGTTAAGTATTCACGATATTTTCTCATTGTAATTCTTTCTCCTAATTTGCTACCTTAAAAATCACACAAAACTCTGCTTTAACAAGTCAAGTATAGGACTATAAATATATAGCCAGTTCATTCAGAAATAATTCTTTTATTGGTAATCAAATATTCAATCTTTATGAAAATTTAGGCACATTTATTATTTGTCATATAATACTTGACCATATCAAATACCCCCAAATATCAATTTTTGGGGGAGAAATATCCATATTATGTGCTCATACCATCTATATCTTTTTCTCTGAAATGCTAAATGAAGTTGAAGAAAATCAAAAAAAACTCTTCTGACTGAATACTCTACAAATTGATATTATCTAATTTTAACAAGGTCCTCACTGCAATAGTTGATTCCCCTTTACTTGATTAACTATTCCACTTTCCACATCAGCTATTTCAAACCTTGTGCTCTCTTCTTAACCTTTCTACAAAACCCCTCCCTCCACTATCTCAAGTAAAACTCTTGCCTCTTACTTCACTGAAAAAAAAATACAAATATTTTCCCAAAGCTCCTCCTTTCTCAATTCAATTCTCCTTATACCATCACTCAGTTTTTTCCCCATCATCTCCTCCTCTATTAAAAAGTGGTCTTTGTATTTGTCAAAGATCAGGCCCTCCACATTTAACCTGGATCTTATACCTTTCCATTTTTTCCCAGAAGTTGGTCTCCATCAGGGCCTCTCTCTTCTCTCTAATCTTTCCTTATTGTATTATTCTTTCCCTGCAACTTCCAAATGCCTCCTCCCTTCATTTGATATTGTAATCATTACCATTATCCTTTATCTTTTTCCATTTTCTTAGTCAAACTCTTTGAAAAAAAAATCTATAATTCAGCCTTCCATTTTCTTTTCTCACATACTCTTAAATCCTTGGTAAATTGGCTTTCAATTTTATCATTCAACTGAAACTGCTCTCTTTAAATTATCAATGACTTAATTAGTAAAGATAATCGACTTTTCTCAGTCTTCAGTCTTCTTCATCTCTCTGTTGATCACATTCTCTTATGCTGCACTCTCCCTGTGACACTAATTTCTTTAGTTCTCCTGACTACCCTTTTCTTGTTTATTTTGATAACTCTACAACCACATCCGAGGCAGTAATTATAATTATCTCCCCAAATTCATGAACTTGCTCCTTTTTTATTCTATACTATCTCACTTGTTGATCTCATTAGCTCCCATTGGTTCAATAGTCAAATATATGATTGACAGACCTATATATTCACATGTAGTATCTCTCCTGAATTTTTTCTTGCATTAGCAACTGCATTTGGGATATTGAATTTTAATGGCCTAAAGAGATCTCAAATTCAACATGTTCAAAATAGAGCTCATTATCTTTCCTTTCAATGATTCCTTCTTCTAAGATTCCATATTTAACAGCACCACTGCATCCCTAGTCACGCCACCTCACAACATTTAGAATCATCCTTCAGTCTTTACTCCTAACTCAGCTATCCAATCTATTAGTAATCCTTGTCATTACAATCTTTAGGACATGTCTTGTATATATTTCTATTTACATGATAATCACTCTACCTTTGTGCTATGAATGCTCAATAATTCATTTTATTTTTCATTGACATCTTTCAATCCTCTTTTCAAATCCCTCCTTTTAAAGAAGTCTTTTGAGCTTGTTAGTAGTATACAAGTTTTGATTTCATTTAAGTTCCTACCCTCAAACCAAATTTTCCAGCTTTTTTTTTTGGTTTTGTCACTTGTCTATAATTAAAGAACTCAAAAACACAAACAGAATCTTAGAAGTGGGAAAGACTTTATGACAGTTGTAATGCTTTAGAATGTTAGAGGAGAAAAGAATATTTGGATATAGAATGTTAGAACCTGAAGAAACTTCACAAAACAGAAAGGTAAGTGAATTTTGAACAATTTTAGAGCTAGAAGTGACCTTAGGAATCATTTTTAACCTTTATTAATTTAGAGGTAGAAAAATTGAGACCATAGAATCACTTCAGCTCAGTTTCAGCACTTTGTCCCACCTACCATGCATGCACTTTCTCTTATTTTAATAACTTCTTCTTAGAGTGAATGATATCAACATTTTGAATAATTAGAAATAACTCCAGAGGAAAACTCTAGAGAAACATTTCTGTATTTCAAGGAGCCCATTCAGCCAATCAATTCAGCTGTCCCAGACATGCTGGGTATTGATAGTCAGAATCATTATCCATCTATGTTATGAGATTATTGTCAGGTTTTAGGAGATGAGGTGAATACAAATGTGATTTATATGCTTGCAGGATAGAAACAGATTTTGTGTCTGTGGCTGAAAAGATTAATGGAGAACTAGTGCATGACCACATTTGTCCTGATTGAATTTGGCTATGTTAAAAGCCTGGATGCTCACCATTCAGAAGAGTAGGATGACCAAGCTTCAGAATCAGAATTAAGAGGAGACTCATTGGCTATCTAGTCCAAGCTGTAACTAAATAAATAGCATACTTCACAACTGGTCATCCAAATCTGTTTCAAAACTTTCAGGGAGAGAACATACTATCTCTTGTGACAGCCTATTCAATAACCCAAATTCTGAGAAAGTTCTTTGTTACATCAAACCTACGGTTGCCACTTGGAGACATCCATCCTTTGCTACCATTATATCCTTCTCAGTCAAGCAAAACAAATTGGATCATGCTTCCACATGATAGCTTGTCAAATGCTCAAACTCTTGTCCAGCCCTTTCCCCTTCTACTTCTGTATATCCTCTTCTCTAGGAAATATTCCCAGTTTTTCAAGAAAATTATTATATCAAGTAACATGAATCTAAAGCCTTCTGCCAAAGAATCATGGGTTAATAAATTGAGATCTGAAAGAGATCATCTTATAGGATGTGTAGTTGAATCCCTGAATTAAAAAAACAAACAAACAAACAATAAAGAAACCAAGGCCAAAATATGTTAAGTGATTTTCCAAGGACACAGACAGGATTTGTCGTCCTAGCATTCAAGTCATTTTAAAATGTATAATTTCATTAATAGTAAATTAGTGTTTTAATTTTCCCATATCCCCTCTGTCAAAATATTTTGGAGATAGCCTATTTTCCAGGGCTAAGGTCAAGCAAGCAGCCTATGCTCTAGGATTGGAATAACAATAACCCTTTGCACTTTGGATGATATTACCTTCTGATTATCTTGCACTATTTATACCAGTACTAGGTATTCATTGAGGGATTTAGATCCTCTTATTTCTCAGGGTCTTCCATCAAGTTCACAGTTTTTGTTTCTTATGACTGACAGGGACCACTTCTGTTTTCATCATAGTACTCCAAAAATTTGAGAGAGTGACTATTCCCTAGAGACCTAAGAAAACCTATATTGCACTAAGAAATGCTATCCATGAGATCTCAAGATCTAAGAATAATTGTGTTGTGGGCTAATCCTTTTCATGTGTATATGTTTTACTTCCTAAGATGTGGACTTCCACCATCAGATGTTTTTGTCACTTTGAAATTAATTAAACTTCTGTTGGTGTTCTTACTCTTCTGTTTTTAATCTATTTTGTACAGCTCTGGCCATTTATAGTTAGAGACCAGTTTTGGTCCAGTCGACAGGATCATTTCATTGAATGTGTAATTCAATCCCCTATTTTAAAAAATAAAATTAAATAAATTGAAGCCAAAATGTATTAAATGACTTTCCAAGAATTTATAAAGGGTTTGTCAACCTAATATTCATAAAATCATTTTAAAACATATATTTTAGTAACTATATAATCGGTACCTTTTGAAATCAGTGGTTTTTTGTTTTATACATTTAAAAACATTATACTGAAATGTCATGCATTTCAAAATATTCTAAGATTCATTTTATGTTTTTTAAAACATCATTCTGAGAGAACAGGTTAACAGATTCCACCAAATGGGATCTAGGAGGTCCCATCCAAGGGGGTCCAAGACATACAAAAGATAAAGAATCTTTGATCACTCTGATATTAAGTGACAGAGAAAGAATTCACACACAAGTTCTGTAACTAAAAATCCAGAGCTCTTCCCACTGTCCCCTAATGCTTCCTATCCATAGTACCCTCCGTTGGGTGATCCTCAGCATAGGAAACACAATTCTCAAAATGTAGCATTCAAATCTGAGCCCAGTAGTTCAGACTCATTTTTACTAGGGGAAAAAAAAAAAAAACAGTAGGATTTCCACTTTTTTGATACTAGACACAATGCCTCTCTTAATGTAGCTTAAATTGCTTTAGTTTCTTTGAGTACCATGTTGATTCATTTTAAGATTTCTTTCCAAATTGGCATCGAATAATTAATGGCTATTTTTTTTATTCCAGCCAGAAAAATCAACTGGATGTACCATTATATTGACAATATTTTTCCCTCTTGTCCATAAGAATAAAATAGGAGAACTCATCAACATTTTAGTAAAATCGAGGTGAGCTGTTATCTATATGTCTATTCTTTTCAATGTGTGGTCTGGAGATCTCTAAGAGTCCCTAAGATCCTTTCAAGGAGTCAGTGAGGTCAAAATTATTTATAATAGTATATATATATATATATAAATTTGTAATAGAATAGATATTGATATATAACCCACATAATGAAAAGCTTGACCAAAAAATTTGAGAACTACTAATGCATGCAATCTAGCAATTTAATAACCCTGTCAAAAAATAAAGACAATGTAAGATTACTATGATTTTATCCCTACCCCAATTAATACAATTAGAGAAGACTGAAATAATCAGAGTGTATTCTAAGAGTAAATTAGTCCTTAATTTGGGGAATTTTAGGATTTTGGCCACTGGCTAAAAAAGGGATGATACACTGTTAATCTATTGTGAACAGAGGACAAACTTCTAGTTTTCTATTAAAAAACAACAAATAAAAACATTAAATCAGTAGAAGTTTGGACAATCAAATGATGAACCTAACTAGTGGTACAACTTCAGGAGATCTTAGGTTGAAAGCTGTGACCAGTGAGTGCAGAGAGGCACTTGCTCTACAGGTGAAGAGCTTTTTCAAAAATTATGTCACTCAATTCTTACAATAATCTAGTCATGCAGATGCTAATATTATGCCCATTTTATAGTTAAGAAAACAGACAATAAGGGACTTGCCCAGGATCACAAAGCTAGTGTTTTGAACTCAAGTTTATCTTTATTTCATCTCTATTCACTGCAGCACCTAGGTGCCTCAGGGAGGCTATGAGATAATCAATTAACTCCATCTGCTTCTATTTTTACTACTAGAAAATAGATTTAATAATAATTGTATCTATCTCCTAAGAGTGTTGTGAAGATCAAATGAGATAATATTTGTAAAGCACTTTGTAAACCTTGACATGCTATCTGTCTTCTTTCTCTCTTCTCCTATTCCTTCTCCCTCTTCTTTCTCCTCCTCCTTTCTTTTCCTGAGGCAATTGGGGTAAAGTGACTTGCTCAGGATCATACAGCTAGGAAGTCTTAAGTGTCTAAGATCAGATTTGAACTCAAGCTCTTCTGATTTCAGAGCTGGTACTCTATTCACTGCACCACCTAATTGCCCCTTCCTCGTTCTTTTCTTTCTTCTTCTTCTTCTCTTTTTTCTCTTCCTCCTTCTCATTCTCTTTCTCTTCCTCCTGCTTATCCTATGTTTATTTCTTTTTTTTTCTTGTTCTTGCTCTTTACTACTACTACTACTACTACTACTACTACTACTACTACTTCTACTACTACTATTAATTATCATTTTTCTCAATGGGATTGAACTACTTGTTCTCTAAGGTCCTTTTCATTTAAATCCCAAGAATGGGTAAAGAGGAGGCAGAAGCCTTAGGGCACAGATTGGAGTCTCTGATGTCCCTTTCAAGGATGAAATTTTACAATTTTATCATTAAATTAGTTTTCTTTAATAATAGCTAATATAGTTGCTCTCTTGTGTATTTTATATAGTGAGTCAGGATAATTATCTCTGCTCATAACTGCTTATATATAAGATCAAAGGACCTTGAAAAAGGTCTCATGGGTTTCAAGTGGGTCTTCTATGTTGAGTTTATTAGAGGAAAAAAAAAAGGTATGAATGAATTGTAATCTATACTATCAAAGAGACTACCAACATCCAAAACATTGAAGAATTACTGGAATAAATCTATACAAATTATTTTCTATATTATAAAATATTATCTCATTTGATCACAATGATTTTGATACACACATATTTATCTATGTATCTATACATACACACACACACACATACACACATATACACTGTGAAGTTTAAAATGATCAAGAGACATAATTTCTGGGTAATTTGTCATTTTATATGTAGTAACAGCATTTGAATAAAAAAAATGTCAGTGATGCTCTTGAAAACCAAAGACCCTCATGGCAGTAGGTTCAAAGCTTATATGACTTTGGAAAAGTAGGTGTTCTAGGGGGTGGTAATCAGCTCTGATTGGTTAACAAGAAATGAGGAAAACTGAATAATAAAATAAGGGACAAACCTATTCTAATGAACTTTGATTATATCAGTTAGTTCTAATTTGCTCCCAGTTTAGGGAAATCTAATCAAAGAGTTTGTCCCCCACCCCAACCTGAGTAAAATACAATAGTATTAAATTCCTCGTTAGGTTGGGTGGTTGGGATCTGGCCAAGATTGAGGATAGTTAATTCAATCTCCTTGGAGAATCTGTACTTTGAAATAAGGACTACAGAAAAAAAGGAAACTCTGGATGTTCCTAAAATATTGGTTGTGAATAATCATTTTCTGTCACAAACATTTATTAAACATTCATATATACACACATAAATATAAATGCATATACATGCATACATTGCATACATATTTGCTGCATAGAATAGAATGACATTTTTAGAGCTGTTACTTAGAAGAACATTCCATCTATGATTCAACCAATATGAAACTGTTATCAAACCTCTATTAGGATCCAAGATCACCCTCTCTTTTTAGACATCCCATTTTCTGGCAAACTGTGCCCTAAACTTGACATAACAACAATCCTTTGCACTCTGGATAAACTTTGCTGCAATCAAATCACAGAACTGATGGTCCCTGAACTTAGGCAAGCACCAACAGGCCAGATATAAATTCCTGCTATGAAAAGACTTTTTGTTCCTGGAAAACCTTGCCTCACTGTTGTATTGTGTATCCTTTGATTCTTTATCTAGCCACAAATATACAAGGCATGGTTTAGACCTACTACTTTAGTTCTCTTACTGGAGGAGGCTCCTGACACAGGTATTTGATTTCTTTCCCACAATGGAATAAAGGAATCTTTTTGCTTTTAACTTATGTGAGCTCTTTGGTATTTTGGGAGTTAACAGTGGTTGCAAAACCTCTGTGACTCTTTAATCATATGTTATCACAGTTGACACCCCTCACTTTGCAGATAGAGAAATAGAAGCTCAAAAGTGACAGGAAGTGTCTTTTCCAAGGTCACTCAGCCAATTGGTAGCAGAGCTAGAATAAGAGGTAGATGCTTCTGACTCACAGTCTGGTCTTCCTTTCACTCCATCACCACTAAAAGACAATGTATTCTTTTAGTAAAGACACTACCAAATAGAAGATACAATATCACTTGTTTGACATTTTTGGACAACATATCAAATAAAAGATACAGTATCACTTGTTTGACATTTTTGGACAACATACCAAATAAAAGATACAATGTCACTTGTTTGACAACTTTAGGCAACATCACTCCTCTATCAGCTCCTTCAAATTCAAATAGACTATGCAGTAAATAGAAATTCTCTAGCCAGGGAGAGGTCCTAAGGCTGAAGGAGCTCATTTTATGTTTGTTTAGTCATTTTCCATCATGTTCCACTCTTCATGACTTCTTTTGGAGTTTCCTTAGAAAAGATGTGGTAGTTGGCCATTTCCTTCTCCAGATCCTTTAAAGATGAGGAAATGGAGGCAAACAGGGTGAAGTGACATGCCCACTATCACACAGCTACTAAGTATCTGAGGCTATATTTGAACTCAGGAAAAGAGGAAAATCCCTCACTCTATACCCTGTGGTGCCACCTAGTGGGCAAACTGAGAAGTTATATGGTATTATGGGCTAGGAAAGAGGAAGGAAGGTCTAGATTGGAATCTCACTATTGACTTGAGCCAGCCATGGAATCGAGGGAAAATTATTTTACCTCTGCAAGCCTAAGGCTCTTCATTTATAAAATGTGGGATAATGAAGATCTATGGAAACTTTAAAGATCCATACAAAGTGTCCCCAAAATTTTAGTGCAGTTTTAAGCTTTAATAGGGCTTTGTTAATAAGACTTTGGGGGTTGTTCACTTTTTGTTCTTTTTTTTTAACTTTCTATTTCAGAGTTCCCCTATCTTCACTTGTAGAGATTATCCTATACATACATACATACATACATATATGTATATATATATATATATATATATATATATATATATAATTACATCACATACTTCTGAATTCATTCCTGTTCTATTTTGTTGTATTTCTCTCTGTTTTGTATATTTGTATGATCTCAGGCACTAAAGGATCATCTGGATTTGGATCACACAACAGAGAACAGATGAACAAGAGTACTTTTGAAATAGTTAGTGCTGGTGACCACTGTGGTTATCCTTTGCTCTTGAAGAGGACCAAAATGACATTACTAGGTTAGAGTCAAGTTAGTGTGTCTGATTGGCTGATCAGACCAGTATGAATTCAAAATGGTTTGCCACAGGTCAGACACAAATAGTTTCTATGAACATTGTGGATTGGACACTTTAGCTTTGTACTTCTAGCATTTTTTCTGAGCTAATTCAATTCTGTTTTACTCATAGAGCAACAGCAACTTATCTGATGAGGGCATGCCATGCTGGACAATCCTGTGCCAGTGTCTCTCATGTCATAAATCAATTACAAAGTTCTTAAGAGAGACCTTGAAAGTATTCTTGTATCACTTTTCCTGACCACCGTGTGAGTGCTGGCACTGTGTGAGTTCTCCATGAAATAATCTTTTTGATAAGCGTATATTTGATATTTGAACAATGTGGTCAGACAATGGAGTTGTGTTCTCTGCAGTAGTGTTTGAGTTCTTGGCAGTTTAGTTCGAGAAAAGACCTCAATATATTGAATCTTATCCAACCAGATGATCGGAATCTTCCTGGGACAATTCAAATGGAAGTTTTTTGGCATAGTGCTTGTACACTTTTCAAGTTTCACAGGGATACAACAATGTGATCAGTACAACAACTCTGTAGACCTTGAGTTTGGTAGTCAGTCTTTATCTTTCCTTTGGAGCCTCCCAAACACTGAGCTAGCTCTGGCAATACATGTGTCAACCTCATTATCAATAAATACATCCCTAGAAACTATACTGACAAGGTATGTGATAACCTTGTTAGCACCCTGGATACCTTAGAATCAGCCCAAGTCAGGATAAGCAAAAGTCCTTAGTCTTTATTCTTGGTCTTTAGAGGTAGGATTAAATTGGATGGAAGCAGAATCTCCACGCCCTTCCTTCTTTGTCTCCCACCCAGAGTGACCCTGGCTAGTCTTACCCCACACCCTAGTCCTTCCTACAATTTTTTGTATACACCAATTATCAAGCCAGCACAGGATAGTGGGAAGGGCCATTTTCCAAGTATATGGTTATAGAGTATTGTCCAATCGGTAATTAGCATTAAATGATCTGTTGTCCAGATCTCAATGCATGAACTCAAGAGTTTCAGCCTTCTACAAAGGTAAGTGAACTTACTCCCACCATTCCAAACTTCTCCATCTGTTATAACTGATGGTTTCACATAAGGATTGTGTGCTACTGGTTGATGGAGTATTGTGTTAATTATTAGGCCAAAATTAGTGGAAGCAATAGGAAATCAATCCATACTTTGTTGCTCTCAGCTTTGGAGGCTGCACTGAAGTACACAATCATCTGAAACAAAAAATCACACACTAACACTCTTTCCACTTTAGTTTTGGTTTGCAGCCTTTTCAAGCTGAAGAACTTAACATTGCTATGGTAGCTGACTGATGTCATGTTTGTCCTCATTGAAGGCATTTGACAACATAGCTGAAAATATCATGTTTTCAATGTCATTTTAAGGTATGAAATAGCCTGAGACCTTTGGGACACCCAGTATAAAGGGCAGCTATTGGTCACAGAGAATGAATGAAAACAAAATAAAATAACATTTACAGAGCATTTTAAGATAAGATAAGAAATAAGATAAAGACTCTTAGAACTAGACAAGACTTCAGAGGTCAATGCAGCCCACACATAATTGAGCAGGAATCCATTCTATACAAATAATCCTTCTAGAAAAAGACTTCCAGTCATGGGGAACTCAGTGTTTCCCAAAAAAGTCTTTGCAAACACATTTCCTCAACAACCCTGGGAGGAATGCTGTTCAAGTATAATTCCCATTTTACAGATGAAAGAATTCTAAATGACTTAGCTTTTAAATGACTTGCAGATGATATTCACACATATTGAGTGTGGGAGTCAGAGTTCTAATCACAGCTTCATGAACAAGACCTAGAACTCTATCTCCTCCATTACATGGTGCTACAAGTGAAAAAAAAATTAAACTAAAAAGACGATGCCTTATGATCACAAAGCACATTATATCCAATAATTTTCATTTGTTCCTTGCAACAACCCTCTAAAGGAAATGGTACAGTCATTTTTATCACCATTTTTGAAATAAGGAAACAGATTCCAAGATGATAAGGGCTTTTTTTAAAATGTAACAATAGAGTCAGTCCTCAAACCCAGAGGGCAGTTTGGGAGAAATCCTTGGCCCAAGACCTTTTCCCTGCCATCATGCTGCCTTTGCTTCTACCTTCTTGCCATGGGATCTATGCTGGAAAAGAAAATTCCTTTCACTCCACTATATTGTTCTTGGCTTCACTGTCCTGCTGCTGGGCTTTTATATTCAGCTTTCAATCAAAGTTGTTATAACGTTGCACTTACACCATAATCTTCTCTGACAGGGGAAAAAAAATGATAACAACTCGTTCTCTCTGATGCCGACTTCTGTAAGATTTCAAAATTATTGTTTTCCGAATATCTGCCTTAGAGCTTAGAGTATATAAAACAAATCATCATATATATAGATGAAAAGCAATAGGTCCCAGAGCAAAGGTCTTCTTCCCTTGCCCCATATCTGGTTCTATCCTATCTTTGCTATTTATGATTTATTTGACACTTGGAAATGCCCCTTACCTCTCTGAGACTCGTTTTCCTTCTCTGGAGAATGAAGGTCTCCTCCATCAACAACATTCCATGTTAGATCTTGTAGATCCAGTAAGTTTAATCAAAGCCTGGGTATATATTGGAGGAAGGGGGATAGAAGGCAGCTTCCTATGTGATAATCATATCTTTACTCATATTTCTTCTGCAAAAGACAAAGTTTCCTTTGTAAGCACATGCCTTAGAGACAAGGACGAGTAATCAATGGAGCTATAACAATGACAACAATAACAGCATTTATGTAATGTTTTAAGTTTAAAAAGTGATGTATACATATTAACCCATTCAAGATTCTCAACAACCCTTTAAGATATGTGCTTTTTCATCACCCCCATTTTACAGATGAAGAAATTGAGAGAAAGGGGGGTTAATATAACTTGTCTGGAGTCATACAGATTAATTGTCAAAGGCTGGATCTGAAGTCGATTTTTCTGACTTTCATGTATAACATCATTCAGTGTCATCTATTTGCCTCAGATATCCAGCACATAGCTGAGCTTAAAGGTATTTAGGTCATCATTTAGCAATTCCTGTGAGTGTCTAATTGTACCACTCAATGAAATATCCTTCTCTATCTTAGACTTTTCCATTCTATTTAGTCTGGAAGTTTTAACAGCATAGGGACAGCAGTTAGAACCCAAATAAGTAAAAGGAGCCAGGATTGAGAAGAACAGGAAGCAGGCTGAAGAAAAGGAGGGGACATTTGTTGTAAGTAGATAGGTTGTAACAAGTAAGGACTCAGGATAGTAAAAGTTTTGCAGATCAATAAAACTCCACTGCAAACTGTCAGATGGGAAACACCTCTAGAAATACCTCTCTAGAGTATTCTCACAAACCACAAACTCTAAGCCATAGATATCACTGTTGTTCCCTTTTAGGGGACATTTTAAACTAGGTATCCAATAAACACTTTGCTGAGGACCATTATGTGTTTTTGTCTGTTTTGTGAGTTTCCGTGGCCAAAGTAAAATTGCCTAGTGGCCATTCTTTCAGAGATGTTCTTTCCTTCCTCTTAGGTGGGTCAATCCTTGAATGAGAACATTATAAACATGTCTCCAGAACTTTACTTGAGATCTTTGGGGCTTAGGATGACATGTGCCAGGTTATGTTGTCTGGCATAGCTCCTGAGTAATCCATGGCTAGGACTGCTACTTGGAGGAGATGGTGCTTATAGAAAGACAAAAAGCATTTTCCCATAATTAAGATTTGTCCATCCAGGGTTATTTGATAACTTTTTTAACAATTAGCTCACCGAAATCCAAAATACATTTTCAAACAACATGAATCAGTAGCATTTTCCCCCCATCACATTATTAATTCCAGAGAATCAACAAAACGGTAAAACAAATCTTGCTTTGTAACATTTGCCTACTTTCCAGGTATAAATTCTCACATGGACAACAGTTTTCACAAATTGGTAAGAATACTCCAAGGTCCCCTGATCTGTCTTCCTTCTTTTGAAATTAATTAGCTTTTTCTAAATGGAGATAAATCAGTCCCAGTAGCAGATTGGCCTTTGTTTCCCTAATCTAGTTTCTTCCCTACTTCCCATGAAAACATTAGGTTGACATAGGCGTCTATCTTGCCACATGGATTAACTTTTCTAAAAAACATTTATTTGATCTTGGATTCCATGACATTGTTTCTTTGTCTTCTAAAGTTATAAAAATTTCAGTCATGGTTGCAGAATCTCTTTAACTAGATGAATTTCTGAAGATCTTGAGACACCATGTTCTTCTCATCCTATCTCAATGACCAGATGTGTTTGCATATGAAAATAAAAAGGAGCTTTGTCCAGTAATCTTGTCATATGTTCTCAGGTGTTGGAGCAAATTATTCCTAACTGGGAGTTTGTAATTTCCTCATTTTGTTCCAACTTTGAACTTGAAGTTTAAGAGCATTTGGGTTAGAATCTACTCCAACAAGGAACATCAGCAGGATAAGAAATCTGAAAAAAAAAAAAAAAACCCTCCCCATCTACATCAGTGAAGGGAACAACCCTCAGTAGCAAAGTAATCCCTTTCCCCAAGAAAATATCTGCATGGACAGATAAAGAAAATATGAGTATGCAAAAATAAAGAGAATGCCCAAGGGAGGGAATATTGTAACCAGCAAATATATATTAAATGCATTGCTTACAATACACAAAACCAATATCTTTTCTTGGGAGACATGCAAAGTTTGAATACTACAGGTCATTTTCTTCCATAAGACTGGAGGTCTAATAGGGGAATGGGAAATAAACATAGATGAAGATAAGTGCAAATACATAATATAGGCATTGGAGATGTATAAATTTTACCTATGTTCTAAGGAAAATCATTATAAATGGGGGGTGGGGAATCATGAAAGACCACATTTTAAAGTGAATTTGGGTGGCTGTTGCAGGGAGGGAAGGGTCATCTTAAAGCTTATTGGGACAGTTTTTTCCATCCTTGAGAAAACATCTCTAGCAATGCAGGGACAAGGGCTCCAGAGATGAGCTTTTCCAGATCCAAATGTTTAGATTACAAATCTTGATCTATGCCTCAGAGGCCAAAGGGAACCTTTCCATCCAATGGGGGGCTTGGAGGACAGAGGGAAGGGAATGTTGATGATTCAATAGTTTGTGGGAAGGGATCATCAACTTTTACAGGAAGAGGGATTGTCAACTCTGACAAGGTGGAGGTTATATCATTGGAATTGTAAGAAATCTTAGAAATCATTTAACATGGACATCCTGAAAATGAGATCCATGAATTTAAAAAAAAATACATTTTGACAACTGATTTTCATAACTCATATAATTGGTTTCCTTTATAATCTTATCTGTTTATATACATATCTATAGCATATATATTAATATACATGCATATATACATAGATATCTATGTGTGCATACATACATATTTTTATTTACAGACACATATCTATATCTACATCTATCTAAAAATAATTTTAAAACATTATTCTGAGAAGAGATTTATATACTTTATCAAATTTCCAAGACATCCAAGACAGATACATCACACATACATGCACACAAGGTTAAGTACAGCCAATCAGTTATGATTTTCTGATTCTACCAAACCATTACAAGTGAAGAAAGTTTGGCTCAGAGAAGTGACTTTCCTTAAAGCCACACAGTTTTATGATGAGTCTGAAACCATGAGTATTTTAGATCCAAAACAAGGTTTTTTGTTTTTAGCTACATGCCTCTATCTCTAGGGAGTACTGGAAAGCTGAAGGAGCATTAGTTAATGATAGCTTTCCAACTTTTACTAGAAATCCTTTCCCTACTTTTAGAAAAAAGCCTTGGGTTTAGACCTATGATATCTTAGTTCTAGTTCCAAGTCTGTCACAATATAGATGTGTCTTTGAATCAAGTCACTTAACTTGAGTTTGAATTTCATCATCTGTAAGGTGAGAATGGTGGCCAGGCTCTCAGACAAGATGATCATGGAAATGTTTTATATCTTTAATGATACAAGCACTCTCCTTAGCTTTGTCAGCCTCTTAGGAAAAATGGCAGCCTTTCCCCACAGCTTGTGAAAATCAGTATTCAATCCTCCCCATTCCTCCCATCCCCCACTCCTTCACAGCTGGATGGAAGAACAGGGGCTGGGACCTTGGCAAACCACTTCGGAAAGGTTGCCAACCACTGGATTAAAGGCTACAGGGGCCCAGAGGTGGGGGCGGCATTTTTCCAGCCTGCCTTAAATGGAACCAAGAGCCAACTATGAACTTAAATTAAACGTTCACAGAAATCCCTCGTGGGCTTCTCTCTTTTTCTCTTCATATATTTGGAACAATATTAATTAGGTGTAGGACTCCTCCTTGCCAAAGCCCCCAGTAATCATTTCAATTCTTCACCACAGCCCATAAGCTCAGAAGGAAAGGTATATTTGTAAATACCTTGCTGAGTAAGGGTAACTGCTTGTTCCATATATTGATTAGCTAAATTGCATATACCCCACTAATAAAAAAATATAATGATGGGAACCCACAGACAGGCCTGAATTTCTAAAAAGGGAAAAGCTTGTTTTCATTAGCTGAGTCTGCTCACTATGAATGACACCTTTGTTTTAATTTCAAATATTTTGGCAGGGCTTCTAAAACCAATGTTGAAGACAAAACCACATGGTTCTAATTGTTTTGTCTAGGATAAACCTGATTTCTTCAGGGCATCTACTCTTCACATGTAGAGCTCTCAGAATCAACTTTCTCTAAGGAGTTAGATTATCCAAACAATCTCACAAAACCAGGAAAAACAAAATGAAAAATAAAAAAAAAAAAACTTCTTGCAACATGAGTCTCTTCCCTAGTGTAAAAGCGCAAGGCTAGTATTTCTTTTCCAATTAAAAGGTACCTTGTACTATGCTCAGCAGCCTCTTTTGTGGAGTTACACTACATGGGTCAAGGAAGCAAGAGAATTTTTGAACTCTTAAACTGGTAATGCCAATTCCATCTTTGAAACTGAAAGTAAGTATAAGATTATAAATAATAGTTACTATAACAACAACAACAGTAATAAAACCACATGGTATATCTACATAGGTCTCAACTTGGAATCAAGAAGATCCAAATTTAAATCTTGCCCACTGTCATTTACTAACAGTGAGGGATTGGTTTGGGGTGAAGAGATGGAGGGGGGATGCAAAAGTCACTTAAGTTTTCAGTCTCATTCTCTTCATCTGAAAAATGGGGAGTAAAATAGCACCTACCTCATAGAGTTGTTGGGAGGATGAAACAAGATTCAAACATGTAAAGGTCTATGCAAATTACTATTATTTGTGTTGAATTTTCAAGGTCCCAAAGAATATGAAACCTATGAACTCATTTGAGACAAACAAGCTAAGCTGTGCAATAGATGCTATGTATCTTATCTTTATTTTATAGATAATAAAATTGTAGGTCAGAGAGATCAAGTCAATTGCCTTCACTCACACAAGAGAAGAATGTTTTGAAACTGTGTCTCCTACTGTCAAATGTCAGGGTTCTGTTCCTCAAGGCAGAGATATCTTGGCTAAAGAAATTGAATGAAATAGAAAATTATTTCCATATGATTAAGATATCAGTTAATTATTGTCTTTGTTGCACATCTCTACCAAGAATTACTCATGAAAAATTAGATTGAGTCAGTGGGGTGGCACAGTGAATAAAATATTGCCCCTGGAGTCAAGAAAAACTGAGTTCAAATCTGACTTCAGATGCTTACTGGCTGCATGATCCTGGGCAAGTTGCTTAATGTTCTGTTTGCCTCAGTTTCCTCATCTGCAAAATGAGATGGAGAAGGAATTGGTAAATCATTAGTATTTTTGCCAAGAAAACCTGAAATGGAGTCACAAAGAGTAGAGTGTGATTAATTGACTAAATAACAATAACAACAAAAAGTCTTTTTAGTTTAGGAGGCAGTTAGGTGACATACTGAATACAGGGCTAGACTGGGAGTCAGGGGAACCTGAGTTCAAATCTTGCCACAAACATTTATTAACTATGTGATCCCAGACAAGTCACCTTATCCTGATTGCCTGCAAAAGTAGAAGAAAAGAAAAAAGAAACTATATAGGTATAGTAGAAAAGACAATAATCATTGGATATAGCTAGAACGTGGGTTCACATGCCACCTCTGAGACATCCGTGTGCCTTTGGAAAATATCATAAAGTAGGTAGTGTGAAGCAGAACTGAGTTCAATTGTTACTTTCAATTCTTATCAACTGTGGGACCCTCAGGAAATCATTTAATGTCTTTGGGCCTTGATTTCCTTATTTATAAAAGTATTGCATTGTACTAGATGACTTCTGGGGAACTTTCAAGTTCTCAATCTGTAACCTGTCTTTAACCACTCCATGCTTTAGTTGTCTCATTTGTAAAATGAGAACATTGAATTTCTTGGCCTCTAAAGTCCCTTTTCTGCTCTAATTCTCTGATTCTTTGATTTAACCTTCCTGAGATTCAGTTTCCTTTTCTATAAAATGGGTGCATTGAATTTTATGGCCTCTGAGATCTTTTTTGGCTTTTAATTCATGACCTTTAGATTGTTCAATTCAGAAAGTTTGGTCTCCAATCTTGCATTTCCAGTCATTTACTCTCTTTGCAACCCTGGGAGAAACATGATGTTTTCTGTTGGGATATCAGTTTCTTCACAGCATGGGGCAGTATTATAAACCATGAATTAGAAAATCTGAGATGGGGTCCTGCTTTTTTATTAAATATTCAATTTTAGGAAAGTCATGACACATTAGTACTTTACAAAATTTAAGGTGCTCTAGAGTCATTTTTGTTACTATAGACATCACAGATTCCTTTCACCCATCATGTATCATTCCATGGCCTTTTGGATTATTTGTAATTTCACTTCTAAATTCAATGGTATTCTGAAGATTTGTGACAATATAGAATTCTTGGGGGAATACTGGTTTGAAAAGGATGAATTTTGTAGAATCTATAGAAAAGTAAATGATTGTTAATATTCTGCACTGCTCTTCATTCTGGCAAAAATTCCTGCCAAAGAGATTTCTTTATTTTGTAGAAGAACTACAAGATGATGGAGAATCTTTTTTCATTGCCTATGATCACTCCTCAAGTAGCATCCCTTCATTGGAACACACAGGAGAAAAAATTAGGTTCCCACAGAAACAGAACTGCAGACATATTTTAACAAGCATTTTCAAGAGGCCTTTGACCAACTAAGGTCAAAAGTCAAATTCCTGACCCATGCCGGCATAGCACTAAATGGAACAATATAGCCTTCACCATTCTCATAAATGGAAGGAACCCCACTGAGCTGACTGATACCTTCTGGCTTGGGTTACAGTGCACATGGTGGATGTCCAGTTCTCATTATGGCTGACTGATGATCTTAATTCCTAAAGATAGTTGAGTTTGGGTTTAGCCTGGTTCTTTGGGTCCCATGACAGAAATAGAAAAAAAGGACTAAAAGATATAGGGAAGCAGATTTCTCTTTGCTACATAACATACCTAACAAATAAATCTGTATAATGCTAGAATGAGGAACATTAGGAGGAATTAGAATTCTCATCATTCAGAATATTTAAGAAAAAACTAGATTCCTTTACGATCTCAGATTTGAAAAGGACCAGATAGCTTATTTCGATGACTTCTAAAGTGCCTTCCAAATCTTGGATTCTAAGAATGAAAACTTCCCAAGAATTTTAGAGAAGAATAGATACATATCCCATTCCACTGGTCTAGATCAGGGGCTCTTAATTTTTTTCCACTTTTGACTCTGATTAGCTGGAGAAATTTTATGTGACCCTGGAAACACAGGTATATAAAATAGATATACAAATCAAACATTTACTGGTAACTACTCAAAATTTTGTGACTACCACATTTAATTACAATATCCCAGGTAGAGTCATGACCCAAGTTTAATAAGTTGGTGTGTAGTTAACAAACCCTATATAACTTCTCATATATTTTGATTCTTTTCTATATTTTCAAATGTATCTTCCATATGTATGCAGGTAAATGTTTGAGGGAAAAAAAGAAGAGGTGAAAAAAGGAGATATGGATTCTCTCTCCATATCTCCTTTTTTCACCTCTTCTTTTGAAAGGAGAGAGGCAGAAAGACAGACAGACACAGACCATAGAGACTGAGGAACAGAGACAGAGACAAGAATACACACAAGAGACAAAGAGACAGAGAGACAGAGATAGAGTGGAATAGAGAGAGAAGAACAAGAAGAAGACAGGAAGACATTTAGACAGAAAGCAAGGAAGGAAGGAAGCACCAAAGGAAGGAAGGAAGGAAGGAAGGAAGGAAGGAAGGAAAAAAGGAAAGAAGGAAAGAAGGAAGGAAGGAAGGAAGGAAGGAAGGAAGGAAGGAAGGAAGGAAGGAAAAAATGAAGGAAGAAAGAAAGGAAGGAAGGAAGGAAGGAAGGAAGGAAGGAAGGAAGGAAGGAGGGAGGAAGAGAGGGAGAGAGAAAGGGAAGGAAAGAAGGAGGGAAGGAATGAGGGAAGAAAGAAAGGAAAGGAGGAAAGAAGGATGGAGAGAGGAAGAAAAAAAGGAGAGTAGCAGGGAAGAAGGAAGGATGGAAGGAAAGAAGGAAGGAGGGAGCCTTCACAAATTTAGTCTGTAGTATTTACATTTTCTCTATTATTTTCTTAAGTCTAGACAAGCAACAAAACAATAAGTTAATTCCTGATATGTAATTATTATCTCTCCCAAACTTGTTTAAGCTGATAGGAGCATATTCCACATCTTTTAGAAGTACTACTCAATGTACAGACGTCTTTTCCTCTTGTGCTTCTAACATCTCAAAGCTACCAATATACTTCTCAAGATGACCATATATATTCTGTTCTCTTCATTAGATGACTAACTCAAGACCTTTTCTGGTATCCATTTCTTTAAAAAGTTAACTTTCATTTCAATTCACTTGAATATCACAGCTTCTTTCTATCCATCATGTATCATTTCATGGCCTTTTGGATTATATTGCAGTTTCACTTCTATGTCCAAGAGTGTTTTAAAGATTTGTTATAGTATAGCATTCATAGGGGAATATCAGTTAGAAAGGGATGGAATTTTGTACAATCTAATAGCTTGAAATCATTGAAAATAATTTCCCCATTATCATCCAATAAATAGCCCATATAATTCTGGATATAGTTTATGATTCATCTACAGTATCCTCATATAACTATGCTTAGAAATGTATGTTATAAATCTGCCATCTTATGAATATGTGAACTTTAAAATCTCTTTTAGCCAGCTATATCAGACAGAATATTGGCAGTTATGATTGAAAAAATCCTTTAATTTTTTTTTCTTTTTGTTTGGGTAATCTCTTTTAAATAGTTTATGGGGATTGTCTTTATTAAAAACCTCATGAAGAGATGAAAGGTTAAGAATCCAGTTCTAATTTGATCTTCTTGTTTTACAGATATGGAAACTGAGGTCCATAAAATTTCAGTGATTTCCATTTGCCTAGATGGAATTTAGACTCAAATCTCTAATTCCAAATCAAATGCCCTTTCCTGTACACCAAATGACCATGAATTGAAAATTGGATCTCAATATCATCTAGTCACCCTCTTCCATATTATGTTGGAAAGCTAAGGTGGCAGTGGACAGAGCCTCAGGAAGTGGATAAAAATACAGTTACAGAAACTTACTAATATGACCTTGAGTCAATCAATTAACCCTGTTTGCCTCAGTTTCCTCATCTGTAAGATGAGCTAGAAAAAGGAATGACAAATCATTCCAGTATCTTAGCCAAGAACACCTTAAATGGGGTCACATAGAGTCAGACAGAAGTGAAAAACAATTGAATAAAAACAAAATTTCATAGGTATATGCTGTACATTTTAAAATGGATCTCTCCTATATTATATTCCATATTAACAGATACAAAGGCTATAACCTTTCCCTGCCCCCAAGACTATAACTTGATGCCAAATACAAAGCTCTTTTTGTGTGAAAAGTAAATTTAAAATGGGCTGAATGAAATTAAGAAGTCCTGTGTTTTTAAAATATATATTAAATTTTTTGAAAATACACATTGTAATAACTCCAGCTAAATGGAAAAAAAAAATTCCTGGTAGATGTCAAGGTTTTTTCTAGGTTAAAGTATAGCTTTAAATCTCATGTTTTTTTAGCCCACAGTAGTAAGAGACACACCTGGATAAAAAAATGTGGCTTGTAGCTAGCTGAAAGATTCAAAAACCCAACTGGAGAATTTCTAATTTAAAAAAAAATCTTTATTTAATTGGCATATTTTGTTTTTCTTGATTTTTCCCTGTCAATTACAAAATAATGTTTTTTTTTTAATTAGGGAAATTGTAAAACAAAACTAAAATGTACAATCCCTACTTCGGACAATGTATGCATATTTCTGTACCCATAACTCCCATCTCTCTCCTGAAAAAAGATAAGGTGGTTCTTCCTTTGTTCTATTCCACATAAGTAGGAGACTTTCTATAAGGGAAAAAATCAATAATTAATTTGTTTATTCTTTTAGCCATATTTTCTAACGTATTTTTTTTGTTGTCTTCTTCTCAGCCTGAGACCACACTTACTAGTCTCTGTGTTAGGACTCCAGGACAATATCCTTTAAATTTGTTTGCCTTAGTGAAGTCCTTAGCTTCACAATGAAATGGTATCGAGCAATAACTTGATGCAATCCTTACCAAAGATGTTTTCTTCCTTAGTCATCAACTTTGGACATGAAGGATGATTTGTGGGAACATAAAAATGTCATGTTCTTATCAAAAGCTAAGTCTATGCATGTCTATGACAGGTATAGGGGAGTGATAAGATACTTATGGCAGAAAGAAAGTCCAAGAATTACATAATTCAAGAATGCAAAACATAGAGAAAATTATAAGGTGATAAAGAAACCTCGTAATGAAGGAACCATTGTAAGCTGAGATCTTTATCCTGGAGAAGAAATTACTAAGAGAGGGAAGAGATTATTAGCTGGCTGTCATGTAGGAGGGAAATTAGAAGTTTTGCTCTGTTTATCATTACAGAGCAGCATAAAAAGCAATGCCTAGAAATTTCAAAGAGTCATATAATAGATCAAATCAAAGAAAAATATCCTAGTAATAAGAGTTAGCCAAAACTAGAATGCTCTGGCTTAAAATGTTCCTTAAGATTTCAAGGCTTTATCGGGAGATTCAGTGAATGGATGTTTTAAATGCAATTTATGATTTGGGTAGAAGATGAAACCCTTTGACAAATAATATTATGTCTAAGTTTGTGCCCCCAAAAGATATAGATCTAAATAGAACTTAGCGTGGTTATGGTATCTTTTACTCAGCTGCCAGCTTCCCAATATCTGTTTCGTTGTGACAGTTGTTGTTGTTTTTGCAGACTTTATAGATCCCTATACAAAGCAGCTAGTAATTTCACACAAATGAGGTTATTGAATAAATCTTAGTGTCATTGATTCAATGTTGGCAGAAGTCTAAGAGGGCACATCCCTGACTATTTTATGGATGTGGAAACTGAGAATTAGAGAGGTTATATAACTCACTGAAGATCACATGAATAGTAAGTGCAAAGAAATATTTCCTTTGGAACCCAGGTCCTCCCACTGATTCCACAACCATTATTCTTTCTACTCTTTACAATCACCACTTATGGAAGTATGTGTGGACCTAAAACATTTGGAAGGTTTTCAAATCAAGCATGCAAAGTATGTTCCATGGGACACAGGTGCATTCTTGTAGACATTATGCCAAACACTGTATTTGAAACATAAACACCTCTCAGTCACTTGTTTGTTTTTCAGATCACTAGACAAGACTTCCTCAAACTTCAGGCCACAAAAGGCCCAGGATGGGTAACTCTGAATATTGAATAGGAAAGAGTCTCTCAAAAACAAATTTGAGAGAGGGATAGCTAACAGCAGATGATACAGTCAGAATCTGCAAAGATCTTCACAGTCTAGAATGGGAGGAGGGATCAAATACGACCTAATTGAATGGATGTATTCAATAATATATTCTGTTTGCTAGCTATACAAACTAAAATTCACAAATATAAGAGGGGGGAGGGGGAAGTATGGTTAGAAAGAAATTGTTCTATGAAAAATTCAGAGGTTTTGGTGGACTATTGGATCCCCATGAGTCAGCAATGTGTGATTGTCAATCAAAATAAAACAAAACAAAAATAAAATAAAACCAAAAAAACAAAACAAAACAAACAAATGAGATCTTGAATTACATTAAAAAAACAAATACATAGTGGACAGAGCACTTTCTCTGGAGGCTGGAGGCCCCAGGTTCAAATTTGACTTTAGATGTATACTTCCTCTATGACTTTAGGTGAATCACTTAACTGCAATTTCCAGAGAAAGGAAGGAAGGAAAGAAACTTCCAGGAAAAATGATATCAGAGTGGCACTACATTTGGAGTATTGTGATCAGTTCTTCATGGCCTAGTTTTAGGACACTGATCATCTTTTTTTTTTTTTTAACTTTATTATATTATGGGGCAGCTAGGTGGTACAGTGGACAGAGCATCAGGAAGAACTGAGTTCAAATCTGTTCTCAGAAACTTAACACTTCCTGGCTGTGTAACTCTGAGCAAGTTACTTTACCCCAATTGCCTCAGCAAAATAAATAAAGAAAATTATTGTGCTATGTTATAGAAGTGCTTATTTTATTCCAAGAATTAAAAATAAAATTAAATAAATCAAATAATAAATGAATACTAACAAATGGAAAAACTTTTTTTTTTAAATAAAAAACATTGATACACTGGAGGATCCAGAAGAGGACAATCATGGTCTTTGAGAATTGATGGAAGAAAACAATGTTCTTTATTTACTTGGAAGATAAGAGAAACTCATGAGGGAACCTAATAACTATCTTCATGCATTTGAAGGATTGTCTTGGGGAAGACTCTTAGTAGAAGAGCTATTAGTCTCCTTCCATTTGGCCCCAGGGAGCAAAACCAAGAAGACCTATTTAGGTTCGATGTCACATGGGAGGAAATTGCAAATAAAACTTCCCAACAAGTGGAAAACTCCAAAAGTGGAGTGGGTTGCAGTGAGAGGTAGTTTTTTTCCCCCTCCTTAGAGATCTTTAAGAAAAGATTGGTCAATCACTTGTTACCCAACAGAATCTTAGATTCTGTGATTTTGAGAATAATAATAACAGATCACATTTATATAGTGTTTCACAGTGAACAAAAGCTGTTCCCAATTAGTGGACCAGAAAAAATGAGACTCAGAGATGCATGTTTCAGTGCTATGTATATCATATGTTTCATGAACCTTGAAGGTATCTTGTGAGGGATAACAATCATTATCACCATATTACAGCCAAAGAATCTAGGCTCAGAGATAGAGGAATGATCCCATCCATGTAACACTACATGGTAATGTAGAAACTTGAAAAGCAAACCCAACTCAAAGCAGACTTCAAACCAAACTAGTTTGCGTATTAAGTGGTTTTTTTTTTATTTGTTTTTTTTTTTGTTGTTGTTGTTATTCCATACTGTAGAAAAGAGTAAATTTTTTCTGTAAGGGGCCAGAACTCTGCAAAAGTGTACTTGAAACAAAGATTCTTAAAACAAGGTGTTGACTCAGTGGAATTAAGACAATGGTTATCTAGTTTTACATGTACTTAGTACTTAATATAGTTCTACAACATTGACACCTACTATGATATAATCATAATAGAGTATAGAAGAGCCAACAAGGATTGGATAAGAGACATTCCATTTTTGATCAGGCTCCTGGTGGCTCTCTTTCATTTCTCCACTGAAACCAAGTCCTGTCTGAAGGCCCTTCAGAAAGCTAGCCAGGCCCCAAGTGAAGGACACAGACTGTGAAGGAGATAATAAAGAATTTGGACTTTATCCCTGGTTATTCTTACGATGACTACTCAGCTGAAAGAAGGCTGGTCCAAAGACTTCCAGAAAGCTAATCAGAACATTACATTCTTCAAAGACTTAGAGATCTCAGTCAGCAAGTATTTATTAAATGCTTACAGAATAGAAGATACTGTACTAAGGGTGGACATAAATTAACAGATATTAAGCAGTCCTATCATAAGAGAACTTACAGTCTATTCAAGAACCAACATGTTTACAGTTAAATAAATGAAAAATATCCAAAGTAATGGGAGGAGGGGCATGAGACAGGGCTGCAGAAGCTAGAGGAATTTAAAAAATCTTGCTCTGCTCTAGAGAATAATTTCTTGTTTGTTTGTTTGTTTGAGGCAATTAAGTTCAACACCTTGCCCAAAGTTACCCAGATAGTATCTAAAGTCGAATTTGAATTCAAATATTAATAGTTCCAGGGCCAATGTTCTATCCACTGTGCCACCTAACTCCCCCAGAGATTTTTCTTGTATTGAACTCTGGCAAAAGTGAAAAAAAGCACATTCTAGGCATGGGAGACAGTCAATGAAAAAAATGGTTTTATTAAAGAGATGCATACAAAGATACATAAAGCAGTATGACTGGAGAAGAGAATACATGGAATAATTCTGGAAAGGGAAGGCTGGAGTCCAATTAGGAGGATCTTGAAAAGCTGAACAGTGACATGGTCAGTTGTGTGATTTCACTTTGGTAGGGCTGTGTAATACACAGGAGAGAGCCTGAAAACACGGTGACTGATTAAGAAAGTCAGAAGGTAGTAAACCACCCAGAGCAATGCAGCTAAAATATGCAAGAATGAGTTCATGACAGTAATTGAATTATAACACATGAACACTGTAAGAAAGAAAAGTGGGGGAGGGGTGGTATATTTTTCTAGAGGGCAGCATTAAAATTTTCTAAGACTGAAGAACATTGGGTAGCATTTTCTGGTTTCCAGATTGCAACAGGATCCTGATTTATAGAAATTGCGCTCTCTCTCTCTCTCTCTCTCGTTTTCTGTCTCTTTTCTGTCTCTGTCTGTTTCTCTGTCTCTCTACTCTATCTCTCTTTTTTTCTCTGTCATTCTGTCTCTATCTTCACTGTTTCTGTCTTCACTATGTCCCTTTCTCTGTTTTGTCTCCTTTCCTTCGTCCCTCCCTTCCCTGCCCTATATTTCTCTCTCTTTGTCTCCTCTCTCTCTCTCTCTCTAGCTCTCTCTCTCTCTCTCTCTCTCTCTCTCATACACACACAAATTTGGTTTCTGTACTTCTCTCTGTTTCTCTTTTACTTTCTGTATCTCCACCTTTGTCTCTTTTCCATAAAGGAATAGCTATAGGCCCCAGAATTCAAATAATTTTCAGCCTCTTCCATTTAGTGAGATTGATTTGTCCATTCCTCCCTCTTCATCTACCTAGAGTTCACTTTTCTGAGAAGCAGACCAGAATGCACCCATAAAAATATTATTACATAGCTGAGGCTCCTGGACGCAAATGGATATAACCTGATGTGGGACATTCTGATTCTAAATACCTACTACTGTTTTTTATTCTGTAAAGCCACTAAAATTGTCCTGTATCACTTTATTACATACATCACAACTTTTACGGTTTCTGTGGTATCATAAAAACCCCTGCATTAGGTACTTTTTTTTCCCATTTCAGTAATAATAGTTAAGGCAGTATAAGGAAGTAAGAGATTCCTAACCAGTCTGTCCACCTCCAGGGTTTGCTCTCCCTCCTAATGTATCCTTCACAAACTGCCTTCTTAATGTTCTGTCAACACTGAAATTCACAAAGTAACATCATACTTCTTTCAAAAGTCTTCAAAGTTTTCTCAAAAAAGAGTCTATTTGGCATTCAAGGACTTCTATAATAGGGTCCTAATCATCTAATCTGCTTTGAATCTCACTCTTCCCTTTCATAAATCTTCTTTTGTGTTCAGATTGGGCTAGTTACTATTTCTTTAGGTCACCATATGTAGTATTCTGTGTCCTCCACAGCACCACATCTTTCTGCCTCTATTTTTCCTGCCCCTATATCTTTCTACCTATCTGAGGTAGCCAGCTCACAATTCCAGTTCAAGGTCCACTTCTTCTATGCAGTTATTCCTGACTACTCTCCTTTACACTGATTTTTCTTTCCTTTTAACTACCCTGAACTTTGCCACCTTGATACTGATATTATTATTGTTGTTTAGTCATTTCAGTCATATCTGACTCTGTGATAACTTTTTTTTTTTTGCAAAAATACTGTAATAATTTGCCTTTTCTCCCCTCTAGCTCATTTCCCCCCTGAGGCAATTGGAGTTAAGTGACTTGCCCAGGGTCACGCAGGTAGGACGTATTAAATGTCTGAAATCAAATTTGAACTCAGGTCCTCCTGACTTCAAGGCTAGTGCTCTATCCACTGCACCACTTAGCTGCTCCCTCTAGCTTATTTTACAGATAGGTACACTGAGACAAACGGTTTAGTGATGTGCCCAGGATCACATAAGTAAATGTCTGAGGCCAAATTTGTACTGAGGTTTTCTTGATTTCCAGAGCCAGTATTCTATCTACTGTGTCACTTAGCTGGCCCAGCAGCTATATGATATAGCACATAATTGATTGCAGGCTGCCTGGTGGCAACTTTTGAAATTGTAAGGACTTGAAGATGCCATTATTTGCAGGTGACCTCATGCAGGTGTCATTAAACCCCAAACACCACAAAGCTTCCTGAGTTAGATACAGGGCTTCTCAAAGGAGAGCAACCTAGCTGTTCTTAAAGGGAAAATCAAATAGACCTTGAATGTCTGTGCACACAGATACATATACACATATACATTGGATGTCTACATATACAATTGTACATATAAAAATAATAGACACACCTATACACAATGTATAAGGCAGATGTATATTACACACACACACACACACACACACACACACACAATCCAGATACAATTTGTATGAAATGGAAAGTCACCACTCTATTTCTTCAATACATTCTGTTTTATTCCTGATTCTGGAGTTTTCTCCTCACTGT
The DNA here is from genome assembly GCF_902635505.1 of Sarcophilus harrisii. NCBI lineage: Eukaryota > Metazoa > Chordata > Mammalia > Dasyuromorphia > Dasyuridae > Sarcophilus > Sarcophilus harrisii. The sequence continues at coordinate 60,206,114 of NC_045427.1, read as the reverse complement.
TCTCCAGGAGTCTTCTTTTCTTGGAAGATTCTACTACCCCTGCAGGACTTACTCTATTTACTCAGAATACTCCTCCTGGAACCTCCATTTTAAGGAAGCTTCAAGATTAACTATGTTCACCTCTTTCTCTTCACCCTTCCCTTCCCTGAAACTGAATTTTCTTTTATATGTTATCTCCCCCAGGTAGTGTAAGTTCTTTGAATGCCCAGCAGAGTTGTTAAAGCATAATAAATATTTAATAAAGAACTTTCCCCCTCCTTTCTCCTTTCCTTCATTTTCCCTTCTTTTTCTCCTTTCCTTGATTTTTTCCTTCTTTTTCCTCCTTTCCCTTTTTCCTTCCTTCCTTTTTTCTCTTTCTTACTCTTCCTTTCTTGCTCATGTCTTCCCTTTCTTCCTTCCTTTCTCTCTTTCTTCCTCACTTTTTCCCTTCCTACCATACTTTCTTCCTTCTTTTATCTCCATTCTTTTCTTCTTCCCTCCTTTCTCTATCTCTCATCCTTCTTTCCTTCCTTCCTTCATTTGCCTCAGTTTCCTCATCTGTAAAATGAGCCAAAGAAGAAAATAACAAGCAACTCCAGTATCTTTGCCAAGAAAATAATAAATGAGGTCAGAAAGAGTCAGACAATACAGAACAGCAGCAAAAATATATTTAGTTTGCCAACTAAATTCAAAATTCCCTGAGGGCAAGATCTTGTTTTACAACTTTCTGCATCTCCCTTGGTGCCCAGCATAGTTCAAAATATATCATCAGCAGTGAGCACACATTAAAAAAAAAAAATGATAGACATGTCAAGGATCATAAACCTTAATGAATTATAGCTGAAAGGCAACCAATCTAATCCAAAGATTCTTTATCTTAAGCCCATGAGCCTTTTTGTTTTTGTTGTTAAAAATTTCTACATAATTATTTTCCTTTTAAATTTGATGTATTTCATTGTATATGTTTAAAATACTTCTGAAAAGGTATCCATACTGATAAAGGTACCCATGGTATGAATAAACACACAAAAATGATGATAATCTCATAATGTAATGAAACAAAAACTCAGAGAGAGCATGAGGCAGACCCAAAGTAAAAGGGATAATAAAATGCTAAACTAGTCCTATTGATGTGGGAAAGATTCCAATGTTTGATTCCCAACCCCCCAAGCTAATGTAAATTACCCTTTGACTCACAAATCCTGGTCCCTTTGAATTCCAATAGAAGGTCCGGACCTGTCCCAGCCCCAGCCCCACCCAGATCTGAGCCAACTTTGGGGCTACACCCCAAAGCCCCTCGAGCTAAGTCTCCGACTTAAAAGAACCACACTGGGAACCCCACTTTGCAGAGATTCCAAACATGGTCGCCATGTGAGGACCCTCTGTCCACTGGACAGTGCCCTCCTTATCTCTACCTTATCTATCCTTATCTACAGTCCCTCTGTCCAGTGCCCTCCTTATCTCTACCTTCACCTATCTCCTACTTCTAAACTCAATAATAAACCTCTTTTATTAATCTAGCTCTCTGGGCCAATAAATGCTTTTATTAGGAATCTGTGCTGCTTCTAGACCTCATATACCACCGTATCCTTGCACCGAATCTAAGGGGGTTGCTGGGGAACTCTGTTTGACTCCCTGTACCACAAACCTGCCACTAGACCTTAACTAAACCCTAATTTCATTTAGGTACCCCAAATGTAGACCTCAACATGTGGTCTACACCTCAACATTTGGTTCCTGACCTCAACACTATCACTCTGATTCTCTTAAATCCAAGCTTAAGCCCTTTCCACCATATGAACTTTCTTGACTGAATTTGCCAATGACATCAATGAAGAAGATTTATGTTTATTTAGTTAATTTTTCTTAGTTTTTTTTAATGTCAGACTCTGAAACTCTTCCTGCTGACACAGCATTATGCCCCCCCCCCACACTCACAAATGCACACACACACTCACAGAGACACACAAAAATCAAAATCAACAACAACAACAAAAACAAACAAAATGGACATATTTGGAGTAACTTGATAGGTAAATAATTAATAGGTAGCTTTGGACTTATTAATAGGTTTTAACTAAAATCTTTCTAAGAGATGAGACCTTTTTGCATTAAATCTTATGTTTTCTTCCTCGTGATTCTCTGCTCTCTGCTTTTTACCCATATAAAGGTAAATCCATTTTTCTAGGTCCAGCTCAAGTGATACCTCTTCCTTGGAGTCTTTCTTGATTTCTTCAATTCCCCCAAATCTTTTCTTTTTTTCTGAGCCATCCTAGACTCTTCTTGTTCAATCTTTTTTTCAGTAATGTTTAATTATTTGTGACCCTATTTTGGAATTTTCTTGGCAAAGATATTGGAGTGCTTTGCCATTTCCTTGTCCAGATCATTTTATAAATAAGGAAACTGAGGCAGAGTGAAGTGACTTGACCAATGGCTGTTTCTATGTCTATAGTTATTTGTCTTTTCATTTGTTGGTGTTATTTTTTTCTAATTAGACCATAACTCTTAAGAGGATGGAGAGTTAACCTTGTGTTTTAAAAAGTGCAACCACTATGGCATATTAAAGCTATGACAGCTTTTGTTGCTAGATTGTGTGATTCTATACTTTCTCTTTTTCCAAAGGGGACATACAACCACCATAATTGCCATCTGAAGAAAATATGGAATCTCTTACAAGGCTGAAAGCATTATTTTATAGTCTTGCAGCCAAGTGAAGTTGGAAGGGCATTAGAATTACAGTCTCAGGATATATGCTGGGGTCAATATGTATACCAGGAATCTGGAATCTGGAGTGTGTGAGTGGGGCGAGTTTGAGAGGAATATAAAAAGTACATCAGACTTTAGTAGGCCTTGAATTACCAGCTCAGTTTGTGCTTTATTCTGTCTAGACAAATAAAGTCTAGAAGAGCTCTGGATACATAAATAGGGAGATGAATCAGGACAGTACCAGGGCGAGAAGTGAAACCAGCTAGGGTGCTATTGTAATCAGCTACATAGGTAGGAGTGAGGGCCTAGATCTGGATTGTGGCATCTGGGTCGAAGAAATGAGGGCCCAGGGGAAGACTGTAACAAAATGCCTATAAGTGAGAGGTGAGCTCACCATGGAAATATGAATAACAAGGAAAAAAGAAAACACTCCAAGTCCCATTATAAACCTTTTTTACTGCAAACACATCCCTTTAATAAAACAGGCGGATGGTACCCAGTCGATACAAGAGACATTAAACCCCAGACCAGTGGTAATTGTGCTGAAGACAGAACTAGGGACGAAGAACAAATGTTAGGTGGATTACATTAGCTGGCTAAGTTAATTAAAAATGAGTCCAATAATTGGGTTTGTTTGTTCTTTTTCATTGGCATTAGGTCAGAATCTTTCCATGGAAAGAACATAGACTCCCTACAGAAACCACTTGTGGTTGCTTTGTTTTGCTTTTGAACTGGTGGTTTTGGAAAACAGTATTCTGGCGATCTAGATTTCTAATCAATCAATCCACCAAGCATTTATTAAAAGTCACCTGTGTGCCAGACACTGTGCTTCATGCTAGGAAAAAGGGAAAAATCAAATTGTCTTTGTTTCTCCAGGAGCTTATATTCTACCAGAGAAGCTAACATGCATATATACTTGTATATGTAAAATAAGACAATTTTAAAAACGCTTCTTTTTGGCAAGGAGAGGGAATAATTTTACTCAAGCAATTAATCAATCAATTCTCACAGAGCCCTATGGCTTATGGGAGAGGGAACAAGAAAGGTGATATGGAGTTTAGGTTAATTTAATTTGATTTGATTAGCATTTAATAAGTACCTTTGTTGTTATTCAGTCACGTTTAATGGTGTCTGACTTTTCCTGGCCTCATGTGGGGTTTTCTTAATAAAGAAACTAAAGTGGTTTTCTATTTTCTTAACTAGTTCATTTGACAGATGGGGAAACTGAGGTCAACAGGATAAAGTGCCTTGCCCAGATTCACACAGCTAATAAATGTCTGAAGTTAGATTTGAACTCCAGACCCAGTGCTCTATGCACTATTTCACTCCCTAGCTGTCCTTCATAAGTAATAAGTAATAGTAGGTACCTACTATGTGCAAATACCATGCTAGGTGCTGAGGATTAAAAAGCAAAATGAAGCACCATTTCTATATATATATATATATATATATATATATATATTATTTTTGTTATGTTTTCTGAGAGCTTCTTCATGAGTGATGTGATTATGGTTGTGAGAAGGGGGCAGCTGAGGGAAAGGGGGCAGCATGAGACATAAACACAGGTAGCCATAACACCTATAACTAAAGTTCATTATCAAGTTGTGGAATAAAGTGGAAAGAGATCTAGGGAGAAAGTTGTAATTACCAGGGGGGAATCAGGAAAGAGTTCGTAGAAGACATAACATTGTAAAAGGGAATGGACCTTAAAGGATAGAGAAAATTCAGTGAGTAAAAAGGAGAAAAACATTCTAGGTATAAGGAAGACCTTGACTATTTAACATCAAACTAGGAAAGCACACTTTAAAACACAACAATTTGCTTAAAGTTAGAGTTTGGATGGGACTGAAGATGGGTATAATGGAAAGTCACACACTGAGGACCTGGAATTCTCTGCAAATTGGTGATGAAGTCAAGGGAAAGCAAATAATACCTTGAAGTTTTGTTTGTTTTGGGGTTTTTGTTTATTTCTTTCTTTGTTTTTATGCCTAGTTAGAGTTTGAATTACAACACTGGACTTTCCAGTAAAGAGATTTCAATTTATGTCCTGACCCGTCATTTGAAGGGTATTCAACTCAGAGCCAGTCACTTTGCGCTTAAACTCTTAATTTCCTTACCTGCAAAATAGAGATAATAGCCTGTGCCTCACACACAGCTGTTGGGAGGATCAGATAAGATACAACACTGTATAGAAGATGCTTGGTAAAGCTTAAAGCATTATGGCAATACTCTTTATTCTTATTTCCTATAAGCAGAGCTTGACAATGCTACTGTGCTAAAAGTGATTCATAGGTAGAGGTACCTAATGGAAGAAAGGAGAAAATAATATAATGTAAGAAAACATTGGCAATAAATAAAAGATGAGATGAGGCAAAATAGCAATCTGTGGTAAAAGCAATTTATATGAGTATATATTTATTTATATGTACATGTGCATGCAAATGCACACATATATGGATAACACACAACTTATATATGTGCATATATATAAATATATAGATATGCATATATTCTGGGGAAAACATCAGGCTATAAGTCAAGAGATATAGCTAGTTCTGACCCTAACTCTATCACCTTCTCATTGTTTCTTTCCTCCTTTGAGCTTTATTTACTCATTTGTAAAATGGGATGAATTAGAGAAAATCAAGGAAAAGTTCAAGTAAAAAATCCTATTGAGTCTTTTCAAAAATATTTCTTAAAAGGAGAATTATATACATAATTATGAATATATTCTCCATGAAAATGTTCTCTGAATTTTCCTTATCTTGTGGTGATTATTTACTAGTTCTTAAATACTATACAGAACAGGGCAAGCTTTTGTTGGTTTTATCAAGATGGAATGACTTTGAGTAGAATTGCATAATTTGAATTGAGTGCCTGCTTTCTAAGGGTCAGCAGAGCTAAATGTGAAGAGATTCATTACAATGGCTGTACACATGAGATGACTCCTCACTCTCCTTTTATTCTCATCTGTAACTACTCATGAAACCCAATAAAAGAAGGGGAGATGGTAAAGCATAACATCTAATCAAGAAGCAGAAAACTGACCAAATTGACTGCAACACAGGATTTGTGGTAATGAATGAATAGTAGGAAATAAGACCCCAAGGGGCAATTTACAATAGTGTGACTTAACCTTGACTTCATCGGAATGAAGGATTGGCATGGGATTAAGACTTGATATTGGGCAATGAGGAGCTGGAAAGTTTTGAGTGAAGCAAAGGTTATAACTTTGCACATTGGGTGGGCTTCTGTGGCATTTGTTATGGGGAAATGTGTAAAGATCATACAAAATGGGAAGGTAGGTATGAGTTGCAGTAATTAGAGACTATGTCCAATTTAATGAATCACAAATTCAGTAGTCTGACTATTTGAGTAAGTAACTGTATGCTAGAAGCACTATGATGAATCAAAGATTAGAAGTGTGAGTTTCTGCAGAAGAATAGATATTAATATGACAAATAGGGCATTATTTACTAGTACAGGTTCTCTATTACCTCCAGAATCCTTTATTTGGCATTCAAGGACCTTTATAACCTAATACCCTTCTATTTATCCAGTTTTTTGGCAACTTCGCTCCCTGCCACATACTCTTCAACTCAATAACACTGACCTCTTGACAATTCCAAGAACAAGAAACTCCATCTCTCAGCACTTTCATTGGCTGTCTCTCTTGCTCTCCTTCCTCATCTCCTTCCCTGCCTTCCTTCAGGTTTCAGCTTAAATCTCCTCTTTAGAGGAAACCTTTCTCAGCTCCCCTTATTTCTGGTGTCTTTCCTCCATTAATTATTTCTTATTTATCCTGTAAAAAGCTTGATTTCATGTACAATTTTTGTTATCTATCCCTTTAGAATGTGAACTTTTAGAGGGTTTGAACTGCCTTTTGCTTCTTTTTCTATCTCTAGGGCTTAATACATAATTTATACATAATAAATATGTATTCATTGGGTTGATTGTTCCAGGAGTCATAAGAACATAGATGATATAATATGAGAGACTTTAGAACATTTAATATTGGAATTTAAAATATTGGTAGAAAAAGAAACTTTATATATGATTTTAGCCCAATTAGAAATGATACTTAAAAAATTTGGAGTAAAGGAGGCATAAAAAGGAATAGTACCATCACGAGGCTATTGCAATAGTTCACATATGAGGATCTCTCTGATCGATGTTTCTCTCCCTCTTTAATGGAGTCAGGAATTCATCCATGAAAGAAACTCCTAGTGGGAAAATCCTCTTTAACAATGGATATCAGCACGTGTTCTTCAACTTATTGTACCAAGGCTCTGCAGAACTATAACATCTCTAAGACTATTAAGGTCCTGGACAGCAGGGGCTGTTTAACTCTTGTCTTTGCAATACCCAGAAACTATCAGAGGACCTGACACATTCTATTCCCTTAAGAAATGCCTGATCACTGAACAGATTTACCCAAGTTACTAATGAACTACTGTGTGAAATGCAGGATTTGAACCCAATCATCTTGCCTTAGAAGCTGCTCTTTCCATTATACCATGTTTAATGTATCTTTTCCTATTCCTACATAATAACTTGACAGTGGTGTGAAAACATGGAATTAGCACTGGTATAGCTTGATTAGGTTAATAATTAATAATCTGACATAGCCAATCCAGTCCTTGTAATTCTGGTGCATAGCACAGAAAACCTGAATACACAGCCACATTTTACTAAAGAACATCCTTTTTATTATATTCAAAGAGCAATTTATGAATTTCATGCACATAAGGTAAGAAGACCTTGAGGTTAACAAGTATTGCAGTTTCCTAATAAAGAGTACAACTATCTATTATGGAGGGGAAAAAAAACTTTATATGAGCAAGGCATGTATAGGTATAGAAAGGCTCAACTCTAGTCAGAATGAATACTTTCTCTGAAAGAACAAAAACTTTTGGGTACTTCTTGGGATCCCTTGAAATTTCCAACTACTGTTAATCCTATATAGCATATTAACATGGTTGTAGATACACTAGTACATATATGCAAAAGCAATGCATGGTTTCGCTCTAGGTGTTAAGCCACCTTTTCTCTGCTGAGAATTTCAAGCTGTGCAATTTATGAATACCTAAATTTCAACTTGTTCCATTCCTGACCCTTCTAGTACAGGAAGTCAGAGATCTACTTCAGTTAAGACTTATTACCATCCCCTAAATCCTCAGCCATTATGACTATGAACATATATGTTATTCCTGAGCATCCATGATTCTTCTTCTCCTGAATTTTCCAGGATTCATTTGAAAAGTAAAAAGAAAAAGAATATAGAAAGTCAGAAATAATGAGTAAAGTTACTAGAAGTATTAAATGACTAAATTCTTCTTCCTATTAAATGACTCTAAATGTTATAGATTTTAAGATCAGAATAATCTTTGTAGTCATTTGAACTTACTCATTTGGAGACTGGGAAACTGAGGTTCAAGGTCACACACTTAATAGAGACAAGACTTGTGTATATATATGTTCTTTGGCTTCCAATTAAGCACACTTTCCTTTATGCCATGAGACCTCCCATCAGCTATTTTAATGTTCTTTTAATCAATGAATTATAAGAAGGTGGAAGACATCAAAGTGACATACTTGTCAAATTTGTAGATGATATGAAGTATAAAGGGATAGATTACACTTTGGATAGTAAAATTCATATTTCTTTGTTTTAAAGATATATATCAGTTGGAAAGATTAATATCCTGTATTTAATTTTAATTTTATAATGATTTAATTTGCTAACAACTTGGTAAGAGGAAATATAATAGAGATAAATATAAAATTCTACTCTTGAGTGATTGGGTTACCTTTGGATGGAATATTCTCTTTTATTGCAAGGTTCAGACAGAGACTGTATGCCCATTCAGGTATTAATCAAATGTGAGCTGGATCAGCATAAATCAGAGATCTTGCAAGATATTACTTACAACTCTTTAATTTTGCCAGATGAGGAAACTGTTAAAGTTAATAAATAAATTAAATGATTTGACCACATCACAAAGCCTAGGGCTCTATCCACTATACCATCCAGATGTGACTGGATAACCTCTGAAAGCATTTGTGATCCTGACAATCTGCGATTTTAGCATTCTATAGCATATGTGTACATAATACCACCAGGTGGGTGACAAAGTGAACAGATGTGACCTGAATCTCCCCTTTATTTTGTCCACAGGATGGTGCCTGTCCAATAATTTCTCTTCCTCATGTCAGCTTTCCAATTTCATTTTCCCGCATCAAATGGGATATCACCTGTACCCTTAAAGATTAGTCCTTCTTAAGCATCCTCATTCAGGGATTTGGTCCGTTAACTGAGACATGTATGTTTCTCTCTCTTTGAAAACTTTTAAGTCCCAGGGAGCTGTCTTTTACAAAGATTTCCACATCCTTGGGCAACCTGTTCTGTCTTTGAGACATTTCCTGGTTTTATGTAATCTCCCATTTGAAGATTTCCATACTGATGAGGGCATCTTATGAAGTGATTCCCCATTGTTCAGTGCATCCCTTTGAAAACTGCCCATGACTTTTAAATGCCTGTCAGGGTGCTGAGCAACCATTGACTACCTTTGATCCCCTCCCTCTCCCCCATTCACCCTCCTCAGAATGGCCCTACTCCATCACAACAAAATATCATCTGGCTCTCTTGGTATCTCTCCTGTCAATATACTCAGCTCTTACACACACAGTAAATGGATTAGATTAGGGAATAGCAACCCAAAGGGTTGGATTTTCCCAGCTTTTATCTACTGTCTGGGGGGCGCATAAGCAGTACCTTCATTTAGGCTATTGGAAACTTGACTCTTCATTTGCCACCATAGCTAGATTGTCCTGGCTTCCTAAGTGTGATAATATAATACCACTTTGCATTAAGAGGGCTCCTTCCTCAGAGATTGCATCAGAGAACATGCTCTTAAATGATATCAAACTAGCCTGTTTCCTAGCTCCAAATTCTTTCAAACAGAGAGGTATTCTTATACCAGCACACTAATCATTTGGAGAGACTCTGACGCCCTGATGGAATCTCCATCTATTTCAATAGATACATTTTTATGGAATCTATAATTATTTCTTAGGTCCATGAGTACAAAGTTCCTTTGCAGTGATCTTTAAACAGATTGGCTTGACTGTAATACAAGAAATATACAGAGTAGTAGTGGGAAATGTGCGCTGATGAGTTAGGTATACCAAGCTAAGGAGGCATGGATTTGACTCTGTTTTGATAGTGGGAAATTAATAATGATAATGGTGATGATAATGGTGATGATAGTGGATAAATAATAAATGTGGCAGAATTTTTTAAGAACATACTACATTTCAAATGCTGAGGGTAGAAGAATAAATTAAAAACAAATCTTTCCATATAAAAAGATTAGGTTCAGTAGAGGAGAAGGCAATGAGCACCAAAAAAAAAAAAAAAAGTTAAATTATGTGTGGGAATGGTGGGAGTGGTAATAATGCATACACACATTAAATACATAGCAATTTATAGATTGCAAAGACACTACCAAGGTTAAAGATCGGAGTGGAAATCAAGGTCATGAGTCACATGAGGTGATATGTGAGCTGAGCACTGAGAAAAGTTGAGATCTATTAAGGAGAAATGAGAAGTGAATTCCAGGCATGTGGGATATCCTGTAAAAAGGCAGGTACCAGAAGTGTCTCATTTTGCATTATTTTGCAGAGTGTAAGTAAAAAATGCAGAATATGGAGAGTTACAGTAGCCCAGGGATGGTGTTTGACAAGTGAATGATAGTAGAACTAGGCGACAAGGAATTTGAACATGGAATTGAGTCTATAATTGAACTTGTTAAGTATTAGATCAATAATAGGAATCCAGAAAAGTGAAGCCAGATTAGGGAAAACACTAAGGCATTGTGGGGCTAAAGGTCACTATGAGGACAAAGAATAGATTTAGAACAGCAGTTCTTAACCTGAAATTTGAGAACTTATGATTTTTTAAAAAATATTTTGATAGCTGCATTTCAATATAACTGGTTTCCTCTGGAATCTTATGCATTTCATTTTATATATTTAAAAATATTATTCTGAGATGGGACCCAAAGTTTTATAACTCAGAAAAAAATCAGAACTTTTATTTCAGAGGGATGAAGCATTAAGATTTGAAAGAACAGGAATCATCAGACTGGGATGAGATTTGTTTGTTTTTATAATTAAAAACCAAAAACTATTATTTATAATGTCTTTTGTTTCTGAATAAAAAGACTGACTTAAGGTGGATTCTAAAGCAAGGTAAGGGTGATCTTAGTCCTTTTGGATAGTGCTCAGTAAGTCCTTCTCTCCTTTGACTCTGGTGTCCCTTTCGTTTTTCCAAAGCAAAGTTCTTATCCTCTGAGACTGCCTTCCTTCTTCTCATGGCCCTGCCTTCCCAGGGCCTAAAATCTCATCTGAAATTTACCTGGCAGAGTAGCAGCTTGGCACAGTAAATAGAATGCCAGTACTGGGAGCCAAGAAGACAGATTCAGGACCAGTCTCTGAAATGCTCTGGTTCTATAACTCTGAGCCAGGTACTTAGCATCTCAGTTTTCTAAACAAGTCACTAAGATTAAAAAAAATTGCAGAGAACAGTGACAACCTGTGTTGGAAGAGCATTTCACTAGCTAATCTGATAGATGACCTATTAAATAACAGGTATATATTTGAATAGTGATCTTCTGCAGACAGAGTGCTTCCTCCTTTCTATATGTCTTTATTGTTCAACTGACTTTAATGGTGAGAAACTATAGGCCATATGAGATATTGAGAGCCAAGCCAGATGGTCAATCTATTGTGTGCCAGGAGTGAGGATGTTTTTGGATAGATACAGTCTTGTGGCAGGCAGTCAAGGTAGCCAGGATAGGTGACCCACTTTAATAGCAGAATGGCTTTTTCTCACTTTCCTTTCCTAAAGATCTGAGAAATTGTTTTCAAGATACTACAAGGTAAGCCTTATAAGACATCTCCAGTTTCTTTCAAAACAGTCCTTCATGGCAATGCAATAGAATTCCATTACATTTATACAAAAAAAAAAAAAAAAAAAAAAAAAATTACTTAAGCCATTGCCCAATTGATGGGCATCCTTTTTTAGCACCCAATTCACTGGCACTATTAAGACTTGCTACAAATGGTTTATTTGTACATACATGGCACTTTCTTCTTTCAATTCTTTCAAAAAGAGAGTGTATTTTGCCTTTCTTTATATCCCTAATGGTTGATATATAGTAGAAATCAAACTGAGGCTAGCTGACTTTATTTTGATCTCTTTGTTAGACTATACATATTTGCTAGACAGGTTTTATTTTTCATAGTAGGGAAAGCAAGTGGGATGGGAAGAAAATATTAACCAAAAAAAATGTAAAAGGGAATTAAGCAAAGTCTCAGAATATAAAAACGGTTAATTCAATATATAAGGTTAGAAGACTTTTATATACTACCCTTTCCCACCAAAAAGGAGGTGTGTGTGTGTGGGGGGGGCGTTTAAGGGAAATCAGAGAGTCAGTAACTAGGACACTGTGCATTTCTTAGTAGGCTATGCTGGTAATGGACTAAGCCATTATTCACTGTTTTGTATAGACTGTGTTTGTCAAATTAAATTGAAATATTTGTTAATTAAGAGGAAATGTTGAATATTTAATCAAGATATACCTCTGTTTATAAATCAAACAAGCAAGCAATAACCATTCATTAATGGCTTCTATGGGTTAGGTACCTTGCTAAACTCTGGGGACACACACACACACACACACACACACACACCACAAAATTCAAAAGACAGTTCCTGACCTCAAGGAACTCACAATCAAATGAAAGCAACAATATATAAATATATACAAAGCAAACATAAAAACAAATATATACAAAGCAAGCTAGATATTTAAATGGATAACTAGGAAATAACCAAGGGAAAGCACTGAAATTAAAAGGAGGCAGAGAAGCTTCTTGTAAAAAGTAAGATTTTAAATACCAGCCCTGAAGTCAGAAGGACCAGAGTTCAAATTTGGCCTCTGAAACTTAACACTTCCTAGCTGTGTGACCCTGTGTAAAGGTCTGAAACTCTGACTTGAATCAGACAATGGAGTACTTAAGATTAATTACCTATTGGACAATAACTCTATTAGCATGTTTGGAATTTCTCTTCTCACAGTTAATGCTAGTTCAATGCTTGAGATTCAGAGAATTGTAGATAAGGATTAGGGGGTGGAGTGAGAGAGGTGAGATAATTTCACTTAACTTCAGGATGAGGAGGAGAAAAGTGTGGAGATTCATGGAGATTCTGGAGGCTAGAATTAAGGAAGAATCCTTGGCAAAATTCCTGGCAGTTTTGTCCATCTCCTTCACTTCTCTCCCTAAAGACCAAGGACTTTTGCTTATCCTGACTCTGGTTGATTCTGAGGCCTCCAGGGAGCTAGGTCAGACTTCACAATCTTGGGCAAGTAACTTTACCCCAATTGCCTCAATGAAAAAAAAAAAAATGAGATTTTAATTGGGTCTTAAAGGAAGGGGGTTGGTCCATAATTGGAGTGGACAGGGAGAACATTCCAGGCATAGGGGCAGTTAGAGAGAATTCCCAGAGCTAAGAAATGGATTAACTTTGTATATGGAACAAATAGGAGCCCAATGTCACTGAATCAAAGATCATGTTTCATGGAGTCAGGTGTAAGAAGACTGGAGAGGTAGGAGCAGACTGGGTTGGGAGGAGTTTTGGATGCCAAAAAGAACATTTTTGTATTTGTTCCTTGAGGAAATAAGAAGCCAATGGAGATTTCTGAGCAGGAGACAGATGTGATCAGAACTGCATTTTAGGAAAATCACTAGTGGTTGAATGGAAAATGGATTGCAGTGTGGAGAGATTGGAGGGGGCAAGCAGCTATTGTAGTAATGAATCAGTGAAGTGATGAGATCCTTCACCAGGCTTAGGGCAGTGTCAGAAGAGACAAAGCAACATTGCAGAGGTGAAATTAAGAGGCCTTAAAATCAGCTTGGACATGAATGTGTGTGGGGGGGAAGTAGTGAGAAATAATAAGGAATTGAGGATAACTCCTAAGTTGCAAGACTGAGGGACTTGGAAAATAGTACTGCCCTCTATAGCAATAGCAGGGAAGGTAGAAAATAAGGAGGGTTTAGGGGGAAAGATAACAATTTCTGTTTTGGATATATTCTTTTTAAGATGCTGACTGGATATCCAATTCAAGATGTCCAAAAGACAATTGGAGCAGTGAGAGGATAATACAGCACAGAGACTGAAGTGAAAAAGTAGATTTGAGAATCATTAGCACAGAGATAACTAAATCTGTGTGAGTTGATGGGATCACCAAGTGAAAAAGTATAGAGTCCGGGGAAGAAGTGGTCCCAGAACAGAAATCTGTGGGACATTTAAGGTTAATGGGAATCATCTGGAGAATTTAGCAATTGAAACAGAGGATAGGCAGATAGGAAAGAGGAAACCAGGAGAGAATAATGACCCCCAAAAGAACCTAGAGGGAAGATAGTATTGACAAGAAGAGAGTGATCAACATTGTCAAAGGCCATAGAGAAGTCAAAGAGCATAAGGAGAAAAGGCCATTGGATCTGGCAACTAAAAGTCTAGTCCCTCTTCCCTATGGTATTTTTAAGGTTTTGTCATTGTCTTACTAAATATTTTGTTTGTTTTTGCTTAACTGTTTTATCCATTCCTCATCAAGGGATAAGGGGCAAGGTTCCCTGTGATCTGAAAAATCTGTGTAAAAATTTTTGACACACCTTTCATACCAGAGAAGAATCTGAATTATTATGGTACTAAAAGATAAAATATATTGATATTGCATAGCCTGACGCATATATTTTATGTATTTCTGAGTTTCTAAATTTTTTTGTATCATCTGTTGCACACTGTTATATTGTCTGAAGGTTCTGCAAAACTTCTCCCAAATTCCCATTTAATTTCTCATTCCAACTCACAATATATTGAAACTTCAAGGGGGAAAGTAATAATGTGGAAGGGATAACTATTTATTCATGGATGATTAAGTCACTTCTTTCTAAGACCTATTTCTTCTATGCAAAAATAGAGCTACTGTCTTCTTTGTAGGGCATATTCTGTGGGGATATTCTGAAGAAATAATTTTATAAAGTTTAAAGTGTAATTAAGTGAAAAATACTTAAAAAAACCTCTTTCATAATCATAACCTCAGTTGTTCTTTACAGTAATCTTATGAGGGCTATCTGGATGCAAAGTATATACACTTACAACAAAAAAAAGAATACATTCAGGTTTTGCATGATCCAGATATTTTTGGGAGGTGGGAGAGAGGTGGAAGTTGAAAAGAAATGACCAACATGGAATGTTAAAAAGTTTTTCTATATCTAAATAAAGGAACCTAAAATGGACCTATTAACCCAAGGATGGTAGAATATTTTAAATAAGATGCTTATGGCATCTATAAAATAATGAAGTTGAATGAAATGATCTCTAGGATCCTTTTCAATTTTAAATCCTCTGAGATTTAAATTTAAAATAGCAATTTTTCCAACTAGTAAAAGATTAAATTCTTCAGAAATGCTTTAAATGTCTCACATTTTTATCCTCCTTCTAGTTTGCATATGCTTTCTTCTTCCCTCTCTTCCCTTCCCTCTCCTCCCCTTCCCTCCTTTTCTTTCCCCCTCTCTCCTTCCCTCCCTTCTGTTCCCTCTCCTTCTCCCCCCTCCCTTTCCTTTCCCTTCCCTCCCTTCCTCTCCCCTCCCTTTCCTTTCCCTTTCTTTCCCTCCCTTCCCTTCTCTTTTTTCCTCTCTTATTCTCTCCTTCATTTTGTGAAATGAAATCCTCACAATTCTTGCTATTATGTAGAATGTATCACTGGTTCTGTTTGTTTCACTCAGCATCAGTTCATGTAGATTCTTCCAGATCTTTCTATAATAAACTTAATCCTTGTTTTTTATAGAACAATAATATTCCATTATCTTCATGTACCACAACTTGTTCAGTCATTCCCTAATTGATGAGCATCCACTTATTTTGCAATTCTTTGCTGCTACAAAATTTTTTTGTACACGTGGGTCTTTTTTCTTCCTTCATGATTTCCTTAGGATATAGAGCCAGAAATGGCACTGCTGGGTCAAAGGTTATGCATAGTTTTAGAATTCTTTGGGTATAGTTCCATCTTGCTTTCCAGAATGGTTGGGTCATTTCACAACTCCACCAACAATGCATTAGTGTCTCAGTTTTCCCAAATCCCCTTCAACATTTATCACAATCTTTTCCTGTCATTTTAGCCAGTCTGAAAGATGTGAAGTAGTATCTCAGAGTTGTTTTAATTTGCATTTCTCTCTATCAGTGGTGACTTAATAGAATTTTTTCATATAACTATAAATCGCTTTAATTTTGTCATCTGAAAATTCACTGTTGATATTCTTTGACCATTTATCAATTGGGGAATGATTTGTGTTCTAGTAAATTTGACATAGTTTTTTGTTATGTTATTGATGGTTGATTATGGCAATAGTTTTCCTGATACTGAACCAGCCCTGCATTCCTGGTATAAATGCCACTTGGTAATAATGTATTATTCTGCTAATAAATTGCTGTGACCTCTTTGCTAATATTTTATTTAAAAATTTTGCATCAATATTCATTAGAGAGATTGATCTTTAATTTTCTTTGTTTTGGCTCCTCTTAGTTTAGATATCAGTGCCTTATTTGTGTCATAGATGGAATTTGATAGTGCACCTTCTTTTCCTGTTTTTCCAAATAGTTTACATAGTAATGAATTAATTGTTCTTTAAATGTTTGGTAGAATTCACTTGTGAATACCATCTGGTCCTAGAAAATTTTTCTTAGAGAGTTCCTTTTTCTAAAATGGGAGAATTTAAGTATTTCATTTCCTCTTCTGTTAACCTGGGAAATTTATGTTTTTGTAAATATCCATACATTTCAATTAGATTGTCAGAATTGCTGCCGTAGAGTTGGGCAAAATAGCTCCTAATTATTGCTGACATTCTTTATCATTGGTAGTAAGTTAATCCCTTTCATTTTTGATGCTAGTGATTTGTTATTTTTTTTTCATTTTTCTGATCAAATTAACCAAAGGTTTGTCTAGTGTATTTATTTTTTTTTCATAAAACCAACTCTTAGTTTTGTTTATTAGTTCAATAGTTTTCTTGGTTTCTATTTTATTAATCTCTCCTTTGAGTTTCAAAATTTCTAATTCGGTATTTAATTGGGGATTTTAAACTTGTTCTTTTTTCTACTTTTTAGTTACATTCCTAATTTGTTGATCTTCTTTTTCTCTATTTTATTTATGTATTTATTTAGAGACATAAAATTTCTCCTAAGAATTGCTTTGACTGTTTACCATAAGTTTTGATATGTTGCCTTGTTATTGTCATTTTCTTGGATGAAATTATGGATTGTTTTTTGATTTGTTGTTTGACCCACTCATTATTTAGAATTAGATTATTTAATTTCCAATTGATTTTAGTTTATCTTTCTCTGATCCTTTATTGTTATACAATTATTACACTGTGGTCTGAAAAAAAAATACTATTTCTGCCTTTTGCATTTGATTGTGAGGTTTTATGTTTTAATATATCATTATTTTTGTATAGGTGCTGAGAAAAAGGTGTATTCCTTTCTATCCTGAGTCAAGCCTTTTTTACCCTATCTCCTTCTGAACCATATTCCCAAAAGTTGGCATTCTCAAAGGCAGCTGTACAAATATGAATGAAGAAAAAAAAAAAAACAAAAAACAAAATACTTTTCATTCTACAAGTTAATCCCTTGCAAGTAAGGGCAGTGTGATATAAAAGCTTTGGATTTTGGCTTTGGAAGGCTGGGTTTGTGTCTTGATCTACTCTTGGTCATACCAGCACATCAAGCATGATGTAATCAAATGCTTAAATCTTTAGTGGGTGGAGGGACCTTCCAGAAATGGGCTTTTCAATATGGAAAACTCAAAGACTGCTCCTTTTGCTCCTTTTCTTGTTGCTCTCATTGATTTTAGGAGTAGGTAGGTAGTGCACTGGATAGAGTGCCAGATAGATTCATCTTCTAGAGTTAAAAATCTGATTTCAGACACCTGTGTACAAATATTATATATACATATATGCATATATTAGTCATATATTTAATCATTTTCAATTGTGTCTAATTTTTTGGTGACTTCATTTATTTTGTTTTCTTTTGGTCAAGATATTGCAACATTTTTCCATTTCCTTCTACAGTTCATTTTGTTTGTTTGTGGTCAAGATCCTGGAAAAATTTCCATTTCCTTCCAAAGCTCATTTTATAAATGAGGAAACTGAGGCAGACAGGATTAAGTGACTCCCCCAGAATCACACAGTAAGTGTTTGAGTCCAGATTTGAACTCAAATCTTACTGGTTCCAGATCCAGCACTCCATCCACTGCAATAACTATCTGCCTTTTATACATACATAATACATATATACATGTATATATGTTAAGTATGTTTGTGTGCTCATATATTTATTTATATATTACATTTCCCTAAATTTTTTGGTTGCTTTTCACTGTTAGGGAAGAAAGAAAGGAAGGAAGGAAGAAAGGAAGGAAGGAAAGAAGAAAGAAAGAAAAAGAAAGAAAGAAAGAAAGAAAGAAAGAAAGAAAGAAAGAAAGAAAGAAAGAAAGAAAGAAAGAAAGAAAGAAAGAAAAAGAAAGAAAGAAAGAAATTCTTATTGTACTGGATAACCTTTGAGAAGCCTTCCAAATTTGGTGTGATAGATTTGAATAAGAATACTCACTATATTGTCCTATTTCTCCCAACATCTCCTAATATTCTAATAGTTTAAATTTCTAATAAGAAGAGGTTTCTTCCTTCCTTCCTTCCTTTTTGTAATGAAAAATCCTCTCTGAGAGGTGTTATCACATTGTGGTGATCCCACTCAGAACAGTGTAGTGATTTGGGCTTGGTATTAGAATACAGTGAAATAATCATAGGCGATTATAAATGTATATAAAACCTAATAATATGAGAATTACTCAACTCATACAAGATTTAGATAGAGTAGAGTCACTAATTCAGGTAGGTCCTTCTACCTTCTGACACATTTTCCACAATGACAGTAACTCATAAGTCTGAGAGATATATTTATCACAATGTAGTGGAAATTCCATCCATGACTCCTCATGGGCTATGCCTTTTTGTATCTCAGGCAACCAGAAATATGTGGCAATGGCCCAAACCCTATTTCCTATATTAATCAAATCCCAGGGAAAAATTCCCTTGCCCTGTAAAGAGAAGCCAAGTATGAACCTAAGACAACTAAAGACCTTATGGTGAAAAATGCTATCTATCCATCATCAGAGAAAGAACTGATGGGATCTGAATATTGATTGTAGTATACTTTTTTTCAATTTTATTTTTCTTAAGTTTTTTTTTGGGTGGGGCAGTTATATTTTCCTTCACAGTATGATTAACATAGATATGTTTTGCATGACTATACATGTATAACCTATATAAAATTTCTTGTTTTCTTAATGAGGAGGGGTGGGGAGAGAGAAGAAGGAAGAGAATTTGAAACTCAAAGTTTTAAAAATAAATGTTAAAAATTATTTACAAATAATTTAGGAAAAATAAAATGCTAAATAAAAAATGAGATAGGAACAGCTAGATGGCACAGTGGATAGAGCACTGGTCCCGGAGTCAAGAGGACCTGAGTTCAAATCGGTTTCAGACAGTTAATTTCTAGCTGTATGACCCCAGGCAAGACACTTAACCCCAATTGTCTAGCCCCCAAAAGAAAAGAAATGAGAGAGACAGAAACAGAGAGAGAGAGAGAGAGAGAGAGAGACAAAGACAGAGACAGAGAGAGACAGAGACAGAGACAGAGAGACAGACATATAGATGCACAGAAAGAGCCAGAGAGAGACAGAGAAATAGAGAGACACGGAGAGAGTGCAGTTACATAGAGCAATGTTGCTCCTACTACATCCTACTATAACTAAGTACCAAGTGATGATCTTTCAGTGACAGTAGGGTGCCCCCTGAGGTATCTTATGAGCTTGACACAGTTGAGGTCTGTGTCAGTAGAGAGAGAGAGAGCCCAGAGAGAGAGAGTGAGTCTTTTGAGGCATTGAAATTTGACACACTATTGAGACTTTCTTGTAAAATGCTTATTTAATCCAATCCATAAAAAGAAAGGTATGAAACCTAAGGAGAAGATACAAAATACTAGGTGTAAGAATGTACCTTTAAAAGGACACCCTCAAGAATAACATCCCTGGGGTAACCTTGGCTCAGAAACATAGTTCTAAGATCTTGCAGGGATAAAATGTGGGAGGCACTTGAATGATTAATAGATCCTGGAAGTGAATGAAACAAATGTGTTAGTCTTTCAAAGTCTTTTACGACTAGCCAGAATTGGGCATCAGATCCCGGCACACTGCTCAGAAGAGCAACACGTTCAATTCTTGTGAAAAGGAAAGAATGTTGGACTGCAGAGTATTCACTGAAAGGGGAAAATGCATTTTTTTTTTTTTTGTCCCAGAAAGCAAATTGTACCTATTCATACCTTCAAATTGCTAGGTCTTTTCTTGTTCACAAGGAGGATATGGAAGCACAAGAACCTAGACAGAGATCCACTGTAAGACTCCTGAATATATTTCAGAACACCAGCACATTCTCATTACTCTGTGCCACTTGACAAAGAACAAAATCCAGTTAGAGTGAGGGCTTTGGGGAAAGGTTCTATCAGAGCTGTTGTAGTCAAGCTCATTCTCTCATTCATTTCTATTTGGAATTGCATGACCATAAATTTAGGATAAGATTTAAGAGATTTTAGAAGACATCAGATCAACTCCTCATTCTATATATAGATAAGGAAACCAAGGCACAGAAAACTGATGTTACATGATGAGGCAAAGCCAGATGCCCAGCACTTAGGTCCAGAACTCAATCAAACATATCGTGCTGTCTCACAATCTTAGCATGGGAATGAAGCTTAAAGGTCATCCAGAAAAGTCAAGTAGGTAGTCACAAAAACTGTCTGTATAAGTGGGATCAACAAATATAATCATGAAAGAAGTCATTGTTAACTAGCCCAGCAAGTGAGCTAGTCAGTGGGATATTCTGCTCCAAAGTGCTTAGGATACCCAATTCTAGATTTCTCAGATGATCTAGTGTTTATGTCTAGAAATCCAAAACTCATTTGGGTACTGGAAATGTTATATAATGTCAAAAATACTAGACTTAAATTCAGATATTATTTAAAATTCTGAATGTCACTTAAATAAATAAATAAAAATATCAATTGTGTGATTTGAGAGAAGGTACATCACATCAGGTCCTCAGTCTTTTCATTCATTGAAATGGGAGATTTTATAATCCATTCTTGCAAAAGGCTTAAAGCTTAAATTTGATGTTTTTATTGTCTGAATACATAACAACTGATCCTATTTTAAAGGCCATGCTAATTACTAACCCATAACCACTATCCTTTTAGTTGAGGATTTCTCTCTTTTACCTCTTCACTCCAGATTTGAAACTCTGATTTACACCTTGGAAATGACCTGTTTTAGCCTCATTAACTCTTTAATTAAAACCATTCCCCAATCCTAATCCTTTTGTTCAGCTGCTGCTAATGTTCCTTAGTAGATTGTGTAGCATCAGAGACTTGAATATAAAAGGAAATTTAGAAACCCTTAAGTCAAGTCCTCTCCTGTTTTAGATATGGAAACTAGGACTTAGATAATCGTATATTTGAAGATCATTAGACCCAGAAGATCAATATTTCCTACCTATGAGGATTCAAGTCCAACAATTATGCCATGTTGCTATTAAAGCCCAGGGTTAGATCTTCCATCAAGTCACAGAATTTTAAAGGTGTCTGGTTCCTTAGCAGCTGTTTAATCTAATCCATTACTGAAAGGAATGTGCTACTGTATTATGCCCAAGAACTGTTCATCTGGGCTTTCCTTGAAAGCCTCCAATAAAGGAGGGACCTGTGGCAGACCACTCCATTTTTGGACAGCTTTAATTATCAGGAACCTTCTCCTGACATCAGGCTTAAATTGGCTCCTTTGAGCTTCTGCCCATAGTAACTAGTTCTACCCACTGCAGACAAAGAGAACAAATATAATCCTGCTTTGGCCTGATGCATAAGGTTAAAAAAAGAAACCACTTCTACTCACAATGGCTTTCACTTGTTATTTTATATGAATTATTCTATATGGAAGAGTGGTTAGCTTGGCAGTAACATTACCTCACATACTTCAATGCCAGAAAAGAAGGGACATTTTATTTCTTACCTGACTAGCTCAAAAATCAGAAAATTAAGCAAGTCTCACAAACATTCTGGCCTGGGATTTTAAACCACCAATCTGTAAAGCAGTGCTGCCCTTTGAGGTTGGGGGGAATGCAGTCATAAATATGTATTTTTTTATAGACCCAGAGATTCTAAAACTGCTTTTATAGAATTACTTACAAAAGGATCCTCATCGATTAAGGGCAATGTTGGATTTCAGAGATGGGGAAATCTAAGGGAGAAAGAGGTCATATGGTGAAGTCACAGACTCACTAGTTGTCAAGGATGGAGAAGGGAAGGCCCCGTGTCTGATTGCTGAAGGTTTTGTAATGAGGAGACACTGATGGAAGAATTTGTGGGCTTTCAGTGCCTGTTTCTTATTTCTGATACTCAGCATGACTGAAGTGTTAGAGATTGGGTCATACACCCAGGCAAGGGGAATCCACACCTGTTGTTTGTAACTCTTCATAATCTAGCCCTTTCCCATCTTCCCAGTCTTCCTATATACAAGTCCCTGCTATTCACACTAGGATTCAGCCACATTGTCCCATTTGCTATTCCTCATATGACACTCTGTCTCTGTGCTTTTGCAATGACTGTATCCCATACCTAGAATACTATGCTCCCTCACTTTTTTAGACTACTTTTCTTGGCCTCTATCAAGCATCAATTAAAATACTATCTTTTCCAAGAGTTTTTTCCCCCAGTCTTTCCCATTCCTCCCCTCCCTTACAATTTCTAGTTCATTTCCTATGACATTTCCCTCTATTTGTTTTCTGTTTATGCACAGTATATGAATTTATATTTGTTTATGTAAGCACATATTTGTATATACATATATGTGTATATATGTGGATGATGTATGTGTATGTATATGTGTTTGGGTATATATGTATGTATATTTATATATCAAATACACATGTGCATGTATGTGTGCATATGTATGTGTATACATACATCTTGCATGTTTTTGCTTTCATTACAATGTGGACTTTTTGATAAAAGGAACTATGTCTTTACCTTTCTTTGTGGAGCAATGTATAAAGGACTGAGATTTGGGAAACTCCAGTTCAAATCTTGTCTCAGATTATTATTGGCTGTTTCACCCTGGCTAATTCATTTGACTGCTGTCTGTCTCAGTTTTTTCATCTGTAAAATGAGGATAATAATAGTACCTATCTCCCAAAGTTGTTGAGAGGATAAAATGAAATAATACTTGTAAAGTGCATAGCATAGTGTCTAGCATGTAGGCAAGCATAAATGCTTTCCTTCTTCCCTTCTCTGTCTTTCCCTGTCCTTCCCTGTCGCTCCTTCCCTGTCTCTTTCTTTGCCTTCCTTTCCCTTTGTTTCTCTTTCTGTCCCTTCCCTGTCTCTTCCTTTGTTGTCCTTTCCCTTTGTTTCCCTTCTCTATTCTTTCCTTCTTTTCTTTTGTTTCTTTATTAAACAAAATGCCCAGTACATAGCAAGTACTTACTAATATATTTTGATTGAGTAAAAAAGAGGCCAATCCCTGACTCATTTCTTACCTAGTCTTACATTAACTCAGTCAAAAAGACTAGTTAAAGATCTTAGCATAAAAAGGCCAAGGTACCCCTCTGCATTCAGGGCCATCTCCAGTCTGATCCATATCTGGCCACTGGACCCATAGGGCTGTGGAGGAGAAAGAGAGACAAGGGTCTTTGTAAAGCCTTTCCTCATTTAAGTCCAATTCACTTGTATGTCATGGTATTACCTTCTTGATGTTATGGTCCTCTTCAAGAATGAAGAATAAACCACAAGTTAAGATGAGTATTTATAATAGTCAAAATAACTTATGCATTCAAAATTGAGTCTCGTTTTTAATGAAGGAGAAATCCCTTTTGTATTTGGGGGTCAAAACAACCGATTGGATCTCATCCAATCAGAATGAGAGGAGCATTATGTTGTAGAAAGAGCAAGAGGTTGAGATTCATAGATTATAGGATTTGAAACCCATTGTTAATCTATTGAGAGGATGTCATAAATTGCATGAAGTTTTGCCAAACATGTAGACTTTCTTAGAATAGATTTAAAGAACTAAATAAGACTTTGTAGACAATTTAGTATTCTATAGTAGAAAGCCTGTTGGATTTAGAAACAGATTGAAGTAGCAAGCATTCACCCAAAGTCACATGAGTGAGAATAGTAAAAGTTGTATTGAAACTGAAAACTCCCAATTCATTTTTTTTTTTACACTATGTTATGTTGCCCCTTGATCTCTTGATGAATTGGGTGTGGAAGAGAAATGAGGAACTCCCAATATGGGAGCTTCTTTAACCCCAATAAAGAAATAGTCTGGGCCTGAACTGCTGTTTAACCTCTGCCTTAACTCCCTGAATGCTGAGGAACAAATTCAGCTTTAATGTGAGATAAGGAGACACTGCTGTTTCTTCTATGAGAAAGGAAAATCAGCTATGTGCAGTTCTCATGTTTTATTGTCAACCATCAAATATCATTCAATTAATTAACATGAAAAACAAAGTTATTTTAAATAACTGGATGCAGGTTCATTTAGGTACTCAAAACAGCAGAGGTGCAATAAAAACATTTCCTAAAATCTCCTTACAGCTTACCAGTCCCTGACAAAGGAAGTCATTCTAGAGAAAAAGAAAATTTCATGGCCTTAATATAATCTCTTTTTATTTGCAGTCATGTAAGAAGTTGCCAAATGTTTGTGCTCACCCATTCAGCAAAATAACTACCTTCTAGCCATAATTAAAATATATAGCCTTAGCTCCATTTGGGATTTTGCCACACAGACTTAACATAGGAAATCTCTGAATCAAGTCCACTTCTAAATAATCAAAAAAGTAGTAGGAATTTCCAGGTAAGAAAGAAAGATGTGCTTCCTGTCAATGGGTATTCATTGAGCAATTTCAGTGTATCAGATACTGTGCTAAATGTTGGAGATACAAAGACAGAAACATAGCTTTTTGTATGTTTGAGGAGTTTACTCTGTTACATTGGAAAGAAGCAACATATATAGAAAAATAAATGTAAAAGTAATTATTTTTATATAAAATATAATTATAATAGTAGAATAGCCAATGTGAATCCTTAATGCTCAAAGCATGAAACATTACATATGTTCTAGGCCAAAGGTTCTCAATGTTTTTTTGTCCTTTGATAGTCTTGTGAAGTTTCTGGACAGACCCTCTTCTTCAATAATGTTTTCTTTTGTTGTTGTTTTTAAATGCACGCACAAATATGTGATTATCCAGAAAAAAGATCCTAATTCTACTGAAACATAGTTATCTGAATATTAAAAAAAAACAAGTTTACAGGACTTAGATTATGAACTTCTGATCTAAAAACTAGGTCAGTCTTCCCATTGTATTTAATTTACATAAGAAGTCTGTTTTGAGAGTATGTCTTAGGTTCATTTATGTTATATGTGTCCACATAAGTCTTTCTACATTTTTCTGAAATAATCCTGCTTATAATTCCTTATGACACAATAATATTCCATTACAATCATATATCAAATCTGGTTTAGCCATTGCCCAATTAATGTATATCTTTCAATTTCCAATTCTTAGCCACCACAAAAAAAAACTGCTATAAATATTTTTGTACAAATAAGTACTTTTTCCTTTCTTTT
The DNA here is from genome assembly GCF_902635505.1 of Sarcophilus harrisii. Lineage (NCBI taxonomy): Eukaryota > Metazoa > Chordata > Mammalia > Dasyuromorphia > Dasyuridae > Sarcophilus > Sarcophilus harrisii. Next base: position 60,180,576 of record NC_045427.1, on the reverse strand, counting down.
CCTTTTTTCTTCTTCCCTCCCTCCTTCTCTTTTTTCCTCTCTCTCTCCCTTCCTTCCTTCCTTCCTTCCTTCCTTCCTTCTTTCTTTCTCACCCACACATATATAAATATACCCACACATATATAGAGATATATACACACATATATACATACACATGTATAATATATAGATAGATTATACACACACACACACACACACACACACATATATATATATACACACACACATACAGAAAACATATAGAATGCTTGGCACTTAGTAAATATTTAAGTCCTTCCATATTAGGAAAATTATAAGCCCCAAATCATTTAAAAGAGTGAATTTTAGGGTACAGAACTAGTTTAAAGAGAAGCTAAGACAGTGTACATTATAAGATCAAAAGTCAAAGAAAGGACAGACCTTTTTTTTTAACATTTAATCTTCATAATTCTTTTTCTGGACGCAAATGACATTCTTTTTTTTTTTAATTTTTAAAGGAGAGAAAAATTAGAGCTAAAGGTAACAACCATGGAAGAGATTAAAAAAAAACACAGAAAAAAAAAGAAGTGAACATAATAAGTGTTAGTTTACATTCAGTCTCTTTAGTTCTTTTTCTGGATGCATATGGCATTTTCTGTCCAAAGTGTATTGGAATTTTTTGGGATTACTGAAGCACTGAGAAGAATCAAGTCTTTCATAGTTAATCATCACCATTCTTCTTGTTGTTGGGGATAATGTATTCCTGATTCTGCTTGTTTCATTCAGCATCAGTTCATATAAATCTTTCCAGGTCTTTCTAAAATCAGCTTGTTCATCATTTTTTATTGACCAATCGTATTCCTTCATCTTCACATACCACAACTTATTCAGCCATTCCCCAATTGATGGGAATCGACTCATTTTCCAATTCTTTGCTACCACAAAAAGAGCAGCTACAAACATTTTTGCACATGTGGGTTCTTTCCCCTATTTTGATTTCCTTAGGATGCAAACCTAATAATGGCACTGGTGTGAATCAAAGGTTAAGTACAGTTTTATAGCCTTTTGGGCATAGTTCCAAATTGTTCTCCAGAATGGTTGGATCATTTCAATGCATCAAGGGACAGACATTTCCTAATATATTCCTTTCACTTTACAGATGAAGGAACGAAGGACTAGAGAAGGGAAGCAATTTTTCCCAAAATATATAGTTTGGCAGGCCAAGGACTAGAATTCAAGTGTCCTGACTTTCAGGATAGAAGAATGACATAGTCAGACCTGCACTTAAGGACAATCCCTTTGGCAGATTTGTGGAGCTTGGACTGGATCATGGAGAGACAAGGCAGGGAGACCAATCAAAAGCCTAATTCAATAGTCTCACCCAAAGGTGATGGTACTTGAACTAGGGTGTTACTTATGTGTAAGAAGAGAAAGGATCAGAAATATGACATACTACAGACAGGAAAAAATAAAACAAAATACATAATCTGTCATCCCTGTTAGCTTTATTCCAAATTATATCTTTATATTTGGAATTCTCAAGAAAGATATGCAGCCTACAATCCTCAAAGGCCCCAGCAATTGGGAGAACAGGGAGAATTTTGTATCTCCAGATATCTGAACAGGGACACAATACAATCCTGGATAAGGTTTAGAACTCAACCAGAACATCTGACAGATCCTTGACCAAGATGTAGGTGGGATGTTTCCACTATGTTGGACTCTTTCACAGGTAGATTTGAGACCAATTCACGGACCAAGCTACCAACATAATTGAAGAGGAGCCAAGGGGATGGAGGGAATATGATTACATAGCCGGAAGCAATTTATGCAAAACACACTGTTCACTACCTGAATGTGTGTAACAATTCAGAGCTCCAGTGGAGGAGAGAATGTTCATGCTGACACACTTACCAGTACAAATTAATTATAATGATATATTTTGCTTCCCTTATTCTATCCACACTATGTCTGCAAATATATAGGTTTGTTGCTAGTCCTGGGAGTATATCCAGTCTCCCAACACTGGGCTTTGAGGGGAATGCACAGACATCTTGTTTACTCCCCCACACCCTTTGAGTTAGGTAAAACCCAATACAGCCTAGAGTGATTTGAATAGTTTTACCTAGTTTGGTTGCTAGCTTCTGGGGGACTTCAGAGACCTAATTAAAGAGATAATTTGTGGTACTTGGTCAGATACTAAATAAGTAAAGATTGGCTTAGGATAAAGCTGTGAATGTTTGAGGAAAAGGTAAGTATCAATTTGAAGTCGCCATATATAGACCATATCAGTGTAATATAGCTGGCAGATCATCTGTGAGCCTATTTATACTTCTTTTTGCGAGATCAGAGTCCCAAAAGTAGATAAAAAGGCAAGAGATGCCGGGATAGAAAGCTCTCAATGTAGTAGGTTACTAACAAATGGTAGTTTTCCTGCCAAACTCCAGGCACTGGGGAGCTCCAGAGGCCATTTGGTGGGACAGTGGGAAATACATTGAATCCTAACTTTGAATCACTAGACTTCACTCAATTTTAACTCTATCCCCAATAATTGTGATAGAGTGGGGGAAGGACCAAGGCTAAGATTAAAGTCTAGAACTCAGTTCAAATATTTGCTTTGCTTTTCACTATCTGTGTGACTTAATCATGTGGTCTTTTTAGGCCCCATTTTTGCTATTGTTGACACTTGTTCTGAGGGTTTCTTGGCAAATATACTGGACATTATTTTACAGAAGAGGAAACTGGGGTGAACAGGGTGAAGTGATTTGTTCAGGGTTACTCAGATAGTAAATATCTGAGGCTTGATTTGAATTCAAGTCTCCTGACCTGGTGCTCTATCTCCTATACCACCTACATGCTTCCAGCTAACTTTCCTCCACTGTCATATGAGGATTTGACTTATGTGATCTTTAAAGTTCCTACCAGTTTCATAGTTGCTATAGTCTCATAATGCCTATGATACGAGCATTGATAGAAAAAATTTAGTTTCTACAGAAGGCTCTGCCATAATTGAGCCACACAACCAGATATTTTTACTTAAGAGCACATAGCATTGTAGATATCCCAGGAATCATGTCTCAGAGAAATACTTAGATCTATCTATAAACAATGAAGTTGCTACAAATCTTATAAAGTTGGGGAATGCTCATGGATGGGTCTCTTTCCTTTCCAGTCACTTAAGGTAACAATCAATAAATTAATCAATAAACATTAAGTACTCAATAGGTGCCAGACACTGTACTTGGTTATGACTACTATTCGCTTTAACCTTTTACTAAAACTGAATTTTTTTCTTTGTTCTGAGCTTCCCATTCATGGAATTTTCCATAATTGCTTTTATATAAATTCTTTCAGGTTTGGAAGAAAGTGCTTTGCCAATATTATCACCTTTGATCTTCACAACAATCCCGAGAGATAAGTGCTATTGTTTCCCACATTTTAAACATGGGAAAATTAAGGCAGAGAAAAGCAAAATGACTTGTCCAGATTCATAGACTCTGCCCAGAATCATAGCTCCTTGCTTCAGAATATCCTAACAGTGGAGGGAATTATTTTTAAACCACCTTCTGAGAATAAGGTCTCTCTGATTGTAGGACTGGCATCCTACACACTGTACTATCTTGCTATTTAAGTGGGTAGAAACAACAATAATCGTAACAAAAATAGCTAACATTTATGTATCACAGTTACTATGTAGCACGCACTGTGCTAAGTGCTTTATAATAATTATCTCATTTGGTTCTCACAACTACTTTGAGATATGTGCTTTTATTTCCTCAATTTGTTAATGAGAAAGTTGAGGAAAATAGAGGTTAATTAACCTGTCCAGTATTATGCAGGTACTAAGTGACTGAGGTTAGATTTGAACTGTCTTTCTAATTCCAGGGGAGGAGGCTTATTGACTGCACCTGAGATGAAAAATCCTTCCACCCCAAGTGAATCTGATTCTTGTGTAGTGGGAGGAGTTTATAGGCAGAAATTAACAGCAAAGAAATAGGATTTCTTTTGAAGAAATGCCCCTACAAACAAGAAGCATTTTAAATATTCAGGGAAAATTGCAACAACAACAAAAAAATCTAACAGGCTTTAGGATTGTTCCTAAAGGACCTTCCCATATGCCAGACTTCAACCCAGGATGAAAAAACCTTTAGAAGGAAAGTTCTGAGTTTCTGTGTCCCCAGGTGACAAGTATCAGTCTTTAAAGGCAACAGTCAAGGGATAGCTCCTTGCTTCAGAGAATCCTAACAGGGGAGAGAATTATTCTGAAATGGCTGGGGATTGGAGTGTATGTGCCCCCAACCAGACCACCTTCTGAGAGCAGCTGACTAAATGAATGAATTCAGAGATAGATATGCATATATATGTACATATATTTCTATTATATTTGAGATTAAGCAGAGTGTTGAGTAAGCATAGATTGCTGGCCTGGAAGGGAAAAAGACCTGGGCTGACATCCAACCTGCTGGCTATGCGACCCTAGGCAAATTCTTTAATTTGTCAGTATTATAAGCAGCTCTCTATGGCTGAGAGTTGAACAGAAGGTGATGACTTGTATTGGCAGACAAAATTTCTTCAACAGTGAGAGTTCCCTGAACTAAGGAGATAACAGATCCATTCCCTATACTTATAAGTAACATATTGCATATGTTTTACACACACACACACACACACAAATGCATTTATATTGCAGAAAGAGGAATATGCTAGATTGTTAAGACAAATAGAAAGATTGTTTTCTTTTTTAATTAATATCTATTATTCTCCTTCTGGTAGTGGATAGAGTGCTAGGTCTAAAGTCAGGAAGAGTCAATTTCCTGAGTTCAAATCTGGGCTCAGACGTTTAGTATCAGTATGAGCCAAGGTAAGTCGCTTGTCCCTGTTTGCCTCAGTTTCTCTTTTTTTTTTTTTTTTTTTATTTAATAGCCTTTTATTTACAGGATATATACATGGGTAACTTTACAGCATTAACAATTGCCAAACCTCTTGTTCCAATTTTTTCACCTCTTACCCCACCCTCCCTAAATGGCAGGATGACTCAGTAGATGTTAAATATATTAAAATATAACTTAGATACATAATAAGTATACATGACCAAAACATTATTTTGCTGTACAAAAGAATCAGACTCTGAATTATTGTACATTTAGCTTGTGAAGGAAATCAAAATGCAGGTGTGCATAAATATAGGGATTGGGAATTCAATGTAATGGTTTTTAGTCATCTCCCAGAGTTCTTTTTCTGGGTATAGCTAGTTCAGTTCATTACTGCTCCATTAGAAATGATTTGGTTGATCTCGTTGCTGAGGATGGCCTGATCCATCAGAACTGGTCATCATCTAGTATTGTTGTTGAAGTATATAATGATCTCCTGGTCCTGCTCATTTCACTCAGCATCAGTTCGTGTAAGTCTCTCCAGGCCTTTCGAAATCATCCTGTTGGTCATTTCTTACAGAACAGTAATATTCCATAATTTTCATATACCACAATTTATTCAGCCATTCTCCAACTGATGGACATCCATTCAGTTTCCAGTTTCTAGCCACTACAAAAGGGCTGCCACAAACATTCGTGCACATACAGGTCCCTTTCCTTCTTTATAATCTCTTTGGGATATAATCCCAGTAGTAACACTGCTGGATCAAAGGGTATGCACAGTTTGATAACTTTTGAGCATAGTTCCAAACTACTCTCCAAAATGGTTGGATTCGTTCACAACTCCACCAACAATGAATCAATGTCCCAGTTTTCCCACATCCCTCCAACAATCATCATTATTTTTCCTGTCATCTTAGCCAATCTGACAGGTGTGTAGTGGTATCTTAGAGTTGTCTTAATTTGCATTTCTCTGATTAATAATGACTTGGAGCATCTTTTCATATGACTAGAAATAGTTTCAATTTCTTCATCTGAGAATTGTCTGTTCATATCCTTTGACCATTTTTCAATTGAGAATGGCTTGATTTTTATAAATTAGAGTTAATTCTCTATATATTTTGGAAATGAGGCCTTTATCAGAACCTTTGACTATAAAAATATTTTCCCAGTTTATTGCTTCCTTCTAATCTTGTCTGCATTAGTTTTGTTTGTACAAAACTTTTCAGTTTGGTATAATCGAAATTTTCTATTTTGTGATCAGTAATGATCTCTAGTTCTGCTTTGGTCATAAAGACCTTCCCCTTCCACAGGTCTGAGAGGTAAACTATCCTATGTTCCTCTAATTTATTAATAATTTCATTCTTTATGCCTAGGTCATGAACCCATTTTGACCTTATCTTGGTGTATGGCGTTAAGTATGGATCAATGCCTAGTTTCTGCCATATTAGTTTCCAATTTTCCCAGCAATTTTTATCAAACAGTAAGTTCTTATCCCAAAAGCTGGGATCTTTGGGTTTGTCAAAGACTAGGTTGCTATATTTGTTGACTGTTTTATCCCTTGAACCCAATCTATTCCACTGATCAACTAATCTATTGCCTCAGTTTTCTCATCTGTAAAATAAACCAAAGAAGGAAATGGTAAACCCACTCCAATATCTTTGCCAAGAAAATTCCAAATGCATTACAGAAGCATATGTGACTAAAAACAACTCAACAACAACTACAACTCTCCTTGTATTAGTATTGAACAAACAATATGTGAACATTTTGATTGAATCATTTCAGGTATAGCTGACTCTTTATGACTACATTTGGAGTTTTCTTGGTAAAAATACTGGAGGAGGCTTTCCATTTCCTTCTTCAGGTCATTTTTACAAATGAGGAACTAAAGCAAATATGGTTAGATGATTTGCCCAGCGTCATACAGATAGTAAGTTTCTGATGCCCTATATAAAATCACTTTGGTCATCATAATTTTAAGACCGGCTCTATATCCATTACCACACCTAGCTATACTTTGGAAATGAGAAAAAACTATAAATCAAGGCTGGATTAATTGTTTTGTTGTTGTTAGGGGTTAAGAAAGTGATGGAGAAAATTTTAATAATGCATATTAAAATTGTGTTGGGTATACACCCCTGAAATCTGATTGTTAAACATTTAACAACATAACACTGACCATCTGAAGTGTTAAATACAGTGTCTAAAACAGAGGAGGAGCTTATAAATACATAATGATTAGTTATTTTTTCATACCTTTCTTTCTGGTAAGTAGCAATTGTCATAGTTGTAACTGAAGCCAATTTTTTACAGTCAATTCCTCTGACTCCAAATGTCCCTTCTTTTACTACTCTAGTTTTAGCATTCTGATGTTCTGATTTCAAGCATCCTTGGAAATGCCCTCCCCTAGCACTCCCTCCATTTGCTTACCATTGCTGAATCTATTTCATATTATTTTTTTTGGGGGGGGGGGAAAGACTTTTCATTCAATAGTAAAAGAAAAGACTGGATAAAGAACACCCTTGGGAAATTATTGATTGAATTCACACTCAAATAAAAGTGGTTGATATCACAGATTGTCAGAATTGGAAGAACCCTTTGAGCTCATTTCATCCAATCCCCTTATTTTGCAGATGGAGAAATAGAAACCCTATGGAAAATGGTTTTCCTAAAGTAATTCAGCAAGTTAGTGGTAGACTTGGGGTTAGAACACACATCTTGACTCGGTGACCAATAGACCAGGATTCTCCACCAACCTCTGTGATCATTATCATCATCCTTATCATCACCATCATCATCATCTTCATCTCTTTACCTTGGATAAATTTCTTTCCTTCTATGAAACTCTAATTTTTGCTCCGATTATTATAATAATCAAGTTAAAAAGCTTTTATTAAGTTCCTAGTATATACCAGACTCTGTGCTTGGCAGTAATAGGTCAGGAAGTTTTCAATGAAGGAATAAGCTACGGGGTACACTGAATAAATGCCAGGACTGTAGTTAAAAACCTCAACTTTGTGAATTCAAATCTGGTCTCACACACTTATTAGGTGTATGACCCTGAGAAAGTCACTTAACCCCATTTGCCTTAGTTTTCTCATCTGTAATAGGAGCCGGAGAAGAAAATGACAAAACGCTCTAGTATCTTTGCCAAGAAAAACTCAAATTGTGGGAGGGAACTGAACATTTGCCAGAATTTGTAGAAAACACAAATAAATTAGAAAGTTTTTAATAAGGTCCCAGTTTTTTTTTTTTATTGTTGTTTGTTTTGTTTTGGAAATTGGAAATAATTTAATAATTCACTTTTCCATAGCACTTCAAAGATTTACCAAGCACTTTCCTTGCAAAAATCCCACAAGTAGGCAGCAAATGTATTATTATCTCTAATTTACAAATGAGAAAAAAAGGATCCGAAAGGGGAAATGATTCAGCCTGATAATACAGCTAGAAATATCAGATTCAAACCCAGGATTTTGAAATCTAAATTTAATCTTTTCTGTCACATCATACTTTACAGTGGGGTACCTGTATCTTGCCTTTTTTCCCTAGACTTAAGCCACCATTCCTTACCACCTCCTAGGTCCAGCAATACACATACACAACTTTGCACTTTGTATGAGTTTGTTTAGCTAAGTGAGAATTTTTAGCTTTTCTGACTGTTAAGAAAACACTGACAAGATGTCCTGGAGATTTAGAAGAGAAGCTCATGTCCTTTGTTGAATATAAGGCTATTTCTGTTAGTGGGAGCTGAGGCACAGCTTAACAAATGGTTGCAGAATGGCATCTTTGATTTTAAATTAAATGCCAAGCCCAGCTACTACAATGTGCATCTGGCCCAAGAACCGGGCAAAAATGAGCTGCCCAGAATAAGGGATGGGAGGTAATGAGTATGGAGTGGGATTGGTTTAGGGGAGGATGGCATTGTAGCAGGTGTGACTCTATCCCCAAATTGGGTAGCTCTTTCTATCCTTCTCTTTGAATACTGATATCTTGAAGTCACCTGATCTCAGTGGACCTTGAAAAGAATAGTAACTGTCCCTCAAAAAAAAAAATCAAAAACAGATTCTTGGTGAAAAGAAAGTAAGACTCTGCATTTGTGGATAGCCTGGCTTTCTGAAAGAGAAAACGCTTAACTTTCTTGGTCATTAATGGAGAACTGTTTCCTACATTCTTATTCCTCCAGTTCTTAATCCTCCTTCGGGACAAATTTTCAAGGTTTCACCAGGAAAAAAACTGATATTTTAACGAAGATTTCCCAAATGACTTTTCTAGTCTTTTTGAAAAGATGCTCAGGGTATAGTGGAATTAATTGGGGGCCAACCAATGAACTTAGAATGTTTAGGAGATTTTATTTATCAGCAAAGACACTCCAAGGGATACAGTGATATCACAGTATTTCAAAAGATCTAGAGAAAAGGTGCTTCTAGAACATCAATTAGATCTTTTATGAGTGCTTTTTTTTTTTAAGTGAGTATAGATTAGCATCAAATTAAAAGAGAAGGCATGAATTACTGTCAAGTCATATCATTGGAGGGGGTTCCCACACTGATGAGATCACAATCTGTTATTGATTTATTATTATTATGATTATTACTGTAATTGTTGTGTTATTGTTGTTATTGTATCAATGAGAGGCAATAGAAAAGAGTAGATACAGAACTAATCTTAGAGTCAAATGATCCAAGTTCAAGTTCTTCCTCTGATCCATATTACCTTTATGACTGGGAACAAGTCAACTTAACCTCTCACTGTTTTAAACCAATTTCTAAAATTAGAAATTGAAGAGTAGCTTTCTGCCCTCACATATAGAAGAAGCTTCATACTATGAACATGTCACAATTCTAAGGACCTTAACTGTCCATTAGGTTTTCTTGACAAAGATACTGAAGTAGTTTGCCATTTCCTTTTCCAATGCAACCTTTTGTCAGGCAATTAGAAGTTAACTTGTTTAGGATCATTCACCAGGAAGTATTTGAGTCTTCCTAGCTCCAGACCCAGCTCTCTATCCATCCTCCCACTTGGCTTCCACTTGGTTTTCCCTAGAACCATAGGTTTAGAGCAGAAATAAATCTTAGAATTTATTTTGTCCAACTTTTAAGTGTGTCATGGAGGAAATTAAGACGCAGAAAAGCCATGTGATTTGCCTAACATTACATGAAGGGTACTTACTAAATATTATGTCCATTTTTGTAATAAGGAAAATCGAGACAAAGTATAGTGAAGCAAAATAAAAGAAAGCTCTGATCGATGTCGTCCCAAATTTAAGTTTCAGTTTGTGATAAGTGCATAATAAGAATAAAGAATGTATTATGCTCTTTGGTCATTACTGAAGAGAAAATACCCAAAACTTCCTGAAGTGGGTGACTTTTCACTTATTAAAGACAGGGGTGATGATCATTGCAAGTATATCTTGAATTTTCAGAAACCTTATCTTCCCCTATGTAATAAAGATAGGAAATTCAAGTGATCTCTAAAGTCCTCAACTCTAGTGTCTGTGATTTTCTGAGCTGTCCAGTAACATGCAGGTGAAATGTTCCCCTGGCCTTAGTTTTAATCCTGATCTCCTCCTCTCAAGTAACCCTCCTTTGTGGCCTCTATCCATCACTCACTGCCTCTAAGTGCCTTATAGACCATCAGTTTCCTCTTTGTAAATTGAGGGTTTTAGACTTGAATAGATAATCCTTAAAGTCCTTTCCATCTCTAACATTCTCTTATCTCTCTGCCTCATTTTAATTGCCAAGTCAATAAGCAACCAAGTTTTTTCAACTTAATTCTCTTCATCTTTCAAGTTCATCCATTTCTCTTCAGTCACATCATCACCACCTGAGTTAACAACCTCATTGCCTCTTATCTAATCCATTAAAATAACCTTTCTCTTCTTCCTCCAATCTGTCCTCCTGAAGGTTTCCATAACAATTTTCCTTCCTTATAAATCTGTTTATGCCACTTCTTGCTCTAAAAGGATTAATGATTCCCTATTACCTCTGAGATAATAAAAATATAAAGATACAACAGAACACAAAAATAAAAGCAAAAAAATATATATATATACACAAACACAAACCTCCCAAAACCACAAAACAAAAACAAACAAAACACTTCATTTTGGCATGTAAAGCCTTGTATAACTTGGCTTAAATAATAGCTTTTTATTTTCAAAATATATGCAAAGATAGTTTTCAAAATTCACCCTTGCAAGTAAAGCGCTTTTAAATCATGTTAATTGTTAAATGTGTGATTAGGAACTGGATATATCATTTCATTTAGATAAGTAAATTGACCAACACAATTTTGTGGGGTTCAATTATTTCAATCTGGTCTGACTCTTCATGATCCCTTTTGGGGTTTTCTTGGCAAAAATACTAAAATAGTTTGCCATTTTATTCTTCAGCTCATTTTACAGATGAAAAAGTTGGGGCAAACCGAGTCACAAAGCTACTGACTTGTCTGCGGCTGGATTTGAATTCAAGTTTTCTTGTACTCCCTAGCTACTCCTATTTATGGTCTGAGAGAATTGTCTAAAGCACTGAGAGGTTAAGAGATTCAGCTAGAGTCACACTGCCAGAATGCACCATTGACTTATTAACATTGAAGAAGCCAGGCTTCCTAAGTCATAACTGAATGCCTTTTCTGTTTTTCTACACTGCCTCTCATGATGAAGCTTTGTGCTCACATGATATCCAATAACTATTTCTTTAACAGGATAGAAGGTGAAGGCCCCCTCTGTCTCTTAACAAATGCCAATGAGTATCTTGCCAAGAGAAAAACATAACAGCTCTTTCTGGATGGCAGTTTCTTGGTCACTTGTTACAGATTAAGAGAAAATTCAGTATTGAAGGGTTTGCTCTGATTGATTCATCTCTGCCTGGAATTGCCCCTTTCTCGCTCTTTGCTAAAGGAATTTCTACCCATCTTTATAAGCTGAACCCAACTGTGAGTGTTCACCACTAGACTACACTCCTCTGACTTTTTCAACAAGCCCCAGAAATTTTATTATTCTGCTTCCGACCTGACACTGAGAACTCATCAGCTCTCTCAGTCCCTGGGACCCCTCCCAGAATTCCTATATAAGGAGAGGGCCCATGGCAGCCACTTCTACATTTCCCGTCTTGCCCCATTCCTGTCAAGTTTTCTACCGTGTCCATGGAACTTCCTTTGTTCCTCCCTTGCTTTTCAGCTTTATGTTCGGTACCATCTTTCCCATTAGTTTATCAGCTCCTTAAGAACAGCAACTATCTTTCTTTGGCTTATTTGCATTCCTGGTACTTAGTATTGTGCCTGGCACAAAGTAGGTCCTTAGTATATTTGTTCAATGACTGAAAGACTTATTTCTGAAAGCTTTAATTTCTTATTGTTTTACAACTTTATATTTTAGCTATCAATACAAATATTATGCAATAGCATGTATTGTCAGGGGCAGTTAAGTGTTGAGTAGATACATCTTCCTAAATTCAAATCTCATCATGTATTTACTAAAACATCACTTTATTTTATTTGCCTCACTGTCCTCATCCATAAAATAAGCTGAAGAAGGAAATGGCAAACCACTTTGTATCTTTGCCAAGGAAACTCCAAATGGAGTCATGAAGAGTCAGACGACTAAAAAATGGCTCAACAACAACAACAAAGCACACATTATAATTTATGACAAGAAGTATATTAGAAGGAATGCCACAAGGGCAGAGAAAATGGTCTTATCAACTTTACATCTCTAATCTAAAATCATACAGTGAATAAAAGAAAAAGCTAAGTTTCAAAGTCATAGCTTCTGATTCCAATGCCAGAACTCTATGTTTCCATGCTATAAGGATGATATTATTACAGTCTAACATTATGTAACTCCTATGACCAATTGTTTCTCTATCATTTAAAAATATTTTAAAATAGCTGTGTCTCAGTTATTGTTGAGTCATCTCAGTTGTGTCCAAGTCTTTATAACCCCATTTGATATTTACTTGGGAAAGATTCTAAAGGGGTTCACCATTTCTTTCCTAGATCATTTTTATAGATGAGGAAACTGAGGCAAACAGAATTAGGTGACTTGTTCAAAGTCACACAGGTAGTAGTTATCTGAGGTGACATTTGAACTCGGGCAAGACTAGCATACTATGCCCTATGGCACCACCTAAGTGCTCTAAGTGTCTCTCCATCTTCATAAATGAACATAAGATCTACTCTCCTGGGATATAACAAACTCCTTGAGAACAGGAAATATTTTACCTTCATATTTGCAGTGCTTTCCACAGTGCCTACCACAATGTCTGACATATAGTAAAATTTCATTAAATATCTTGTTGATTGATTTACTATTGATTAATTAGGATCTATTTAACATCAAGAGCTTTTCACAAACTAGCCCTCTCTTATCTTTCCAGTCTTTTGACACCTTTTTTTCTAATATATTCTTGGATCCAGTAATAGTGACCTCCTAGCTGTTTTATAAATAAGAATCTAGATCTTAGCTCCTGCTATTTTCCTCTGGCTGTTTCCTACTGCTGAAATGCTCTTCCTCCTTTGTTCCAAACGATGACCACCTTAGCTCCTTTTTAAGGTCCAAATGAAATCCCATCTTCTATAGGAAATCTTCCCTAATTTTTATATCTTCTACATAGTTTGCTATATTATATGCTTGGTTTACATGTTTTGTCCCAAATTAGATTGTGAACTCTTAGATTGTCTTTGAGGGGAGACAATCTTTTACCTCTTTTTGTATTTTCACAGTTCCTGGCACATAGTAAGAACTTGATAAATGCTGACTGACTGATGTTGAATTGGGAATCTAGATGACTGAATTCTCATCCATACTCTGCTATTTAAAAACTATGAAATCTTGGGAATATCAGTTTTACCTCACAAAACTCAGTATTTTCATCTGTAAAAAGAGAGTTGTACTTGATGACTTTTGTTTCATTTTAATTTTATAATTCTGTGATACTGAAAGAGTTGAATTAGAAGATGTCTAAGGTCCCTTCTGCTATAAAATTTCTTCTCTAAAAGCCATTATAATTTTTGATAGACTGTGCTATAATTCTATTTTCTAAAGACCCTTCTACCTCTGACAATCTATATTCTTTCTATGTTTATCTTTTAAGGTGCTTTCAGTTATAATATTCTATAGGGAGGGCTACACAGTCCTTTCCAGTTCTGACTCTGTTTACTAACATTCTATGTCCTGAGATCTCTTCCAGCTTTGCAATCGAAGCAAAATGCTTCAACTTCAGAGTCAAACACCAAGATTTAAAAAGTGCTGGGTGCATCCTAAGTGGATTTGGGTAAAGAATTCCCGGAAAGTCTCAATATCCCTCAACTTGACACATTTGATCTTAAGCCCCATCCCTCATGGCAACCTCCTTTCCCTCCTTTGGATCAATCTCATTGATTTCATTTGGTAACAAAGCCATTTGCAGACTTGTTATATTACTACAGTGCCCATCAAATGTTTCTGCCCTTCTGATTATCTCAATATCTAAATCATCAATGCTTTGTTTAAACAATTAGTGCTTTATAAAGGTGTTTAGTTAGCCTTTCTACTATTTGGTCTTTTGTAGCAATTGTTTCCACCACAGCAGAGTTATTCTTTAGGAAAAATAATAGTGCCAATAATATAATGGTAAAAATTAGATCTGTTCATGTCACCCCTTACCAACAATTCAAAAATTCAGGTGGCTTCTTATTACTCTCAGGTTAAAATATCACATCTTCTTTGGGAGTTTTAAAACACTGCCTACTTGCAATTCTGTCGTACAAAACTGTTATCCAACTCGTCATTTCCACTGCTTGTGCCTGATATATAGCACAGTATCTGGCATGTAGTAGGAGTTTCATAATAAATATTGACTTGAATAGAAAGCACCACTCCTTCCAGTTTTGACCCTGAGAAGAACCCTTTTCTATTCTAATCCTTAGTATCCTTCTCTATCAATTGAGATTGGACAAAATTATTTGGTCTCATCAAATCCTAAACCTATGAACTTATTAGGTATATTTTCCAGCAATTTCTCATGAACTCAGGGGGATATTTTTAATATTGGTGTTTTAATTTAGAGCTACAGAAATTTGATAATTAGCACTCAAATAAAATACAGATGGACTGTGTGGTAGCCTCAGATGAGGAGCTGAAGGAGGTGCCTAGACTAGATTGCCTTTGGGAAATTAAATATTTCCAGTGACCTAAATATGACCACGGACTCACAGAACCATTTTGGACACTTATTTTCACCCACTATTGCTATAAGAATTTAACTTAATGGAGCATCATGATATTAAAAGATTAAAAATTCCAAGTAACTCTAATGACCAAATACATGACATGGCAGGTAGCATGTAATCATTAAGACCATATCTGGCCAGAAAAAAACAGTGATGAATAACAAGAAGCAGTAGACATTCAAAGTGCTTTAGTAGTGCTTTTGCACATTAGAAGTATTTTCTATGGCTCAGTGTAGCTGGACAAGGATATCCTGAATTGTGAAGGTAAGCATCAGCTACTATCTGCTCAATTTAAGGTAGTCCTTCACTTGATAATTAATAAAATAATGGATTCTGTAGCAATGGAACCTAATAACCTTTTCTACAAGGCTATCACACATATTCTCAGATTATGTCAAAAATGATCTTCCAAACTGAATGGATGCCCATCAGTTGGAGAATGGCTGAACAAATTGTGGTATATGAATATTATGGAATATTATTGTTCTGTAAGAAATGACCAACAGGATGATTTCAGAAAGGCCTGGAGAGACTTACACGAACTGATGCTGAGTGAAATGAGCAGGACCAGGAGATCATTATATACTTCAACAACAATACTAGATGATGACCAGTTCTGATGGACCTGGCCATCCTCAGCAACGAGATCAACCAAATCATTTCCAATGGAGCAGTAATGAACTGAACCAGCTACGCCCAGAGAAAGAACTCTGGGTGATGACTAAAAACCATTACATTGAACTCCCAATCCCTATATTTATGCACACATGCATTTTTGATTTCCTTCACAAGCTAAGTGTACAATATTTCAGAGTCTGATTCTTTTTGTACAGCAAAATAACGGTTTGGTCATGTATACTTATTGTGTATCTAATTTATATTTTAATATATTTAACATCTACTGGTCATCCTGCCATCTGGGGGAGGGGGTGGGAGGTAAGAGGTGAAAAATTGGGACAAGAGGTTTGGCAATTGTTAATGCTGTAAAGTTACCCATGCATATAACCTGTAAATAAAAGGCTATTAAAAAAAATGATCTTCCATTGTTTGAATTCTATTCTATTATGTCATAAACACGGAACTATCTGATCAGTGATAGATGACATATAATTCCAATTTTATTCTTGTTCTGTTAATTATCATCCTGGGGAGTTTAGAACTCAAAATAAAAAAAAAAAATGGCAAAACTAAATTAATTAAATAGAAACAAAAAACCAGTGATTTTCTATAAGGCTTCCTTTAGAATAAAGATTCTTTAAGTATAGTCCATGGACTCGTGGGGTCTTTAAAACATTTTCAGGGAGTTCATAAAGTCAAAAATATTTTCATAATAATATTAATATTTTATTTTTTATTATCTACCTAGACCAAAACTATTTGGTGATCCTCAATAATTTTTGAGAGAGTGAAAAGGTCTTAAAAGCAAAGAATTTTAAAAGTGCTGTTTTAGAAATGAACTGTAGCAGAAATATGACCACTGGATTTAGCAACAATTGTCTTCTACTCCTGCCCCAAGGTCATTTGCTATTTCTCACTCAAATGCTCCTCACATATTCAATTAGTTGCTGAATCTACTAATTTATATCTCAAATACCTTTTTCATTTGTCCCATTTTCTTTGATCAAGTAGCTATCACTTTAGTTCAGACTTTCAACATATCCCTCGAACTATTTAAAAGCTTCCTAATTGGTTTTCCTACTTCTAGTCTCTCCCTGTACCATTCCACCTTTTCCCATCTTGCCAAAATGTGATAAAAATGCATATCTGACATATCACTTCTCTACTCAGAAAATTCGGATGACTATTACTTCTTGGATTTGTATTTTTAAAGCTCTTCTGATTAACATTTAAAGCCCTACAAAAACTGGGAACAATCCTGCTTTTCCATCCTAATAATACATTGATTACCTTCTTATATTCTATGGTCTACTCAAAGTAGTTTTCTCACTGTTCTTCATATACACAACTTCGTTTCCCATTGCTTTGCCTTTGTATTATCTATTTTCAGGGTCATGCCTGTGAATTCTGTGTCTAGAAACTCTCCCTTCTTATCTCTACTTCTTAGAAATTCTAATTTCCTTCAAAACGCCACTCAAATGGCATCTTATATAGGAAACCTTTCTAGCACCCTTAGCTACTAGTAGGTCCTTCTATTCTCCACTGCAAAAATATACCTTGTATTTATTTTGCATCAGTTGCTTAATTTTTCATCAAATACATACATACATACACAGATTTTATATATATAAATATGGGTGTGTGTAAATACAATTATATATGTATATATGTTTATCTATGTAAATAATGTCTTCTTGATAAAATTTAATTTCCTTGAAACTCTAGACTCTTTCTATTTTATCTTTCTATCTTTTTTAAATCTTTGAATCCCTAATACCTCTTAATGGGACTGGAGACAGAGATAAATAAATTGTAAATAATTATAATTAATAATTATATATAGCACTGTCATTATCCTGATTTTACAGATGGCAAAACTAGGGTCAAGAAACCTAAGGAATCTATCCATTTTTATATGTAAAATTAAGCCTATAATAGCACCTCATTCCCTGTTTTCTTTTGAGAAACAAATGTGATAATATTTGTAAAGTATTTTGCAAATATCTAAGTGCTATACAAGCACTAGCTATGAGGGTAAATAGGGGACTCACAGGATAGGATGCTAAGCCTAGAATCAGGAAGCCCTGAGTTCAAATGTGGTCTCAGATATTTTCTAACTGTATGATTTGGGGCAAGTCACTTAACTCTGTTTGCCTCAGTTTCCTCATCTATAAAATTAGATGGGAGAAAGCAATGAGAAACCACTCTGGTATCTTTACCAGGAAAACCCAAATGCAATTATAAATAATTAAAAAAATTGAATAACAACAATTTGTTGTTTTATTCAATTACCAGTATTGAATAAATGAAATTTTACTGGGTAAAATAATCCTTACTTTAGATGGCATAACCTGTCTGAAAAGGGTTAATTATTATTATTATTATTAGAACTCTAGTCTTCTTTTTTCAATATTATATAATCTTTTTTTCTACTTATGTGAGTTTTAGGGTTAGCCTGTAGAAAATGACAAAAATAACACTTGGATTTCTCACAGAGAAATCCCTCACAGAGGGATTTCCTCACAGAGTCCAAAGTAATTTCACAGTAACTATATGACAGAGACACAGGGACAGAGAGACAGAAACAAGATACATAGAGAGATGGACACAGAGAAAGAAAGACAGAAAGACAGAGAGGAGATGAAGAGAGCGAGATTGAGAGAGAGAGAGAGAAAGGAGAGAGAGACTTTTGCAAACCTTGAAGTAGTTATTATTATTAATTATTATTATTGTTGTAATGCTGCTGTGGTGGGCAGTGCATTTCTGGAAACTGCATTACAGTTAGTTAAGTGTGAGATATTACATGTCCTATCCTCCTATTTGCTAATCTCTTCCCCATTTGGTAAAAAAACTAGAATAGAAATGTGTCAAAACTCACTGCAGTAGACCAGGAGGAATCACTGTGAGGAAAACACATTTCTAACTATAAAGTGTTTTATATATTATTATTACACTTGTCTCTTTCTTTCTTCATTCAGTATCAGCAGCCATCCCAAGCCCATTTGAGTTACACATAGGGAACAGAATCTTCCCAGATGCATGAAGAGCTTCAGGGCTCCTCCAGGTTTTCAGCTCCCTGCCTACCTAACCAACCAGTTATCTCATATCTCATAAACACAATTTTTAATTTGAAGTGCAGTGTCTGACCCTACAGAAATGGGATCCAAGGAAGGTCGAATCCTATTAAGTCACCAGACCATAAAGCAGCCAGGTATGAAGCTGAAAAATTGTTCTTGCTGAGGAGGCTGAGTCTGGAAACTGGTCTGGCAAGAGCTGGCTGGCTAAGGCAGTCGAGAGGGCAGCCGGAAGAGAAACATCCATCTCTTCCTCTTCAGGACTTCCACAGGTCTCCTTGTGGAATTTTCTGTCACTAGAAAAGAAAAAATGAGAGCAAGTGTTTTAATGTTTTTCTCCTGTACTTCCTTTGCTCAAATGAAAGGAGATGGGGAAATGAATCAGAGGGTATCTGGCCTGAAACTTCCACTGTTGTTAAGCAGAGAGGGTGCAACACAATTGGTAGAAAGACCATTGAATTTGGTCTCAAAGGACCCAGGTTTGAATCCTTATCTCTCCTTTCTGTAAGTTATTTCTCTGTCTTTTGACCTCAATATTTTCCTTTGTAAAATGAGGAATTTGAACTAAATGATCTTTAAGCATTCATTCTATCACTCAAGGTGTCCTTTGCTGGATAGAGACAATTAAAACATTTCCAAAGGCAAAAGAATGGCTCATATCTTTAGACTTCCCTAAAAGGAATTAGCAAGGCTCCTTCTGGAAAAGATCTTCATTGTATAAAACAAATCTCAGATGTAAGATAAGTATTATATCTTCCAACACAAAAGAGATGCTTAAAACACAAAAGACTTATAAGTGCACATTGACAAATACTTGAAACAAGGAGTACTCATTACTCCCATTATACTCTTAAAGAAGATAAAGACAACTTTATAATCAATGGATATATCACATTCACTTCAGAGTTGTGCTTTCTAGGAAACTCTCTAGTCCACATCTTTGGGGCAAGTAGGTGAGTCCTTTATGTGTCACAATGAACCTAGAGGTAGCCAAGTTCAAATATGGCATCAGACTATCAGTGGGATTGAGCAAATGACAAAATAGAAATCTTCAGGATTCTTGTGAGAGTGAATGAAATAATAATTGTAAAGCAATTTTCAAAATTTAAAGCATTAAATAAAAGCTATATTGTCATTGTTATCATCATCATCATAGTGATCATCATTCATCAGAATTCTCCTTGTGGTGATTTCTTTTTTCTTCTAAGAAGCATTATAGAAATTGCTTTATTTTGAGAAAGTAGTATGTAATCCATAGCAGGAAATTTCAATTTCTTGGGATTTCTGTTTGGCAACATGTACTTACAGAAAGTAACAAAATACAGGAGAGACAGTCAGGAACTTAAGTTATATTCTTAGACTTGCAAGCTAAATAAACTTGAGTCCTTGAGAAAAAGAGAAAAGAAATATTCCCTCCCTTCAAATTCTAATTGAGATGCAATCTAAATATCAAAGTGATTCACTAAAACCAAAGAATTTTGGGGTCCCCCTCTATTTTATTGTTTACTAAAGGGAATGAGTCTTCCTTGTTCAGTTGCTAATGGAGAATGCAACATTTGGAACCAGAAAGACTTCTCTTCATGAGTTCAAATCTGGTCTCAGACACTTCCTATTTGTGTGACTTGGGCAAATCATTACTCTTATTTTCCTCAGTTTCCTCATCTGCAAAATTGAGTTGGAGAAAGAAATGGAAAATTACTACAGTCTTTACCAAGAAAATTCCAAATGGAGTTATGAAGAGCTGCATAGGACTGAAATGATTGAACAACAACAAAAAAAATCATCAAAAAAAGGTATAAGCATCTAACTAAAAACTTTTGACTATGGATATTGGTTGTTCTTCAGGGAGAATAATCATGTTGTTCACTAGGAAACATCTATAATCAGCCTAATCATCTGTGATATAGAGGGGATTAGGAGGGAGGAGAAAAAAGCATCTACATAGTGCTTACTCCAGTCACTTTTTTGGCAAGTATTATTAAATTTAATTCTCCTAACAAAACTGGAATATAGGAGCTATTATCATCTCTGTTTTGCAATTGGAGAAACTGAGGCTTAAATGATTTGCACAGGGAAATAGCTAGTAAATATCTAAAGCAAGATTTGCATTCTAGGTTTATCAATCTATCCAGTGTGTCACCAGCACTCATATAGGAAGTCCCGTGGTTGGTCAGTTGTTTTTCAGTTGGGCTTTTCTTGGAAAAGATACTGGAATGGTTTACCATTCCTTTCTACAGCTCATTTTTATAAATGAGCAAATGGAGGTAAATAGGGTGAAATGACTTGCCCAGAGTCACACAGCTAGTAAGTATCTGAAGCCGGATTTGAACTCACCAAGATGAGGTCCGGTTCTTTATGTACTATGACTTCAAGCTGCCTGTAGGAAGCACTGTGGAATATTAAAACTAACTATCACATCTGGAAGGGATTGTGGAATATAAAATATTAGCAGATCTTCCAGATCTGGAAAGAACTAATGTTAGATCACAGAATCTAAAATTTGAGAGCCCAAAATGATAGAGCATAGAATTTTAGAATGTAGAAAGCTTTCTAGACTGTTAGTCAAAGGGCATAAGTTCAAATCCCAGTTTTTCCACTTATCTGAATCTTTGGGTAAATAACTTCCGCTATTGAGATCTGTGATTCCTCATAAGCAAAATGGAAGGGATTGTTCTGTGTGACTCCTATGACTCCTTGTAGTTCTAAAATGTTATGACTCTGGTGATGTTTGGGGAGGACTCAAGTCCAGAGGTAACTGCAGGCCATGTACCAAGAAACAGCATTAAGAATAGGGTTCTTTTCTTTGATTGCCTCTCATTAGATGTGTCTCGGAGAGGGATGAAAATCACATGGGATTTTAGTGACCAATCAAATGCAAAAGAACGGTAGCCCTCATGGTAAGGAAGGTCTTACAAGTCTTTGACCAATCCATCTGGAATAGAGAAGCCCAAGAATAATCAGGACGATATCAGCTCAGAAACAGATGGTTTTGACAGCACTCCCTTCACACAGGCCCCTTTCCTGGGGAAGCCTCTAAAAGGCCTGTCATTTGTACTGTAGGAAGTGATTATCAAGTTCAGTCAGTGAGAGGATGTTGTACATTACCAGAATAATTAACAGCCCATTTACTCCAAAAGTGCCTTTCTTTAAAAAGCAATCAGGAGTTCCTTACTCTCCATAAACTCACTATTTGTTACTGACACGTTCTTTGCCATCTATCACAAAGCCAAGCTCTGACTTTCACCTGGGCAATTCAGATACCTGCTTCTTCCTAAGATGCCCAGAAAATGGAGAGCTGCTGATCTTGGATTAGGAAAGACTTAGTAGCTCACAATTGGATTCCATTTCCCATAACTATTTTCATGGGCAAGTCCTTTCTGTTAAGTAAGAAAAGGGAATCAAAACATGCTCCTAGCTCTCTCTTCTTATTGGAGAGTCAAAACCAGGTCCTACCCTTTCTTCCTTTAGGATCCATCTGGGAAGTCAAAATCTCTTCCAATTTGCCCCATCTGGAGATATTTCCTTGTTTTTAGAATCATTCCGCAAGGTGTTTTTTGGGTAGGAATCAGCATTAATTCTATCCACACCTTCTTAGAATTCTTCTGTCTCTATCTTTAAAGACATATAGAGAACATGACTGAAAGTCAAAGACATAGGTTTAAGCCCTAACTCCATTACTTAATGAGTTGTGTCTCCTTTGACATATTACTTAAGTGAATCATGTGGATTAGGATGATAGCAGTGCATTAATTATTTCAAAAATCCTTCAGATTAGGGGAATAATGTCAGATTGGCTAAAATGACAGGAAAAAATAATGATGAATATTAGAGGGGATGTGGGAAAACTGGGACACTGATGCATTGTTGGTGGAATTGTGAACGAATCCAACCATTCTGGAGAGCAATCTGGAATTATGCCCCAAAAGTTATCAAACTGTGCATACCCTTTGACCCAGAAGTGTTACTACTGGGCTTATATCCCAAAGAGATACTAAAGAAGGAAAAGAGACCTGTATGTGCCAAATCTTTGTGGCAGCCCTTTTTGTAGTGGCTAGAAACTGGAAATTGAATGGATGCCCATCAATTGGAGAATGGTTGGGCAAATTGTGGTATACGAATATTATGGAATATCATTGTTCTGTAAGAAATGACCAACAGGATGATTTCAGAGAGGTTTGGAGAGACTTACACCAACTGATGCTAAGTGAAATGAGCAGATTCAGGAGATCATTATACACTTCAACAACAATACTGTATAAGTATGTATTCTGATAGAAGTGGATTTCTTCGACAAAGAGAAGATCTAACTCAGTTTCAATTGATCTATGATGGACAGAATCAGCTACACCCAGAGAAGAAATACTGGGAAATGAATGTGGACTACTTGCATTTTGTCTTTCTTCCCAGGTTATTTTTACCTTCTGAATCCAATTCTTCTTGTGCAACAAGAGAACTATACGGTTCTGCTCACATATATTGTATCTAGGATATACCATAAGACTGCCTGCCGTCTAGGGGAGGAGATGGAGGGAGGGAAGGGAAAAATCGCAACAGAAGTGAGTGCAAGGGATAATGTTGTAAAAAATTACTCATCCACATGTGCTGTCAATCAAAGTTATAAGAAAAAAAGAAAAAAAAGATTAGGGGAACAAAATGTTAAAAGTGGGAGGGGTAATAGACAAAAATGAGATTTGTTGGTCCATGACACTGGGAAACATCCCTGGAAGCCAAGTTTACTCTATATCCATTTATTTTACTCATTAAGTAAATTGAGAAAGGGGAATGACTTGTCCAAAATTACATAGTAGCAGAGCCTAGACTAAAGCCTAGAAAAATTATATGAGAAAGTATTGGGAGAAACAAGTAGTGTAGAAAGAAAAATTGTTATAGATTCTGGTCTCTCAAACCTTCCTTAATCATTTATGTACCAAGTATGTTCTAGTTAACTGATTATACATCCGTCATTAAATGTTCAATAATGTTTTTGTGATGAATTTTTTTACAAACTAGTTCTAATCCTAATTTGAAGATTTATTCCCCCCTGTTCTCCAGAACCCATTTTCCAGCTTTGGAATAATAAAGATCCTTGAGACTTTGAAAAAAGCAGGGAGGAAGGTATTTGTTCCACTTAAAGCAGAGACAATTACTAAGAGACAATTTACTGTGGTTTAAAGAATCTTACATTTTGAACCCAAAGAACAGAGGAAGCTGGAAGAAGGGACTTCAGAGTGAGTAGAACCAAGAGAACATTGTACACAGTAACAATAATATTATGTTAAGATACACTGCGATGGAATTCACTCTTTTCAACAATGAGGTGATTCAGGCCAGTTCCAATAGATTTGTGATGGAGAAAGCCACCTACAACCTGAGAGAGGACTATGGAAACTGAATGTGGATCACAATATATTTTCACCTTTGTGGTTGTTTTTTGCTTTTTTTTTTCATTGCTTTTCCTTTTTGATCTGATTTTTCTTGTGAAGTATGACAAATATGGAACTATGTTCAGAAGATTTGCACATGTTTAACCTATATTGCAACTTGTCTGGGGGGAGGTAACAAGGGAGGGAGAAAAATTTGGAACACAAGGTTTTGTAAGGGTGAATGTTGAAAACTATCTTTGCATGTATTTTGAAAAATAAAAAAGTAATTATTATTTTAAGAAAAAGAGAGGGCACTTCGGAGATCAACTAGTTCAACCTTCTCATTTTGCAAATGAAGTAACTGAGTGTCAGAGTTTTGTGTTTTTTTCAAAAATCATCCAGATATTTAGTCAGAATTTGAAACCAGGTTTGTTTATTCCAAGTCTAGTATTCTTTCCACTGCCTCATAATTCTTCTACTTAGTGATTAAATATTCTTCCTTCTGAACCCTCAATCTCAATTTTCTCATCTGTTAATAGGAAAAAAATTCTGGAGACAGTATGTTTTAGAATTGAGATATCAAATCTGCAACCTCATAACTCCTATGTGAGGCCAGAACTAAATTAAAATGTACATTGGAGGTGTTTAATAAAACAAAAAAATATGATAACACAGATAATGCTAATCTGTAATTTTTCAAGTCAATATGAACTTAAAGGGCTTCTTTTCTCTTTGAGCTTCATGGCACTGAATTAGAGAGGCCTGAATTCGACCCCCCCTATTCTCTATATCCTATGTAGGCAACTATGGGTAAGGGGTATGTATAATTTTTGCCAGACTCAGTTTTCTCATCTATATAATGGAGGATAATCCTGTCAATTTCTACCCACACAGGTGTTATGAAGCTCAAATAAAAAAAATGTATTGCTCTATAGTGGTACTTTGTAAAGCTGAAAATTCTATATAAATGTCAGTTTCTTCTGTTATTGGTGCTATTATGGACTGCTCAGGATTGTTGGGAGGAAACCACACAGTAAACTATACCCCAGCATCTAACTCTCGGCTAAGTTCACGTACTCACCTGCTCTCCAAAAATGGGATTTCAAGATCAGTAGTTGAGAAATATTTCTACAATTCCTACTGCCTGGGAAGGTGCTGCTGAAGGAATTTGTGAGCTCAAGGCTTCTGAGTTGCAGTGGGCTAAGCTGATTGTGGGTCTGCACTAACCATGGCATTAATACCCCAGGGAGAGGTTGGGGAGTGATATTGGAATCAACTGTTTCAGCATGCCAGTCAAAGCTCCTGTAGTGGGACCCAGCTCTCAAACAGTCCTTGTACTTCTTGCCTTGTTGAGATAACTAAGGAAAAAATATTAAAAAGCTATTTTTACAAACAACCAAGACCAGAAATATGCTTAAATTGAGTGTAACAGACTAAGGAAAACCTTCTTCCTCCCTCTTTATTGTTTTCCTGATATAGTTTCTGTCTTCTTTTCTCTTTCTAAAGGGAGTGAGATGTACCCTGAATGCCACTGAAGCCACAGGGTTATGGACTTTAACACATGATTAAAAAATGAAACTAATGTTCCCATAGCAACATTAATACAGCCATACTGCATTACTAGCAAACCTGATGATCACATGTTACATGTGTATGTGGAGGAGATTAACACACCGACAAAAGCATTCATTTTGACATTTCCTGACCTTTGGTTCTTTCAATTTTCAACCTTACTGCTATGTTGCCATAGACTCCAAATTTAATATGCAGTATAATATACACCACATAGGGTTGTATACATTGCTCTGAGATACTTTGAAATGGAGGATGGTACAAGCAACAGATGCCAAAAGTAATATTGTTTAATTATTGAATTTGATGGCTTCCAGAGCACCCAAGCTGCCCTCCCTGAGGTTGGGAATGACAGCACTCTGCCTTCTACCTTCACTGTTTTAATTGACAAATTTAATAGACAGAGTCACACTTTGCATGTCTCTTGAAAGGTAACAGTAAACTGTAAATTTCTGTTTTTTGGGCTGTTTATAGCTTCCGTAATCAGAAACGAAAAGGTGAAATGAACTTGGGCAGGTAATTAGCACTATATTTTGAGAAGGTAGTGAATTTTCAGAGACTGGTAGCAAGTTTTTCTTTAAAATTTTTTTTTGGCCCAATAGTGTGTGAACAACTCTCTGAACTGCCTTGAACAATCTCTTCTTAAAGTTCATTTTTGAAAAGAAAATACTACATGATATCAAATTATTCTAGAATGATTATAAACAGTACAAAATGAAGAAAATAAATGTAGCACCCATGGCACTCCTGCTCCCACTTAAGTTACTAGAAATACTCTCCTAGGGGCAGCTAGGTGGTACAGTGGATCTAGAGCATCTGAGTTCAAATCTGGCTCAGACACTTAACACTTCCTAGCTGAGTGACCCTGGGCAAGTCACTTAACCCCAAATGCCTCAGCAGAAAAAAACAATACTCTCCCAGATTCAAAGTGCTTTTTAAGTATAACTACATTCAAAAACTCACAAACCTCCACTAGTGTATTTTACTTTTGCCAATCAGCACTCAGTTTAAAAGAAAATCATTTAATGATACGGTATAGCATGATCTATAGCAAGAGAATATCTCTCCCATAAATTGAGGGAACACTTTTCTACAACAACAGAAACCTTCGAGATGTTATTCGTTCCATTTTATAGAAGAAAAAAACTAAAATCAAAAAAATTTAAATGATTTGCCTAAAGTTATACAATCAGCAAATGTATGAAATCAGATTTGAACTCAAGTTTTCCTGAAGTCAAATTTAGGCTCCATCTAATATGTCACCAAGATATCAGTAGAGGTAGGTAAGGGAAATAGTGAATATACTTAATCATTAATTGTTTAAGTGCCTACTTATCTTCCTGCCAGATACTAAGTGCTAAATGGAGGCATACAAAGGAAGGTAATAGAAAAACAATATAAAAACCCCACAATTATACACAAACAAGCTGTATACAGGATAAATTAGAAAAAATCAATAGAGAGAAGGCATTATAATTAAGAGCAAACTGGAAAGACTACTTATAGAAAATGGGATTTATCTTGGACTTGAAGGAAGTCAGGGAAGTCAGGAGGTGAAAATGAGAAGGCAATGCATTTAATTTTTGTTGACATCAGTTTCCTCTTCTATAAAATGGAACTCAGTTTCAACTACTCTTCAAGGTCATTGTGAGGGTCAAATGAGGTAATACAAAGCACTTAGTGAAGTTATTATTATTGCTAATCATTGGACATACCACTCTGTTTTCATCTTCTGTAAGGTCCTTAGAGTTGTTCTCTTTTCCTAATAAGAAAAAAAAAATAGAGATTATATCATTTCTCTCCTAGTTTAGAGTGTGGTCTTCAGTTTTACCTCTTTTTAGAGAGGTAGATCCTTTATAGTTCACCCAGTTTTAGAAAAACACTCAGTAATTGTTTTCCCAAAATGAGAGGGAGATCCTTCAGTTTCAGAATCTTAGTTATGAGAGACTTTTCAATCCAGAGGGGGGCATTTGTCCCTTCCATCAAGTTCCTTTGAATAGAGAATAAGTAGAAGGAGAGATTGAAATCAGGAGAAATGGGGAATTTTATGCTAAGTAGAGAAGTAGAGCCCCTAGATATATAGTTTTTTCTTTTACAGTCAGATTTGTGCCACAGTACATTATGTCAGACAACTAACTGATTTATGATTAGAAATTCCTCATGCTTTCTCTTCCATTGCCAATATCTAATCAATTCAAAATCATTTTAGAAGCAACTTTGTGTATCACCAGCACTTTGCACAGTTTCTGACACTTAGTAGGCACTTAATAAATGCTTATTGCTTTCAAGGGTTAACTGATTCTCATGATTCATGTTTTGCCTACCCTTCTATTCTCATGCAAATGAAAAAGAAAAAGAAGAAAAAGAGGGAGTGTAGGTAAAGCCTTCGGTTCTCCTCAATATTTCCAAATTTTTGTCATTTTTATATGCATCTATTTTCAATAATTTTACAAGGCTACACCAGAAAAATAAAAAAGATATTGTTTCAGAATTTTTAGCATTAGAAGGACCTGAAAGGCAATTTAGAGTAATCTACTAAATGATCTTTCTATAACTAAGGTTTACAAAATCAACAACAGCATCTAGTTCTATGTGGATAAAGTCTCCATATTAATTCTTATCAAATTTTCATTTAGAAAAAAAGAAAGAGGGAGAGAGAGAGAGAGAGAGAGAGAGAGAGAGAGAGAGAGGAAAATAAGAAGACAAGAAAGAAAGGAAGTAAGAAAGGGAGGAACAAGGAAGGAAAGGAGGACAAAATGAAGGAAAAAAGGAAGGAAACAAAGAGTGAGAGAGAGAAAGGAAGGAAGGAAAGAAGGAAGGGAAAGAAAGGGAGGTAGGGAGGAAAGAAGGAAGAAAGGAAAAAAGAAAGGAAGAAAGGAAGGAAGAAAGGAAAAAAGAAAGGAAGGAAAGTAAGGAAGAAAGAAAGAAAGGAAGAAAGAGAGAGAGAGAAGGAGGGAGGAAGGGAAGAAGAGAGAGAAAGAGAAAGAGAGAGAAAGTGAGGGAGAGAGGGAGAGAGGGAAAAAGGGAGGGAAGGAGGGAGAGGGAGAGAGAAAGAGAGAGAGAGAGAGAAAGAAAGAAAGAAAGAAAGAAAGAAAGAAAGGGAGGAGGGAAGGAGGGAAGGAGAGAGAAAGAGAAAGAGAGAGAAAATGAGGGAGAGAAGGAGGGAAGGAAAAAGGGGAGGGAAGGAGGGGGAGAGAGAGAGAGAAAGAGAGAGAGAGAGAGAGAGAGAGAGAGAGAGAAAGAAAGAAAGAAAGAAAGGGAGAAAGAAAGAAAAAAAGAAAGAGAGAAAGAAAGGGAGAAAGAAAGAAAAAAAGAAAGAAAGAAAAGAAGGAAAGAAAGAAAGATATGCTTCAGTTTCTACTCAGACTTCATCAGTTTTCTGGAGTTGGATAGCATTATTCATCTTCAGTCCTTCAGAAACTTCTTCGATCGTTATATTGATCAGAATAGCTATGTCAAAGAGTTTTAATTAAAAAAATATGAAAGTATAAGAAAGATCATGGATAAAAGAGAGTTAATAATAATTATAAAGCTATGGGGATTATTAGACTACTTGAAGTTCTTTGGCAGAAACCATACCTATTTTCTCTCTAAATGAAGCTACTGTATTAGTAGAAGGAGAAATTGAAGTCAGGAGAAATGGGGAATTTTATTTAAATGTGTTATTATTTCTGTCTGATGGAAAAAACAAACTGCAAAGTTGTGACTGGAGATGAAGAACAGGTGCTAGATTTGTGTTGTTATCTAGTGACAAAATGCAGAAAATGGATAAAAATAATTACTGGAGGCCATTTTGTTTGACTATTGTTTCCTTTAAGTGGAGGGCTTGGGGATGGTTAGGGAACAGTTCAGCCTACAGAGAACAAACAAATCTCCATTCTCCCCTGAAGGACCTTTACCCAGGGTTTTCCTTCTTCAGGAGATGATAAAAGGTCCTATAAATGTGTGGAGATGGAAGGCTCACAGGACGCTTGAAAAATCTCAACTTTCTTCTTCATTTCTGATGGCTTCCAGATAAT
Organism: Sarcophilus harrisii; assembly: GCF_902635505.1. Classification (NCBI taxonomy): domain Eukaryota; kingdom Metazoa; phylum Chordata; class Mammalia; order Dasyuromorphia; family Dasyuridae; genus Sarcophilus; species Sarcophilus harrisii. Next base: position 60,150,889 of record NC_045427.1, on the reverse strand, counting down.
TAAAATTTCAATCAAAAGGAGAGAAGAAAGGGATGTTTGATATTGTTCCCATTCTTACCAGAGAAGCTTGAATAATAACCCTAATCTATTTTACATAGCTCCCATGTGATAATACTTTAATTTACATAGCTTCAAGGTAATATTAATAAACATATTTCCCTAATAGTCAATTAGTTGGCATTTATTAAGTTCTTACTGTGTGATAGGCCCTTCAATAAATACAGAAGATAAAACAAAGGAGCAAAATGGTGGCCATTGAGAGGCCACATGCAAACAACTCTATAATGGGGGATAATCTCAGAGGATACACACTAAGAGGTGAGGAGGTTGGGATGTTTGAGCAGAAAAGAAGTATAAAGTCAGAAGGTACAGGCCAAGAGAGGGAACATTAGGCATTATGAAGACAATCATTCATTTGATGCTCATGATCACCTGTGAGGCTCAGTAAGGTAAATATTATTGTCCTTATTTACACAGAAACTCTAAGAAGGAAAGAAAGAAGGAAACAAGCATTTCAGTGTCCACTATTATGTCAGTTATTGTTCTAAATTTACTGGAGCAAGCTAATAATGCAGTGGAGGGAGTACTGAACCTGGAATCAAGAAAACTGGAGTTCAAAGCTTGTCTCAAATACTTATTAGCTGTGTAACATTGGCCAAGTTATTAACCTCCATGGTCCTCAATTTCCTCAATTATAAAATGAGAAAAAATAATAGTACCTCCTTAACTCAAAGTTGCTACAATGATCAAATGAGATTATATAGGTAAAATAATTTTTCATAATATTTGGAACAAAGTAGGGATATAATAAATATTTATTTTTTCCTTTTGCAAATATGACCTCATTTTATTACCAGAACAACCTTAGCACCTGGAAGCTACTATTGTACCCATTTTACAGCTGAGGAAATTGAAGTAATCAGAGGGTAAAATACTTGCTCAGGATCAAGTAAATGTCTGAGGATGGTTTTAAATACAAGATCTTCTTAACTACAGACCCAGTGTTCTATCCACTGCCCTACTTAACTGATAGAAGGGATTTCTAAGGCCTTCTAGGAAAGCAAAAATCCAAACTACAATATTCAACTCAATTCAACATATTTTTTCCTATGTGCGAAATGTTAGAGAATTTTATATTTTATAGAAAAAATTAGGTCCAGAAGGGACTTTGGATGCTATCCAAGCTACCTTGTCATTTTATAAGAAAGCTAGGTACTTGGCTAGGGTTATACAGTTAGGAAGGATTTGAAGTGAGATTCAGATGGCTAGGTCTTTTTCCCCTCCAAATTTATACTATAGTCATCATCAAATCCAATCTTGGTCTGAAAATAAAGTACCTAAATATGACCCTCTAGTCTGTGCTTGATGACCTCTCATGAGGGAAACCCAATTACATCTTGAAGAAACTCTTTAGATTGAAGGAAGGTGATTGGGTTAAGCTCTAGGACTTTAGGGTTCCTTTCCAATATTTGTTGGACTTCTAATGTAGATAGGAGGCAGCTGGGTAACACTGTGGAGAGAGTATGAAGCCTTAAATGAAAAAGACCTTAATTCAAACCAAACCCCAGAAAATAACTACATGTATGAACCTGGGCAAGCCACTGCACACTGCCTCAGTTTCCTCATCTGACAAATGAGCTGGAAAAGGAAATGGCAAATCACTCCAATATTTTTGCCAAAAAAGTTCCAAAACAAAACAAAACCAAACAAAATCCAATTGAAATGGGATCATGAAGAGTCACACAACTGAAATAGCTAAACAACTATAACAAATATAGACAGATTTGTTTGTTCTGCCTGACTCTAAAGGGCAGATCTAGGAAAATTTGAAGGAATATTCAGTGAAGAATATTGAAATTCAATTTATGAAGCAGCTTTTTTTTTTTAAAGAAATGTCTAATAGTACAATGGACTGTCTTGTGAGGTAGTAAGTTCCTTATCACAATGGACTTCAAGCAAAAGCTAGAAAGTTATTTGGAGGGGATTTTATAGTAGATATTTCTGTGTAGGCCCTGATTAGACTCCTTGACACCTGAGGTCCCTTCCTACCGTAAGCCCATATGACTTGTTTCTGGTCACACAATAAATAAATGGCAGAAACAGGTTGCCCGAGTCCATGTTCAACATTGTTACTGCTCTGGCATTGACATAGATCAAGAACAAAAATTTCTCCTTTGGAAGGCCTAGAAATGTCTGCATTCAGGGCTCCTTCACCCAATATCCAATCACTTTAGCATATACAGATCCCTAAATCTTCTCTCATCCTATAAAATGGATTTTTTTATTATGTCTCTTAATACAGCCACTTATTTGATTAGACCATAAGCCTGGCAAGAAAAAAAGAAGACATCCCTGTAAACAACTGCTTTCAGAAAAGGTCAGTGAAGGCAGCAGAAGTTTAGGGTTTAATGTCAAAGTGGAATATAAGTCTGACAGGGAAAGCTCTTGATTTTTTCTCTGTCTGAAGATGTGCCCAATGGGAATTATGCTATCATATAAAAACTTGTAATGAATTCTGGCAATATTCAGTACATCAAGTTCTGAATCTTTTCCTAAGATATACAGAATTCTTAGAGAAAGATGAGATCAGGAGAGGGAAGCAGGATCTGAAAAGAGACATACCTGTTTAACACCAGATACAAGCCAGGTAGTCACACCTGACAGGAAGATGAGAACAAATGAGAAGGCATATTTTCCCCATAGCACAGGTCTCCCTCTACCCCAGTTCTGGTTTAAAGTGAACTTATATTCACTAGCATAAGACTTTCTCAGCAAGAGTCCTGATTTTAAGGACAGATATATAGGTCAAAAGGTATAAGCAATTTCCTATACTCTGTAACCTTATTCAAATCATTGCATCAAATGTAGATTCCATGCCATCAAGTCCAAAAATGATTTGCCTAAAGAGACAGAATTCCAAGCCTGGTGAATTCTGCTCATATATTTTTTATTTAGCTTCTATTTCCTCATTTACAAAATGGGGATAATATTCCCAAGTAACCTCCTCCAAAAGGACTAAATAGCTTAATGGGTATTACATTTATTGTAAAATGTAAGAAGTTGAGAAATGAGAAATATTTTGCTATTATGACAGGATCATTAACTATTCTTCTTGTTGATTTGGAATGATTTCTCCTTTCCATCCCGTGGTCACACAGTTTGATATCATCAAAAAGCTACCTTCAAGAAGCTTTCACTGATTAATCTCATTGCGTCTTGTTGTGTTTTACATGCTTCTACTTCCCAGATATCATATACAGCATTCATACCTTATAGCATTACCATATACTTATCTGTATTTTGCTTTATGACTGGCTTGGTGATTATATCTTTTGTTTCCACAACCAGATCTTAAGCTTCAGGAGATATTGCATTTTACTTTAAATTCTCAGTTTTGAGAATTTAAGAATCAGACTGGATCTTTTCAAAGTTTTGTCTTCATTAATTGGGTAACTAGATCCCACTTATGTGTTCAGGCCTTTCTTAGAAATGGAGAAAGGCAAAAGGACATGGGAAGAATTTATGCCTTGTTGGTTTCTATGAATAGATCTGGAGATGAAAAGGGACTTCAGAAGTTATCTAGTCTCATTTTACAGATGTAGAAACTGAGGACTACAAAGCTTTTAGAATGACAGGTCTAGACCTGAAGAGAATTCAAAGACCATAGAATTTAAAGTACACCGGACTGCTGTGCTAAAAATTATATTGATAGTAAACAAGTGGTGGTTGTTGCTGTTTTACTTGTGCTGATCCTGATTATATATATTTTTTTGTGTGTATATACACACATGTGCATGTGTATATGTTTTGACAGAGATGTTGAAGGAGACTGCTTTTTATTTCCCTGCAGCTCATTTTACAGAGGAGGAAATTGAAAAAAAGTTAAGTGATTTGTCCAGAATCACATAATTAATAAGTGTCTGAGATCATATTTGAAGCTCAAAATACAGTCTTCTTGACTCCTGACCAAGCACTGTGCACTATGGCCCCACCAGCTGCCTCAATAAATGGTAGTCGATATTCAAATTCCAGTTCCCTGACTCCAAATCTAGTGTGTATTCCATTTATCACATTTCTCATTGAATTGCTAGTTAATTTGTTTTTTACCTTCTCCCATGGAGAAGTGGACATATATTTATTGTGGTGTAATAGGACACTTGTGGGTCAGGAAGTTTGAGAATCTTATGCAATACTAATGTTTTCACCTGCTTAACCTTTGCCAAGTCACATCATGGCCCAGGTAATTTCCTCATCGATGAAATGAAGAGTTAGGAACAGAAGACCCTATAGGTTCCTTTTTAGTTCTTCTGTCTTATTTTCCAACATTAAAACTCTGAGGCCCCATGAGCTTCCAACAGTCTAGTTCTAAAGTGGTTTCTTGCTCTGACACTCTATACTTTGACTTCTAAGGTCCCTTTCAAATATTTTGTATTCCTATCTCTCTTCCAGTTATAAGATCCTTTACCTCTCTGACTTCCCAATTTCCCCCATGGTCAGACCTGACAAATAGGGCACTGACCCCTCTCAGGGCCTTATTGCCTCCATCCCTCTCTGGGGAAGCCCTCAATGTGCAGAGTGGCTCCACTTGTCCAATCAATGAGGATAAAACAGCAGGAAAGTACAGCAATTTTCACAAGCTTAGAGTCTGAGAGTTTAAAAATGAAATAAAACAAAACATACCACTGCTCAAAATTTCCTTTACTTGCAACTTTGATTCACTAAGGTAATTTTATAGCTGCCTCAAGAAAGATGGCCAATGGTAACCCTTTCTATAATGATGTAACACCAGTTCATAGAGTGGTGCTTAAAATGTAATAAGAATTTGTCACTCTGTGGTCTATTTGGCTCATTAATAACTGAGAAACTAGCAAAATGGTCATGTTCCCTAAGCAGCATTTATCCTCCATTTCTCTTTCTTCTCCTTCTCCCTCTCTCTCCCTCCCTCCCCCTCTCTATTTCTGTCTCTGTCTCTCTCTTTTCCTGTTTCTCTCTCTTGCTTTGTTTCTCTATGTGTTTGTCTCTTTGTTTTTCTGTGTCTCTTTGTCCCATTGTCACGGTGTCTCTCTCTTTATCTCTTTGTCTGTCTGTCTGTCTCTCTGTTTCTCTATGTGCTTGTCTCTGTTTTTCTGTCTGTCTCTGTCCCGCTGTCTCTGTGTGTCTCTCTGTCTGTTTCTCTCTGTCTGTCTCTGTCTCTCTCTTTTCTTGTCTCTCTCTCTCTATATGTACATATTTGTCTCTTTGTTTTTGTGTCTCTCTGTCCCTCTGTCTCTATATCTCTCTCCATCTCTCTCTCTCAATTTCTGTCTCTGTGTCTCTCTCTGTCTCTGTGTCTGTCAGTCTATCTGTGTTTCTCCCTGCTTTTAATATCTCCACTGAGCATGTTCAGCTCCTATAAGGAGTGATGGTAGATTCTCGGGGTAGAAGTCAGTGTGTACTCCATTCAGTGGGAAGTTGGCATTTCATTATTTAAGGATGACATGCCATTACAGTGATACATCTAAAGGTTAAGATTCCAGCACAGTCTGGAACATTTTAAGTGGTATATGGCATAGAAAACTGTGATCATTATTTATAATGGCTTTCTTGCTTCAAGATGCAGTAGAAGGCAAAGAATAAAAAAATAAAATATTTGATTTGAGAAAGCACCTCTTTGTTGTAACAAAGAAACTGAAAGGAAGGTTATTGTGGTTTCTGGAGGGACTGTATAGGTATGAATGAGGATTTCTAAGGAAAAAAATTCGGTTAGTCATAGAATCTAAAAGTTGGAAGAGACTCTAAAACCTTTAGTCCAGGGTTTCTTAAAGATTTTCAACTAGTGACCCATTTTTGTCACAGAAATTTTTATGTGACCCTAGGTGTATAGGTATATTAAGTAGATTTATGAAACAAATATTTGATGATCATAAATCTTAATTTTGTGACCCCCCCATCTTCAGTAAGAGACTCTATATGGGGTCACAAACCACAGTTTAAGAAGCTGCGTTAGTTTAACCCACAGCGGAACAGGAATCTATTCTGCAATATCCCTGACAAATAGACACCCATCTTTGACCTGAAGATATCTAATAGCAGTAACCTTACTACCACCTAAAGCAGCTTGTCTTGCTTTTGGATAGCTCTCATTGTTAGGGATTTTTCTGCTTACAGAAAAGCAAAATCTGCCTCTCTGCAGCCTTTCTGTCCGTGGTTCCTGAATCTACCCTTTAAGATCAAGTAGAATAAGGTCTATTGTGCAAGAAACTCTTGCTCATGACAGTCCTCCAAATATTTAAGGACATTAAATCTTCTTCAGCAGCCCTTCTACATCCCCTCTGCCTTACATGGTCTCATCCCTAAGCTAATCATTTTAAGTTCCTTGAACTGATCTATGAAGAGAAGAAGCTCTAGAATTATTTTTACTATATTTGTTCTTCTTTGGACTGACCCTGTAAAGCTAGTGGATGTTCTCCAGTATTACTCCAGAAAAGGAAAAAATCTGAAACACCAATCACAGACTTCTGGTTTAAAATTAGGGTGTGATGAGAAGGAAACATTATAATTAACATTTGTACTGGGCATTCTTAATCTGGGATCTATTAAGTTTTTTTTTTTCTTTGCTTATTGTTGTTTTCAGTACTTTACAACACTTGATCCAGAGGCTGAAAGACTTAAGTTCAAATCCTGCCTTAGACTATATGTTCCTGGGGAACTTAACTTTTATTTTCCCCATTTTTCCCATTTTTAAAATGAGGAAAATAATAACATTTCCCTTTTAGGGTTATTGTGAGGATATAAATGAGAAGTTAGCAAAATTCTTTGTGAAGTACTATTTAAATTCCATTATTATTATTATTATTACCATGTTAATTATTATTTCAGTTTCTTTAAAATCTTACATGTTTTAAATATTTATATATTGTTCTGAGAAGAGATGCACAGGCTTAGCCAGATTGCCAAAGGGCCTCATGAAACATGACTAACATCCTCTAACTGGCATGGAGTTTTATTTATATCATCTTATTCAATTTCCATAAAAATCCTGTGATTTAAGCTCTATTCTAATTTACATTTTACATATGAGGCCAACTGAGTCTGTCAGAAGTTGTGGCTTTCCCAGGGTCACACAAGCTCTCCATACAGTTCCTCCTGACTCCGAGTCTAACTTTCCATCCATTATAATCACTGTCTCTCTAGTAAAAATGTCTCCCTTACTTGATTAGAATCATACAAATTTGAAATTTCAAATTGGGAAGGGAGCTCAGATGCCATCTAGTTAAAACCATTGACCTGTGTTAGAATGCCTTTTATAAAATATTTGACATTTTGTCTTCCTCCTTAGGAACTCTATGTTTCCACTAATATTCAATAAATGTGACCTATTTAAATGGCCTCCCTAAACCTAGTAAGATCAGTTTTCCATTGATAGAAGGCAGCACAATATTAAAAGAGTGATCAGTTGTGAAAGACTTAGTGGAACATAGAGCAGTCAGCATAGGTTAAATGACTTACCTAGGGTAACAGAATAAGTGTTTGAATCCAGATTTGAATGAACTCAGGTCATCTTGACTCCAGGTTTAGCACTATAACTACTGAGTCACCTGGTGAGAATAACATGAAATAATGTATTTAACCACAATAATGTTTACTATCCATACCTTTGAACAGTATTTTGTTTTTGTTGTTAATCCATATTATGTATGCAGAAAGGTGATTTCTGCTTCAGTTATATCACTGGGGGTTTGTATGTACATACGTATACAATGCTGTACAACACATAATTTAACTTCATGGGGAATGAACTTACCTTGTGAGAAGAATGTATGATTTCAAGTAGATCTAAAATGTTTTTTTTTTTTAATTTTAAAAAAGGTTTTTGGGAAAAGATTACATATAAAACTATTCTTCAAATATAAAAAGACAATAGCTGTAAAATTTAGAATAGCTACATAAATTTTGAGATTCCAAATACATTCTCGTATAGCTAATAATACTTGAAAATTACATAGAACTTTAGGGTTTACTTTCACATACATGAATAGTCTTTTAAGGTAGGTAGTAGACCTGTAGAATTTTAGGCTGTAGGATGTTAATCTTTCTCTGAACAAGGAAATGTGTGATCCCAAATTTTTTAGGTACAAATTAGGCAATATCTCATTTTCCTTTCCAAAAACACAGAGATAAAATGCTCATTTCCCCCCCAAGGTTCCTATCATTTCTGCCATAATAACTAGATTTCTCTACAATGATCAAAATAGCAGTTTCCTTTGTTGCCTTTTCTACCTTTTAGGAAAAAATTAACTCATTATCAAACAAATAAAATATCTCAGCCTCTCTGTTTTTAGGAGTTTCTACTAATTTCTGTAGTGTTGTAGTTCTCCATCATTATTAAATTATAATTCCATTCCACTATTGCATTACATTCCAGAACCCTTCATTTCTTCTTCCTGGGGAGATGGTTTTTAGAATACTCCCAAGACAATATCATTATTGTTTCTCCCCCAAATGATCCTTTTTATGATGTGCTTCATCACTCCCCCTGTTTAGTGGATTTCTGTACACACATGGTTCCACTTTCCACTTTTATTCCTTATATAGCTTCTGATTAAATTGCCACTTTTCATTGTCATGATCCAAGCATGATGTCACTTTCTACCAAGTCCAAGTGATAACAAGTAGAAATGTCTTTTCTGCCTTCTCTAGTTCATTTTATTTTCACCTATATCCCCCACATTTGTATGTAGACACTGAAAAACTTATCATATCTAGTTAATAGAGTAACAATGCAAATACTATAATCTCCAATTTATAGATTAGGAAACTAAGATACATAACAGGGTATTTCACTAAGATTCTTGAAGAGAATACCAATGGAGCATGAGGATGTTCCAAATAAAATGTATAGAAATCTAAGTGTTAAATAACTATATGTGAGGTCTACCTTCTTTCCTTGGAGAGATAAAACAGTCAGTCAATAAGCAGTTATTATGTTCCTGGTATCTACTAGACATCAAGCTAAATAAGAGAATAAAAAAGAAAGACAAGAATCTGTACTTGCTCCTTATATGAGATATAATATGCAAACAAGCATGTACAAATGTGCTGCATATAGGAAAAATAAGGGGAAAATCAAGAGAAGGAAAGGACCAGGATTAAGAGATATTGGGTAAAGCTTCCTGTAGAAAATTGAGTTAAGCTGAGACTTGGAGGAATCCAAGAAAACCAGTAGCAGAGATGAGGAAGAAGAGCATTTCAATGCTTGTGGGACAGCCAGGAAAAAAAGTCTGAAATCAGAAAATGGCGTGTCCTATGTGAGGATTAGCAATGAAGTTAATGCCATTAATTCAAAGAATAAGTGATGGGTAAAAGTTTGGGAAAGGGGGCTATGGGCTCCATGTAATGCCAGGCATTCAATGAAATCAAATTAAAATATAATTGAGAGATATTTAACAAAATAAGTAAAAATTCAATAAAAATATAGGTAATATTACATTTAAAACTATGTCAGTTTGTGATCTGGGGAATTCCATAATATAGTTTAGTCATCGCCATTTTTGAACAATACTTGTGTAAGAAAACTAGAATGGGACAGAGGGGAACAAGTTATAAATGGCTTTTAATGCCTGAGGATTTTCTGTATGATCCTGAAGGTGATAGGGAATCTCCAGAGTTTTCTCAGTAAGGGAAATAAAGATGACATGGTCAGATCTATGTCTTGGAAAGATCACTTTGGCAGTTGAGTGAGGATGAATCATAGTGATGGGCAAGGCAGAACAACAGCAGACAATTGGGTGAATCCTTATTAAGGACCCTATTGAGGCTGAAGGCATTATCAGGAGAAAAAGAGGCAATTTGACTATGGATAGTAAGATTTGCTTTCTTTTTTAAGCCATACTAGACCATTAGGTTAGCATAGTGTTTAGAGAACTGTCCCTGGAGAAGACTTGAGTTGAAATCTTGCCTTACATACTTATTAATGATCCAAGAAACAACCATATTTGCCTCCGTTTCCTTATCTGTAAAATGAGTTAAAGAAAGAAATGACAAATCACTCCATTAACTTTGGCAAGAAAAATCCAATTGGGTTCACAGTCAGAAAAAAGGGCTAAAATCATATATACCCATATAAATACATATACACAGAGAAACAGACAAACATCAGAAACTTGTACTTTTAGTAATTGATGCATATGATAAGATAGAAAGCACTAGACTTAGAGTCAGATCGCAATCAATTGATTAACCAGCATTTATCTACTGTGTGTGTGTGTGTGTGTGTGTGTGTGTGTAAATTTTAGTATTGGACATGGAAATACAAATACAAAATTGAAATAACTTCATCTTCATTGAAGATTACATTCTGTTATTCAAAAGCAAGATTCTCATTCATCATCACTCATTCATTGTCTTAGTGATGTTGGACAAATCACTTCTGTGATCTGTACATCAGTATCATGAGCCACAAAATGAGGGAGTTGAACCACATTATACCTGAGACCCCTTGCAGGTCTACCGTTTGCTTTAAGCCCTAACAAGCTGTTGCCTGTGTGGTAATAGCCTACGTTCTAAGGTTCCTTGTAGCTCTAACAATCTGTCTCCTAACAATTTATGTTCAAAGATCCCTTCTAGCGCTCAAGTTCTGTTTCATCCTTGCATTATTGCTGCTTCCGCATCTTACTTTGGAAAGGATGTTTGTTCATTGCCCACCAAAGAAAAACTACACAAGCAGCAGCAAAGTGTGGTTGATAGTTTCAAGGAATTCTCCATGGGGCCAGGCTGTTTTTGATGTAACCACACCAACAACCGCTCTCCCTTGTTCTCTCAACGGTGACATGCTGACTTGGATCAGATGAGCTTGCATATGTTAACTGAAATTAAACGGGAGCCTGGGGAGAGAATGGCTTTTGTCAGTATGTGGGGTCAAGGACTGGCCTCTTCTTCTAGTTACAATGTATTATTTACAACTGTATGTTTTAAAGAGCTCCGGGTGTCTACAGTTAGCTGCATCCCATTAAGGAAATGAGAGCCCAAACAGACAGCAGAAGGCTCTCATCAGCCACTGCGTTCTAGGGCAGACCTGTCCCCAAGGGCGCTGAGAATTTGCCCAAGAGCCTGACTTCCAGGGGAGACTTAGCAAGAGTTTGGGTTGGGGAGGGGTGGAACTGGTGAGTTGATCTAAGCCTCCCCCCCAAAAAAAAATTAAATTAAATTTTAAAAATAAGTCATACTGATGACTTGGGGATGGTCTCAGCCAGGAAAAAGGCATAAAGCACAGGAAATGCATGATAAAGAATTTACTAACCCTAATTCCAAGGACATGATTTACTCTGAAAGAGTTTTTTTCTTGGAAAACAAGCTGTCCTTGGGTTGGGTTAGCTCAGGAGGCTGCCACCATCATGGGTAGAAGAGGAAGGATGTCATTAGATTTATTTTTTTTCATCTCAGTACTAATGTAAGGCATGGAAATGTGTTTTTGTGTTGTAACCTGTGCCAAATTAGTTGCCTTCTCAATGAGAGAGGGAGGAAGGGAGGGAATTTGGAACGCTAAATATGAGAAAAAAGAGTGTTAAAATGGCCTACTTGTGATTGTGGGAAAATAAAATATAAAAATTTAAAAATACTAACATTATGAGAAATTAGCTATGACATGGAATAGGAGAAAAGCTTGGAGAGAGAGAGTGTGTGTGTGTGTTGTGTGTGAGTGTGCATGTGGTGGTGGGAGAGCTAATTAAATAGTTTAATTTAAATAGAATTAAATTGAGGAATTCCTTGTTCAGTTTAATGAGTTCTCAGAATTTGCTGCTTTCATGGAAAACGTGATGTGATTTACAGTGCCTCCTAGAGGATGGGATTCATTGAGGCTCCTCCAGTCAGTTGGTTCTCACTGTTACAGAACATAATGATTTTTACTGAGGACACTTCCTTGTTTCCCTTCTGCTTTTGCTTCCAGAAATGTGAGTGAACAGCAGACCCAGTTCTGATAGGATAAACCCCATTGTTAGGGCCACTTTCAGATCCATGAATTTTCCTCATGGCTTTTTGTCTGCTCACCATAAAAAAAAAAAAAAAAAAAAAAAAAAAAAAAAAAAATCCTTGAAGGTTAACCCTATACAGGTAATGTTGGTCCTTATCACTCATATATATGGTGGCCGTGGAGAAAAAAGACATAAGGTCCAAGGAATCAAAATTTCTGAATACCAAGATTTCCTGGACAACACAATTTGGAACTGAGCCTTGCAAGAGAAGTAGATGTATAATATATATATATTTATATATATATATTTCTATATATGTACATATATGTATGTGTATGTATACATATATGTGTGTATATGTATATATGTAGGTATGTGTATACACAATACACATACATACATATACATGCATATATGTATATTCATAAACACATACACACACACACATATATATATATATATGTATATATGTATGTGTGTATGTGTACCAGCTTCATGAATTGCCCTGAGAGTAGCCCCACATTTGAGATCCAGCCTTCTATGAAGATATAGGCAAATTTCCTGAGTACTATATTTCTTGGTGAGGAATCACACGTGTAGACCCTGGTTCTACGAGGCACACTGGCAAAGGAATAAAGCCGGATTATGGGGGAGCAAGGCACCAGGAATTTGACCCTGCTCTTACTATGAGTAATTTTAATTTGTGTCAAACTAATTCTCATGTTTGTTTTTCTTTGGGGAGAATTCCAAGTCCCTAAAACTTTACCAGAAAGCTGGATATCTTTGAGACTATCTGTGGGATGAAAGCAGGACCCACAGCATTACTGGGTTGATGACCATCTAGCAACCCCAAATGTTTCTCCTTTCTGAGGGTGGTCTGATCAGTGAGGTAGTGCTCTGAGTCTGCACTACGTTAGAACACTTGGGAAAGCGGGACTCTCTAGAGAGGAAGGAGAACTATACTGATTGTTTATAGGCCATTGTGAGTCGTTTATGGGTTTTGTGAATTTGTTTATGGGCTCTTTTCAGTCCTTTGTGTTTTCTGTATTTTCTATGGAATGTAATAAAGGCTTTCCTGTACCTGACAAATACACTGGTAATTCTACTGCTTGTATGGGAGCTTGGGACCCATTTTAACTACATCTGTGGATACTGAGACAAGAACTATATTTGAAAATTTTCCCAGAGGCTTTCTGGGTGCAAGCAATAAGTATCAAAGAGAATGAAATTTTGAGGTCAGTCCTTGGTCTGTGTAAACCAAGAGTTTGGGGGCATTATTCCATGGACTATATAAAGGAATGATAGTTGTACTATTGTCAATCAATTTTATCAATTAATGATTACTATTAAACACCCACTATGTTCCAGGCACTGTGCTAGGCACTAGACTTAAAAAAAAAAAACCTGAAAATGAAATAGTTTCTGCCTTCAAGGAGCTTACATTCTATCAGTGTTATAGTGGAAAGAGTCTTAGTATAGTATTAATTGGAGTAGAGACACTGTGATTGGGCACAAGAAGCATAACAATCTGCAGATTTTCTGGTCCTAAGATAAATTTTATTTCCTATTCAGGCCTACCTTATGCTAATCCAGACTTTCTTTCCTGGTGCTACTTATATGATGACAAATTATCTAAAAGGGACTTTAGAGATTACTGAATCAACTAGCCTCATTTTACAAATGAGGAAACCGAACCTGGAGCAAACTAGGTGACCTATGGAGAGTCACATAAGGAATCCATATCTTCCTACTTCAAGTTCAGTATTTGAACCACTCACGCCCCAGACAGTGGTCAGTCCATTAGAAGCCCAGAAAATTTGTGTTCTTCTCAGCCATTTATCTTCCAGAAAAGGCTGACCCTGGGTGAGCCGTCTTCTAATTTGCCATAGTTAGAAAATTGCTACTTATAGCTTTGAATGCTAGTAAACAAAGGATATAGAACGAGTGTGTATGCAAATATATACATATACATGTTTTAAATAGATGTATATAAATATGTTTGGATGTATGTATATGTATATACATATACTTATATAATTATATGTGTATATATATTGTATGTATATAGATATATCCAGCATTTATATATAATGTATATATATAGGTAGGTAAATGCACACATATAGATACAAAGTCAGTTAAGTGGTACAGTGAATAAAATGCTAGAACTGTAGTCAGGAGGATTCGTTTTCCTGAACTTAAATCTGCTCTCATACATTTGCTAACTTCAAAACCCTGGACAAACCATTTAGCCCTGTTTGCCTTAATTCCCTACCTTTAAAATGAGTTCGAGAAGAAAATTGTAAACTCCAGTCACTTTGCCAAGAAAACCCCAAAGAGAGTCACAAAAAGTTAAACATGATTGGAAATGACTGAATAACAACATAGATATTCACATATATTTTGTTCGTGTATGTATAAACACAAACATCATGATGCACAACATGCATGTGGTTATGCACATACATATAATCATGACATATGTTTATACATATATTATGATGCACATGCATGTATGTACACATACATATATAATTACACACAGATAGATCATCTAAAAAAATGATAATCCTTCTTTCTGAATTCCTCTGTGTTCTTCCATCATGATTCTTTTTTGCCAGGCTCTAGCTGCAGTGTCTCAAAGATAAAATGTAAAGTGTCAGCTAAACATGACTAAAAAGTGGAAAATAGAGTAAACATAAAGGTGTGCATTGTGAATTTTTTTTAATGGTTTGTAAGTGTTCCATAAGTGTCCCATGGAAAATCCATTAGAGATAGCATGATACAATGGAGAGAGTATTTGTATTGTGGTTCACAAAGATCTAAGGCTATCTTTAATATTCCCCATCTGTATGACAACAGACAAATCACTTACCATCTCTGAGTCTCAGCTTCTTTACTTGTAAAAAAAAAAGCATCATGATACATGTAATTTGGACTCACAGCACTGTTGGGAGGAAAAAAAGAAATATTTTAGAATAGAGGGGTTCATCCTCTGTGTTCAAGGATTTGAAGGAACAGTTTATTAAAGACAGATTAAATGTCTCTTTGTTCTCAGAGGGAAGAATCAGGATTGATGAGTTCCATAATTCTTTTATATTTTAAGAGACTCTTGAGAATGGACAAACCCTCAACTAATATAGATTCCATTGTCTTCTTGCATTAAGCATGTTGCTTATGTTGCTATGCCTAAAACAGTGTAACACCTGTTACTCCTAACCCCAAAACAAGCCCCACAACTATCTCCTCTCCTTCATTCAGACTGCCAATATGATAGTGGAAAATGTGATCATCTCTTTCCTAGACATTTCCAAGGCTTTCCTAACTGATCTCCCTGGTTGATTTCTATCCTTTCTCTAAATCATCTTCCATGAAGCTGATAAATTATACTTTTTTAATATATGGGTTCAATTGTTGTATTCCTGGCCAATAACTTTCAGTGACCATCTCCCCATTACCTCTTAAATATAAACTCATTTACTTTGTATTTGTCATCATGATGTAATTCCATCCAGCTTTTCTTTGATCTATTTTAGAAATTAAAATTTAGAATTATATATATATATATATATATATATATATATATAATTTTAGAATTTAGAAATTTGGAATATATTGACTAATTGTTCCCTAATTTCTACTTGTTATCTCACAAAATTACTAAATTTGAAAATTGGAAAGAACCTCTGTAGTCACCTAGTCCAACCTTTACACAGATGAAATGCCCTCTATGCAAAACTACCAAGTGCTTGTCCAGACTTTTTTTGAAATTCTCCAAGGATGGGGAACTCATCACCTCTTCAGGAAGCCAGTTCCACTTGGGACAATTCATTGTTCTGGTGTTTTTATTGTACTTTTTTTGTAATGTCCTAATTGTCCTATTTTTCCTACTGTCCTAAAAGTTTCCTATTTTTTCTAAATTAGGATTTTTAATTGGGAATAATATTATAATAGAAGTCAGAATCTACCTATTTCTCATTGGAGACAAAGAGAGGCTGAGTCTGCCTATTGCTGATTGGGACCAAGTAGAAGTCTATTACCTCCTTCAATGACCATTATTCAAATACTTGAAAGATACTATCTGCATCCTAAAAAAAAGAACTGATAAATAGACATATGATTTGTGTGTGTGTGTGTGTGTGTGTGTGTGTGTGTGTGTGTGTATTAGTATCTATCTTGAGGGTAGGGAGGGAAGAGAAAAAAGAGAAACTTCATAACTTTATTATATATTTAAAAGTAATACCAAGTTGTACATAAAAGATTTGCAATTTCATGTGCAATTAATCATCTTTGTTAAAAAATAAACAATTCTACTATGTCTTGGAAATCCTTGTTTTATTTCTTAAGTTCACAGCAAAATTAAAAAATAATAATAAAAAAAATTCTTAAGGACAACTATCATGTCTCTCTGAATCTTCCTTCACAGTCCTAGTTACTCCCTCTGGATACACCTATTTGTCAATTTCTTTCTTAAATTGTGACACCCAGAACCTTTGTCCTATTGTTTCCCTTTGCATTGATTCTGAGCTTCAGAAAGATATTTTGTTCTAAGAAGCAATATTGATTGCCTGGTTCTCCATCACAAGAAGTGTCTCTGATCTCCCCCTGGAAAATTCACTGCTATTGCCAGCTGTTATCCCCATGAAGTCCATGAGTACTCCTTTTGAACCTATTTTCATGGTTATTGCCAATCTTACCTTGTGAGTTGATATTATATTTATTAATGTCCTGCATCTATCTGCCTTCCCTCCTGTTTTCTGTTGACCCAGTTGGTATGACCCCTCCTTCCCACTCCAAATTTCATAAGAGTATTGATTCAGATAGCTTAAGACGTGACATTACCAATTTAGTACAATTCCTTCATTTATATAGGAGACAAAACAGTGCATTTCCAAAAGGTCATCAAGAAAATATAAAGCCAACAAACTCACATATACTCATGCCTTTCTTGTTGCTGAAACCCAACTTCTCTTCTTTTTATTTCCTCATATTTTTCAGTCAAGTCTCATCTTCATCAAAGGAAACCTTTCCTGATTCCTTTGCCCTTAAAATAACTCTCTCTTCTTTACTAGGATGTGATAGCCATTTTTATCATTCAATTGGCACCTAATTATTCCTTATTTTATATGTGTTAATTCTTCATTCTCAATTTATTGAGACTTTCTGGAAAAAAGGGATGTTAGCATACAGTGCACCAAATTGTTGTCGTTTGTCCTTTTCTCTCAAAGATGATGTTGTGACATGCAAGTGCATTGGATTTAAGTGAGAGAGATCACCTACCTCACTTTTCTCTCCAGAGCCATCCAGGTCCAGTGGTGAGATATAGATCAATATGACTGGAGATGATCCAGGATGAAATGGGAGACCTTGGCCTTTTTAAGCTAAGTATATTTATTAAGCACATAGTGAGGGCAGAGAATTATATTTATATATTTAAGTGAAATTATTTCCCTGCCATCAAAGAACTTATATTCTAGTATCATAAATGTATCAATGCAAAGAGATAAATAATGGACAATGACACAGGGTATTAGCAGTCAAACAATTAAATATTTATTGAGTGCCTAGTATTTGCCAGACATTGTGCTGAGTATATGGGAGGCAAAAACCAGCCCTTATTCTCAATGCTCCCACAGTTTAATTGTGGAAACTACATACAAATAGCAAGATATAAGATATACGCAGGATAAATTGAAGACAATCAACACAGGGGAGGCACTAGAATTAATGAAGATCAGAATAGGTTTTATATAGAAAGTAGAGTTTTAGCTGGGGCTTGAAGGAAGCTGGTAACATAATAGAAAGCAAAATGCTTTGTGAGCTTCAAGGCAGAAGATCATTAACAACCAGGGAGATCAAGGAAGGCCTCCTAGGGAAAGTGACCTTTGAAATGAACTTCAAAAGACAGGGAGCTCAACAGGAGTTTGGTTAGAATGAACATTGAGAAACTTGGGAGCAATGTGAACTAGGATATGGAAGGAGTCATAGTTTGCCTGTAAGAGGCAGAGAATTGGAAGGGTATGATGACATTAAGGATTTTCCGGGTTCAATTATTGGGCTGAAATTAACTAAGGAAAATAAAGTAATTATACTTGGGCACAAAAACAAGTAACTTCCCAAGTGCTAAATGGGGCATCATGATTATACAATAGTTCAGGGAGGGGATGGGGAATGAAGAGGGAGGATATCTGGGAGTTTCAATGGACCACAAGTTTTAAATGAGTTAATGCTGTGATTCCAAAACCATGCTGCATCATGACCGTGTCATTTGAATTGCTATGTCTCATACCTTCTGACTCTGTTGTTCCATTCCCTCCTGGATAAGTTTTTCCTCCACAGCCTGATATTTTCTAGATCTCCTGCTTTGATGTCATCCACTAAATTGGTATGATAGACATCTCATCAGTAACTGAAATATCCACATTACAGAAATCAATAATACTGGCTGGATATTGTCATCATCATTGGAGTGAGATTTAGCTTATGCATACCTTTCATTTCTAGCTATAGATAGATATATAGATAGAGGAAGCTAAGTGGTAAAAATAGGTTGGGTATCAGATCTGGAATGAGGAAGCTCTGAATTCAAATCCAACTTAAGCTGTAAGATTGTAGGCAAATCTTTGGGCATATATCATCTATCTGCATCAGTTTCCTAATACGGAATAAGGGAAATGATAATAGCATATATTCCTCAGAATTGTGATGATTAAATGAGATAATATTTGTAAAGTACTTAGTATAGTACTTGAAACATTAGAGATACCAATATTCCTTATTAGTTCCTTATTTTCCCCTGAAGGTAACTTCAAAGAAGGAGGACAGTAGACAGAAAATCATATCCAGAATGAGAAACATCTGCTTTTCTTGGGTTCAAATCTAGCCTCTGACACTTACTAGCTGTGTGACCCTGAACAAGGCACTTCACCCTGTTTGGTTCAATTTCTCGAGTTGGAGAAAGAAATGCCAAATTACTCCTATATCTTTGTCAAGAAAACCACAGCTAGGGTAATGAAGCGTCATGTATGTTTGAAGAACAATAAGAGCCACAAAACCTCAAAGCCATTTTTTTTCTTAAAGTCCAGGATGTTCCTTCTCAAAGTTATCAAACTCCTGAAAAGAATTTTCTTCTCTTTTGGCAAATCTGTCCAGAAAGATGACCAAGCTTCAAACTAAAAATGTTAAGGTTTTATGTTTCATTCAAAAAGGGAAAAAAGACAAGATAATCTATGAAAGTAACAAGGAATTTCATCCTTCAGTGGAGTTCACAATGGATATTTTAGACTCAACTATCCATAAACATTGGGTAATATCATACTCTGGTACTGTAGAATGAATTTTACAGAATGAACATAAAATCTACATTAGTATCAGGAAAGACACTTCATGGCAGCAGCATGTTTCCTGGCATCAGTCCAGATTAAAATACGAATATCATAGAATCATTGTTTAGACCTACACAGGATTGAGGAGGGAATTTAGCCCACATCCCACATTTTGCCCCATATAGATGGGGTGACCTGCCCAAGGTCACAAAAGACTCAAGGGACAAAAGTGGGATAAGAACCATGCTTTATTGATTCCAAATCCTGTGGAAGCTCCTCTCTATTATGCCTCCTGGCTACCATCATCAGCCTCAGCCCATTTTACTTTTTAGCATTCCTATCAAGATTCCTAAAGAATCATATCATGCTTCAATATTCTTTCTGGTTAATCTGTCTTTGCATCTATTTTCTCTACATTTCTCTTTAAAATATGGAAGGCAGTGAATTTCCTAGCCCTTTTAGACAACTATACTTTTTCTTATCACTGGAGCTTTTTTCTCTATGACTTTAGAATTTGACATCTGAGAATTTTCCATCTCTTTTGGGAAGTTCCCTTTCTATAGCAGTATTACAATCATGGGTCTCATCTCTCCAAAACTCAGTGATATCTAAGAAATGGAAATTGCCTTCTTTCATTATACTTTCTATTTTGTCTTTTAAGGTCTATTTTATGTCATTGTTTGTTTTTAGACTTATGAGAAATACACAAACATGAATTCATATATCTTTCATACCTATGAGAGAATGAGAGATAGAGAAAGACACAGAGACTGAAGAGGAGACACAGAGACAGAGGGAGGAAAGGAAAGAAGGTTTGACACATTCATGGCTCTGACGGGAGTTATGATCTCATTGATGCAGATACTTCCTTTAATGCCTCAGATAACAACTTCTCTATACCTTCTTATTTTATACCTTTCTATGTCTTTCTTATTTTATAAATTTTCCACAAAGGATCCACTCAAAGTACTGAATGTCTTCCTCCAGTTCACTTGGCATTACATAAGTTCCAATGGTACAGAATGGCCTTCTCTCTCTTATTTGTTTCTCAGTCTACAAGAGATGCCATTTCTTCTGGTATGTATATTTCTGGTAGTATATTTTTTGATAACATATTTTCCCTCTGTTTTTGGTTCCCAGTTTTCCATTAGAGTATACTATAGTCTATCCACACCTGACCATCCCTACCATGTGTTTATTCTTGGGTGAATTTCAATTTTAATCCTTTGGAATAATTTTGTAGCCATATTCATATGTAGATATAAATAGATATGAGTATATATATATGTATATTTATATAGACACAATACGCATACAAACATATACATATATATAACATACAAATGTTTTTTTTTAGATTTTTTTTAGATGTTTAGATGTTTTTAGATGTTAAAGTCAAATAGAATATTGATGTTAAAGTGGAAAAGAGATAAATAAAGAGAGAGACAGAAAGAAAAAAGGGAAAGGAAAGGAAGGAAGAAACAAAGGAAGGAAAGGAGGGAGGGAGAAAAGAAGGAAGGAAAGAAGGAGGAAGGAAGGAAGGAAGGAAGGAAGGAAGGAAGGGAGGAAGGAAGAAAGGAAAGAAGGAAGGAAAGAAAGAAAAGTAATCTTTTCTAGCTGAGACATGCTATATTCTAAGGTCTCTTGGAGGTCTAATATTTTGTGTTCTAATGACTCAGATTCTCTGCTTTCTCTACCATTATATACCATCATAATATTTTTATCTTCAAAGATACATTCCAGCTCTAATATCGTGTGTTCTAAGGTCCCTTCCAACTCTATGGTCCACATTCAAACTTCTCTTTGAACTAAGACATTTAATATTCTAACAATGGATTCTAAGATTTTTTAAAACTCCAACAGTCTGACATTCTGGGATTTAAGGTACCATATAACAATAGTAGAGTTTTGGATCTTAAAGGATGATTCAAGAGGTAGCACCAATATGGCAGAGATAAGGCAGGAACTTAACAAACCTCTCTCTCAAACTGTTCTAAATTCCTTTAAATAATGACTCTAAACAAATTCTAGAGCATTAGAACACACAAAAAGATGGAGCAGAACATTTTCATTATGAAGCCAACTTGTAAGCTCAGAAAAAAAAAAGGTCTGTGATCTCAGGGTGGAAGTGCTGGTGCAGCCCCAACTCAGATCCAGCCCAGCCCTAGACCAGACTTCTGAATTAGTGGCAGTCTTATGGCTTCCAGACCTCTCAGCCCAGAGATACCAAAGAAGACCTGGAAGATCAACAGAAAAAGTCTTTGGAACAAGAGTTAGACCACAGTGTAAAATTTCAGCACAGACCCATTCTTGGTCCCGTTTCCATCCAGACACCAGTGTCAGCGAGATGGGATTTCTGAATCAGCAGCAATGTTGAAGCTTCTGAGCCTCTCATCCCAGAGGACATCAAGCAGGACTCAGAAGGTCAGTGGAGAAAGTGGCAATGGGATGGGAGTCCCAGTCCAGATAAGTAGAGCCCCAGCCAGGGCTAGAACACTAGATCCTACAGCTACAGTGGGGTAAGGATATATCTCATAGCTCCAGGACAGACAAGAGTGCTTGTGGTCAGATTCCTATAAGGATTTCTGAAAACAGCGGCACAAAAACACCTGAAGCTTGGGACAACACATCCTCTACCTTGGAAACAGAGACTTACTTTTTTTTTTTGCTCAATTATTTGCCTTTATTTCTTTAAAATGTTTTTTATGGATTCATATAATTCTTGTGTGTATCTTTTTTTTTTATTTAATAGCCTTTTATTTACAGGATATATGCATGGGTAACTTTACAGCATTAAAAATTGCCAAACCTCTTGTTCCATTTTTTCGCCTCTTACCCCCCACTCCCTCCCCCAGATGGCAGGATGACCAGTAGATGTTAAGTACATTAAAATATAAATTAGATACCCAATAAGTATATATGACCAAAACGTTATTTTGCTGTACAAAAAGAATCAGACTCTGAAATATTGTACAATTAGCTTGTGAAGGAAATCAAAAATGCATGTGGGCATAAATATAGGGATTGGGAATTCAATGTAATGGTTTTTAGTCATCTCCCAGAGTTCTTTTCTGGGCATAGCTGGTTCAGTTCATTACTGCTCCATTGGAAATGATTTGGTTGATCTCCTTGCTGAGGATGGTGTGGTCCATCAGAACTGGTCATCATATAGTATTGTTGTTGAAGTATATAATGATCTCCTGGTCCTGCTCATTTCACTCAGCATCAGTTCGTGTAAGTCCCTCCAGGCCTTTATGAAATCATCCTGTTGGTCATTTCTTACAGAACAGTAATATTCCACAATATTCATATACCACAATTTATTCAGCCATTCTCCAACTGATGAACATCCATTCAATTTCCAGTTTTTAGCCACTACAAAAAGGGCTGCCACAAACATTCATGCACATACAGGTCCCTTTCCCTTCTTTATAATCTCTTTGGGATATAATCCCAGTAGTAACACTGCTGGATCAAAGGGTATGCACAGTTTGATAACTTTTGAGCATAGTTCCAAACTACTCTCTCAAAATGGTTGGATTTGTTCACAACTCCACCAACAATGCATCAATGTCCCAGTTTTCCCGCATCCCCTCCAACAATCATCATTATTTTTTCCTGTCATCTTAGCCAATCTGAGAGGTGTGTAGTGGTATCTTAGAGTTGTCTTAATTTGCATTTAACAGAGACTTACTTTAACAAAGAGCTTAAAGCTGAGTAATAGTCTGGAGAAGAAAGCAGAAAGCAAAATAAGTTTCTGACCATTGAAAATTATTATTATGACAAGGAGGATCAAAATACACACTCAGAAGATGATAACAAAGTCAAAGTTCCTACATCCAAAGCCTCCAAGAAAAATAAGAAGTGGGCTCAGGCCATGGAAAAACCTTAAAAGGGACATTGAAAATTAAGTAAGAGAGATAGAGGGAAAATTAGAGAAAGAATCGAAAGAGATACAAAAGGAAACACAAAAAAATAATGAGGAGAAGAATGCCTTAAAAAGCAAAATTGGGTCAATTGGGAAAGGAGGTACAAAAACTCATTGAAGAAAGTAATTCCTTAAAAATAGAATTGAGAAAATGGAATCTAATGACTTCATGAGAAATCAAAATACAATAAAGCAAAACAAAAAAAATGAAAAATAGAAAAAAATAAAATATCTCATTGGAAAAACAGATGATGTGGAAAATAGATCCAGGAGAGATAATTTAAAAATTATTGGTCCACCTGAAAGTCATAATAAAAAAAGATCCTGGATATCATCTTTCAATAAATAAATAAATCAAGAAAAACTGTCCTGATATTCAAGAACCAGAGGGTAAAATAGAAATTGTAAGAATCCACTAATCATCTCCGGAAAGAGATCCCAAAATAAAAACTTCCAGGAATATTACAGCCAAATTCCAGAAGTCCCAGGTCAAAGAGCAAATATTGCAAGGATCCCAAAAGAAACAGTTCAAAGACAGTGGAGCCACAGTCAGGATAACACAAAATTTAGCAGCTTCTACATTAAAAGACTAGAAGGCTTGAAATATGATATCACAGAGAGCAGAGCAGCTAAGATTGCAACCAAGAATCGCCTAGCCAGTAAAACTGAGTATTATCCTTCAGAGGAAAAAAATAGTAATTCAATGAAACAGGATTTTCAAGGATTTATGATGAAAAGACCAGAGATGAATGGAAAATTTCATTTTCAAATACAGGACTCTGGAGAAGCATAAGGAGATAATCAGGAAAGTGGTATCATAAGGAACTTAATAAGATTGATCTGTGATTTGTTTACATTCCTACATGGGAGGATGATACTTGTAACTCATAAGAATTTTCTCATTATTATGGCAGTTGGGAGTATATAAAGAGAGAGAGCATGGGCATGACTTGAATGTGAAGGGATATTATCTTTTCTAATGATTAAATTAAGTGGTGAGAGAGAAATATACTGGGAGAAAAGGAAAAGGAGAAGTGGGATGGATTATCTTCCATAAAAAGGAGGCAAGGAAAAAAAAATTTACAGTGAAAGGGAAGGGGGAAAGGAGAGGGTGTGAGCGAAACTTACTCTCATCAGAATTGGCTCAAATAAGAAATAACATACATATTTAATAGGGGTATGGAAATCTGTCTTACCCTGCAAGAAAATAAGAGGGGAATAGGATGTGGAAAGGGGGGGAGGGTGATAAAAGAAAAGACATATTAGGAGAAGCAGTGGTCTACTGTAACAAAACACTTTTTATCAGGGATAGGATGAAAGGAGAGAGAGAATAAAGTGGAGATAAAATTAACCATAGCAATTGTAAAAAAAATAAAAGCAAATTTCTCTGATGGAATATTATTGTTTTCTAGAAAATGATGAGCAGGATACTCTTAGGGGAAAAAACTTGGAAAATCCTCCATGAACAAAGTGAAATATATTTTGTTCAAAGTAATAGCAATGTTCTGGGATGACCAATGTTGTAAATGACTTTGTTATTCTCAGTAGTACAATCATCCATACCTACTCTGAAGGAATTATGATGAAAGATACTATCTATACACAGAGAAGGAACTAATTGAGTCTGAATATAGATTAAAGCATTCTCTATGACTATCCCTATATCTCTCTTTATTTTTAACTTAACTTTTCTCAAGAATTTTCAATTCTGTAGGGTGATCTATGTTTTCTTTCACAACTTGATTTTTATGAAAATGTTTTGCATAACTTCACATGTGGCTTCTTAATTGTGGATGGGGTTAAGGGATGGTACCTAAAATTCAAAAATCTTAAAAACAAATGTAAAATCGTTTTGAATATAATTGAGGGAAAATATTAAATAAACAAAAAACAAACAAAAAAGGTAGATTCAGATTCTTGAAGCTATTGAGATTCAATACTAACTCTTGCAATGAAACTTTTCTGGCTTTTATATATCACTTATGGAAAGACAGGATTTTAAAGAAGTAGTTCCATCCAAAAAACGTAAGCCCCAGTAAGTACCAATGGGCGATATTGTCCTCTATGCTGGATATAAAAAAAATTCTTGTGAATCAATTCACCTTTGTAAGGAGGTAGTAAATATTATCACAGAGGTATGAATATTACTTTGCTAAATATTACTACGGAAATATTAAAATACAGATAGCTCAATTGACCTCAGTGGACTTATATTTCTATAGTAGAAGTTCAGGAAAAACTGCCTAATAATGTAGATAGTATGCAAATGACAAATGTATTGTCCACATAATGGATGTTGTGAGTAGGCAAGGAAAGCTAAATAAAAAAGTAAGGATTACATTAGAGTTCAAAGAATCCAGCTTAAACTTTCCACTCTCTAATCTGAAATGAGTTTACTTGAGAGTATGTGTTTCCTATTACCTGGACCTTACATGGTGATCTGTGTTCATGCATTTGCATATGTGTGTACATGCATTTGGATATATGCAGATTTGTATTTGCTCATATGTGTAGATTGGGCAGCAATAGGGATTAATTACTGACTTCCAATGAAGGAGGTTGTTGAAAGCCATGTACCTGAAAAAGAAGAACAAGACACACGTGGGATGATTGTTCCTCATTCCCCCCAGCCAATTATCTTATAAGTATGTACCCATAGCCACAAAGGGGAACCAAGTGAAGGACTTTGGCTAACTTCATTTTGCCCCCACTCAAGACTGGAGACCAAACTTTATATAACCAAATCCCATTGTGGAACAACTTTGGGACCCTTGGAAAACAGACCACAGTGTCCTGTGTCTGAGATAGAGCGAGCAAAGCCTTGTCCAAAGGTGCAGAATGCTCTTTCTGACCTCCCAAGTCCTCTTCCTACTCTTGGATGCTTGATTCAATAATAATGCCTGTGAATAATACATCCAGTCACTGACATATCACATGAAAAAGTAACTTGCTACAAAGGCCTATGAAGATAAATCACTTTTAAGTTTAGGAAATTATATGTTTGAATCCTGTAATTTAATGTCTCAGTGATCACCTAAGAGAAAAGAGAAGGAACTCAATTAGACTATAATTAAATCAGGAAACTGAGACCAAAGCATAGAGAGGAAGCTTAGGTTCTGTTTGGCCTCTGTTAAAATTTTGATCCCTGAAAATTGAGCCAAGAAGGATATTTCAATAAAATCTACATACCTTATAGTAATTGGTATATTTATGTGTCACAGAAAATGTGTTATGCTAATACAGGTCCTTGAAGGAGCACTGAATTAGGGATCAAGAGAATTGGCTTTGAATCTCAAATTCTGCTACTTGTTTCTGGCTCTACAATCTTAGGAAATTCAGTTCACTTTTTTGGTCTCAGTTTCTTCATCTGGAAAATTTTTTTTTTGTTCTAGGTGATCTTTAAAATCACTTCCAGCTCTAATAATCAGGGGTTCCATTTGATGGTTTTTGAGAAAGTAAATGTTCATAAATTCAACCAATAGCTTCCATGCATTTTGAGAACATAACAGGCCCCCAATAGATATACAAACATTCACATACACATATCCATACACCTTTACTTAGCATAGTGGTTGCCACCTAATAAGTTCCTAATATAGAATACTTTCTAACTGGCTGACTAACATATGCTTTCTCTACATTTCTCTCCCATGAGTTCTATTGCCCATGTAAAGAAAGATTCATCACCTCTACATTTAATTTAAAACTTTATAACTGTTATGTCGTGTGGTCTCATTTCCTATTATTATCTCCAATGCCTTTGTATCTCAGTAACCTCCAGAATTTTCTAGTCTTGCCTTAAAATTGATTTATGCTATTCATTTTCCCAGGTTTGTAACTTTAGCTTTATTCTCAATTCTTTATTCTCCTTCACACCACATAAATAATCAGTGACCAAATCTTATTATCTCTATTTCCACAACCCCTCAAGAATGTTCTACCTTTAATCGACTCACACAGACAACAACTTAGTTCAGGACACCCTCACCTCTGGTCTCTATTATTCCAGTAGCTTCCTAA
The DNA here is from genome assembly GCF_902635505.1 of Sarcophilus harrisii. Taxonomy (NCBI): domain Eukaryota; kingdom Metazoa; phylum Chordata; class Mammalia; order Dasyuromorphia; family Dasyuridae; genus Sarcophilus; species Sarcophilus harrisii. The sequence continues at coordinate 60,123,665 of NC_045427.1, read as the reverse complement.
TTGCCTCAAGTATCTACTCACCCTAATCTATATCCTATATGCCTCTGGGTTTTGAAGATTCAAAGAGAGAATGAGACTGATGATTGTGTTCAGCTCTGTTTCACTTAAATCCCATTCATGCAAAAATTAAAACATTACCCGTGATATCACAGGTCCTTTTCAAAAATGAAGAACAAACAGCAACAATAATACAGCAGTCCATCTTCTGTCTCTATGCCTCTTCAATGGTTATCCACTTTTATCCTGGAATACACCCCTTGCTTATCTCTTTTTAAATCTCTCTTTAAGACATAGCTAAAGCACAACCTTCTCCATAAAGACTGCCTGATGCCTTTAAAATCTAGTGCCTTTTCTCCCAAGCTTCCTCTTATTTATATTTATTTTTTTAATATTTTTATTCACATTCTTACTATATCCCCATTTAGAATGTAATCTTCTTTGGAAGAAGTATTGTTCTTGTACACTTGACACCTAACATAGTGCCTGGCATGTAATATAGATCTAGGGTGATCCATTGAATATATGAGTCATATATTGTATTTAGCAGTAGTAGACGTAGATTCATGTCCTGGTTTAATTTAATATTTGGTTCATTTTAAACTACATTTCTCATCTAGAAAAAAGGCATTGTAGTTGAGCATAATGACTTTAAGGTCTCTTCCAGCCATAAACATGTGAGCTTATAAAATGTCCGGTGTCATTCTGAAAATTTCAATTTCTACATTTTTACCTATTGATGAAATCATATGCCACACAATTCTGAAGCTGCATATTCTATTTAATTCAATTTCATAAACATGTTAGAAGTGTTAGGAATAAGAACATATATTAGTTCTTGAACCATAAAGACAAATAAAAACCATCTGTGCCCTCATAGAACATTCTGCTAGATATCATCTCCAGTATTACTATGTTTATATCTATCTATACACATATACACACATATATACATATATGTATGAACTTGACAACCAGAAAAACCATTCCCTTTGTTTTGTTTTGGGTAAATCTTTGATAGAAGATTTGTGGAAAGATATAGAAGAGAATAATACATGAATAAACTGTGAGTTTCTCTGGATGGTGCCCTCATCTGCCATTGCTAAGATTTTGACTCTATGAAAATATTTAAGTATTAATTAAGGAACACACTTAAGATAATATCTCAAAATACCTTATATGTATCTGAAATATAAATACATTTAAAATGAAAAACTTGAGAAAGGAGAATTTTCTTGCCTTTAAAAAGTTAACACATGTTAAATTCTACAGTATTTTAGAAGGTAAGTGTATCAAGAGAGTTGTAGAAAGAAATCCTTAATATTATATGAACTGTTTAAATAGTCAGGTGAATATCACTGGCATAATTGAGGAAAAGTCGAAGAATCTCTAGGAAAGAAGTAAGAGTGGGCATGTGCCCTGATTTTAAATTGGCCACTTGCTATTTATTTGACAATAAGCAAGTCATTTTTATTCTCTATAACTGTTTCCTCATATTTAAAAATTAATTGGCATTTGTATAATGCTTTACATTTTGCAAAATACTTTATTAATCATTTCATTTTATTCTTACACAACTATAAGAGGTAAGTGTTATCATTGTCCTTACTTTAACGTTGAAGAAACTGAGGCAGAAAACAGATAAACTACTTGTCTAGGATCACACATCTAATAAATCTTTAAGATAGGATTTAAATTCATTCTTTCGCACTTTCAGTGTTCTGTCCATCATATCACCTAACACAGTGGTTAGAGGAAATGGTGAACAAAATCAATTTTCAGTTCCCTAAACCCCAGCTGTCCAAAGTTTGAGTTTTTTTGCAAATTGAAGCAAGAAGATTTTACAGAATTGAAAGTTATTATTTGACTTGAGTGACTGGTCGATAATGCATATAGTATGAAGTATATGAAGGTTGTTCTGAAACAGAACCCAATTTTCTGGAGACAAACAGAAAGGAATCCAACAGACTCATTGATTGATTCACAGATGATTAGTGATATAACAGACTTCAGAGATCATCCAATACAACCCATTCATTTAACAGATGAATCTCAATAACTGAGTCTCAGAATAGGGAAATGGCATGTGTGAAATAACTCAATAAGTGACAAAGTCAGGACTCAAAAAATGGGCATGATATGGGTCAGAAACCCACCAAAATGGCCTACATGTAAGTTAGTCTATGGAGATGATATATGAAAAGGAATTGAGAAATTTGTGTAGTGTCGAGAATTGATTCAAAGCCCAGGGACCTGGGTTCCAGTCTTAGCTCTGATTCTTACTAATTTTGTGACTGCAGGAAAATTTCTTCACTTCCTGGGTCTCACTTTCTTGATTTATAAAATCTTAGTGATATTGCTTATATAATGTGATTCCTGGTTTGTTTTTGAGGAAGACATTGTTTAAAGCCAGAGGGAGCAGAGTACAGGATAAAGAGTCCTTAGCTTCATCTTTGTCCCTATGATGCTTACTTCTGAAAAAAAAAAACTCATTTAACCTCCCCAGGGCTCAGTTTCCTTATCTGTAAAATGAGCAGCAAGATAAAGGACAGGTGAAATGATTTCAGATCTCTTAAATACCTATATCTATGATTACCTGGTATTTAAAGGGCTACAGGATTGTGAACTATCGGCAACAGCTTTTCATTTTTGTCTTTGTACTTCTAGCTTCCAGCTCAGAGTCTAACATGTAATAGGTGTTTAATAAATGGTTGTAGATTAATTGATAAAGTTGTGTGAGGGAGTCTTAGGAAGATATAGTTCCTTCTTATATATGGATCAGAAGTGGGAAATGGCAGAAAAACTGGGAATGCCATGATGGACATTTGTCTTGGGTACAACTATCCATGAGATAACAACATGGGATATTATGCAATATTCTTTTCATAAAATCATATATTTGATGAAAAAAAATTTGTCTTTGTTTCATGTTAATTCAAGTTCATAGGCTCCTTGGTAGTACAAAAGAGAGCACTGGACTTGGAATCAAGAAGATTCCTTTTCTTGAGTTCATTTTAACTACTTTAAATACTTATTAGCCATATGACCCTGAACAAGTCACTTAACCTTATTTGTCTCAGTTTCCTCTTTTGTAAAATGAGCTAGAACAAAAAATGGCAAAACACTGAAGTATCTTTGCCAAAAACTCTAAATTTGGTCATGAAGAATCAAATATGACTGAAATAACCAAACAAAAATATTGCCTCTGTTGGAAATAAGTCAGAAAGCATTCCCATTATGCATATAATTTTCAGATCTTACTAGTGTTCATAGATGCCTTTGCCTAGATCTTCTTCCCCCTTCCAAAAAAAAAAAGTAAAAACAAGGAATAAATTAAAAGGGCAGGAAGCAAAAATGACTGACTACTTTGTGAAATGTGATTGTACAGAAATATTGAATTTACCACAATGCATATGACATGGGGCTACTCAAATATTAATCCACAATATATTTTAATGAAATAAGATCCCCATGAGATTTTGAAGGTACAAAGAGTGCTTAGCATTTTTGGAATACAGTTATCATTGCTCTGAGTTTTCATATATCTTCTCTGGAAAAGGCTCCAGGTATTTTCCAAGCAACTTTAAAAGTGTGTATACTATATGTTATATGTTTGCCAATCATTAACTAATACTTGTGTATGTGCATCTGAGTGTGTGTGTGTTGGAAATGGGAGAGAAATAAACAACTACATTGAGATTTAGACCCAGAAGACAAAAGTTCAAATTTCATTCCTTCCACTTAATACCTCTGTTAACATGGATAAGTCTCCTGATCTCTGAATCTCAATTTCTTTTCCTATAAAATGAACAATTTGAACTAAATGTCTGAGATCCCCTGAAGATCCAAAACTATGATGCAGTGATAACACGATCACTAATTTCCCTTCAGGTTTTGAGTCCTATTTTCTGATCTTTTCAACACAAAAAGGAACATAGAAAAAGAAAAGTTCAAATTTCAGGCTTTGCCATTGATTTGACTGTTTGGGCAAATTATTTCACTTTCTTTGTCTCTACCTGCAAATAACATCCTTAACAACAATAATAGAATGGACAATAATGGATTTAGAATGTATGTCAACAAAACCTATAAAATATAAACACCATATTAAGATGGTTATAGAGAGTTTAACATACCTTGTCAAATAAAGAAGGCAAAAAATTAATCAGTGTTCTCAGATCACAAAATCAACTACTTAGAGTTTTAGAAACCATATTGGAACAGACAGATGCCACTGTTCAGAGCCATGGGAAAGATAGACAACAGCTACATATTATTGGACCTATTGAATATAACTGATTTTGATTTCCCTTAAGGTGGAATCTATGAAATGGCTAAAATCCAAGAACAGAACTAGAATGCTCTCTATGGAAAAGTCCATGTGAATTCCACCAACAATATGTTGACAAGGAAACTACGAATGACTGACTCATGTGGATTTGTTTACCTAAATACAAATTTAAAGGTCACTGCTATCAGAAATTATGGGAAAATCTGTCTTATGGATTCTGGACCTGAGTACATATTTTATAAGAAAACAGCAGAAACTGTAACATTGCATTGCAGATTTCACAAGTTTAGCAGCTACAAAATGCCTTAGAAAGATATGATGAAGCTGCCAGAATTTTTCACCAGAAGCTTGCTATACTTTATAAATGAAGAAAAAGTGAATCCCTATATAATAAAATACAAAGTCTTGAATAGTCTTGAGAATTTCAGGGAAGAAAAAAAAGAGAGAAAATCTGTGTTTACAGAGTACTTGAAACACAGTAGGTGCTTAATAAATCATAAGATTTTAAGTATATTTTTTACCTAAAGTAGTATATTTTTATTTTTTAATTTAATATTTTATTTTCTCCCAATTACATACAAAAAAATTTCAATATTCGCTTAAAATTGAGTTCTAAATGCTTACCCTCCCTTCCTATCCCACTCATTGCAAAGGAAAACAATTTGATATAGGCTGTGTATATGTATGTGTGTGTGTGTGTGTGTGTGTGTGTGTGTGTAATCCTGAAAAACATGTTCTTATATTAGCATGTTGTAAAAGGAAACATAGGTCAAAATAAAAACTAAAGAAAAACAAAGTTAAAAAGAATTATGGTTTGATTTATATCCAGATTCATCATTTCTTTCTCTGGGAATGGATAATATTTTTGTCATGATAGTCCTTCAGAATTGTCTTGAATCATTGTATTGCTTAGAATAGATGTCATTCCCAGTAGATCATCTTATAGCATTGCGATTACTGTATACAGCATTTTCCCGATTGTACTCATTTGACTTTGTGTCGGTTCATGTGAGTCTCTTCAGGTGTTTCTAAGAACACCTAGTTCATCATTTTTAATAGGACAATAGTTTTCCATTACATTCATATCCCACAAGTTGTTCAGGCATTTTCCAGTTGATGGGTATCCCCTCAATTTCTAATTCTTTATTATCAGAAAAGAGTTAAGCATTAGTTTTTAAAAGTGGTTGTTACCATTACACACACTTATTATATACAATCTACCTACAATTAAATATTCTCTTTATAAAAGACCTAGTGGGGAAAATCAAAGCTTTCAAAAGCTCAATGAAGAACATATGTGTCAATTAAAGATGTCCCAAAATGCTTTGAGTGACCCTACAGAAAAGGAGCTTGCATCCTAATACTTTATTAAAAGGACAATCATTAATAATGCACTAAATCACAGGTGATTAGAGAAATGCAAATTAAGACAATTCTGAGGTACCATTTCACACCTCTCAGATAGGCCAAAATGACTGGAAAAGATGATGAATGTTGGAAGGAATGTGTGAAAACTGGGATAGTAATGAATTGTTGGTGGAGTTGTGAAGTGATCCAGTCATTTTGAGAGTAATTTAGAACTATGCTCAAAGGGCTATCAAACTGTGCATGCCCTTTGAGCCAGCAGCATCTCTACTGGGGCTGTATCCCAAAGAGATCATAAAAGAGTGAAAAGAACCCATATGTGCAAAAATGTTTCTAGCAGTCCTTTTTGTAGTGTTAAAGAATTAGAAATTGAGTGGATGCTTATCAGTTGAGGAATGGCTGAATAAGTTATGAATATTATGGAACATTAATGTTCTATAAGAAATGATGAACAGGCTGATTTAGGAAAAGCCTGGAAGAAGACACACAAACTGATGCTAAGTGAAATGAGCAGAAATGAGCAGAACATAGAGAACATTATAACAATAAGATTATGTGATGATCAACTATTAATGACTTTTTCCAACATCTTTTAAGCAATGAGATGATTCAAGGCTATTCCAAAAAGATATGGAATAGAAAATGCCATCGGTATTCAGAGGGAAAACTATGGAGAGTGAATGTGTATCAAATCATAGTATTTTTACTTTTTTTGTATTTGTTTGCTTGGTTTTTTTCTCATTTTTTTTCATTTTGACCTGATTTTGCTTGCACAGCATGATGAATATGGAAAGATGTTTAGATGAATTGCAAATGTTTAACCTATATTGGATTTTTTGCTATCTTGAGGAGGAGTAGAGAGAGAAAAAAATTGGAACACAAGATTTTGCAAAGGTGAATATTGAAAACTATCTTTGTATGTATTCAGGAAAATAAAATGCTGTAAATCATTTTATATTGACTTGTATAAGTTCAACAAACAGTATGCAATAAATAAATAAAAACACAAACATATACATAATAAGACTAATGCATGAATGAAGAAATAAAAGTGAAAAGGCCATCATTCCTTAAAGTGAACTTTAATAATATAGGATGAGAGGAATAGTGAAGAATGTAATAATAGATGAAAAGAGAAAGAAAATATAAAAGCAAATATAGTATGACAAGAATAAAAGTGACAAAAGTAAAATATTACTCAAATCTATTTAATGACTTGTGGCTATTATTTCATTTGATGCTCAAATTTATCCTTTATCATGTTATATTAGCTGTTTGATTTTTGTCTCCCTCATTTGACTGTAAATTCCAGTAAAGCAGAGATTGATTTTCTTTGTAGCTCCCACACTTACTACAGTGCCTGATACACAATAGATTTGACTTAATCCATATGACCTTTTTCTTTTAATTGGGAAAATGAAAATATGACCATTCCTATCACCTTTTTAAAAAATCTTTCTTTTATTCACTTTGAATTATTTGTTTTTTTTTCTTTATATCACATTAATTTCTAGACATATCTTTCTACCTAGAGAATTTTCTTTGGTAACAATGGGAAAAAAAGATGGGGGAATACCAGCAAAACTAACATATCAAATGACTAAAACTATATATCATATTCCAATTTCATTGTACTTCACTCCATCAGAGAAGGGGATTGGTATATTTTTTACCATCCCTTATTTACAGGCAATTTTGAATATTTTAGCAATATAGAATTCATTTTGTTTTCTTTTTGATGATTTTATTTTTCTTCTTTAAAAATATGTTTTGTTTTATATCACCTAATAATAACAATAATAACAAATGTTTTGAAATCGCTTACTGTAAAACAGATACTATGTGAATAACTTTCCAATTATCTCATTTGATCTTTACAACAAACCTGGGAGGATTGTTGCTATTATTATCCCCATAACAAAAAGAATATAATGAGGAAACTGAGGCAAACAGAAGCTCTGACTTATCTAAGTGTTTGAATTCAAAAGTGAATTCTATTCTGGTCTTTCGAATTCAACGTTCAGTATTCTAACCAGTTTCTTAACTTACTTCACTCTCAGGATGACTTATGACATTAAAAAAGTAAGAAAAATAAAATTAGCCAAAGTGTATTAAAATATTTTGATTGAATCAACATTCTAAGGCTATATTCTTCCATATCTACAAAGAAGATGGTTAAGGTTATTCTATTTCTTTTTCTCTTTTTTTCCAGTTTTACATCTTCCTATGTTTCTCAATATTCTTCATATTCATTGTATCATATGGCATAGTGATATTTCATTACATTCCTGTACCACAGATTTTATTTAGTTAATCTCCTATTGTCAGTCATCAATTTCATTGCTAGTCCTTTCCTCTCACAAAAAAAGTTTTGTTATGAATATTTTGGTGTATGTCATCTGTTATCTCTTCTCATAGATTCAGGAACAACAGCCAAAGTTTTCTTATTGCCTATAGGCCAATTCCTGGAAACTGAGTTTCCTTCTGCTACTAAGGAACTAAAATGTCTTTGGGGGGGATTTCGTTCCTTGGGTTTATCTGGTTGGTCTCCTACCTGGAAAATCCTTTCCCCTGTAGCCATCTGCTGCAATCGAACCCAACCTTCAAAGTCCTTTTCAAATACCATATGTTTCACAATTATTGCATAAGTTGTCCAACTTCTGTTCATGAGGAAGAACTCATTTAGAAAGGGGAAACTCATTTTTTGAGAGAGGACTCTATCTCCCAAGTATAATCTCTTTTGAGTGACTCCAATTATTTGGAGGATTTTTTTACATTGAAAAATAATATCTTATTTGCTATTTTCACCCATTTTTCTTAATTCTTCCCCTAGGGACCAAGGGGAATCCTTCTACTATGTATCAATTCTTTGAATACTTAAAGAACACTCTCATGTATTATTCTTCAAGTCTCTCTCATCTATTCAACAAACATTGTCTGTTTCCTTAACCAATTTTCATAGGGTATGTTGTCCACTCCCTGAAATTTCCTGATAAGCCTCAAGTATCACTCCATATTGACTTTTATCCTTCTATCTTATTCTGTTTGGAATGAAATGTAGTATTTTGGATGGGGTCTGACCAAAGCAGAGGACATCAAGGTTACCCTTTCTTCTTCTGGGTTTCTTACTATGATGTCTATAATTGTGGAAACCATGTACATAAAAGTCAATTAAATAAAAATGATATGAAGCTTTCAGAAAAGTCTTATGGGACACACCCACACATCTTCCAATTATTGTAAATTCTGGATCTATCATCTGTCTATAGACACACATATATATATATAAATATATATACAGATATATACAGCATACTAAGTAGCTTCATGATATTTTGTAGTGAAAATGGAGAAGTATGAGTATTGCTAAGTATTTATGTATATACATACATAATTTGCAAGAAATGACATATGCAAATTTCATGCATTGAAAATGGGTATCTGAGAAGGAGTTTATAGACTTCACTAAACTGCCAAAAGGTATCATGAAATAAAGAATTTAAGAACTCTAAATAAGACTATCTCTGAGGTCTATTTCTTTTTTTTCCCTTTTTTTAATTATAGCTTTTTATTTACAATATATTTGTATAGGTAATTTTCCAGCATTGACAGTTGCAAATCCTTTTGTTCCAACTTTTTCCCTCCTTCCCCCCCCACCCCTTCCCCCAGATGGCAGGTTGACTAATACGTGTGAAATATGTAAACGTATGTATACATGTCCAAACAGTTATTTTGCTGTACAAAAAGAGTCGGACTTTGAAATAATATACAATTAGCCTATGAGGGAAATAAAAAATACAGGCAGACAAAAATAGAGGGATTGGGAATTCTATGTAGTGGTTCATAGACATCTACCAGAGTTCTTTCTCTGAGGTCTCTTTCATCTCCATGACTATCTTAGAGTGAGGAATTCATCAAATGGCCAATAAAATTACTCTTCAAAAACTGGCAAAATAAATTGTTCTTTGAGAACTGTCCGACATGAACAAAAATTATTTTTTCTTGAATCAGAAATGATCTGAACCATTGAGGTTCAAATCACTCCATCTTAGAATGTGAAGGAGAAAGAGAGATAGACAGACAGACAGGGACACACACAGAGAGATACTTCCTTAGGAAAAGCCATATTTCAAAGAATTCAAGGGGAAAAAAAAAGAAAAAGCACAATGGACAGATAAATAGTCCAAGAGAAAATAGCCCAAGAGGTTGATAATCAGAATGAAATAAGGAAGACAAAATCAGATATTATTACAATGGAAACTAAAAGAGGAAGACAGATAAAGATATAGAGGTGGAAATGATTGCAATCAATTGACCAACTAAAGTACTTTTTAAATGGATAAATACAAGAAAATACATCATTATATAAGTGAAAAACATAATTATTGAAGTAAGTTGGATTTGGCAAAGAATACCAAGGGCAACAAGAAAAATGGCTTTTTAAACCTATATTGAAGACAGTAAGAGCATCAAAAAAGACAAGTGTGGGTGAAGAGTGTTCAGAATGATTACATGAAAAAGATAAATCAGAATTGTTTAACTATTTTTTTCTTCTGTTTTCTCTTCTACAGATGGTTATTCTTGTTTGGGAATGACAGCTCAACAAGGAGAAACAGGAAACTGAAAATAAAGGTAACTGAAAATATGGTAAGGAGACACCTAGATGTCTTCTATTAGTTCAAGTCAATAAACTTGAGTAATGAAAAGTGGAGAAACTCAGCTTTCATTAAGTGATTTTGAAAAGATCACAGGGACTAGAAGATAAGGTTCTGAACTGGAGAATAAAGAATTTTTGATTGTGTTTTCAAAAAGTGGGAGAGTGAGGTTTCTAAACTATGGGTGTGGTAAAGCTTGATTTTGATTATTGACAACAATTGAGATATATCATCAAAAAGATGGTTTGTTGCCATTTAGAAAAGGAACCAGTGATTGCTAAGAGCCAACATAACTTCATTAATAACCAGTCGTGTCAAAAAACCTTCATTTCCTTTCTTTGGGAAGAAAGAGTCTCCACTGGGAGACTAAGGAATGCTGAAGACATGCTTTGCCTACATTTGAACAAAGCATTTGATAAATTGCTTTATGCTACTTTGTAGTGAAAATGGAGAAAAATGGGTAATGGTAAATAAATATAAGGTGTTCAGTGCTGGTTAAATGGGAATATATTTAAGCAAGCATTCTTAAACTGGTAACTATGAACTTATTTAAAAAAATCATATTTCAATATAATTGTTTTTTAACTGTGAATTTTATTAAATTCTTTTTAAAATATTGTTCTCAGAGACAGTGCATAGATTTCATTTGACTAGCAAAGAGGTACACACACACACACACACACACACTCACACACAAAGATTGAGAACTCCTTAAATGGATCTATATCAACTTGGACTAATGTTTCTAGTAGAGTGTTCAAGGATTTATTGTGAACTCTATACTAGTAAACATGTTTATTAGTGATATTAATGTTTATTATTATAAAGATATAAATGATGGCAAGGTAATTATATTATAAAAGAAGAAAAAGATAGAAATATAATACATTTTAAATAAGTTCTATTATTTATTACTGTGAGATGGTAATGATAAATAATCTAATAATTAGATTGACTGAATCGAGATCAGAAAAAAATTCTCTAAAAAGCAACAATAAGCTATTAATTGAATTCAATCAAAGGGAATACAAATTTTCCCCCACCTCTATGTTCAGAAAACCATTTGCACACTCCCAGGATAGAAAAAACATACAATTGTTTGGTTTCCTTAGGAAAGTTAGAATATTCTGAATATACAATGTGTTTCTCTTTTATTCTGCTTTAGGAAGGTAATATATGGAATATAATATTAAAGCTGAATGACATTTTTAGGAATCACATTGATAACTTTGAGAATTTAAAGATCAGCACTAGAATGAGAAGGGGTTCATGTTACAAAAGGAGTAGATAAAAAAAGGAAGGATGTTTAGCCTAAAATACAGAGTATGTAGGAAAGATATGACAGCTACATTCAAGTATTTGAAAGATTATGGTATGTAGAAAACATTATCTTTGTTTTACTTGGATCTAGAAGGTAGATCTTGGGTAAATAAAAGTGTCAAATAGTCAAATTTGCTCTAAGTAATGTGAGAACCCTAAATGTGCGCTGCCTCAAAGTATAAAGTAATACTTTGTAGGGGAGTGAGCTCCCTATCACTAGAAGTCTTCATGTAGAACCAGATGATTATTTGATGAGAATGTTTTGGAGGAAATTCATGAGAAAGTACTTAATAGACTAGATAATCTTTTATTCGCCCTTTATATCTATGATTCTGTGAGCTTATGAGTTTGAAAGGAAGTATAAGAGAAAAAATCAGAAAATTATTCAATTAAACTGCAACAGTCGATTGAAGTTTGAAAAGTGGCTCAGATGAAGGAAAGCATGAGATAAAAGAGTTAAATAAATCTATTTATTTAAAATAAATATACTTTATTAGGAAGCTATTTCAGCTTTAAAATTGGCCAAACGTCTTGGAGCACAGATATTTGATAGGTATTCTATCACTGAAGAGTCATTTTCTTACTACTTTCTCAAACACAGCTCCCTTTTTAGATTGTCTTGCCTGATACATTACTCATTTTATCTCCCTGTTGCAGAAGAAACTAGATACACCATGAGAACCATGGAGAGTCCATTACTGGCCTCCTTCATAGACAAGATAACTTAATTTACAAGAGACTGTATCTATGTACTGTAATGTAATATTAAGTGCATTACCATTATCTGAATTCTTCTGTGAAATATATAATGGGTCTAGGTTGTGTCATGTCACATTACCACACCAGCCACTAGAATGGTCACTTAATTTTGTATTTTAACTATTACAAAGGCTGTCCATGAAGCAATGGTTCAAATATCATGTGGTTGGATAGTAATACTACGACTTTACCTAAATACCTGTGATTCATTATGTTAGCTTCTCCCCCATCAAAGGATTAACATAGCAACACAAATCATTTACTTAATGGAGCATATTTATCAAATATATATATATATATTTTTTTTTACCAAGCACTTGCTGGGTGTTATGCCAAATCCACAGTTTAATAAAATATGGTTCACTCTGTAGTAGATAGAGCATCAGGCTTGGAGTCAGGAAAACTTGAGTTCAAATCTGACCTCAGATGTTTACTAGTTATGTGATCCTGGGCAAGTCACTTCATCCTTTTTGTCTCAGTTTCCTCATCTGTAAAATTATTTAGAAAAGAAAATGGCAAATCACTATCATATTTTTTTTATCACTATCATATCTTTTCCAGGAAATACCAAATGGGGCCATGAAGTGTCTGATATGACTGAAATAATGAAATAACAACAATGCTCTTATGGGATTTCTATTCTTGCGGGGTGAGAAGTAACTATGGAAATAATCATAGTTAAAAACAAAATGTGTTAAATGCATGAGATGTGCAACCAACAAGTTCTCTGAGAAAGAAAAGATTTTTTCAAGAGGCAATAAATATTGCTTTCTGGTAAATGTGACATTTGTGTTAGGCTTTGAAGAATGGCTAGACTTTTTTTCTTTTTTTTTTTAATTTTGTGTTATTATTTTATTTTTTATTATAGCTTTTTTATTTTTAAAACATATAAATAGATAATTTTTTAAACATTGATCCTTGCAAAACTTTGTGTTTCAAATTTTCCCTCCCTGTCCCTCACTCTCTTCCCTAGATGGCAAGTAATTCAATACATGTTACATATGTTAAGATATATGTTAAATCCAATATCTGTATACATATTTATCCAATTATCCTGTAGCACAAGAAAAATCAAATCATAAAAGAAAAAAAATGAAAAAGAAAAAGATACTCCAATATCTTTATCAAAAAGAAAAAAATTTAAGCAAACAACAAAAAGAATGAAAATGCTATGTTGTGATCTATACTCAGGTCCCACTGTCCTCTCTCTGGGTGTAGATAGCTCTCTTCATCACAAGATCATTGGAACTGCCCACAATCATCTCATTGTTGAAAAGGATAGCAGGGCAGCTAGGTGGTGCAGTGGATACAGCACCAGTCCTGAAGTCAGGAGGACCCGAGTTCAAATTAGGTCTCAGACACTGAACACTTCCTAGCTGTGTGACCCTGGGCAAGTCACTTAACCCCAATTTCCTCAGGGGGAAAAAACAAAACAAAAGAATGGTTAGAATTTGAACAGAAACTAATGCAGACAAGATTAGAAGGGAAGCAATAAACTGGGAAAATATTTTTACAGTCAAAGGTTCTGATAAAGGCCTCATTTCCAAAATATATAGAGAATTAACTCTGATTTATAAAAAATCAAGCCATTCTCCAATTGAAAAATGGTCAAAGGATATGAACAGACAATTCTCAGATGAAGAAATTGAAACTATTTCTAGTCATATGAAAAGATGCTCCAAGTCATTATTAATCAGAGAAATGCAAATTAAGACAACTCTAAGATACCACTACACACCTGTCAGATTGGCTAAGATGCCAGGAAAAATTAATGATGATTGTTGGAGGGGATGTGGGAAAACTGGGACATTGATGCATTGTTGGTGGAGTTGTGAACAAATCCAACCATTTTGGAGAGTAGTTTGGAACTATGGTCAAAAAGTTATCAAACTGTGCATACCCTTTGATCCAGCAGTGTTACTACTGGGATTATATCCCAAAGAGATTATAAAGAAGGGAAAGGGACCTGTATGTGCACGAATGTTTGTGGCAGCCCTCTTTGTAGTGGCTAGAAACTGGAAACTGAATGGATGTCCATCAGTTGGAGAATGGCTGAATAAATTGTGGTATATGAATATTATGGAATATTACTGTTCTGTAAGAAATGACCAACAGGATGATTTCAGAAAGACCTGGAGAGACTTACACGAACTGATGCTGAGTGAAATGAGCAGGACCAGGAGATCATTATATACTTCAACAAACATACTATATGATGACCAGTTCTGATGGACCTGGCCATCCTCAGCAAGGAGATCAACCAAATCATTTCCAATGGAGCAGTAATGAACTGAACCAGCTATGCCCAGAAAAAGAACTCTGGGAGATGACTAAAAACCATTACATTGAATTCCCAATCCCTATATTTATGCACACCTGCATTTTTGATTTCCTTCACAAGCTAATTGTACAATATTTCAGAGTCTGATTCTTTTTGTACAGCAAAATAACGTTTTGGTCATGTATACTTATTGGGTATCTAATTTATATTATAATATATTTAGCATCTACTGGTCATCCTGCCATCTAGGGGGGGGTGGGGGTAAGAGGTGAAAAATTGGAACAAGAGGTTTGGCAATTGTTAATGCTGTAAAGTTACCCATGTATATATCCTGTAAATAAAAGGCTATTAAATAAAAAAAAAAAGAATTTGAACAGAAAGAGACAGGGGTGGGGGGTGGGAGGGGTATTTTAAGCATAAAAAATTGGGAGAGCAAAGGCATTCATTGATCCAACTAGTATACTGTTATATCTATTCTGTATAAGTCCTTGGTCACAGCATATAAGAATTCAAAAATTACTAAAGTGTAATGCCTTAGATGTATTGCTTTTCTGAAATGGTAAGTTAAGACATATGATTACTGACCATCTGAATTTTTTATCCGGGAAGTTCTATGAGAACTTCTGTGAGAAATATCTGGAGAAGGTAGAACCCAGTCTTCAGCATATTGTGTCTTTTTTCACTTTCTTTCCTAATAAGCAAACAGAAAGAATGAAAAGGGAAAGGAAGAGAAGAGGAGTAATACATAATAATAAGTAATAATATAATATACAAAATGTAATCTATGATATACTAATATAATAAATATTAATAAATAGTAACAAATGATCACCAAATGTTTCAAGGAATATGATGTGGAAGAGGAAAAAGATTCATTCCTGACCCCACAGGCAGAAAAAGGAATAATGAATAGAAATTGCAGAGACAGAGTTAGTCTATATGGTAGATGTGGTGGTCAGTGTGGGCAACACAAAAATAAACAACAACAACAACTACACTAAAAATTTTAATGTTTTGAGTTATCAAGAGAAAATGGACAATGCTGCCTCTGGAAAAAAGTAAGTTACTTCTCCAAGTATGGACTGGACAGCCACTCAAGATAATTTTTAGGATTCCTGCCCTGATACTTCTTGGATTATGAGGATTTTTAAGTTTCTTTCCAACCTTGTTATTCTAGAATTCTATGATACTCTTTTCTGTCTCTTCAGGGATTTCTTTGAGTGTTCTGCCCCATATAGGCCTGGTCTTCCTTGACAAATTAACATCCATTGGTTCTTTATTTCTTATTATCAAACCACATCAATCTGTTTTCTAGTATCTCTATGTCCTATCTTCTGTTTTCTAAAGTGAGATAGATGTTAAATTAATCTAAACTAATCTATGCTATTAGGTTAAGGAATCTTTCCTCCTAGGTAAAGCAATTGTATTTTAAAGAGGTTTTCTGGAGACACAGGGCATTAGACTCAATGTAGTATTGCTAATTATGTTTTTCTCCCTAAAATTTTTGCTCCAGTAGTAGATATAAATAATCTCATAATATCAAAACTCAGGCATGAGTTTAGCTCAAAGGTAAACTAAGGCCACAGGTGGCACTAGGTGGCAATGGATAGAATGTTGGGTCTGGAGTTAGGAGGATTCATCGTCATTCGTTCAAATCTGGCACCGCACATTTCCTAGGTATGACCTTGAGGAAGTCAACTCAGTCTTGTTTGCCTCAGTTTCCTCATCTGCAAAATGAGCTGGAGAAGAAAATAGTAAACTACTTCAATATCTTTATCAAGAAAATCCCTAAAGAAGATAAAATTGGATAACAAACCAGAGGAGAATTTTTACTTTTTCATCATCTCAGGACCAATATTAGAATGCCTGAACCACACAAACCTATGAGTCCCCAAAACAAATATGTTTTCCTGGAGAAAGAGAAAAAAAGACATGATTTTCCTAATTTGGAGTCAAGGACTTGGGCCAGGATCAAAATATTCATGAACCACAAAATTGTGTAATAAGGTTTTTATGCCAAGGTGGTATGAGAGCAGTGTTCTTTGAAAAGACAACAACTCCATCAAGAGCTAAATCTCATTGTACATATCCATAACCATTACTCTAAAGAAAATGGTTGAGCCATATTGAGTAAGAAAGTTAAGATAATCTTCATAGCAGTGGAGACTTTTGACTTGCAATAGTAATCTAAGAGATAATCTTTCTTTTTTAAATTATAAATTTTTATTTACAAGATATATGCACGGGTAATTTTTCAGCATTGATCCTTGCAAAACCTTCTATTCCAACCTTTTCCCTCCTTCCCCTGCTCCCCTCCCCCAGATGACAGGTAGATCAATACATGTTAAATATGTTAAAGTAGATGTTAAATACAATATATGTATACATAAGAGATAATATTTCAGGAGAAGAAAGAACCAAGCCACTAAGAAGTTCTCCAAGAGAGTTATGTAGCCCCAGGAAATGAGGGAATAGCATAGTGTTAGAGGAAGTAGAATTAGAGGAGCAAGAGATCCTGGAAAGAGAATAGAAGAATTTCTAGATAACCATGTGTTCCTGACAAATGATAAATAAATAAACTCTCTTTTCTTGGAAAAAAGAGGAGAAAGAGGAGAAAGTAAAAAAGGAGAAAGGAAGAAGAGAGGAGGGGGAGAGGCTAAAGGGGGAAGGATGAGGAGGGGGATATGGGCCAATGAGTGGAGAAAGAGCAAGGAATTGAATCACAACATGGAAGAGTAAACTGGGATCATGTCTTCCACTTACAAACATGAACAATGAAGATAACAAATCTATTATTTCAAAAGTATTTTTTCTGTTTAGAGCAAAATTAACCTTATAGTAGAATTATATATGTAGAAACCTTGGGAGATAAAAACTAACTGAAATATGAAAAGTTGTCTTCCTAATCACAAAGCTGACAGAATGTGATGACCCTGTGAAAATCAGGTAGGATTTCTGATGTTCAAGAGGGATTAATACTATAAAAAGAAGTTAAGGGTAAACATTGATGTTTATCCATATTGGAGAAAAAATAGCTTCATAGAAATGACATGATTTTTACTTACTTGGATGAAGAGATAATTATTAAGAGCAGGGAGAAAACAGAGCAATTCACTTCTATCTCCTGTGCTAAAGAGAATAATTTTCACATAGGAATGACAGAACAAAAAAACATCTATCAGAGAGATGGTCCCCAGTAAAATCAGTAGAAAATAGAAGAATTCCTGGTTGTTCTTGATGATTTATATTACTTTTTCTACATTAATTCTCTCTTCAAGTATTTCATTGATTGGCAGATATGACAGTTGAACTCAGTAGTACTAGTTGAAAATGTGAAAACCATCTTGAGGTGAGCAAATACTGTCTTCATTTTCAAAGGAGGAAAGAGAAAAGAGTCTAACTACAAGTTTGCTAAATTTCCCAATTCTTCTGATTAAATATATCATACTTTTCTTGTTAAGAATTTGGAGATATATGAAGTAGGCAATAATATAATTAGGTGTAGGTGCATTCAAAGTTAGTTGAGAAAGATCAAACCATATGTGCAAAATTGTTTGTCGCAGATATTTTTGTAGTGGTAAAGAACTGGAGACTAAGTGGATGTCCATCAGTCGGAGAATGACTAAGTAAGTTATGGTATAAGAATGTAATGGAATATTATTGTTCTATAAGAAATGACCAACAGGATGATTTCAGAAAGGCCTAGAGAGGCTTACATGAAGTGATGGTAAGTGAACTGAGTAGAACCAAGAGAACATTGTACACAGCAACAATAAGATTACACAATGATCAGTTCTGATGGACATGGCTCCTTTCAACAGTGAGGTGATTCAGGACAGTTCCAAATAATTTGTGATAGAAAGAGATGTCTATATCCAGAAGACTGTGGACACTGAGTGTGGATCACAATATAGTATTTTCACTTTTTTATTGTTTGCTTGATTTTTTTTCTTTTTCATTTTTTCTTTTTTGATCTGATTTTCCTTGTACAGCATGATAATTGTGGGAATATATATACAAAAATTACACATGTTTAACATATTTTGGATTACTTGCTGACTGAGGGATGGATGAGAAAATGGGAAGGAGAAAAATATTGAAACACAAGGCTATGAAAGAGTAAATGTTGAAATCTTCAATAACAAGTTGGATGGTTTTAAATTGGCATGATAGAATTGTGAATTTAAGCTTCACTATGAATAAAAATGACTTTAATATGCATTATCAAAAAAAATGTTGGTTGAGGGTTCAAATTTATGGAGTAATCATTAATAATTCAATAGCATAGGAGCAGGAGGTCTCCAGTGGATTACTGCCATACTCTCTGCTCAGCCTGGTGCTACTCAATACTTTTAATAATGATTTCCATAAAGGTAAAGATGCTTTCTCAAATTTGCCAATGAAACTAAGCTGTGAGGGATCACTACCACAGAGAATGACAGGTCCTGTATCTCCTTGACAGATGATATGATATAATTTAATAGGCATCAATACTAAATCTTACATTTAGGGTTAAAAAAGTCAATTTTTAAGTGCAATGGTTAGATATAAATTTCTATAAAAAAGATATAGTGGTTTTCATGGACTGCAAGTTCAATATAAATCAGAAGTTTAATATGGAAGCCTAAATAAATAAATAAATAAATAAATAAAGCTAATGCAATCTTGGTTACATTAAGAGAGCAATAGCTTCCAGGAATAAGGAGTAAATAATACCTCTGTCAAGCCTCATCTGAAGCATCATATTCAGCTCTTGGCACTGTAGTTTAAGAAGAACTTTGATAAGCTGGAGAGTTTCCAGAGATGGAAATGGACCCTATGTCCATGTGAGATGAGTATCAATTGAATAAAAAATATAGGGATATTGAGCCTGAATAAAAGAGAAGGCTCAACTATTTTATTTTTTTAAATTTTATCTATTTTTTAATAGCCTTTTATTTACAAGTTATATGTCATGGGTAACTTTACAGCATTTACAATTGCCAAACCTCTTGTTCCAATTTTTCCCCTCTTTTCCCCTACCCCCTCCTGCAGCTGACAGGATGACCAGTAGATGTTAAATATATTAAAATATAAATTAGATACACTATAAGTATACATGACCAAACCGTTATTTTGCTGTACAAATTGGACTCTGAAATATTGTACAATTAGCCTGTGAAGTAAATCCAAAATGCAGGTGAGCAAAAATATAGGGATTGGGAATTCAATGTAATGGTTTTTAGTCATCTCCCAGAGTTCTTTTATGGCGTAACTGGTCTCAGTTCTATTACTGCTCCATTGGAAATGATTTGGTTCATTTCATTGCTGAGGATGGCCAAGTCCATCAGAATTGGTCATCATATAGTATTGTTGTTGAAGTATATAATGATCTCTTGGCCCTGCTCGTTTCACTCAGCATCAGTCATGTAAGTCTCTCCAGGTCTTTCTGAAATCATCCTTTATCATTTCAAGAATAATAATATTCCATAATATTCATATACCACAATTTATTCAGCCATTCTCCAATTGATGGGCATCCACTCAGTTTCCAGTTTCTGGCCATTAAAAGAGGGATGCCACAAACATTTGTGCACATACAGGTCCCTTTCCCTTCTTTATGATCTCTTTGGAATATAAGCCCAGTAGTAACACTGCTGGATCAAAGGGTATGCACAGTTTGATAACTTTTGGCTCAACTATTTTAATAACTTTCATGTAGAAGGGGATTAAGCCTCTTGGCCCAAAACAGTAGAATCAAGAATTATGGGTAACTTTAGATAGGAAGATATAGTATAATAGAAGGAATAACTTCCTAACAATGAAAACTGTCCACAAATGGACTGGGCAGCCCTGAGAGGTGGGGATGGATATAGTCCCCTTATAAATTTTCAAGCAGAGATTGGATAATCATTTCTTCAAAATACCATATTGGGAATTCATTTGTATTTGAGTTCAATTAGCTGGCTGCTGAGATCAATCTTAACACTTTGATTTTGGAATTTTGTATTTCCTCATCTGCAAAATTAGTGGAGGAGAAGAGGGAAGAGGAGGAAGGAAGGAGGAGGAGGAGGAGGAAGGGGAGGAGGAGAAGAAAGAAGAAGGGGAGGGGAGGAGAAGAAGCAAGAAGAAGGGGAGGAGGAGGAGGAGGAAGAAGGGGAGGAGGAGAAAGAAAAGGAGGAGGAGGAGGGGAAAAGAGGAGGAGGAGGAAGGAGAAGAGGAGGAGAAAAAGGGGAAGGGAAGGAGAAAGAAGAGGAAGAGGAGGGGGAGTAGGAGAAGTAGGAGAAGGAAGGGGGGAAGGAAGAGGAAGAGGGGAGGAAGAGGAGGAGGAGGAGGAAAGTAGAAGAAGGAGGAGGAGGAAGAGGGGAGGAGGAGAAGGAAAGGGAGGCGGAAGAAGAGAAAGAGGAGGAGGAGGGGGAGAAAGTAAAGGGAGAGGAGGAGGAGAAGGAAAAAGAGGGGAGGTGAGGGAGGAGGAGGGGGGAGGAAGAAGAGGAAGAGGAGGAGGAGGAAGGGGAGGATGAAAAAGAGTAAAAGGAGGAGCAGAGGGAGGAGGAAGAAGAGAAAGGAAGAGGAAGAGGGGGGAGGAGGAGAAGGAGGGAGAGGAGGAGTAGGGGGATGAGGAGAGGAAGAGGAAGAGGAGAAAGGGGAGAAGGGGGAGGAGGAGAGGAGGAGGAAGGAGGAAGAAAAGATATATATTTTTGGCGAGTACTCTCCTCAACTGCTAAAATGCAATTTAGTCCATTTAAAATCCATACTGTTGAATCATATGTTACTGATACATTTTATATTTTTAAAATCAAAGATCAATCGGTAGCCCAACATATATCACTTCAAATCTAAAGATTGCTCCATTCTAATTCTGATTTTTTTCTTAACTCCCATCATTTCTTTCTGTCATAAAATCTGATTTCAGTTCATATGCCATTTAAAAATTTCTTTCTGGGACTGTGTTCACAGCTTTAAAGCAATGGTTATGTTTGTCATGTTAATATTATGGTCCCATTTTTTTGTATCTATGAAGTCAATACACTTTGCTTAGAAGATACTGGAATGTAAGGGAGACAGCTGCTATTGAACTACATCAATAAATATGTATTTAATAATCTATTCTAACAAGTCTAATCTAAAATTCACATAAAAACATATCTCTGGGGCATTCTGGAATTGAAGTGTTTGGTTGGCAAAAGGTATTTATTTAACTTAGAAGCAAAACACATGCTATTTGTATGACCTTGGGCCAATCAGTTCTTTGTCTATATTTCTTCTATGAGTAGTATAGACTAGGTGAATTTCTGATATCTCTTTAGTTTTAACATTATTTATCCTGAAATCTCTTCCAGCTCTAATTTTTTGTGTTCGACATTTTGAGACTCTTTATTTCAGGTCCCTTTAAACTTTGATGTTCTATGATCTATGTTCTATCATTTGGTGTTCAAGAATTTTTTCTTCAAGTGTAACATTCTGTGTTCTATTCTGTGATAACTATTGAATAATCAAGCCTGCTATCATCATCTTCCTAATGTGTACTCCTACCTTTCAAAATGTAATTCCTTTTTAGTTTCATTCTTACTTCCCTGGAATTACAATGGTGCTATCTATCAACTTTATGTATCCATCTATCTATTTGTTTGTCTTTCTGTCTATCTATCTATCCATCCACCCAACCATTCATCCACTATCCTTCAAATCTATGATCTATATATGTCATCAATGTTTTACATCTATCCATGTCTGCTATCTATCTGCTATCTATTTATCAATCTATCTAGCAGTTTACCTTTCATTCATTTATGTGTGAATTAATTAATTTGTTCATTCACTTGTTCTTTGATATATGTCTGTATATATGTATGTATATATTTATTGCCTTTCAATTAGCCTTTTTAATCTCTAATTACATTAACTGTGCCTTTACTTATTATGACTTCTGAATTGTGCTATACTCTGTATTTCCTTTCAAGATTCTTTTCCTCTCATCTATGATACCTCATCTCTGAATACTCCATCTATCTCCTTGTTTAGGGGGCCAGAAAAAGGAAAAAAAAAGCACAGAAAATAATAACTTCTTTGGCACAAGTCACTGTAATTGAGAAGTTTTGTCTCTTTAGAGTCTAACTCTGAAAAGCAGTCACTTCCTGCCAAAAAAGGACTCAAAATCCTCTAGGATCTTTGACTGTATTGTCTAGAATATTTATTCCAAGAGAGGATCAAGAAGAGAAGGAGAGAAATCAAAGTGATAATGTGGGATCCCTGGAGCAGCTATATACCTCCTAGCTATAATCCAGCTGCTCAGGAAAGCTTAACACCAACACTCATTTCTCTGTGCATGGAGCCAGAGTCTCCTTTGTCAAAAGTCTTTGAAAGGTAATACAGTAATTGATGTGTGTGCAGGTAGGTTTGGCCCAGATCCCAAGAGGCTTAACAATAAATTCCCAAATTGGTTAAAACTTGATGCTGTTCTGGTGGGAAAGAGGTTTGTGCTTCCCCATCATTATTTATGGTGCAGAGAAAGGGAATCACATAAATGATGGATCTGCTTTTATCTGATAAAAATGGAAGAAGCAGTGAAGGGTCCTGGTGAGCTATTGCACAGAATTTCCTCAGGATACGTTAAAAACATATATTAGAGAAAATGAATTTTTTTTCTGGCTAAAAAACATCCGTTTACAATAGAAACATCCATATATTTATGAGTGTTTTTCACCCTTAAAATAGTAACCCAAGACAGAATAACAAACAATCTCTTAATAGTGCTCATTTATCAGGCTTAGCTTTAAAAAATGAGAGGGCTTGAAAAACTTGAAAATAACTAAACAGGTTCATAGAATCACAAAATTCCAGAAATGAAAGAGACCTGAGATCTCCTGGTACAACTCCTACCTAAAGAAAGACTTCTCTCTAGAATATTCATTGAAAGCGGTTATCTGACCACTACACACCTGTCAGATTGGCTAAGATGACAAGAAAAAATAATGATGATTGTTGGAGGGGATGTGGAAAAACTGGGACATTGATGCATTGTTGGTGGAGTTGTGAACGAATCCAACCATTCTGGAGAGTAGTTTGGAACTAAGCTCAAAAAGTTATCAAACTGTGCATACCCTTTGATCCAGCAGTGCTACTATATCCCAAAGAGATCATAAAGAAGGGAAAGGGACCTGTATGTGCACGAATGTTTGTGGCAGCCCTCTTTGTAGTGGCTAGAAACTGGAAACTGAATGGATGTCCATCAGTTGGAGAATGGCTGAATAAATTGTGGTATATGAATATTATGGAATATTACTGTTCTGTAAGAAATGACCAATAGGATGATTTCAGAAAGGCCTAGAGGGACTTACATGAACTGATGCTGAGTGAAATGAGCAGGACCAGGAATCATTATATACTTCAACAACAATACTATATGATGACCAGTTCTGATGGACCTGGCCATCCTCAGCAAGGAGATCAACCAAATCATTTCCAATGGAGCAATAATGAACTGAACCAGCTACGCCCAGAGAAAGAACTCTGGGAGATGACTAAAAACCATTACATTGAACTCCCAATCCCTATATTTATGCACACCTGCATTTTTGATTTCCTTCACAAGCTAATTATACAATATTTCAGAGTCTGATTCTTTTTGTACAGCAAAATAACGGTTTGGTCATGTATACTTATTGTGTATCTAATTTATATTTTAATATATTTAACATCTACTGGTCATCCTGCCATCTGGGGGAGGGGGTGGGGGGGTAAGAGGTGAAAAATTGGAACAAGAGGTTTGGCAATTGTTAATGCTGTAAAGTTACCCATACATATAACCTGTAAATAAAAGGCTATTAAATAAAAAATAAAAATAAAAAAGAGAATAAAGGACAACAATCAACCAACCAACCAACCAAGCAATCTATTACGTATTACAGGGCCTAGAAAACAAAAGGCACTTAATAAATATTTGTTAAAAGTTCAAAAAAAAAAGAAAGTGGTTATCTGACTTTTATTTGAATACATCTAATAATGAAAAACTCACTACTTCCTACTCCATTTAGTGTTTGGACACTTTAAATTATTAATGATACTAGCTCATATGTAGATATTATTTTACAATGTTATCTCATTTGAACTTTATGGCAACCTTGTGAAGTAAGTACTATAGTTACTGTCATGGCAACCATTTTATTTATTTTATTTTTAAAAATAACTTTTTATTGACAGAACCCATGCCAGGGTAATTTTTTACCACATTATCCCTTGCACTCACTTCTGTTCCGATTTTTCCCCTCCCTTCCTCCACCCCCTCCCCCAGATGGCAAGCAATCCTATACATGTTAAAGAGGTTACAATATATGTGTGCAGAACCGAACAGTTCTCTTGTTGCACAGGAAGAATTGGATTCAGAAGGTATAAATAACCCGGGAGGAAAAACAAAAATGAAAACAGTTTACATTCATTTCCCAGTGTTCCTTCTTTGGGTGTAGCTGCTTCTGTCCATCCTTGATCAATAGAAACTGTGTTAGATCTTCTCTTTGTCAAAGAAATCCACTTCCATCAGAATACATCCTCATACAGTATCATTGTTGAGGTATATAATGATCTCCTGGTTCTGCTCATTTCACTCAGCATCAGTTCATATAAGTCTCGCATGGCAACCATTTTATAAAGACAGCTAGGTTATTAAATGGAGAGTGTGTTGGGCCTGGAGTCAGGAAAACTGAGTTCAAATACATCCTCAGATACTTTAGTTGTGTAATCTTATGCCATTTAACGTGAATTTTTTAAAAACTCAGTTTTTAAACTCAAGTTTAAATTGAATTTTTTCAACTATAAAATGTACATAATAGTATTTTCCTTCTGAGATTATAATGAAGATCAAATGAGATAATGAGAAGTGCCTAGCAAAAAGCATGCATTCAGTATGTGCTTATTCCTTTCCTCTTCATCCCTATTTGAGTAAACTCAGGTTTAGACATGTTGGATGACTTGCCGATGGTCACACAACTAGTAAGTCTCAGAAGTTGGGCATAAATTTCAGGTCTTTCTGATTCCCAGGCTAGCTGACAGTGACTTGGGGTAGAGCCAGGCCTGGAAACCAGGCACTTAGTCCAGTTCTACTGCTTCTGCTTTTGCTACATATATTGAGTTAAATCTGCCTTCCTCTAACTTCCAATCTTTGTTCCTAATTTTCTCCTTCAGGCATTTGAATACTTGAACATAACATTCCAGCTTGCCTCCTTCCACCATTCACAAAATGTCTCCAGACTAAAACTCTTCAGTTTGTTGAACTGATTCACTCAGGGAAGGATGTCTCAGTCTCTCATTCCATTTGTTCTCAATAGGATAGTTGCATATTCTTGTCAATATTCTTTCTATGTCCTAACTTGGGTGGAGAAAAGGAAAAAAAATGTCATTTCTGTGGTTTTCTGAATTTATTTTTAAGCAAACTCTGCAGACTCTTGCTCACATGAATTAGTCATGTTTTCCTCATAATGTACTTTTTAGTAGATTCTTTGAACCCAAATGAAGGATCTTATATTTGTTCCTACTAAAAAAAATCATCTTTCTTCAACTGAATCAAATTATGTTGGAGTACAGCCATATTATTGGTGTTCTATTATCCCTACATTCTTTTAAGAAATGTTTTCAGACTTACATAAACTGATGGAAAATAAAATGAGAAGAACCAGGAAAATATTGTGCATGCATGGTAACAATACTATTGTGTGTTGATCTACTGTGAATAACTTAGTTATTCTCAGAAATACAATCTTCTAAAACTATTCTGAAGAATTTGTGAAAGGTATTGTCAGTCTCCAGAGAAAGTACTGATGGATTTTGAATGCAGAGTGAAACACACTTTTCATTTACTTAATTTTTACCTGTTTTTTCTTTTACAATATGACATTTCAAAATGTATTTTCCATGATTACACATGTATAAGCTATGTCAAATCCCTTGCCTTCTCAATGAAGTGGGAGAAGAGAAAAGGGGAGAGAAAAAAATTGAAACTCAAAATTTTAAAAAATATTAAAAATTTTTGTAACATGGAATTGAAAAAAAGTAAATACTTAAAAGAAATGTTTTCAATGTGAATTATTAATTTATTTTGTTGTTTTTGTGGACTCATTTTCCTTTCTTTGAACACCGTTGTACAATATACAAAATGAGAGTAGTGTATTAATTTATTTCTAGCATCATATTTTGTTTCGATCTGCTTCTCTCTACTCTAACATCTTTTGTTTTAAGATATTTTCCAGCACTGACATAGTAAGTTCTGATGTCTTTTATAGCATGAACTTTCTAAGATCTAGGATATTCATTCAGAATTGGTGGATCTCAGACATATGAAAATGGGACTTAATCCTCAAATGCAAAAGCTACATTCCATTTTTTTCTGTTGGCACTTTTCCCTATAATCAGGTTTTTATTTGCCAAAGATGCTAAATTCTCCTAGTTCTGAGATAATTAAAAATATGTTCTCACAATTTTCCAGACTTCCTTTGTTCATTAAACACTCTATCCCCTCTTGTTGAAAATTACACCTTGTTGTAAAGGGCATTGGAAACAAGGATTTCATTTGAACTAAGGACAAAGTGAACAGAAATGCTTCACTAATTATGTTACTAATTATTTGAAACATCTCCCTTTTGACAGTATAATTATATAAAAGTAGGTGAAATGTCTCAATTATTTGGGGGAAAGAAAAGAGAAGGTCCCCCACCCCCTGCAAACTTTATCTGAACTCAAAGAAAGTGTAAACTTTCTAAAAATAGTAGGCAATTTCTGTCTCAAGACCCATGAGAAGCAATGTGGTAGTTCTCTCTCTTAAATTGCTAAGAAAAACATTTTATAAATATACTCGATTTATTCAGAGAGTGCCTTTCCATTACCACTTACTCATGGTCCATATGGTTTTTTGTTAGGGCTGGTTTCTCAAATTAGAATGTGTTGAACTGGATGGCCCCAAGTGAAATAAGTAATACTTTTATGTCTACTGGGCAGCTGGTGGAGCAGTAGGTAGAGTGATAAGGCCAGAATCAAGAAGACTCATCTTCCTGAGTTCAAATCTGGACTAAGACACTTTCTAGCTATGTGATCCTACAGACACACACACACACATGCACATGTGTGCACATAATGCATATATGTATGTATATTACATGTATGTATATATGTAGGGAGACACACACAGAGAGAAAGACAGAGAAAGATGAAGGGGAATTGATATTTTGTTTGGAGAAAACACTAGAATTTGGGAGGGGAAGGAAATCAGGAAAGTCTTCGTGTAAAAAATATTGTTTAAGCTAAACTTTGAGATGAGTTAGAGATTTTAAGAGACAGTATTATGGTTCATCCTTTTTTTTTCTTAAAACAAAAAAAAAACAATGATTTCAGAAGGATGATCCCTCAAATTTCTCATGAATTGAGTTTAAGAGAGGCAGAGCTACACTAAGGGATCAGTCTCACTCTCTCATTCAGAGCTACAGAAATCCAGGATAAATCAAGATAACAGGCAATGATCCAGAATACATCACTTTTAAATTAAGTTTTTTCTCATGTCTGCTTGTCTTGAGACAACACCCATTCAAGGACCAAGGATTAGATAAGAATTGGGACATAAGATGGGTAACAAACACTAGAAAAGAATCATTCTTAAAGCCCTGGAACAGAAAACTTTAGTGTTCTGGTTGATTTTCTGGAGGTCTTTGGACCAGTCTTCTTTTCAGCAGAGTAATCACCACAAAAATAGCTAGCAATAAAGTCCAAATTCTTTATTATGTCCTTCAAAGTCTTGTCTCTTTGCCTGGGGCTCTGCTAGCTTTCTTGAGGTCCTCCAGAATGTGTCTTGGTTTCTGTGGAGGAAGCAGGAGGACCGTCTCAGTCTGAGAGGTTCTGTTCCAGCCTCCAGTCACTGTTTTCCCCCAGTCTGTTCCAGTCCTCTTCTGAGTCTGTCTCTGACTGAGTTTGTCCCAGTTTATATGCAGTGTGCTGAGTATAAATCAATCATTATATCACTAGGGAACCATTATTTGTGGTAAGATTAAATCAATCATACTGAACTAGAAAACTATTAATTACCATGTTAGACTAGATAATCATTGTCTTATCAATTCCACTGACCTTGTTTCAAGTACAGAGTACAGAGTACAGAGTACAGAGTTCTGGCCCCTAAAAGAAAATAATTGCCATTTACACTAGATCTAAGCCATTAAAACTCAAACAATGATCAACTGAGGTTTGGAGTGGGTTCTGTTATTGGCCATTAAATGAAAGCCAGAATGATTGGGGTTTAAAAGCATGGTCAAGCAATCCAGTTTTTTTTTTTATTTAATAGCCTTTTATTTACAGGTTATATGCATGGATAACTTTACAGCGTTACCAATTCCCAAACCTCTTGATCCAATTTTTCACCTCTTACCCCCCATCCCCTCCCCTAGATGGCAGGATGACCAGTAGATGTTAAATACATTAAAATATAAATTAGATACACAATAAGTATACATGACCAAAACATTATTTTGCTGTATAAAAAGAATCAGACTCTGAAATATTGTACAATTAGCTTGTGAAGGAAATCAAAAATGCAGGTGGGCATAAATATAGGGATTGGGAATTCAATGTAATGGTTTTTAGTCATCTCCCAGAGTTCTTTCTCTGGGCATAGCTGGTTCAGTTCATTACTGCTCCATTGGAAATGATTTGGTTGATCTCATTGCTGAGGATGGCCAGGTCCATCAGAACTGGTCATCATATAGTATTGTTGTTGAAGTATATAATGATCTCCTGGTCCTGCTCATTTCACTCAGCATCAGTTCGTGTAAGTCTCTCCAGGCCTTTCTGAGATCATCCTGCTGGTCATTTCTTACAGAACAGTAATATTCCATAATATTCATATACCACAATTTATTCAGCCATTCTCCAACTGATGGACATCCATTCAGTTTCCAGTTTCTAGCCACTACAAAAAGGGCAAGCAATCCAGTTTGAATCAAAATGGGCTTTTAAAAAGCCTGTTTGTTCAGATCTCTATTTCAAGAAATTATAAATTAAAACTAGGCAGGACAAGCAGTGAATTTTCCCAGGTTTTTGTAAAATAAAATATATTTAAAAAATCTAGCCTCTATATTTCAAAATATCTTACAAAATATAAATGAACAAATTTACATTTCCATGGGTAGTCCACCCACATGTAAGTGAATGATGTCCCAAGTGGAAAGAGGTATTACATGTGGTGAAGAAAGAAAAAGGAAGAGAAGGAGGAGGAGGAGGAAAAGGAGAAAAAAGAGAAAGAGGAATAGGAGGAGGAGGAAGAAGAGAAGGATGAAGAGGAGGAGGAGAAAAAGGAAGAGAAGGAGGAAGAGGAGGAGGAGGAAGAAGATGAGGAGGAGGAGAATCATTCACTAACTTAAAGTTGTGGGTTCAGTCCCCAAAGAGGGGACTTTCTTTCTTACTTCTTTCTCTCTTCTCACAGATTGTTTTTCATCCTTTACTTAAAGAGGATCAATGGCATGAATGTTAATTGGATTTAAGAGAGACAGAACTGTGTAAAGGCATCAGGCTCTCTCTCTCTCCTTCAGGGTCATTAGAGTTCAGTCTTGACTGGCAATGGTCTTAATTTTTAAAGTCAGAGTAGAGAAGGGAATGAATTCTAGTCTGAGGAGAGTGGGGAACAGCCAGTATAAAAGTATGGAATTAGAAGATGAAGTACTTCATAGGAATCATAATAACCAGCCCATTCTAATGGACTAATGTATCCTAAGCTGAAAGAATAGAGCAAGAAATCATCATGATATAGTGGGGAAAGTATTGGGAATTATAAGGAATCAGAAGTCCTATGGTGAAATTCCAGCTCTGGAAATAATTAGAGGTTTGTACAAGGGCATCACTTTAAGCTCTTGGCTTTAATTCTTTCATTGTTAAGAAAAGACTATTTGGACTAAATGCTTTCTAAAGTTTGCCACAGCTTTAACACTTTATGCTGTATTCTCTCTCTTTTAGGTTCATTTTAATATAATCTATTGCAAGAGTTCCTAACTGGGTCTATGTCAAGGGGAGGTAGTGGTAGAGAAATTTCAAGTGGTCTTAGATGAACTTAGATGGAACAAAATTACATCTTTATATCAATATAATGGTTTCCCTTTGTGATCCTATGTACTCTTAGTCATTTAAAAACAATATTTTCAGAAGAAGTCCACTGGTTTCCCTAGACCGCTAAAGTATCACACACACACACACACAAACACACACACACACACCATTAATAACCATTTCTTTAGAGCAGTTCTTTCTGAGTAATTTTCTCTAAATCTTCTTCATGTTTAGAACACTCTTCCTCCTGATCTCTTTCTGTTGATTTTCCTGTCTTCCTTTAAGGCTCAGCTAAAATCATATTTCCTACAGGAAGCCTTTACTAATTTCTCTTAATTTTAGTGTCTTTACTGTGTTAATTATTTCCTATTTATGCTATATATAACTTGTCTTTACATTTTTTTTTTTACTTATTGGCTCTCCTATTAGATCATGAGTTGTGTTGTTTTCTTCCATGTTAAGAGACTGTTTTTAAACTTTTTTTTTCATTTCTACAAGACTTAGGATAATCCCCAGCACATAGAAAGTGCTTAATAAATATTTATTGATTGAGTGATGCACTTTAGGGAAAATACTGCTAAACTAAAGCTTATCGCCTTGGTATGTGAACTAGCAAGTGAAGGACTTAAATTAATGGCATTGATTAACCTATAGAAGAGTAAATGATGAGAGGACTTAGTAACTTGATGAGGCAGAATAGATTATTGACTGGTGTCAGAAAGAACTGAGTTCAAACTGGCCTCAGACACTTCCTGTGTTACTCTGAGAAAGTCACTTAACCTATATCTCTGTTTCTTCATATATAAAATGGAGATAATAATAGCACTTAATTCACAGGTGGTTGTATCAAAAACATAATAAATGCTTGTTCCCTTATCCTCTCCCTCCTCAAGCTTTCTTGTGAACTTGTCCTCTCAATGTTCACAGTAATATATCCAGAGTTCTAGGGTATTTTCCAGCTAGAAAGTCTGTGAAGTCTACTTAGACACAGCCAGTGTATATGTTCCCTAAGGTTAGTCTTGCTAATATCAAGGAAATTTGATCATCAACTGACAAATAGACTCATAGATTCAGGAGTGGAGATAGTTTAGAAGCCATCAAACTTATCAACCTCATGTTATAGATGAGGAAACTGGAGACACAGATATTATGGACTTGCTTTGAAGCTCACAGTTAAAGAGTGTCTAAATTTCATCTTCAAGACTATAAAGTATTATTGATCATTTATTAATATTGTTTGAACTTTGTTTAACATCAAAAGATCATTATCAAGGCCAGGTTGACTTCAGAGATACTCCTAGGAAACCAGATGTTTGTGAGGAATGTCTAGATCCTACACATAGATTGTTTTGCATCCCCTCAGTGCTTATTTTGGGTTCATCCCAAACTTGTGATTTGAGTTTTTCAAATTAGATTTACTTACCTGCTGTTATACACCTCAAACTTTCCTTTTCCTGGAGAATATCTACTGCCTACATAAAGCCAATTGGTGAAATGTCTTTATGTCCTTATGAAAACTTAATATAATATAACTTCACTAAGACTTGTAGAGTAAGTCATCCCTTCTTTCTGGCTTTCTCTCTCTTTCTCTCTCTCTCTCTCTCTCTCTCTCTCTCTCTCTCTCTCTCTCTTTCCCCCTTCTCCTCTCCTTTCTCTCTCAACCTAAAAAACTCCTTTTCCATAGTAAGACTTTTTCCTAGAAGTTTACTAGCACTTAGAGAGAAGACTTTTGACAATAATTCAAAGCTGAAGTTTCTTGTCCATAGAAAACTCTCACTCTGCTCTCTTTTTCCTCCTTCTCTCTTCCCCTCCCTGACTACTTGAGATCAGTTTCCAAAGGACAACAGCATTCCTGAGTACATTTTAACTTAAGGAATTTCTTGATGTGTGCAGATTTAAACCAGAGATTTCCATGAGTTCAGGGAGCCTGTGAAGTAGAAGAAAACTTGGGAAATACTTTTTTGCCAAAATCCTGTGCCTTGCTTTTAACTTAAAGTATTTATGATAACATCTGAAGTGCATTTAATATTAAGTTGTGTGCCAAGGCTGTCCAGTCCAAGGAAAGGGGATAAATGTTTGTGTTAGGTTCTATTTCTATACTAACGTACTTCACAAGACTTGATGAGTCAGTCAATGCTAAAGCAAATGGCTCTTTTATTGGACATATTTGAGGAAAGAACACATAGCTAAAAAGGGGCCACCTAAAAGAATATGATGAGGGAGATGGGATACAATAACATTGAAAGATACTGTGGTCCATTGACCTCAAAGCCTGAGATGGACGCTTCCAAAGCAAAACTGGGAAGTCCAGGATAGGAGGATAACTCTGAATGTTACCAAGGAGCTTTGGGCTAATTAGTAGGGAAAGGATTATGATCTTGTGAACAGTTGCTTCAGGGATTTAATTCCTGACCATATTAGGCTTATCACAAGGACTTTCATGGCCATGTTTCAGGAGAGAACTGTCATCTTAGGAGCCTGGGATTCAGAGATTTTTTGTTGTTTTGTATGGAAAGGAGACATCCTATTCAGTTGTATCTTATTAAGTTTCTACCACTAACGTTGAAGACAAAAAGACACTTTGCAACAAAGACATGACACTAGGAAAGAAAAAGTGAAAGGATAAAAGGGTTAGACTACTAAAAGTATGTTCTTGTGTCACTGTGGCTTTCAAAGCACTTTCCTTACAACAATTTAGTGAAAAAAGCATACTAAATATTATTATCTAAATTTAAAGGGGTTCTGAGAGGCTGTCTTAGCATTGGTAAAAATCTAAGGCAGGATTCAAATTATGCTATTCTTTCTTCAAGCCCAGCAATATACAAAACTATATTTATCACCACAGATATCAGTTATATAATTTATTCAAGAAAAAAGTGATAAGATTCTGATCTAGGGATATTGCATAAAGATTAATAGATGAATGTGAAAGACATTGCAGAACTAGAAACAACAATGTTTGGTGTCTGATAGGATACAAAGAATGAAGGAAAAAGAGGGAGTCAAGGATGATTTTTAGATTGAGTTTGGGTATGTACAGAACACATGGTGGTTACTTACTTTTTATAAGTCAATTACATTTAAGTTGTTTGTCCAGCATGGCACAACTAATAAGTCTTTGAGATTGAATTTTAATTCAGGTCCTCTTGACTCCAGGACCAGTGCTCTATCCATTGTGTTACCTATTTGCTCCACATTTATATCTTTCTTTAAGGTTTTCAAAGACTCTTTCAAGCATTGTCTTACAACAAATCTCTTAGGTAGATACTATCATTGTCTCCATTTTAAACAATAAGAAAACTGAGATCAAGAGGGGACAAGTTACTTGTTCAGGGGTGACTGAAGAAGGATTTGAACCTAGATATTTCTGAATTCAAATCTGGCATGTCATTTACAATGCCATCTTTGTTGTTCAGTTGTATTAAGCTCTTCATGACCCATTTGGGGTTTTCTTGCAAAAATATTGAAGTGATTTGCTTTTTCTTCTTTCTCCAGCTCAAAGAAGGAAACTGAGGCAGGAAAAAGAGGTAGAAACAGGATTAAGTGTCTTGCTCAGAATTACACATTGAGAAAGTGTCGAAGGCCAGACTGGAATGAAGGAACAACACAATAACAACAATATAAATAAAAAGGAAAGGATATTTATATACATACATACATATATATGTATATACAAGTGTGTGCATATGTATAAAATATATATTTGAAAGAGAAGGGTGAAGACAGAGACAGAAAAATACAAAAAGACAGAAGTGAAAAGATAGAAAGAGGAGAGAGAGAGAGAGAAAGAGAGGTTGCCCATTAATTAAAAAGTTTAAGTATAGGAAACTGGATCTAGGAAAAAAAACTGGTAGAATACTTTTAGGCTTTGAATCTGCAGTTCAGGTATTGACCATCAGTAGGCAATGATACCTTGCTTCAGTCATGTAAAATTACTTGCCAAGATTGACTTTTGATTCGAATAATAGACATCACAAGTGGCCACATAGTTGCAGATTAGTGTCACAGTAGCAGTCAAGATTTCACTTGAATTATTCTGTTGAGAAGTTCACAATTGGGATGCACTGAAGGCTTGGTAGGATAAATTCTTTGATTTCATAAAGTTTACAATGCAACAAGGGAATCGGTACAG
Source organism: Sarcophilus harrisii (assembly GCF_902635505.1). Classification (NCBI taxonomy): domain Eukaryota; kingdom Metazoa; phylum Chordata; class Mammalia; order Dasyuromorphia; family Dasyuridae; genus Sarcophilus; species Sarcophilus harrisii. Next base: position 60,088,815 of record NC_045427.1, on the reverse strand, counting down.
GTTGTATCCACATCAAATAATATATGAGGTGTGCATTGGAGAAGTGCTACGTAAAAAAGTGGAAGATAAGTTCAATGGTAACCAAAGAAAAGTAAGGAAGGTTTCATGATAAAGGAGGACTTTGAATTGGGGACTTGAGTGGGGAAAAAAGAGAGAAATCCTAGGAGGAAAGAAAAAAGAAGTATTAAGTTATAGGAAGGGTTAGAAACAAAAGGCATGCATGCTTGGAGAGCAGAAAATAGAAAAGTTTGGCTGAAACATGAGACATGGGGTTACAAAGGAGATATAGGTGATATAGTGGTGACATAGTGGTTAGAACACTAGCCCTGGAGCAGGAAATTCCTACTCCAAAGTTAACTTTAAATACTTCATAGCAGTCTAAGTGTTGGAAGTCATTTAACCTCTGTCAGCCTTAATTTCTTCATCTGTAAAATGGGGTTAATAATAGCACTGACCTCCCAGCATTGTTGTGAATATAAAATTGGAAACACAAGTTGCAAATATTAATGCTCTATTTAAGTAAAGAATATCATATTCATATGTGATAACTTGGAAATCTAGAGTGAGATGAAATTGTGGAGTCTGCCTCTCTATTCTATCAATTTAACTCTGATGCCAGAAAGATCTAAGGTCATATATTTCCTCTGATATTTAAAAGTTTTGTGGCCGAAGGAAATTCACTTATATGCCCTCAGTCTCAATTTCTTCATCTGTATTTAATGGATTCCAGTTCTCTTTGCTAAGAGTACTCCCTCCAGAGGTACGGATCTATACAGATAAAATAATAAGTACCTAAGCACATACTTCACAGGTACTATGACTAGGAAGTCAATAGCAGAAAGTCTGAAAACTATACATAAATATGTTATTATCATCCCATAACTTGAATTCTTTCATGAGAACTCAGAGAAAGCATAGAAAGATTTAAATTAGAAAAGAATTTAGATATCAGCCAGCTATATTTTCCTATTTTACATATGGGGAAATGGAGACTCAGAGAATGAAGAAACTTTCACTTAATCACACAACTAGTAAAACAGAATAGAAATTTGAATTTAGGACTAGGGACTCTAGCTCCAGCTCTTTCCACTCCACCACAGCTACCTCTCTCTATGTCTATCATCATGCTCTTAGAATTCCCCTTTGGTATGGATATGTCTATTCAGCCCCTAGAACAAACAGGCCATCTTTTGCTTGTCTGGCTAAGCAGACTGTACTTGGGTTCTATTTCTAATCTGCCCTTTTGATCCATTTTGAATCAGCTTTTGCTAGCTGCCCTAAGGGTCTTTTCTATTTCTAATCCTTTGAAATAAAAGTCTTTTCAATCTTTCTCTAATTCCCCTCTCATCTTTCTCTGATGATCTATTATTCCTCCAACTACAGCTATTTGGTTTCTCTTTAGGGAGGAAAAGACACTTGCCTTGTTTACCAAAAATCAGTGAACCCTTTATCATAGCCACAATGTTGGTGGTTTTGTTATTTTTTATTAAAATACATATCCAGAAACATGGAAGCTCCTTGAGGGCAGAGACTTTCAATTTTTTTTAATTTAAAAAATTGCTTTGCCTTTGAATCCTTGGGACCAAGCATATAGAGAGGAAATAAGTGCTTATTGCATTGAATTAATTTGTTATACAGCAGGCATAGCATTAAAGTCTCAGTAAAGGAAAGCCAATGGATTGACATCCTATAATTTTCAATACAGAGCCAGCAGGGAGTCCTCGTTCTATTTTTTAATGATGATTATGATAGTTATGGTGAAAGTAATGTTGATGAGAAATAGGATGATGATAATTATGTTGATATCATGAATAAATACATGCTCTAATTCTTCATTTAGGTGGATCTAGGAGATCTAGGTGCATCTAGTTTTTCAAAAGCTTCTCCAACAAAGACAAGCTCAAGACTCCAAATGTAAGTGAGAGGGATGCATTGTCAGCCATCTGGTAGTACATAGTACATAAATATACTGACTCTAAAATTTTGAATTGTTCAGCCATGCTAGTCTCAAAGTCAAGTCACTAAGTCACTGAGAGATTCTAGCCTGCTGATAGAAGGAGAGCCCCAACTACTAAATTATAGATTTTTGAAATCATTTTTTACTTTCTTTATATTTTTGAAGTCTTGAGGAAATGTTTAATTATCTACTGTCTATTGGGTTATTGAGAGTTAAATGCTTTGTAAATATGAACAAACTATTGGCATATGAGCAGTTCCATGATTCTTGCTTCACTTTCAAAATAAATATCTGGACTACAGTATTTTTCAAAGTATTTATTAAATGCCACTTGTATTATTTAATAAATGTTTTGTTAGATGCTTAGGGAAATTGAGATGGACGATATCCCTAAATCAAGGAACTAATATTTTTATAGGATATTCTTAGTTTTGAAATTCTATGTTCTCTATTCTTTTGTTTCATCCTAAGGTCCCTTTCAATTGTATTATTTTATATGCTCAGATGACTTTTAGTGCTAACATTTTATGTTTTAAGACCTCTTTCACATCTAAGACTCTATGAGTCTATGATCTTAGGGACGCTCATCAAAGAATGCACTTTTTTCTCCTTGTACAGAGGCTGCATCTCTGGAAGCTGATTAAGGAACAAATGGGAAAAAAAGGGAAATTCAGCATTTCATGTCTCAGGAAAACAGACGGTGAGAAGCAAGTTGGTTCATTGCAAAAATCAAGGGACTGACTTTTGAACTGAATGCTAACTAGCAAAGTGAGATTCCCCACAATGAATGCTTGGCTACAGCGTCTGTCTCCAAGTCCTGCCAAGGACATTTCAATGTGTGATATTTGATTTTCTGGGTGCAGGGCTTAAGCAGGGTCTGAATAAGCCATCTGTAGTCTCATGGCTATGTAGAGAAAAACATGGTTATTAACATTTTAAAAGCCTTTAATATTCTGGATTTAGGCACAAGAAGTATAAGAAGATTCAAGCCAAATAATAGGTTCTGTCAATAGGCCAGCAACAGAATTGAAAAGGAAAAGTAGGGGTGAGAACAACCACTCTAACTGACACCCCTACAACACTGAAGCCAGAAGAGACTAAAGGATCCAATCCTGACATTTAACAGAAGAGTAAATAAAGGCTTAGAAAGATCTTTTTGCAATATAATCCAAGGATATTGGTATCCCTACAACATGGACCCACAGAGACTGAGAATACAATCATTACATTTTACATGGGAAGACACTGAGGCTCAGAAAATAGTTCCTTCTTCAGTGTTGCACAGCAACTTAGCGGAAATGTCAGAAAATTTCTGCATCCAGAATTTGTAGGAATTTATTTATTTGTTTATTTGGTTTTCTGTTTTTGTTTTTGTTTTTTTGGTTTGTTTGTTTGTTTGTTTTTTGTTGTTTTTTTTTGCTTCATTGCATGGGTCTTGGATTCAATCCATATGAGGATTAGCTGAGAAAAACAAAACTGAACTTAACTAAAACCTAGAAATATCTAACAAGCAGAGAGAAAATGATAATTGTTTTCAAGTGTTCAAAGGACTATGGGAAGAGGGATTAAATGTGCTCTGTTGGACCCCAGAAGCCAGAATGGGAGGAAATTAGAGAGATATTACTCAGCTTGTTGGAAGTAAAAACTTCTTAACAATATGGAAGGCTGGAGAGACTTATGGACTTAGAGTTGAAAACACCAAGGTGCAAATCCTGTCCCTGATACTTCCTAACTTTGTGATCATGAACAAGTCATTTAACTTCTCTGAGTCTCAGTTTCCTCATGTATAAAATAGGCAAGCTGCAGCAGCTAAGTGTACAGTGGATAAAACATAGGTCTTGGAATCAGGAAGACCTGAGTTAAAATCCATTTTCAAACACTTAACTATCTGCATGACCCTGGGCAAATCATTGCTAAAAAAAATTAATGATAAAAGGACTTTACAACTTTTCTTCACAAGATGGTTGGGAGGTTCATATAAGGCAATGCCTATCATGTACTTTTATCAGTTATTGTTCTGGCTATTCTTCAAAGTTGTGCATTCTCTTCAATGAAAGTTTTTAAGTAAAAGCCAGATTTTCTTTCTGTAAAGACCATAATGTGGGGTACAATTTAGTAAAGATTCTTTTTCGGTATGGGATGAATTATATGGCTTGGAAGGTCCCTCTTCTGTAAGTGTTGGTTGATTTTATGCTTTTGAGAAGTCTATACCCAACATAAAAAGTCATTTTTAAATTTCCCCGATCTATCAAAACCCAAAAGGATGAATTTTTGTTAGTGGGAACTACAGTTCTACAAAGGGCTGTTGAATTATATAAGCCAGACAGGCCACAAAAATTTGTCAGCCAGATGGTGAAGAGGATATGGACTTGGAGTTGAGTAAGTTGAGTAAGAGTTGAGTTTTAATGCTACCTCAAATGCCTTTTAGCTGTGTGAATCTGGGAAAGTCACTTAACCTTCCCTGGACCTCAGTTTCCTAATTTTTAAAATGAAGATAATAATAATATTTCATGATATCATTGCAAGGATTAAATGAGATAATATTTGTAAAATGCTTATCACAGTCTTTGGCACATAGTAAATACTGTATTACATAGAATATACTATTCTTGGAGAAAATGGGAAGCCCCTGGAATTGAGTAGAAGAATAAAAGTGACATATTAGAGTTGATATGAAAATGTCATGAAATAGCATCTCATTACTGTTTCTATTCATGAATTTCTAGATATAAAGCATTCTTCTTTCTCTTATCCAAATAAGACTCCCAAAGCTGATTGAAATATTATTGTACTGTCATCTATTGTCCCCAGGCCTGCTGAGCTCACATTTCCAGTCAAAGTATTTGCCACCTGCAGAGTTAATTTGGCACAAAGTAACCTCTCCATAGATTGGCTCTTGCAGGCTGTTCTGAGAAAGAGTAGTAATCTATTTCCTCAGAGGAATAGACCACCCATAAGAAAGCATCATGCTTTCTTGATTACTCTTCAGGGAATGTGTATTCTTTTAAGGACTTCAGCTCCCAGAAATGCTGAGTCAACGGATATTTCAGTTGAATTAAAAAGTCATCAATCTGACCCATCAAAAACATCATTATTGAGCAATCACCAAGCCTCTGCTGAAAGATTTCGGTATAAAATAAGGGGTATGCTAGTGAATGTTTTCATATGTCCCAAGACAATATTTGTTTTGTTTAGTTTTGTATGGGAGATGGGAAATGGTAACTGAAAAACTGCCGTCTTGGTTCATATTGAGTTTATAATCCACTAAAAATTCAGAACTTTATGCTTTGAGCTCTTGCCTATCAATCATTCTTCATTCTATGATTCATATTTAGCTCTGCTAAGTTCCATCCTCTTAGATTTGTACCCTATAATTATAGACAATTGGTATATTTTATAATATGACTCATACATATACTATCTGTTGCAATTTTGCATCATCTCTAGCATTGCTAAACTTGACACTTATGCCTTTATCCAAGAAATGATGAAAGATCAAGGATAAGGGTGTGTCCTTCAGGAACTCTGTTAAAGACAAAAAAACTCTCTCCATGTGGATACAAAATTATTTAATGACTTGGCTGTCACTTCTGAATTCACATTATATATTATTTTTTAGGCTCTTTCTCTTCATCACAAACATAAGAACAGCATGAGAAACCATAATAAGTGCTTTGATGCAATTAGTTCTGTTTATAGTCATTCTATATCCCACCAGAGAAGTCAATTAGATGATAAAGTCGAAAGTACTGGAGTAAGGAAAATATCTACCTGATTTCAAATCTGTCCTCAGAGACTTCCTAACTGTGTGACTCTGAGCAATTCATTTCACTCTGTTTGCCTTAATTTCCTCATTTGTAAAATAAACTGAAAGAAGAAATGGTAAATCATTCCATCACCTTTGCAAAGAAAATCCAAAACAGAGTAACAAAGAATTATATATGACTAAAACAAGTGAACAACACTAACTGTCCTAATAGTTACTCTCTCCTAACTGAAATAGGCTTGCTCTGCTATGATCTCTTCTTGATGCAGTCACACTGGCTATTAGTAATCAAATCTCTTTAAAAAGCATTCTAAGATATTTTTAGGACTCAAAATCAAGCTTATTTTTTCTTTTTTATTATAGTTTTTTTTTTTGACAAAATATATGCCTGGGTAATTTTTCAACATTGACCCTTGCAAAAACTTCTGTTCCTATTTTTTCCCCTCCTTCCCTCCACCCCTTCCACTAGATGGCAGATAGTCCCATACATGTCAAATATATTAAAGTATATGCTAAATACAATATATGTATACATATTTGTACAATTGTCTTGCTACACAAACAAAAAAAATCAGATTTAGAAAGAAGATAAAAATAACCTGGGAAGAAAAACAAAAATGCAAGCAAACAATAACAGAAAGAGTGTAAATGCTATGTTGTGGAACATTCATTTCCCAGTGTTCTTTCACTGCATGTAGCTGGTTCTGTTCATTACTGATCAATTGGAACTGATTTGTATCTTCTCATTGTTGAAGAGAGCCACGTTCATCAGAATATAGTATTGCTGTTGCCGTGGATGATAATAAGCTCCTGGTTCTGCTCATTCCACTTAGCATCTGTACATGTAAGTTTCTCCAAGCCTCTCTGTATTCACCCTGCTGGTGATTTCTTATAGAACAATAATATTCCATAACATTCATATATCAAAATTTATTCAGCCATTCTCCAATTGATGGACATCCATTCAGTTTCCAGTTTCTAGCCAATACAAAAAGGGCTGCCACAAACATTCTTGCACATAGAGGTCCATTTTTCTTCTTTATGATCTCTTTGGGATATAAGCCCAGTAGTAACACTGCTTGATCAAAGGGTATGCACAGTTTGATAACTTTTTGAGCATAGTTCCAAATTGCTCTCCAGAATTAATGGAGCTGTTCACAACTCCACCAACAATGTATCAGTGTCCCAGTTTCCCCACATCCTCTCCAACATTCGTCACTATATTTTCCTGTCATCTTAGTCAATCTGACAGGGGTGTAGTGATATCTCAGTGTTGTCTTAATTTGCATTTCTCTGATAATGATTTGGAACACCTTTTCATATGGGTAGAAATAATTTCAATTTCATCATTTGAAAATTGTTCATATCCTTTGACCATTTATCAATTGGAGAATGGCTTTTTTTCTAATTGGTAATAGTGGCATTCTTAGAGTTTAAGTAACTTGGAAATGACAAGGCAAGACTTTTGCATTTAGAAGATCTAAGTGATGGGAGGGAGGTTGAACCTAAAGGTCATTGTAGTAGTCCAGATTTGATAAGAATAAGAACTAATGAAATATCAGTGGAAGTGGGAAATGGCATTGAAAAGTCCTTGATGTGTACTAAAAGAAGACTGGAAAGCACTTATTAAAAATCTAGTATATTTCAGATACTATGTTAAACACTTAAAAATATTTCATTTCAGCTTCACCGCAATTCTGGGAGGTAGAAACTATTATGATCCTTATATTACAACTGCAGAAGCTGAGACAGATTGAATTTATATGACTTGCCCAGGTTCCCACATCTAGTAAGTGTCTGAAGTTGAATTTGAATTCAGCTCTTCCTGAATCCAGGCTCAGAACTACATATAATATACTACTTAACTGGAGGTACAATTGATAATATCTGACAAATAAAAACCAATTGATACATATTTATTGGATTGTTAGCCAACTCATTATACATATTGTGAACTAAGGAAGACAGAAAAATAAGATTCTACATGAACAAATGACTCCTAGAGAAGTTAATTCAGTTGCCCAAGGCCACAAGATAAAATAATGGTAGCTTTTTTTTTTTTTCCAAGCAGGAAGAGCCTCATAGTCTGGATATTACTAACTCCTCTGTCTCACCTAACCCAATATTTTCTTCTCCAGGACAAAAGTCACTATGAGATTTCCTCTTGGGAAATGCAAATTAAGACAACTCTAAGATACCACTACACACCTGTCAGATTGGCTAAGATGACAGGAAAAAATAATGATGATTGTTGGAGGGGATGTGGGAAAACTGGGACATTGATGCATTGTTGGTGGAGTTGTGAACGAATCCAACCATTCTGGAGAGTAGTTTGGAACTATGCTCAAAAAGTTATCAAACTGTGCATACCCTTTGACCCAGCAGTGCTACTACTGGGCTTATATCCCAAAGAGATCATAAAGAAGGGAAAGGGAGCTGTATGTGCACGAATGTTTGTGACAGCCCTTTTTGTAGTGGCCAGAAACTGGAAACTGAATGGATACCCATCAGTTGGAGAATGGCTGAATAAATTGTGGTATATGAATATTATGGAATATTATTGTTCGGTAAGAAATGACCAACAGGATGATTTCAGAAAGGCCTGGAGAGACTTATATGAACTGATGCTGAATGAAATGAGCAGGACCAGGAGATCATTCTATACTTCAATAACAATACTATATGATGACCAGTTCTGATGGACCTGGCCATCCTCAGCAAGGAGATCAACCAAATCATTTCCAATGGAGCAATAATGAACTGAACCAGCTACGCCCAGAGAAAGAACTCTGGGAGATGACTAAAAACCATTACATTGAACTCCCAATCCCTATATCTATGCCCACCTGCATTTTTGATTTCCTTCACAAGCTAATTATACAATATTTCAGAGTCTGATTCTTTTTGTACAGCAAAATAACAGTTTGGTTATGTATACTTATTGTGTATCTAATTTATATTTTAATATATTTAACATCTACTGGTCATCCTGCCATCTGGAGGAGGGGGTGGAGGGTAAGAGGTGAAAAATTGGAACAAGAGGTTTGGCAATTGTTAATGCTGTAAAGTTACCCATGCATATAACCTGTAAATAAAAGGCTATTAAATAATAAATAAATAAATAAAGAGATTTCCTCTTGGTATGGTATAGCATGGTGCTAACAGATCTGGTTATTAGTCTGGGTTCTTCAATTCTTTAGATATCAAATCATGATTTTGAGTACCAGGGAGTTCTCAGAATGTTGGTTGAACTCTGAAGTAATTCCCTGTTTCACAAAAGATGGGATGAAAGAAGAAAATGTTAGTGAAAGGAAATAATCATAGAAATCTGTCTTCCTTTCATTACTTTTGCCAAAGAGTTAAGAACTCCATAAACTAGCTTCTTTATGTATAAAATGAGAAGGTCTAGACTAGATGACTTCTAAGCCTTCTTCATACCAAGTCATTCTGTTTTGTGTCCTGCTATTCTATGTGCTAACCTTCCTAATATTTTGATGCCATATTCTAAGTTCTAATATTCTGTATGCTTTTTTCTAACATGCTGTATCCTTAAGGTTATTTCTAGATACAATATTAAATATTTGAATAATATATATTCCAAAGTTCATTCCAAATCATTACATTTTATGATATATCTGAAATTTAGATGTGTTTGTTAATGAACATGTCCCTGTACCCAAAGTCACATGGATGAGTCTTAATAGCTTAACAAAAATTATATGATGGATTTATGTCAATTCTATTTACTTAAGAAATGGAATGTTATACCAAAGCTTATATTTATTCCATTTGCGTTCTTGTTAGGAAAGTCAGTTTTTTAAATTGAAAAACTATGTTATGGAGAGGTATTTTTCCCTCAAAATAAATAATGACTTCTTAACAATTACAGTAATCTTTCTGTGAAATGAATTGCTTTGGGAAGAAGGGAGTTACTTGTCACTATAGATTGTTAGATATGATCTGGTAGATGGCTTGTTAGCAACATTGCAAAGGGAACTAAGGTTTTAGGTAAAGAATGCAGCTGACTATCTCTGTGGTCCCATTCAGGGTTGAGATGCTAAGTTCTAAATTCAGTGATGGCTGGAGTCTCTTATGGAAGGATTCTTTGGTCCTTAGAAACATTCTCTAGGAGTTTTTTTCCATTAATATTTTATATAAATAACAGGCAGAAGGCTTTTTTTGTCTTTTCACCTTTGTCCAGTTTCAGTTTTTCATTTATTACAATGTGTTCTTTGGAATTGGAACCCTCAAGTTTTCCTATTTCCCTCTGACCACCTGTGGTCTGTTATCTTTAAGGGGGGACATCGACTCTTGGGCCTCCTTCATCTCCACATTGTAAAAACATCCAGTTAAAAAGGTGACTGCCGTCAGCAGAGGAATAGGAACAAAAGCCTTCTCTGTACCCTGGAACTTGACAAGTTTGGAAAGGGATTTGATTGGTACTTGGCCAACTGATACACATATGGCCAGTTCCTTAAAGAAAACTCTCTGTTTCCATTATATTCCAGAGCAGGGATGATGGGAACTGAGTGTGTGACTTCAAAAACAGCTGTGAAACATTAAGGGTCAAAAGTTTAAATCAAATTTTATAATATCAAAATATGTTATCACTAGCATCTTAATTCAGTCCTGCTTTCCAACCCCCAAATGCATGAAGCATTGTTTGTTTTCCTTATATAAGATGTATTAAATACTGTTAAGTTTGTATCATTTCATTTTGCTTCTCCTCTGACAAATTTTCCTAGGAAATCAATTTTATTATTCAGTCTCATTGGAAATTCAACATATTTCTTAAGCAAGTTATATGTTCAGAACACATTCCTAGACAATAAGGGCACTATGATTAAAAATGAAACAGATTCAACCCTTAAGATGCTTTGTACTCCAACAGGAGGGGCATGTCATACACAGAAATAATTCTAGTAGTAAATTAAAGAATCATCAAAATTCAGACCATTGATGTAGACCTAAAATAGGCTGTGTTCCAGATGTGGAAAGTGAGGCAGAAGCTAATACATAGTAGATATTTAATAATTAAGAAAATCTCAAAGATTGAAGAGACAATAGAAGCCATCAAATCTAAGCTCTACATGACCAAGAAATGCCTGAAAGTAACCTCCAAAAAGGGATGTTCATCTTTTATTTGAAAATTTCCATAAGTCTTCAATAATTGAATGAGAATCTATTAACCCCTGAGATATCCCATTCTACTTTTAACAATTTTAATTGTTAAAATATCTTTTCTACATTGATCTGAAATCTGTTTTTATGAAACTTCTACCCAGTGTTCTTGGTTCTACTCTCTGAGGTTAAGCAAAGAATTTTTAATTCATATTCCATATAATAATTCTTTGAATCTTTCACAAAATGAGAGAATGTAGTTTTACAGCAATAAAACTCAAAGGATACAAGTAAAAGGGAGTTTGGAACTTAGCTAGTCTAACCTCCTACCTCCATGTTACAGGGGAGGAAATGGCTTCCCAAGAGTCTTGCTGTTAAGAAATGGAAAAATTGGTTCCCTTACTTTCAGTTTAAAGCTGTTTTCACTACATTACTTTTCTATGTTGCCCAGTCCAATAGACCATTTTCCCTCCCTATAGTCTCTTTGTAGTTCTTTTTCTTAGTATCTTGCCATTTTGCCTAAATCTGTTCTTTTAGGTTACATTACCCAGTAACTCTTGCTGGCGGATGCCTCTCATTGATTTCATCCATCTAAAATCCACTCTGTTTGAGTTTAGTACAAACTCAAATAGAAACCTAAAATCACAAACTCACATTATCTATGTTGTATTATATTTTTATTTATTTTGTTAAACACCTAATTTACATTTTAATCTAGCATATACTGTTGTTGGCAATTCCCTTCCTCTACCCATAGTAATGAATTTGACACTTAAGCTAGAACATAATGTCCAGCTCTCTTGCAATTTTCTAGTTTTTTTATAGTTTTCTAGTAATTTTTCTAGTTTTTCTTTTCTAGAAAAGATTTAGCTTGTCATCACTCCTAGAATGTGGTGCTAGAACAGAACTCATGACTTCAGATGTTGAGAAATTAGGCCTACATTTAGATTCTAAATTGTGTTCATCAACTTGTGTGTGTGTGTGTGTGTGTGTGTGTGTGTGTGTGTGTTTTGTGGAATGGTAAAAGATATGGTAAAAATCAATCTGTTATATTGAAAATAGACTTGTGAAATTTGAAATCATTCTTATATACAGAATCATTGAATGGATCAATGATTATTTATTAAGGTCCTATTTTATATCAGGGAATGTCAAAGGTTTTGAGGGATGAAAGAAAGAAAAAAAGAAAGAAAGAAAGGAAGGAAGGAAGGAAGGAAGGAAGAAAGAAAGAATGAAGAGCAGGAAAGAAGGAAAGAAGGAAGGAAGGAAGGATGGAAGGGAGAGAGGGAGGAAAGAAGGGAAAGAGGGAAGAAGGAAGAGAAAGAAGAAAGGAGGAAGGAAGGGGGAGGGAGGAAGCAAAGGAGGAAGTGAGGAAAGAAGGGAGGAAGGGAGGGAATAAGGAAAGAAAAGGAACTAAGAAAACCCTTATGCTCAATGAATTTATATTTGATTCAAAAAGATAACATGTTTACAGGTATATGTGTGTGTGGGTGTGTGTGTGTGTAAGGTAACTATAAAGTGATTATATATGAGATATGGAGAGTGATACAACTGTTTGCAAGATAGACAAAGGTTCTACACAGATAGTGATGCCTGAGTTATATATTGAAGAACATTGGAAGTCCCTATAAAGCAAAGGCTTCTCTGAAGCAGAGATAAAAGGAGAAGCATTGGGAATAGCCATAAAAGCATAAAGGAGGAAGATAAAGTGTTATGTCTGAGAAAAAGAAAGAAGGCCAGTTGAATTGGACTAGGGCAGGTGAGAAGGGGAATAACTACCAATGAAGTAGGAAAGATACGCTGGGATCAGTGTGTGAAGGACTTTAAAAGCCAAATATTTCAGTTTATATTTCATCCTAGAGGTAATAGGGAGACACTAGAGTTTATTGAATAGAAGAATAACATGATGAAATTTAAAATTAAGAAAAATAACATTAGCAATTCTGTGAACAATGCCTTGGAAAAGAAACTTGAATCAAAAAGATCAATTAAAGGATCACTGTAAGAGTTCCAAAGAGATGTGATAAGGAGCTGAATTAAGGTGATAGCTATAAAAGCAGAAAGAAAAGGTAATTAGTAATGATGGTGGGGAGGTAGAAATGGTGATATTTGGCAGCTTATTAGAAACATGTAGGAGAGAAGAGCAAAAAATTTTAAAAAAAATGACACAAAGGTAGTGAACCCTGCAAGAGATTGGAAGAATGGTGGTAACCTCAATGGAAATAAACAACTAAGGAGAAAAAGGTGAAGATCTATTTCTAACATAATGTGTTTGCCATGCCTTTAGGATATTGAGATCAAATTGTCCAAAAGACAGTTAGTGATGTAGTTCTGAAGCTCAGGAGAGAGACTAAATATAAAATCTATAAATCATCCAGAGAGATGATAATTCAGACAGAAAGACAGACACACATAGAGACAGACAGAGACAGAAACAGAAATACAGACAGAAAAAGACACAGAGACAGAAACAGAGACAGAAACAGATAGACACAGAAAGAGAAACAAAGCGAGAGACAGAAGAGAGAGAGAGAGAGAGAGAGAGAGAGAGAGAGAGAATGGCAGAAAGAGAAGTGTCAAGAAAACCCAGAAAGTAGAGAGTGTGCCCAAGGAGAGGGAAGAGAGGGAAGTAAGTAGGGGCAAACATAGCAAATGTAGTTAAGAAAGATGAAGGCTGAGAAGATATAAACATATTTGGCAATTAAGAAATGGTTATTTTGGGCAAAGCAGTTGTGCTTGTGTTATGTCAGCGATGAGATTAGAAGCTAAACTGCAAAGCCTAGAGAAGTGAATTGAAGAAAAGAAAGTATATAGGCAGTGATTGACAATAGAACATTTTTTTGGTCAATGTTTACCTGTGAAAAGAAAGAGAGCTATAGGATGATATCTTGAAAACATGGTAGGGGTATAAAATCTAGAAATATTAACTGCTATTTTGTTATTTCAGTCATGTCCAACTCTTGGTTATCCCATTTGAGGTTTTTGCGGCAAAGAAACTGGAGACATTGGCCATTTCTTTCACTAGTACACTTTTTGATTGAGCAAACTGAGGCAAACAGATTAAGTGCCCAGAATCACACAGTCAATAAATATCTGAGGCTAGATTTGAACTCAGGAATTTGGATCATCCTGACTCCAGGCCCAATATTCTAGCCATTATTCTATCTAGCTGCCCTAGAAGGGTCAAGTTCATATAAGCCAACTCATTGTCCAAAGGATATATTGCCACAATAACACTTCCAATAAGGGATTTTCCAACAACTATTTGAAAATATCCAACAATAAAAAATGCACTACTTCATGAAATAAGTCCATTTTCTTTTTCAATGTTGACTTTATAACAATCTCAACTATCTTACAGAACTCCAATGAGAGATAATAGCTACATAATATATGAAAAATATGAAAAAATAATAAAAATGAATGATTAGATAGCATTGGGGTGATAATTAGCATTGTGGGTAAAGTGAAGGATTTAGAATCAACAAGACCTCAGTTAGAATTTTAACTTATGTTTACTAGTTTCCTGAATGAATCACTTAATCTCTCAGCCTCAGGTTCTTCATCTATAAAGTTGTTGTGAGTATCGAATTAAGTAGTACACAGAAAACTATTTACCCACCTTAAAATGTTATATAAAGTCTATTACTAATATATGCATATATGTGTATATATATATGTATATATATATATATACACAATATATACACATACACACAGAGAGTGAGAGGGAGGGTGAGAGAAAGAGAGAGAGAGAGAGAGAAAGAGAGAGAGAGAGAGAGAGAGAGATATCATTTTAAGGTTTACAAAGCATCTTCTTCATAACTACATTACATTTAATTATTATATTCATTACCATTGTCTAAACATGACTTCATGAAGTAGTGGGTTACCTACTATCAGAGATATTCAAGTAGATACTCTCTCTATATATATATTTCTTTGAGGGTAATAATACAAAGAATTGTTTTCTTAATGAAGGCAATTCAAGTCATGTCTCCCTTGGAAGATTCCATAACACTGTTGCCATGGTTCTTCATGCTCTCATCCATAGGAAAATTCCCATCTTCCTGGAGGACATTTTGAGTCCATTACAAACTTTTGAAACTGATGACTAGTTTTTTTGTTGATTTATATCCTGTATTCCTCTTTCAATTTACTACACTAATGTAACCAAAATTAGAGCTCTTTTTGTGAAATAAATTCAGTGAACTTGGAAAATGCTTTTCCAAGCCTCATACCACAAAACAAGGTAAATATTACCCAACAACTCTTGCTTTGAATTCTCTTTGCATTCTATTAATAGCTAACATTTGTTTAGTGCTTTACTCTCCATTATCTCAGTTTACAAAGCACTTTATACACATCATCTCCTTGGATTCTCACAAGAAGCCTAGGGGGGAAGCAGTGCAGAAATCAGGGGATTACAGACCCCAAATCTCAAGGGGACTCCAGAGTTCAAGTTGTTCAAACTTTTTGCTTTATAGAGGAAAAAAATTGAGACCCAGAGAAGAGGAAGGTACTTTTCTAAGGTCCTATGTATATGAAGTAGCAGAAGTCTGACCCTGTCTGACTTCAAACTCAGTGTAAACATTACACTAAAAACCAGAACATTCAATTATTACATTCCTTTTATAAATACAGGAGCCAATTCTCTCCAACTGGAAGTGATTTACCCAAGAACACACATTTGGTAAATGGGTAAGGCAAGATGTAAGCCACCTTCTTCTAGTTTGGAACTGTATCTCTTTCTATTATACTACAGTGCATCTGACTTAAAGCTTTTCTGAACTGCTCATTAATGATTGTCTTTTATCTTATCTTCTGGACTGTTCTCAAAGGCTTTCAAGCCTTCAAACCAGCCCAATATGCTTTCTTTGGGGTCATTTCTCATCTTTTAGAACCTATAAATATTAATTAGAACCCTCATGTATTAAAATCCTGTTGAACTTATTAACAATTTAGACACATAAATCATTACTAAACTAATCTTTAATGGTTCATCTGAAATCTCCAAATTCCAAAAGCATCTCATTTAGCTAATATGCCCCTCATTTTTCTTGAGAGAGAGCAGAAAAATGATTAATGGTAGAGAGCATAAAAACCAGGAATCAATCAGTGGCTTGAGTTCAAGTTCAGACTTTTCCAGGCATTGACTAATTTCAGACAAATTATAATCCTTCTCTGGGGTTCTGGTTTCCCACCTATGATAAATGATCTTATTGGGGTGGGTTAAAGGTGAAGTGAGTTTAGTAAAAGATAAATTGCACCTGAAAAAAATCAGGGGAAGCAAGAAACACGTACCTGAAGAAGGTAAGAAAAAAGGCAACAGTGACATTCAGGTTTAGTCTTGGGCATATTGTGGGACTTTGACCAGATCTCTTTGTGTTGGAAAGACTAGGAATTGGAGGAGATCATCTCTTCCAAACCTGCAAGCTTTTGTGAAAGTTGGGAAGCATCCTTAGGGAATTTCAGTCACCACTTTCCACTCTATAGAACAAATATATACCCAATGGTTCTAAGTTACCATTAACAAATTTGTATTTTGTATATTTCTTGCCTTAGGCATAAATTATTCCTAAATACACATATATGCATGCATATATTAAACACATACAACATATTTATATTGTGTATGTATACATAACTGTATATGAATTATGTATGTATATGTGTTTGTAACCACATTGGTGTGTTTACATAGCTATAGATATGGATGTGGATGGGTGTGGGCACAGGGATAATAGATATGGACATATCTAGGTGGTACTCTGGATTGAGCACTGGCTCTTATCTTCCTGAGTTCTAATTTAGTTTCAGACAGGTATTAGCCATATGACCCTGGGCAAGTCATTTAACCCTGTGTGCTTCAGTTTTCTCAAATATAAAATGAGCTGGAGAAGGAAATAACAAGTCATTCCCACTATCTTGGTCAAGAAAATCCCAGAAACAATCAAATGGCACAGTATAAGAAAAGTCCCTGGGGCAACTTGATTATGCAGTGAATAGACCAGGGCTTTAATTAGGAGGACCTGCATCCTTATCCAGCCTCAGACACTAAACACTTACAAGATGTGTGGCCTAGGGCAAGTCATTTAATTCCCATTGCCTTGAGGAAGAGAAAGAAAAAAAAATCCAAAGATCACAAAAAATCAGACACAACTAAAATTACTGAACAATACCATGAATATAGATATGGAAATAGACATGGTTCTGGGTGTGGATGAGTAGGGTTTATTAGTAGGAATATTTATATACATATACTATATGTGGGCATGTAGAGATACATGTGTGAATGTATTTACATACATACATAACAGTCTCACATTCATGTTTTACATATCTCAGCATTGTTTTACACTATTAAAACTTAAAACTTCATTAAGACTTATTGATACACCCTCTATGTGTGTGTTTTTAATGTATGTATGTATAAATGTATGGAGTTACAAAGTATGACATTTTTGGGCCTTTTCACTCTTGTTCCATTTAATCTTTTAAGATAGTTCTTACATTATTCTGCTTCAAGTATTTAGTCAAACTTCCTTCCTTTATGTTGTCAGCAGTGGACATTGTATCTCCAACCTTTTTGACTTTGAACATACTGTCTTGGATGCTTGGATGCTTCCCAGTATATGAAGTCTGGTAGACTTAACTGTAGTCACAAAAGTTTCTCCCAAATTCCTCATTGTCATGTGCTAATGATTCTTGGCTCTGACTATTGGTTTTTACCATTGCGAAATCCAAACTCTAGGAAATAGTAACAAATCACAAAAGTTTTAAGTGTGACTTTGGGTGATGGACTTTGTGTCTGCCAACCACATTCTAGACTAACTATGTGTTGGGATGCTCATTACCAAAAGATAGGTCCCTAGGAAATGAATTTAGGAACCTTGGTAACCTAGGAATCAGATAAAACTTCAAAGGCACACATCCTTTTGAAATTTTCAGTGAAACAAATGAATGGGACTGGACAAATTAAATATGTTATCCAAAGGATGGCTATTACTAGTAGTAGGCTGTATTTGTATTGTTTTACAGCAGTGGCCCAAGGGTACCATAGCCAATAAAATTTTGTAATGGAAGATTTTACTCTAGTGTTGCTTATTACTATTATTATTGTTATTTTCCTGATTTTTAATAATAATGATTTATACAGTACTAAGGCAGAAAACTATAGTGGTAGACATGTAACATAAACACAATTCAAGATTCGAATCAGCCAAACATAATAGAAACAATAAAAGATAAGGAAGAAATTAGAATGAAGAGCTACACCCTGAGAAATAGGCACAGAGAGACTAAGCTATGGATAAGAAATAAAATAAAATAAAATATGCAGGGATGCAAACTTTCTGTGCAATATCACTTCACAGAGTCAGTTGCTTCAATATGCTTAAGACGAGTTAGAGGCTTCATATAAACCATGTATTTTATTGGGCATAGAAGGATCTTTGAAAGTATAATAAACTGGAAGGATCTTTTAAGGTAAAATCTGACAGGAACTTTAGAATAGAATGTCAGTCTAAATATGTGTTCAAATTTTGTTTTTCTTTTAGTATTTTTTAATAGAAGTGAGAGAAAGAGAAAACAAATCTTTGTTAATGGAAAAATAAATTCTTTTTTTAATGTTTGTAAAAGAACAGAATGTCAGAAATAGAAGATCCTTAAAACACTTGCTTAAAATTGGGAGGGATATTAGAACATAGAATGTCAGAGCCGGGAAGGGGCTTAGGACATTAAATGTCTTAACAGAACACCACTGCTGGAAGCAACTTTAGAATATAGAATCTCAGAGCTATGAAGACCTTTAAAAATCAGACAGTCCAATTTCTTCATGTTAAAGGTCTAGACATTGAACTTCAGAGAGGGAAATTGGTCACACAGCATGTGATTGGCAGAATAAGGACAAGAATCCAAATCTCTTTATTTCCACTCTAGGAGTGTCTCCTTTATACCATGGGGTCTTAAATCATGACTGGAATATTTTTAAGGTATCTAAAATAAAATAAAATTGCTTGAGTCCAGAGTAAAAATCCTTTTGTCCATTTTTTAAGATCATTTCTTATATAGAACAGATACCTATTTCCAATATGTTCTCAAACTCCCATGAGGATAGTTGTGTTGAGCCTATAATTATTAGATAATTTCCTTGACAGCTGCAGTGGTTGCAATTATTGGAGTTTATTTCATTCATTCATTCATCTATTTATTTATTTATTTTGAATATCTCTAGATTTGTTTTGTCTACACTGAGGTAGAAAATTAAGAAATAGTAGATTCAACAATAATTGGTTTTATAAAGAATATAAATGTATTATAGGCATCATAAATTAAAAACTCATTGATTTTTTTTATGCTGGTTTAATGATTCCCCAGGCCAACTAGCTACACCAGTGGCATTATTCCTATTGGTTTGTGTTGTCACTGCCATGCCATATTTAGAAAATAAATAGTTAAAAATGAAAGTACTAATCAGATCCAAACTGGAGTTGAGACAAAAGAAGGGACAAGGACTAGAGTACTTAAATTGGTGGTGATGTCATCCAACATCAAGGACAGGTCAGGATTTGTGATTATCTTCAAGTACAGAAATCATTGTAATTTTTCCATCAATATTAATCAATAACTCATCTAAAACGTATAGTCTTATCTAATCACAGACAAACATATAAATGTCTATATGTATATGTATATATATATATGCATGTGTGTATGTAGGTTCTACATAGTTCTTTTTCATTGTTTTATATATATATAAAACAGTGAATCAGTGAACATACATAGACATATATTACAATGAACCAGAATTGGAAAATTATTAGATCATTTGCCAATAACAATGACAATAATATAATACCAAATCCTAATCATTAAAATTTTTAATAAGTAAATAAGTAGATTAGTGGGAAGACAGACTTGGGATCAGAAGACAAGGATTTATTCCTATTACAAATACTAGAGAGTATAGGAATAAATGGACTTTTCTTTAAAATGATTAGTAGCATCTATTTAAAACCATCAGCAAGCATCATATGTAATACGGACAAAATCGACCATTACTAATAAGATCAGGAGTGAAATAAGGTTACCTACTATGACCATCACTATTCAATATTGTATTAAAAATTGCTAGCTTACAATAAGAGAAGAAAAAGATATTAAAAGAATTAGAATAGGTAATGAGGAAACCAAATTATCACTCTTTGCAGATGATATAATGGTATACTTAGAGAAGCCTAAAGAATCAATTAAAACACTACTAGAAACAATTTGCAACTTTAGAAGTTGCAGGCTACAAAATAAATCTACAAAAAATATCAGCCTTTTTATAAATTATCAACAAAGTTTAGCACCAAGAGATTTAAAAATAAATTATATTCAAAATAACTGTCAATAGTATAAAATATTTGGAAATCTATCTGCCAAGGGACAGTCAGGAACTTCAAGAACACAACTACAAAACACTTTCCACACAAATAAAGTCAGATCTAATTAGTTGGGAAAATATCAAGTGCTCATGGGTAGTCCAAGCGAATATAATAAAAATGACAATACTACCTAAATAAATTTATTTATTTAGTACCATACCACTTAACCTCCCAATAAATTATTTTACAGATCTAGAAAAAATAATAACAAAGTTCATCTGGAAGAACAAAAAGTCAACAATTTCAAGGGAATTAATGAAAAAGAAATTCCTATGAAGGTGGCCTCGCTGTGCCAGACCTAAAACTATATTATAAAGCAGCGGTCATCAAAACCATTTGATACTAGCTAAGAAATAGAGTAATCGATCAGCAGAATAGGTTAGGATCACAGGACAAAATACTCAATAACTATAGCAATCTAGTGTTTGATAAACCCAAAGACCCTAGCATTTGGGATAAGAACTCACTATTTGACAAAAACTCCTGGGAAAATTGGAAACCAGTAGCACTGACTCACACCTAACACCATATACCAAAATAAGGTCAAAATGGATTTATGATTTAGACATAAAGAGTGTCATTATAATCAAATTAGAAGAATATAGGATAGCTTACCTCTCAGATTTGTGAGGAAGAAAGGAATTTGTATTCAAATAAGAATTGAAACTCATAATTGAATACTAAATAGATAATTTTGTTTACATTAAGTTTAAAAGTTTTTGTACAAACAAAACTAATGCAAATAAGATTAGAAGGGGAGCAATAAATTGTGGGGTTTTTTTACATTTAAGGGTTCTGAGAAAGGCCTTATTTCTAAAATATAGGGAGAATTGACTCAAATTTATATGAATTCAAGAATCAATCTCCAATTGATAAATGACCAAAGGATATGAATAGGCAATTTCAGATGAAGAAATTAAAACCATTTCTAATCATATGAAAAGATGCTCTAAATCATTATTAATAAGAGAAATGCAAATGAAGACAATTCTGAGATACCACTACACAACTCTGAGATATCTTATTTTATATCTTCATTTTACAGATGAAGAAAGTGAGCAGGTTGAAATTAAGTGACTTATCCAGGGTCATGTAGATAGGAAAACTATATTTTTGAGATCAATGACCTCCAGTCTTCTTTGCTACATATCTAGTTCTATACAATGAATCATCCTAGCTAGCATAGTGAGTGGAAAGAATTGGGTCTAAAGTCAGAAGACATAGACTATAATTTGAGTTCTGCTATTTATTACTTGTATGAATCACATAACCTTTCCCCCTCTCCAAATTAAAAGGATTGCAATGGATAATTACTGAGGTTCTCTAAGGAAAAATGTACATGACACACTTTTATGTTTCATTTGAATTATTAGCATCTTCTCTATCCCTTTCTTAATAAACAAAATAATAAATTAAGCCTTGATTTGTAGCATTTGCTGATTTCTAAGATAAAAATCTTTAAAATGAAAATTTAATGATCAAATGCCCATGGAATCTAACTTGAGAACATCCTTGTATGTATATCTTCATTTGATCCTCCCTGGGATATAAATTCTATTACTATTTCCATTTGATAGATGAGAAGGCTGAGGCTTTGAGAGGTCTAATGGGTTGCCTTTTGTCTTACAGTTAGCATGAATCTAAGATTGCATCTGAACTCACTTCTTCCCAATTCCAAAGTTCAGCACTCTATTTATTATGACAACTATTGCCTTATGGACTAATTCAGAAGTATCAGTAAGAAAGAAAATTATCTCCTCATCAAAAGTCTTTTGGAGACTTTTAGAAGATTTTAGAGGTGACATAAGAAGAATCATTAGAATTAGAGATGAAAAGAACATTAGAATTTTTATTATCTAATGAAAAGATTTGCTCAAGGTTATTTAGTTAAGGAAAGGTGTGGTTCAAACATAAGTAATCCAGTGTTGATAATTTTTTTTTGTAGATGTTTGTCCTGAACTAATTGATATCAAGGTCATCTGAATAGTAGAATTCAATCTCTTTTGTTATTGCTCAATCATTTTCAGTTGTTTTAAACTATTTGTGACCCCATTTGTGGTTGGGCTTTTTTGTTTGTTTGTTTTTCATTGTTGGTGTTGGTGTCTTTTGGCAAAGACACAGAAGTGCTTTACATTTCTTTCTCCAGCCCCATTTTATAGATAAGAAAATCAAGGCAAACAAGGTCACAAAGCTAATAAATATCTGAGACAGGATTTGAATTTAAATCTTCCTGACTTTCAGGCAGTGCTCTATCCACTGAACCACACTCTTAAATCTATGGAAAAGTTGATTTGGATGAATAAAAATTTTATCTCTCTTTTGGGAGAATCTCACTGTTCTGATTCATGAGATTATAGATTGAGAGTTAGAAGGGATATCTGGTTTGTCTTTGGGAGCCTCTTCCAGCTTTCTCTCTAAAGTCCATCAAGTTTGTTGTAATATTTATTTATTATGTGGCACAGTAGTCAGAGCACTAGCCCAGAAGTCAGGAGGATTTGGGTTCAAATTTGGTCTCAGACACTTAACACTTCCTAGCTGTGTGATCCTGGGTAAGTCACTTGACCCAATTGCCTCAGGGGAAAAAAATATTACCTACTCCACTAGTACAAGGAAAGCTGTCTTTGACACCCAGAAATTCAAGAAAACAATATTCTCTGTTCTCTATCACCAATGGTGTGCTGATAAATATTTAACAACTGCTTTTCCAAAAAACACTACCTGCAGGCTTAATTGATGTTATTAATATTTTCTCCCTCACTTTTTAAAGTCTAGACAAGCAAGGAAATGACAAATGAAGCCCTGGTGTAGTTTGCCAGTTAATATGGTCTAAATACCGACACTACAATGTCAATGATTCTTTTAAGCTGGTAAAAGCTGGCTCCAGCACATCCTTTAGTCTAGATTTAATATAGGACCCTGCTGAAAGTTATTTGGTGGGAGTTTCAACTCCCAGTCCATTTCTCTTTCCACCAAATTTACAAAATCTCCAATTTCAAAAGATCATTACCCCCTAAATCAGTCTTCTTCACTTTCAGCTGGCTCTAAGTGTAAAATAATTCTTCCTTATATTGAGCTACATAATTCAATTTAAACATATTTGAAGTTGATTTATATTGAACTGAAATATGCCTACAGTAAATCTGTCACTTGTGTATTCATTGGTTGGTCTGAGGTCCTATTTCTGTTTCCACCAATAATACATTACATTTTCATAAATATGATTACCTCTTCTCTAAAATTTCTTTTTGAGACAAAATCTTCCCATTTTTTCCTATTGCTACTTGTGCGTAATAGTTTTCATTATGCCATCCAAGTCCCTTTAGCCTCTTTTCTACATCATCCAAGGGATTAGTTATCCTTTTCAGCCTAGTCATGTATAGATATGAGAAACAAACTGTTTAGGTCTTCACCTGAATGTTTAAATACCGAGAGGATATAGCTGAAGATAAAACTTAACTCCAGTTGTCACTAGTCTATTAATCAACAAATACTCACTGATGCAGTTCTTTAGCAATCTATAAGTTCATCCATTTACATTATCCATCATTCTAGTACTATCATGCAGCTCACCTGTCGCCATCATTTTTGTAAACATATTGAGAATATATATGCATATGTTAGAAATAAAAATATATATTACAAATAAATATCAGAATCTTCTCTGAAAACATAATATATTATACCTAAATGTCTCCCCAGTTCTCAGCTCTATCTACCAGTCTAGTGGTTTGAGCATTTTGGTAGTTTCATGATTCATTTCTTTGGGCACTCCACTCATTGAGTCAAGCCTTAGTTCAGCTATGCCTTTTAGTCATTAAGATTTGTTTTCCCTATTCTCCCCTCAAAATCCTCTAACAAGAGTCTACTCAATGTTTGGAGATTGCTTACTTGTCATTTTATTATCTTAAAAATACCAGTGGAATATGGTAAGCCTTCTAGTACTATACTTGTCTAAGGGCAGATGAACCAATTTAGTTATTTTGTTAAAAAAAAAAGGGGGGGGTGGAGGTGAGAGGAAGGGAGATCTTTTTATTTAATTAGGGTTCCTAGTGAACATGTTTTAGTTCCTAGTGATGAACAGTGTGGGGGAAGGGAGACCTTTTTATTTAATTAAGGTTCCTAGAGAGTACATTTTGGTTCCCAATGATGAACAATTTCTCTAATTTTTTGGTAGAAGTTCAAAAATCCCCAAACCATCCAGATATCATTCATTTGTAACTTCCAGTATTACCTTTTTTCTTCTAGAAAAATAACCACAACAGAATTTTCTAATTGTTTATCTTTTGGAACTTATCCCATTATCCATGATTTCCAAAGATTAGTAATGCTAGTTTTGCAACAATTTATTCAGGTTATTTAAGTCCCATAGGGTCATTTATTTAGCATGACAATTAGACAATTAGAAGTTATTTAATGAAGCAAGATACTTACTCAACAGCTACATGTGATTTCAATTATTTTCCCTCAATTTCCTAGTCACCATATTGGGGCTATCTCAATGTCCTTCTTAAACTATAGTTGTGTTTATAAAGCTATATTTTAATTAATCATTAATCATGTTCATGCTATATATCACCTCCTCTGAGAATAGAAATAGTTTTTATTCTTTGTTCATAAACTTCCTCACACTGCTTGCTTATTCATTTATTAATTCATTCAATCATCCATTCATTCATCAATCTCCCCTTTAACTCTTCCTCCTTTATTCATATAAACTTCATGTGGTTCCTATCTGTTCTTCTCTGACACCTTAGCCCAATCTGTTCTGTGTCATCTTCCTCTACCCCTCCCTTCTTATGTCATTTCAACTACTTATTATCCCCTCTTTTCATGTGGATTTATTTGATTGTTTATGTTTTCTTTTATTTCATATTTTGTTTTGGGTGGGACTCTGATTCTACTCTGATTTTAGTGGTGGAGGGAATCCTGTATTCTATCTAATAAGGTCTGGTTTTCTCCCTGTTCTTAGCATGGTCTCTCACCTTTCCTAAAGCCAAGTTATTCTGTGTACAGTTCTATTGGAACTACTCTTTTCTTTTTCATTTTTTTTGTCACTACTATCTTCTAATTGACATTGTTGTTCAATCATTTACATTATGTCTGATTCTTTGTGACCTAATTTCTAGTTTCCCTTTAAAGGTACTGAAGTGATTTGTCATTTCCTTCTATAACTCATTTTACAGATGAGAAAACTGATGCAACCATGATGAAGTGATGGTCACAGGATCACACAGCTACCAATATCTGAGACCAGATTTGAATTCAGGATGATTAGTCCTGACTTCAGGCTCAGTACTCTATCCACTATGGTGCCACCCAGCTTCTCTCTTCCAAAACTTTTGTTATTTGTTGCCTCTGCTTCCACTTCTAATACATGTCTCTAATTCAAGACTATCAGAGAATTCCGAGAGAGAATGCTAACTTCTTCAGATGTCTAATCCTTTTCTTCCTTATTAGTCTTCGTAATGTCATAGAAATTAAAATAAATTAATAAAATCAGTCTAAACTATAGAATCCAGAAGATCATGCCTTTAAGAAGCCTTAATGATTTGTTCCTGTTCCTTCATTTCACACAGGATTAATATAACAGAAAAAAAAAGATGATTTTTGTCTGTTCAGCTGGAGTAAATGTTAAGACTATAATAACTAGGTTTCAAGTTTCTTGATTCCCAATTAAAATGGTGTGTTTTTTTTTACTCTATTTCCCTGCCTCAATGATATTGTAAGATTTCTTGAAAGTTTTTAGCATTCTTTGAATGAAAGCAAATAATAATGTTTCATATTTCTATATGCCATTTCTATGGATAAGTGACTGAAATGTATAAAGAACTCTTTTTGAGTTCAAATTTAACCTCAGACACTGTCTAGCTGTATGACCTCGGACAAGTCTTGTGTCCATATTTGCCTCAATTTCTTCATTTGTAAAATAAACTGGATAAGAAAATGGCAAACCACTCCAGGATCTCTGCAAAAAAACAAAACAAAACAAAACAAAAACATAAAGACTGGGATGCAACTGACAAAGTGAATAAGAAAAATATTTCTAGAACATTTCACAGAATATAGTGTACTTTCATAAATACAATCTTATGAGATATATACTCCAAATTCCTCATCCTACAATTATAGGAACAAATTAAGACTCAGAGAGGAGTAATGACATACCCCAAGTTATACTATTAAAAATATTGGATAGTGTAGATAGTGAAGTATATAGAATTTGATCCTGGAGTTGAGGACCTGAATTGAAATTGGATCTCAGACACTTAACAAAAGTTTTACTAGCTGTGGGATCTAGGTTCTAGATAATTATAATACAGCTAGGTCTTCTAGCAATTAATAAAAAAACTTATGGGAACATTTTTGATTACCTACTGTGATAGAAGAAAGCTTGGGATATAGGAACTGGGAAGAGAACACTAGAGTAGTGGACAAACCCTTCCTACCACCAGCAACCAGACTATACGCAGAGAATGTATTTTCTAACAACAGTTTTTCTTCATATAAATCTTGAAAGTGAACTATGTTTTTAAGGAAACTCAGAAAAGGTTCCTGAAGGAAAGTTTCACTTGGAGATAATGTGTCCCCAGAAAGAGAAGTTATTGTAACAGTGAATAAAATTGTACTTGAGATTTGGTTGTCAGAAGATGAACAGCTTTCATTTGGTTTACTCAACATCTGAGAATGATTAATCCCTTCCCTCCCCTCTTAAGTGCAAATGCTTTAAGAAGGAATCATCTTGAGTTAAAATTTTCTCTGTATATTCTTAACTAGTCAGGCAAGATTGATGGGCCAAGTTGGTTGACACAGAAGCAATTGGGAATATCATTATTCCACTTGTATTTATCTGCATTTATGTTAATGGCTTTGTTCTTGATCTGAAGCACCATTATTGAATGGAGAGAATGTTTAGCACATGCAAAGTTTTCTGGGAATGAATAACATAAGAATCTGCATAATGGACTATGGACTTAATGGGGGGATAATATGTTTTTATGTATAAATAGATAGGATAACATCTATTTTCTCTCTTTCTACTCCCAGAAACTCTTGTTGGTTTTACTGGAAGTAAAACTCATTATAAGCCAAGGGAGATCAGGTAACTAAACATGATGCAGAAATTATATAACTATATAACTAGAACCATGGTATCCAGATGAAGATAGACAAGGGTTCTACTAGTATCTCAGTGGGTCAGTTTATATACTAAGGACTACATTCATTTTTGTGCATTATGTTTTTGGAAGAACATTGAAAAGTTGAAGGTTATTAAGAGAAAAATGATGAAGGTGATGAAAAAAATTGGAAACTATAACCTAGGAAGATTGGTTGAAGCATATAAGATATATATCTTCAAGAACAGAAGACATAGAGGAAGAAGAGGTGAGGAGGATGTCATGATCAATGTCTTCTAATATGTGAAAGAATTATTTTACATAGAAAAAGGGATTGGATTTGTTCAATTCCATTCCAAAGGTCAGAGCTAGTTAGAATGAGTGAAGGCTATAGGGAGACAGATTTTGACTCACTACAACTGAAATCCACAATTAGATCCTTATAATAATTTTTTTTTATTCAATAGCCTTTTATTTACATGATATATATATGGGTAATTTTACAGCATTAACAATTGCCAAACCTCTTGTTCCAATTTTTCACCTCTTACCCCCCCACCCCCTCCCCTAGATGGCAGGATGACCAGTAGATGTTAAATATATTAAAATATAAATTAGATACACAATAAGTATACATGACCAAAACGTTATTTTGCTGTACAAAAAGAATCAGACTCTGAAATATTGTACAATTAGCTTGTGAAGGAAATCAAAAATGCAGGTGTGCATAAATATAGGGATTGGGAATTCAATGTAATGGTTTTTAGTCATCTCCCAGAGTTCTTTTTCTGGGCATAGCTAGTTCAGTTCATTACTGCTCCATTAGAAATGATTTGGTTGATCTCGTTGCTGAGGATGGCCTGGTCCATCAGAACTGGTCATCATATAGTATTGTTGTTGAAGTATATAATGATCTCCTGGTCCTGCTCATTTCACTCAGCATCAGTTCGTGTAAGTCTCTCCAGGCCTTTCTGAAATCATCCTGTTGGTCATTTCTTACAGAACAGTAATATTCCATAATTTTCATATACCACAATTTATTCAACCATTCTCCAACTGATGGACATCCATTCAGTTTCCAGTTTCTAGCCACTACAAAAAGGGCTGCCACAAACATTCGTGCACATACAGGTCCCTTTCCCTTCTTTATAATCTCTTTGGGATATAATCCCAGTAGTAACACAGCTGGATCAAAGGGTATGCACAGTTTGATAACTTTTTGAGCATAGTTCCAAACTAATAATAATAACAACAACAACAATAATAAGCATTTCTCTAGTGTTCTCTATAGCACTGTGCTATGTGCTTTACAAATATCTCATTTAATCCTCTCAATATCTTCTTTGCTACTAATCCCATTTTACAATTAAAAATAAAAACAAACTGAGACAAACACACAGAAAGTGGCTTGCCAAGGTCATGATGTTAATAAATAGGTATCTGAGGTGGCATTTAAACTGAAATCTTTCTGACTCTATACCCCATGGTCTATCCACCTGATTGCTTGTGCAATTCATTCAAGAGTGCAGAAAAGACAACTCTTCTCAAGGTGTTGAATTTCCCTTCTCTAGAAGTATTTCAGTGAAATCTAAATTACTATTTGTGAGAATTACAGAGGGTTTTAGAGGTAATTCTTGTTTCAGGTAAAGGCTGAGATAGATCTCTATGGTTATTCCCAATTCTAGGATCCTATGAATTTAAGCTTTTATATTCTAACTTCTGAGTGACACTTTTTTTTTTTTGCTCACAACTTAAAGAAAAGATGAACAAATGCACCATTTCCTTTGAGGATTTAACTTGCAGATTTTGTTTTATTTTCCAGCAGTTTTCAAGGAGAAAATATATAGATGACAATTATATTTTCATAATCAGTAGGATCTTCAAAGACTTAAAGTACCTTAAGAGTAGGGCTTCTTTTAATTTGTCCTTATGTCTCTTTCAGATCAAGATTCAGTCTTCCTTATGTTAGATGAATTGAATTCCTAGAATACAAAATGTTGTATTTTCTAGAGTATGAAGACAAATAGCTTCTAAAGGTCCCTTTACAGGATTGAATAATGATAAGTATTCCAAGCAAATTCCAAGATGAATAAGCCAAGTGTTTAAGCACAATATGATTTTTACTCCCTGTGATGGTGGTCCTAGAGTTGGTAGGACGTAAACATGGGAAACGATTTTGGAACTTGCCTCAGAGAAGTGATTTAAGACTTCTGCAATGAAGGTTTATATTCAAATTAATTTATCAGAAATGTGATCGTTTTTCTCCTGATTTTTCCACCATAGGTTTTAAAAACCAGTAAACAACCATTACTGGCCCTTTTAAAAAATTCTCATTTTCATCATCTTTTCTGAAACTTTTTGCGCTACTTACAGCAATTCTTTAATATATTGACCTCCTTGGGTTTTATAACAGTTTTCTATCCTGAATTTCCTTTTTGTTGTTGCAGCTTTTAATCTCCTTCTCTGGATTATCATCTGCACATTTTCATTGATCATGGGTATTACTGCTGTATCTGTAATCTTCCTGTCCTGCCTTGGCTTGTCTAGTGTTCTCCTGCCTTGCCTTGCCTTGCCTTTCATTTCCTTACTTTCTCATAGTTTCCTTATTTTCCTTTTCCTTCTTTACATTGGTGAACTAAAATTTTCCATGCATTACATTATTGCTATGTGGATGACTACCAATCTTTTATATTCAAAGAGCCCATAATTAAATAAGATGAGATACTATAGAATTCCTAGTGCCTTTACTGGTCCCATATCATCAACTACCAATCCATAATTTCCTCTGGGAAATTCTGCTGATTACTCAGATTCAACATGTATAATAGAATTTATTACTTTCTTCCCTTGTGACCTGATCCAGACTTCCATATTCTATATTTCCAGTGACACCACCATTTTTCTAATCACTTGGGGTCCCAATCTCAGAGTCACCCTTTCCTCTCCCTTACTATACTACCAAGAAATTGTCAAACATCATAAAATCTACCTTCATATCATGTCTTGCATCCATCCTCTTTACTCTTCTTGCATTAGCATTATCTTCATTTAGGTTTCCATTAACTGCTGCCTGGATTATTAAAATAACTATTATTCCAACCTCCTCTCTCTCTCTTTTTCAATCCATCCTCCTCACAGTGGCCAAAATAATCTTTTGAAAGCAGGCATAAAACCATGTTATTTTCTTGCTATAAATGTAGGTGTTTCCAGTTGCCATTTAACTCTATCTACATGGGGGGCGGAGGCAAGATGGCAGAGAAGACACACGCGACTTTCTAAGCTCTTCTCTTACCCTCTTTATCAATATTATATCGAGTCTCAAAAATAGTCTTGACTGCTACAATTCGTAAAGATAAGAAGTAGAACAACTCACCGGCGAAGAAAATCTGCAGTCTCGCCAAAAAGGTTGGTTCCGGGGCCAGGGGGAGATCGGAGGCAGACGGGAGAGAAATTAGGTTCCGAGAGAGTCTCAAACCTGAGGGTGAAGGCACAGATCTCAGCATTAGCGCGCAGCCCCAACCCGCAGTATGGGCTTTTCCTTGGGGCAGTTGGATCCTGCGGCAGGAGGACTCAGCCAGGGTTAGCCTCAATCTGCGCAGTGGGAGCTCGGCTTAGGGGCCATGAGCTTTTCAGGGCCGATTTGCATTGGGCAGAGACACTGGGCAGAGTTCCGGGCAGTCTGCAGTCTGCGGTCTGCGGTCTGTGGTCTGTGGTCAGCTGCTAATACTCTCAGTCCCACAAAAGGCTCCGGCCTGGGGCAGTGACACTTTCACCCCTTAGTCTCTAGCCAAGGGCAATCTCTAACCCATTCAGCCCTACTAAGCAGTTTGATAGCTCGGCCAGTGCTGAATCCACTTCCTGTTGGGGAAGGGAAAACTCTCACTCAGAGCACTCCATACCTCGAGTCGAATCGGTTTACATCTTTCCCTGCTCTGCAGAGGAAGCTGGTAACCCCTTGCCTAGGAGACCTACCCTAAAGGCTTTAAAACATGAATAAAAAGATGAAAAGAAAGATTGACAGCTTCTATGCAGAAAAAGAGCAGGTCAGCAAACCTGAAGAGACCTCAAACAGCAAAAATGCATCAGACTGTCCTCCTTTACATGATGCTCTCAAGAAAGAGACCATTAAAAGTCTCAAAAGAGAGTTAAAAAGATAAAATGGGGAAAGGAAAGAAAGCCTTACAAGAGAGCAACAACTTCCTGAAAGTACGAATTGGAAAAGTAAAAAAAATCTCAGGAAAGTAAGAATTGTGAATTGGAAAAATAAAGAATTCACTAGAAAGTAGGATTTGTGAATTGAAAAGACAAAGAACTCACAAGAAAGTAGGATCCGTGAATTGAAAGACAAAGAACACGCAAGAAAGTAGGATCTGTGAATTGAAAAGAAAATAATTCACTAAAAAAAAAATTAGTGAAATGGAAAAAATTCCACAGACCAAAACATACATTCAAAAAACTCAATTGACATATACAGAAAGAAGTAAAAAAGCTAATGAAGAAAATAATTCTTTAAAAATTAGAACTGAACAAATAGAAACTAATGATTCATTGAGACAGCAAGAATCAAGTCACAAAACAAAAAAATGACAAACTGAAAAACCCATGAATTATCTACTTGCAAAAACGACAGACTTGGAAAATAGATCTAGGAGAGATAATCTGAGGATTATTGGACTTTCTGAAAACTATGATGAAAAAAAGAGCTCAGATACTATTTTACAAGAAATCATCAAAGAGAACTGCCCAGATGTAATAGAATCAGAAGGTAAAATAGGCATTGAAAAATTCATCAAACACCTTCTGAAGAAACCCTAAAATAAAAACCCAAGGAATATTGGCAAAATTTCAGAACTATCAGATTAAGGAAAAAATTTTACAAGCAGCCAAAAAAAAAAAAAACCATTTAAATACTGAGTCCACAATAAGGATCACCCAAGATCTGGCTGCCTCTACATTAAAGGAAAGAAGGGCCTGAATATGATATTCCAGAAAGGCACAAGAACTTGAGATGCCAAGAATAAACTACCCAGCTAAGCTGAGCATTTTCTTCCAGGAAGAAGATGGACATTAATGAAACAAATGAATTCCATTTGTTTCTGAAGAAAACCAGAACTAAAAAAATTTGATCTCCAAGCATAGAACTCAAGAGATGCAGAAAGTAAAAATAACTCTTGAGAATTGTATTTCTGTTGTGGATATACAAAAGAATACATGTATAATTTGATTGTACTGATATAACATAAAAAAGGGAAGTAGATATGGAAAAGGGATGATGGCAGAATAAGGTGGGAAGGAGGGATAAAAAGAGGAAAATCACATCCCACGAAGAGGCAAAGGAAACTTATCATATCTGAGGAATTTAGAGAGGGGAGGAACATTGTGTGAAACTTACTCTCATCAGAGTTAGCTCAAAGAAAAATAATTGACATTGGTTTTAGAGAAAATTCTCTTGCCTCATTAAAACGGGGAGAGGAAAAGGGAAAAGAAAAGAGTAATAAGGGAAGGAAGGGGAAGACTCAAAGGGGGGATGGAGGGATTATAAAGAGGATAAGTATCATGATACAAGAGGGGTACATAAGTTTAAAAGGGGGAAAGAGGGTTGGGGAGGCAAGAATAAGTAAAGCACAATCTGGGGTTATTAGGATGGCAGGAAACTACAGATTTAGTAATTCTAACCGTAAATGTGAATGGGATGAACTCCTCCAAAAGAGAGGCAGATAGCAGACTGGATCAAAAGTCAGAACCCTACAATATGTTGTTTACAAGAAACACATTTAAAGCAGGGGGATACATATAGAGTAAAGGTAAAAGCTGGAGCAAAATCTATTATGCTTCAGGTGAAGTCAAAAAGCAGGGTAGCCATCCTTATCTCAGATCAAGCAAACGTAAAATTGATCTAATTAAAAGAGATAAGAAGGAAACTACATCCTGCTAAAGGGTAGCATAAACAATGAAGCAATATCAATATTAAACATATATGCACCAAGTGTATGGCACTCAACTTCCTAAAGGAAGTTAAGAGAGTTGCAGAAGAAATAGACAACAAAACTGTAATAGTAGGAGATCTCAACCTTGCACTCCTCAGAATTAGACAAATCAAACCACAAAACAAATAAGAAAGAAATTAAAGAAGCAAATAGAATATTAGAAAAATTAGGTATGTTGATCTTTGGAGAAAATTGAATGGAGATAGAAGGAATATACTTTCTTTTCAGCAGTTCATGGAACCTATTCAAAAACTGACCATATATTAGGACTAAAGACCTCAAATTAAATACAAAGAACAAGAAATAGTAAATGCTTTCTTTTCAGATCATGATGCAATAAAAACTACATTCAACAAAAGTTAGGAAATAGACCAAAAAGTAATTGAAACTAAACAACTCATCTTAAAAGAAATGATTGGGTGAACACCAAATTATAGATACAATTAATAATTTCACTCAAGATAATGACAATCATGAGACATCATACCAAAATTTGTGGGATGCAGCCAAAGCGGTAATAAGAGGATTTATATCCTATAGAGCACTTGAATAAAACAGAGAAAGAAAAGATTAATGAATTGGGCTTACAACTAAAAACTAAAAGACCAAATTAAAAACCCCAATCAAATACTAAATTGAAATTCTAAAATTAAAGGAGAAATTAAAAATATTGAAAGTAAAAAAACTATTGAACTAATTTAATAAAACTAAGAGTTGGTTCTATGAAAAGCCAATAAAATAGATAAGCCTTTAGTAAATCTGATTAGAAAAGGAGTAAGGAAAATGAAATTAGTAGTCTTAAAATGAAAAGGAGAACTTTCCATCAATGAAGAGGAAATTAGAGAAATAATAAGGAGTTATTTTGCTCAACTTTATGCCAATAAATTTGATAACCTAAGTGAAATGGATGACTATCTCCAAAAATACAGACTTCCCAGACTAACAGAGGAGGAAGTAATTGGTTTGAATAGTCCCATTTCAGAAAAAGAAATAGAACAGGCAATACAACTCCTAAGAAAAAAATCCCCAGGACCAGATGGATTTAATGTGAATTTTACCAAACATTTAAAGAACAATTGGCCCCAATGCTATATAAATTATTTGATAAAATGAGGGAATGAAGGAGTCCTACCAAATTCCATCTATGACACAGACATGGTACTGATACCTAAACCAGGTAGGCTGAAAACAGAGAAAGAAAATTATAGACCAATCTCCTAATGAATATTGATGCTAAATCTTAAATAAGATATTAGCAAAAGACTACAGAAAATCATCTCAAGATAATACACTATGATCAAGTAGGATTTATACCAGGAATGCAGAGCTGGTTCAATATTAGGAAAACTATCAATATAATTGGCCATGTTAATACCAAATTAACAAAAACCATATGATCATCTCTAATAGATGCAGAAAAGCATTTGATAAAATCCAACATCCATTCCTATTAAAAACACTTGAGAGTATAGGAATAAATGGACTTTCCTTAAAATAATCAGCAGCATCTATTTAAAACCATCAGTAAGCATCATATGTAATGGAGACAAACTGCAACCATTCCCAATAAGATCTGGAGTGAAACAAGTTTGCCCACTATCACCGTTACTATTTAATATTGTATTAGAAACGCTAGCTATAGCAATAAGAGCTGAGAAAGAGATTAAAGGAATAAGAATAGTGCAATGAGGAAGCCAAATTATCACTCTTTGCCGATGACATGATGAGTATACTTAGAGAACCCCAGATTCTGCTAAAAAGTTATTAGAAATAATCCACAACTTTAGCAAAGTTGCTAGTTATAAAATAAACCCACATAAGTCATCAGCATTCTTATATATCACTAACAAAATCCAACAGTCAGAGTTACAAAGAGAATCCCATTTAAAGTAACTACTGATAATATAAAATATTTAGGAATCTATCTGCCAAGGAAAATCAGAAACTATGAGCAAAATTATAGACCACTTTTCACACAAATTAAGTCTGATCTAACCAATTGGAAAAATATTAAATGCTCTTGGATAGGGCGAGCAAATATAATAAAGATGACAATATTACCTAAACTAATCTATTTATTTAGCGCTATACCAATCAGACTCCCAAAAACTATTTTAATGACCTAGAAAAAATAACAACAAAGTTCATATGGAAAAACAAAGGTCCAAGAATTTCAAGGGAATTAATGAAAAATGATGGTGGCTTAGCTGTACCAGATCTAAAATTATATTATAGAGCAGCAGTTACCAAAACTATTTGGTATTGGCTAAGGAATAGATTAGTTGATCAGTGGAATAGATTAGGTTCAAGGATAAACAACCTAACAAATATAGCAACTTAGTCTTTGACAAACCCAAAGATCCCAGCTTTTGGGATAAGAACTTACTGTTTGATAAAAATTGCTGGGAAAATTGGAAACTAATATGGCAGAAACTAGGCATCGATCCATACTTAACGTCCGTACACCAAGATAAGGTCAAAATGGGTCTCATGACCTAGGCATAAAGAATGAAATTATTAATAAATTAGAGGAACATAGGATAGTTTACCTCTCAGACCTGTGGAAGGGGAAGGTCTTTATGACCAAAGCAGAACTAGAGATCATTACTGATCACAAAATAGAAAATTTGATTATACCAAACTGAAAGTTTTTGTACAAACAAAACTAATGCAGACAAGATTAGAAGGGAAGCAATAAACTGGGAAAATATTTTTACAGTCAAAGGTTCTGATAAAGGCCTCATTTCCAAAATATAGAGAATTAACTCTAATTTATAAAAATCAAGCCATCCTCCAATTGAAAATGGTCAAAGGATATGAACAGACAATTCTCAGATGAAGAAATTGAAACTATTTCTAGTCATATGAAAAGATGCTCCAAGTCATTATTAATCAGAGAAATGCAAATTAAGACAACCTAAGATACACTCACACACCTGTCAGATTGGCTAAGATGACAGGAAAAATAATGATGATTGTTGGAGGGGATGCCGGAAAACTGGGAAATTGATGCATTGTTGGTGGAGTTGTGAACGAATCCAACCATTTTGGAGAGTAGTTTGGAACTATGCTCAAAAAGTTATCAAACTGTGCATACCCTTTGTTCCAGCTGTGTTACTACTTGGATTATATCCCAAGAGATTATAAAGAAGGGAAAGGGACCTGTATGTGCACGAATGTTTGTGGCAGCCCTTTTTGTAATGGCTAAAAACTGGAAACTGAATGGATGTCCATCAGTTGGAGAATGGTTGAGAGAGAAATTGTGGTATATGAAAATTATGGAATATTACTGTTCTGTAAGAAATGACCAACAGGATAATTTCAGAAAGGCCTGGAGAGACTTACATGAACTGATGCTGAGTGAAATGAGCAGGATCAGGAGATCATTATATACTTCAACAACAATACTATATGATGACCAGTTCTGATGGATCAGGCCATCCTCAGCAACGAGATCAACCAAATCATTTCTAATGGAGCAGTAATGAACTGAACTAGCTATGCCCAGAAAAGAACTCTGGGAGATGACTAAAACCATTACATTGAATTCCCAATCCCTATATTTATGCACACCTGCATTTTTGATTTCCTTCACAAGCTAATTGTCCAATATTTCAGAGTCTGATTCTTTTTGTACAGCAAAATAACGTTTTGGTCAGGTATACTTATTGTGTATCTAAATTATATTTTAATATATTTAACATCTACTGGTCATCCTGCCATCTAGGAGAGGGGGGGGGTAAGAGGTGAAAAATTGGAACAAGAGGTTTGGCAATTGTTAATGCTGTAAAGTTACCCATGTATATATCCTGTAAATAAAAGGCTATTAAATAAAAAAAAAACTCTTATCTACATTCTAATATATGTTCTATTTGTATTTCATACTCCAAAAGGCTCTGGTTTTTGCTATCATACCTTAGATTACATCTCACATTTGTTCTTCTATCAACACCTGAGAACTCCTTACTTTGGAATATCCACTTGTCTCTGGAAAATTTATTATCCCATAGGATTGAATCTTCCTGGTACTCATGTATCACTAGCACCACCACCCCCAATTGTATTCTATGGCTAAAGAACAGGACAATGTGTCCCAGGGTCTCTATTTTAAGGGGACTCCACATAGACTTCTTCCAATTTTCCACAAGCTATACTACTTTTGTACTTTTTAGGATTGATCCATCATGCTTCCATTCCAGATATTTCTATTCTCTCCCAGCACCCTTTCTTTTAGCCCTCTTTTTCTGTGTTGTCTTCCTCCTTTAGAATATAATGTAATATAATGTTCTTGAAGGACAGGTCTTTTTTTTCTTTTATTTATATCTCTAGGTCAGTGCTTGACTCAGTATACACATCTATGACATTTCTATACTCTACAATCCAAACTAGATAACTACTTAGTTGCAGAGTCAATGTATCATTTCTTTCATGCAGTTAGAAAAGCTATTCTCTAGGCATCCATAATCATCTCAGTCTTGATATTCTCAGCACAAATGAACCTATAAATAACAAAATAAACCTTTTGTTTACAAAAGGGAAAGTTACAGCTCAACCATTCTCTTTAAAGAGACAAAGATAGGACTTGGAAGACTTAATTTTATTGTACACCCAGTATTTGCAAAAAAGTACCACAAAGAAAATGACTGCAGCATATACACTAATATTTGTTCTACTGAAAACTCAATAAGACTATTAAAATTAAATCCACATGTATTTGAATAACTAATGACTCAATTAAAATCTAGGAATAAGAGGATGGAAAGATAGACATTGGAGACATGGGTAAAGAGGAAGGAATGAGAGAAGTCAGTCTTGTAGAATCTCAGAAATCTAACATTTTTATATCATGCAGAATTCCTTTGGAAGAGAATCAGTAAGAAATGGAAATGGTGGGTATCAAGTACCATTGAAAAAATATTATATTTTAGCAGGAAAGGGTTCATTATTGACATGAATGTTGTCCTTGAAGCAGTTATCTATTCCATTGAATTTTGACTTGATAAAAGAAATATAAAGTGCTAGAAAAACATCATGAAAAACTGATCTGACATGCAACTAAAACAGTCATATCCTGAACTATCTAAATAAGTAATTGGTTATGAAAACTGGATAAGGAAAAGCTGAAATTTCAACATAGATACAATAAGATAACACAAAAGTTCAATAAAAATAAATTGTTTACAATAACAAGGAGACTAAAGAGCTCTAAGAAGTATCTTACTTATATAGTAAACACTTGATCTATTTGCCATGTAGAATGAGAGACACCAACAAAAGCATTGTTTTAGAGCTAGACAAAAGGTTGTCAAGCACACTGATAGTATTCCTGAGTGAGTTAGAAGTTTCAAATGTAAATGGGAAATATTTAATAAAATAAATAAATTTACAATAATGTTAATATGTGATTTTCTAAGTTAATTGGTGGCCTTTAGACATCTTTATATGTACTCCCATTGCCATTTGAGTCTGACACCATCTACTTAGAGTATAAATTTATATGTCGGTTCTTACAAAGAAGTCTAAGATAATGGTTGATTATAAGCAGCATCACCATAGAGAAGCTGAGGAGAGTAAAATTAGTGTCAAGAAAGGTTAGTGTCAAGAAAGGTTAGCGAGAGATCCAGCTAAGTTAATTTGAAGAATGTTGAGTTTGAGAATGAAAGGAAGACAAAAACAGAGAGGGGGAAATGTAAGGTTTTACAACAAATTTTTATGGTTGTTGTTCCCTTCCTCCCCCATTCAATTGAAATTTGAGCTATATAGCACAAGAACTTGAATTCCATAATCCCAGAAGTGCTTATAGAGAAGAGCAAAGACTGAAAAGATGAGTATACTGCTCTAAATTACAGAAAGAAGACTTAACCTAGAGTCTTTTTTTTGTGAAGGATATGAAGGACTGATTCACAAAATATTTAAAGGATGGGAAAATTAAAAGGAAAGTATAAAGAAAAAATCTCAAACCTCACTAAACCTCAAGAGGATATCACCAACTATGAAAACTATATGAAAAATGTCTAATATATTAAAAATCTTTGTCTCATATCACTTGAATCAAGGTTATTTCCAATAAGCTTACTGGGAGGGAACATATACATAATATCCTGTAGTTCCTTACATCTTGACCACTTTACCATTGACTGAAAGAAAGAGAATATAACATATAGATGTGCTTGTTCTAAGTTAATTGTTTAAAAAAAAAGGTTTGGTCAAGGAAATTCTATCATAAAGACTCTCTTTCAAGAAAGTGATTCTCCTCTTTTGATCATCTAAAGTTTGAAATCTATAATAAAAACTGCCCTGTTAAAGGATATTCTGATCATGAACATAAAATAGGCCATAAATCAAGGAAATAGAACCTTGGCAGTCACCCACTGTGATGAGGGAAGATATAGGCCAGAGTAAAAAATAAAGATGCATTTTTTGTGAATAGCAAAGTATTCCGCACATTCCTATGTACTATTTACTTTGTATTAGCTGAATAAAGACTTTGAGCATTGCAGAGCATTTTGAGAGAGATTCAGTACCACTCAAAAGAATTTGGTCTGACCATCTTCATCAAGTGGATTATGACTATGACATGGATTTAGATAGACAACTTCTTATCAACATTTATATATTGAGCAGATAGTAAAAATGGACGAGTTGAACCCAAATTAATCAGAAACTAGACAGCAGCTTCCAATATTTTAAACTTGCTCCAGAAACAAAGATGATCTTTTTAAAGATTTATTTTGTGTTGGTGCTATATGACTGAGAGTCCCAAAGCAAAATCATGTCCAAAAATTTTAAAATTAAACAGGAACAAAAAAGGCGCATATAGTGGATGTGAGAAAGGCACTCTCCTGTGATGCAGATTATTAAGTAATTATGCATTTCTAAGAGATTCCAAACAAAATGCTAGTGGCTTTATTCAATTTGCTTTGACTTTATTTGGGCTTTCCATTTATCATCTCTTCCCCTTTTCTGGTGACCAGTTCAATTTTCTGTTTATCACAAATTTCTTTGATGACTTAATTTTACTTCTAGTCTTCATTGAAGTTATTCATGGGTTAATTGTAGTACATTTTCCTCTCAACAATTTTAAAATTTCTCCTCAAATCAAATTTTGGAGCAGAAACACCAACAAAAGATCAGAGTAAAATCTTTTTTCTAGCCAAAGACAACTTAGAAAGTTAATAGAGAGTTCTGTGACACCAGAATGGAGGGTTGGTTGTAGCATGAGGAGTGGGTCTTGCAAATGGTTGTGATAGCAACAGTTATAGAAGCAGTTTCAGAAGCTTGCAGACCAAAGATGGAAAGAGAGTCAGACAATTGGTCAAAAAAGAAATTACACAGGACCCTTTGCTGACACTGAGTGAAGATGATCCTGATTGTCAACTCTATTGTCTATATACAGATCTGGCTTGCAGTTTTAGGGTTGAGAGAATTGTTTCTGGTTGGTCAAAAAGAAGGGTGTTTCCTGTTCATAGCTCAAAGATAGAAAAAAAGCTCAAAGATAGAAAATTCGTTTTTGAGTGCAGAACAGAAGAATAGTGACCATGCCATACCCTGTAGGTATAATCACCATTTTAGAAGCACTAAAAACTTGTAGATCCCTACAACTAGCTTTAAAACTGAAGCATGGAAAATCTTGCTTGAGAGAGTATCTCTGCCCCATAGGTAAGCAGGACTTAACTTTATTATTAAGTTCAAAGTCAAGAAATAGGCTAGAAAAATCATCAAATAACAATAACAAAAAGAACTGAACAATTAAAAGCTAGTATAGTGTCAGAAAAGACCAAGACACTGTGAAAGAAGTTATGAAACAAGCTACAACCAAAGCCTCAAAAAAATACAAATTGAATCCATGTCCAAAAAGAATCCCTGGTAGAATTAAAGAAATATATAAGGGTGGTAGAGGGAAAACATAAGAATAGAAATGAGAGTAATACAAGAAAATTATGAAAAGAGAATTAAGAGCTTGGAAAAAGAAGCACAAAAAAATTCTTAAGTAAATAACCTCTTAAAAAACAGGATTGATAGGGTGGAGTTAAGATGGCGGAGAAGACACACGCGACTTTCTAAGCTCTTCTCTTACCCTCTCTATCAATATTATATCGAGCCTCAAAAATAGTCTTGACTGCTACAATTCTTAAAGATAAGAAGTAGAACAACTCACCGGCCGAAGAAAATTTGCAGTCTCGCCAAAAAAGGTTTGTTCTGGGGACGGGGAATCAGCACAGGCAGGAAAATTAGGTTCTGAGGAGGCCTCAACCGAGTGAAGCACAGATCTCAGCACAAGCGGCAGCCCCAACCAGCAGTCCGGGCTTTTCCTTGGGAGTTGTGATCCTGCAGCGGGGACACAGCCAGGTTAGCCTCCAATCTCCGAGTGGGGCTCGGCAGGGGCCATAAACTTTTCAGGGCCGTTGCATCAGGCAGAGAGCTGGGCAGGTTCGGGCCCTGCGGTCTGCGGTCATGCTAATCCCAGTCCCACAAGAGGCTCCGCCTGGGGCAGTGACACTTTCCCCTTAGTCTCTGGCCAAGAGACTCGCTAACCCACACAGCCCCAACTGGGCATTTGATACTGGCCAGTGCTAATCCACTTCCTGTTGGGGGAAGGGAAACTCCTCAGCAAACTCCCATCCTGGAAGAAATCAGTTTCATCTCCCTGCTCTGCAGAGGAAGGCTGGTAACCCTCTTGCCTAGGAGACATACCTAAAGGCTTTAAAACATGAATAAAAAGATGAAAATAACGATCAACAGCTTCCATGCAGAAAAAAGTAGGTCCAGCAGAACCTGAAGGACCTCAAACAGCAAAAATGCATCAGAACTGTCCTCCACATGATGCTCTCATAGAAGAGACATTAAAGTCTCAAAAGGAGTTAGAAGATAAATGGGGAAAGGAAAGAGAAGCCTTACAAAGAGGCAACAACTTCCTGAAATACGTTGGAAAAGTTAAAAATTCCAGAAGTGCAGGGAAACAAAATTGGTGGTTGGAAAAAAAAAAAAATCTCAGGAAAGTAAAATTAGAATTGGAAAAAGTAAAGAATTCCACTAGAAAGTAGGATTTGTGAATTGGAAAAGACAAAGAACTCGTATAGGATCTGTGAATTGGAAAAGACAAAGAACACTCAAGAAAGTAGGATCTGTGAATTGGAAAAAGAAAATAATTCACTAAAAAAAAAATTAGTGAAATGGAAAAAAATTCCACAGACCAAAACAATACATTTAAAAACTCAATTGGACATATACAGAAAGAAGTAAAAAAGCTAATGAAGAAAATAATTCTTTAAAAATTAGAACTGAACAAATAGAAACTAATGATTCATTGAGACAGCAAGAATCAGTCAAGCAAAAACAAAAAAATGACAAACTGGAAAAAACCATGAATTATCTACTTGCAAAATGACAGACTTGGAAAATAGATCTAGGAGAGATAATCTGAGGATTATTGGACTTTCTGAAACTATGATGAAAAAGAGCCTAGATACTATTTTACAAGAAATCATCAAAGAGAACTGCCCAGATGTAATAGAATCAGAAGGTAAAATAGGCATTGAAAGAATTCAATAAACTTCTGAAAGAAACCCTAAAATAAAAACCCCAAGGAATAGTGTGGCCAAATTTCAGAACTATCAGATTAGGAAAAAAATTTTACAAGCAAAAAAACCATTTAAATACCGGGGTACCACAATAAGGATCACCCAATATCTGGCTGCCTCTACATTAAAGGAAGAAGGGGCCTGGAATATGATATTCCGAAATACAAGAACTTGGATGCAGCCAAGAATAAACTACCCAGCTAAGCTGAGCATTTTTCTTCAGGAAGAAGATGGACATTGAATGAAAAAATGAATTCCATTTGTTTCTGAAAAAAACCAGAACTAAACAAAAATTTGATCTCAAGCTTAGAACTCAAGAGATGCGAAAAGGTAAAAATAACTCTTGAGGAATTGTATTTCTGTTGTGGATATACAAAGAATACATGTATAATTTGATTGTACTGATATAACATAAAAAGAAGTAGATATGGAAAAGGGATGATGGCAGAATAAGGTGGGAAGGAGGATAAAAAGAAAACCACATCCACAAAAGGCAAGAAACTTATCATATCTGAGGGAATTTAGAGAGGAGGAACATTGTGTGAATCTTACTCTCATCAGAGTTGGCTCAAAGAAAAATAATTGACATTTGTTTTAGAGAAAATTTCTCTAGCCTCATTAAAAGCGGGGAGAGGAAAAGGAAAAGAAAAAGATAATAAGGGAAGGAAGGCGAAAAGACTCAAAGGGAGAGAGGATTATAAGAGGGTAAGCATCGTGATACAAAGGGTACATAAGTTTAAAGGGAAAGAGGGTTGGGGAGGCAAGAATAAGTAAAGCACAATCTGGGGTTATTAGGATGGCAGGAAATACAGATTTAGTAATTCTAACCGTAAATGTGAATGGATGAACTCCCCATAAAAGGAGGCAGATACAGACTGGATCAAAAGTCAGAACCCTACAATATGTTGTTTACAAAAACACATTTAAAGCAGGGAGATACAGATAGAGTAAAGGTAAAGGCTGGAGCAAAATCTATTATGCTTCAGGTGAAGTCAAAAACGAGGTAGCCATCCTTATCTCAGATCAAGCAAAAGTAAAAATTGATCTAATTAAAAGAGATAAGAGGAAACTACATCCTGCTAAAGGTAGCATAAACAATGAAGCAATATCAATATTAAACATATATGCACCAAGTGATATGGCATCCAGCTTCCTAAAGGAGAAGTTAAGAGAGCTGCAAGAAGAAATAGACAACAAAAAACAGGATTGATTTAATGACAAGAGAAGCACAATTCACCAAAGAAAAGAACTTTGTAAGCAGAATAGGACAAATAGAGAAAGAAGTACAAAAATTAACTGGAGAAAATAATTGCTTAAAAATAGAATTCCTTAGTTCTATATTTAAAGGTTTGCAAGAATTTTAGATCATTGACAGAGAAGCAAATAATGAAGTTTGATGACATTGTGCATTGTAGGATCATGAATTTGTTTTTAAACATGTTGAGCTTGAATTAAACAATAGAATATCCAGGTGGAAATTTCCAAGAGGCCTTTGGAAATGTGAGTTCTTGAGAATGTAATGAAATTAGTAATGAGTATTTGGGAGGTACTACATAGAGAAGGTAGTTGAATTGCACAGAGTAGACAAGATTGTGAGGAGAAGGAGAGGAAGAATTGGGATCAGTAAGATAATTTACGCATGTATACACACATATAAACACACAAAGATGTTCATACACACATGTATACATACATTCAGCACACACATGTATGCATGTACACATATACATACATACTTCAGAGGATCCATCTCTGATAGGCCATATATTTTGAATCCCAAATGGATGCTTTTCTAAAAGACTATTTTACAGAGAACTCATGCAAGGCAGGCATTCCATGGAGGTAAGAAAAA
Organism: Sarcophilus harrisii; assembly: GCF_902635505.1. Classification (NCBI taxonomy): domain Eukaryota; kingdom Metazoa; phylum Chordata; class Mammalia; order Dasyuromorphia; family Dasyuridae; genus Sarcophilus; species Sarcophilus harrisii. Next base: position 60,044,005 of record NC_045427.1, on the reverse strand, counting down.
GTGATACAAGGACACTCTCAAGGTCTCCCTGAAGAAATTCAAAATCAATTCTGTGACATGGGAGACAGGATAGCCGAACTATCGTGGCTCTAAAGAAGTGTTACATGTACATATTTAGAGATATTTATATTACAAATGTTCATATGGACCCTTTGTGACCAAATTATGATAGAACCATTAAAATATGTATTGGTCTGATCAACTACAGTCAAGGACACTGTACCTGAACTTCAATATAGTGATACCATTTTATTGGTCTTCAAGGACAATAACCAACCAAATATATGTTTATATGGCTATAAATGCCAACCTAGATACATATATATTTATATAGATATAGATATATAAAGATATATATATAGATATACAGATATAGATATAAAGATATATCTATATAGAGATATAGATATATCTTTATATAGATATAGATATAAAGATATCTCTATATAGACATATAGAGATATCTTTATATCTATATATATGTATTGTGAATAATGTGTATATATGGTATTCAGGGTCATTGCCCAAACTATACCTGAATAGAAATTTCTTAAAGCTTTCCTGGAAACTGGTCCTAGAATCTTTGTTAGAAATCTTCCAGTGCAGGGCAACTGCTACTTCCTCATTAAGTCCTTTCTATTTTGAGGAATTATCATTGTTAGGATGTTTTTCCTCACATCAAACTTAAATCTACCTGTTTTTAATTTCCTCCCTTTCTTCCTAAACCTGTCCCTAGAGCCAAGTTACCAAAACTCAACTATACACAAAACACTATCATTGATGTTCAGATATAAAGATGAAAAATCATAAAGATATTCTTCCCGGGAGCAGTTATTGCCTAATTGTGGGGGAAATATACATAAACAAATAACTATAATACAAGTTAAGATGAGATAAGCATATTTTATTTTCTTTTGATTTGGAATAGATTTCTGATTTAATTTATTAAGGGAACTCATAATTCTACTATCACATGTACAAAACAGAATTCTTTACCTTTCCCAACCTTCTTTTGAACTCTATACTATCAATGGTGCCTTTACCTTTCAAGTCAGCCAGGTTCACAATTCTAGTGCCATTCTTTACTTCTTATTTTCAGTCCCCCCATATAGGTAGCTAGTTATCATTTATCTTAATATTTATCTTCCCATGTCTCTTCCATAGGTCCTCTTTTTCTCACTTAGACATCTTTCACCTTAGTTTGTGCCTTTATCATCACTTGCCTGGAATATTGCAATGATCATTTTGTTTAAGTTCTCTATCCCTTCTTCCAGTCACCAAAATTATTTTATTCAAATGTAGGCCTGACCAAGTTGCCTACTACTCAATAAATTCTAAGGACGTGCTGCTACTTCTAAGAATCAAATAGAAACTCTTATTTACCATTTAAGTAGTAATCTAAATTTTGTTATTGGATTATATTATAGGATTGATAATTCTCTTTCTACCTTTCCTATGTTATTATACATCATTCCCCTGGAGGTATAAATAGAAAGCAGCTAAATGATGTTATGCAGAGAGAGTCAGAATATACCCGAGTTCAAATCCAGCCTCAGACACTAGCAGTGTCAACATGGACAAGTTATTTAACACATAACCCTATATTCCTCAGTTTCCTCATGCATAAAATGCATAAAATAAGAACATCTCTCTCCCATTCTTGTTGTGAGGATCAAAAAATGATTATTATAAAGCATAGTATGCAATATGTGGTTAAGTGTTGTAGAATTGTTGTTGTATTATAATCCAGTCAAATAATCTTACACACATTCTCTTTCCCTCTTGTCTTCCCATTTTTATATGTCTAGAATTTACTTCTCCTAGTGCCTGCTTCTTGGGGCAGGTAGGTGTACAATGTACCAGGGAATCAGAAAGACTTTTCTTTATGAATTTAAATGTGGTCTTAGACACTTGGTCAAGTTACTTCACCCTGTTTGCCTTAGTTTTCTTATCTGTAAAATGGTCTAGAAAAGAAAATGGAAAGTGATTGTAGGATCTTTGCCAAAAAAATCCCAACTGAGGTTACAGAGAAACAGAAGTGACTGAGGTAACCAAACAACTACACCAAAATTCCTGCCTTTTAGACACTGTAGTTTTCCTCTAGACTTAGTTTAAAAATAGTTTTCTGAAAGAAATCTTTGTTGATCATTTCTCCTCAACCTTCCTACAAAATAACCTTGTAATTATTTTGCATATATTAATTATGCATTTACTTATAAATCTTTTGTAAATTATAAGTTCCTTGAAGAAAAGATGTCTCACTTTTGTTAGAGTTTAAATTCATATATAACACATAATTGGTACTTGATAAATTCTTATTGATTGATTGAACAATTAATTTCTAACTCTGTTTCCTGAAGCACTATAGTTAAGTGACTTATCAACTATCACTCAGATGGTATTGTCAGAAGTGCAACTTGAATTTAGGATCTGTCCATTCTCCAAGTTTGGTTCTCCAATTATTGTGCCCTTATGACTCTCAGATGTGAAATGGAGTTGTTTTTTGGTTACTTGCTTTGTTTTGTTTTTATAAGGAGCTAAAGAATTTGAGGAAGGACAAATCATATTTAGTTACTACGACATGGGAAGGCTCATTCCGACAATCAGAAATATGGAAAGACTTTATTACAGTTATGAAGGGCACATATGAGTAAATGCAGAACAAAGGAGCAAAAAGAGGGAAAATAAATGTCTAATTTTGGGGAATGTAGAGTAGGATAAAATGATATTAGAGAAAGTAGAAAGAGTAATAAAGATGGGAGAGAGTAATAGAAATACAGTTAATGCATGAAATTTTGATATATTTGGAAGGAGGTGAATCAATATCAGTACTCTTAAAATATATTTCCTAAACTTACCCACTTGGTTTCTATACCTTAGATTCTCCTCACAGGGTTGCTTTATATATCACACAATACTAGAGAAATTTAAATTAGTAATAACATTTTTATTGTTAAGAAAACAGAAAACATTAAACTTGATTTTTTAAACCATCATTTTTAATCATTTAGACCAGAAGTTCTTAAACATTTCCCACCAGCTACTTTTTTTTTTTCACTAAAGCATATTTTATTTGACCCTGAGTATGGTATATAAAATAGGCATACAAATCAAACATTTACTGATAAAAAATCATAATTTTGTGACCCTCACATTCAATTAGAAGAATGGGTCCCAAATCACTATTTAAGAACAAGGATAAAAACAAGTATGATACAGATGATAAGTTTGGGGTTAAGTAATAAATTGAGAAGAAATCAGATCTGGTGGAAAGTTGCAATCAATATCTATGGATTCTATATACTATAGACTGAAACATTGTTCATATTAGCAGAATGAAATATCACTGTACTAGAAATCAGAGAAATTTGGTAAGATTCATTAATGGATAGAAAACTAAATAAGTAGAATCAGGAAAAAAAATCGGAGAGTGACCACAGTAATATGAAGGAAAGCAATAATGAAAGGCATCAGAACATAGGGCAGTGCTGAACCAGATAACTTGAAAGGGCTGACAACAAATAAACTCCTACCCCTCAGCAAAATTGGAATTAAACATTCATCATTTTATAGAACAAATATATTAGGGGGTTTTGTTTGATTATTTCTTTGAAAGGGAAAGTTCTATGGTAGAAGGAGCTATCAGGAAGTTACAACTATGTACATATGTATGTATGTATATATATATATAATACATATATGTATGTGAATACACATTGTGTATATTTTCAAATACATAGATGTGTGAAGGGTCAATATAATATTACAAATTCCATAGATTTGTAGGACATTAGAAAAAATAAAGGAATTTAATATGATAAATCTAATCCATAGTTGGACTAGTTAGCATCTAGTTAGCTTAATAGACAAAGCATAAGATTTTGGGGTCAGTTTGATGTGATTCTAAATCTTCCCAGAGGATTAACTGCATAACACAAGGTAAACCACTCTGAATTTCAATTTCCTTATCTATAAAATGAGAGAATTGGATGCAAAAGCTTCTAAGGTCCCTTACAGATTTAAATTTACCATCGTATCATACTTAATGTCTATATAGATGAAAAATTGGGAGAGTTGAAGCTAGAACCCAAATTTGCTTACTCCAAGCCCATTATTCTCTATAATGTATCTCTTCTATGTCTTCTTATATTGTTTATATCTTAAAACAAAATCTACTCTTAGAAAACCCAGACTTTAGCTCTTTGTCCCCACTATGCTAAAGATACAGTTCTGTTAGGTCAGTTGAGGAAGTTTTCATTGTTTCATTGGGATAATCATCAATGAATCATTTGTATAAAAGCAAATTTTCCCACAATTTTCAAGTTATGGATTATATTTTGATGATTAGATGATCTTCTTTTCTTTGTAGTTTTTCAAAGTCAATTAAGGCTTTCAAATCTCTTTTCATGATAATAAGCTCTAATAAAAAATAAAAGGAAAAAAGCTGTTTCACAGACAGTAACTTTATAGAAAGGAAGCTAATCAATGTAGTTATATGATTAAAAATTAGTCTGGGTTAAAAGGTCTTCAAAACTGTTGACAGGAAATCCATTATGAAAATTTATTTTAAATTACATCAAGATATACATGAAATAATTTATTTTAATTGTTTATAATGTCTTCTGCCAAACATTTTTATTTAAATGTGTGGATTCATTAGAGTCAAAGCAAGTTAAGAACAAGAAACTATAGAGATGATCTGATACAGCCTTCTCAAGGAAGAAATTAGGCTTAGAGAAGGTCATTAACCTGCCTAAGGTCACAGAGTCATTATAATAGAGCATGGCCTAAAAATCCTGTCCCTTGGTTCCAGTTTAACTTTTTTCCATGATTATGTCATGACTCTGATGTTGTAAGAGCTTCTAAGTCTTACCCTCTCTTTCACTTTCTCACAAACCAGGCCAAGTACCCTTCTTATGTGCTCATTTAATTTTCTTTTATGCCATAATAATCTGGCCAAATGCTATCCCTTGCAACAATCATTAGATTCCAGTATCATCAACATTAAGTACTGTTTCTATCTTTTTTCTGTTTTTTTTGTTAATTTCTAACAAATGCAAAGTATTGCATACGTAAGGGAGTAATAGCTGTTCATCGAATTGGATTTTTTTTTTTAGTTTTCAGCTTAATCAATGCAGTTGAATAAATTATGCATGTAAAAATTTCCTACCACCTGTTGTCACCATGTATATAAAGACAAAAGGAAAAAAGTAGGTCTTGTCCTCAAAGTGTTCATATTCTACCATCCCTACCTAAGTCTTCCATGGAAATTAAGGGTAGACACCATGATACAGGAATAGAAACAGCTCTCTGATTACTAATAATGTCATTTAGTCTTTGTGGGGCCTTCAGCAAGTCAAATGAATTCCAGCTTTTAGTACAGTGCTTGGCACATATTAAGCACTTAATATGTGATAGTTTATCTGAGCCTCAATTTTCTCATCTCTAAAATGTGGAGGTTGTATTAGATATTCTGTATAGTTCCTTCTTGATCTAAATAATAAGGGTGAGACCACATGTTTTAGTGCTTATCCAGGTTCAGGGAATTAAGTGTCTGGCACACGTTTGTATTTCAAAAACTTTAAAGATGATAGAATTCGACACTTTAAAAAGAACAGATTCTACTTTGCATGAAAATATAATATGTTTCCAGCTTAATGATGTAAAAGAATAGCTTGTTATCCTGGTGCATCTGAAGAAAAACAAATTATACATGCAAATGTTTTTTTGCTAATTAATTCAATTCTTGAGATAAAATTGGGACAGCATTGCATTTCCAACCAAACCCTAATAGGACCTGAAACTGAACAATTTCTACATAAGGTAGCAGAATGTCTTTTTCTGGGAAGCAAAGTTTCTTCCAGCTTCATACATTTTGGTTTTGGATACTTGTAGAGATCCTCATGGTACTTTGTTGCAAGGATGGTCACTAAGGAAGGTCAGCTTTTCTGGGACAAATTCCAGACATTCCATCTAGATTATAAGTGATTCCAGGGATCCTTGGGGGGAGGGGGGTAAATATGGGTGTTTGGAGGAGAGTCTCCATAGAATTACAGTATCATAGTATTTGGAGTTAGAAGATGATATAATAGTCATCTGACAGATCAAGAAAACCTGATTTAACCAGGTAAAATGACTTTCCCAAGCCTATACAGGTAAAAACATAGTTTGACAAAATGTTAATTGCATAACTGTTATATCCAGTGGGTAGTGCTAGAATGTTTATAGGAAAAAGAAGAAGCAGAAGAGGAAGTAGAAGCAGGAGGAGGAGAAGGAGGAGGAGGAGAAGGAGGAGGAGAAGAAGAAGAGACTCAAGGAAATTACATTGTAGAGAGAATGGATTTAACTTGTTCCCAAATAAATACATACAAGGTAATTTGAAGAGGAAGAGCAATATAATTGGTGGGTTTTTGTGGTGTGATAGGTGTGATTGGGGAAAAGGTCTCACAGAAGATGACAATTAGAAGAACCTCACAGTTGGAGCAGGACAACTTTTGACAACATGTTAATGCAGATTAATCTCTTTAATGAGTAACTATTATCATATCACTTTCCTGCTCAAAAATCTTGAGCAACTGTTACTATTTAAAAAATAAAATTCATGCTCCTTAGACCTTAAAATCTATCCTCAGTCCACCATTTAACCTTTATATAATATTACCACCACTCTTCATCTCTAAATTCAAGATAAACTAGATTATTTCCCAAATACAATGTAGTTTCCCATCTTTGTACCTTTGCTTATGCTATGTGCTTTTCCTAGTGTCCCAATGGGAGTTCCACATCTGTAACAATGGACCCTTGGGAAGTCTGAAGGTTAAAATATGTGATTTCTTTAACAAAAGTATATTCAATAACCTACATATAAAAGTAATCATCAATCTAGTAAAAGCAGTCCATGAAAGAAGTTTCCAAGGATCTCAAGAGATATCCAGGTAAATTCCTAAAACTATCTGGCCCAAAAAAATCTGCAGTTGGGATTTGGTCAAATCACTTGGGAAGGAATTCACTCAAACCACCTTTGGTGTACTTAACAGTAACTTAGCTGATAAGAACCTAGAATGGTTTGTGGAAGATGAATCATGTCACCTAAATTCTATCAGCCTCCTAGCCCACAATACCTGCAATCTTCTTGCCATTATCCATATCTACCAGGTGAGTTCTATGAATGCTTCAAGGCCCAGCTCAAATGGTATTTTTCTTTTGAAGTTTTACTCAAACTTATCAGCTAGAAGCCAATTCTCCTTCATCTGAATTCATAGAACTTCATCCTTTTTTTGTTGAATATAAACTTTTTGAAGGCTCCTTGAGGATCTTTTATTTTGCCTTTTTATTCCTAGGGTCTTGAACATTACTTTGCATATAGTAGCTGTTTAGGAAATACATATTGAGTTCTTATAGAATTAATGCTCTAATTTGTATTATATATTTTCCTTCCATATATAAGCATCCCATTAGACTATGAGTTTCTAGAGGATACTTTCATATCAGATTCATGGTTTTTTCTTCTCTAAAATACCTAATATGGAGATGAACATATGGTAGATATACTTAAATATGTTTTTTTAATGAATGAGTGAAATATGGCAACTAAGGAGATGTATTTGGAAAGATCTTTAAAAGAGTCCCTCAAACACCTATTCCAAATTAAAACAAAAATATTCAGCTTTAAAATATTAAACATTATAATATTTCAAAAAAAGAACAGATTGTACCACTCTTTAATGCATTCATTTAAAAAAATAACTAGGGCCTGGTGTAATAACTTTATAGAGTTGGAAATAATCCTAGTATTGGCCTCAGAAGGCCCAAGTTTAAATCCTTCTTCACCTATTGATATGCTTGTATAAGTTTCTGTCTTTTGGCCTCTTTCCTAATCTTTGTTCCAGGTCCATAAAATCCCTGTCCTTTTGGAAGAACTGTATTGATATCTACTGATTACCATCAAACTCCATTCTCTTCTTCAACTTTCTACCCTCCACCACTCATCTTATTGGTTATTGAATAGGCAAGATATTGAAAGCATTAAAAATAACCCTGGGCTTCAACTTTGTGTATTCTTTGACCATTGGGCTCAAAACATAGTAACTATTTCCCAAGGGCAGGTCAGTTAACTACTTACAGTCTAAATTATAGCATAACTGACTATAGAAAACAACACTATTCTTTTTTTCACCAGATTATTATAAGAAAATTATTTTCACTAACCTAAAAATATCACTTAAATAGAAATCATCAATAACTTCTCCACTAGCCTTTGGTTCAAACTGAGAACCTAGAGACATCTAAAAAGCTTCAGGTGTTCTCAGAACTCTGACAGTTACTTCTGGGCTAGCAACAAAGCTGCAATCTTCACAACCCAGCAGCTACTGCCTGTTCATATTCCTTTTTGAACAACTAACAATGTGTTAAAAATTTGAGCAAATCTAGGATGTACAAAGGAAAGCAGATTTCTAGTTCAGATATTCTTTATCCCTCCTCCCCCATTTTTGCATATGTGTATGTGAGTGTGTGTATAAAATCTGTCTACTTATCAATCTTTCTGCCTGTAAACCCACCCATCTGTTTATCTCTTGACACTTATCTGTCTGTCTTCTCATCTATCTGTGTTTCTGTCTGCTTACGAATGGGTTTGTGGAAAGGGCACTAATTTGGAATACGAAACAACTAAGATCTAAATTCTAATCTTGGAATTTTTCCTCCTACTTGTAATGATCCCCAACCAGTTCTTCCCTCTCTCATTACCTCAGTTTTCCCATCTGAAAATTATACTGTTGGATCATATGCTCATTAAAACCTCTTCTACTCCTAAAACAAGATCTGGACAGAAACTGCTTATATCCCAGCATCTCTTTCCAGTATTATTTTGCTGATTTTGAAAGCTATTAAGTCTCCCTCCCTGCTAGCCATCCTGCACCTCCCTCTCTCCAGACTCCTTTCCATTCCGCAGCTGGAGAGAAGAAGGCCATCCTCCCTGTGCTTCCTTCTTGTCATGTACTCCTTCATAATTTTCGCTTTTCAAAGGAAACATTTGGATGGAGATCTTAGGACTTAATGTGTTCATGTTTTACACCAAATGCTTTCAACATGAAAATCAGCCCAGATGTCTCTAATAAAAATGCCCTCCCTGTGCAGGTACCAGGAGGTTTCATTAAAACAGCAGGCGATGAGAGCGGCAGACCTGTCATAGAGGAGGAACACAGGCAGAGCAAAGCAGGCTTTCAGATTTCAAGGGCAGGGACCAATTCTGGTGCAATATTTTGCTTTACTTTGTTTTATTCTTTTCTTTGTTTTCTGATCACCTTCCTCCCTTCTTTTAGCATCTGAACACCATATTTTAGTTCTCCACACAATCAGATATCAAACAATGTGCTGTAGCAAAACATATTGAACTGACAGGAGGAGAGAAACAGGATAATGTTGGAGATTTCTGGGATATCCATCAAGGCAGAAGTAGTGAATGAAGCAAAGACGCCCATACACTTTTTAGACTCCATCATCCTATAGCATTTCATTCCCATTTGACTATCACAGATACACATACACACACACACACACACACACACACACACACACACAGGTTACAGTTGATTAAAAATGTTTTTTTCCTTCCTAGAACTGAAAGAAAAGAGGTCACAGAGCCCCAAAATATGACTCCCCCTTTCTCCTCCCTAGCTGGGGAGTTTATAACTGAAGAGAGGGATAGGGCACATTTGTTGTTGAGGATTAATAAAACAATAATGACCATTTCCTTGTAGGTAGGCCTAAAAAAACCCTACATTTTTATATCCATTTTCTTATTTGATCTTTTCATCTTCTTGGGAGTCCAAGTATGACCATCCATATTTTACCTATGAGGAGACTGAGATACACATGGAATGATTAAATCAGAAGTCTACTCAGTCATGCTTAGATTCTCCCTCCAAACTCCTTGTCTGCCACATTGGAGAAACCTCAGCCCAAAGGCCTCTTTTTCTGATTAGTGAGTTCCTGTATAACAACCATTTTAGGATACACCTGTACAGATATATAGATAAAGATATAGATATATCCATACATATATATATATATACACACAGATATCTATATCTATCTATATGCATATATATGCAGATATATATGTATATCTGCATATATACATCTATATCCATATCTATATCTATCTATCTATCTATCTATCTATATATATCTGTTTCCAGTCAAATATGATTATGCTTTAGATTTTCAGGAACATGGAAATGGCATCCTCAAACATTTCCCTCACCTGGTTTCCTTCCATGAATTAGATGCATTTTCTTTTCCCATGTAACCAATCTGTTTTTTACTAGAGCTGTCAAGCTCCCCAGCAAACACTTAATCCACTACTGCTTATTGTTTTGGATCAAAGGCTGAGCTCACTTACACTTTTGGTCTGTTTCAGATGTAACAGATGAATAGGCTGAAAGGAGAATTCTTTTCAGCTACATTTCCCCTTCTAACTGTGAGAGAATAAGGCATTTTACAAGGTAGGGCTTCCAAGAATGAGGTGCTAATGATCTGGATCTTGAAATGGATATAAGGACAACTGTTCATAGGGAGGGACGCTTCCCATATGTTGAGCTTTGAGCAGGAAGCTCAAGGAAGGGAGACAGAACATGAATATAAAGTGAATGTGGCCCCATGGAGGCTGGAGGGATATCCTGCACCCAGAGGAAATGGTTTATTCCTATTTTTAAAACTTTATTTTTGCATGGCAGCATAATGAAAGAACATTTAATTTTGAAACAGAAATCTTCCACTCAAATATGCCTTCCAATACTTATCACTATCTAGGTCTCAGTTTCCTCATCAGTAAAGAGTGAATTGGTAAAGATGACAACAAATGGCAACATTAAAGAGACTGTTGGAAAAAAAATAAACAAAAAAAACATGGGTCCATTATTGGTACAGGTAGCAAATGGTCCAAGCAATCTGGTTCTGAATTATATTACAGAAGTAATTAAACCCCCTATATTATTTGAACTAGTGATCCAAATAATACATATATGTTTCAGGGAACTCAAGGACAGAAACACAGGTCCAACATAAGTCAAAAAATTCTCTTTATGGTAGCAAAGAATTGAAAACAAATTACATATCCATTCATTTGGAAATTACAGAAAAATATCAGTTGCATATAAAGGAAGGACTACCAGGACAAATATTATATATACTATCAAATTTAGTTACTGTAATGATGTCACAGCTCAATTGTTATTTCAAGTAACAGTTTAATCTGGAATATGATTGAGTGTAGTGAGCAAAAATGAAGGTAATATAAATATAAAAGTAGAACTCAAAAAAAAATCAGTCACCACCCATTAAATAATAATAATAATTAAATATTAAATATTTAAAGAAAACATTCACATCCACATTAAATCTTTTTTCCCTCCAGGTTATCCTAATACTTTCAATCCATCATAACAGTTTTGAATCATCTTACTCTCCTAATTATGCTTCTTCAATGTGTGAGATTCAGTTTGAGATCCATCCTACAACTTGGCTCCCAGAATTGACAACAATGTATCAGCTGTGATTTCTCTGGAACAGTAGGAAGCAGGAATTCATGATTCTGGACAACAGAAAATTAATTTCATTTGAAATAGCTAAGTGTATTATTCAGGAGATGAATAATCAAAAAAAATAGTAAGAAGTCCATATTGACAAGAGTGAGAATAAACAGATAAATAGCTTCAGTGCTACCTGTCACTCAATAATATGAAAATAAGCAGAAGAACCTTCAAAGATTATGTAGAAGAGTTATAAATGAACATCAATGTATTATGTGCTCACTATGTGCCATTTATTATAGTAGGTGAGGGGATACAAAGAATTATTGTTTTTTTAACATTTAATATTCACTTTATTTTTCTCAATTGTATATAAACAGAAAGGTTTAACATTCATATTAACATGTTGAATTCCAAATTTTCTCCCTCCCTTTCTCCTTTTCTTCATATAAATGAAAAGGTATTTGATATACATTATACATATTCAATCATGTAAAACATTTCCATATGCTACAAAAGACCAAAAAAAGGAAAATAATAACAAGAGCAATAAAGTATTTTTAAAAATGTTCCAATTTGCATTTAAGATATATCATTTCTTTTTGCGGAGCAGGACAGAATTTTTTATTTTGGGGGATTGTCATATCATTGTATTGCTGAAAACACCTAAGTCATTCACATTTGATTATCATACTATATTGCTATTTCCATGACAATACTCTCTTAGTTCTGTTCATTTCACTTTGCATCAGAACATGTAAGTCTTCCCAGGTTTTTTTTTTTCTAAAAAGCATCCTGCTCATCATTTCTTATAACACAAAAACATTCTACCACAATCCATATACCACAATTTGTTTATTGATGGACATACCCCATCCAATTTTCAATTCTTTGCCATCACAACAAGAACTGCTGTAAATATTTTTATGCTTCATTTTTTCTTTTTGATCATTTGGTATTCAGACTTAATTGTGCTTTAAGAGCTAATGTTTTAATGGGGGAAACAGCAAAGATAAATAAAAAATTCATAGATAAATAGATGAAGCTAATATCAAGAATAAATATCAATAAATTCAAAGTTGTTAAATGCAAGATAGTTGGAATATGACAGTACAAGATTGGCAGGAAAGGGAGAATGATTAAATGCTTCATGAAAAAAGTGATACTCTATAGTTCAGAGAAATGCAAATTAAAACAATTCTGAGATACCACTACATACTTCTCAGAGTAGCTAAAATGATAGAAAAAGATAATGATGAATGTTGGAGGGTTTGTGGGAAAACTGGGGAACTAATACATAATTAGGGGAGTTGTAAACTAATGTATATCTTTCCAGATTTTATCTGAAGCTCTTTGGATGCAAAATGGGTACTCTCACCCAAATATAGCCACATCAGGGCCTATTGTATGTCTTTGTTGAGTTGGTCTCATGACTCTATTCTCTGAGGAGGTGAGTAAATAAATTCCTTTGATTTCTCAGTAGGGGAAATGTGAAACACTGAGAAGCATACAATTATTTTTTTAAAAAGAATTCTGTATTTGAATCAGAGCTCTACCACTGACTTTCAGGGTATTGCTGTTCACAACTGTTAAATGAGGGGTTTGTTATATCAGATTAAATCTTATCAAATGAGATGGTACAAATTATGTGGGAAAACAGTTTCTGTGTACCTGAAACTTCTAATCCCCAACTATTTGTGCATTCTCCCCAAATATTAAATTAAATTCATTTTGTATTTATTTTTCATCTCCTTTCATGCTACCTTTTATTGAAATTGTAGAGAATTGTAGTAGACACTTTAACAAATGAATCCAGGAGAGAGAATATAAGAAACTTAGCTTCACAAGAATCATCAGATTCGTATATACATAGAGCTGGAAAAAGGGAGACAAAGAAAAGCAGAGAGAATGAAATAGAGAGCACTAAAGAGGATTCTAGAATTCACAATGTTTTGGATAAAAGAGAACAAAGAATTTATGGATATTAGAAAAGATTTTAATGAAATTTCTCCCCTCCCAACTAACAGTCTTTTATTTCCTTTCTCCCCTTTTGTGAAAGTCTGAAATCTTTCTCTGTAGACAGGGGGAACTCTATAATAGATATTATATGTTTCTGTCTTTCAGATATTAATTTTACCCTTATAAATAGCCATAAATATCCTTATAAATATACCATATATTTTTGCTAGTCACTATATACTTATTATAAATGCAATGAAGAAGACATAATTGAAGGTGAAACCTCTTCACGAAATCACTCTAAAGTGTTTTGCCAGTGTCTTGTATTTATGCTGGGGGCTCAGAGCTAAAATATAGACTAAATTATAGATCCTTTGATACAACATCCCAGAATTGATATTTATAGTAGAAAAACAATCTAAGAAGAAAGTCAGTAGTTGAATAAAAGAGGAACAAATAGGAGTGATTCAGTAGTCCTATTTGTCACCCCACTCCATCATTACCTATAAGATATGTTACATATAAGATATGCAGAACATATACAAAGTATTGAATACAAGCTATTTTGGGGAAGGAAGAGCTATAGTAGCTAGCGTTATCAACTTATGAAAATTTTGACTTTTAAAAAGAAGGAGATGGATAAAAGATCAAACTGGATTTTAACCTAGAAAACAAAGAGGTAGAGGTGAATAAAGAATATATTATATGATTTCAGAAAGGCCTGGAGAGACTTACATGAATTGAAGCTGAGTGAAATGAGCAGGACCAGGAGATCATTATATACTTCAACAACAATACTATATGATGATCAATTCTGATGGACCTGGCCATCTTCAGCAATGAGATGAGCCAAATCAGTTCCAATGGAGCAGTAATGAACTGAACCAGCTACACCCTTCAAAAGAACTCTGGGAGATGACTAAGAACCATTACATTGAATTCCCAATCCCTATATTTCTGCCTGCCTGCATTTTTTATTTCCTTCACAAGCTAATTGTCACAAGTCCAATTCTTTTTGTACAGTAAAATAATGGTTTGGACATGTATACTTATTTTGTATTTAATTTATACTTTAACATATTTAACATGTATTGGTCATCCTGCCATCTAGGAGAGGGGGTGGGGGGAAGGAGGGGAAAAATTGGACAAAAGGTTTGGCAATTGTCAATGCTGTAAAATTACCCATCCATATAACTTGTAAATAAAAAGCTATTAAAAATTTAAAAAAATGTATTATATGTACACACAGAACAATGACACAGAGATGAAAGAAGAAGCTCATATGCTAGTCCATTGAGAGAAAACAATTATTTTATTTTTTGTATTTTATTTGCAATGCCTTCAATAGTCCTTGGATATGATAAATGCTTGATGAGTTAATTTATATTACTGATACATTTGGGCTAACAGTAGAAAGTGAAGGTGTGGGAAGCTTATGTTACTGAGTCTTATGAGAGAAAGTAGACTTAATTTGTAGTACATTTACATTGATTTCTTTTGACTTTAAGTCACTCATAATTCCCCCCTTTGTAGCCTTCCTCCTTCTACTTCTTTGAGAAAGATTCCTTACAGACAGAAAAAACTGGAAAAAATCAGTAAAATTGATGCACATACATATAGCTAATGTTCTATGCATTGTTTCACTCCTATGAAACTTAACCTTATCCAAAAGAGTGATAGAGATGAGTGGAGAGGATGCATTTCCTATTATTTTGCTTTCCTAGATTGATGTTTTTTCATTTCTTACAACATAGTAATATTTCATTACATTTATATATCACCTTGGTTTGTAGTAGCCATCTACTTTGTTTCCAGTTTTTTGAAACTACAAAAAAATTCTGCTATAAATATCCTGGTTTGGATGGTGTCTTCCTTCCTTTCCTCCCTGCTTCCCTCCCTCCCTCCCTCCCTCCTTCCCTTCCTCCTTCCTTCCCTTTCTCCTTCCTTCCTTCCTTCCCTCCTTCCTTCCTTCCTTCTCTCCTTCCTTCCTTCCCTCCCTCCTTCTTTCCCTCCCTTCTTCTTTCTCTCCCTCCCTCCTTCCTTGCTTCCCTCCCTCCTTCCTTCCTTCCCTCCTTCCTTCCTTCCTTTCTTCCTTCCTTCCTTCTTTCCTTTTTATTTTCAAGGAGAGTAGACTTTATTTAAATGTACCTCCAGGGCTTGTTTCAACACACATTTGGAATGATCATATCTGACATTTTACCTGTGAAGGGTCAGGCAATAAATTGCTTATATCCACTGGCAGTTGAAAGGTATTCTGGCTTTTTAGAGACAGGGACCTGGGACATTTTTTATCCCACTGTATGTGTATTTGTGCTTTTTCAGTTTTGAAATCTAGAAAAGACTTTCCCTCCCTTGCTCTTGCCAGCCCTCTCTAGATGGACCACTGTTGCTTTTTTTGTTAATGAGTGATATTCCATGGCATCCTCATTCATATGCAAAGCCTCTCTCCCTCTCATACTCCAAGAAATACATTCAGATAGAAAACGGTGGCATCCTTCTTTCTTTCTTTCTCCCTCTTTCCTCCCGACAGTTATGATGCTGTTACAAAAGTGAACTTGTGGATTGGAAGAGCAAATGCCATTCTTGAAATCTGACAACATTATAACTGTTTAGGCTGGTGTGAACAGTGGAAGCTGTCATATCATTCGAGGGTTTGGAAGGGACATCTTAAGAATATTTTATTACTGACAATTGAATCATTTTAATAGTTACCTTAAATAGAGAAGAATGAAGACAGCCAGTTTAATTTTGGCAGTTAAGATTTTATTAAGTTGTTCACAATTCTCATTCAACAGAAAGAAAATCACTTTCTTTATGATTTAAGAATTCTTATATTCTCTAGCTCATTTGCCCTTATAAGGAGCTCTATCTTTATGGTGTGAGTTTTAGAAGATAGCCTTCTGGCCTCTATAATCCCCCCATACATGCTTCCTTAGACTTGAAATCTTATGTCTATACAAAACGTCATCTTTTTTATAAAGAGAGAATACATTGTGTGAAATATCATTTAGTAAAAAGAGCATTGAATTAGAAATCAGAACACCTGGGTTCAAATTTCTACTTCACCACTTGCTACCTGTGTGACCTTGGGAAAAATCATTATTCTTTTTTTCCTCATCTAAGTTGACTAGAATAGATTCGACTTTCCATAACAGTCAAGTTCCAGCAAATAAGTCTTAAGAAAAGTAGAGAATGAGCACAGAATGCTGATGGCCCAAAGGAATCAGAGGGAACAACTATGAAAGGGAAATAGGGTACAGAAAGTGGATCCAGAAATAGCAAAGGGAAATTCAACCTAATGAAAATAGTGATCATTCAAATTGCGTTTTAAATTTTACAAAATGCATATATAATATATTTTAGCTCATTTGATACTCAAAATAATCAAAGTCTTTATATAATGGAGGTACTTTCAATAGAGTTCCAGAAAAGGTGTTAGGTAGCATTAGGAATTTGAAAATGGTTAAATCATCAGTATCACAATAATAAATCAATAATTATTAAGCACCTGAACATTCTAGCACTATCCTAAGTATTGGGGATATTGGATGTCTGAAAGGCAAAAAGACAGTAGCTAACTTCAAGGAGTTTTCAATAAAATGAGAAAAATAAAACAAATACAAAGCAAGTTATGCACAGTATAAATAAGAAAATATGAACAAAGGGAAGGCACTAGAATTAAGGGGGCTTACAGAAGTCTTCCTAAAGAAGGTGGGATTTTCGTTGAGATTTAAAAAAAAAACAGGAAAGGTGACAGAGAGAAAGAGAGAAAATGTTTCAAGAATTAGGGACAGTCAGAGAAAATGTCCAGAACTGAGAAATAGAGCATCCAGGATGCTGTCACTGGATGGAAGAGTATGCTATATTGGGAAGTAGGAAGTAAGAAGACTGTATAGGTTGGGGGGGTAGTAAGTGATGAGGAGGTTTGAATACCAAGCAGCATCCTGTAGTTTATCTTGGAGGCATAAGGAAGCCCCTGGAACTTAGGGAGTAAGAAGGTGATGTGGTTGGTCCTCGACTCTAGGAAAATCTCTTTAGTGGATGAATGAGGGATAATTGGAATATGGAGCAACTATTGCAATAATCCAGGGATAAGGTAAATGAGGGTCTGCCCTAGACTTGTTATAATATAAGAGGATAGGAGGCTTATTCTAGAGATGTTAAAAAGGTGAAATCAGTAGACCTTGGCAACAGGGTAACAATGGGGCTAAGCGATAGTGAGGAATCAAGGCTTTTGGGTTGTGAGCCTGTGAGGCATTGCCTTCTATGATGTGGAGGCAGCTGAATGGTATAGTGGATAAAGCTTCAGCCAGGAAGACCCAAGTTCAAATCTGCCTTCAGACACATACTAGCTGGGAGACTCTAGCTAACTGTTTGTCTCAGTTTCCTCATATATAAAATGGGCTGGAGAAGAAAATGACATATCACTTCAGTATCTTTCCCAAGAAAATTACAAATGGGATCGCAAAAAGTGTGACACAACTGAAATGATTGCACAAAAAGAACATAGGGAGCAGGAGAAGTTTGGATGACAAGGAATTCTGTTTTGTATATGTTGACTTTAAAATGTTTATAGGATACCTTATTTTGAGATATTTGAAATATAGAGATATGAAATTGTGGGTAAGTAGAAAGACTGGAACAAGGAAGCTGGTTTTGAAAGTGTTCAGCATAGAGATGATGATTAAATTCTTGGGAGATGATGCAATCACCAAATGAATATGAGAGACAGAGAAAGAAAGAGAGAGAGAGAGAGAGACAGAGAGACAGAGAGAGACAGAGACAGAGACAGAGAGACAGAGACAGAGAGTGATATTCTATGATTTATTTTGTGTGTGCTTGAGAGCAAGAAGTGTCTCAGTAAATGTTTAATAAATTCATTTTCACACATTCTGTTGTGTGATGTAATAAATAAGGTCACCTATTAAAAACTTCTTGTAAAAATCAGTAAGCCCATTTTTAATATCATTATCAAATAAGTTCTTAGTATAAAACATTGATTATTCTCATAAACTTCTCATAGTCATCTTTTTGTTATTATAACAAATTCCAATTTTCCCCTTACATTTATTTATTTATTTGTGTTTCCAGTACAGACTGCTTCCCCAGTTGATTCTCTTATCTTTGTTTTCTTGAGTGTTACTTCTAGCTCCTATTACTACAATATGCAATTATAATTGAAGTATTCAAGTATGGTGCTTCCATGGTGCTTGATGTTTAAAAAACAAACCCAAAAATTAACAAACAGAAAAGGTTTGTGATAAAAGTATTTTTAGGTATCTACCACCTCTCTTCTGTCTGTTGTCTCAAGGCCAGCTTCATCCTTAAATATACTCTCAATGCTTTGGTTTTTTCCAAGCTTCCTTTAAACTATTTTAAAATGTTTGATTCTTTTATTATGAGATTATAATGCTCATTACCTTACATCATAATCTCATGAAGATATTGTAAATAAATTCATTATAAACTAATATTACTTTATAGCTTTTCTTGTCAATTAAGCCAACTGTTTCCAAAACTGGCCTTTAAACTTTGGGTTTCAATGTCTTATTATAGCAGATGATTTATTTATCTTAGATAAAGTTCTATATGGATTTATTGTTATAGATGTTGAAACTTACCATATGTCCATATCTCATTTTTCAATATTAATAATTTGTTTAAAGAGAACAATTTTTTTTTAATTAAAGTGGCTGTTTCTCATTTTTATTCTTTATTCTAGCTTTGTTTTCATTTTGTTCTTCAGACTAAAAAGTATGATATCTAAGGATACACAAATGTTTTCATTTTTTCTTCCTTCTCAAAGAATATTGTGATATTAGGGAGATGATACCATGATATACAACTGAATTGAATTTAAGCAAGGAAGGGCTGTGCAAAGTCACCAGCCTCACTTTTTCCTCCAAAACCATCTGGATCCAGTGGTAAGATACAGATCAGGATGACCCAAGATGGTCCTTGATGCAGTGGTGGACTTTGACCTCAAGGGTGCACAAATAGTTGATTCAAGAAAGATTTCCAAATCAATAAGAACCATTTCTTGGCTATGAAAATATTTTTTTTTCTGTTATTATTGAGTGTCCTCATACTCATCCAAAGACTTTGGGCCCTTTAAATGTCTGTTTGTCTGTCTAACCGTGTGTGTGTCTCCCTCCTCTGTAATATAAATTGATGCATAAGATAAAATTGTTTTCATGTACTTTTTTCAAATACTTATACTAAGTACTAAAATAGAATGGCTGAATGCCCCATGAAATGATTATTGTTTTCTATGAATACACAATAAATTTTACTCACCATTGTATTTTTTGCTTCTTCAAGGAGAATCAGTTTGTCATCCTTCAATTATTACAAGAATGATGAGATTGAGTCAATTCATTTCCTACAGTAGTATATCTAAACATGTTATTGAACAAAGATTTTTTATTTAGATAGTAATGATTCGTGTTTACAGGGTCTAAAACTTGTGATTTTTAGTACCACATGAGCTTTCTTTCTACTGTTGTGATATCCATGTCTACATAAATGAAAGTGAGACACAGAAGTGAGAGCTCCAATTATTATTTTGGTAGTATATTATTCTTTTTTCATGTATGGCCATGACCAAAAGGGTCAATACTAAAAGGCCAACCTATTAATAATATGATTCTCCAGTCACAGATATTCTGGTACTAGAAAAACAGAACCAATCTGTTTCCAGGGCTTTACTGGAACCCTTTTCATCTTGATAAAGCCAGTCAGAGCTTGTGTTCTAGTGCAGAGCTATATAAGGCCCATTTCCTAAACCAACTACAGGCAATGATGAGCTAAATGCTGGGTACAACAACCTCCCACTGCTTGAATTCTATAAATTGATAATATTGTATGGCCTATGATTGATGTTATAAATATCCCAATAGTCCTTGGCTGAAAAAAAAAGTGTTTTCCACCCTTGATCTAGTGTTTTTAAAGACCTATGGTCATTGTCATGTTGTGATAAAATATTGTTAATAATAACTAACACAATGTATTAGTATTTAAAATTCAAATTAGCATTGCTTATGGTATCAGTATTCATATTAGAATTAATATTTGCATTGGTATTTATATTAATATTAACCTTTAGCTTAGGAAAGCATTGCACATATTCCTAAGACCTCTCTCCTATACCTTAATAAATATGTCCCTGAAAATATGCATTTTAGGTACATCAATTAGGCAAAAAATGTAGGGGGTAGCCTAGCTCTCCCAGACCTAAAACTATATTATACAATAGTGGTCATCAAAACCATTTGGTACTGGCTAATAAATAGAGTAGAATAGGTTAGATTCCAAGAAAAAAATAGTTAATGACTATAGTTATATAATGTTTGATAAACCACAAATCTGGTGTAAGAATTCACTTTTTTACAAAAATTTCTGGGAAAACCAAAAAATAGTATGGCAGAAACTAGGTTTTTGTTTTGTTTTGTTTTGTTTTGTTTTTTGCTGGGAACTAATTTTTTATTATAACTTTTTATTGACAGAACATATACGTGGGTAATTTTTTACAACATTATACCTTGCACTCACTTCTGTTCTGACTTTTCCCTTCCCTCCCTTCACTCCCTCCCCTAGATGGCAAGCAGTCTTTTACATGTTAAATATGTTATAGTATATTCTAGATACAATATATGTGTGCCCAACCAAACAGTTATCTTGTTGAACAGGAAAAATTGGATAAAGAACGTAAAAATAGCCTGGGAAGAAAAACAAAAATGCAAGTAGTCCACATTCATTAACTAGTGCTCCTTCTCTGGGTGCAGCTGATTCTGTCCATCATTAATCAATTGGAACTGAATTAGATCTTCTCTTTGTTGAAGATATTCACTTCCATCAGAAAACATCCTCATACAGTATCGTTGTTGAAGTATATAATGATCTCCTGGTTCTGCTCATTTCACTTAGCATCAATTCATGTAAATCTCTCCAAGCCTCTCTGTATTCATCCTGCTGGTCATTTCTTACAGAACAATAATATTCCATAACATTCATATACCACAATTTACCCAAACATTCTCCAATTGATGGGCATCCATTCATTTTCCAGTTTCTAGTCACTACAAACAAGGCTGCCACAAACATTTTGGCACATACAGGGTCCCTTTCCCTTCTTTAGTATCTACTTGGGGTATAAGCCCAGTAGTAGCACTGCTGGGTGAAAGGGTATGCACAGTTTGATAACTTTTGAGGCATAATTCCAGATTGTTCTCCAGAATGGTTGGATTCGTTCACAACTCCACCAACAATGTATCAGTGTCCCAGTTTTCTCGCATTCCCTCCAATATTCATCAGTATTTTTTCCTGTAATTTTAGCCAATCTGACATATTTAGCCGATGTGATTGATACAAGCAATCTGAGTGTGTAGTGATATCTCAGAGTTGTCTTAATTTGCATTTCTCTGATCAATAGTGCTTTGGAACACTTTCATATGAGTAGAAATAGTTTCAATTTCATCATCTGAAAATTGTCTGTTCATATCCTTTGATCATTTATTAATTAGAGAATCGTTTGATTTCTTATAAATTAGAGTCAAGTCTCTATATATTTTGGAAATGAGGCCTTTATCAGAACCTTTAACTGTAAAAGTGTTTTCCCAGTTTATTGCTTCCCTTCTAATCTTGTTTGCATTAGTTTTGTTTGTATAAAGGCTTTTTAATTTGATATAATCAAAAATTTAAATTTTGTGATCAATAATGGTCTTTAGTTCTTCTTTGGTCACAAATTCCTTCCTCCTCCACAAGTCTGAGAGGTAAACTATGTTATGTTCCTCTAATTTATTTATAATTTTGTCTTTTATGCCTAAATCATGGACCCATTTTGATCTTCTGTTGGTGTGCAATGTCAAGTGTGGGTCCATGCCTAGTCAGGAACTAGGTTTTGACCAACATCTAACACTCTGTATAAAATAAGTTCATGATAAGGATATAAAGGGTGATATTATAAGCAAATTAGAAGAGCAACGAAAGGTCTATCTGTCAGATTTGTGGAGAAGATAGGAATTTATGGCCAAAAAAGAACTAGAGAACATTATGAAATGCAAAATGGAAGATTTTTTTTACATTAAATTTAAAAGAGTTTTTCACAAACCAAATCAATGCAACCAAGATTAGAATAGAAGCAGAACGTTGGGAAAAATTTTTATAGCCAGTGTTTCTCATAAGGGCCTTACTCCTATAAGAATGTAAACCATTCTCCAATTAATAAATAGTCAAAGGTTATGAACAGACAAGATACAGACGAAGAAATTAAAGCCATTTCTAGTCATATGAAAAAATCACTATAGATTGAGAAAAGGAAAATTAGTAAAATGAAAATACCTCTCAGATTGGCTAAGATGACATGAAAGGATAATGATAAATTTTGGAGGGGATGTAGGAAAACTGAGATATTAATACATTGTTGGTGGAGTTGTGAAATGATCCTATCATTCTGGAGAACAATTTGAAACTATGATGAAAGAGCATCTCCTTTGATCCAACAGTGTCTCTACTAGGTTTGTATCCCAAAGAGTTCATAAAAGAGGGAAAAGGACTCACCTGTGAAAAAATGTAGCAGTTCTTTTTGTAGTGCCAAGGAACTGGAAAATAAGTGGATGACCACCAGTTGGGAAACTACTAAATACATTTTGTTATATGAATGTAATGAAATATTCTATAAAAATAATGAGCAGTCTTTTCAGAAAAGCCTAGAAAGACTTACATGAATTGGTGCTGAGTGAGAATCAAGAGAATATTGTACACAGTAACAATAAGATTACATGATAATCAACTGTGATGGACTTAACTGTTTCAATAATGTGGTGATACAAGACAATTCCAATAGACTTGGATTGTAAAATGTATCCACATTCAGCGAGAGAACTATGGTGACTGAATGTGTTTAGAAGCTTACTGTTTTCACATTTTTATTGGTGATGTTTTTGTTTGCTTGTTTTGTTTTCTTTCTTGTTTGTTTTTCCCCTTTTGAGCTGATTTTTCTTGTACTACACGAGAAATATGGAACTATGTTTAAAGGAATTACATATATTTATCCCATTTCAGATTGAATGCTATCTTGAGGAGTGGGAAGGTAAGAGAGAAAATGGGGAAAATCTGGAACACAGTATTTTACAAAAATGAATATTTAATACTATATTTGGAAAGTATCTAAAAAAACAAAATAGTATTTAAAAAGCACAGGGGTCTTGTAAAATTTGATATGTTTGTGTGTATACACACACATATAAATATATATATATATATATATATATATATCCCCAACACTTAATTTTGCTTCAGAAATACAATGCAGGTGAACAGATTATCAGTGCTGCTATATTTAAGGAAAACATTTCAAAAATGAAATTTTTTTCTTGAAAACAAGAAATTGTTGTTGATTTTTTTTATTTTGTTAGATTTGATTGTCATCAATTCAAAATTACATGAGTTTTTCCAGAACCACATGGGAGAAAAACATGAAAATGGTAGTCAGAAGTTCTGGATTAAATTCTAGCCAATTCAATCGAATTGGAATGCTGCCTCTATTTTCTATTTTCTATAACCAATTTTTAGTTTTAGGATTTTCCTCTCTTTGTGTTTATCTTCTCAGAAATTAAAAGGGGTCTGGAGGTGGATATAGTGTCACAATGTTTATACTATCAAAAATAAAAATAATTCACATTTTTATAGAATTTTAAGGTCAAATATTTTTTCTCTATGTGTCTCTATCTCTGTGTGTGTTTGTGTCTCTGTTTCTGTCTCTTTTTCTCTGTCTCCTTCTGTATCTCCTTGTCTCTGTCTCTCTTTTCCTCTATTACACACACACACACACACACACACACACACATGAATATACACATGACCTTGTACGAAATGTACAAGTCAGGATTCTATCCCAATCTTCCTTTGACTGTGGATCCTATATTATTTCTCTTAGAGTCTGCAGCTTCTCATGAATGGAAGTATTGTAAAAAAGTTATATAAGATTATGCATTTTAAGTACCAGTTGATCACCAAGAGCTTTATTAAATTTGAATGTATATTTCCTTCTGAAACCACAGAATAGATACCTTTCCTCTGAGTAGGTCTTTTAAATAGGATATATGGAGAAGGAAATATTATGAACAGATTTTTGTCTTAAACTCTAAGATTTGTATGGTTGTATGAAGGAAAAGATCATTTGGTTTGAAATTAGAAAACCTAATTTCAAATTCTAAGACAGTTTCTTCCTTATGTCTTTAGGCAAATCATTGAAGCTCCTATTGTTTTTTTTTTTTTTGTTTTGTTTTATTTTGTTTTTGTTCCTTCATCTAAGAAATTATAAGGGTCATTGTAGATGATATTCAAGGTCCCTTCCAATTCCAGATCTCTGATACCCTGACCCTATAAATCTATGAATGTAGATTACAGAATATTCAATTTATAAGGGATCTGACAGAGATGGTCACATTGGAGGTCACCTCACAGGAAGCTTTCACTTTATAAAAGAAAACTAGAACTTCTGAAAAGTGAGTTTCACAAGGACATGTTTACAGCTGGCATTAGTCTGATCCAGATGTGTATTTCAGATATAATATGTGCTGGTACCAAGCGCTATACATCATACCATACTGTCACAAACTCAGTAATTATGGGGTGAGAGTGGGAAAAGAAAGACACAATCATAGGGAAGATGTAAAAACAGACACACAGGCATGTCATGGGTCTCTTTTGAGAAGAAAACAGAGATACTACTACCACTTAGAACAATGTTCCTGGAGTGTGAAGTGATCCTTCCTACTTAAAACTCATCGGTCCACAAAGGGTAATGAAGTGGTGATTTTAATACCACATAGAAAATGGATTCATTCTGCACTATTTTCTATTCTCATTACACTGCTGATTAATTTGTCCCACTTTCCATTCTTTTTTATGATCTTTTGACAATAAAAAAGAGTCATCACCGACTTTTAATTTGTACTGTCTGCTGTAAATGACGACAGCATGAGACTGATTTTTGCCCATTATGACATTTGACTTTATGACTATTAAAGCCTTGTCTCCCAATTCTCCTATTCTTTTTCCTTTAGGCCTGAAGAGGATCTCAGAATGGCTTCCCATCAATGTTCATTAAATTTAATAGAACATGTGTTTATTAAATGTCTACTATGGTCAAAGCTTGAGCCTTGATACTAGGGATTAAGGTAAAAGGAAAAAAAAAAGAAAAGACCCGTTTTCAGAGAATATCCTGCCTACAACAGGATCCTCACAACAATTTTATCCTATACAATTGTATAGGATATGCCATAGAAATACCCATTACATTATATATATGTATATATTATATGTATTATAATATATGTACACATATCTCTCTAAATATATATGTGTATGTGTGTATATATATTTCAGTCTCTATTTCTAGGTAGATAGATAGACAGATAGAAAAATAAATAGATGAGAAGCCTAAATATCCAGGCCAATCCAAAGTTTTAAAAAAGGTAGAAGGGAAGAAAATGCAAATAATCAGAATACCATAGGTTTAATTAATTAAAGTAAAAGCATTTATGC
Organism: Sarcophilus harrisii; assembly: GCF_902635505.1. NCBI lineage: Eukaryota > Metazoa > Chordata > Mammalia > Dasyuromorphia > Dasyuridae > Sarcophilus > Sarcophilus harrisii. The sequence continues at coordinate 60,017,966 of NC_045427.1, read as the reverse complement.
AGTTAACATGTTCCACAATTGTATCAGGCATGCAGAAATGCAAAAACATGGTCCCTGATTCAAGAAACTCTTATTTTTATGTAAAAAAAACATGTAAAAAATCCCTCAATCCTTGAGGGAAAACCTTGGATTAGTGGGGAAGAGGAAGAAAAAAAAAGGAAAGAAATCGTATTTATTAATCATGTACTATGTGCCATGGATTGAACTAAGCATTCTTAAAAGTACATTATTTAATTTGATCCTCACAACAATTTTAGGAGGTAGTTGCTATTTTTACACCCACTTTTCATTTGAGAAAACTGAAACAGAAAATTGTTAAGTGATTTATAGAGCCACAGGGCTAGTAAGTGTTCAAGAGCCTATGTGAACTCAGGGATTTCTGACCAGAGCTAGTGCTCAATCCACTGTGTAGAGAAACAGGAAATCTTCATGCAGGTATGATATGAGTTGAGTGCTGAAGAAAGCCAAGAGGCAGAAGTAAAGGAGGAGAGCATTCCAGGCAATTGGGTCAGCTAAAGAAAAGTGCAGAGTCAGGAGATGAAGTACATCTAGAAGTCAGGAGTACCTACACCATAGAGAACTAGGGTTGAGATAGGAGATGGGGGAAAATTTTAAAATAATAAAAGTTGGCAACTTTGAATGTAATCAAGTGATGAAGAGACTTAAATATCCAAAGGAAGAGTTCTATTTGGCCTAGGATTTAATAGAAAGCAACTAGAATTTATTTTGTGGTGTAAATGACCTATACTTTAAGAAGATAATTTTAGCAGCTGAACAGAGGATGAGCTGAGATAGGAAGAGACTTAGGATAGGGAAATGACCAGAAAGTCATTCTATGTAACTATATAACAATAGACCAGGCATGAGGTACAAAGGGAATTTATCAAGATGGTTGCTGTTCAAATGAATAGAAGGGGAAAGTATTAGGACAAGACTCAGAAATAGGTTGACCATGTTAGGTAGGTATGAGTGAGAGTTAAGGACAATATAGTAAACTTGAGTTACTGGTAACTGCTTACTGGTAGTTAATGGTAATATCAATGTAATAAAGAAGTAGGGAAGGGGAGATCATTTGGGGGAAAGATAATGAGTTCTGTTTTGAACAGTGGAGTTGGAGATGTCCTTTGGACATCTAGTGCCAAATGTCAAATACACAATTGGAAATGCAGGTCAGGAATGAAATTAGGGTTAGATAAATCAATATGAAAAATATCTTTATAAATATCCAAGTTGAATCTTTTGGAGTAGGAGTTAGTCTAAAGAGAAGAAAGGGCAATGTCCCTTCAGGAGAATACCCATAGTTGCTAGATATGAGATTTATGATGATCCAACGAAAGAAACTGAGGGCAATGATCAGAACTATAGAAGGAAAATAATTAAAGAACAGTAATAAAAATAAACAAAAATATAGACAGTATCCAGAAGATGAATTACATGCTACTGAGTGCTTCTGAAAAGTTAAAGAGGATGAGGATGGATTAAATTGTCATTAGATTAGTAAATTATAACACCATCACTTACTTTGAAGAGAGCATTTTGGTGAATTGATTAGGTTAGAAGCATGATAACCAAAGATTTCAAAAATAGTACAAGGGAAGTGGAGGCAGTGATTGCAGATGATTTTCTCAAGGAGTTTAGCCACAAAATGAAAAATTGTTATAAAATGATAAACATCAGGAATAGTTGGATCAAATAAAATGTGCTTTCTTTGTTTTCTAATTTGTTTTAAACATGGGGGAGACATGGGCATGTTTGTAGATTTATGAAAGCAGTCATTTGATGGGGAGAGATTGATGCAAGACAGTACTTCATAGTGAATAGAAAATTAAAATGGGAGTCAGAAGAAATTAGTCTCAATTACCTCCTCTGATACTTAACAGCTGTGTGACTGAGCAAGTCATTTGACCACTGAGTCTCAGTTTTTTCATTTGCAAAATGGATATACTAATAAAACTTACATCAAGGAGTTGTGAGGATCAGATAAGATAATATGTAAAGCACATTGCAAGCCTTTAAAATTCCATAATGAAAATTATTATTAGAACAAAGTCATAATCCAGAGAAAGGGTTTTGAGATCATTGGAGGAGGCAACGAAGACTTTCAGCTGGAAGAAGAGGAAGGTTTTATATAAGTAATGACACCATAATCAGGACTAGAGAAAAGGAGAGGCTAATTATCTTCAGACATGAGAATCAAAGGTCTATGAAATTGCCAAACTCATTTGAGTATCATAGAGATCTAGCTAAACTTTATTTCCCAGTGATAAGACCTTCTGAATGTCCCAGAGCTCACTCATTATTAATTAAGATCAGTTCCTAGTCTCTGGTAATCCAAAGAAGAAAAAATTTAGCATGGCAGCTAAAGGGTTGTACAAAAGACTCTTTCTAATTCCCACCAAAGCACTCATGAGAATACTTTCAGCAGACTCAGGGTCATTTAATTTATGGTGCTTTCAAAAGACAGTAAAATGATAAGTTTTCAGGAACACAAGGAAGAAATGTGACTCAAGAGCTGACCAACACAGAGGAACTACATTTATTTATCTTCTATCTTGAGGTATTAAATATAATTGGAAATTAGGATAAACTAAATGTAAAGGGGAAAAAAGAAAGTTCCAAGCTAGGGTATAATTGTCAACCAATCAACAACTGATTATCCAGTAGTGATTGCATGCATAACTCAGTGATTGGGCTAGGGATAAGGAGGTGGCTTACAAAGACTTATGATTTTAGTGGGTTCTAGAGAATATCTTTACGTTTGAGGTATATTAGGATTATAAAGAAGAAGGTCTTGTTCTAAAGTTACACAGTTGGTAAGTGTCAGAACTAAGATACTAAAAGTAATTCCCTTGACTCAAAATCTAATTCTTTTCCCACCCTAGCTTACTTCATGGAATTATACTTTCTCTGTCATCAGGACACTTACTATGTTGTTGCCCAAGCATATGCATGTATAGGAACACAAAAATTATCTACCATACAAGGCAGTATAGATGAAGGACTTTATAAAGGGATCACCATGGAATTTTGGGGGGCAGAGTAAAGGTGCTGAAGAGTAGAAAAAGCACCCAACAAGTTCTCTCAATCTTCCCCTCTAAACAACTTTAATATAATGCCTCAAATTGATTTATGAAATGAGAGTCAACAAAAGATCATCATGAGAGTTTACTAGTCCAAAAGAACAAAGAAGGTTGAAAGGAGAAATATATGCAAATGAGAAGGTGACTGAATGTAGGAAATGCCAGACGTGGGATTAGATGATGGTAACAGAATCATCAGGATCTTCAGGATCTCTTAAACTAGAGACAGTAAGGGGATCAGGCAACTTCTCCTAAAGATTACACTGGATGCTAACTCTGGATGCAGGGCCAGATTCTATTTCCTATTTCCTATACTCACTTCTAGATCATAGTTTAAGGGTGGACGGGCGTACTTGCAGTCAAAATGAAGTGGAAGTCCTGAAGGTAATACCACTTCCAGGTCCCTAGGGATTAGGAATCAGTAACAATATATTTTCCTGTTCTAGGGAAAGAGGTGTTTTGAGAGAGAGTAAAAATTGCAATCCTAAGGGATCAGAGGTCTACCAAGAAATCACTGACCACACTTCTCTACATATAACACTACCTTGGAAGTGCTGAAAACTTCCAAAGCTCCAGAACTAGCTTACCAAACAGCAATGCTCCCAAAAAGCATAGAGTCTGAGACAGACCACGCACATAAACACAACAGCAATAGAGAGCCCAATATTTTTAAGGTGATTTTAAATTTTTTATTATAATAACTTTTTATTGACAAAACCCATGCCAGGATAATTTTTATAACATATCCTTACTACTTCTGTTCCGATTTTCCCTCTCCCTCACTACCTCCCCAGATGGCAAGCAGTCCCATATATGTTGAATGTGCGTATATCCTAGATACGATATATGTGTAGGAAAAACAGTTCTCTTTTGCACAGGGAGAATTGGATTCAGAAGGTAAAATAACCTGGGAAGAAAAACAAAAATGCAAACAGTTTACATTCATTTCCCAGTGTTCTTTCTTTTGGTGTAGCTGCTTCTGTCCATCATTGATCAATTGAAACTGAATTAGGTCTCTTTGTCAAAGAAATCCACTTCCATCAGAATACATCTTCATACTCTATCATTGTTGAAGTATATAATGATCTCCTGGTTCTGCTCATTTCACTTAGCATTAGTTCATGTAAGTCTCTCCAAGCCTCTCTGTATTCATCCTGCTGGTCATTTCTTACAGAACAATAATATTCCGTAACATTCATATACCACAATTTACCCAACCATTCTCCAATTGAAGGGCATCCATTCATTTTTCAGTTTCTAGCCACTACAAACAGGGCTGCCACAAACATTTTGGCACATACAGGGTCCCTTTCCCTTCTTTAGTATCTACTTGGGGTATAAGCCCAGTAGTAGCACTGCTGGGTGAAAGGGTATGCACAGTTTGATAACTTTTGAGGCATAATTCCAGATTGTTCTCCAGAATGGTTGGATTCGTTCACAACTCCACCAACAATGCATCAGTGTCCCAGTTTTCCTGCATCCCCTCCAACATTCATCGTTATTTTTTCCTCTCATTTTAGCCAATCTGACAGGTATATAGTGGTATCTCAGAGTTGTCTTAATTTACATTTCTCTGATCAATAGTGATTTGGAACACTTTCATGTGAGTGGTAATAGTTTCAATTTCATCATCTGAAAATTGTCTGTTCCATATCCTTTGAGGCATTTATCAATTGGAGAATAACTTGGTTTCTTTAAAATTAATTAATTCTCTATATATTTTGGAAATAGGCCTTTATAAGAACTTTTAACAATTAAGTTTTTCCCAGTTTGTTTGTTCCCTTCAATCTTGTTTGCATTAGTTTTTTTTTGCAAAAGCTTTTTAATTTGATGTAATCAAAATTTTCTATTTCGTGATCCAATAATGGTCTCTAGTTCATCTTTGGTTCCCAAATTTCCCTCTTCCACAAGGTGTGAGAGATAAACCTCTATTTCCTCCTTTTTTATAATCTCGTTCTTTTCCTAAATCATGGACCCATTTGATCCTTAACCCGGTATCAGTATTAAGTGTGGGTCTTTTCCCATACGAGGTTTCCAGTTATCCCAGCAGTTTTTGTCAAATAATTGAATTCTTTCCCAAAAGTTTAGGATCGTTGGGTTTGTCAAACACTAGGTTGCTATAGTTGACTATTTTCTGTCTTGTGAACCTAACCTGTTCCACTGATCAACTAATCCTTTTCTTAGCCAATACCAAATGGTTTGTATTGCTCTTTTTATAGTTTTTAGATCCAGGTAAGAGCTAGGCCCCTTCATTTGATTTTTTCATTAATTCCCTTGAGATTCTCGACCTTTTATTATTCCATATGAATTTTGTTGTTATTTTTTCTAGATCATTAAAATATTTTATTGGAAGTCTGATTGGCATAGCACTAAATAAATAAATTAGTTTAGGGAGTATTGTCATCTTTATTATATTCTAGAGAGCCCAATATTAACATAAAGTCCCAAATCAAGAAATAGGGTGGAAAAATAAGCAAACCAAAAAAAAAAAATGAGTATAAAAAGTTACAATGGTGACAAGGAAAATCAAGACAGAAAATCAAAAAAAGACAAGGAAGTCAAAACAGTTATCAAGAAAGTCTCAAAAGAAAAGTGGGAATGGGATACAAACTCCAAAAGAATTCCTGGAATAGCTAAAATTTATTTTAAAAACCAAAGAAGAATGGTAGAAGATAAAATGTGCTAAAAATAAAAGCAAGGGAAAAGTGTGAAAAGAAAATTAACAGTTTAGAAAAAGAGACATAATAAATACTGAAGAAAATAGCACCTTTAAAAATAGAATTGGTGGTGACAGAACCAAGATGAAAGAGATGAGATAGCTTTGTCTGAGCTCTTCCTGGCTTCTTTCAGATCAGTGAAAGATTCAGCCTTTGAATGGGTTTTATAGTGACAGAACTAACAAATATTTGGAATGTAACAAATTTCCAACAGAGAGATATTTTGTAAAAACTTCATAAAACATCTGCGTCAAATGGACATGGGATGGGGGAGGGAGGTAGCCAAATGGAAGTACAACCCTGGGACCCAGGGTGAAGTGGCCTCCACATATTAGCGGAATCTATTAGAAGGCTCATAGAAAAAATACAGCAGCATTTGCTATTCTGTCCTGGTTCAAAAGCCAGTGGATCAACAAATTCACTATAAGACTTCCAATGCAATTTCACATGGCAAATAGTGAATTCCTGAAGCCCAGCATAATGTGGGACTTGGACACATCCTCCAGCATGGGAAGGAAGTCGGCAGCACCAGCCCCAAGGCAGCATGAAACTGCTGTTGCCTATAAAGGACAATCTCCCTTTTACTTTAAGAGCAGACCTCAATCTTTAAAAATGAACAAAAAAGCAAAAGGAGCTCGGACCATAGATAACTTTTATGGAGACAGAGAAGAAGAGACCTCAAATCCTGAAGACACAAATTCAAAACATCTCCAAATGAAGCCTCAAAGAGTAATATGAATTGGTCTCCATCACACAAGGCTGTCTTGAAATAATTCAAAAAGAATCTTTAAAAAGAGTTATGAGAAAAATGAGGTAAGTAAATGAAAGCTCTGGAAAAGGAAACACAGAAATTATTTGAAGAAAATAACTCCTTAAAGAGTTGATGCAAAAATCTTAAATAAAATATTAACAAAGAGATTACAGAAAGTCATCCTCAGGATAATACATCAAGACCAAGTAGGATTTATTCCAGGAATGCAGATATGGTTCACTATTAGGAAAACTATTAATATAATTGACTATATCAATAATCAAATTAACAAAAAATATTATTATCTCGATAGATTCAGAAAAAGAATTTAATAAAATCCAACATTCATTCCTACTAAAAATGCAAAGAGTATAGGAAAAAATGGACTTTTTTCTTAAAATAGTCAATAGAGGGCGGGCCGAATGGCCAGAAAGACCCAACTTTCTAAGCTCTTCTTCTTCCCCTCTTTATCAATACATTTCGGAGGCCTAAAATAGTTTTTGACTGCTACAATTCGTAAAGAAAGAGGAAGAACACCTCACCCGGCCGGAAGAAAATCTGCGGTCTCACCGGGGTTGGTTCGGGGGCCCAGGGGAGATCGGGCCCAGGCGGGGAAGGAGTGGGTTCGGAGGAGGTCCAAACCAAGGGGTGAAGGCACAGATCTCAGCACAAGGGGTGGCCCCAACCCGTACGGGCTTTTCCTTGGGGAGTTGGATCCCTGCCGGCGGGAGGAAGCAACCCGGGGTTGGCCTCCAATCTGCGCAGTGGGGGAGGCCTCGGCTTGGGGCCATAGAGGCTTTGCAGGGGCCGGGCCATCAGGCAGAACACTTTGGGGAGGTTTGCCAAAGCGGTCCTGGGGTCTGTGGTCCCGGGTTCTGTCTGCGGTCATTCTTAATACTCACAGTCCCCATGAAGGCTCCGACCGGGCGTGACCCCCTTAGTCTCTCCCAAGGCGTCGGCTCCCCCACTCCAGCCTACTAAGCAGTTTTGACAGCTTCGGAGTGCTGAATCCACTTCCGGTTGGGGGAAGGGAAAACTCTCACTCCGGAGGCCTCCCAAGCCTGGGGCTGGAAATCGGTTTACATCTTTCCCTCTCTGCAGAGGAAACTGGTAACCCGGCCCTAGGAGACCTACCCCAAAGGGCCAAAAAACATGAATTAAAAAGATGAAAAACCATTCGACAACTTCCTTATGGAAAAAAGAGCAAGGTCAGCAAACCCTGAAGGAGGGCCTCAAAACAACAAAAATGCATCAGACTGTCCTCCTCTAAGGTCTCATAGAAAGGACCATTAAAAGTCTCAAAAGGAGTTTAGAAGATAAATGGGGAAAAGGAAGAAACCTTACAAGGAAAACTTTGAAATACAATTGGAAAAAGCTCAAGGGAAAGTGGGGGTATTGGTTGGAAAAATAAAGGAATTCCTAGAAATGGGATTTTTGAATTGGAAAAGAAAAGAATTAAAAAGTAGGATCTTGAATTGGAAAAAGACAAAAGAACACGCAAGAAAGTGGGATCCTTGGAATTGGAAAAAGAAAATTTCACTAAAAAAAAAAAAGTGAAATGGAAAAATTCCAAACAAAACAATACATTTCCTTTCAATTGGACATTTCCGAAAAAGTAAAAAAGTTAATGAAAAATAATTCTTTAAAAATTAAAACTGAACAAATAGAAACTAATGATTCATTGAGACGCCAAAATCAGTCAAGCAAAAAAAATATGACAAACTGGAAAAAACCATGAATTATCTCTTTAAAAACGGAAGACTTGGAAAATAGATCTGGGAGATAATCTAGGGATTATTGGACTTTCCAAAAAACTATGATGAAAAAAGGGCCTAAAATACTATTTTACAAAAATCCTCAAGAAGAACTGCCCAGATGTAAAATAGAATCAAGGAAGGTAAAATAGGCAGAAGGAATTCATCGAACACCTTCTGAAAGAAACCCTAAAAATAAAAACCCAAGAATATTGTGGCAAAATTTCAAACTTTCAGTTTAAGTAAAAAATTTTTACAAGCGCCAAAAAAAAAAACCATTTTAAATACCAAAGGTTATACAATAAGGATCAAAAGATTGGCTGCCTCAATTAAAGGGAAAAGAAAGGGCCAGAATATGATATTCCGAAAGACACAAACCAGGTTGCAGCCAAAGAATAAACCACCAGCCAAAGCTGGGCATTTTCTTCAGGGGAAGAAGATGGACATTTAATGAAACAAATGAATTCCTTTTGTTTCTGAAAAAAAAGAACTAAACAAAAATTTGATCTTAAGCACGGAACTCAAAGGAGATGCAGAAAAGGTAAAATAACTCTTGAAAAATTGTTGTTGTTTTGTGGATATACAAAAGAATCAAATAATTTGACTGTACTGATATAACATAAAAAAAGGGGTAGATATGGAAAAGGGATGATGGCAGGAATAAGGTGGGAAGGAGGGAATGAAACCACATCCCACAAAATTTAGGAAACTTTCATATCTGGGGAATTTAGAGGGGGGAACATTTGGTGAATCTTACTCTCATCAAGGATTGGCTCAAAAAAATTGACATTTGTTTTAGAAAAAATTCTCTCCCCTCATTAAAAACGGGGAGGAAGGAAAAGGGAAAAAGAGTAATAAGGGAAGGAAGGGGAAAGACCAAGGGGGGGAGGGATTATAAAGAGGGATAATTATCCCGTGATACAAAGAGGGTTTAATAAGTTTAAAAAGGGGAAAAGAGGGTTGGGAAGGGCAAGAATAAGGTAAAACTAATCCTGGGGGTTTTAAGGATGGGGAAATCAGATTTAGTAATTCTAACCGTAAATGTGAATGGGGATGGGCCCCATAAAGGGAGGCAGATAACGGGCTGGATCAAAAATCGGGAACCTTATTTGTTTACAAGAAACACAATTTAAAAGCAGGGGTTACATATAGAGTAAAGATAAAGGCTGGAGCAAAATCATTTGCTTCAGGTGAAGTCAAAAAACAGGGGCCATCCTTATCTCAAGATCAAGCAAAAAGTAAAAATTATCTAATTAAAAGAGATAAAGGAAGGAAACACATCCTCTAAGGGAAATTTATAAACAACGAAGCAATATCAAATTAAACATATATGCAACAAGTGGAATGGCACTCAACTTCCTAAAGGAAAGTTAAAGAAGTTAGAAAAATGACAGCAAAACTAATTGTGGGAGATCTCCAACCTTGCACTCTAAATTGAACCTCAAACCACAAAACAAATAAAGAAAAGAAATTAAAGGTAAAAAAGAATATTGAAAAATTAAGTATGTTGGATCTTTGGAAAAATTGAATGGAATGAAAGGGAATATACTTTCTTCTCAGCAGTTCATGGAACCTATTCAAAATTGGCCATATATTAGGACATAAAGACCTCAAAAATTAAATGCAAAAGAAAGCAGAAAAGTAAATCTTGCTTTTCAGATCATGATGCAATAAAACTACATTCAACAAAAAGTTGGGGAAATAGACCAAAAAAGTAATTGGAAACTAAACAATCTCATCTTAAAGAATGATTGGGTGAAGCCTTAAATTACAGGGAACAATTAATAATTTCACTCAAGATAATGACAATGTTAGGGCATCTTAAAAATTTGTGGGAACCAGCCAAAGCCGGTAATAAGGAAATTTTAACCTTAGAACTTACTTGAATAAAACAGGAAAAGAAAAGGTTAATAAATTGGGAGCTTGAAAAAAACTAAAAAAAGACCAAATTAAAACCCCCCAATCAAATCCCTAAATTGGAAATTCTAAAATTAAAAAGGAGAAATTAAAATATTAGAAAGTAAAAGAACTATTGAACTAATTAATAAAACTTAAAGAGTTGGTTCTATTGAAAAAACCAAGAAAATAGATAAGCCTTTTAGGAAATCTGATTAGAAAAGGAGGGAGGAAAATGAAATTAAGTAGTCTTAAAAATGAAAAGGAGAACTTTCCACCCAATGAAGAGGAAATTAAATAAAAGGAGTTTTTTTAACTTTATGAAATTAAATTTGATAACCTAAGTGAAATGGATGACTACCTCCAAAAATACAGACTTCCCAGACTAACAGAGGAGGAGTAGTTGGCTTGGAATCATTTTGAAAAAAATAGGGCAGGCAATTAAACAACTCCCTGAAAAAATCCCCAGGACCAGATGGTTTTAATTTTTCCAAACATTTAAAGGTGGTTGGCCTCAATCTATATAAATTATTTGATAAAATAGGGAATGAAGGAGTCCCTACAAATTCTGAACACGAACATGGTACTGATACCTAAAACCCAGGTAGGCTAAGAGAGAAAGAAAAATTATGAAAATCTCCTTAATGAATATTGATGCTAAAATCTTAAATAAGATATTAGCAAAAGAATAAAAAATTCTCCAAGATAATTAAACACTATGATCCAGGGGATTTATACCAGGAATGCAGGGGCTGGTTCAAATATTAGGAAAACTATCAATATAATGGATGTTTAACCAAATTTAAAAAATCATATGATCATCTTCCAATAGATGCAGAAAAACATTTGATAAAATCAACATTCATTTCCTATTAAAAAACACTTGAGGTTAAGAATAAATGGACTTTCCTTAAAAATAATCAACATCTATTTAAAACCTAGTAAGCATCAAATGGAACAAACTGCAACCATTCCAAAAGATCTGGAATTGAAAACAAGGTTTGACTATCCCTTATATTTAATTATTGTATTGAAAAGGCTTAGCAATAACCAAAGGAGCTGAAAAGGAATTAAAGGAATAAATAAGGAATGGGGAAGCCAAATTTCTCTTTGCCGATGACATGATGGTATAAACAGAGAACCGAGGAGATTCTGCTAAAAGTTAAGAAATAATCCACAACTTTGCGGTTTGGTTATAAAATAAAACCCCATAAGTCATCAGCATTCTTTATATATCACTAACAAAATCCAACATTCAAGTTCGAAATTCCCCATTTAAAAGTAACTTTACTGATAATTATAAAAAGGAATCTATCCTTAAAGGGGAAAATCAAACATGACAAAATTACAGACCACCACTTAAGTCTGATCAAACCAATTGGAAAAATATTAAAGGTCTTTGGATAGGGCGAGCCAAAATATAATAAAAGAATATTACCTAAATTATTTTTGCTTGGGCTGCAAATGGGCTCAAAAAGGTAATTTTTAATGACCTAGAAAAAATAACGAAAGTTCTTGGAAAAACGGTTTCAAAATTTCAAAAAATTTTAAGGAAAAAATTGAATGGTGAGCGACAGGGATTAAAAATTAAAATTATAGAACTATTGCCAAACTGTTTGGTTTTGGGTAAGGAAAATGTTTGATAAAGGTGGAAAATTGGGTTAAGGGAAAAACATTTAACCAAATTAAGCCAACCAAGAAAACCCAAAAGGGTTCCCAGCTTTGGGATAAAGAACAGTTTGGTTAAAAATTCCGGGGGGAAAGGGCTTTAATACCGGAAACTAGGCATTTGATCCAAATGAAAATTTATTAACCCAAAGAAAGGTCCAAAAAATGGGGCAAATTAAAGGGGCATTAAAGGGAAAAAATTTTAATAAAAGGTTTATGGCCTTTCTTTCAAAATTAAGGGGAAGGCATGAAACCAAAAAACAAGATTTCAATTAAAATGGTCAAAAATGAAAAAATTTCGGGTTAAAAATTGAAAATTTTTGCCATTAAAAATTGAATAAAGAATTAAAGGAGGAAACAAATTAAAACAAGGAAAATAAATTTTAAACAAGTCAAAAAAGGTTCCGGGATAAAGGGCCTTTATTTTTTAAAATAACAAATTTTAATTTAATTTCTAAAAATCAAAGGCATTCCCTTTTGAAAAATGGGGTCCAAAGAGAATGAAAAAGGACCTTTTCAGAATGTTTTGGAAACCTTTTTAGTCTAAAAAAATGGTAAGTCCATCATTAAATGGGAAAGAAATTTTAAAAAATAAATACCAAATACCAACCGGAATTAACAAAAGGCCGGAAAATTAATGAATTGTTGGAGGGAAATAAGGAAGGGGGAAAAACATTGATGGGTTTGTTGGTTAGGTTGGCAGAACAAATTATTTTTGGGGAAATGAATTTGAAACTATGCCCAAAAAGAAAACTGGGTGCCTTAAACCTTACTTTGAATTTAAATTACTTAATTTATCCCAAGAGATTTTTAAAGAAGGGAAAAGGTTGCTTTTCACGAAAATGTTTTGGCAGGCCCTTTTTGGAAATTTTAAAAACTGGAAACCTGTGGGCCCTCCATCTGGGGTTTGGGGAGAAGGTTGAAAGGGAAAAATTTGGATTTAAGGTAAGGTTAATATTATTTCCTTAAATAAAAGGTATTAAAAAAAAATTTAAAAATAGGGCAATGGCATCTATTTAAAAACAGGAAAGGATCATTTTAATTAAAACAATACCAAATAAGAATTCGAAATGGAAACAAGGGGCCCCCTTCACCAACATTCCAAAGAATTGTTTCTTTGGGCAATAAGAATGAAAAAGTTAATTAAAAAAGAAAGGAATGAAAAAAAAAACAAATTTCCCTTTCAATGTTATGGCTTACCTTGGGCAAAGAATTTCCTTAAAGCTTAAAATTTACAATTTTCAAATTGGGATTTTAACAAAATAAATTTTCCCAAAAACTTATTGGAATTTTTTATAATTTTTAACAAATCAGGCAACCCAAAAAAAAAAAGGGGGGGGGGGGGGGGGGAAATAAACAAAAAAAAAAAGAAAAAATTTTCAAAAGGTTGGTTTCCCATCAAAGGGCCCCTGTTTCAAATTAAAGGGTAAATGAAAAATTAAAAATTTGAGAATCTTTATTTCCTGGGAACCCAAAGGAAAAAAAGTGAAGCCCTTTCTTTCAAAAATTGAAAAGCAAAAATTTTAAACCAAAACCAAAAATTTTTTTTCCAAAAAAACATTAAAAATAAAGGTTTTCCCGAATCTAAACATTTGGGAAAATATTAAGTGTTCTTGGATAAGTCAAGTGAACATAATAAAAGATGACAATACTACCTAAACTAATCCATTTATTTAATTTTATATCAACCAAACTCCCAAAAAACTATCTTACTGACCTAGAAAAAATAACAAAATTCATCTGGAAGCAAAAAAGGTCAAGAATTTCAGGACATCTAATGAAAACAACAACAACAACAACAACAACAAAATAAAGTAGCCTAGCTGGACCAGATCTAAAACTATATTATATGTTATGGAATATTATTTTTCTTAAATGACCAGCAGGATGAATACAGAGAGGCTTGGAGAGACTTCATGAACTTTGATGTAAGTGAAATGAGCAGAACCAGGAATCTTATATCCTTAACAATAAATAAATTATGAAGATGTATTCGTGGAAGTGGTTTCTTTGACATGGGCCTAACCGGTTTCAATTTGATCAATGATGGACAGAAAGCAGCTAACCAAAAAAAGAAGAACACGGGAAATAATGTAAACTGTTTGCATTTTTTGTTTTTCTTCCCCAGGTTATTTTTTACCCTTCTGAATCCAATTCTCCCTGTGCAACAAAAACTTTTGGTTTTGCCCCCATTATATTGTATCTAGGATTTTCTGGGCTTTTCAACATTTATGGGACTGCTTGCCATCTGGGGGGAGTGGAGGAAGAGGGGAAAAATTGGAACAGGGGGTGCAAGGTGAATGTTTGTGGGCCTTCTTTGGAGTGGCTAGAAACTGGAAATGGTGGAACCCATCGGGTTGGAGAATGGGCTGAATAAATTGTGGTATATGAATATTATGGAATATTCTGTTCTGAAAAATGAAACAGGATGATTTCAAGAAAGGCCTGGAGGGCTTCCGAACGTGCTGGGTGAAACAGGCAGGCCAGGAATCTTATAAACTTCAACAACCAATACTAATTATGATGACCAGTTCTTGGAACCGGCCATCCTCGAATGAAGGATTAAAAATCATTTCCAATGGAGCAATAAGAACTGGAAAGCAAAGGCCCAAGAAAGAACTCTGGGGAGATATTAAAAAACCATTACATTAATTCCCAGTCCTATTTTTTTACCCATTTTGCTTTTCCTTCACAAGCTTGTTTAAATATTTCAGAGTCTGATTCTTTTGTACAACAAAATAACAGTTTTTATATATACTTTTGTGTATCTAATTTTTTTTAATATGTTTTAACATCTACTGGTCAACCTTCCATCTGGGGAGGGTTTAGGGGGTGAGGGTGAAAAATTGGAACAAAGGTTTGGCAATTGTTAACGCTGTAAAGTTACCCATCAATAACCTTAAATAAAAGGCTATTAAATAAAAATTTAAAAAAAGAAGTGAGTGCAAGGGATAATGTTGTAAAAAATTACCCTGGCATGGGTTCTGTCGATAAAAAGTTATTATAATTAAAAATTAAATTAAAAATAAAAAAAAACTATATTATAAAGCAGCAGTCATCAAAACCATTTGGTACTGGCTAAGAAATAGACTCGTTGATCAGTGAAATAGGTTAGGTTCACAGGACAAAACAGTCAAGTATAGCAATCTAGTGTTTGACTAACCCAAAGACTCCAGGATTTTAGGAATTCACTATTTGACAAAAACTGCTGGAGAAATTGGAAACTCATATGGCAGAAACTAGGCATTGACACACACTTAACACTATACCAAAGTAAGGTCAAAATGGGCTCATGATCTAGACATAAAGAATGAGATTATAAATAAATTAGAAGAACAAAGGATAGTTTACCTCTCAGACTTGTGGAGGAGGAAGGAATTTGTGACCAAAGAAAAATATAAACTATTACTGATCACACTATTATAGGTAATTATTTGATTATATTAAGTTTAAAAGCTTTTATACAAATGAAACTAATGCAGACAAGATTAGAAGGGAAGCAATAAACTGGGAAAATATTTTTACATTCAAAGGTCCTAATAAAGGCCTCATTTCCAAAATATATAGAGAATAGACTCAAATTTATAGGAAATAAAGCCATTCTCCAAGTGATAAATGGTCAAAGGATATGAAGACAATTTTCAGATGAAGAAACTGAAACTATTTCTACTCATATGAAAAGATGCTCCAAATCATCAGTGATCAGAGAAATGCAAATTAAGACAACTGTGAGATACCACTACACACCTCTCAGATTGGTTAGGATGACAGGAAAAGATAAGGATAAATGTTGGAGGGAATGTGGGAAAAATGGGACAATGATACATTGTGAGGGGGAATTGTGAATGATTCCAACCATTCTGGAGAGCAATTTGGAACTATGTCAAAAAGTTATCAAACAGTGCATACCCTTTGATTCAGCAGTGTTACTACTGGGCTTATATCCCAAAGAGATCTTAGAGAAGAGGAAGGGATCCATATGTGCAAAAATGTTTGGGAAAGTCCTTTTTGTAGTGGCTAGAAACTGGAAATTAAATGGATGTCCATCATTTGGAGAATGGCTGAATAAATTATGGTATATAGATGTTAAGGCATATTATTGTTCTGTAAGAAGTGACCAACAGGATGATTTCAGAGAGGCCTGGAGAGAATTATAAAATTATCAGATTTATTGGCATACTCCTAATTATTGCACTAATTTCCTCTTCATTGGTAGAAAGTTCATCCTTTTCATTTTTGATGGCAAAAGTTTGATTTTCTTCTTTTTTCTAATCAAATTAACTAAAGGTTTATCTATTTTGTCATATTTTTAATAAAACAAACTTTTAGTTTTGTTTATTAGTTCTTTGTTGTTTTCTTACATTCCCCTTTTATTTTTAGAATTTCAAATTTTGTATTTGATTGGGTGTTTTTAAATTTGTTCTTTTTCTAGATTTTTTAGTTGCATGGCCAATTTATTTATCTTCTCTTTCTCTATGTTATGTGAGTAAATATCTAGGGATATAAAATTTCCCCTAAGAACTTCTTTGGCTGCATCTCATCAATTTTTGTATGCTGTTCCTTTATTGTCATTCTCTTGGATGAAATTATCAATTATGTCTATGATTTATTATTTTACCCATTCATTCTTTAGAATTAGATTATTTAGTTTCCAATTAATATTTGGTCTATTTTCCCCAGTATTTTATTACAGGTAATCTTTATTGCATCATGATCTGGAAATGTGATCTTTACTATTCTGCCTTTTTGCATTTGATTTTGAGCTTTGTATACCATTATACATGATCAATTTTTTGTGTAGGTTCCATGTACTGCTGAGAATACATATATATATATATGTGTGTATATATATATTCCTTTCTGCCTCCATTCAGTTTTTTCCTGAGGTCTATCATATCTAATTTTTTTAAAATTCTATTTACCTATTTACCTATTTATCCCTATATTTATCACTGCATCTTGATTTCTTCAAGCTAATTGTACATAATTCAAGTCTGATTCTTTGTACAGCAAAATAATGTTTTGTCATGTATACTTATTGTGATCTAAGTTATATTTTAATATATTTAACATCTACTGGTCATCTGCCATTTAGGAGGTGGGGATAAGATGAAATTGGAACAAGAGGTTTTGCAATCTAATGCTGTAAGTTACATGTATATATCCTGTAAATTAAAGGCTATTAAATAAAAAAAAAAAAATAAATAAATAAATAAATTCTATTTACCTTTTTAATGTTTTTCTTATTTATTTTGTGGGTTGATTTATGAAGTTCTGAAAGATCAAGGTTGAGATCTCCCACTAATATAGCTTTGTTATCTATTTCTTTTTCCCTTAGGCAATTGGGATTAAGTGGCTTGCCCAGGGTTACACAGCTAGGAGTATTAAGTGTCTGAGGATGGATTTAAACTCAGGTCTCCCTGTCTTCAGAGCTGGTTCTCTATCCACTGTGCCAGTTAGCTGACCCTTGTGGTCCATTTTTTCTTGCAACTCTTTTAACTTCTCCTCTAGGAATTTGGATACTATTTCACTTGGTGCATATATATGTTTTGTATTGAAATTACTTCATTATCTATGGTACCCTTTGCCAAGATGTACTTTCCTTCTTCTATCTCTTTAAATTAGATCTATTTTTGATTCTGCTTTATTTGAGATCAGTATTGTTACACTTGCTTTTTTTTTTTTTTTTACTTCAGCTGAAGCATAAAGACTCTGCTCCAGCCTTTTAACTTTATCTGTATGTATCACTTCGATTTAATGTGTTTCTTGTAAATAACATATTATAGGATTCTGGGCTTTAATCCAGTCTGCTGCTTCCATTTCATGGGAGAGTTCATCCCATTCACATTCACCAATAAATTACTAGCTTTGTATTTCCTGCCATATTATTTTCCCCAAATTATATTTTTATCCTTCCCCCTCTGCCTCCCCACCAGTGTTTTGCTTCCAATCACTATCTCCCTCAACCTGCCCTTCCATTTTACAGCCCCTTCCCCCTTTCTTATCTATTTCTGCTTCTACTTCTGTTCTCCCTTCTATTACCTCTCCCTTTCCTTTCTCCTTTCTCCTCCTACTTCCCTATAGGATGAAACAAGTTTCTATATAAAATAAAATATGTCTGATATTCTCTCTTTAAGTAAAATCCAATGAGATTAACATTCAAGCAATTCTTATCCCCCTTTTTCCTCAACTTTAATAGGTCTTCTTTTTTTGTCTCTTCAATGATTTAATATACCCCATTTTACCTGTCCTTCACTATTCTTCTCGTATAATCCCTTTCCCCAGAGCTTCTTTTTTGTGTCATCACAGTAAAGTCAAATTTTACTTATAGCCTCTAAGTATACTCCTAAGAAATGTACAGTTCTCAAGAGTGAAACATGTCTTAACAAAATCATATGATTATCTCAATAGATGATGAAAATGCATTTGACAAAATCCAATACCAATTCTCATTAAAAACATTAGGTAATATGGGAATAAATGGAGTTATAAATGAATAGTTGCCCACTATCACCATTACTATTCAATATTGCATTGGAAATGTTAGCTTTGGCAATAAGAGAAGATAAGAGATTAAAGGAATTGAAGTATGTAATGAGGAAACAAAATTATCACTATTTGCAAGTGATATGATGGTATACTTAGAAGATCCTAGAGAATCAACTAAAAAGTATTAGAAGTAATTAACAAATTTAGCAAAGTTGAAGGATACAAAATAAATCCACAGAAATCATCAGATTTTTTGCATATTACCAACAAAGTCCAGCAGCAAAACATACAAAGAGAAATTCCATTTAAAATAAATATAGCTAACATAAAACATTTGGGAGTCTACAAGCAAAGTCAGGAACTATATATATACAACTACAAAACACTTTTCACACAAAAAAGTCATAACTAACCAATTTGGAAAACATCAGGCACTCCAACCACTGTTGTTTAGAGAAACGCAAATCAAGACAACTATGGGGTAGCATCACACACCTCTCAGATTGGCTAAAATGACAGGAAAAATAATGATGAATGTTGGAGGGGATGTGCGAAAACTAGGGCACTAATATAGTACTGGTGGAGTTGTGAACTGATCCAATAATTCTGGAGAACAATTTGGAACTATGTTTAAATGACTATCAAATTGTAAGTATTGATCCAAGTGTCTCTATTGGGCCACTATCCCAAAGAGATCAGAAAAAAGGGAAAAAGACACACAGGTGCAAAATTGTTTGTGGCAGCCCCTTTTTTTAGTGGCAAGGAATTGGAAACTGAGTGGATGCCCATCACTTAGAGAGCAGCTGGTACATAAATATTATGGAATATTATTGTTTTATAAGAAGTGATCAATAGGCTGATTTCAGAAAGGATTGGAGAGACTAAAATGAATTGATGTTGAGTAAGAGTGAACTTAGTAGAACCAGGAGAACATTGTACACAGCAACAACCAGACTATATATACAATGAAGAAATCTGATTGATGTGGCTCTTTTCAACAATGAGGTGATTCCCAGCAGTTCTAGTGATTTTATGATTAAGAGAGCCATCTGCACCAAGAGAGAGAACTGTGGGGATTGAGTATGGATCACAAAGTAGTGTTTTCACTTTTTGTTTTTGTTTGCTTGAATTTTGTTTTCTTTCTCATTTTTCCCTTTTTTGATCTGATTTTTCTTGTACAGCATGATAGTTCTGGAAATTACACACACACACACACACACACACACACACACATATATATATATATATATATATATATGAATTGCACATGTTTAACATATATTGAATTATTTGCCATCTAGGAGAATGGGTGGGGGGAAAGAGAGGAAAAAATTAGAACACAAGGTTTTGCAAGAGTAAATGTTAAAAATTATCTCTGCATATGTTTTGAAAATAAAAAGCTTTTTTGTTTTTAATTTAGGCTAATGGAAAAAGATAGTAAAGCTCACAGAAGAAAATAATTCTTTAGAAATTATAATTGGAATAATGGAAGGTAATACTCTGTGGGACATTAAGAAATGATAAAAGAGGAATATGAATGAAATAGAGTAGTACTGTTTTATAAGAAATGATGAGGAGACTGATTTCAGAAAAGCCTAGAAAGACCTACATGAACTGACACTGTATGAAGTGAGCAGAACCAATAACAGCAAGATTATGTGATGATCACCTATGATCAACTTGGTTTTTCTCAGTAATGCAGTGATCCAAGACAATTCCCATAGATGAAAAATGCTATTCACATCCAGAGAGATAACTGTGGAGTTGGAATGTGGATCAGAGTAAAGTTTTTTCAACTTTTTATTTGCTTTTTCTTTCTCATTTTTCCTTTTTGGTTTTATTTTTTCTTGCATAACATGAAAAATATAGAAATATTTTAAGCAGGTTATACATATTTAACTTATATTAGATTGCTTCCTGTTTCAGAAAGGAGCAAGCTAAGAAAAGGAAGGAAAAAATGGAACACAAAAATAAAAAAAAATTAATGTTGGAAATTATCTTTACACATATTTGGAAAGATAAAATACTATTAAGAAAAAAAGACAAAAGAAAAATCAAACTAATGAAAAAATTAAAATAAAATGCACAATATTTAATTGAGAACAAAAAGTGACCTGGAAAATATATTTAGAAGAGATGATTTTAAATTATTGGATTCCCTGTAATCCATAATACAAGAAAGAATCCAAACATCATATTTCAAGAATTTGTCAAGAAAAACTGTCAATATCCCAGAAACAAAAGATAAAATAGAAATTAATCATTTCCTAGAGAAGCTAATAAAATGAAAATTCCCAAGATTGTAATAACCAAATTCCAGAGTTTTCAAGTCAAAGAGAAAATACTTCAGGCAGTAAAGAACCATTTAAGTACATGGAGCTTCACTAAGAATTATATAAGTTTTAGTGACTATCTTATTATAGAGCCAAAGGATTGGAATATACAATTCTGCAAGGCAAAAAAGCTGGGATTACAATCAAGAATAATGTAGACAGCAAACCTGAGCTTATTGCTTCAAGGGGGGAAATGGAAATTAATGAAATAGAGAACTTTCAAAAATTCCTGATGAAAATACCACAGCTAAAAAGAAAATTTGACTTTCAAATACAATAATCAAGAGAAGCATAGAACAGTAAATATAAAAAAGAAATCATAAGGGTCCTATCAAGCTAAAATTATTTTATCTTTCTATATGGAAAGATGATACATGTATCTTTTAAAAACTTTATCATTTTTAGGACAATTAGAAGAATTATAATTAGATAGTGCAGGAGTGAGTCAATTTATGTTGGGATAAGGCAAAATAGTGCATAGCCACAAAAGAAGGTTGCTCTTAGAGAAGGGGAAAGAGAAAAGAATGGGTGGATGGAAAGGAAATGTCTCACATAAAAGAGGCATGTAAGGAAGAGGTTTTTCTGGGTTTATTTTTAATAGTAGAGACAAAATAGTGGATTGTGAGAGACGATGCTTAAATAGAAATCTATTTTACCCAACAGAGAAGTAAGAGGGTAAAGGATTAAAAAAAGGATGAAAAAGTCAGAAAAAATGACAAAAAGGAAAGTAAAAAAAAGACAGTCATGGTCATAAGCAAAATGAGGGAAAAGATAAAATAAACAGCTAGGTAGTACAATGGACAAAGTGCTAGGCTTGAAGTCAAAAAGATTTAAGTTTAAATCTGGCCTTACTAGCTTTATGGCAAATTCACTAAAATGTAACTTAACACTGTTTATTTCCATTTCCTCATTTGTAAAATGACTTGGAGAAGAAAATAGTGGACCATTCCAGTATTTATGCCAAGAAAATCCCACCCCAAAACTCACAATGAGTTGGACATGACTAAATAACACCATTTTGTCTTAGTCCATTGCAGAACAAAATGGCAAAATAGTTTAATATATTTATCAAGAAAACTCCATGGATAGCATAATACATAAGGTCACAAAGAGTCGAACACAACTCATTAACAATATGAGAATAATAATAGTGCTAACTTAGATAGGATTCAATGACTTAATATTTATCAAACACTTTAAAAACCTGAACTATACAAATACTAGGTTTTTGGGGAAGCAACTGGATAGTGCAGTTGATAGTGCTCTGGGCTTATAATAAGGAAAACTCATTTTCCTGAGTTTAAATCTGGTTTCAGACATTTACTAGCTGTGTGACTCTGAGCAAGTCACTTAACCCTATTTGTTTGACTCAATTTTTCATTTATAAAATGGTTTGGAGATGGAAATTACAAACCATTCAGGTTTTCCTGCCACAAAAAGTAAATGAGGTCACAGAGTCAGGCATGGCTGAAAATGACTCAACTACAAAAAGGATAAAACTACAGAGAAAGGATAAGCAGAAGAAAATAAGATGGTGAATCATACCTATAAATGCAAATTAGATGAACTCACCCATAATATGGAGGCAGATAGAAAATGGGTTAGAAAAAGGAATCCAGCTGTAAAATATATTCTCTAAAATATATTGTTCTCTAGGAGCAGGTATCTTGGGGGACTTCTGGAGGGAGCCTTAGTTTCAATTCAGTGTAATCACAAGTGACACAAGGGATTAAAGTCCAAATCCTTTATTGTCTCCTTCAAAGTCTTTTCTCTTTCCTTGGACCCAGTTAGCTTTCTTACTTAGAGGTCTGTCTCTCTCCTTGGTTCCAAGAGCTCCTGCCACTAGGTCCTTTGCCTCTGCCAGATTCTGTCTCTAGCTCCCTCTGAATGTTTCCAGCCAGCACGAAGGTGAAAGATGGAATGAATCTGTCTCCTCCTCAGAGAGCTTCTAGTGGGCTTGTGTCTGGCCCTGAGAGCTTGTTGTTTATATGTTGTACACTGAGTATACATCAATCATTATATCACTAGGAAACCATTATTTGTTGTAGGATTAAATCAATGCTAAACTAGATTTGACCACTTGTCTCCTCGATTCCACTTACTTAGCACCTCATAAGAGTCCAACATCCAGCATCAGCCCTGAAGTCAGGAGGACCAAATCTGGCCTCGGACACTTCCTAGCTATGTGACCCTGGGCAAGTCACTTAACCCTAATTGCCTCAGCAAAAAAAAAAAAAAAAAAGGAATCCAATTATATGTTGCTTACAAGAGACACATTTGAAATAGAGAGACACAGAGAGATTTAAAATAAGGGAATAGAACAGAACCTATTAAGATGTAGCTAACATAAATAAAGGAGAATTATTAATTATGATCTCAGATGAAGCAAAACCAAAACTAAATCTGATTCAAAGGAATAAGCAGGGAAACTACATCTTACTAAAAGAAACCATAAATACTGAAGTAACATCATTATTAATATATATATAACTAAATTATATAATATCCAAATTCTTTTTTAAAAAATAATTTTAATAGTCTTTTATTTACAGGTTATATGTATGGGTAACTTTACAGCACTGACAATTGCCAAACCTCTTGTTCCAATTTTTCCCCTCCTTCCCCCCACCCCCTCTCCTAGATGGCTGGATGATCAGTAGATGTTAAATATATTAAAATATAAATTAGATACACAATAAGTATTCATGACCAAACTGTTATTTTGCTGTACAAAAAGAATCGGACTCTGAAATATTGTACAATTAGCCTGTGAAGGAAATAAAAAATGCAAGTGGGCAAAAATATAGGGATTGGGAATTCAATGTAATGGTTTTTAGTCATCTCCCAGAGTTCTTTCGCTGGGTTTATCTGGTTCAGTTCATTACTACTCCATTGGAACTGATTTGGTTCATCTCATTGCTAAGGATGACCAGGTCCATCAGAATTGGTCATCATATAGTATTGTTATTGAAGTACATAATGATCTCCTGGCCCTGCTCATTTCACTCAGCATTAGTTCGTGTAAGTCTCTCCAGGCCTTTCTGAATAACATCCAAATTCTTAAAGAAAAAATTAAATGAATTATAGGATGATATAGACAGCAAACTTATACTTGTGCGGGACCTCAACTTTCTTCTCTCAGAGCTAGGGAAATGTAATCATATAATACATAAGAAAGAAGTCAAGGAGATGAATAGAATATTTAAAACATGAAGATATGCTAAACTTCTGGAGAAATCTGAATAGGGAAAAAAAGAAATATGCCTTTCACAAAAATTGACCACATATCAAGACATTAAAAACCTTACAACTAAATGCAAAAAAGCAGAAATAGTAGATGCACCCTATTCAGACTGCAAGGCAATAAAAATCATATTCAATAAAGGGTCATGCACATATTGATTCAAAGCTAATTGAAAACTAAATAATTTAATTCTAAAGAATGAATAGATCAAATAACAAATCATATAATCAATAATTCCTTTTAAAAAGAATGATTACATTGAGACAAAATCCCAAAACTTATGGAATGCCACAAAGGAGAATATATATGTACATATATATATATATATATATATTATATATATATATATATATATATATCTAAATGCTTGCATCAATAAGAAAAATAAAAAGTTAAATGCCAAAATGAAAATCTCAAAATCAAAGGAGATATTAATAAAATTAAAATTAGAATTGAATTTGTGAGGGGGGAGCTAAATAAACAAACTATTAATTTCACTTACAAAAGAAAGAAAACCAAATTACCAATATAAAAATGAAAAGGATGAGTGCACTGCCAATGAAAATGAAAGGAATGCAATTAGGAGGTATTTTGTCCAATGATATGGCAATAAAGCTAACAATATAAAATAAAGGGATGAATATTTACATATCAACAGAAGAATAAATAGAATACATAAATAACTCAATCTTAGATAAAGAAAAACACAAATCATCAATGAGTGCCTAAGAAAACATCCCCAGGGCCAAATGAACTTACAAGTGAATTCTGCCAAACATTTAAGGAAAAAATTAAAACCCCATTGCTATATAAATGCCATATGAATTATTGTTAACCTTATTGCTAAAAATAGTAAATGAGCCTGACCAATTTCCTTTTATGACACAAATATGTTTTTAGTATCCAAACCAGGGAGTACAAAAACAGATAAAGAAAACTAAAAACTCATTTTCTTAATGAATTTTATGTAGAAAAAAATTAGATAAAATACTAGCAGAGATAACAGCAATATATCACAGACCATGCAATATGATCACATGGGATTTATTTGATGAATGCAGAGGCTGGATTTTAGGAAAATTTTCAGTATAATTGACCATATCAATTACAAAAACAAGAAGAATCATATGTTTATTTTAATAAATTCTGAAAAACCCATTGACAAAATACAACACTAAGTCTTCCTAAAAAGACTAGAAAGCACAGGAATCAATGGAACCTTTCTTAAAATTATTTGTAGTGCATACTAAAAACAAGTATTATCTGTAATGGTGAATAAACTTGAAACCCTATTTCGAGGCAAGATTTTCATTATCACCACTAGTTTTCCAAATTGTTCTAGAGAATATAAATATAATAATATAATAAGGAATAAAATATGCAGTGAACATCTTTGAAAATAGTATCATGGTATACTTAGAGAACCTTAGAGATTCTAAATGCTAAAGAAACTTTTATTTAAAAAAAGAAAGAAAAAGGGGAAAAGAAAAACTAGTTAAAACAATTAAGAAATAAACTATAACAAAGTTGCAGGATATAAAATAAATTCACATAAATCATCATTTCTATATTCTTCCAACAAAATTCAGTAGCAAGTGATAGAAATTCCATTACAAATAACTTCAAACAATATAAGCTACTTGGGAGTCTACCTGCCAAGATAAACTATGTGAACATGATTACAAAACACTTTTCACATAGATGAAGACTGAATTAAACAAATGGAGAAATATTACTTGCTCAAGAGTAGTCTAAACCAATATAGTCAAAATTACAATTCTATCTAAGCTTATTTACCTTTTCAGTGCCCTACCAATCAACCCATGGAAGAATTATTTAAAATAGCAACAAAATTCATCCGAAAGAACAAAAGCTCAAGAATATCAAATAAATCAATGTAAACGTTAAAAGAAGGCAGCCTAGAAGTCCCAGATTTTAAATATTCCAAAACCAGTACTGGCTAAGAAATAGGATAGTGGATCAATGGAACAAATTAGGTAAACCAAATACAATAGGCCACAATAATCTAATATTTGATAAACATAGAAATCCAAGCATTTTGGGTAAAAACTCAACATTTATCCAAAATTAGTGGGAAAACTGCACAGCAATGTGGCAGAAATTAGGTACAGATGAACACCTCACACTGAATACCAAAATAAAGTCAAAATAGATAAATGATTTATACATAGAGGGTGCCTTTATAAATAAATTAGTGGAGTACAGAATAATGTATCTTTATATCTATCGATAAAGAAAGAGGGACCAAGTATAAAAGGGATGAGGGAAAGTAAAATAGATAATTTTCATTACATGAACTTAAAATACTTATGCATTTGTTGGTGAAGTTGTGAAATGATCCAAACATTCTGAAGAGAAATTTGGAACTGTGCCCAAAGGGCTATAAAACTGGTACATGTCCTTTGATCCTATTGTCCCTCTACTGGGTGATGAGAGGTAATAAAAAAGGGAAAAGGGTCCACATGTGCAAAAATATTTTAAATGTTCCTTTTTGCAGT
Source organism: Sarcophilus harrisii (assembly GCF_902635505.1). Taxonomy (NCBI): domain Eukaryota; kingdom Metazoa; phylum Chordata; class Mammalia; order Dasyuromorphia; family Dasyuridae; genus Sarcophilus; species Sarcophilus harrisii. Next base: position 59,991,515 of record NC_045427.1, on the reverse strand, counting down.
GTCAAAGAATCAGAAATTAAGTGAATGGCCATCAATTGGGTAATGGCTGAATAAGTTATGATATATGAATGTAATGGAATATTATTGCTCTATAAGAAATGATGAGCAAGCTGATTTCAGAAAATCCTGTAAAGACTTAAATGAACTGATGCTGAATGATATGAGCAGAACTGGAGAACATTGCATACACTAACAACAAGATCATGTGCTGATCAAAAATGATGAATTTCACTCTTCTGAACAAGGTGGTGATGATTCAAAGAAATTCCAATAGACTTGGGAAGAAAAATGACAATCACATTCAGAGAGAGAACTAGAGAGACTAAATATAGATTGAATTCAGCACAGTATTTTCAGCTTTGGCTTTTCTTTCTTGTCTTTTCCCTTTTTGGTCTGATTTTTCATGCAAAATTTGACAAATATAGAAATATGTTTAAAAGGATCACACATATTTAATCTATATCAGATTTTTTGCTGTATTGGTAAGGGGCGGGGAAATGAAGGAGAGAAAAAAAAAATAGAACACAAAGCCTTACAAACTGAATGTTGATAACTATCTTTACATGTGTTTGGGAAAAATAATATTTTTGTGCTTATGTGCAAACAAAATTAAACAGTAAATGTCAGGGTAGGCATTTATTGCAAGTTTATCTGAAAAAGGTTTTATTTCTCAAATACACAACTGAGTCAAATTTATGGCATCAAAAGCCAGAATAAGTTAATAAAAGTGAAAGGATAAAAATATGCAGAAGAAATATTTCAAAACAAAGCAAACTATCAATGGTCAACTTTTTAAAAAAATGCTCTAAATCACTATTAATTGGGGGAAGGAGGAAAGAAGAGAAAGTTGGAATTCAAAATGTTAAAAACTTGGTCTTAATTTTTTAAACTCGTAATTAGGAAGCATTTAATTAAATAAATAACATTTTTTAAAATGAGGCAATATAGCATAGTAAAATAAATGCTTGGCCCAGAATAGGTGGTAACCAATACAGTATTAGGGAAACTGGGAAAACGGGAGAATTTGGAAGAAATGATAATGAATTTTGTTTTGACATTTTAAATTGGAAATGTCTATGTAATATTCAGTTTGATTTGTAATTAGAGGTTTGGAAAGAGGTTAGGGTTGGAATAATAGATCTGAACACTATTGGCATGGAGATTATAATTCATTACATGGAAATTAAAGAGATCATATACGCTAGATAGGAAGATAAGTAGAAGAACCATGTCAAGAAAGCTTAGAAAGGAGAGAGCATCTAGAAGATAAGCTAATCAACAGTGTTTTATACTACAGAGTAGTAGAAAAGGATCAAGATTGAGAAAAAGACCAGTATATGAATCAACTTCAAGATTACTGATGGCTTTGGAGGAATGATAAGATCTAATATCAAATTAGAAAGAAGGGAGAAAAGAGAGGAAAAGGCTTTGATTATAGATGACTTTCTGAAGGAATATTATTATAAAAGGGAAGAAAATATAAGATGATAACAACTGAGGAAGGATGGCAAGTTAATTTTGTTTTGTTTTGTTTTCAAATATGGGAAACATTGAGTGTATGTTTTTAGGCAACAGTGAAACAGTCATCAGATAGGAAGAGATTGAATATTAATGAGTAATAGAGAGGGAAATTTTCTGAAAAATACAGAATAAAATGAGATCCAGATTAAAAGTCAAGGGAATTGTCTCAGGAGGAAGTGTCTTCTATTTCTGTTAAAATGAAGCAAAGGAGGAAATAGTGAAGGAAGATATTTGAGTAAAATGAGAGGAAGAAAACAATAAAAGACAGAATTCTGAACAAATGACCTCAGGGTTAGTTTGTTTATGTTTTCAAGGAAATATGAAATAAGGTATTTTGGGGGGAAATAGACTAAAAAGTAATTGAAAACTAAACAATCTCATCTTAAAGAATGATTGGGTGAAGCAGCAAATTATAGATACAATTAATAATTTCACCCAAGATAATGACAATGATGAGACGTCATACCAAAATTTATGGGATGCAGCCAAAGCGGTAATAAGAGGGAATTTTATATCCCTAGACGCTTACTTAAATAAAACAGAGAAAGAAAAGATTAATGAATTGGGCTTGCAACTAAAAAAAACTAAAAAGACCAAATTAAAACCCCAATCAAATACTAAATTGAAATTTAAAATTAAAAGGAGAAAATAAAATATTGAAAGTAAAAACTATTGAGCTAATTAATAAAACTAAGAGTTGGTTCTATGAAAAGCCAATAAAATAGATAAGCTCTTTGGTAAATCTGATTAGAAAAGAAGGGAGGAAAATGAAATTAGTAGTCTTAAAATGAAAAGGAGAACTTTCCACCAATGAAGAGGAAATTAGAGAAATAATAGAGCTATTCTGCTCAACTTTATGCCAATAAATTTGATAACCTAAGTGAAATGGATGACTACCTCAAAAATATAGACTTCCCAGACTAATAGAGGAGGAAGTAAATTGCTTTGAATAGTCCCATTTTAGAAAAGAAATAGAACAGGCAATTAAACAACTCCTAAGAAAAAATCCCCAGGACCAGATGGATTTAATGTGAATTTTACCAAACATTTAAAGAACAATTGGCCCCTAATGCTATATAAATTATTTGATAAAATAGGGAATGAAGGAGTCCTACCAAATTCCTTCTATGACACAGACATGGTACTGATACCTAAACCAGGTAGGTTGAAAACAGAGGAAGAAAATTATAGACCAATCTCCCTAATGAATATTGATGCTAAAATCTTAAGTAAGATATTAGCAAAAAGACTACAGAAAATCATCTCCAGGATAATACACTATGATCAAGTAGGATTTATACGAGGAATGCAGGGCTGGTTCAATATTAGGAAAACTATCAATATAATTACCATATTAACAACCAAATTAACAAAAACCATATGATCATCCTCAATAGATGCAGAAAAAGCATTTGATAAAATCCAACATCCATTCCTATTAAAAACACTTAGAGTATAGGAATAAATGGACTTTTCCTTAAAATAATCACAGCATCTATTTAAAACCATCAGTAAGTATCATATGTAATGGAGACAAACTGCAAACCATTCCCAATAAGATCTGGAGGAAACAAGGTTGCCCACATCAACAGCATTACTATTTAATATTGTATTAGAAACGCTAGCTTAGGCAATAAGAGCTGAGAAAGAGATTAAAGGAATAAGAATAGGCAATGAGGAAACCAAATTATCACTCTTTGTCGACGACATGATGATATATTTAGAGAACCCCAGAGTTTCTACTAAAAAGTTGTTAGAAATAATCCACAACTTTAGCAAAGTTGCTGGTTATAAAATAAACCCACATAAGTCATCAGCATTCTTATATATCACTAACAAAATCCAACAGTCAGAGTTACAAAGAGAAATTCCATTTAAAGTAACTACTGATAATATGAAATATTTAGGAATCTATCTGCCAAGGGAAAATCAGAAACTTTATGAGCAAAATTGCAGACTACTTTTCACACAAATTAAGTCTGATCTAACAATTGAAAATATTAAATGCTCTTGGATAAGGACTAGAGCAAATTAATAATAAAGATGACAATATTACCTAAAAACTAAATCATATTTATTTAGGGCATAGGTACGAATTCAGGACTCTCAAAAAAGCTAATATTTAAGTGACCTATGACAAAATAACAAAATAATTATATGGAGGAGCAAAGGTTCCAAGACATTTGCAATGGAATTAATGAAAGATGAAGATCAAAGTGAAGTGGTTAGGTACAATGGTAAAATTAGTAAAAATAGAGCAGCAGTCTTAACCCAAAACCCACTTTTGGGTAGACTTGTTGCTAAATGGGAATAGATTGAGTTGATCAGTGGAATAGGATTAGGTCTCAATGATAAAACAGTCAACAAATATAGCAAACTAGTCTATCTAGATAAACCCAAAGACCCCAGCTTTATAGGTAAGAACTACGATGTTTGATCAAAATTGTGGGAGGAAGATTTGGAAACTAATATGGCAGAAACTAGGCATTGATCCACACTTAAAATCCGATTACACCAAAGAAAAGTTTGTAACAAAATAAAGTTAAGGTGACACTAGACATATTAAGAAGTTGAAAGTTTTTAAAAATTAGAGGAATTACAATGGATAAAACGTTTACTCTCAGACTTGTAGAAAGGGAAGGATTTATGAACAGACAGAACTAGAGAAATTGAAACTATTTCACAAAATAGAAAAATTCCAATCGATTATACTAAATCGAAAAGAATTTAGTACAAACAAAACACTAATACCAGACAAGATTGAAGGGAAGCAAATAAATGAGAACATTTGAGTTGAATGACATGATCAGTTGTCTGATAAAGGTACAAATCCAACATATATTGAGATATTTGAATATAATTCATAAATCAAACTGCTCATTTCTCCAATTGAAAATGGTTACCAAAGGATTATGGAGAGACAGACAATTTTTCACTTGATGAAGAAATTGAAACTATTGTAGTTATAGGTGAAGAAGATGCTTTCTCAAATCATATTTGAATCAACTGCTTAATTAAGACAACTCTAAGATACTGAACAATACATACCTGATTCAGATTTGGCTAAGGTGACAGCCAATTCAAGATAATGAGATTGTTGAGGGACTTGGATTAAACTGGGTATATTGATGCATTTGTTATTTGTTTGTTGAACTAATCCAACCATATTTGGAATAGTTTTGAATTATGATCATAGTTATTTTTTTCAACTGTGCATGACATGTTTGATCAGTAGTGATTTTAATTATTGTTGCTTGATTATTCCCCAAAGAAATTTATAATAGAAATGGTGAAAATTGAAGGAACTGATAATTCAGCATTATGAAATGTTTGTGGCAGCCCTTTTTGTAGTGGCTAGAAACTGGAAACTGAATGGATGTTTCAGGGCGGAAGGAAGGACTGGCACTTTGCTTCAGGTCCACTGGATTTGAATCCTGCTTTTGAATTTTCTCACTTGTGTGATCTTGAACAAGTCACACACCTGACATTCAATTTCAGGTCATACATCTGACACCCAATTTCCTCATGTAGGCAAAGAGATTATTAGAGCAGACTTTCATTTCAACTTTATATTTGATTTTTATTTTTGTTTTGTTTATACTTATATTCCAAATAAAATAAAATAAGCTTTTTGAATGAAGATACTTTTCATTTTTCTTTTCATCACTGGTACTTAGGACAATGCTTGGTACATAGTAGGTGATTTATAAGTGTAATTTTGCTTACTAGATCAATTGATTTATTCCCCAATGTGATAATTTATAATCTGGAAATGCTGACTGATTGGAAAATACTTAGGAAAGGAATCCTCAGATAATTCACATTATGGAAACATCATTTTTTAGCTCTTCTTGTAACATCCTCTTGCTTATAACCTTCAGTTTTAAAGTTCTTTCCAGAGTCTTATAGAGTGATATGACCCCTAGTAATGATTTCCCATAAATATAATATTATTCCCAAACCTCACTCACTTGGAAAGCATTGTGGAAATGCTTTTCTGCAATATATGGTTAGCACTAGGTATTAAGTGCAGTATAAGGCATTTTGCATCTGCATAAGGCATTTTGCATCTGTGACTCCTCTCATAATCAGGAGCTGAATGTCAGATCCCAATTGTAGGGCATTAGCGAGCTAGAAGTTCACCCAACTTGCAATCACTGCAGAAATCAGAAGTGTATAGCTAAGTCCTCTGTGACCATTATGGGACACACTGGACATTGGGAGGGAGGGGAATAGTAGTGTTTCCTGATTTAAAAGTGGTAAAGACAGTTGTAGCTAGCTTATCATCAGGGGATTTGAACAAGTATGAGAACCGTGAAGATACAGAGTAATTTTGTATAGGCGTAAAATTTGTAGTCAAACTCCTGGGTTCACATCCCAGTGAGCATGTCACTTTCCCTTAATTTCCTCCTCTGTGAATGAAGTCTATTTTTTAAAATAACAATAATAGTTATCATTCATATAGTGAACATTTCAAGATTTCTAAAGGACTTCAGAGGAATCATCCCATTTGATCCTCACAACAATCTTATGAGAAGTCGAGTTATTATCATTCACATTTTATTGTTGTAGAAACAGAGACTTATAAGAGTCACATGTGGCTATTAGCATCACACAACTAATAAATGCTGGAGGTGATTTCAAACTTATGTCTTCCTGGCTCCTGCTCTAGTATTCCATCCTCTATATCAGTGACTCTCAAAGTGTAGTCCAGAAAGTCCTGGGAGTCTCTGAAACCCTTGCAGAGGATCTACAAATTCAAGCTTAGCTTTTATTTCTATTATGGTAAATATCTATAAATATAACCAAGATAAAAACTCATGGACAGATCTTCAATAATTTTAAATTACATAAAGATAGTGAGAACAAAAATTTAAGAACCAGTACTCTATTATACCATGCTGCTTCTAACTCCCAGGTGCCTTGATGGAGAGCAAAAATCAGCCACAGAAATCCTAGGCAAAGCTTCAATAATTATGAATCTGAGAAGAAACTAGTGAGGGTTCAAATGGAAAGCTGAAAAAAAGCCTAGTGCAGAATTACAATGAATTTAGAGGGAATAGAATGAATGGGTCACATCTTAGCAAAATGGAGTGTATCAAGCAAGACTGGGCAGTTTACTAGCTCTTTATAATGGAATGCTAACCTATTGATAAGCACAAAGAACCCCAATTCAAGGCCCAGATTCTTCACTTCCTAATCAAGTAATCATGGGCAATCTGCTTCTCTTTTATTAAGTTTCATTTCTTCAGCTGAAAAATAGAACAAAGATATTTGAACCAGCTACTTCAAGGTTTTATCAGGAAACCTCTTTGTATCAAAGCATTGAAATGGAATTAGAGTGCTATACCCATAAATGGGAAAATTAGAGTTTGAATCATTTTTCAGATATCCTGGACAAATCACTAAATCACTGTTTACCTCAGTTAACTCATCTGTAAAATGAGTGTAATAATAGCATTTATTACAAAGGGTGGTTGTAAGAATCAGATGAGACAATTTTTGCAAAAGTGTTATTACAATGCTCTTTGAATGAAGCAACTGTTTCTTTGTCTTTGCTTCACTGGTACCTAGGACAGTGCCTGGCACATAGTAAATGTTTTGTGAATGCATGTTTCCTTGCTAGATAAATCGATTCATTCTCCAAAGTGGCAACTTATACGCTGAATGATTGCAAAATACTTTGGAAAGCAATCCTCAGGTAATTCATATTATGGAAACATCCTTATCAACAATTCTTGTAATATTCTTTTGCTTCTTACTTTCAGTTTTAAAGTTCTCAGAGTCTTATAGAATGAGATGGCTTAGTAGGTACTATATAAATGCTAATTGTTATTATTATTATTATTATTAACAATATGGTATTATGGAATATAAAATATACTAAAGGACTTTGTAGACCTTAATATGCCATAAAATACTAATTATTTAAATCCTTAAATTTGTTTTTCACTTAGAATAGTTTTTCAACATTCATTTTCATAAGATTTTGAATCCCAAATTTTTCTTCTTTCTTTCCTTCCCTTCCTCTCCCCTCTGATATGAGTTATACATATACAATCATGTTATTATTTAAATTTTTAAAAGGGCTTGTGAATGTTGCTTATTGATATTGTTTTACACTTCAATCAAAAATCTACAACTTATTAGTCTGAAATCACAGGCTTGCCCCCTTCTTCTATATTGGTGATAAGTTTCATCATCTTTAACTGAGGATATTATTACTTTCATTCTTCTTTCAATAGAATTTGTTGTGAAGAAAAAAAAAATCACATTGGGAAATATTCTGCAAATGTTAATATGATTGTATTTACTATTATACTATTCCTATTATAATCTTAATAAAGACATTCCCTAGGGTCTTTAATCCTGCAATATCTTCAATTCTACATCAGAATATCAAAAACTATAGTCTAATTTATCTACTTAAGAAGTAGAATTGTTGTGAAAAGAACAATATATCTGGAAACAAAACTACTGATTTACATCTTCCTTCTGCCATAGATTAGCTATCTAGTCTTGGACAATTTGTTTTCTTTACTTGGACCTCAGTTTCTTTATTTGTGTAATGAGCTTGGTATAATAATGTGCTGGAGTCAACTCTAACACAATAGAGAGCTTATTAAATTTTCACCTTGAAGATCGGCAAATGGTACAAATCAGGACTTCATATATTGTTTAGATGACTATAATTTAAAAAAGAAAGAGACAGGGAAATGTTAATAATACAGACTAAATGTAAAGTGTGACATGATACATGCTCCATACCCCTAACCCCTAAGAGACAGCCATTAAACATTTACCAGTACATCTTTTGACTTGACCTAAATTCTTTACAAGATCCCTTCCAGCTCCAGAATCCCTTTAAATAGTCCACACAACTAGCTGATCATGTGTGGCTACAACAGTTCAGTGACACTGCCTTAATTTGAGGTATATTTGTCTGTGAGTTCAGTCGGCATTTCAGCCTGCCATGTTTTCCCAACTTAATTTAATATTGCTATTGGCAAATGGATCACTCTCAGAGTCATCAATCCTGCTAGCTTTTATATCTAGTGAACTAGAAACTTTCATCAGATTTTTGTCTCCATTTCCTGAACTGCCTTTAATAGATTTCTGTCTGAGATCAAAAGGTTGGCTGAATACTAGTCGTGCAGAAAGTTTTGTGGGTTAATTAAGATGATCATTAACTGTTCATCTTAACTACATGATCTGCAGACTGAGAATTCCCTTCATTCAGATACACTTGCTTTAACAATACTAACTATGTGTCCTGCATGTTAAAGTGGCAGTCTGGGTGAGATTCACATTGAATGTTGGGGATTTTCAATACCCTGATCCTGGCATTCTCCTCCCAGATGTGCCATCCTTAATCACTGGGTTTGGCCTCCTGTTATGCTATCACCAGAGAAATTTTTGTTTAAACTGTGCCAAACAATCTTGCCCCTTTCCTAATTGCTTCATTATATGCTCTATTGGTGAATTTTTTCTGTAAATCATGGCAATACAGTTTTATATTCCTTTTCTTTTTTTGGCACTGGAGAACTTCTCACTGAAGAGAAGCTTTCAACTCTGGAAGCTAGATTCAGTTAAGACCTTAGTTTAAATTAGCTACATAAACCTGAATGACTTATCCCAACTATTTGTGCCTCAGTGCCCTCATTTGTAACAAAAACTTACCTTACAGAATTACTGAGAGAAAAGTGGATATATAAAGTTGGTTCTTTAGAAATGGGACCAGTTGCAGTTATTATTAGAGATATGAATGTTTCATGGAACATTTCTCTTGCAAAGACAATACATCGAAAGTGTCTTATTCTTGAGCTGCAATGGCATTAATGGATTGAAAGCTACTGCATTCTAAAGATAGTGTGGTATAATGGATAGAGCATTGGACTTGGAATCAGAGTTCCATAGCTTTACACCAGACTTTTAATGATTAATATTTGCAATGAATGAATAAATGAAATGAGCAAGTCACTTTCTTCATCTATAAGGTGATGATTTAGGACAAGTTTTTCTCTGATATTCTTTCCATATTTTGAGTTATGCTTTCCTTTGGCACCCATGACTTGAGTAAGTTCTACATGTCCAGCTATATTATTGAGATGCCTTTAGAGGTAGCTGGCTGAATGAACCTTACCTGATTTTTTTCTTACTTGACCTAGAAAGAGGAGACAAGATAGAAGGAGAATTCTGGCCGTTCCACTCATGGGAAATACTAAAAATGTATTCATAGGTAGGTAGTAGGTTAGAGTTAGAATCCTAAGGGAAACATTTGAGCAAATTGTTCATTTGAGAAGTATGGCATTCTGCAAGCCCTCTAAAGAACAATATGCTCAGAATCAGAACACCTAAGTTCAAGTGTCAGCTCCATTTCCAACTGGTGTGATCTTAAAATCTGTGTTCCAAATTCCCTTCTATAAAGACCCCCAATCAAGACAATGACTAGCCATAATTCCAGAATATCAGTGGTAAACAATGTTTACCCACATTTTAGAAGAGAACTGATGGACTCAATATGCCAATATGGGAATGTGGGAATGCGTTTAACTTGATTATGTATATTTGCCATCAGGGTTTTGTTTTTCACTTATTCTCTGTTTCTTCCTTTCTCACCTCCCCCACTATTGTGGAAAAATATAGAAAAAAAGAAAAACAAAGGAAGCAAGGAAGGAAAGAAAGGAAGAGAGAGAGACAGAGAGAGAGAGAGAGAGAGAGAGGAATGAAGGAGGGAGGGAAAGAGGGAGGAAGGAAGGAAGAAAAAGAAAGAAAAAATAGACTTATTAATGAAAAAGTAATTAAATTATTTTCTAGAGTTCCAATTTTCTATACTAATAATTTATGATCTAACATTTTATATTTAATGATACTGACTCCAGGGCCTACTCTATACAGAATTTCTTTATTAGGTCCTCCCCATGATGTTACTAAGAGATTGTCTAGTCCTATCTAACCACCTCAACTGAAGAGAAAACTAAAACTGAAAAAGGAAAAATGACTTAGACAAAGTCACATTGAAATTACATGGCAGAAGTTTAGGGCTCTTTCCAAAAGTAAGAAAAAATCAAGTATTTACTAAATGTTTACTATATGCCAGGCATTTTTCAAATATCATCTCATTTGATCCTCAGAATAACCTTGGGATGTAGGTTGAATTTTTAATTCTATTTTACAATTGAGAAACTGAGGCAGGTAGCAGTTGAATGACTTGCCCAGAATCACACACAGCTAATAGATGGCAGAGACTGAATTTGTTCTCGAGTCTTTCTGGCTCTTGGCCCAGAACTCTATCCACCCAGCCACCTAATTGCTTCTCTGGTCTCCTCTCTTCATTGATTTTAACTGCAACTTCTCCCTAGTGCCCATTTCCCAGTTATGATCAAATGAGAAAATCATTACTGGTTCCTATATCATTGAGAATCCCTGTGTCTTGAGGAGTGCTGAGCCTGGTTAACTTATTGAGACACACCAAGTACCTGGAATTGTAGTTTCTTTTAGAGTATTTTTGCCTTTGAACAATGATTGAGCTTCAGAGTAGGTCTCTAAGGAATTCAGTGGAACTAAGGCTAAAGGATGAATTTTACCTAGAGGATGTTTTCAACTTAAGGGTGTAGTTATTAAACTATTGCTTGGCTAAAATTTGAAAACTATAAAGGGAGACCTCCTCCACCCTCATCTCTACCCCCACATCACTCCCAATTTATAAGAAGCTTTAAATTCTGAAAGCTTTATCAGGTGACTGTGTCTTTTTGAGTTATAGAATCTATCTAACTTTATTGTTGTTCATTGTCCACCCCTGAAGTAAGCATATCTATGTATACATTGTCTTCTTTGCATATACGTATATATATATATATATATTTATATATTATTGTTTGCATTATATATATAAGCACATGTAAATGAGATAAGAACAATTTCCCTCACATTCTAACTAGAATCTTAAACTTCAGAATTGAAATTTTTCATCACAATTAGACTCCATTGGATTAGGAACTGCTGAAATTCATTTGCTTTTGAAGACTCCCAGAAAATTTGATTATCCAGTTTCATTTTCTACATTCCACCCCACCCAGACTTTCAGATCTCAGGGTAAAGACACATTTTATGAATCAACTAGCATTAATTAAGCCCTTATTATATACGAGGCACTCTGCTAAATTCTGGGAATACAGAGAAGAAAAAAAAAAGATCTCTCCCCTCAAGTAGTGCACATTCTTATGTGGGAGACAATCAAATAAATACATTCATACCAGATCTATACTGTGAAAATGGGAAGTAATCACAGCATGCCCCTTGATTGATTCTGTAATTCAATCAAAGAAGCATTCTCACCTGGGGGAGGTAATAGTATCAAGAGGTATAGAACATCTTGTTAATTGAGGTGGGAGGGCAGTAACTAAACCCCTTACATAAGTAACTTTTGTTAGCTGATTTGTAGAATTATGTGTTCTTGCCCTCATTGATTTTTTTCCTTTCAACTCCTCTAGAGTGTCAGCTACTCAATTTATGCCTTCTGTTGTAATTCTGTTCTATTGTCCTAATGTGATCTAAAGTTTCAGTTGCTTCCTGTTAACAACTTTTGCATGGAGGGTAGAGACTAAGACTCATATTATGTTACCCAAAGAATGAAGACAGGGCTAAATGGAGTCAGAACTCAGTAATTATTTCAGAGTTTGAGAGACCTCAAAAGGCAACCAGTCCAATTTATGTTTCTAAGAAGGAAGACTTTCTTCAATATAATTTGCAAGTTTCCCAACCACTTTGTTGTTGAGTAGAACTTAGTGTGTGTGTGTGTGTGTGTGTGTGAGACTCCCCACCCCACCCTCATTTGGGACTTTCTTAGCAAAAATACTGGAGTGGTTTGCCATTTCTTTCTCCAGCTCATTTACATATGGAAATTGAGACAAAGTGGGTAAGTGACTTGCTCAGGGTCACACAACTAAGAATTATCTGAGGCTAAATTTGAATTTCAGTCTTCCCGACTCCAAACCCAGCACTCTATTCCCTATATCATCTAATTTCTCACTCTATGTAACTAGAATTGGGATCCTCATATCAAAGTATTGAGGATAGCATTGTTCATATTATAAATGTGGAAACTGAGTTTAAGAAAGATTAAGAACTTCAATTCATCTACTATAGATGAGTTATTTTTGATTCTCAGAAAAACATTCCATACATTGGGATCTCATCTCCAGCAAGTGGTTATTGCATTTCTTACTGGGCATATCTAGCAATGGGAAGCTTCCTATTTCCCAAGACTATTCAGTCATCTTTTAGACAATTCCAATGCTTATGAACTTCCTTTAAGCCAAAATCTGCCCCATTTAAAATTTTATCATTGTTCATCGTCTACCCCTGAAGTAAGCATAATAAGTCTAATAATCCTCTTTTATCTAATAGATCTTTATTTATTTTATACCAACCATGATTCTTTTTTCACTCACAATAATCCTAAATCATCTCTCTTTCAGTTAATTATGTCCAGTTTCTTCAATAAATTTTAATAGAATATGCTCTCTAGTTTTCTTACCATCTTTGCCTGTATATTTTTTCCATCTCATCAGTGTTCTTCCTGAACTATGATATGCAAAAATAGGTTCAATTCTGGGTCCCCAAGGAGTAAGATAAAATGTTTAATTTTGTCTTGTTCAATCACAGTTGGACACCATCTATTTTTTAATTGTTTTCTTTTTTCTTATTATATATGTATATTCAGTTTTAATACACATTTCTTTAAGAATCATGTTGGGAGAAAAAAATCTGAATCAAAGGGAAAAACCATGAGAGAAAAATATAAGAAAAAAGTGAACATACCCTGTGCTGATTTACATTCCATCTCCATAGTTCTCTTTCTGTACACATGTAGCTAGCATTTTCTATCCAAAGTTTACGTAATTGCATTGGATCACTGACCACTTCCATAACTGATCATTGCACAATCTTGCTATTACCATATATAATGTACTTATATGATTCTGTTTGTTTTTCTCAGTATAATTTCTTGTAAATCTTTCTAGGTCTTCCTAAAATCGGTTTGTTCATAATTTTTATAGAACAATAATATTCTATTACTTCCATATACCATAACTTATTCAGTTTTCCTCAATTGATAGGCATCTATTCATTTTACAATTCTTTTGCCACACGTGGATCTTTCTCCCTACTTTGTGATTTCTATAGGATACAGATCCAGCACTGGCACTGTTAGCTCAAAGGGTATACAGTTTTATAGCCATTTGGACATAGTACCCAATTGACAGCACCTATTTTGAGAAAGATCTTCCTTGTATTCAATCAACATCTTCCTTTCTGTGATCCCTACCTGATGCTTTTGTTTTAACCTAATGTTAAATCTAAGGACTGAATTTTGTGGGCTTTTCTGCAATGGTTAGAGTTCGAGCCTTGGGCCTTGGGAGTTTGAGAGGGAAACATTTCTATTTGAGTGAATGGATTTTCCAGGTCAGCTTTGTTTGATCTGAGCAGAAGTTACCAGTTTAATTGTCATTGTTGTCAAAGGACTTGGTTTCCAAACCCAGCAGTGTCATTAATTACTGTAAGTAAATTAACTTATTGGACAAACTTCACCTATTTGCATCTTAGTTTCCTCAACACTAAAATTAAGAGTTCATTCTAGAGCAAGTGTAAAGTCACTTTCTCTGACCTTAGATATTACAATAGAGAGGAGATGGAGTTAACCACAGTGGTGTTTCTCTGGGGGCTATTTTTTTCCTTTGTTTATGACGAAAAAGTCAATTAGAAATGTCCATTAATGTACAGATGGAAGGAATGACCTCTTTCCATCTCTGATTCTCTATAATTTTGTAAGAAGGAGATGAAAAGGATTAGATTTTTGTATCATGGGGCCAGACAGGAGATATTTAATAAATATTTGAAGTCCAAAGGATTGATAATTCATTCTGTGTACATCCTTGCTTCAATTTAGCTGTTATTCCCTGAGAAGATCCCTTCTATGTTAGGAGGTATCATTGTCCTAACTTTGTATTATACAAGACACAGATCTGTGAAGTCAGCTATGGGAATGAATGTAGACAGATTTGCATTTCTCACATCAAAATGATATCTAAATAAAGCTCTTTTATGGTTACATGCCTCAGTGGATTATCCAATTCAAATGAGTGTATGAATTGTTTATAAGCAGATACAATATCTTAAAAAACTCAGAATGAAAATAGAAGGCCTTTTATCAATAAATTTCCCTCCCATTACAAATTCTTCAGTATCAACTGTTATTCTCAGACCTGTCAATTAAAAATAAAGCTTTTGGAAGACATTTCATTTTTCATGCCCAGGTCAGTGGAATCCATTTTTAGAGGTCAGCAACAATTTTTTCCCAGGCTTTCCCATGCTGTGCATGATTGACCCCTAGGTTAAATCACCTCACAGGTCAGAGCAAAGAATCAAAGCCCACATACTGCCATACCATTGAATTTAAGGACCATTAGCTCAACATGCTTCAGCATTGTGACACGGTTATGAAAATAGTTAATGTGATCTCAGGTGTTGTTATGAGTATTATAGGGTCCAAAATGAAGATGGTAAGAGTTTCACTGTGCTGAATACTGGTATCCTCATCAGGAAAAGAGACAAAATCTGAAGCTCAATTGATCTAACCACGGTGTTTATTGACAATATAGTTTGCAACCATCCAGTCATCTAAATTGACTGAATACAACCTCACCACCATCTTAGGCCCATGCTTTGGTCTGGAAAATTAAGCTGCTTCTTGGGTATTTGTTTCTAGCATGATTTCTTAACTTGCAGTTTATGAACTTATTTCTGTTTATTTTCATATTCTGATAACTGTATTTCAATATAATTGGTCATTTAGAATATAGACTATTTATAAATAGTACTTGGTCACTATGTAGTTTTATATTGAGGCAAGCAAAAAGAGCTGCAATCTTTTACAAATGCATCAATCTAGAGTCGGCAGACTCCAGATACTTTTGAATATACCAATTATGTGTGTTTCAAATAAGGATAAAAACAGTGTTTGCCAGAATTCTTTTGCTGTTAAGGACTGCCCTCATGGATATTCATCAATAACACTAGTTATCTCTAACTAACTACCCCTCTTCCTCTCTCAAGGGGAAGACATTCAGCCTACCCAGCTTGAATCATCTGATCAGAGTACAAAGTACTAGACCAATTCTATCCAATCAATATTTATTTAACACTTACAATGTTTCAGGCAATGTGCTAAATATAAATATACATACACACACACACACACACACACACACACACATATATATATAAGTTCCTACTATGAGGGATATATATATATATATACATATATATAAAGACAGTCCCTGCCCTCACAAAGTTTATAATCTGAAAGGGGACAGGATACATAAAAGTGGGATGGGAAGTAGGATTGCAAAGTATGGAAAACTAGAGAGTACCTGTAATGGGGCATATTATTCTAATGAAGTGAAACCAGACAGTGAAGCAGATGAAAAGTGGAGTGCTCAAAGGCTCAGGAAGAAGTGCCTCAATCCAGCATCAGATATGTAGGAACTATAAGGGTTGGGTCCAGTTTTTAAAAATGTTTTCTGCCTCAGTTTCCTTTTCTGTAAAAATGAGGATAATAATAATAGCAGTATTTCCCTGGATTGTCATGATGATTAATTGAATTCATATTTGTAAAGCTCATTGCAAATATTTAGATATCATATAAATTCCAGCTGCTTCTGAATATAATTATTGGCATGCATCAGGAAAAATAATTAATAAGCTTAACTTGGTTGCCATGTTTTGTTTCACAGATCAGCATTTACTGCCTGAGATTAAAAGGAAGTTTCTTAAATACAGAGCTTCAGTTTCTTCATCTGCAAAATGGGGAAAATAAGATTCATCATCTTATTCTCAGGATTGTTGTGAGGAAAGTGCTTTGCAATATAATAACAACAAGCTTTGTATGGAACATTAAGGTTTATAAAGCACTTACCATATGTAATCTCATTTGATCCTCACAATAACCCTTTTATAAATGTGGAAGCTAAGTCTGAGAAAACTCAAGTGACTTCCCAGGGTCCCACAGCAAACATCCAAGGAAAAATTCATAACTGAGTTCTTCCAACTGTAAACCCAATACTGCTCAGTGTGCCACCTATAGAAATGGGACTTTTAAAAAATTCATCTCTCTATTTGAAAGGTATGAATGTGTCAGTCTATTTTAAAATGGAAGCCCTTTTCATACCTTTGGTCACTTAATTGATTGATTTAATATGCATGGACAATCAGCTTGATGTATTTTCTGCTTATGTCAAATTCTATGGAAAATAGCTACTTTGGAAACTTCTATAAAAAGTAGCTTTTTATCAAGTGAATAAGAAGGTAAGTGCTCACAAGTTGTCATAACCCTAGTGAGAAATTGCATCTGGGAAGGGATTATGTATATTTCAATGCCTTTTTGAATCCCTTGAGTGAAAGCTGGTGTCAAATAGAATTTTTAGAAGATGATTCTATCAAAGGCTACTCAGGGCTAAAACTGGGGAAAGACAGAAATGGGAGACAAAATTGGGGAAAGAAAAGAATGGGAGCTTCCAGATCATTCCCCTACAGCTAAGTGCTGAAAAAGATGTGTTAAAAAGGGGGCTTAATACAATTCCCAGCATATAGTAAGTGCTACATAAATATTAACTATTATTATTAGTTATTTCACTTTTCATGTAGTTTTTTTAAGTGACCCCAGAACTTTCAATTCCTAATATATAGTAAAACATCTTATCTTGTCATTCTTTTCTTCATGTCATTAATAATCACTGCTTTGTATATTTCATGTATCCTGATAATAAGAGTACTAACTTCCCTTCCCTTCTTTCTATTTTATTCTACTCTAATCCTGATTTTTAATTTATTAATATAATTCATATTTGTTATTTTGGTTGTTAGTTTTTGTCATGATCTTTAGGCTAAAAATGTTTACATAAATTCCTAGGTCATTTAAAATATTATATATTTTATACTTTCATTTTTAAATATTTCATTTACCAATCTTAATTTTGACTTAAATTATCTTGTTTTTTTTCAGAGCTGTGGTTTTTGAGTTGGCTCATCCTAATTCTCAGGATTCTTGGCTTATATTTGTTCAAGGCAGGGGAGCAAAAAATGCTTTATTTTTTAAAACAACAAATTTTTCTTTTAGACTATAAAAACCACTCAGGCCAGGGGCTATATACAAATGGCTTTCTTGTATTTGTTCAAAGTTACCGATTCTTCTCATCGTTGCTCTTTTTTTCCACTTAAAAGTACATTTTGTATTTCTTTTTTTATTTTGCCAAAACTCTTGCAATCTTTATGTACTACCCATTTTCTTTTCCTTTTAGGTTTCCCTTGGATTTGTCATAAAGGTTTTCTTTTTTGTATTTACTTCTTGGACTTTTTTTCGATCCATGGTATTTCTTTATTATGTTCAGCTTTTTTCATGTCTCCAGCTTTAATTTCTGAATAGAAACTTACTTCTTGGATCAAATTCTGATCCCAAACATATTTGCACACCCTTTGTTTGAGCCCATAAGCACCACCAAAATCTGGATGTGATAGCTAAGATAACACCCCCACCTTCTGTCATAATCCTTGAACTTAGGATCCATTTTCTCATGGCTAGATTTAATTTTGTCCTTGGTCCCTTATGTTTTTCTTTTTCTTAAAAAGCACTAAACCTGGGCAGAGCCAAGATGGTAGAGAGTACACAGGTCATTGAGCTCTTCCTAGTTTCCCTTAGATCAACACCAGATCAAACCTCTGAACTGGTTTAGAGTGACAGTACACACAAATAATAGGAATGTAAAAAATTCAAGCAGAAGGTATTTTGGAAGAACTTCAGAAAAGGGCTATTTCAATTGGGCATGGGGCAGAGCAGAAACTAGGCATGAGAAACTAGTCTCATATCTAATACCCTATACCAAGAAAAGATACCAATATATCAAAATGGATTCATGATTTAGACATAATGAGTGATATTATAAGCAAAATAGAAGAACTAAAAATAGTCCACCTCTCAGATCTCTGAAGAAGGAAAGAATGTGTGGCCAAAAAAATCAACCAACCAAAACAAAACAAAACCAAAAAACCAGAGTACATTAGGGAATGCAAAATGTATGATTTTGATTGTATTAACTTAAAAAGTTTTTGTACAAACAAAACCAATGCAGACAAGATTGGAAGGGAATCAAGAAACTGGGAAAGCATTTTTACATTGAAATATTCTGACAAAGACCTCATTTCCAAAATATATAGATAATTGATTCAAATTTATAAGAATTCAAGCTATTTTCCAACTGATAAATGGTCAAAGGATATGAACAGACAATTTTCAGATGAAGAAATTTCAAGTCAATTGACAAGGTACTCTAAATCACTATTGATCAGAGAAATGCAAATTAAGACAAGTTGTAGGTACACCTACACATCTCAGATTGGCTAAGATGACAGGAAAATATAATAACGAATGTTGGAGGGGGTGCCAGAAAACTGGGACACTAATACATTGTTGGTGGAGTTGTGAATTGATCCAGCCATTCTGAAGAGCAATTTGGAACATCTCAAAAAAGGCTATCAAATTGTGCATACCCTTTGATGCAGCAGTGTTTCTTCTACCGGGATTAAATCTCAAAGAGATCCTAAAGGAGGGAAAGGGACCCACTTGTGCCAAAATGTTTGTGGCATCCCATTTTGTAGTGGCTAGAAATTAGAAACTGAGTGGATACCCATCAATTGGAGAATGGCTGAATAAATTGTGGTATACAATGTTATGGAATATTATTGTTCTGTAAGGAACGACCAGCAGGATGATTTTAGAGAGGCCTGAAGGGACTTACAGGAACTGATGCTGAATGAAATGAGCAGAACCAGGAAATGATTATACAAGGCAACAACAAGATTATGTGATGATCAGTTCTGATGGAACTCTTTTCAACAATGAGATGATTCAGGCCAGTTCCAATAATCTTGTGATGAAGAAAGTCATCAATACCCAGTGAAAGTACCTTGGGGATTGAGTGTGAACAAAACATTGTACTTTCTTTTATTTATTTATTTTATTTTAATAGCTTTTTATTTACAAGTTATATGGATGGGTAATTTTACAGCATTGACAATTGCCAAACCTTTTGTTTTGACTTTTCCCCTCCTTCCTCCCACCCCATCCCCTAGATTGCAGGATGATCAATACATATTAAATATATTAAAGTATAAATTAAATACAAAATAAGTGCACATGTCCAAACCATTGTTTTGCTGTACAAAAAAGAATTAGACTCTGAAATAGTGTACTATTAACCTGTGAAACAAATCAAAAATGAAGAGGGATTGGGAATTCTATGTAATGATTCTTAGTCATCTCCCAGAGTTCTTTTGCTGGGTGTAGCTGGTTCAGTTCATTACTGCTCCATTGGAACGGATTTGGTTCATCTCATTGCTGAAGATGGCCAGGTCCACAGAATTGATCGTCATAGAGTATTGTTTTTGAAGTATATAATGATCTCCTGGTCCTGCTCATTTTATTCAGCATTAGTTTGTGTAAGTCTCTCCAGGCCATTCTGAAATCATCCTGCTGGTCATTTCTTTTTTTTTTTTTAATAACTTTTTATTGACAGAACCCATGCCAGGGTAATTTTTTACAACATTATCCCTTGCACTCACTTCTGTTCCGATTTTTCCCCTCTCTCCCTCCATCCTCTCCCCCAGATGACAAGCAGTCCTATACATGTTAAATAGGTTACAGTATATCTTGGATACAATACATATGTGCAGAACCGAACGGTTCTCTTGTTACTCAGGGAGAATTGTATTTAGAAGGTATAAATAACCTGGGAAGAAGAACAAAAATGCAAGCAGTTTATATTCATTTCCTAGTATTCTTTCTTTGGGTGTAGCTGCTTCTGTCCATCCTTGATCAATTGAAACTAAGTTAGATCTTCTCTTTGTCGAAGAAATCCACTTCCATCAGAATACATCTTCATACAGTATCGTTGTTGAGGTATATAATGATCTCCTGGTTCTGTTCATTTCACTCAGCATCAGTTCATGTAAGTCTCGCCAATCCTCTATGTATTCATCCTGCTGGTCATTTCTTACAGAACAATAATATTCCATAATATTCATATACCACAATTGATTCAGCCATTCTCCAATTGATGGGCATCTAGTCAGTTTCCAGTTTCTGGTCACTATAAAGAGGGCTGCCACAAACATTTGGCACATACAGGTCCCTTTCCTTCCTTTAAGATTTCTTTGGGGTATAAGCCCAGTAGTAGCATTGCTGGATCAAAGGGTATGCACAATTTGATAACTTTTACAACATAGTACTTTCACTTTTTGTTGCTATTTGCTTGGTTTTTATATTCTTTCTCATGTTTTTCCCATTTTTATCTTATTTTTCTTTTGCACTATGATAATTGTGGAAATATGTATAGAAAAAAATGCACATTTCACATATATCAGATTACTTGTCAGCTAGAGGAGGGGGTGAGGGGAAAGGAAGGAAAAAATTTGGAACACGAGGTTTTGCAGTGGTGAATGTTGAAAATTATCTATGCATAAGTTTTCAAATTTAAAAAATTAACAAAATAATAATTAAAAATAAAGTTAAATTAAGGAATAAAAAAGAAAATGACTGAACCACAATTAATTCTATCTTTGCTTTGCTCTGGCAGAACCCAATCAGGTGCTGTCAACTGTGATGTTAGCAGACTTCCTGCAAAAACCCAATGGCTCTGCTTTCCAGATGGTATCATTCCTATTTTCCCTCTTACTCAAGTTCCTAGAAGAAGTAGATTATGCCTTTTCTCTTTTTCATTCATTATTCCTTCTGGTGCATTTTTAGAGCCTTACACCAAAGTGTGAAATCTGGGATCTTCTAAGTTCTATTACACAATCATTTTGTCCAAAGTCTTGTAAAACCCCCTTTTTTTTTTCCTCTTCTCACAGAGCTAATTAGTTCAATCTCTTCTCACCTTTCAGACTGGCCATTACACTAAGCTTCTAATCGAAATTCCTCCCTCAAGCTACACACACACACACACACACACACACATACACAGAGGGGGAGAGATACAGAGACAGACAGAGAGACAGAGGCAGAGAAAGAGAGAGAGAGAGAGAGAGAGAGAGAGAGAGAGAGAGAGAAACACACATATATACAAACACAGAATCTAATCCATTCTCCATTTAGCTGCCAAAGTAATTTTCTTAAAGCTTAGCTCTGATCATGCCATTTCCGTGTTCCCATAGCTAATAATGCCTTCCCCTCTCAAACTACTTACCATTTTCTCTGCATCTTAAAGCTACCTTTTCAGGCACATGGTTTCCCCCTTAAAAATGTAAGGTCTGTGATTTTTTCTTTTTTTTTTTACACATTCCTTTTTATTTTTCTTTGTAACCCCAATGTTTAGCACAGCCTCTGGCATATAAGAAGCATTTAATAAGTGTTTATTGGTTGATTGATATATATGTGACCTTGGGCAAGACTGAACTTCTTTAACAGGAAGAAGAGAAGCATTAAATTTTGGGGCCAGTGAGCAAATGTATTGATAATAAAAAAAAAATGTCAGTTGAATGAAAGATTATTTGGAGGGATTATGTGAACCTTATTGTAACACTGAAAGAAAAGTACCAGAGATGTTTCAATTTAATATACTAATATTCCTTTAGCCCTACTATATAACTAGACTTGAATTGGATGTTGATGGATATAAAATAATATGTAGACTAATGGATAATATTTCTTTAGTTCTTTATGTCCAATAACAATTGGCTATTCATAATAACTCTAAGATTTAGGCAGTGCAAAGACTATTATCTATATTTTACAGATGTGAAAATTTAGGCCTCAGAATGAACAAGTAAATTTTCCAAGGCTCCAAAGGAAGGCTCATTCACTTCTTAATAACATTTAGGCTGAACGGAGATAAAGGAAAATAGAGCCTGAGTTTTATAGACTCATAGTCAGAGTCAGAAAGAACGTTAGCAACCACACCTAATGTAACTTATTTATTTCACAGAGGATTAAGATAGAAAACTGGAATTGATGTTAGAGAAAGGACAAGAATCTATTTCTGAGCCCCAAGCCAAAGAACTTTCAACCAGGTTGTTGAAATGTCTCCTTCCTTATGTTTTTGGTGCCAGAAGACCCTGGTCACAAAACTTAAGACCAACAACTAAGGAGAGGAGGGAACCCCTCAATCTTTCCAAGGAGACTCAAATGCTTCTCATCACCCCTTCTATAACCTATCCATCCCTTCTCTCCCAAAGGAATAAATGTCATACGCAGGAGTCTTTGGATGTCTATCTATCTACATTAAGGATGCTAGCTTGCTAACTAAGACCATACTTGCTTTCCCCATCCTGTGGAAGGCCAGAGTTTGAGTTTTGCCATTCTGACAGTCCACCACAACTGCCCTCTCTACTCCCCCCAAGAAAGTTAATCTACTCTCCCAGTGAAAGCCTGCTTTTATTTCCCCTTAATTAGCCAGTCATAATCTATCTGACCATGTCCACCACCCCAAAGTCCTATTCTGTCACTCAGTTTAGCTAGTAAATTCTAATTTCTTCAAAAGACAAAACAAACTTGAACTTTTGACTGGTAAGTACTAAACTTTTTTTAAGGACTTAGATCCAATCACTATGCTTCCTTTTCATTCTGTCTAAGTTGGCTTGATCCTGCACTTTCCCTCCCATTTACTACTCAAATTTACATGTTGGGAACACCAACTTTTGAATGATGAGTACTTATCATTTTTAACCAAATACAGCAAATCATTTCCTGACTATCTTCATGCCATTCCCAAGGGATCATTTAACCCTTTTCATATTTTTTCCCTATGTGCTCACCAGTCCCCAACTTCATCTTTCCAATCATCAACTCTACCATTCCTGGAAAGATATACCCTTTACTTCTTTCATGTCCCTTGTTTCCTTTCTTAAGTGTGCTATGTGGTCTTAGCCTTAATGAATGCCATCTACCTGAAGGCAAATACATATTAAAAGATATTTATGAGCTTGAACAGTTCACTTAGTTAAAATGGCTATGGAGAGACTTCCTTTCTTTACCTTTTCTTTATTTTATTATTATTTTTTTATTTAATAGCCTTTTATTTACAGGTTATATGCATGGGTAACTTTACAGCGTTAACAATTGTCAAACCTCTTGTTCCAATTTTTCACCTCTTACCCCCCACCCCCTCCCCTAGATGGCAGGATGACCAGTAGATGTTAAATACATTAAACTATAAATTAGATACACAATAAGTATACATGACCAAAACATTATTTTCCTGTATGAAAAGAATCAGACTCTGAAATATTGTACAATTAGCTTGAAGGAAATCAAAAATGCAGGTGGGCATAAATATAGGGATTGGGAATTCAATGTAATGGTTTTAGTCATCTCCCAGAGTTCTTTTTCTCTGGGTGTGCTAGTTCAGTTCATTACTGCTCCATTAGAAATGATTTGGTTGATCTCGTTGCTGAGGATGGCCTGGTCCATCAGAACTGGTCATCAATAATATTTTGTTAAGTATATAATGATCTCCTGGTCCTACTCATTTCCTCAGCATAGTTCGTGAAATCTCTGGCCCAAATCATCCTGTTTCTTTCTTCAGAACATAATATTCCATAATATTCATATACCAAATTTATTCAGCCATTCCAACTTATAGTTTCTCAGTTTCTAGCCACAAAAGGGCTCCCCAAAATTCGTGCACATACAAGTCCCTTTCCTTCTTTATAATCTCTTTGGGATATAAGCCCAGTAGTAACATTGGATCAAAAGGGTATACGTTTGATAACTTTTTGGCATAATTCCAAACTACTCTCCAAAATGGTTGGATTTGTTCACAACTTCACCAACAATGCATCAATTCCCAGTTTTCCATCCCCTCCAACAATCATCATTATTTTTCCTTCATCTTAGCCAATCTGACGGGTTTGTAGTTATCTTAGAGTTGTCTTAATTTGCATTTCTTGATTAATAATGACTTGGACTCTTTTCTATGACTAGAAATAGTTTCAATTTCTTCATCTAAATTGTCTTTCATATCTTTGACCATTTTCAATTGGAGAATGCGATTTTTATGATTATAATTAATTTTCTATATATTTTGGAAATGGGCCTTCGAAACCTTTATGTAAAAAATATTTCCCCAGTTTATTCTTCCCTTCTAATCTTTCTGCATTAGTTTGTTTGTACAAAAACTTTTCAGTTTTATAATCAAAATTTTCTATTTGTGATCATAATGATCTTGTTCTGCCATAAAGTCCCCCCTTCCAAGGTCTGAAATAAACATTGTTCCTCAATTTATTAATTTTCATTCTTTGGCCTGGTTAACCTATTTTGAACTTATCTTGGTGTGATTTTAATTGGATCAATCCTAGTTTCTCCATATTGTTTCCAATTTTCCCAGCAATTTTATCAAACAGTAAGTTCTTATCCCAAAGCTGGGGTCTTTGGGTTTGTCAAAGACTAGGTTTATATTTGTTGACTTTTTATCCCTTGAACCTAATATTCCCTGATCAACTAATCTTTCCTTAGAATACCAAATGGTTTTGGTAACTGCTCTTATAATATAATTTTTAGATCTGGTACAGCTAAGCCACCTTCATTTGATTTTTTTTCATTAATTCCCTTGAAATTCTTGACCTTTTTTGTTTTCCATATGAACTTTTTTTTTTTTTCTAGGTTTAAAATAGTTTTTGGGACTCTATTGGTATAACTAAATAAATAATTAGTTTATAATTTTCGTCTTTATTATATTTGCTCGCCCTTCAAGAGCATTTAATATTTTCAATTGGTTAGATCAGACTTAATTTTTGAAAAGTGGTTGTAATTTTGCTCATAAAGTTTCTGATTTTCCCTTGGAGATGGATTCCTAAATATTTTATATTATATAGTTACTTTTGGAATTTTCTTTGTAACTCTGACTGTTGGATTTTGTTAGGTATATAAGAATCTGATGACTTATGGGGTTTATTTTTAACCACAACTTTGCTAAAAGTTGTGGATTATTTCTAACAACTTTTTACCAAGTCTCTGGGTTCTCCGTATACCATCATGTCCGGCAAGAGGATAATTTGGTTTCCTCATTGCCTATTCTTATTCCCTTTAATCTCTTTCTCAGCTCTTATTCTAAAACTGGGTTTCTAATACAATAAATAAATAAAGTGATATGGGCAACCTTTTTCCTCAGATCATTGGGAATGTTTGGGTTTGTCTCCTACATAGTGCTTTTTGTGGTTTAAATGTTGCTGTTATTTTAAGGAAAGAATCCATTTATTCCTATTCTCAAGTGTTTTTAAAAGGAATGGATGTTGGATTTTATAAATCTTTTCTGCATCTATTGAGATGATCATATGGTTTTTTTTAATTTGGTTATTCTGGCCAATTATATTTTAGTTTTCTAATATTGAAACCCCTGCATTCCTGGTACAAATCCTCTTGGTTAGTGTATTATCTTGGAGATGATTTTCTTATTCTTTTTCAATACTTATTTAAGATTTTCCATCAATATTCATTAGGGAGATTGGTCTAAATTTTCTTTCTCGTTTACCCCGGTTTAGGTATCATTATATCTGTGTCATAAAGGAATTTGGTAGGACTCCTTCATTCCCTATTTTATCAAATAATTTTATAGATTGGGACCAATTGTTCTTTAAATGTTTGGCAAAATTCACATTAAATCCATCTATCCTGATTTTTTCTTGGGATTGTTTAATTTTTTCTTTTTTTTTTTCTAAAATGGGACTATTAAACCAATTTCTTCCTCCCCTTTAGTCTGGGAAGTCTATATTTTGGAGGTTGTCATCCATTTCATTAGGTTTCAAATTTTTAGCATAAAGTTGGGGAAATCTCCCTTATTATTTCTCTAATTTCCTCTTCATTGATGGAAAATTCTCCCTTTTCATTTTAAGACTATTTCATTTTCCCTCTCCTTTTCAATCAGTTTCCAAGGCTTATCATTTTATTGGCTTTTTCATGAAAACTCTTGTTTTATTAATTGTTCAATAGTTTTTTACTTTCAATATTTTTTAATTTCCCCCAATTTTAAATTTCCAATTTATTTTGTTGGGGTTTTAATTTGTTCTTTTTTAGTTTTTTTTAGTTGCAACCCAATTCATTAATCTTTTCTTTCTCTTTTTATTCAAGTAAGCCTCTAAGGATATAAAATTCCCTCTTATTACCTTTGCTGCATCCCACAAATTTTGGTATGATGTCTCATTTGTCATTATCTTGGTAAATTATTAATTGTATCTATAATTTGCTGCTTCCCAAATGATTCTTTAAGATGGATTGTTTAGTTTCCAATTCTTTTGGTCTACCCCTAACTTTTTGTTGAATGTATTTTATTGCATCATGATCTGAAAGAAAGCATTTAGTATTTCTGCTTTCTTGCATTTAATTTTAAAGGTCTTTATGTCCTAATATGGTCGATTTTTGAATAGGTTCCATGAACTGCTGAGAAGAAAGTATATTCCTTTCTATCTCCATTCAATTTTCTCCAAAGATCCAACATACCTAATTTTTCTAATATTCTATTTACTTCTTTAATTTCTTTCTTGTTTGTTTTGATGTTTGATTTGTCTAATTCTGAGAGTGCAAGGTTGAGGATCTCCTACTATTACAGTTTTCTTCTTGCACTCTCTTCCTCCTTTAGGAAGTTGGATGCCCCACTTGGTTGCATATATGTTTAATATTGATATTGCTTCGTTGTTTATGCTGCCCTTTGGCAGGATGTAGTTACCTTCCTTATCTCTTTTAATTAGATCAATTTTACTTTTGCTTGATCTGAGGATAAGGATCTACCCTAACGGCTTCACCTGAAGCATAATAGTTTGCTCCAGCCTTTTACCTTTACTCTATATGTCTCCCTGCTTTAAATGTGTTTCTTGTAAAACAACATATTGTAGGGTTCTGACTTTTGATCCAGTCTGCTATCTGCCTCCTCTTTTGGGGAGTTCATCCTATTCACATTTAGGGTTAGAATTACTAAATCTGTATTTCCTGCCATCCTAATAACAGTTATTCTTTATTTATTCCCTCCCCAACCCTCTTTCCCTCTTTAACTTATGTCCCCTCTTGTTCCATGATGCTCACCCTCTTTATAATCCCTCCCCCCCTTTGGGTCTTTCCCTCTTCCTTCCCTTATTACTCTTTCTTTTCCTTTTCCTCTCCCCGTTTTAATGAGGCGAGAGAACTTTCTCTAAAACCAATGTCAATTATTTTTTTTGAGCCAACTCTGATGAGGAGTAAGTTTCACACAATGTTCCTCCCCTCTCTAAATTCCCTCAGATTGATAAAGTTTCCTTTTGCCTCTTTGTGGGATGTGGTTTCCCTCTTTTTATCCCTCCTTCCCACCTTATTCTGCCATCATCCCTTTTTCCATATCTACTTCCCTTTTTATGTTATATCAGTACAATCAAATTATACATGTATTCTTTTGTATATCCACAACGAAATACAATTCTCAAGGTTATTTTACCTTTCCATCTCTTAGGTTCTATGGTTGGAATCAAATTTTTTGTTTTAGTTCTGGTTTTCTTCAGAAACAAAGGGAATTCTGTTTCATTAAATGTCCATCTTCTTCCCTGGAAGAAAATGCTCAGCTTAGCTGGGTAGTTTATTCTTGGCTGCATCTCAAGTTCTTGTGCCTTTGGGAATATCATATTCCAGGCCCTTCTTTCCTTTAATGTAGAGGCAGCCAGATCTTGGGTGATCCTTATTGTGGCACCTCGGTATTTAAATGTTTTTCTTTTTTTTTTTGCTGCTTGTAAAATTTTTCCTTAATCTGATAGTTCTGAAATTTGGCCACAATATTCCTTGGGGTTTTTATTTTAGGGTTTTTCAGAAGGTGTTCGATGAATTCTTTCTATGCCTATTTTACCTTCTGATTCTATTACATCTGGGCAGTTCTCTTTGATGATTTCTTGTAAAATAGTATCTAGGCTCTTTTTTTCATCATAATTTTCGGAAAGTCCAATAATCCTCAGATTATCTCTCCTAGATCTAGTCTGTTGTTTTTGCAAGTAGATAATTCATGGGTTTTTCCAGTTTGTCAATTTTTTAGTTTTGCTTGACTGATTCTTGCTGTCTCAATGAATCATTAGTTTCTATTTGTTCAGTTCTAATTTTTAAAAATTATTTTCTTCATTAGCTTTTTTACTTCTTTCTGTATATGTCAAATTGGTTTTTAAATGTATTGTTTTGGTCTGGAATTTTTCCATTTCACTAATTTTTTTAGTAATTATTTTTCTTTCAATTCCAAATCCTACTTTCTAGTGAATTCTTTATTTTTCCAATTCACAATTTTACTTTCCGAGATTTTTATTTTTTCCAGTTCACCAATTTTATTTCCCTGCACTTCCTGGGAATTTTTTAACTTTTCAATTCATATTTCAGGAAGTTGTTTGCTCTCTTAAAGGCTTCTTTCCTTTCCCCATTTATCTTCTAACTCTCTTTTGAGACTTTAATGGTTCTCTTCTATGAGAATCATGTAAGGAGGACATCTGTTGCATTTTTGCTGTTTGAGGTCTCTTCAGGTTTGCTGACCTGCTCTTTTCTGCATAGAAGCTGTGGATCGTTCTTTCATCTTTTATTCATGTTTTAAAGCCTTTAGGGTATGTCTCCTAGGCAAGGGGGTTACCAGCTTCCTCTGCAGAGCAGGGAAAGATTTAAACCGATTTTGGCTCCAGGTATGGGGTGCTCTGAGTGAGTTTTCCCTTCCCCAACAGGAAGTAAGATTCAGCACTTTGGCTATTGGAAGTGCCAGTAGGGCTGTGGATTAGTTGCCCTCGGCTGAAAGTAAGGGTGAAGTGTCACTGCCCCAGGCCCAAGCCTCTTGTGTGACTGTGGTTTGCAGCTGACCACAGCAGGTTCTACCTAACTCTGCCCAGAACTCTGCCCCAGGGTCTCTGCCAACAAATCCAACCCTGGGAAAGCTCTATGGCAAGCCAGGCCCCCCACTGCGCAGATTGGAGGCTAACCCGGCTCGTCTCCTCCGTGCAGGATCCACAACTCTCAAGGAAAAGCCCATACTGTGGGTTGGGGGCTGCGGCGCTTGTGCTGAGATCTGTGCTTTCACCCTCGGTTTGAGACTCTCCTCAGAACCTAATTTCTCTCCCAGTCTGCCCCGATCTCCCCCCTGGCCCCAGAACCAACCTTTTTTGGCGAGACTGCAGATTTTCTTTGGCTGGTGGTTGTTCTCTTCTTATCTTTCATTGTGATCAAGACTATTTTTGAGGCTCGATATAATATTGATATAGAGGGTAAGAGAAGAGCTTAGAAAGTCGCGTGTGCCTTCTCCACCATCTTGGCTCCACTCCCCCCTCCTTTACCTTCTCTTTAAACCATCCCCCATAATTATTGTAAAAATGTAGAATCATGCTTTTATTCTCTCATTAGGTTTTAATACTGGAAGGGACCTTAGAGATTTTCTAGTTGAGAGTTTTCATATCTTTGAGTTGCTGATTTCTGGGAGAAATGGAGAATCATTTTAAGAGCTTCCTGAATCCCTATTTTTAAATAATAGCTTCCATTTTCAAAATACATGCAAAGATAGTTTTCAATACTCACCCATGCAAAACCTTATATTCCAAAGTTTTTGTCACTCTTTTCTTCCCAGATCTTTCCTTAGATATCAAGTTATATAATATATATTAAACATGTGCATTTCTTCTATTCGTATTTCCACATATATCATGCTGCACAAGAAAAAGTCCTTCAAATGGAAAAAAAATGGAAAAAAAAAACAAGCAAACAGCAACAAAAAGGTGAAAATATTTTATTGTGAACCATATTCAGTTTCCACAATCCTCTCTCTAGGTGTAGATGGCTCTTTCCATCACAAGTCTATCAGAATTGGCTAGAATCACCTCATTGTTGAAAAGAGCATGTCCATCAGAATTGATAGTTGCATAATTTTGTTGTTACTATGAACAATGTTCTCTGGCTTCTACTCACTTCACTTAGCATCAGTTTGTAAGTCTCTCCCAGCCTGTCTGAAATCATCCTACTTTGGATTCATAATTTAATGGTACTCTCATCAAATAGATTGATTCTATGTCACTGATAAAAATGAGTTATAAATATTAAACTATATTATAAATTACAACTATAGTTTATTAGTTATATTATTGTATATTTCAATATGCATATATATTCAAATACACACAATGGATTATTCTCTGATCAATAAGCTCTAACTAAAATTAAAAGAATAACTAGAAGCAATGATCTTATATGATATCCTTAACTAATGGCTATTAACTGAACACAAAACGTTTTTGTGGCACACAAGAGGTTTTAATATTTAAAATTTTAATTGGCCATTGATTTCTCCACTTGTTTTGTTTATTTTTTAACAAATGGGAAAACCGAGGCCAAGAAAGGAGTAGAGTTTTGTCCAATGTAGTAAAGAGCAGAAGGATTTGAGCTCAGGTCATTTGACTTAAGATGTTTTACTTTTGTCACTGTATCTTGCAGTATTCTTTGAGAGAATTTTTCAGAGCATAAGAAGGTCATCTCATTCTAAGATATTTTAAGCTTTGGGGGATAAAATTTCTTTTTAAACAGGTATCCTTAAAAAAGTAATGAGCCAAGAGTCTTAGCAGTGTGACTTTGGCTATATTACTTTCCTTTTCTCCAAGGTCCCCTCCAGGTTTGACATTCTGTGGTACTATAATTTGACCTTTAATTTATGGCATGGTTATAAGCACCTATCTTTTTGTGGTGGTTTAATAAACACCAAAGAATCATTCTTGCCTTGGAATTTTTCAGTCTCCCTTCTCAATGCCAACTTATTAGTTGCCATTTCTCGGTATTACTTTTACAGACAACTAACATGAACTCAGGTCTTCTTGTTCTGCTGTACATAAGTAGAATTATCTGAGCCTAACTTGATTTGGGGTTGAATCTTAGTTATATGTAAACTCTAAGCAGTAACTAATGATATTTTTCATCTGGAACAACAGCATTGGTGATATAGCAAAAATGGCATCTTAGGGGGGCTAGTCAAGGATGGAGAATAAAAGAAAAGTTTTTTTTTTCTACTTCCGTATTTGGTGGCTTCATCCCTGAGGCAATTACAAGGGAGAGTGATGAACTAGATTTGAAATTAAATTCTTTCTCATATTGTAAATTCTAAGCAAGTCACTTAACTTTTGTTTGAATGAGTTTCCTCTTCTATAAAATTAGGGAAAATAGAAATATCCCAATGATGTTTGAGGATTAAATTATAAAAGAAAGCAAAAACCTGAAATCTCAAAATCATTTATGATTTCAGAAACTGATACCTGAGCTCTTTATGACTTATTTGTGAAGTGGGATGCAAAAAGACAGAATCCAAAGAATTAAGTACATGGGTCTTGTGACTGCTATTCAGTAACCCAAAGTCTTTTGTGGTGGGGTTTTGAGAGTTGATTCTGAAGTTGACATTTTCAAATATTTTTGTGAATGATAAGCCATTTAAACACAGTCCATTTGATCCCATTTTTTCCCTGTTTAAGAGGAAGGGTATAGATTTCTCTGTTTCAGAGAATAACTTTGAAGGCTCTCAGAATCAGACCCATACACCACCTCCCCCAGACACACACCTGTTTCTACTCTTTAGGTTCTTATCCTTACCCACTAGTTGTTAGATGAGTAATAGAAAAGGGAACTCTTCATCTCATTGACACCTTGGAAGAGTAACAAACTGCCTCATCATTTCAATTAAGCTTCAGCTGCTTGCTGTCTGCATTATTCAAACTGTGTCAATCACAAAGTCACCACTATGGTAAACTCCATAAATCTTCATTGACTCACAACGATGGGCAATTTCTCTGTGACTTCCTCTAATTGACCTTTCCTATGCGTTCCCCTATACTTTTCTTTTGGAAGAACAGCCCTGAAGATGCCCAAGTTAAATATACTCCCAGGACTATTTGGTCTCCTCACAAGACAGGTGAACCAAACTGTATGGTTCTGGACCTACAAGCAGGTAAAAACATCATATCAAAGATTAGGTCTACAATTTATATATTTTCCCCCCAGGGGTAGTTTAGAAATTATTTCTGACCTTTAAAATTTTGCCATGTCAACCCCTATTCAAAAACTGTTCCTTATTCCCTCCAGAATTAAATATAAAATTCTGGATTTGATATTTTAAAGTCCTTTGGAACCTGCCACCAGCCTGCTTTTCTTGTATCTTACACTATATTCTACCATCTACTCAACAACCCACCAGCTATGAACTCCTTGCTGTTCTTCATATATGTCATTTTGTCTCTGAATGCTGGCTATTCTCCCCTTGCTTGGAATCTTCTTCCTTTTATCTCTGTCTTCTATATCCCTTGGCATTTTTCAGGTCCCAGTTAAAATACCATCTTCTGCAAAGAGTTCTTCCTAATTCCTTTTTAATAATGTTAATGCCTTTCTTCTCTTGATTATTTCCAAATTATCTTGTAGAATTTGAATTCAAATAAATTTTATATGTACATTATTTGATTATCTGTTGTCTTGAGAACAGGGAGTATGTCTTTCTGTATATGCCTAGCACTATCTGTGTATGGCATATAGTAAATGCTTAATAAATGTTGTAGACTAAACTTAACTTGACAATGGATAGCTGTAATTAGATACAAAAATCTTGGATTCAAGTCCTTTCTCAAGACCCTAATAGCTACATAAGTGAACCTCAGCTTTCTCATTGTTAGAATTAGTGATCTCTAAGATCCATCTTAACCCTGAATTTATTATATTATGATTGTCAACCCTTCTAGCTCATGTAGAATATGATTTTTGCCACATGCTAGAGGATGACAAACTCTGGACTAGAAGGAGAAATGAGTCAGGGGTTCCAGTCTTCACCCTGCCCCAACTGTGGAGCTATGTCACTGGGTCTCAATTTTCTCCTCTGAAAAATGAGTGTATTAGACTAGAAAACCTCTTTGATTCTTTCTGTTTTTAGGTATATAAGATTAAAAGATTTACCCAGGGTGACATAGGGAATAAGCATCAGAGTTGGGATTAAAACACCTATCCTGTATGCTCCAAGCTGGGCACTCCACATTCCATTTTCACTGTTATTATTCTGTCTTCTAAAGGCTTCTGTCATTTTCTCTTCTATTATTTATGTTCTGTTGTGAAGTTACTTCCCAGCTTTTACATTGCATATTCTATATTCTAACACTTGTTTTAAGGGTCTTTCCAACTATGCTATTCTGTGTTTGTAAGTCAATATTCTATGCTCTTTTGTAGCACTAGCATTCAAGGATTCAGTAATTCTTCCTACAAAAGGCAATTCTTTCTGGAAAACATCTGATGTTGACCAATCTGTATGTGAATAGCTTGCCAATACATCTTTCACTCAATACCATGACTTGGATGGAAACAATACACACTCACACACTCACACACATACAAGGATCAATCTAACCCTCCCCACCCCCACAGTGGCTAGTTGAAAGTCCCCAGTCATTTGCCCAAACGACCAGTCATAAATGACTGTACCAAGAGCTTATTTTGAATTCTAGTAACATTTGGAGTTCTCTCTGGCAGAATTTCTCCAGCTCTCTCTGAATGACAGTCTTGGATGCCGTGAAATTAGAGATCAGAATACAGACAGATTAAGTAATCTTCCTTGCCCTGTTACATTAGATGACTCAGCCATTTAAGGATTCAGGCTCTAGTCCCCCCACTTGCCCAGTCCATAGTTGTTAATATATTACCCAAAGAGGCAGGATCACTGCAAGGGTTCCATTCATTTACAAAAGATGCACTTTCAACAGCCCTTTACTGGGGACAAACAATTCCCAACTCTCCTACTATAGCTTGATGCATAATGTATAAGGCTATAGAAAATGTGTATTCATGAGGGCTGTTTGGCTTTTGTCAAAAAGAACTGTGAAATATTATGATGGAACAATTTTCATTTCTGCCACATTGTTTTTATAGAACATTCATGACTGGGGATTGAAGGCTTTTAGAGTTTTGTCTGTTGCAGATGTTGTAATGTTAAGAGCGGTTTCCTGGGTTCCTTATTTTCCAACTTTGTTGCTGACAATTACATGAGGCGGAAAAAAGAAATTAGACTAAAGGAGTATGTCCTTGTCTGATCCCCTTACTAAATTAGAAAGAAGCCTTGAAAAATCATGAAAACCAGGGGCTAGGTTTTTTTTTTCTTTTTTTCCCCCTTTCCCTTCTTCTTCTATGGTTCTATGGCTTCTGAGGATTTTGTTTGTTTGTTTGTTTGTTTTTGAGGGGGTTAGGTTTCACAGTGGGTCATCAGAGTGTTCTGCTACTTCCTACCTTTTTCATGTATGGGTGACAGTTTTCCTAATCTACCAACATAAGAGAAGAATTCCCTCTTGCTTAATAAATAAAATTAAAATAACAATAATTACCATACTTAATGAGAATATTACAATATATTTATAATAATTTATATACAATATATAATATAATATATAATAACTTTGTAGTTATTTCAAATTTTACAAAATGCTTTCCTTATAATAGCCTATTAATATGAGTATTCATTATCTCCATTTTACATTGTTAAGAAATGATGACACAGGGGAAAAAATGAATTGATCTAGCTTCACCCAGTGTTGGCCCTCAGAATTAAACTCAGGTTTCCTGTCTTTGAGAACATTTTCTTTCCAATAATCTTGAATTTATGAAATTGATTTTGTGGAGCCTAAGTAGAAGATTTTGCATTTTTCTCTTTAGATTTTATCTTATTAAGTTCGACCCAATATCCTACACTATCAAATTCTTTATGGACACTATCTTTGTCATCTGGTATGTTGGCTGT
This sequence comes from Sarcophilus harrisii, assembly GCF_902635505.1. NCBI lineage: Eukaryota > Metazoa > Chordata > Mammalia > Dasyuromorphia > Dasyuridae > Sarcophilus > Sarcophilus harrisii. The sequence goes on along the minus strand of NC_045427.1, from coordinate 59,956,173 downwards.
CTTGTAGCATTGTGTCAATTGTAAACCTTTAAACCTGATGAACACATCATCTATGCCTTTATTTAAGCCCCTGATAAAAATGCTAAATAGTATAAGGCCAAGTACAGGTTCCTGGAGCACTTCCCTGGAGACCTTAAAACTTACATCTTATGCATTAATGTCTACTTTTTGACTCTGGCCATTCAGCCTGATATGAATCCTCCTAATTGTATTCTTTCCTAATCCAAGTCTTGCCACCTTTTTCATTATAATTGTTATCTAAATCTAGGTGGCTTACCTCTATAATATTTTTAGAATCTGTCAGTTTAGCAGCCCTGTTGAAAATCAAATAAAATTATTCTGACATGGCCTTTTTTTGATGAAGTTATGCTGGTTCCAGATGGTGATGGCTTCATTTCTTTGAAGTTGATTCACCAGTCCTTAATAAGATAGTGTAGAATCTTGCTGATAATCTATATTTTTCTACAGATTCTATTTCCTTCCTCTTCTTCTCCATCTTTTCTTCTTTAGTTACTCTCCTTCAATTCTGATGCTTCCTTAATTTCCCATGGTCTCTTTCAAGAATTCTACCATTGTTCAAGTAATCACAATTTCCAAATGGTTTAAAAACTCCTAGGACAAATGTCTTTAAAATAACCAATGGCAATCAAATATTCTTTTATTATACTTATCTTGGCAATCAACTGTTTGTTAATTATTTATATCATATCTGTAAATGAATGCAAAGATGTCATAGATACCTAGAATCAAGAAAGCAAAAATAATTAATGACAGTAATTTAATTCAAGACAATAAGAAAGTATTGAGCACCTATAATGTATACATCTCTATGGATTTAGAGACTCCAAAAAATGAAGAAAAAAATTTCTATTTTGAAGAAGTTTATATTCTGTAGGATGTCACTATGATTTATATTATACTTTGGGGTTTAAAACTTGGTCTAAAATTCTCCTTTCATTTTATTTTTACCACAGTCCCACAAAGGAGTTACTACAAGTGTTACTCTTTCTTATTTAGAGATGGAGAAATTAAGCCTCAAAAGTTCACAGAGACAGGAATTAAAACTAAACCTTTACCTGCCTCCAGATCTTATCCACTTTCCATTATACCATGGGTCCTTTTTAAAGATAAAACAAATTGTGACTGTCACATCTGACAATTTGACTGACTTTCTGTCCTGAAAAGCCACATCAATTTGTGCTTGGACATATGACAAGACCTTATCCCTTCCATTCCACTTAAGACATTTTACAAAGCACAATTTGGCTACAAGTTAGCAATAGTCATTGCTTCCTGCAGAATACATAAAAGAAACTTTAAGGGAGAATTTTGTCTCACAGAGCTCTACCCGGCACCATAGGTCTGTTGTCTAAAAGTCACATCTTAAAGTTTTATAAAAATGTAGATCATCATCATCATCATCATTATTACAATTGCTACTACTATTACTACTATAACTACTACTACCTCTACGCCTATGTTCAAACAAGGCTTCTTTGGTATTGTCTCCCTCATCATTTACTCATACCACTCTTATAAAATTACTGAGATTTCTTTGGAACTCCTGGACACAGAGTCCTTTCTCTGCAAACAACAGCAACTCTGCTAGCAACTCTGGACTATTTGTAGTTCATTGAATGGGACACTGTATCTTCAATCTTTGTCCTTTTTTGCCATTATACATATGTGGAATGTTCCTCTTCCCCTTACCTCTGCTTTTCAGTATCCTTAGTTTCCTTCAAGACTCAGTTCATATATTACCTGCTTCAGGAAACCTTTCTCTATAGCCCACCTCCTCATGCATCTCTTCTCAGAGTCCTTTCTAGATACCCTGCATACAATCTATACCTCTCTAGAAGTTTATATGTTACTTTCCCCATTAGAATAAGTTTCTTAAGGGCATGAAGTATTTTTGCCTTTTATGTCATTAGTATTCAGTATAGTGTCAAAAATAAGAGCTGAATAAATGTTTTTGACTTGACTTCACTGGCCACATCTTTTGACAAGGGCTTTTGACAATACATTATTTTGACCTTCAGATAATGTTATCCTAGTTATGTATTTGTTTAGCCATTTTCTGAACTACCATGACAAACATAATAGAACATGTGCTCTAATACTTTCATTTTACAAAAAATAAAATTATTGGAGGAAAAGGAAAAAAAGGAAAAAAAAGAGGAAAAGAAAGAAAGAAGAAAGAAAGAAAGAAAGAAAGAAAGAAAGAAAGAAAGAAAGAAAGAAAGAAGAAGGAAGGGAGGGAGAAAGAAAGAAAGAAAGAAGAAGGAAGGGAGGGAGAAAGAAAGAAAGAAAGAAGAAGGAAGAGAGGGAGAAAGAAAAAAGAAGGAAGGGAGGGAGAAAGAAAGAAAGAAGAAGGAAAGGAGGGAGAAAGAAAGAAAGAAGAAGGAAGAGAAAGAAAGAAAGAAGAAGGAAAGGAGGGAGAAAGAAAGAAAGAAGAAGGAAGGGAGGAAGGAAGAAAGAAAAAGGAAGGAAGGGAGAAAGGAAGGAAGGAAGGGAGAGAGAGAGGAAGAAAAGAAGGGAGGGAGGGAGGGAGGGACAGAAGAAGGGAAGAAGGGAGGAAGGAAGAAAGGAAGAAATGAAAAGAAAAAAGAAAGAAAGGAGGGAAGGAGGAGAGGAGGAAAGAGAAGAGGGCAGGAGAGGAAAGGGCAGGGGAGGAAAGGAAGCTGAGGTTAGATAATTTAAGTGACTTGTTCACAGTGAGTTGTAGAGATGAAATTCAAGGCCAGAGGCCAGGTCCTGTGACTCCAAATTCAACATCCTTTCTACTCCCCTATTTCCTTGACCTTCAATCTGTGCTTGCTTTGACTCTGACTTGCTAGTCACATTTCTGACTCACACCTTTGACCTGATCTTCCTTTCATGTATACTTCTATGATTCTATGATTCTGACTTCTCACTAGGTTCATGACTCATTAACTTAAAGGAATTCTCAGCTCCTTAATTCTGATTTCTAGTTCTGTACTACCTATGGTCACTTCCTATGCTGAAATTTTAGAAAAAAGTAGGGGAGAGAGAAAGAGAGAGAGAGAGAGAGAGAGAGAGAGAGAGAGAGAGAGAGAGAGAGAGAGCACTGAATGAGGCAATTAATTCTTCCCTTTGGACCTGGCTCCATCAAAATATTAGTACTCAAATGCAGTAACATCACCTCTACACATCACATATCCTGCTTACTGTCTTGTGAGCTCTGGATATAGGGAACAGGAGACTCCTGACATGGTAAATGATACTGACTAATTACTTATAAGTAAATAATAAAACTAAATTACTTATAAGCAAGTAAAAAGGAAAAGCCTCTATTTGTTTGTTTGGAAAACAAAAAGAGGTCAAAATGAAGAACATTTTTGTCTGCAAAATTGAAGCAACTCAGGCTACGTCTACACAAAAGTCCAATAATCAGTTAACTTCATCACTTTGTTCAGGGAGTCAGTGAAATTGGATGGCCTGATTGAATTTTCTACTTTTCAGCCTTTTGGGGGAGGTTGTTATCATGTAGCCAGTCCTAAACTAAACTAAAATTTACACCATTCATAGAACAAGGAATGTTAGAGGCAAAGTGACCTTTGGAATACACAATATTAGAAAACAAAGATTGTTCAAACAGGAAGGAACCTTGTAAAATATTTAGCTTAATTCATTCATTTCAAAGATGAAGTAACAGGTCACATTTTAATAATGTGCAATCATTACCAAAAATATCTTCCTTACATCATACCTCTGACCGAATTAAAATAAGTATTATCAGCCTCATTCTATATATGCAGAAACTGAAGTTTTTGAAATAACTTGACCATAGAATCATAATTACTAGATGTCAAAACTAGGACTTAAACACAGTTTTTTTTTAATGCAACGTTTTGAATTATCTATTTTCATATAATATATGAGTGGCAAAGCAGGCACAGACCAAGCCTGGTATTTGGGGTCCAAATTCCAGAATTCTGTCCAGGGTAGCATGTCATAGATATATTATATTATTATTTTTATATATTTAGATAATGTATTTATTTTATATTAATTATTTTTGTTATTAGAAAAATCACAAAACACCAACTTCACCTTTACAGCTTCTTCAAAGTTGTTACACATCACAAATGGAAGATAGTTGGAAAAATGGATTTTTTTTCAGTCACAAAGTTTTCCCTGTAACCATGAACATCAAAGCAAAATAGAAAAGATAGTGCAAATCCCTAGAAAGCATCAAAGTGAATATTCCAAAGAGAATATTTCTTTCTACAATATCTTTCCATTCCATCACTTTCTCAGGGCAAGCAGACATGGCTTCCAATTTTGAGTGCTAGGGTTTTGTGAGAGTCAATTCTCCACCTATCTTGATCTGATCATTCTTTCTTAGTATCTGTCTGTCACCCATGATAAACTCTTAGCTACCTGTGCAAAAATGGCATTTTTCAGAAGTCATTAACTCAATATTTGAAGTAGTATGAAAACGACAGGCAACTTCAAGCTCATCTATATTCCCCATTGTAATGCTGCAGATTGACAGTTAATGTTTGGGTGGTTCCATTAATGTAACTTTTAATGGAGTCCCAGAGAATGGTAATAAGAATGTAATTGATGAGGGAGAGATTCACCTCTAGACCACTATTACTTTTTTTTTTTCAGGGTCCCTTCTACCTCTGCTATTTTTTTAAAATAACTTTTTATTGACAGAACCTATGCCAGGGTAGTTTTTTACAACATTATCCCTTGCACTCACGTCTGTTCCGATTTTTCCCCTCCCTCCCTCCGCCCTCTCCCCAAAGATGGCAAGCAGTCCTATACATGTTAAATAGATTGCAGTGGATCTTGGATATAATATATGTGTGCAGAACCGAACAATTTTCTTATTGCTCAAGGAGAATTGGATTTAGAAGGTATAAATAACCTGGGAAGAAGAACAAAAGTGCAAGCAGTTTACATTCATTTCCTAGTGTTCTTTCTTTGGGTGTAGCTGCTTCTGTCCATCCTTGATCAATTGAAACTCAGTTGGATCTTGTCTTTGTTGAAGAAATCCACTTCCATCAGAATACATCCTCATACAGTATTGCTGTTGAGGTATATAATGATTTCCTGGTTCTGCTCATTTCGCTCAGCATCAGTTCATGCAAGTCTTGCCAATCCTCTCTGTATTAGTCCTGTTGTAGACCACTATTACTGATAAAAGTTGAATTCTGGAAGGCAGAGCATTTGGTTTCTCAATGTGTCTCCATTTGATCACCCAGCTTTATGGAAGAAACTTTTTCATTGAAGCTACATTTTGAAGGGAACATGCTATTCACTAGCTGATCTGAAAATTTACAGAACCTTAGAGTTGCAAGAGATCTCAAAAATCCCTAAATTTTAAGTTATACTTAAACTAAAATGTCCCCTACTCTATCTCTAGCATGTCTTCAACCAACCTTAATACAATGCCCAGAATATAGTAGGTACTTAATAAATGTTTACTGATTAATTGAACCTTTGTTTGAAGACTTCTAGGGGATGAAAATGTATCTGTTATGAAAGCATTTACTTATTGAAAACTCTACCTATAATTAAAACTTCTTCATTTTGAACTGAATGATGCTTGCCTACCTATAAATTCTACTCATTGGTCCTAGGGTCTGGTCCTTTGAAGTAACTAAAAATTAATTAATTCTTTTCCTACAGCTTTCCATTCAGATATTAGAAACTAATTTTGTTCCCTGCAAATCTTTTATTCTTCAATTGATTTGCCATTTAAAGTTCTTCATAATCTGGCTCAAATATACCCTATTAAGCTTTTATGGTAGATAGATAAATAGACGGATAGATGTTACATTTATGTCTGTGTATGCTTATATAGAGAGACGTACATATTCAAATATATATATATATATATATATATATTTTCCCCTTCAGATACCCATACCCAAACAAAATATCTTTCTAATATATCATAAACAACACTGAATATCCAATCCTAATATCTTTCTACTGGCTATCCTCAATTCCTGGGAAGCATTTATTCATCATATCTACCTCTTATGATTCCTAGTTCCCTTTAAGAAATAAGAGAAGTGTCACAAGAAGGAAAAAATATTATAGATTTTAAAAAAATGAAGAGAGTGGAATATGCACAATATAATATGACAAGTGAAATTAAAGTTGATGAATCTTAGAATCCTAGAATATGCTGATAAAAATAGTCATTGAACTTCTAAAAAAGAAAATAGTAATCATAAAAAGATGGCATAGATTCATCAAGAATAAATCATGATATGAATTATTTTTGTTTAATATATTGTTTTTCTTTTTTTTTTGTTTTTGTTTTTGTTTTTGTTTTTAGATAGGGTTACCTGAGTTGTAGATTCAGGATAATTTTATGTCTAATTTATCTATATTTTAGCAAAACATTTGATAATTTTTTTTAGAGATGTGGATAAGATGATAATCCAGAAAGGTATATCTAGAAATAACTCAAATAAAAGTTGTTATTAAGTTAACATCAATTTGCAAGGATTTGCCTAGTGAAATATTCCCAAGGATTTATTCTTGACTGTATATGCATAATGGATAGATGGAGATAGATAGATATACACATATTGTATATACACATATATACCATATATATGAACTAGATGATTGTGGATATAGATGGATACCTTAAAACATTTTGGTTGGAACAGAATGGTGGATGGGCAAATCAACTTAACTCTCCAACAAACAGTAGATGAAATTAAGAATGACAAAGAAATGTGTTATTATCAAAGATAATTCAAAAAGTGGGTTTCTAACAGCTACTCTGTGTGGTAAATTAGCCAATGCATTAATGTTTTTAAGAACCTTTCCTATATTCTACAATATGTATATTAATAATCTTTCCTTTGGTCTTTTAGACTAAAAGGTGTTTTAGGGATTATTTAGGGCTATATCACACACACTTCCCCTGCTATTCTACATAAAAGAAAACCAAATATGTGAACTTAGTTGCCAAAAATTAGATAGCCAAGAAAGATTTGGCATTTGAACCTAGATCACTCAAATCTCAGCTGCTACAGTAGTGTTGGGAGAAGTAAATGAGAAAATAAATGAGCCAGTGCTTTCATGGACTGCCCAGTTGTCTTCAAATATAATGGGTCATGATCATTGGGATTGTCATTATCATTTAGGTATTAGTTGCCTCCCCAAGTTGCATTAAAATAATAAAAACCCAGAAGTTAGTGGTATTCCAGGTAGCATAAATGATATTCTGTAGCTGTTTTCTCCAAGTTAATGATATTTTTATGTAGAATGTACATCTCAAAGATTGACAATCCAAATGTCCCTGGGAAAGTGTTATCTCTTCTTCAAAGGTAAGAGGTTAATGCAAGTGAACAGAACTTATTCTCTTTCTTGGAGCTTCAGGATTATTTCTTGTCTGCAATACGTAAGATAAGAAAATCAAAACGAAGAGAACCTTAAGCTCAGTGACTTGACTTAAAAAAATACAAAATAAAAAGAATTGAGATAGTTTTCAATCTGCTCAGGTAGCCAGCCTCTACTCAAAATTTCTTCCATTGATTCATGACAAGGAAATAGACCTGTGTTCAGTCAAATTATAGAAACAGAGCCCAAACTTTATCAGCTCTTTAAACACTGTCAAGGTTTCAGGTTCTAAACTTGTCCATAAAACATGCATCTGTTACCAATCCCTAGAAAAGGTAAACATAAAGTAATGTCATCAGAAGGTTGGCCAAGAGGGGATGGGCTTTTTCTTTTGTTTTGTTTTAGTCAATTCAAGTCATGAGAGGGGTTGAGATCTGTGTTGGGAAGGAAATAGCCATGCTGACTAAATCACAATTCTTTGGAAGAATTCACATAACAGGGACTAATCAAAATATCACAGAGTAGTGCAAAACATGGTTATTCTGGAAATATTGGGAAAGTTAGAAAAAGGGTCAATAGGAGACTGCATGTTGTACTAGAAAAGAAAACTAGACCAACATAATAATTACAAAAAATAACATTAGCTTTGAAGTCAAAAGACCTGCAGTTAAATCATAGTTTTGCCTTAGGCAAATCATTCTACCTTTTGGCCTCAATTTCCTCATTTGTAAAGGGAGAGTATTACATTGAATGATTTCCCAGATTCATTTGAACTCTGTAATATAGGCTAATTAGAGATCAGGAAATTAAGAATCATATTGTTCAATAAATATTAACACAATTCCAATATTCCTGAAGGAAGACTGGATACAAAATCTACTAATCTTTGTTATCATTCATATTATGGTTAATTGCATTTATAACTCAGTGATGCTTTCTTTGATGAAAACACCTTTAAAATTGTGTTGTTTGTTTTTTTCACACTATCTTGTCTCATGTGTTTTGTTTTTGGACTGTGTTTTTCCTATCTAAAGAACTTTTCCTATCTAAAGAAATTTCATAATTTCTATGACATCCTGGAATTACATGACTCATAACCATATAGCATTACTGGGAATGTATTGCAATTAAAAAGAATGTCCATCAATACTACCTAAATTAATCTACTTATTCAGTATCATGCTAATCAAACTCCCAAGAACTTATTTTACAGAGCTAAAAAAATAATACCAAAGTTCATCTGGAATAACAAAAGGTCAAAAATTTCAAAGAAATTAATGAAAAATTCAAATGAAGGTGGCCTACCTCTATAATAATATATTATAAAGCAGTGCTCATCAAAACCATTTAGTACTGGCTAAGAAATAGAGTAGTTGATCAATGGAATAAGTAAACTTCACAGGACAAATTAGCCAATGATTATAGTAATCCAGTATTTGACAAACCCAAAGATCTCAGCTTTTAGAATAAGAACTCACTATTTGACAAAAATTTTTTTGGGAAATTGGAAATTAGTATGGCAACAACTAGGTACTGACCCATTCCCAGCACCCTATACCAATATAAGGTTGAAATGGGTTCAAGAACATATATTGAATTGTTTTCCTTCTAGGGGAGGGAGTGTGGGGAAGGAGGGGAAAATTTGGAACAAAAGGCTATGCAAAGGTAAATGTTGAAAAATGATCCATGTATATGTTTTGAAAATAAAAAGCTTTCAAAAAAAGAAATAATCTTGTGACTAACTTTTCTATTTTTCCAGCTTTCTAGCAGCTTTGTATCTTTAATGGATGGATAGATGATATGCAAACTTAATAATAACTTGAAAAAACATAAATAAGCTATCCTAGAATTGAACTATAAAAACGAAATGGGTTCATAATTTATAAATCAAGAGTCATAAAATGAGCAAATTAGAAGAACAAAGGATAGTTTATCTCCCAGATCTGTAGAGAAAGAAGGAATTTGTTGCCAAATAAGACCTGGAGTACATTATGGAATGCAAAATGGATAATTTTGATTATATTGAGTTTAAAAGGTTTTGTACAAACAAAATCAGTCTAGATGAGATTAGAAGGAAAGCAATAAACTGGGAAAATTTTTTACATGCAAGGGTTCTGATAAAGGCCTCATTTCTAAAATATATAGAGAATTGACTTAAATTTATAAGAATTCAAGCCATTCTTCAAATGATAAATGGTCAAAGGATATGAACAGACAATTTTCAGATGAAGAAATTTCTAGTCATATGACAAGGTGCTCTAAATTACTATTGATCAGAGAAATGCAAATTAAGACAAGTCTGAGGTATCCCTACACACTTGTCAGATTGGCTAAAATGACAGGAAAAATTAATGATGAACATTGGAGGGGATGTGGGAAAACTGGAACACATACATTGTTGGTGGAGTTGTGAATGACTCAACCATTTTGGAGAGCAATTTGGAACTATGCCCAAATGGCTATCAAGCTTTTCATACCCTTTGACCGAGAAATGGTTCTACTGAGTTTATATTCGAAAGACACCTTAAAGGAAGGAAAGGGACCTACATGTACAAAAATGTTTGTGGCAGACCTTTTCGTAGTGGCAAGAAACGGGAAACTACGTGGCTTCCCATCAGTTGGGGAATGGCTGAATAAGTTGTGATATATGAATATTATGGAATATTATTTTTCTATAAGAAATGACCAGCAGGATGATTTCAGAGAGCCCTGGAGAGACTTACATAAACTGATGCTGAGTGAAATGAGCAGAACCAGGAGAACATTATACATGGCAAAAGCAAGATTATACAATGATCAATTCTGATGGACATGACTCTCTTCAACAATGATATGATTGAGGTCAGTTTCAATGATCTTGTGATTAGGAGAGTCAGCTGTATCGAGAGAGAGGACTGTGGGAACTGAATGTGGATCATAACATAGTATTTTCACTCTTTTTACTGGTGTTTACTATCTTTTTTTAATCTGATTTTTCTTTTGCAGCATATTTGTGGAAATATGTATAGAAGAATTGTACATGTTTAACATATATTGAATTACTGCCATTTAGGGGAATGGGTGGGGAAAAGGGAAGGAAAATGTTTAGAATCCAAGATTTTGTAAGAGTGAATATTGAAAACTATCCATGTATATATTTGAAAATAAAAAGCTTCACTTAAAAAAAAGAATGTCCATGACTGCATGGATTGTTGAATGTTAAACATAATTTCTTTTTTTAAGCATAATTTCTAAAATATGTTCTAGTCCAGTCTCTGCTATTCATTTGTTAGGGCAGCCAAAGACATTAGAGATGAAAGAGACATTATATATTATCTCATCCAATAGTCTAAATTTGTAGATGGGTTAATTAATGTCCATTGGAATCTAAGGGATTCTAAGGGATCTAAGGGACTTTCTCAATGTCCCAAACATAATAATTAGCAGAGACAGGATTGGATAAAGCTCCTCCAATCACAAATCCAGTTATCTTTATACTGTCCAAAAAAGAGACAAATAATTACTAAGAAGAATATTAAGAAGGAACAGACACAAAGGTAGGAGACAATGAAAAGATAACAGCATCAAAAAAATCTAAAAATTAGAAACTATCCACCAGAAGTGAATGATCAATAATGTTAAAGACTACAAAAATTTCAAGAAATATGGGGATTGACAAAGAAGAAGAGTATGTAAGTGGATGGTGATAGATAAACTAGCCTCTAAAGGTTATCTAATTTATATAGATAGATAGATAGATAGATAGATAAATCAAGATTTACTCTTAAATTCCTAACACAAAAAAGAATATTAAAATAATCTGTGAATAGATTCAGGTATGGAATTCAGAAAAGAGATGAGAGAAGTATAGTTTAGAAGTATTTCAAGCAAAATCGGCAAAAGCATTTAAAAATAAAACAGTGATTGGAGAATAGTTTGGACCACCTTGATGGAAAGATGAAAATTAAGAAATGAAACTCATGTTGTTTTCCTCCAATAGATGGTAAAGTCCTTGCAGGCAAAAAGTGTTTCATTTATGTCTTTGAATGAGCATTAAAAGTAATATGCCATAATATTCAATAAATATTTGAAGAAACAGAATAATAAACTGAAAGGGCTGAGGAGGCATGGATGGGTTTTGATCTATCCCTTATAGGTAACGCTCATATCACTGAGATCACAAATTTTTCATAATATCAAATAGTGAGCATTTTATAATAACATCATTTCCTGGGCACAGAGATTAAACAATTACTCTCTTTTCCAATAATATTTTTAAGTCAATCACAAGTGAACTATGCTGAAGTTTTATGCTCTCAAACTCTCTCCACCTTGTTGATGGACAGTCAGTCTCTGTTTTTGCTTTCTAGTGAATACAGCCTCATATTTCAAGTAACATTTTTACTAACTTTTTGATGACAATAATAACATATGTTTACATAATACTTTGCAGGTATAAAGCATTTTGCTATATATTATGCTCCTTCTGTGAGGCAAGTAATAAGTCTTATTAAGATACTACAAAAGACCCATAATTTCATTATTGTAGGTACCCCTCCATAGATGTAAATTGTGATACTCTACATCTTAATATCCAGCATTGTTGAGTTGTTAGAGCTAAAAGGGCAGCTAGATGGCTCAATGGCAAAGTGTAGCTCTTGGAATAATGAAGACCTTAGTTCAAATCCTACAAAACTTAAATCATAATATAAATGTTAGTGATGATGATGATGACGATGGCAAATTTCTGAGGATGAGCTTTTAATCAGTTATTCAAGCTGATATTTGGAAGACAGTTTCTCAACAAACCACCACTCAAAGCCCTTCTAGCTTACTAGGACCACCAAAACTCACACTCCACTGCCTCAGACAGATAAAGCACATCTCCCAATCTTGGAGAAATCACAACACACACCTTCCCAAAGTGAACAAATCATCAGAATAATAATATAATGGAAACCCTCTGTAAGAAATAGTAATAATATCAGCAATTATAATATAAAAATTACTAATAACCACATATAAGAGGGCAAATAATATTGTATACGGGATTAATGAGGTTTAGAACAGAGGTGGTTTTTCCCAAATATTATTAGTTGGGGGCAGATGCACTCCTCAATATCATATCTCCTGACCCTTCTTTCATTACTCTTTGTGCTTGCCCTCCCTCTCTCTCTCTCTCTCTCTCTCTCTGTTTCTCTCTGTGAATATATGTAAAATATACATATATACACATATTATGTTCATATGAATGCATGTCTCATTGTATGTGTGTATGAATGTATATACATATGCACACATATATAGTCTTCTTTTATGTCATTTATTAATTCCTAAAAGGATATTATTTTCCAAATTGATTTCTGCATACATTCAGGTTTTCTTATTTCCTCAGTAATGCCTTCATCCGACTCAGAGGTTATAGTATAATCTCTGTATAATATTTGCCTCATGTTCTTATTGACTATTTCTCTATTTCCTATGACCACCAGCTATTCAAGGACAATGACCCAGTATCACAGTTATGGAATGCAGTTTATAAGGGAACAAAATGAAAGCATGGTTTTTCATGGGAATAGATCAAACACAGCCTTTGGGGTTCACAGAATGAATGTTCTTGGGGCCATGTATTTCTAAACCAGTGATTATTGTTATTGAGTTGTTTCAGTTTTGCCCAACTCTTTGTGACCATATTTGGTGTTTTCTTGTCAAGGACACAGGAATGGTTTGCATTTCTTTTTACAGCAAACCAGTGATTATACCCTCATTATAAAGTAGATGAAAATTAGACTCAAAATTGAAAGATGCTTCAGAAGTTACCTAAGTGTCTCTTTCCCTCTGCATGAAGAATAAATTCCTATAAATCTTCTATAAGTAATTGTCTGGCCAAGTGCCTCTCTGAATCCCAATATCCTTTTCTGAAAAAGAAAGATAATACTATTTGTGCTATTTATTTTATAGAACAGTGGTGAAGGAAATATATCATAACCCATTAAATGTTATTAAAATATGAATTATTATTTACTGATAAAGATCTGTAATTTCATTGGCAAGAAACTACTGATGTGAAAATTCCCTGCCCATCAGCAGCTCATTGTAATTTTTCATCTTCAAGGCTGCTGTCCTGCTGAGGACTCAAGTGACTTGCCTATAGTGACATAAGTTGTGTTCAAAGCTGGTCCTCTCTCTGCCACAATGTGTGGACTGCCTTATTCAATGAGTAACAACTTTAGTTAAACTTCAGCACATTCTATGATTGGAAGTTTGTGAATTTAATGATTCATCCACTTATTTCATTTACATTCTCACTGTTGGATCAAAATCTACCTCCATATAATTTTTTCTACTTGATATATTTCCATCCTGCAGAGGTCATGAAAATAAGTCAATATTTATCAGGTCCCTACTAGATGCCCAACATGTTTTTTTTTTATTTTCTTTTTTATTATAGCTGTTTATATACAAAATATATGCATGGGTAATTTTTCAACATTGACCCTTGCAAAAACTTCTGTTTCAACTTTTTCCCTCCTTCCCTCCAACCCCTCCCCTAGATGGCAGCTAGTCCCATACATGTTAAATATGTTAAATTATATGTTAAATACTATACACACACATATATGTATATATATATATATATATATATATATATATATATATATAGTTATCTTGCTGCAAAAAAAGATTGGATTTAGAAAGGAGGTACAAATAAGCTGAGAAGAAAAAACAAAAATGCAAGCAAACAATAACAGGGAGAGTGGAAATGTTATATTGTGGCTCATACTCATTTCCTAGTGTTCTTTCTCTGAGTGTAGCTGGTTCTGGTCATTACGGATCAGTTGGAACTGATTTAGATCATCTCATTGTTGAAGAGAGCCACTTCCATCAGAATTGATCCTCATACAGTATTGTTGTTGAAGTGTATAATGGTCTCCTGGTTCTGCTCATTTCACTTAGCATCAGTTCATGTAAGTCTCTCCAAGTCTCTTTGTATTCATCCTGCTGGTTATTTCTTACAGAACAATAATATTTCATAACATTCATATGCCACAATTTATTCAGCCATTCTCCAGTTGATGGGCATCCATTCAATTTCCAGTTTCTAGCCACTATGAAAAGGGCTGCCACAAGCATTCCTGCACATAAGGGTCCCTTTTCCTTCTTTAAGATCTCTTTGGGATATAAGCCCAGTAGTTAACATTGCTGGATCAAAGGGTATGCACAGTTTGATAACTTTTTGAGCAAAGTTCCAAATTTCTCTCCAAAATTGTTGGATCCATTCACAACTCCACCAACAATGCATCAGAGTCCCAGTTTTTCCACATCCCCTTCAACTTTCAGCATTATCTTTTCCTGTCACCTTAGCCAATCTGACAGGTCTGTAGTGTATCTCAGAGTTGTCTTAATTTGCGTTTCTCTGATTAATAATTATTTGGAACACAATTTTTCATCTGACTAGAAATAGTTTAAATTTCTTCATCTGAAAATTGTCTGTTCATATCCTTTGACCATTTATCAATTGGAGAATGGCTTGATTTTTTATAAATTATAGTCGATTCTCTCTATATTTTGGAGATGAGGCCTTTATCAGAACCTTTAGCTGCAAAAATGTTTTTCCAGTTTATTGCTTTCCTTCTAATCCTGTCCACATTAGTTTTATTTAAAAAGCTTTTGAACTTAATATAATCAAAATTTTCTATTTTGTGATCAAGGTGACCTCTAGTTCTTCTTTGGTGACAAATTCCTTCCTCCTCCACAGGTCTGAGAGTAAAATGATCCTATGTTCTTCTAATTTATTTATAGTCTCATTCTTTATGTCTAGATAATGAACCCATTTTGATCTTATCTTTGTATATGGTGTTAAGTATGGCTCAATGCCTAGTTTCTGCCGTACTAAGTTCCAATTTTCCCATTAATTTTTGTCAAATAATGAATTTTTATCCCAAAAGCTTTGGGTTTGTCAAGCACTAGCTTGACTATTTTGTTCTGTGAATCTAAAATATTCCACTGATCAACTAGTCTGTTTCTTAGCCAATACCAAATATTTGGTTTATAATACAGTTTTAGATCAGGTAGAGCTAAGCCACCTTCATTTGATTTTTTTTCATTAGTTCCCTTGAAATTCTTGACCTTTTGTTCTTCCAGTAAATTTTGTTGTTATTTTTTCTAGGTCATTAAAATAGTTTCTTGGGAGTCTGATTGCTATAGCATTAAATAAATAGATTAATTTTGGTAGTATTGTTAGATTCCCAACATTGTTCTAAACACTGGTCAATCTCCTTTCTCTACCCCTCCTGGTAACTGCTTATGATCATGTGTCTCTCAGCCTCTTTTCTATTAAATACCTTTAGTTCTTTCAGAGAATTCCCATATTTCATGATCTCCAAAACTCTCTGTTTTTAACATCTTGGTCATATTCCTTTTGACATATTTAGCCTGAAGGAATTTTTCTTAGTTCTAATCTTTGGGGACTGTAGAAATGTGACTGATAGCTACCTTGGCATTTTTGAAGTAACAGTGTTTTGGTCTACTTTAAATGGAAGTTCTTTTTTAATCTACTTGCTAATTTATTACATGGACAATATATGTATATTTGTACTTTAACATAATTTTTATTTTCTTTGATTCTATGGGGGGAAACTACTATAAAAGTCCTTTGGAAAGTAGCTTTTAATTATCTGGACATGGAGTTAAGCACTAGCATGTTCTCATAATCTTTGTGATGAATTACATATGGTAAGGGAATTATAAAGATTTTATTCATTGTCTGTTTGAACACTTGATTTGTTAGCCAATGGCAAGCAGCACTCTGGAAAAGGTGTGTACTGCATGGATGGGATTTGCCAAACTCAAAAATACATGATAAAGGATCCTCAGCACATGTGCCGAAACTGCACTCGCCATTTCCCATATGATTTCCAAAATATAGCTTGAAAATTTTAATACCAAACCAAATTTCAAAACCAGAAATTATTTTCTTGGTTATCTTTGTCCAGGAACAGAAAACTAGGGAACACTTACCTAAATTACAAAAAGGCATACTTCAGGGATAAAAACACAAGCCCTGAAATCTCTGAGAAGTGTGACTTTGGAATGTCCTTATGATGTTTTCCCAGAATCAGCGTGGTTTCTTTGATTATCCAGTTATCCAAATGACAGCTCAAAGCTCTATCCAATACAATATTCTCCGTTACTGATCCCTGAAAGAGATACTGAACCAATAACAAAATTTAAGTAACTAAGATATACAAACAACATAAACACTAAAGAAGAACATTGGTGCCATCCTTAGCCCTACTATGGAAATATGTGAGATCTAGAATTAATTCCCTATTCCAAGAAGTGAGTATAGAACTAACCCTGAGAAAAAATTATGACAGAATGGTGAAACTGTCAATCACCTGCCTTTTCTGATCATGCTTTCTGTGGCCAGCATAGTGATTTATTAACCTGTCAAGGAAGACTGAAATCTATTGAAGCCTCTGGGACTGACTTTAGTTCTATTAGGACTCCACCAGAGACTTATATTTCATAAAGTCAGGGTAGCCTTACACTATTCCTTCTCCTATTTTTCCACAACGAGTAAACATCAGTAACTACCAACTACTCTTCCATCTATAATTAAACCTTTATGGGAGGCATATGAAAAAAGTTGTCCCAATGTGGAATAGCTGCGTATAAAAGGTAGTGAGTTCCTCATCACTGTAAATTTTCAATCAAAAATTGGATAGCCAGTTCATAGGGATGGAACAGAAGATAGTCCTGTTTTACGCAGGAGCTGGTTAAGAGGGTCCCTGAGGTCCCTTCACAGTCTTTGATTCCATAATTCTATGAAAACTTTTCTAAAACTATCAAAGCATTCAGAAATTTAAAATCACTAAGTATTCTTTCAGCAGTGACAGGTATGCTAAATACACAGGGCCAGGAATGATCACTGGAGCAATTCATTAGCATAAATAATTCATAGAAATGTCATTTCTAATACACCACAATGAATACCTGGGATCTGTTTCCCAAATCTGATATGCCATGATATAAATCATCAAAAGATAGTCCCAGTGTGCTTCCAAAGGGAACATATAATCAGGAGGTAAATAGTAAAGAACAAAACAAGACAAAACAAAAAATGCAAATAAACAAATTAAGCTTCAATGTTTGATCAATTACAATCTTTTGCTTGGACTTTGGCTTATAGTTGGAGTTTAAGATTTCCTCTCTTAGAAAAATAATACAATGTAATATTTGCATCAGTGGGATTAGGGTGTATCAGAAAGACACAGAAAAAGGTCTGGATTAGGAGTTACAAAATCCAAATTCTAATACTAAATTATTACTAGGGTCTGCCTAGTACAAGCTATATGTTGTAGGCTTTATTTTTACATGCATTAGGCTAGATGATTTCAAATCCTCCTTTCAGCTCAAAAATTCTATTTGCCCCCTTTTCTTTATTCTAAAGGCTCTCCCAGGTCTATATTCTATATACTAACATCCTATGTTCTACAGACTCTTTAAGTTCTGACATTTTATAATTGGAGGCTTCAAATTCAACAAAATTTTAATAGTCTAGAATTGTTTCTCATATTTGGACAAGTCCATTTGGTTATTTGTCCATATACAAATATATTATGATTCTATTTATAGTCATAGCTAGCTATAGGTAGTTTTAGATGGATACTTTAATTGCATACAAATATAATTGCGGATTTAATTTCATACATATATACTTGAGGCACACATTTGTGTATGTTATTTATTCATTTGTGACCCATATGAGCTCTGAGACATATTTATTCCATCTTCCTTTCTCACTTAGGAACTGGGTTTCCAGAACAAGACTAGTCATATCTCCCAGGGGCAATCCTAAAGGGTTGGAATTAATTTCATAATTCTATTAGTTTAGCCCCAATTCTGTGCTTCTTTCCAAGATTATCAGTTCAGAACAATGTAATCTTCCATCTTCAAGCAGATATTTAGAAATGAATATTTACTAAGGCATTACATTAAGAAGTGCTGGTACAAACATATTCCCCAAAGACCCCAATACACAATTACATAAAGAATCCAGATGAAAGTGGAAGGCTAATTTAAGGAGATGACTACACCATTTATGACTGTATTCTCTATCTCAAAACTCACTCTCTTTTGTGGAATGTTCAAGAAATACTCATTAAGTAAACCCAGTTCATTCATTTACTTTTGAATGGAAATGTTGACCTTAACTCCTCCCCCTTGGCCCAGTTGATTTAGTAATACAATCTTGTAGCAAACCCAGAAGTTAGGTGCTAGAATTATCTCCAGATGAGGAATCTGAAGCAGACTGAATTAAATTACTTGCCCTGGGTCAAAAAATTAGTAACTGAGACTGGATTTTAATCCAGCTATTCCTAACTTCAAGTCCAAAGCTCTAGACCATCAGCCAGCTAGCTTTCTCTTCAGAACTAAAAGGTCCTCTTCTGGTAAAAATCAGAGGGGTGAAAATGGGCTGAGGAAGGAGACCTTACTTATGAGAAATCTGAAGTCAATGCTATAATACAGAATATAATCTAACCTGATGTTATAATATAGAATCAAAAGAATATAATAAACCCAAGCCAATTAGAATATATCTCTTTTCCAGCTTTATTTCACTAGTTCTTAATTTTTTTTCATTTAGTTCAAGGTCTATGATTAGAATTAATATATTGAGATGTAATCTCATCCAGATAAGGCAGCCAAGCTAAATTATAGTGGAGTGGTTCTAAATCTCTCATATACATATACTAAACTGTATATGTATATACTATATATATATATACTTACACACATATACCTATGAAAACACAAACATCATTTGTACACATGCACTACACACACACAGCATTAGTAAATATTTTTTCTGTTGCATCTGACTCTTCATGACCCAATTTGAGGTTTTCTTGGCAAAGATACTGAAATGATTTGCCATTTGCTTCTCCAGCTCATTTTACAAATGAGGAAACTGAGGGAAACAGGGGGAAGTGATTTACCCAGGGTTATACTTCTCTGTTTGAGGTTGGATTTGAATTTAGGAAGATGAGTCTTCATAGGTCCATCATTCTGTCCATTGTGCCAAACTTAGTTGTCCCATCTATATGCATTTTAAAATGTATTTGTCCACATAGCTCTATGCAAATTTTTATATATTTGTATATTCTAGAATTTCAAGGATACATAATTTTATCAATCATTCTCTCTTTTATTGTGGATGACCTGCCCCTCCCAAATTAGTAAAGTTGTGATTTTAAAAAGAATTGGCTCCTAGTTCTGAATATTATGGTAACAAATATCTCTATATTTAACTAACATGGGGAACAAGAGTTATATAATGTAAAGAATAACACTTTAAAAGTCGAAGAATCTAGTTTGCGTATTTACTCTATCCCTTATCAATTGTGTAGGTTTGGGTACATAACTTACATCTGGCCTCAGTTTTTCTGAGCCTCATCTGCAAAATGAGTGGATCGAACTCAGTTACCTCCAATAAGACCTTCTGTCTCTCAGCCTATGATGCTACTATCCTAGAACCCTCACATAGTTCATGACCAGGTCTATATGCAAAGCTAGTAACTTGATAAGATTTAGGATGATAGAAGCAGATGTAACCTGGGGGTGCAAAAGATAAAACACTGGACTTAGAATCAAAAAAAAAAATCTAAATCCTTTCTGACCAATCCTGCTTCAGATACTCACTAGCTTTGTAACTTTGGGCAAATCAACTACAATTTATCTCAGTTTTCCAATCTTTAGAATGGAAATGCTAAGGTCTTATCTCCCATGGTTATTATGAGGATAAAATTAGCTAATATCTATATAGCCCTTTGAAAACAGTAAAATTGTATACACACACACACACACACACACACACACACATATATATATATATATATATAGGCTATTGGATTTAAGAAGGAGTATAGAGTCAAGTCTTTTCTTTTTTCCTAAAAAGGAAAGTGAGACTTAATGAAGTTAGATGATTTTTTTCAAGATCACAGAGAGAGTAAATATCAGAATTCATATCTGAGCAGATCCTCTAACTACAAATCTAGGGTTATGCATTGGGGAATATATTCCCTTAAAAGAGCTTTCAAGAAATTCTGTTTAGAGCCATTAGATGAGGGATTCATTGAACAAGTAACATCATTATACCTTGCCTACTTTCCCAATTACCTAGGAAAAAAATCGTAGAGAAAATTAAAAACCCCATACTCCTGTGGAAGTTCTTGTCAGTGGGGGGATCCTCTTATATTATCTATTATCATTTATCTCCTTTATGACTTATGAAAAAATTCCATATGAAATGCTTGCTTCATTTGTCTTAAACAAGTTTGTGAATAGTTTAATGTTTCTGCTTCAAGGAATGGCCATTTTCACTCTCAATCCAAGATTGAGCCTGTCAGGGCATGAGAAAGCCACATGAAAGTGACATAAAGATATGGCTGTGATTCCCATCATCACCTTCATCTGCCTCTGATAGCATGAGACATCTGTGACATCTGTGATGTGGCTACAACAAATCCCCATGCTCCTCTTTGACTCAATGTGTTTCTCATGCTGAACAGTCACAACCAGGAGAAGTAGGACTAATTGAGGGTCGCTGATTTATGCGGGCTTTTGGTTTGGGAATGAAGCCCATCTGCAACCTTTCTCCATCTATATGATGTAGTATGGCGCAACAAGGACACAGGATTTAGAATGAGAAGACATAGATTCTGAGAGAGTCAGCTGTGTAACACCCGAGATAGTGCTGGACTTGGATTCTAGAAGAACTAAGTTTAAATTCTCCCTCATATATCTACTAGCTACATGACTACAAACAGCACATTTAACCTTTCACAGCTTCAGTTTCCTTTCCCATAAAGTGGGGATAATAACAGCACCTACTTCATTGATTTATTATGAAGATAAAATGAATCAAATGATAGCAAATGAAAGCATTACAAGCCAGAAAGTCTTTAAATACTGTTGCTTGTTTATTTACTTTTTTTAGGAAGTGAGAATGAAAAAAATGAGGAAGGAAGGAAGGAAGAAAGAGAGAGAGAAAGAGAGAGAGAGAGTAAAGAAAGAAGGACACAATAATTGTAGACTGCCAAAATAAGTTTGATGGAATATTATTATCTCCTAAAACCTTGATTAATGAGAAGCACAAAAAAATATGAAAAGGCCAACATGAAGTAGTGTAGAGTGAAGATGGTAGAAAACTACCAAAAGAATACTCTCTAAAAGTATACTTAAAAAAAAGAAGAGAATGAAAAGGGGATGTAAGTAAAGGGAAAGGAAGGTAAATAAAGAGAAGGGAAGGGATGGGAATATAATTGAAAGGAAATATATAGATAATGAAAGACACATTATTGATTATGAATTTATTAATAATCAAGAGTTGCAATAAATCACTGAAATCAATACTTATGAATTTAGTTTTTATTTCATTCCTATAAGACCTAGTATTTAATATTAAAAGTTTATATGAGTTTAATTTCTCTGAGCTACTGTCTGGACTCGATTTATCTTGCCCTAAAAGTATAGAGGGGAGAAAAAAAAAGGTGAATTAAGAGGATCTGTTTTATCATAATTTGCCTGATATAGGGGATTTTTGATAAAAAGAGATGTGAGACTTTCCAGACATTTGCATATAGGCCCTTCTTGACTTTCCAGACTTTGTGGACTTACTCTGTTTTCCTCTTTGCCCTGGACTTTGGAAACCTCCTTTTTCAAATCAGCATGATTATTCCAAATATAAGTCCACCCTACACATTTATTCAACCTGTACTATAGACCAATCATAATCCTTATTTAATATCATTGTGGTTAACTATATAAAATACTGTTTTATCTTCTCTAATGCATCCCTGACCACTGAGGGACTTGGATTCTCACTTTATTGCCAACTACCAATAAATTGAATATGCTTGGAAATTTGTGCCTAAGATTCATTTGTTATAATATACATATACATAATACATATAATATATGCATAGTACTTATGTATTATATATATATGTACATATACATTATTTTAATTGTATACATTCCTGAGAAAAACAAAGATTCATCAGAGGGAAGATCATTTATCTTATTGTTCATTGGCTTAAACACAAGTACTTTAAATAGGAATGACAAGTAAATAAAATTCCTCATGTTGAATACCAGTAAACAGACATTAGACAAATATTGATTTTATGCAAGATGCTTTGCTAACTGCTAGTGAATCAAAGACAAGAATAAAATAGCTCCTCCCTTCAAGGAACCTGTATTTCAGAATTTATATTGTCTTGTTTCCAAGAGTGGTTATCTAATAAGACACTTAGGTGACCCAGTGGATAAAGTACTGGGGGGTCTGGAATCAGAGAGGCCTGACTTCAAATCCTGCCTCAGACACTTTCTACCTTTGTAACTTTAATCTTTGTCTGCCATATTTTATACTATAAAAAGAAGGGTGCTATAAGCTCCTCTCTTGCAGGATTGTTGTGAAGACCCAAAGAGATAATATTTGAAAGCTCTTAGCATAAAGTCTAGCACATAGTGAGGAAAGGGGAGAATAAATATTTATATAGTACCTACCATACAATAAGCTATATATAAGTACTGATTTCCTTTTCTTCCCACTAAGGATCTGTATTGAATCCTAAGCCAAATTCAGATATTCTCAGGGAAACCATAGAAAGAACCCCAAGCCAAAGATACTTTAGAAGGAAGTTCCTGAGAATGAACAATCTCTGGAAGCACAGAACCACAGCTTTTATAAAGTGTCTTCCACCTCTCACATTCAATGTTCTACCACTCCAACAATCAGTATTCCATGATTCCGGGCTTCCCTTTTTGAAAGCACTAAATGAGTTACTTGCCTCTTTTTCTTTCATTACTACTCAATGAACTAAGAGAAAAGTAATGAAATGGAATGTGGAGGTAACTGCTTTCAAATACTGACTAATTTTTCAAACAAAGAAAAAAGAAAATGGGAAACAAAAACAAAACATTGATCCACAGGATGATGGGAAGGATTAATGTTCTTTTGATGAAAACTCTTTATTTTCTCATGATACGTTTGTGTTTTCTCTCAGTGGAAACTACAACATACTGCATTTTATTTTATTTTATTTTTGAATAGAGGATGCCAGTGAGTTAATTTAGCTGGACAATGGCTGGATTCCTTTTGAAAATAGATTTTCTAACAGTGGGTATATTTTCAATTATTTTTCCCAATGCTCCTAGCAAACATTTACTCAATTAGCACAAAGCATGTAGTTTAATACTTGACATTTTCTTTGAATTAGGTTGCATGTTAAATAGACACTTTCTCTTAGATCAATGGATATTTCATGATTTGTGGAGATTAGTAAGTCCATGCAAGTTTGTTTCATTGGTGTATTTTGGATACATGGTCTGTTTGTGAATTTTTATCAGGTCAACAATGAAGAAAGTAGCCTGGTTGCTCATAAGTAGCAAAAGGGAAAAAAATCTGAGATGCAAGAGCAGGAGGAAAGCAGCCTTTCCAAAAGAAGATTAAGACAAGGTACAATGTTGAGGACTGTGAGTGGGAGCTGAGGAGGGCTGAATTCTATTTGTCAGGTCCAGGTTAGCTATGTTAGTAAGGCAAGGGTGTATCTAGGAGACCAGGCTCCTGAGATTTATTTACATTTAGTACATTTGTAGTAACCAACAGAGCAGATAGTGAGAACATCAACAAACCAGGAGAATCAGAAGCAGGCATAGAGTGAGACCAGCTGACTTCACTCTCTAGTTCTAGTACTGGACTTCTTAAACTTTTTCCCCTCATGATCCCTATTTGACCAAGAAATTTGTACATGATTCCAGGAATATAGGTACATAAAGTAGGTATACAAATAAAACATTTACTGATAACAAATCATAATTTCAAAACCCCACATTCAGTTATGTGATCCTATATAGAATTTCAACAGTTTAAGAAGCTTTGGTCTACTCTAAGATACCAATACACACCTTCACATTGGCTAAGATGACAGCAAAAGATAATGATGAATGTTGGAGGGGATGTGGGAAGGCTTGAATACTGATACATTATTGGTGGAGTTGTGAATGATTCCAACCATTCTTGAGAGCAATTTGGAACTATGGTCAAAAAAGTATCGAAATGTGCATACCCTTTGATCCAATAGTGTTACTACTGGGCTTATATCCCAAAGAGATCTTAAAGAAAGGAAAGGGACCCACATGTGCAAAAATGTTTGTGGGAGCCCTCTTTGTGATGACTAGAAACTGGAAACTGACTGCATGCCCATCAATTGGAGAATGGCTGAATAAATTGTGATATATGAATATTATGGAATATTATTGTTCTGTAACAAATGACCAGCATGATGATTTAAGAGAGGCCTGGGGAGACTTACATGAACTAATACTAAGTGAAATGAGCAGAACCAGGAGATCATTGTATACTTCAACAACAACAGTATATGAGGATCAATCAATTCTGATGGACATGGCCCTCTTCAACAATGAAATGATCCAAATCAGTTCCAATTGTTCAGTAATGAAGATAATCAGCTACACCCAGAGAGAGAACTATGAGAAAAGAGTGTGGACCACAACATAGCATTTCCACTCTTTCTGTTATTCTTTGCTTGCATTTTTATTTTCCTTCTCAGGTTTTTTTTTAACTTTCTTTCTAGATCCGATTTTTCTTGTATGGATATGTATACATATATTGTATTTAACATATACTTTAATATCTTTAACATGTATGGGACTACCTGCTATCTAGGGGAGAGGGTGGGGGGAAGGAGGGGAAAAGTTGGAACAGAAGTTTTTGCAAGAGTCAATGTTGAAAAATTATCCATGTATGCATTTTGTCAATAAAAAGCTATAATAAAAAAGAAGCTTTGGTCTAATTAACCATCTCTAAATTTCAACTTGGTTGTCTTTAATAAATGATATTTGGACAAATAAAGGCTACATATGTATAAAATATGCATAGCAGGATTTTTGGTAGGAATAAAATCAAACAAAACAATGTCCATATGTTGTAAAATAGCCACATTGTAGATTATGAATGCCATAAAATATTACATTGTAAAGAGAGAGACAGGTTAGCAAACAGAGAGAGAGAGAGAGAGAGACAGAGGCAGAGACAGAGACAAAAAAATGAAAATGAGAAAATGAAAGAAACGTAGGAAGATTTGTTGTGAACTGATGTATTATGAAATGAGTGAAGTAAGTAAAGGAAATATGCACAGTGGCTATAATGATATACTTGTAATTTATTTAAAAAACTGCTATAATATTTTTTTTCTTTTTTTATTTAATAGCCTTTTATTTACAGGATATATACATGGGTAACTTTACAGGATTAACAATTGCCAAACCTCTTGTTCCAATTTTTCACCTCTTACCCCCCCCCCCCCTAGATGGCAGGAGGACCAGTAGATGTTAAATATATTAAAATATAACTTAGATACACAATAAGTATACATGACCAAAACATTATTTTGCTGTACAAAAGAATCAGACTCTGAAATATTGTACAATTAGCTTGTGAAGGAAATCAAAATGCATGTGTGCATAAATATAGGGACTGGGAATTCAATGTAATGGTTTTAGTCATCTCCCAGAGTTCTTTTTCTGGGCATAGCTAGTTCAGTTCATTACTGCTCCATTAGAAATGATTTGGTTGATCTCGTTGCTGAGGATGGCCTGATCCATCAGAACTGATCATCATCATAGTATTGTTGTTGAAGTATATAATGATCTCCTGGTCCTGCTCATTTCACTCAGCATCAGTTCGTGTAAGTCTCTCCAGGCCTTTCTGAAATCATCCTGTTGGTCATTTCTTACAGAACAGTAATATTCCATAATTTTCATATACCACAATTTATTCAGCCATTCTCCAACTGATGGCCATCCATTCAGTTTCCAGTTTCTACCACTACAAAAAGGGCTGCCACAAACATTCATGCACATACAGGTCCCTTTCCCTTCTTTATAATCTCTAATTTTTTTTTTATTTTTTTTTATTTAATAGCCTTTAATTTACAGGATATATACATGGGTAACTTTACAGCATTAACAATTGCCAAACCTCTTGTTCCAATTTTTCACCTCTTACCCCCCACCCTCCCCTAAATGGCAGGATGACCAGTAGATGTTAAATATATTAAAATATAACTTAGATACACAATAAGTATACATGACACAACATTATTTTGCTGTACAAAAGAATCAGACTCTGAATTATTGTACAATTAGCTTGTGAAGGAAATCAAAGATGCAGGTGTGCATAAATATAGGGACTGGGAATTCAATGTAATGGTTTTAGTCATCTCCCAGAGTTCTTTTTCTGGGTATAGCTAGTTCAGTTCATTACTGCTCCATTAGAAATGATTTGGTTGATCTCGTTGCTGAGGATGGCCTGATCTATCAGGACTGGTCATCATCTAGTATTGTTGTTGAAGTATATAATGATCTCCTGGTCCTGCTCATTTCACTTAGCATCATTTCGTGTAAGTCTTTCCAGGCCTTTCTGAAATCATCCTGTTGGTCATTTCTTACAGAACAGTAATATTCCATAATTTTCATATACCACAATTTATTCAGCCATTCTCCAACTGATGGACATCCATTCAGTTTCCAGTTTCTAGCCACTACAAAAAGGGCTACCACAAACATTCGTGCACATACAGGTCCCTTTCCCTTCTTTATAATCTCTTTGGGATATAATCCCAGTAGTAACACTGCTGGATCAAAGGGTATGCACAGTTTGATAACTTTTTGAGCATAGTTCCAAACTACTCTCCAAAATGGTTGGATTCGTTCACAACTCCACCAACAATGCATCAATGTCCCAGTTTTCCGCATCCCTCAACAATCATCATTATTTTTCCTGTCATCTTAGCCAATCTGACAGGTGTGTAGTGGTATCTTAGAGTTGTCTTAATTTGCATTTCTCTGATTAATAATGACTTGGAGCATCTTTTCATATGACTAGAAATAGTTTCAATTTCTTCATCTGAGAATTGTCTGTTCATATCCTTTGACCATTTTTCAATTGGAGAATGGCTTGATTTTTTATAAATTAGAGTTAATTCTCTATATATTTTGGAAATGAGGCCTTTATCAGAACCTTTGACTGTAAAAATATTTTCCCAGTTTATTGCTTCCCTTCTAATCTTGTCTGCATTAGTTTTGTTTGTGCAAAAACTTTTCAGTTTGGTATAATCGAAATTTTCTATTTTGTTATCAGTAATGATCTCTAGTTCTGCTTTGGTCATAAAGACCTTCCCCTTCCACAGGTCTGAGAGGTAAACTATCCTATGTTCCTCTAATTTATTAATAATTTCATTCTTTATGCCTAGGTCATGAATCCATTTTGACCTTATCTTGGTGTACGGCGTTAAGTATGGATCAATGCCTAGTTTCTGCCATATTAGTTTCCAATTTTCCCAGCAATTTTTATCAAACAGTAAGTTCTTATCCCAAAAGCTGGGATCTTTGGGTTTGTCAAAAACTAGGTTGTTATATTTGTTGACTGTTTTATCCCTTGAACCTAATCTATTCCACTGATCAACTAATCTATTCCTTAGCCAATACCAAATAGTTTTGGTAACTGCTGCTCTATAATATAATTTTAGATCTGGTACAGCTAAGCCACCATCATTTGATTTTTTTTTCATTAATTCCCTTGAAATTCTTGACCTTTTGTTTTTCCATATGAACTTTGTTGTTATTTTTTCTAAGTCATTAAAATAAAAACTGCTATAATAAATGATTAAAAGCCTTTAGAAATATAAAGTGAAGGTGTCCATCTTTAGAATGGATGGATGAAGGATTGTGAATATGAAATCTTTCATGACCCAAATGACTAAGTTGTACAAAGAACAGGGCTTTGTATTAATTGGTTTTGCTTAGTGATTTTCCTTTTTAATATTTGTGTATGGGGGTTTATTACCTGGAAGTTTGGGTATGGAATAAAGTGGGATATGACAAACTTGGGAAAAAGTCAATATAATGTGGTATTAAAAACAAATTAAGGGGCAGCTAGGTGTTACAGTAGATAGAGCACCAGTCCTAAAGTCAGGAGGACTTGAGTTCAAATCTGGTCTCAGATACATAACATTTCCTTGCTTTGTGACCCTCAGCAAGTCACTTCACCCCAATTGCCTCAACAATAACAACAAAAATTAAGATGCCTAAATTGACTGATCTATAAATTCTCCTCCACGCTTCTCACAAAATTTAAAAGAGGAAAATCCCTGTAGGAGTCAGTGGTAAAGGAATGAGAGAATTTAAGATGTATACTCTCACATAGCTTCTTTTTTGAAGATAGTCTAGCAGAGGATTCAAACTGGGAGGTCTGACTAATAGTCCCATGGAACTGGATTAAATGTTGATTAGGAAATATCTAACAAACTAAAATTTTTAAAAATTGCATGTATGACCTTGGGTAAGTCACTTAACCCCAATTGCCTCAGTGTGTGTGTGTGTGTGTGTGTGTGTGTGTGTGTGTTAATGTTAATTTGTTATTTTTTTAATGAATGAAGCCTGTAAGAATTTTTCTGTATGAACTTAATTCTAGTGGACTCTAAATTTATTTAAATAGCTTTAAACACCATTTTATTTGATTCACTTTTCTCATGTTAATGCCCATGAATATTTGTTCTCTGTATGAAGTTGGCAGAAATATGAATGAAATATAAATGACCCCAGGAATAAAAAGAAAAGAAAAAAAAGGCTTCTTGAATAAATCCTAGTTTCTTCCTACTTCTCTTAAAGACCTGGAAATCACCAGTTTTAGCCCTGGAGATTTGGCAGACCCAGCTTCCCTTCCTTGCCTGACACATCAATCATGGAGCCTCAGAGATGGAAAATAACTTCGAGGTTTGAGTTTCATTTAAGATTTAAAGCTGGAAAAGACCTAGAGGTAATTAAGTACAAACCCCTCATTTTAGAGATGAGAAAGAAGCCCAGTGAGCTTATGAACATGGATTATAGGATTGTATATTTAGAAATGGAAAAAACCTTGGAGGCCATAGTTCAAAATCCTCATTTTATAAATGAGGAAATTGAGTTCTAAAGAAATTAAGAAGTTAAGGTACTTGCTGAAGGTAACAGAGATGGTAAATAAGAGTATAAATTAAAACCCAAGTATTTGTAGCTGGGTAGGACAGTAAATAGGACGTATGTAGTCAGGAAGACTTGTCTCGGGTACTTGCCAGCTAGCTCACTCTGGACAAATCATTTAAGTTCTATCTGCTTCTGTTTTCTCATCAGTAATAATTATGATAATAGAACTCATTTCGTAGAATTGTTGTGAGGATCAAAGGAGAAAAATTTGCAAAGCACTGAGAGTGTCTTGCATACAGTAGATAATAGAGATTTGTTCCCACTTTCTCTTCTAGCCCAAATACTTCCTGAACAATCATTTCTTCTATCCTAATCCTAACCTAATAATAGCAATAATCCTTCATCTATCTAAATACTCCTAGAAGAAAAGAAATCCTCCAAGAAGGAAGCTATGACACTTCTGTTAAAATCTGATTATTAAGATTTTTTAAAATATAGAATTAAAATCTGCCTTATTGTCAACTGCAAATACTGCTAGTTCTGTTCTTTGGGAATAACAAGATATATGTCACCTAAATTTTATTTGAAAGCACTTCCAATAGCTGTATTTGAACATCTCACCAAGGGAGAGCTTCTTGGTCTAGGATCTGTGGGTAGATTATAGGGAGTCCATCAATTTAGATGAGGCAGGGGTTCTTTACTTTGATTAACTTTCATTTCATTCATAATACTATGTATTTTATTTATGCATTTCAAAGTGTTAATCTAAGATTTTAAAAGACTTTTCCAAATACAACCCAAGGTGGCAAGATACAAAAAAGCAACCTACTAATGTTTAAGTCATAAAGGTTTTCCACTCCAACACAAATTCTCTATTCAATATTATTATTCTATTTGGACATCCATTAAATCTTTGAGCAACTAATGTATCCAACATTGTTTCATACATTAATTTATTATTTTCATTCTTTAATTCATTCATTTATTGTTCTTTCTCTCCCGTGTCTCCCTTCCTAGCTTCCTTCCTTTCTTCCTTCCTTTCTTCCTTCTTTACATCCTTAGCCTCTTTCCTTCTTTTCATCCTTACCTTCCTTCCAATATTTCATTTCTGTAGTCAAGCTATCACTGAAATACAGTGAGCAATTTCTATTTCCAGGTTCTTTTGATGATAAAGGATGTGTCAGATGAATAT
The DNA here is from genome assembly GCF_902635505.1 of Sarcophilus harrisii. Lineage (NCBI taxonomy): Eukaryota > Metazoa > Chordata > Mammalia > Dasyuromorphia > Dasyuridae > Sarcophilus > Sarcophilus harrisii. The sequence goes on along the minus strand of NC_045427.1, from coordinate 59,925,608 downwards.
TCTATCTCCAACATGATTTTTTGACTATTTGAAGAAGATAAAATTAAAATAAAATTGACTTTGAAAATTCAAAAATAAGAAACAGAATTCAAGGATAAGAACCACAATTAGACAAAAACAAACAAAAAATACATGTCAGATGATAGATGTAAACATTTGGGGTTTTAGGATTCAAGGACTTTATTTCTTTGAAAGCATTAAACTCCTATGTGTCTTTGGAACATTTTCTAGCACAATCTATTTTTCATACATGTTCTATGTGACCCCAGTGAGCAGAATAAGGAGATTTTTACATCAAAATCAAAGAAAAAGAAAATAAATAAATAAAAATTGTCTTAAAATATAATAGACTGCCTAAGAGCTAGTGAGACTCCTGTTAAGCTCACTAGATGACAATAATGTGTCACTTTCAGTTTCTTCACTTGTCCATGCAATGATTTTACTTAGAGCTGAAACATTTACTAGATGGCACAGAATAGCAGTAACAACATTATATTTAGAGTCACAGAATCTGAATTCAAATCCCAAATTTTCTGCTTTTCCCCTGTAAGTAATTCCCAGCAAGAAATTTCCTTTTTTCTTCCTCCATAAAATGAAAGTTTTGGACCAGCTGATATCCAAGGTGATCATTTAGTTCTGAAATTATATTCTTCTGTCCACTCTTTCTTCTCCTAATGACTTAATGTCATCAACTTATATAGTCATCCTTTGTATGGAGCTATAATTCACATTACAGCTCAAAAAATCATAGAACTACAGAATTTCAATGATACAAATATTAGCAGCAGCCATTTATACTAAACCCTCCCCAACTTGGAACATTTCTACAACATGACTGACAAGTAGTCATACATCCTTTTCTTGGTGGATCTCCAGTGAAAAGAACTTCTCCCTTTTAGACAATCCATTCTATTTAGAGAAAATGTTCATTGCTTGAATTTTTTTTAACTACCTCAAACTCTGAATATATGAATCTACCTCCTATTGTCCCTTATTCTGCTCTCTAGGATCAAGCAGAATTTTTTTAAATAGATTTTTATTAAGATTTGGAGTCTTTCTATTTTCCCTTTAATAATATGAAGGTTGTCACTGATGCCTAGTACTATTTCTGGCTTACTATGTAATGTGATGGAAAGAATGATAGATCTGGAGAAAAAGGTAGATTTGATTCTAGACTCTGCTATTTACTGGCTGTGTCACACTGGAAAAGTTGCTTTCCTTCTCTGGATTTCAGTTTCCTCATCTTTAATATGAAATGACAAGTCAAAATGATTCTTTGTTTTTTCCCCCTATTCCAAATTCTCTGGGTTTCTTTTGGATGATAGAACTGAATAATCAGGCAATGAACATTTATTAAATGCAAGCTATGTGTCAGGCATTTTGCCAAGAACTAGATATACAAATGGAAAATAAAGATAATTCTTGACTTCAAGGAGCTTATTTTCCTATTGGGAGAAGATGATATATAAAATGGAAGGGGAGAAGATACTGTTAAATAAAATAATGTCACAAGTCCATGAGATACTAGGTTGGAACTAAATTTATTACAAGAGAAATGAACATGCATAGGGAATGCAGAACCAGAGAAAAGTGTCCCAACACAATCCATACAGAAGTTTGATCTTTTATGACAATATAACAAAAGAAGAAGAGGGAGGAACAGAAATCTTCTAAATGAGAGTGGTATGGGAGGGGGGAAAGGTACAAAATCCCTCCTACAGGGGAGGATCAAAGCAATGACAAAAGCCTCATTCTTTCCCCTTGGGAACTGCTAGACCATGAAGAAAGGAGGGTGTGCTTATCTATTAGGGTCCCAGGTACACAAGCAGTTTCTCAAACTAATGCAGACTGTTTGGCACCTGCTTTGACTACTAAGGACACACAGGGAATTCAGCTTAAGGATGCAAACAACCATTATGTCAGCTTGAGGAGGAAGGTAAGGGGGAAATCTTCATTCTTGACATGATCAGGGCTTTTTCTGGTACAATTGGCAATATGGCAACTCAAAAAGATAAGTTCAGGGAAGCCCTTAACATCCCTTAACAGTATCCATGTAGGGTCATGGTGGCAAAATGTGAAGAAATATGGCTGATCTGGGATCATCACAAAAAAGGAAGCCCCCCTCCTTGTCATTCTAATAAACATTTTGTACATCTACTATGTTCTGAACATTATGGTAAGAATTCATCAATGGAAAAATTGGGGGGGGGTGACAGAGATGGTAAAGGCAAAAGAACCACTCATCCTGCAAATAGTGTCTGCTTCTAGGTACCTAATACAAAGTGAATCTAACTACAAAAATTGTATACTGCAATGAAAATTCATCCTAGGTGTTAATTAGCTCAATATTTATCTCATCTAATATGCAAATCAAGACACTGCAGTCTCATTAGCGTCAGCTGTGTTTCCTTTAAGCAAAACTAAATCTCTAGCCAATGCATGGGGAGAAAAAAAAATCAGTATTTCTCTTTGAAGCTAATGAGGGCCTGATTAGGCTCTTCCTTTGTTATGAAAGAACAAGTTAAAGAAAATATATTTTCACTGTGAGAAATATGCTTCAGCTTTACAGGAGGGAAGCAAGAGGCAGGGCCTGGATATAGAGCTATCCTGGATGTAGAGCTATGCTTGTTTTGCAGATTGCAACTTGTCCAGACAATACATACCTGGGAGCAGATATTTAAGCCTGCAGCTAGCCACTAACAACTAAATGATAAATAGACGAAGCCATTTTTAGAAAGGGGTTCTGTGTAAACAGATATGATATTATATCTCTGATAGAGACAATCAATTAATTAACTTAAAGCAATATATCTTGAATTTCCCAGCCCACACCCAATCCAAATCAAAAAAGCAAATAGAGTGCAAGCCATTGTCTACCCAATTTAAGATTTAGCTCAAGAGAAGAAAATCTATTCCTGGGACTTTAGGTATGAGAGCCTTTAGAGGTCAATGAATTAAATCTCTTCATTTTAGAAATGAGGAAAGCAATTTGCCCAAAAACACAAGTGGCAAAGTCAAGTTTTGAACTCATCCTGATGCCAGGCATACTGTTTTTCATTATATACAAACTCAGTAGGGGGAAAGGACATTTTTTTTGCTTGTTTATTTTTTTTTGTTTTGTTTTGAGGTAAGGAACTGATTTTGGATTTCTAGTTTCTGAAAGGTATCATGTGGATGAGAGCAGACTATTTCTACTTGTCCCCTACAAAAAAGGTGTGGAAGTTAGATAGACACAGTTTGTAGTTCTGGTGTAAGGCAGAGATAACATAGTAGAAAAAACGCAAATTTTGGAATTGGAAAATGCCTCTGCTGCTTACTACCTGTATGACTTTGAACTAGTCATTTAACTTTTGAATGCCTTTGTTACTTCCTCCATAAAATGAGGACTAGAAAAAATACTTTTAAAAATACCTTACAAATCTGAATCCTAGCAATGGTGTGATTTTGAGCAAGCAAGTCACATAAACTTTCAAAGCTTAGTCTCCTTATTGTACAAGTCAGGGAAGAAATCTTAATTTTAAAGGCTCTGCTAGGGCTAACACTCATTCCAGTAAGTAATATATGTGCATTTTCTCCCATAGAATTAAGAGTAACCAATGAGGGTTCTTGTTGATAATGTAGATTCTATGAAAAAAGTGCCCATTGTTAACATAGCTTCTAAAGACCCTTCTAAATTATGTCATAATTCTATAACTCCCCTATTATCAGTAATCCATAAGGACAATGGACTATCAATAAAACAATCAATAAATATTTATAAAACACCTACTACATTCCAGGCAATCTGCTAAGTGGTGGGGATATAAAAAAGAGGCAAAAATAATTCATTTCTCTCAAGGAGTTTATAACTGAATGGAGAAGAAAACATGCAAATAAATATGTTCTATGAAAACTATATATAGTATAACCAGGAAATAATTAACAGAGAAAAGGCACCATAAGTAAGAGAAAATAGGAAGCACCCGTTAGAAGGTCATAAAATAATGATCTCTGGAAGTATCCCAGCAGTTGCTGTCCAACATACTTTAGAGATTCATACATAGGGTCGAGATTGGACCAAATGACTTCTGACAAGTCTTCCAACTCCAGATCTTAAGTTCTGATTGATCTATAAAGATTTTAAGTTGTCCCTTGAATTGATTTGTTCTAATTTGTCCCAAAGGCTAAAGTACTTTGTTGCTACCCATTAATAAAGGCATCAAATTGTCATTAATCCTATGGCTGACCATTTCTCTTTCCCTCTCTGATAACTTGTATTAGACATCTAATATCCTGTTTGCAAACACAACCCATCTTTAAGGGAAGCAAACAGAGATATCTGTTGGTATTCATAAGACTTCTGAGGACAAGAAACTAAAAACCGCTCCAGCAGCAGACAAAGGTTTATTTCCATATGTTGCAAATCATGTCAAGTGTCACTGCCATCGTGCATTGAGAGTTCCTGAGTGTAAATGAACAGGAAAAGGCAAGATCATAGTCAGAAACAGCTATTCCTAGCACTGAGGGAAACAAAAGAGAGTGAGAAAGTCTGACCTGGTTTTGACCTTTATCCCTGAAAATCCCCAGTCTTCCCCCAGAGTTCTTTGCTGATTTTGCCGAAGGTGAATTTGCTTTTCATTTGAGAGCAGAGGGGTCTCTTCACATGGAGCAGAAAGTAGATTAAACAAATGTGACAGGACGGTGCTCGACTTTTTTGCCCTTTCTGAGCAACTAGAATCATTTTAAAAATTCATCAGTTACTGGCATATCTGATAGATGGAAATATTTGGAACCCCAGGGAGGTACCAAGAGCCCCCCGTGCCTAAAAGGAGAGAGAGGAAGGGTCTTGGATGTTTATTTACCAATAATGATACTATTTGACTTGTGTAAGAGGATGGATGAATCCATTATCTCAAGGGAATAATAGGACAAAATGGGACTGGGTCACATTTGGGAAATTATATTGCACTTTCTATGATCCCAATGCTCCTGCTGCCACAAAAGCCCATTGATTTTCATTGATATTCTTCCAGGGATGCAGTATGGCTCTAAATCATGAAATAGTATTATCTCAGGAGGATCAACATAATAACAGACTCAGAAGGCATTAGTAGTATAAGCAAGCTGCAACACATTACCAACAATGATATGCACACAAGGACTGGAGTAACATGCATTATTGAGGACCTGTGTGACTGGACAAGAAAATTGACCCGCCACGTTAGGGGGAATGAGTATGCTGCCCTGGGAGCCCACAGTATTAAAAGAAGATGTTGAAAGCCTCTTGGAAGTTGGGTATATTCTATATCAAGGATTGATGGAAAGACTGAGGTAAGAAATTATGAAACTGATAGCATTCCTAAATGAACTGCTCAATTGATCTAACCAAGGAAGAGTTAGATAATAAAGCACATTATTTGACCTTCTTCCCACACTCCCAGATATCCATTTAACATAAGGAAAAGAGCTTCTTTAATCCCAGCTAAAAAAGAGACAATTGATACGGTGGGGGAAAAACACAAATGATGGAGTCTGTGTTTGGACCTTAGTTTTGCATTTTACAAAGGCAGCTTGGTGGTGCAGTGAACAAAGCACTAGACCTGAAGGCAGAAACATTCAAGTTCAAATCCAACCTCAGACACTTAAAATGGATTGGAGAAGGAAATGACAAAGTATTCTTTGCCAAGAAATCTTCAGATAGGTCCAACATGACTAAAGCAACTTCTTTCCTTCCTTCCATTCTTCGATCCTTCCTTCCTTTTTTCCTTCTATCCTTCCTTCCTTCCTTTTTTCCTTCTATCCTTTCTTCCTTCCTTCTTTCCTTCCTTCCTTCCTTCCTTCTTTCTTTCCTTCCTTCCTTCCTTCCATTCTTCTTTCTATCTTTTCTATCTTTCTTTCCTATATCATGCTGATTTTTGTTGGGAATGTCTGTGATAATCCAAGAGAGCAATGTAGTATATGTGAAGTGAGGGTAGGAATCTCATTATCCCCATTTTACAAATTATGCAGATAGATGGATGAGAGTAGGGATGGATGAAAAGATAGAGGGAGAAAGAGTGAGATAAGATAGACAGACAGACAGATGGAGGGACAGACTAAGATAGACAGATAGATAGATAGATCAGGGTTTCCTAATTTTAATTTTTGGGGTTTTTTGTATGGGCTGCATGTAGGTTCCCTGTAACTGTGATATTCTTTGTAGTTCTGTGACTTTTTTCAAGGTCACAAAGCAAGCATGTGGCAGAGTTGCAAGAATAATCTGGATTCTGACTCCAAATTCAAATTCCTAAAATGGGAGATCCAAGATTAAAATGATGGCTGGAGTTCCCTTAGCCACCATACGAAAATAACCTCAAGGGACATTGCCTCCAATTGATTTTAATCTCTGCCATTTCCTCTCTCTGCTTTCTCAAATACAACTTACTAATATCAATCCTTGCAAGCTTCCTTTAAATGATGGAGGGGGATGTATTCCTGAGTTTTAATTGAGATACTGACTTTTATTAGCTTTTTGAATTTAGGAATAAGTTTTGCTAAGACCTTTTGTTCTTATAGCACAATTATTTCTGAATATGACATAAAATTTCCTTTCTTTGGTCCCTGGTTTCTCTCTAAAACATCAGGATTAGTCAAATGACAGTTATTTTTTTCTTTATGGACTTAATTAAAATAAATATAAACATTTCATGAAAAAGTACAACAAAAATGATTACCTACAAACTTGTAAATTTCTATTATATAGTTTGTTTTTTTTAAATAGAGACTAAATTTGGCATGAAAAAGTCTTATTTATTTTTATCCCTTTCTGAACATTTTTTCTTGTTTTTGTTTTATTCAGTGTGTTTGTCTAATGTATATTTCATAATCTTTTGTTTTGTTTTGTTTTTTAATATCTCTAACAACTACTCTGTATAAATTCTCTCGCTGGCCCCATCCCTCCCACCACTGCCAACAGAACGATGCAATGAAATGCTCAATGTTCTCCCTAGGAAATTGAGATTTTAGATGTAGAAGACTTCTTGTCACTAATGTACTAGACTGGCTCATTTTGCAGATGCTGAATTGAGGCCCAGATAGTGGACTTATCTGGTTTGTTCAATAAGCCCCAGGTGACAGGGTAACCATCTCAGAACTGAGATTTCTAACATACTTTCTAGTTCTTTATACATTGTCACTATATACATAGACCTCGGCTGGGCCAAGCACATATAATTTAAAATACTTGATATGGCTCTTTCACTGTCAAAATCCCATTTGGGTTTATTTCCCTGCTTCAACTCCTACCTTCCCCTTTGGTGACAGGAAGCCTGCTCAAAATTCCTCACAGCTCCTATATCCTCCCCATGCAGCAGCATCTTGGAAAAATCACGTCTCACATTAGTGCAGGAGCATCAGGCTTGTTTTATTGTCCTTGGCACCTGGAAAGAGACATAACAATTGAATGATATGACAGTCTGGGAGAGGATGGTAAGAAGCTCTAAATGAGAATTCAGCTGTTAAGCAGTGTTAGTGAGCTCCCATGTTAATCTGAATTAGAGTTAAAATGCTTACAGGGATAGAGGAAGGGCAGTACATCATTGGGAGGGGGAAGAGAGGGCATGGAAAACTAAGGCATAGGGATTTTCTAATTGAATTTAAATTTATAAGATTTTACCTAAAAGGGGCTTTAAAGTTGTGTTTTATAGAAGAGGAAGGCAGGGCCCAGAAATGGGAATTAATGCACTGAAAAACACATGCCAAGCTAAGTTAACAACCATTAATTAAATACTTACTATGGACCAGACACTCTGCTAAGTGTTCAGAATAAAAACAGAAGCAGAAAGAAATAGCCCTTGTCTTCAAGGAACTTACATTTTCATTGGGATTAGTGGTATATAAAAGAGATATGAGAAACAATGGGGATAGGCTGAGATGAAAAGAACAAACTCCTACCTGTTCTATTGTGAGATGAGTCAAGAGGACATGTCCCTGTTGTTGCTTCTGGCTCTGTTGGGGTTATTCATTCCTGCATTTAGGTAAATATGGATTTAATATACTTATAACCTTGTGAGCTTAAAATATCAGGAATGGAGTCCAAGCCTTGTTTTGCAAAACTCCATTGGCCTTGTAGAATGACTTAATAGACCCAGTCCAGTGCTAGCTGAATCAAGGACATTTCTAGCAGCTATGCTGCATTTGGAAAAGAACCTTATAGGGGTGAATGTTCTGCATAAATTACAATAAATTTTACCACATTCTCCCAATGGACCAAGACGGTATAAGGGTGAGCATGTTCTCAGGTGTTGGGAAAAATCTTTGTCATTTTCTTTTTGCTGTATCTTCCTTAGTAAATATCCCTATGCAAAAAATAATTGATATGAATTAAAAAAATAGATCTGTGTCACTAATCATTCATGACTATCAATGGAGGAAATGTCCTAGAATGGTCTCTCAAGTCAGTGGTATTAGGGAAAAAAAAACGTTCCCTAACAGCTTAGGGGGCAACCCTAAAAACTGGCAAACTGGTATTATCCTGGGCACAAAGCCCAGAGTATTAGATGAACTAGTAGCCATAAGACTGGGGCTCCCATCCCATATTTTTTCATTAATCAACTATGTAACCTTGGGTATGTTTTATAACTTCTCTTTGTCTTATTTTCCTTATCTGACAAAGATAATCATATTGTAAGATATTACTTCATATCTCTCCTCTCTTTGATTGTTAGTCACTTTGGGGAAAATGTCTGTTATCATTACCTCTGCAAACTCACCTCTCCATCCCCACTCCATTTACTTAGCCCCTGAAATATGGGTTCTGAGCCCACCATCGAACTGAAATTCATTGCTAAGATTGACAACAATCTTTTAATTGCTGAATCCAATGATTTTCTTAGTTGTCATTCTTTCTTACCTGCCCTGCCAACTTTCTAATACAGTTATATTGGCATATTTGCTGTTTCTTGCATATGACGTTCAGTTTCATAACTGTATACCTTTGCATTAATCATTTTCTATGCATATCATGCTTTCTCTCTTCACCTCTATTTCTTAGTTCCCTGTTTTCCTTCAGGATTCACCTAAAATCCAATCTGCAGAAGGACTTTCTCACCTCCCTTCACACATACTCTGTGGTGCCTTCCTTCTGAGGTTACTATCCATCTACTCTATGTATACATAATCTCTCCCATTTGAATGTGATTTTCTTGAAGTCAGGCACAGGATTTTTGCCTTTTTTATAACCTCTCTTAGCATTATAATTGTTGATTGACTGGCTATATATATATATAATATATATATATATTATATATTATATATATATATATATGTCACTTACATAAAAATGAGACTTAAACCCAAAGGAGTTTATGAGGTCACAAGTGAGAATTATAGGGAGAAAAGAGAAGAGAAGCCAGGAAAAAAATCTAGGATATATCCAATTTTAGGAGATATGATGTGGATAAAGATCTAGGAAAGGAGACTAAGAAATAACAGTAAGACAAGCATGAAGGACTCCAAGAGAAAATAATATCACACAAATCCATGAAAAGAGTATATTCAGAAGAAGTAGATCAACAGTATCAAATGCCATGGAAAGGTTAGGAAGGTTAAGAATTTCTTTAAAAGCTGTTCAAATGTGGTAATTAAGATATTAATGAAAACTTGGTAGAAAAGAGGCTTATTTGAATGAAGCATGTAGAAATCAGAATGCAGAGTTCTGAAAAAATGAATGAAGAAGTAGAAAAAGCCACTGTACACAGGTTTTTTTAAAAATATTTTTCTGAGGAAAGGAGGGAATGTGGCTTGCATTGAAAGGATGGGAAAGTCTAGATTTTTTTTTTTAATAATGGGGGAAATTTGGATATGTTTCTACATCAGAGAAAGAAACAATAGATTGAAGATTAGAGAAAATGCTGTTCTGACTTTCACTTATGTCTTATCCTTTGTCACCCTGTGGGCCATACTGTCCATGGGGGTTTTCTTTGCAAAGATACTAGAAAAATTCTTCATTTTCTTCTCCATTGGATCAAGATAAACAAAGGTTAGATGACTTGCTCAGGGTCACACAGCTAGTAAGTTACTGGGGTCAGATTTAAAATCAGGTCTTTCTGAGTCCAGGGAATGGTTGATAGATGGGTCAATCTGTTGGAGAAGACAGGAAGGTATAGGATGAAGGACATGTATAGAATGGCTGACCTTGGTGAAGAGAGTATATTTTTACAGCTTATTCCCCCAGATACAATGCATGGGAGAAGTGCCATGGAGAAAAAAAATGTTAATTGAAAAAAAACTTTAATGTAATTTAAAATTTATATTACATTATTTAATTTGAACTGGGCCTCACTTCAGAAAGATAATCCTCTCTTCATTATCAGAGACTATAGCAAAAGGGAAAAAAAATAATGATGTCAAGTAGTTTTAAGACGGAGAGAAAGGGACCATTATTTTCTGTTCTTTTTAATTAAGTTTTTAATAATTTATTATTCATTTATTTATTATAACTGTTTTACTTTTAAATTTTGAGTTTCAGTTAGTCTCCCTTCCTCTCACTCTTCTGCATCTACTGAGAAGGCAAGCAAAATGATATCAATTATGCACATGAATCATGCAGAATATTTAACCATATTTCACAAAAAGCAAAATAAAATAAAGCAAGAAAATACTTCAATTAGCTATAGAGTTCATCATTCTCTTTCTGGAGGAGGATAATATTTTTCCATTGTGAGTCCTTTGAAATTTCTGGATCGTTATATTGATCAAAGTAGGCAAATTTTTCATGGTTGATGGTCATTACATTGCTCTGATTTTGCACAATGATCTCCTCATTTTTCTCACTTCACTTTGCATCAGTTAATAGAGGTCTTCTTACCTTTCTTTTTTCTCTGAAACTACCCTCCCTTCATCATTTCCTATGGTACAAGAGTAATCCATCACAATCATATGCCATAATTTCTTCAGCCATTCCTCAATTAATGAACAATTAGTTTTTCAGGGCAGTTGTTTTTCCTGAAAGAGGCCATGTTTTCTTTCCTGTTTTCATTGTTTTTATTTTATTTCATTGTTTCTTGAAGTTTCATGGAGTCACTATCTTCCACTTGTCCACTTTTAACTTTTATAGAATTATTTTCTTCAATGAGATTTTGCTCCTGCTTTACCAGTTAACATATTCTGCTTTTAAGAGTTCTTTTCCACAATGAATTTTTGTGCCTCTTTTACCATTAGGTAAATTCGGTTGTGTAAGTTGATATTTTCTCCAATATTTTTTGCTTCTTTTTCAAGTTGCTAATTCTCTTTTAATAATTTGCTTGCATCAATCTAATTTTTGTTTCCAATTTTCCTCTAGACTCTTATAATTTTCTTTACCTCATTCAGGAACTCTTGCTAACCTTTGGTCCAGTTATTATTTTTTTTTCCTTTGAGATTTTGCTAGTTGCTTTCACATTCTTTTTATTTCTTTTTTAAAAAAATTCTTTTAAAAATTCTATTTATCTAATATTTTCCTCAGTTATAATCAAACCAATCTTTATGCTTTAAAAAAAATTGAGTTCTAGATTCTCTCCCTTATTTCCACTCACAATTAAGAAACCATTTATGAATCTATGGAGAACATTTCC